>NW_027411592.1:0-1250000 GCF_049639745.1 Rhodnius prolixus | reverse complement strand
ATTTGAATATATTTTACCTGTATATGGAGACTAGTATTGTCTATAATTGAGTAAATTTTTGTAAAAATCTATCGAGCAGAAAACGAAATATTTAGGGTTAAAGTTTGTTTCTGTTCTATATGGTGAAAACTTTACCTTCAAATATCTAGAAAACTACTCGATAGATTTTGATTATATTTTACCTTTATATAAAGACTAGTATTGTCTATAATTGAGTAAATGTTTGTAAAAATCTATCGAGCAGAAAACGAAATATGTAGGATTAAAGTTTGTTTCTGTTGTATAATGTGAAAACTTTACCTTCAAATATCTCGAAAACTACTCAATTGATTTTGACTATACTTTACCTGTATATGGAGACTAGTATTGTCTATAATTGAGTAAATTTTAGTAAAAATCTATCGAGCAGAAAACGAAATATTTAGGGTTAAAGTTTGTTTCTGTTGCATAATGTGAAAAATTTACCTTCAAATATCTCGAAAACTACTGGATAGAATTTGATTATATTTTACCTGTATATGAAGACTAGTATTTTCTATAATTGAGTAAATTTTAGTAAAAATCTATCGAGCAGAAAACGAAATATTTAGGGTTAAAGTTTGTTTCTTTTCTATATAATGAAAACTTTACCATCAAATATCTCGAAAACTACTCGATAGATATTGATTATATTTTACCTGTATATGCAGACTAGTATTGTCTATAATTGCGTAAATTTTTGTAAAAATCTATCGAGCAGAAAACGAAATATGTAGGATTAAAGTTTGTTTCTGTTGTATAATGTGAAAACTTTACCTTCAAATATCTCGAAAACTACACGATAGAATTTGATTATATTTTACCTGTATATGGAGACTAGTATTGTCTATAATTGAGTAAATTTTAGTAAAAATCTATCGAGCAGAAAACGAAATATTTAGGGTTAAAGTTTGTTTCTGTTGTATAATGTGAAAACTTTACCTTCAAATATCTCGAAAACTACTCGATAGAATTTGAATATATTTTACCTGTATATGGAGACTAGTATTGTCTATAATTGAGTAAATTTTAGTAAAAATCTATCGAGCAGAAAACGAAATGTTTAGGGTTAAAGTTTGTTTCTGTTCTATATGGTGAAAACTTTACCTTCAAATATCTCGAAAACTACTCGATAGATTTTGATTATATTTTACCTGTATATGGAAACTAGTATTGTCTATAATTGAGTAAATTTTAGTAAAAATCTATCGAGCAGAAAACGAAATATGTAGGATTAAAGTTTCTTTCTGTTGTATAATGTGAAAACTTTACCTTCAAATATCTCGAAAACTACTCAATTGATTTTGACTATACTTTACCTGTATATGGAGACTAGTATTCTCTATAATTGAGTAAATTTTAGTAAAAATCTATCGAGCAGAAAACGAAATATTTAGGGTTAAAGTTTGTTTCTGTTGTATAATGTGAAAACTTTACCTTCAAATATCTCGAAAACTACTCGATAGAATTAGATTATATTTTACCTGTATATGGAGACTAGTATTGTCTATAATTGAGTAAATTTTAGTAAAAATCTATCGAGCGGAAAACGAAATATTTAGGGTTAAAGTTTGTTTCTGTTGTATAATGTGAAAACTTTACCTTCAAATATCTCGAAAACTACACGATAGAATTTGATTATATTTTACCTGTATATGGAGACTAGTATTGTCTATAATTGAGTAAATTTTAGTAAAAATTTATCGAGCAGAAAACGAAATATTTAAGGTTTAAGTTTGTTTCTGTTCTATATAGTGAAAACATTACCATCAAATATCTCGAAAACTACTCGATAGAATTTGATTATATTTTACCTGTATATGGAGACTAGTATTGTCTATAATTGAGTAAATTTTAGTAAAAATCTATCGAGCAGAAAACGAAATATTTGGGGTTAAAGTTTGTTTCATTTCTATATAGTGAAAACTTTACCATCAAATATCTCGAAAACTACTCGATAGAATTAGATTATATTTTACCTGTATATGGAGACTAGTATTGTCTATAATTGAGTAAATTTGAGTAAAAATCAATCGAACAGAAAACGAAATATTTTGGATTAAAATTTGTTTCTATTCTATATAGTGAAAACTTTACCTTCATATATCTCGAAAACTACACGATAGAATTTGATTATATTTTACCTATATATGGAGACTAATACTGTCTATAATTGAGTAAAGTTTAGTAAAAATCTATCGAGCAGAAAACGAAATATTTAGGGTTAAAGTTTGTTTCTGTTTTATAATGTGAAAACTTTAACTTCAAATATCTCGAAAACTACTCGATAGATTTTGATTATATTTTACCTGTATATGGAAACTAGTATTGTCTATAATTGAGTAAATTTTTGTAAAAATCTATCGAGCAGAAAACGAGATATTTAGGGTTAAAGTTTGTTTCAGTTCTATATAGTGAAAACTTTACCTTCAAATATCTCGAAAACTACTCGATAGAATTTGATTATATTTTACCTGTATATGGAGACTAGTATTGTCTATAACTGAGTAAATGTTAGTAAAAATCTATCGAGCAGAAAACGAAATATTTAGGGTTAAAGTTTCTTTCTGTTGTATAATGTGAAAACTTTACCTTCAAATATCTCGAAAACTACACGATAGATTTTCATTATATTTTACCTGTATATGGAGACTAGTATTGTCTATAATTGAGTAAATTTTTGTAAAAATCTATCGAGCAGAAAACGAAATATTTAGGGTTAATGTTTGTTTCTGTTGTATAATGTGAAAACATTACCTTCAAATATCTCGAAAACTACTCAATAGATTTTGATTATACTTTACCTGTATATGGAGACTAGTATTGTCTATAATTGAGTAAATTTTAGTAAAAATCTATCGAGCAGAAAACGAAATATTTAGGGTTAAAGTTTGTTTCTGTTGCATAATGTGAAAACTTCACCTTCAAATATCTCGAAAACTACTCGATAGATATTGATTATATATTACCTGTATATGGAGTTTAGTATTGTCTATAATTGAGTAAATTTTAGTAAAAATCTATCGAAAAGAAAACGAAATATTTAGGGTTAATGTTTGTTTCTGTTCTATAAAGTGAAAATTTACCTTCAAATATCTCGAAAACTACTCGATAGAATTTGATTATATTTTACCTGTATATAGAGACTAGTATTGTCTATAACTGTGTAAATTTTAGTAAAAATCTATCGAGCAGAAAACGAAATGTTTAGGGTTAAAGTTTCTTTCCGTTCTATATAGTGAAAATTTTAACTTCAAATATCTCGACAACTACTCGATAAATTTTCATTATATTTTACCTGTATATGAAGACTAGTATTGTCTATAATTGAGTATATTTCCTCCGACGATGAATTGATCAGAGATAAAATCTTTATTATTACATTATACAATGCATATTTATTTTAATTATTGTAATTTATTTGTTAAATAAAGTCTACTACTACTACTACTAATTGAGTAAATTTTAGTAAAAATCTATCGAGCAGAAAACGAAATATTTAGGGTTAAAGATTGTTTCTGTTGTATAATGTGAAAACTTTACCTTCAAATATCTCGAAAACTACTCGATAGAATTTGAATATATTTTACCTGTATATGGAGACTAGTATTGTCTATAATTGAGTAAATTTTTGTAAAAATCTATCGAGCAGAAAACGAAATATTTAGGGTTAAAGTTTGTTTCTGTTCTATATGGTGAAAACTTTACCTTCAAATATCTAGAAAACTACTCGATAGATTTTGATTATATTTTACCTTTATATAAAGACTAGTATTGTCTATAATTGAGTAAATGTTTGTAAAAATCTATCGAGCAGAAAACGAAATATGTAGGATTAAAGTTTGTTTCTGTTGTATAATGTGAAAACTTTACCTTCAAATATTTCGAAAACTACTCAATTGATTTTGACTATACTTTACCTGTATATGGAGACTAGTATTGTCTATAATTGAGTAAATTTTAGTAAAAATCTATCGAGCAGAAAACGAAATATTTAGGGTTAAAGTTTGTTTCTGTTGCATAATGTGAAAAATTTACCTTCAAATATCTCGAAAACTACTGGATAGAATTTGATTATATTTTACCTGTATATGAAGACTAGTATTTTCTATAATTGAGTAAATTTTAGTAAAAATCTATCGAGCAGAAAACGAAATATTTAGGGTTAAAGTTTGTTTCTTTTCTATATAATGAAAACTTTACCATCAAATATCTCGAAAACTACTCGATAGATATTGATTATATTTTACCTGTATATGCAGACTAGTATTGTCTATAATTGCGTAAATTTTTGTAAAAATCTATCGAGCAGAAAACGAAATATGTAGGATTAAAGTTTGTTTCTGTTGTATAATGTGAAAACTTTACCTTCAAATATCTCGAAAACTACACGATAGAATTTGATTATATTTTACCTGTATATGGAGACTAGTATTGTCTATAATTGAGTAAATTTTAGTAAAAATCTATCGAGCAGAAAACGAAATATTTAGGGTTAAAGTTTGTTTCTGTTGTATAATGTGAAAACTTTACCTTCAAATATCTCGAAAACTACTCGATAGAATTTGAATATATTTTACCTGTATATGGAGACTAGTATTGTCTATAATTGAGTAAATTTTAGTAAAAATCTATCGAGCAGAAAACGAAATGTTTAGGGTTAAAGTTTGTTTCTGTTCTATATGGTGAAAACTTTACCTTCAAATATCTCGAAAACTACTCGATAGATTTTGATTATATTTTACCTGTATATGGAAACTAGTATTGTCTATAATTGAGTAAATTTTAGTAAAAATCTATCGAGCAGAAAACGAAATATGTAGGATTAAAGTTTCTTTCTGTTGTATAATGTGAAAACTTTACCTTCAAATATCTCGAAAACTACTCAATTGATTTTGACTATACTTTACCTGTATATGGAGACTAGTATTCTCTATAATTGAGTAAATTTTAGTAAAAATCTATCGAGCAGAAAACGAAATATTTAGGGTTAAAGTTTGTTTCTGTTGTATAATGTGAAAACTTTACCTTCAAATATCTCGAAAACTACTCGATAGAATTAGATTATATTTTACCTGTATATGGAGACTAGTATTGTCTATAATTGAGTAAATTTTAGTAAAAATCTATCGAGCGGAAAACGAAATATTTAGGGTTAAAGTTTGTTTCTGTTGTATAATGTGAAAACTTTACCTTCAAATATCTCGAAAACTACACGATAGAATTTGATTATATTTTACCTGTATATGGAGACTAGTATTGTCTATAATTGAGTAAATTTTAGTAAAAATTTATCGAGCAGAAAACGAAATATTTAAGGTTTAAGTTTGTTTCTGTTCTATATAGTGAAAACATTACCATCAAATATCTCGAAAACTACTCGATAGAATTTGATTATATTTTACCTGTATATGGAGACTAGTATTGTCTATAATTGAGTAAATTTTAGTAAAAATCTATCGAGCAGAAAACGAAATATTTAGGGTTAAAGTTTGTTTCATTTCTATATAGTGAAAACTTTACCATCAAATATCTCGAAAACTACTCGATAGAATTAGATTATATTTTACCTGTATATGGAGACTAGTATTGTCTATAATTGAGTAAATTTGAGTAAAAATCAATCGAACAGAAAACGAAATATTTTGGATTAAAATTTGTTTCTATTCTATATAGTGAAAACTTTACCTTCATATATCTCGAAAACTACACGATAGAATTTGATTATATTTTACCTATATATGGAGACTAATACTGTCTATAATTGAGTAAAGTTTAGTAAAAATCTATCGAGCAGAAAACGAAATATTTAGGGTTAAAGTTTGTTTCTGTTTTATAATGTGAAAACTTTAACTTCAAATATCTCGAAAACTACTCGATAGATTTTGATTATATTTTACCTGTATATGGAAACTAGTATTGTCTATAATTGAGTAAATTTTTGTAAAAATCTATCGAGCAGAAAACAAAATATTTAGGGTTAAAGTTTGTTTCTGTTGTATAATGTGAAAACATTACCTGCAAATATCTCGAAAACTACTCCATAGAATTTGATTATATTTTACCTGTATATGGAAACTAGTATTGTCTATAATTGAGTAAATTTTAGTAAAAATTTATCGAGCAGAAAACGAAATATTTAGGGTTAAAGTTTGTTTCTGTTCTATATAGTGAAAACTTTACCTTCAAATATCTCGAAAACTACTCGATAGATTTTGATTATATTTTACCTGTACATGGAGACTAGTATTGTCTATAATTGAGTGAATTTTAGTAAAAATCTATCGAGCAGAAAACGAAATATTTAGGGTTAAAGTTTGTTTCTGTTGTATAATGTGAAAACATTACCTGCAAATATCTCGAAAACTACTCCATAGAATTTGATTATATTTTACCTGTATATGGAGACTAGTATTGTCTATAATTGAGTAAATTTTAGTAAAAATCTATCGAGCAGAAAACGAAATATTTAGGGTTAAAGTTTGTTTCTGTTCTATATAGTGAAAACTTTACCTTCAAATATCTCGAAAACTACTCGATAGATTTTGATTATACTTTACCTGTATATGGAGACTAGTATTGTCTATAGTCGAGTGAATTTTAGTAAAAATCTATCGAGCAGAAAACGAAATATTTAGGGTTAAAGTTTGTTTCTGTTGTATAATGGTAAAACTTTACCTTCAAATATCTCGAAAACTACTCGACAGAATTTCAATATATTTTACCTGTATATGGAGACTAGTATTGTCTATAATTGAGTAAATTTTAGTAAAAATCTATCGAGCAGAAAACGAAATATTTAGGGTTAAAGTTTGTTTCTGTTCTATAAAGTGAAAACATTACCTTCAAATATCTCGAAAACTACTCGATAGAATTTGATTATATTTTACCTGTATATGGAGACTAGTATTGTCTATAATTGAGTAAATTTTAGTAAAAATCTATCGAGCAGAAAACGAAATATTTAGGGTTAAAGTTTGTTTCATTTCTATATAGTGAAAACTTTACCATCAAATATCTCGAAAACTACTCGATAGATATTGATTATATTTTACCTGTATATGGAGACTAGTTTTGTCTATAATTGAGTAAATTTTTGTAAAAATCTATTTAGCAGAAAACGAAATATTTAGAGTTAAAGTTTGTTTCTGTTGTATAATGTGATAACTTTACCTTCAAATATCTCGAAAACTACTCGATAGAATTTGATTATATTTTACCTGTATATGGAGACTAGTATTGTCTATAATTGAGTAAATTTTAGTAAAAATCTATCGAGCAGAAAACGAAATATTTTAAGTTAAAGTTTGTTTCTGTTTTACAATGTGAAAACTTTACCTTCAAATATCTCGAAAACTACTCGACAGAATTTGATTATATTTTACCTGTATATGGAGACTAGAATTGTCTATAATTGAGTAGATTTTAGTAAAAATCTATCGAGCAGAAAACGAAATATTTAGGGTTAAAGTTTGTTTCTGTTCTATATAGTGAAAACTTTACCTTCAAATGTCTCGAAAACTACTCGATAGAATTTGATTATATTTTACCTGTATATGGAGACTAGAATTGTCTATAATTGAGTAGATTTTAGTAAAAATCTATCGAGCAGAAAACGAAATATTTAGGGTTAAAGTTTGTTTCTGTTCTATATAGTGAAAACTTTACCTTCAAATATCTCGAAAACTACTTGATAGATTTTGTTTATATTTTACCTGTATATGGAGACTAGTATTGTCTATAATTGAGTGAATTTTAGTAAAAATCTATCGAGCAGAAAACGAAATATTTAGGGTTAAAGTTTGTTTCTGTTGTATAATGTGAAAACTTTACCTTCAAATATCTCGAAAACTACTCGATAGAATTTGATTATATTTTACCTGTATATGGAGACTAGTATTGTCTATAATTGAGTAAATGTTAGTAAAAATCTATCGAGCAGAAAACGAAATATTTAGGGTTAAAGTTTCTTTCTGTTCTATAATGTGAAAACTTTACCTTCAAATATCTCGAAAACTACTCAATAGAATTTGAATATATTTTACCTGTATATGGAGACTAGTATTGTCTATAATTGAGTAAATTTTAGTAAAAATCTATCGAAAAGAAAACGAAATATTTAGGGTTAATGTTTGTTTCTGTTCTATAATGTGAAAACTTTACCTTCAAATATCTCGAAAACTACTCGATAGAATTTGAATATATTTTACCTGTATATGGAGACTAGTATTGTCTATAATTGAGTAAATTTTAGTAAAAATCTATCGAGCAGAAAACGAAATGTTTAGGGTTAAAGTTTGTTTCTGTTCTATATGGTGAAAACTTTACCTTCAAATATCTCGAAAACTACTCGATAGATTTTGATTATATTTTACCTGTATATGGAAACTAGTATTGTCTATAATTGAGTAAATTTTAGTAAAAATCTATCGAGCAGAAAACGAAATATGTAGGATTAAAGTTTCTTTCTGTTGTATAATGTGAAAACTTTACCTTCAAATATCTCGAAAACTACTCAATTGATTTTGACTATACTTTACCTGTATATGGAGACTAGTATTCTCTATAATTGAGTAAATTTTAGTAAAAATCTATCGAGCAGAAAACGAAATATTTAGGGTTAAAGTTTGTTTCTGTTGTATAATGTGAAAACTTTACCTTCAAATATCTCGAAAACTACTCGATAGAATTAGATTATATTTTACCTGTATATGGAGACTAGTATTGTCTATAATTGAGTAAATTTTAGTAAAAATCTATCGAGCGGAAAACGAAATATTTAGGGTTAAAGTTTGTTTCTGTTGTATAATGTGAAAATTTTACCTTCAAATATCTCGAAAACTACACGATAGAATTTGATTATATTTTACCTGTATATGGAGACTAGTATTGTCTATAATTGAGTAAATTTTAGTAAAAATTTATCGAGCAGAAAACGAAATATTTAAGGTTTAAGTTTGTTTCTGTTCTATATAGTGAAAACATTACCATCAAATATCTCGAAAACTACTCGATAGAATTTGATTATATTTTACCGGTATATGGAGACTAGTATTGTCTATAATTGAGTAAATTTTAGTAAAAATCTATCGAGCAGAAAACGAAATATTTAGGGTTAAAGTTTGTTTCATTTCTATATAGTGAAAACTTTACCATCAAATATCTCGAAAACTACTCGATAGAATTAGATTATATTTTACCTGTATATGGAGACTAGTATTGTCTATAATTGAGTAAATTTGAGTAAAAATCTATCGAACAGAAAACGAAATATTTTGGATTAAAATTTGTTTCTATTCTATATAGTGAAAACTTTACCTTCATATATCTCGAAAACTACACGATAGAATTTGATTATATTTTACCTATATATGGAGACTAATATTGTCTATAATTGAGTAAAGTTTAGTAAAAATCTATCGAGCAGAAAACGAAATATTTAGGGTTAAAGTTTGTTTCTGTTTTATAATGTGAAAACTTTAACTTCAAATATCTCGAAAACTACTCGATAGATTTTGATTATATTTTACCTGTATATGGAAACTAGTATTGTCTATAATTGAGTAAATTTTAGTAAAAATCTATCGAGCAGAAAACGAAATATTTGGGGTTAAAGTTTGTTTCATTTCTATATAGTGAAAACTTTACCATCAAATATCTCGAAAACTACTCGATAGAATTAGATTATATTTTACCTGTATATGGAAACTAGTATTGTCTATAATTGAGTAAATTTTAGTAAAAATTTATCGAGCAGAAAACGAAATATTTAGGGTTAAAGTTTGTTTCTGTTCTATATAGTGAAAACTTTACCTTCAAATATCTCGAAAACTACACGATAGAATTTGATTATATTTTACCTGTATATGGAGACTAGTATTGTCTATAATTGAGTAAATTTTAGTAAAAATCTATCGAGCAGATAACGAAATATTTAGGGTTAAAGTTTGTTTCAGTTCTATATAGTGAAAACTTTACCTTCAAATATCTCGAAAACTATTCGATAGAATTTGATTATATTTTACCTGTATATGGAGACTAATATTGTCTATAATTGAGTAAAGTTTAGTAAAAATCTATCGAGCAGAAAACGAAATATTTAGGGTTAAAATTTGTTTCTGTTGTATATAGTGAAAACTTTACCATCAAATATCTCGAAACCTACTCGATAGTTATTGATTATATTTTACCTGTATATCGTCGCCTAAGAAGTGATACCTCGTAACTAGAAAATATCAACTTTACAGGAGAAGGAAAAAACAGGATATAAAATTCATTTTAAGGCATACAGTAATTCTTCTTTCAATATTAACTATTAGTGTGACTGTCGTCTTGAAAGTGTAATTTATATAAAATAAATTTTATATATATATTCATTTTTTATATAAAAAAATGTAATTTTCGTTGAAATTGTAGTTACGAGGTATCACTTCTTAGGCGACGATATGGAGACTAGTATTGTCTATAATTGAGTAAATTTTTGTAAAAATCTATCAAGCAGAAAACGAAATATTTAGGGTTAAAGTTTGTTTCAGTTCTATATAGTGAAAACTTTACCTTCAAATATCTCGAAAACTACTCGATAGAATTTGATTATATTTTACCTGTACATGGAGACTAGTATTGTCTATAATTGAGTAAATGTTAGTAAAAATCTATCGAGCAGAAAACGAAATATTTAGGGTTAAAGTTTCTTTCTGTTCTATAATGTGAAAACTTTACCTTCAAATATCTCGAAAACTACTCAATAGAATTTGAATATATTTTACCTGTATATGGAGACTAGTATTGTCTATAATTGAGTAAATTTTAGTAAAAATCTATCGAGCAGAAAACGAAATATTTAGGGTTAAAGGTTGTTTCTGTTCTATATGGTGAAAACTTTACCTTCAAATATCTAGAAAACTACTCGATAGATTTTGATTATATTTTACCTGTATATGGAGACTAGTATTGTCTATAATTGAGTAAATTTTTGTAAAAATCTATCGAAAAGAAAACGAAATATTTAGGGTTAATGTTTGTTTCTGTTCTATAAAGTGAAAACTTTACCTTCAAATATCTCGAAAACTGCACGATAGAATTTGATTATATTTTACCTGTATATGGAGACTAGTATTGTCTATAACTGAGTAAATTTTAGTAAAAATCTGTCGAGCAGAAAACGAAATATTTAGGGTTAATGTTTGTTTCTGTTGTATAATGTGAAAACTTTACCTTCAAATATCTCGAAAACTACTTAATAGATTTTGATTATACTCTACCTGTATATGGAGACTAGTATTGTCTATAATTGAGTAAATTTTAGTAAAAATCTATCGAGCAGAAAACGAAATATTTAAGGTTAAAGTTTGTTTCTGTTCTATATAGTGAATATTTTACCATCAAATATCTCGAAAACTACTCGATAGAATTTGATTATATTTTACCTGTATATGGAGACTAGTATTGTCTATAATTGAGTAAATGTTTGTAAAAATCTATCGAGCAGAAAACGAGATATTTAGGGTTAAAGTTTGTTTCCGTTGTATAATGTGAAAATTTTACCTTCAAATATCTCAAAAACTACTCGATAGAATTTGATTATATTTTACCTGTATATGGAGACTAGTATTGTCTATAATTGAGTAAATTTTAGTAAAAATCTATCGAGCAGATAACGAAATATTTAGGGTTAAAGTTTGTTTCAGTTCTATATAGTGAAAACTTTACCGTCAAATATCTCGAAAACTATTCGATAGAATTTGATTATATTTTACCTGTATATGGAGACTAATATTGTCTATAATTGAGTAAAGTTTAGTAAAAATCTATCGAGCAGAAAACGAAATATTTAGGGTTAAAATTTGTTTCTGTTGTATAATGGTAAAACTTTACCTTCAAATATCTCGAAAACTACTTGATAGAATTTGAATATATTTTACCTGTATATGGAGACTAGTATTGTCTATAATTGAGGAAATTTTAGTAAAAATCTATCGAGCAGAAAACGAAATATTTAGCGTTAAAGTTTGTTTCTGTTCTATAAAGTGAAAACTTTACCTTCAAATATCTCGAAAACTACTCGATAGATTATGATTATATTTTACCTGTATATGGAGACTAGTATTGTCTATAATTGAGTAAATTTTAGTAAAAATCTATCGAGCAGAAAACGAGATATTTAGGGTTAAAGTTTGTTTCAGTTCTATATAGCGAAAACTTTACCTTCAAATATCTCGAAAACTACTCGATAGAATTTGATTATATTTTACCTGTATATGGAGACTAGTATTGTCTATAACTGAGTAAATGTTAGTAAAAATCTATCGAGCAGAAAACGAAATATTTAGGGTTAAAGTTTCTTTCTGTTGTATAATGTGAAAACTTTACCTTCAAATATCTCGAAAACTACACGATAGATTTTCATTATATTTTACCTGTATATGGAGACTAGTATTGTCTATAATTGAGTAAATTTTTGTAAAAATCTATCGAGCAGAAAACGAAATATTTAGGGTTAATGTTTGTTTCTGTTGTATAATGTGAAAACATTACCTTCAAATATCTCGAAAACTACTCAATAGATTTTGATTATACTTTACCTGTATATGGAGACTAGTATTGTCTATAATTGAGTAAATTTTAGTAAAAATCTATCGAGCAGAAAACGAAATATTTAGGGTTAAAGTTTGTTTCTGTTGCATAATGTGAAAACTTCACCTTCAAATATCTCGAAAACTACTCGATAGATATTGATTATATATTACCTGTATATGGAGTTTAGTATTGTCTATAATTGAGTAAATTTTAGTAAAAATCTATCGAAAAGAAAACGAAATATTTAGGGTTAATGTTTGTTTCTGTTCTATAAAGTGAAAATTTACCTTCAAATATCTCGAAAACTACTCGATAGAATTTGATTATATTTTACCTGTATATAGAGACTAGTATTGTCTATAACTGTGTAAATTTTAGTAAAAATCTATCGAGCAGAAAACGAAATGTTTAGGGTTAAAGTTTCTTTCCGTTCTATATAGTGAAAATTTTAACTTCAAATATCTCGACAACTACTCGATAAATTTTCATTATATTTTACCTGTATATGAAGACTAGTATTGTCTATAATTGAGTATATTTCCTCCGACGATGAATTGATCAGAGATAAAATCTTTATTATTACATTATATAATGCATATTTATTTTAATTATTGTAATTTATTTGTTAAATAAAGTCTACTACTACTACTACTAATTGAGTAAATTTTAGTAAAAATCTATCGAGCAGAAAACGAAATATTTAGGGTTAAAGATTGTTTCTGTTGTATAATGTGAAAACTTTACCTTCAAATATCTCGAAAACTACTCGATAGAATTTGAATATATTTTACCTGTATATGGAGACTAGTATTGTCTATAATTGAGTAAATTTTTGTAAAAATCTATCGAGCAGAAAACGAAATATTTAGGGTTAAAGTTTGTTTCTGTTCTATATGGTGAAAACTTTACCTTCAAATATCTAGAAAACTACTCGATAGATTTTGATTATATTTTACCTTTATATAAAGACTAGTATTGTCTATAATTGAGTAAATGTTTGTAAAAATCTATCGAGCAGAAAACGAAATATGTAGGATTAAAGTTTGTTTCTGTTGTATAATGTGAAAACTTTACCTTCAAATATCTCGAAAACTACTCAATTGATTTTGACTATACTTTACCTGTATATGGAGACTAGTATTGTCTATAATTGAGTAAATTTTAGTAAAAATCTATCGAGCAGAAAACGAAATATTTAGGGTTAAAGTTTGTTTCTGTTGCATAATGTGAAAAATTTACCTTCAAATATCTCGAAAACTACTGGATAGAATTTGATTATATTTTACCTGTATATGAAGACTAGTATTTTCTATAATTGAGTAAATTTTAGTAAAAATCTATCGAGCAGAAAACGAAATATTTAGGGTTAAAGTTTGTTTCTTTTCTATATAATGAAAACTTTACCATCAAATATCTCGAAAACTACTCGATAGATATTGATTATATTTTACCTGTATATGCAGACTAGTATTGTCTATAATTGCGTAAATTTTTGTAAAAATCTATCGAGCAGAAAACGAAATATGTAGGATTAAAGTTTGTTTCTGTTGTATAATGTGAAAACTTTACCTTCAAATATCTCGAAAACTACACGATAGAATTTGATTATATTTTACCTGTATATGGAGACTAGTATTGTCTATAATTGAGTAAATTTTAGTAAAAATCTATCGAGCAGAAAACGAAATATTTAGGGTTAAAGTTTGTTTCTGTTGTATAATGTGAAAACTTTACCTTCAAATATCTCGAAAACTACTCGATAGAATTTGAATATATTTTACCTGTATATGGAGACTAGTATTGTCTATAATTGAGTAAATTTTAGTAAAAATCTATCGAGCAGAAAACGAAATGTTTAGGGTTAAAGTTTGTTTCTGTTCTATATGGTGAAAACTTTACCTTCAAATATCTCGAAAACTACTCGATAGATTTTGATTATATTTTACCTGTATATGGAAACTAGTATTGTCTATAATTGAGTAAATTTTAGTAAAAATCTATCGAGCAGAAAACGAAATATGTAGGATTAAAGTTTCTTTCTGTTGTATAATGTGAAAACTTTACCTTCAAATATCTCGAAAACTACTCAATTGATTTTGACTATACTTTACCTGTATATGGAGACTAGTATTCTCTATAATTGAGTAAATTTTAGTAAAAATCTATCGAGCAGAAAACGAAATATTTAGGGTTAAAGTTTGTTTCTGTTGTATAATGTGAAAACTTTACCTTCAAATATCTCGAAAACTACTCGATAGAATTAGATTATATTTTACCTGTATATGGAGACTAGTATTGTCTATAATTGAGTAAATTTTAGTAAAAATCTATCGAGCGGAAAACGAAATATTTAGGGTTAAAGTTTGTTTCTGTTGTATAATGTGAAAACTTTACCTTCAAATATCTCGAAAACTACACGATAGAATTTGATTATATTTTACCTGTATATGGAGACTAGTATTGTCTATAATTGAGTAAATTTTAGTAAAAATTTATCGAGCAGAAAACGAAATATTTAAGGTTTAAGTTTGTTTCTGTTCTATATAGTGAAAACATTACCATCAAATATCTCGAAAACTACTCGATAGAATTTGATTATATTTTACCTGTATATGGAGACTAGTATTGTCTATAATTGAGTAAATTTTAGTAAAAATCTATCGAGCAGAAAACGAAATATTTAGGGTTAAAGTTTGTTTCATTTCTATATAGTGAAAACTTTACCATCAAATATCTCGAAAACTACTCGATAGAATTAGATTATATTTTACCTGTATATGGAGACTAGTATTGTCTATAATTGAGTAAATTTGAGTAAAAATCAATCGAACAGAAAACGAAATATTTTGGATTAAAATTTGTTTCTATTCTATATAGTGAAAACTTTACCTTCATATATCTCGAAAACTACACGATAGAATTTGATTATATTTTACCTATATATGGAGACTAATATTGTCTATAATTGAGTAAAGTTTAGTAAAAATCTATCGAGCAGAAAACGAAATATTTAGGGTTAAAGTTTGTTTCTGTTTTATAATGTGAAAACTTTAACTTCAAATATCTCGAAAACTACTCGATAGATTTTGATTATATTTTACCTGTATATGGAAACTAGTATTGTCTATAATTGAGTAAATTTTTGTAAAAATCTATCGAGCAGAAAACAAAATATTTAGGGTTAAAGTTTGTTTCTGTTGTATAATGTGAAAACATTACCTGCAAATATCTCGAAAACTACTCCATAGAATTTGATTATATTTTACCTGTATATGGAAACTAGTATTGTCTATAATTGAGTAAATTTTAGTAAAAATTTATCGAGCAGAAAACGAAATATTTAGGGTTAAAGTTTGTTTCTGTTCTATATAGTGAAAACTTTACCTTCAAATATCTCGAAAACTACTCGATAGATTTTGATTATATTTTACCTGTACATGGAGACTAGTATTGTCTATAATTGAGTGAATTTTAGTAAAAATCTATCGAGCAGAAAACGAAATATTTAGGGTTAAAGTTTGTTTCTGTTGTATAATGTGAAAACATTACCTGCAAATATCTCGAAAACTACTCCATAGAATTTGATTATATTTTACCTGTATATGGAGACTAGTATTGTCTATAATTGAGTAAATTTTAGTAAAAATCTATCGAGCAGAAAACGAAATATTTAGGGTTAAAGTTTGTTTCTGTTCTATATAGTGAAAACTTTACCTTCAAATATCTCGAAAACTACTCGATAGATTTTGATTATACTTTACCTGTATATGGAGACTAGTATTGTCTATAGTCGAGTGAATTTTAGTAAAAATCTATCGAGCAGAAAACGAAATATTTAGGGTTAAAGTTTGTTTCTGTTGTATAATGGTAAAACTTTACCTTCAAATATCTCGAAAACTACTCGACAGAATTTCAATATATTTTACCTGTATATGGAGACTAGTATTGTCTATAATTGAGTAAATTTTAGTAAAAATCTATCGAGCAGAAAACGAAATATTTAGGGTTAAAGTTTGTTTCTGTTCTATAAAGTGAAAACATTACCTTCAAATATCTCGAAAACTACTCGATAGAATTTGATTATATTTTACCTGTATATGGAGACTAGTATTGTCTATAATTGAGTAAATTTTAGTAAAAATCTATCGAGCAGAAAACGAAATATTTAGGGTTAAAGTTTGTTTCTTTTCTATATAGTGAAAACTTTACCATCAAATATCTCGAAAACTACTCGATAGATATTGATTATATTTTACCTGTATATGGAGACTAGTTTTGTCTATAATTGAGTAAATTTTTGTAAAAATCTATTTAGCAGAAAACGAAATATTTAGAGTTAAAGTTTGTTTCTGTTGTATAATGTGATAACTTTACCTTCAAATATCTCGAAAACTACTCGATAGAATTTGATTATATTTTACCTGTATATGGAGACTAGTATTGTCTATAATTGAGTAAATTTTAGTAAAAATCTATCGAGCAGAAAACGAAATATTTTAAGTTAAAGTTTGTTTCTGTTTTACAATGTGAAAACTTTACCTTCAAATATCTCGAAAACTACTCGACAGAATTTGATTATATTTTACCTGTATATGGAGACTAGAATTGTCTATAATTGAGTAGATTTTAGTAAAAATCTATCGAGCAGAAAACGAAATATTTAGGGTTAAAGTTTGTTTCTGTTCTATATAGTGAAAACTTTACCTTCAAATGTCTCGAAAACTACTCGATAGAATTTGATTATATTTTACCTGTATATGGAGACTAGAATTGTCTATAATTGAGTAGATTTTAGTAAAAATCTATCGAGCAGAAAACGAAATATTTAGGGTTAAAGTTTGTTTCTGTTCTATATAGTGAAAACTTTACCTTCAAATATCTCGAAAACTACTTGATAGATTTTGTTTATATTTTACCTGTATATGGAGACTAGTATTGTCTATAATTGAGTGAATTTTAGTAAAAATCTATCGAGCAGAAAACGAAATATTTAGGGTTAAAGTTTGTTTCTGTTGTATAATGTGAAAACTTTACCTTCAAATATCTCGAAAACTACTCGATAGAATTTGATTATATTTTACCTGTATATGGAGACTAGTATTGTCTATAATTGAGTAAATTTTAGTAAAAATCTATCGAGCAGAAAACGAAATATTTTAAGTTAAAGTTTGTTTCTGTTTTACAATGTGAAAACTTTACCTTCAAATATCTCGAAAACTACTCGACAGAATTTTATTATATTTTACCTTTATATGGAGGAGACTAGTATTGTCTATAATTGAGTAAATTTTAGTAAAAATCTATCGAGCAGAAAACGAAATATTTAGGGTTAAAGTTTGTTTCTGTTGTATAATGTGAAAACTTTACCTTCAAATATCTCGAAAACTACTCGATAGAATTTGATTATATTTTACCTGTATATGGAGACTAGTATTGTCTATAATTGAGTAAATTTTAGTAAAAATCTATTGAGCAGAAAACGAAATATTTAGGGTTAAAGTTTGTTTCTGTTGTAGAATGGTAAAACTTTACCTTCAAATATCTCGAAAACTACTCAATAGAATTTGAATATATTTTACCTGTATATGGAGACTAGTATTGTCTATAATTGAGTAAAGTTTTGTAAAAATCTATCGAGCAGAAAACGAAATATTTAGGGTTAAATTTTGTTTCTGTTGTATAATGTGAAAACTTTACCTTCAAATATCTCGAAAACTACTCGATAGAATTTGAATATATTTTACCTGTATATGGAGATTAGTATTGTCTATAATTGAGTAAATTTTAGTAAAAATCAATCGAGCAGAAAACGAAATATTTAGGGTTAAAGTTTGTTTCTGTTGTATAATGTGAAAACTTTACCTTCAAATATCTCGAAAACTACTCGATAGAATTTGATTATATTTTACCTGTTTATGGAGACTAGTATTGTTTATAATTCAGTAAATTTTAGTAAAAATCTATCGAGCAGAAAACGAAATATTTAGGGTTTAATTTTGTTTCTGTTCTATATAGTGAAAACTTTACCATCAAATATCTCGAAAACTACTCGATAGAATTTGATTATATTTTACCTGTATATGGAGACTAGTATTGTCTATAATTGAGTAAATTTTAGTAAAAATCTATCGAGCAGAAAACGAAATATTTAGGGTTAAAGTTTGTTTCTGTTGTATAATGTGAAAACTTTACCTGCAAATATCTCGAAAACTACTCGATAGAATTTGATTATATTTTACCTGTTTATGGAGACTAGTATTGTTTATAATTGAGTAAATTTTAGTAAAAATCTATCGAGCAGAAAACGAAATATTTAGGGTTTAATTTTGTTTCTGTTCTATATAGTGAAAACTTTACCATCAAATATCTCGAAAACTACTCGATAGAATTTGATTATATTTTACCTGTATATGGAGACTAGTATTGTCTATAATTGAGTAAATTTTAGTAAAAATCTATCGAGCAGAAAACGAAATATTTAGGGTTAAAGTTTGTTTCTGTTGTATAATGTGAAAACTTTACCTTCAAATATCTCGAAAACTACTCGATAGAATTTGATTATATTTTACCTGTATATGGAGACTAGTATTGTCTATAATTGAGTAAATTTTAGTAAAAATCAATCGAGCAGAAAACGAAATATTTAGGGTTAAAGTTTGTTTCTGTTGTATAATGTGAAAACTTTACCATCAAATATCTCGAAAACTACTCGATAGATATTGATTATATTTTACCTGTATATGGAGACTAGTTTTGTCTATAATTGAGTAAATTTTTGTAAAAATCTATTTAGCAGAAAACGAAATATTTAGAGTTAAAGTTTGTTTCTGTTGTATAATGTGATAACTTTACCTTCAAATATCTCGAAAACTACTCGATAGAATTTGATTATATTTTACCTGTATATGGAGACTAGTATTGTCTATAATTGAGTAAATTTTAGTAAAAATCTATCGAGCAGAAAACGAAATATTTTAAGTTAAAGTTTGTTTCTGTTTTACAATGTGAAAACTTTACCTTCAAATATCTCGAAAACTACTCGACAGAATTTGATTATATTTTACCTGTATATGGAGACTAGAATTGTCTATAATTGAGTAGATTTTAGTAAAAATCTATCGAGCAGAAAACGAAATATTTAGGGTTAAAGTTTGTTTCTGTTCTATATAGTGAAAACTTTACCTTCAAATGTCTCGAAAACTACTCGATAGAATTTGATTATATTTTACCTGTATATGGAGACTAGAATTGTCTATAATTGAGTAGATTTTAGTAAAAATCTATCGAGCAGAAAACGAAATATTTAGGGTTAAAGTTTGTTTCTGTTCTATATAGTGAAAACTTTACCTTCAAATATCTCGAAAACTACTTGATAGATTTTGTTTATATTTTACCTGTATATGGAGACTAGTATTGTCTATAATTGAGTGAATTTTAGTAAAAATCTATCGAGCAGAAAACGAAATATTTAGGGTTAAAGTTTGTTTCTGTTGTATAATGTGAAAACTTTACCTTCAAATATCTCGAAAACTACTCGATAGAATTTGATTATATTTTACCTGTATATGGAGACTAGTATTGTCTATAATTGAGTAAATTTTAGTAAAAATCTATCGAGCAGAAAACGAAATATTTTAAGTTAAAGTTTGTTTCTGTTTTACAATGTGAAAACTTTACCTTCAAATATCTCGAAAACTACTCGACAGAATTTTATTATATTTTACCTTTATATGGAGGAGACTAGTATTGTCTATAATTGAGTAAATTTTAGTAAAAATCTATCGAGCAGAAAACGAAATATTTAGGGTTAAAGTTTGTTTCTGTTGTATAATGTGAAAACTTTACCTTCAAATATCTCGAAAACTACTCGATAGAATTTGATTATATTTTACCTGTATATGGAGACTAGTATTGTCTATAATTGAGTAAATTTTAGTAAAAATCTATTGAGCAGAAAACGAAATATTTAGGGTTAAAGTTTGTTTCTGTTGTAGAATGGTAAAACTTTACCTTCAAATATCTCGAAAACTACTCAATAGAATTTGAATATATTTTACCTGTATATGGAGACTAGTATTGTCTATAATTGAGTAAAGTTTTGTAAAAATCTATCGAGCAGAAAACGAAATATTTAGGGTTAAATTTTGTTTCTGTTGTATAATGTGAAAACTTTACCTTCAAATATCTCGAAAACTACTCGATAGAATTTGAATATATTTTACCTGTATATGGAGATTAGTATTGTCTATAATTGAGTAAATTTTAGTAAAAATCAATCGAGCAGAAAACGAAATATTTAGGGTTAAAGTTTGTTTCTGTTGTATAATGTGAAAACTTTACCTTCAAATATCTCGAAAACTACTCGATAGAATTTGATTATATTTTACCTGTTTATGGAGACTAGTATTGTTTATAATTCAGTAAATTTTAGTAAAAATCTATCGAGCAGAAAACGAAATATTTAGGGTTTAATTTTGTTTCTGTTCTATATAGTGAAAACTTTACCATCAAATATCTCGAAAACTACTCGATAGAATTTGATTATATTTTACCTGTATATGGAGACTAGTATTGTCTATAATTGAGTAAATTTTAGTAAAAATCTATCGAGCAGAAAACGAAATATTTAGGGTTAAAGTTTGTTTCTGTTGTATAATGTGAAAACTTTACCTGCAAATATCTCGAAAACTACTCGATAGAATTTGATTATATTTTACCTGTTTATGGAGACTAGTATTGTTTATAATTGAGTAAATTTTAGTAAAAATCTATCGAGCAGAAAACGAAATATTTAGGGTTTAATTTTGTTTCTGTTCTATATAGTGAAAACTTTACCATCAAATATCTCGAAAACTACTCGATAGAATTTGATTATATTTTACCTGTATATGGAGACTAGTATTGTCTATAATTGAGTAAATTTTAGTAAAAATCTATCGAGTAGAAAACGAAATATTTAGGGTTAAAGTTTGTTTCTTTTCTATATAGTGAAAACTTTACCATCAAATATCTCGAAAACTACTCGATAGATATTGATTATATTTTACCTGTATATGGAGACTAGTATTGTCTATAATTGAGTAAATTTTAGTAAAAATCTATCGAGCAGAAAACGAAATATTTTAAGTTAAAGTTTGTTTCTGTTTTACAATGTGAAAACTTTACCTTCAAATATCTCGAAAACTACTCGATAGAATTTTATTATATTTTACCTTTATATGGAGGAGACTAGTATTGTCTATAATTGAGTAAAGTTTTGTAAAAATCTATCGAGCAGAAAACGAAATATTTAGGGTTAAAGTTTGTTTCTGTTGTATAATGTGAAAACTTTACCTTCAAATATCTCGAAAACTACTCGATAGAATTTGAATATATTTTACCTGTATATGGAGATTAGTATTGTCTATAATTGAGTAAATTTTAGTAAAAATCTATCGAGCAGAAAACGAAATATTTAGGGTTAAAGTTTGTTTCTGTTGTATAATGTGAAAACTTTACCTTCAAATATCTCGAAAACTACTCGATAGAATTTGATTATATTTTACCTGTTTATGGAGACTAGTATTGTTTATAATTCAGTAAAGTTTAGTAAAAATCTATCGAGCAGAAAACGAAATATTTAGGGTTTAATTTTGTTTCTGTTCTATATAGTGAAAACTTTACCATCAAATATCTCGAAAACTACTCGATAGAATTTGATTATATTTTACCTGTATATGGAGACTAGTATTGTCTATAATTGAGTAAATTTTAGTAAAAATCTATCGAGCAGAAAACGAAATATTTAGGGTTAAAGTTTGTTTCTGTTGTATAATGTGAAAACTTTACCTGCAAATATCTCGAAAACTACTCGATAGAATTTGATTATATTTTACCTGTTTATGGAGACTAGTATTGTTTATAATTGAGTAAATTTTAGTAAAAATCTATCGAGCAGAAAACGAAATATTTAGGGTTTAATTTTGTTTCTGTTCTATATAGTGAAAACTTTACCATCAAATATCTCGAAAACTACTCGATAGAATTTGATTATATTTTACCTGTATATGGAGACTAGTATTGTCTATAATTGAGTAAATTTTAGTAAAAATCTATCGAGTAGAAAACGAAATATTTAGGGTTAAAGTTTGTTTCTTTTCTATATAGTGAAAACTTTACCATCAAATATCTCGAAAACTACTCGATAGATATTGATTATATTTTACCTGTATATGGAGACTAGTATTGTCTATAATTGAGTAAATTTTAGTAAAAATCTATCGAGCAGAAAACGAAATATTTTAAGTTAAAGTTTGTTTCTGTTTTACAATGTGAAAACTTTACCTTCAAATATCTCGAAAACTACTCGATAGAATTTTATTATATTTTACCTTTATATGGAGGAGACTAGTATTGTGTATAATTGTATGAAACTCTGTTGGTCAATTAGTTTAGGAGATAATTGCAGTTTAATTTTTAATGGTTTACAAACCTGAGGGTAATAATGCCAATTACACTTGATAAATTATCGTCTATGAAGGTGACCAAAACGACAGCAGCAAGACTACTCGTACTTTCTGTCTGAGGATGGAGTAATTAGATGGAAGAATCTTAGCCTCTAAGATATCCAGAATCTCTATTCTACCTTCTACATGCTCACGTGCAAAAAAAAACAAAAACAAATACGAAAAGTATGAATTTTTGATAGATTACATAACCATTGGTTTGCAGTTTAATAATATTAGATGGTAGATAAATAGAGCTTTGTGGTTGCTATACTAACACCTGTGGTGTGTGTCAGAAAATCACATGTGCGAGCTGTCAGTTTTATTTAGAAAGACAATTAAATGTTTGTGTTGAATCCTACACTTCAAGCGATATTTATTGTCAACTGGTCCGTTTTACTTAAGCTGTATATTTTTTGTTTCTTGGATTAAGAAACAGTATTGCGAATCATGTCTAAATTTTCTATATCTTAGAGATTTTAAGTTATGGAAATAACAGCATGCGAAAGAGTATCATTTGATTTTATGGATAGCAGCAAACATATTTTTTGTATAGATAAGCGGATTCGGACATGCATCCATCGTCAGAGGTAGAGATTAACACTAAATCTTATTTAGTCAGCAAGTGTAATGCGAGACTCTAGCATAAGTTGAAATCTATATATTTAACTTATTAATTCTCCACTAATGATGGATGAAAATCCGAAACCTATCAGGGATACAATAGATATGCTTGCTAGGACGGATTAAATTGATCTCTTTGCCTAAATTATTGGACCACCCATTGGGAAACCATCAGAGACAAACTTAAAATTTCTAACGGAGCCCAGCTTCTTTATATCAGCTGCTATCAACAATTCTTGGAATTTATGAAAATGATATGAAAGATCTTGGTCAAACTCAAGATCTTTTGAAACGAACATCATTGTTCGTAACATTTGTTTACGTCATCCATCCCAGTGAAACAACAACCACGTAGAGGAAATTCCTGCACGGGAAGCACCCACTCTAGTGGTGGCTGGTATCCTGCACTTTTATGAAGAAGAATTCTTCAACTTCAGACTGTTATGTTGCGCTAACATTCACAATGGTCTTTAAATCTCTAGGTGCTCTTTAGGGATAGGTGCTCGGGTTTGGGGTAGCAGGCAAACTCTTACCACATCGCTCAGTACAGCCTCCATAGATCTAGTTAGCTAGCCGAGGATTTAGATAGTAGAAAGTTTTTTTAATGATTTAATGGCGCGTTAACGTCTGAGTTTATTGGCACCAGGAGCTTTTTTTAGGGCACTGCCGGCCTCCGGACAGTGTTCTATCGTTACTGACCACAGCAACTGGATTCGAACCCGGGATCTTCGCGTGAGTATCCAATATGCTAACCGAATAGCTAATCCCTTCCCTTAGTAGAAAGTTACTCTTTGAACGATCTGCAACCTGGAAACTGGAAACTGTAGAAATGTCTCCCCAATATGAATCACGGCCATAAAACTTTAATTAACTACAGTTTAATCTAATAAAACAATTAAAAAAAGAAGGATATCATCATTTAGGTATGCAAATAAATTATCACTAATTACGCAGTTTTAATTGCCACAAATGGAAGGTAATAAAACTGACAGATGGACTATTATTGATTTAATTGAATACCGTGCGATAAACAGTATCAATTGGAAAAACAAAATTCTTATCAACTCCCGAGATCTGTATATTGATATTTTTTAAGAGTGGTTATATTTAATCAGGTGAAAACATTTGAAATTACAACCAATGGTAAATTAACGATAGTAAATCGTGGCAAATATTTCTCTAAACAACTGCTTACGCAGTCAGTATGTGGCGTACACAGTGACGTGTTCAAGTTGTGATGATGAGTAAGGGGAAGTTTCAGTTGCATGTCCCGACATCAGGTGGACATCTGGCGTTTTACGCAGTAACTGCCCAACTACGCACTTCCCTTCTATGGAAATGAGATACTGCAATACGCACTATTCTAAGGGAGAAAATTTCATATCAATACTTAAATTTGATATTTGGTTACCACATACCTTCACACAAAAGCTGAAGCGCCCCCCATTACTGAATCTCGATCTATTGAGTTGTTCTCGAAAACGTTACGATCGATATTTCTTTATATGTGCACACTAGAAGTAAAGTAATCGTCTACAACCACTACACTCTCCTACCCATCATACCAACTTGGTACACCACCTTCATACATGAAAATCTATAACTTTTATTTTAAACATTTTTCCCTAGAAAATTTTAACAGCAAAAAATGGAGTAAGCGACAATTTTCCTGATTACTATAACGAGTCGAGCACAGTCCGCGAAGCTGTACAGTCAGTATGAAAAGTTGAGCCAAACATTACGTAATGCTGGACAAATAGCACACAAAATACACCTTTTTCCTCTCGTATTAGAAATTTAAATTTCTAGCAAAAACAAAAATACAATTCGATGGAAACCTAAAACAAGATGATATAAGAAGAATTGATGATATAAAGGACGGCTGAAGGTCAGGAGCGCAAAACCCCCTGGGATTATTAATGTTGTTTACTGGTGGTGACATTGCAATCTACAGACCTGTCATCAGGAGCAACACTATACAATATTGGGTATAAATAATCTGTTTGACTTATGTAAGAGTTTGCAGACTCTCGAATAGAACCATCCTCGGGTCAGCGAATACGATGGAAAAGTGACACTTTGTTGTTCAAGAAATCATCGCTGGAAACTCGAACTGGCTTTCCCTTTTCCAGATATACGTGTTACTTCCGCGACATTCAGTTTCGGGCATAAATATTTTAACCGTAAGTTGGAATGTGGTAGTTTTTGTTTCCTGCAGTTTTCCACAGGATTTCCTTCAAGTGTTCAGATCAGCGCAAACTTGTAACTTAAAGATCCCAAAAATTCAGGACCCGGGAATATTTGGTTCCGCCAAACCCCCATAATATTGTAGTTGACCATCTTTCAATAAAAATTATAAATTTAATTATGTAAATTGAGGCAAGGGAATGTTTGTTGTCAGTATCTCCGGATTCAATGTCCAGCCTTCCAGCATTGGATGGTATTTAAGAAAATGGAGAATGTTAGCTAGCCGCTTCCGTCCACGACACTCTTGATCGGCAGTTGGATGTGAAAGCCTACAGATTTGGCTATGCGTTGCTACCAGTAGCTGTAAGCCATGAGCCTCCCCTCTTAAAGATGAGCCGCTGAAGATAGCGGACAAGTTGCTAGCTGCGAGTTGCGAGACCATCAAGGGCACCAGGATACAGTTAGGAAACGTGCTCTCTGGAACCTTCAACTTTAAGGAAGCAAGATGTCAGCCCACTCACAATGTAGGAGTTCCAACATGGAGTCCCCCCCTCCTCTAATCTCTTGATACATGAACAAACCACAGTCCAGTGTTATTCAATGAATCTATTTCAACATAACAATTCCCCTCTACAGATAGATTCTGGCTCAGCTATTTTAATAGAAGACTAAAGGAGCTAGTTCACAAAGTCTTCTGCCTTAATATTGTCACGTGTTTGGACTTTCCGCAATTTTTGGCGTTTTTGAGCCGGAGTGTACTCACAGGCACAGACTATTTCTAAAAACCATTTTTTTTTAACTCGCGATAATACAGTCATTTCCGGTAAATGGCTTTTAATATAACGAAACCCAATAGGAAAGCTCGCAATTGGTTTTATTTCTTGAACCTTGTCTAAGAAGTTGCTGTGTCTAGGAGTTAGTAAATAATATCTGGTTCTTTTAAGGCTAGTTCACTCTAGTTAATTGAAGCCATATATAAAGAAAGCCATAAAACTGAGAGATCTCACGGCAAAAACAACAGGCCCAATTTTCCCTTCACCTATTTTGCCAGAAAATATACAAAATGGAGCAGCAGTTTTCTGAGTTGCTCGCTGCGCACCGACACAAGACAGACACGAGTGGTCAGTGCTGAATGCTAGAATGCTAGAAATGTGATGAGATGAATCAGCGAAACTGTGGGGACCACTACTCAGGTCAGCAGTTGGCCTTTTTCTCCGACACGTGGTGGGGCGTATTTGGGAGAGTTAGTCTCAAGAGAATGATTGGAAGATTTTGAGCGATATCTTGTGATATTGCAGGCTCACTGGGAGATTTACTTTTGGGGGAGCCTCATGAGGTCCCATGCCGCAGGGCACTCCTGGTTATTGCTGGTATTGCTATTGCATTACGATGCATGTGTGACATTCTAAGGGTGATCTGTCGCGTTGTTGCTCCTGCATCCCCACATGTCTTTGGCTACACGAACTGCTGCGTAATTAAATAATGAAGCAATTTCTGATTGGTCGTTAGCTCTGCAAATCGGTGCATTCACAGCACCTAGATTAAGTAAACTCGGATCTGATAATTATACTTAGAAAAACCATTCTGTAGAAGCAATGCGAGGGGAGACTCCTGAAGGAAGGAAAGGAGAGAAGTGCCAAACTTCCCCCCTCCTCCTCCTCCTCCTCATCACAAACACATAGACCAGAGGTCACTCCATTTCCCTCCTGTTTAAATCAATTAACTTTCAAAAAAATGTAACTAGGTTAAGACTGCGGTGCGAAAGAGTGGGGGCGGAGGTTAGCGCGCCCCCTGCACCTTGACACCTGCTCTGTCCCACATCTCTAGATCTCATCTCAGTGCGGCTGGTCCACGCCTCCACCATCCTGACCACCGCTTCCAACTCTTCCAACTTTCTTTCTCTCACACACCAATCTCATTGGCGAATCGTAACAGTTGAGAGAAATCTACAGCGGCTAAATGGTACAGGATGGTCGATCCATTTTTTGATCGCGAAAATAATTTTTTAAAAACTCCTCAGCGCCAAGACGCCCTTCTGGTTGGAGAATTTCCGGCGATGTTTCTAGAACGGCCAATCGGATTGTCTGCCAGCAATGGGCCCACGGTGTCCCAAACAGATTGCAAACTTTTCCGAGGGAAACTGGATTTAGCCTTCCGGTCAGGCATTCCTCTAAAGCACCTTTGGAACACAATGATCCCAACATATTGTACAAGAAGGATTTCCTTTATACCCAGAATCATGAGCTACAACGGAAGTGCCACTTTACTCAATAGATTATTCCGTTTAGATTTTCTAAAACCAGCCACTTTTATTTGACTTTTTTTTGTTCTGGACACTTCGATTAAAGGGATTTTTGGGCAAGAGGAGACGTTTAATCCTTCCTCTGAAGATAACACAACATTCTATTGTAGGATTGTGGTTTTAAGAAAATGGGGTTAAATTTCTTGTTAAAATTCCTTAGTACCACCAGAAATACCATCTTGTGGAATGGATTTTTCTGAAAATGCTGGCCACAATTTTCTCTTAAACATCGTGTTTAGATGAAAAGTTTTTTTTATTGAATGAATTCCTGGAAAAATACGAGAATTTTAATGAGAGAAAGTGATCTCATCATGAGATTATTGTTCGATTAAACCCCCGGTATGAGGAGCCAACCTTAACTCTCGCTGGTCGAGTCAATCAGGAATTTGGCAGGAGAAGTTGCTGAGAACGCGGGTGTTCTCGATTGCTCGGGTGGTCAGTTCTGGGCCACAGCCTTACATATCAATCTTCTACTACACACTTCTTGAAACGATACAATATATTGTTAGACAAGATCCTGCTGAGGCTCCCCCCACCCGCCCTGAGTGCACAAATCTATAAATACGCCTTAAAATAGGCAAACTTCCGTGTACACTGAACTAAATCCAAAATTAAACTTTGTCTGCGCAAGAAAAGAAGAAGGAATCTTTTTTAAAATTGGCGCAAACGTGGGTGGGGGTGGGGGGGAGCGACCCCGATTTTGAGAGACGTGATCTCTATTTGCGTCCAACTGTCGGCCCCTCAGGTATCTACCTACGAACATACACGCGGATTGTGTCCTCCGCCTACATCTGTAGCTATTTAGTGCACTCATTAAAAATATTATGCAATTTTCACATTAATTGTACCATGCAACACTTGAAAATAAAACCATTTCACCTCACAATAGAGGGAGTCAGCATTCGAATGGAGGTTCTACTGTGATTTTTCACCGGAAATACCTTCCTTGTTTTTGAGAACTCAGATGGTGGATTCCAACAATTGACCCCTGTTACTCCGGAAAATCGGAAACAGGGGTACCAATCTGCGGTCGGTACCACCTCTACATTCTTAATGTAAAGAAGTTTGATGAAAAACCGGAAAAAACAAAAAATGTTACGAAATAAAGACCGGGAGAAAGAGAAGCTGGGATGATATTGGTCAGAGCTGTTAATTTATGGGGCCCCTTAAGGGACAATGGCTGCTCGTTCTCTGCCCTCTAATCCGCTGACAAAGCGAAGCTGCTGCACAACGTGGCAGACCGGGTTCTCAGTTCCGGCAGAGAGATTGTTGACCCTGGCTGAGCTACGGCCAGACAAGTTCATTGAAAATACCGTCCAATTGCTAAAGCACTAGATTTGACTTTCATGTTGTGCGGCTTTATGCGCAAATCATGCCCCAGTGGAGGCTGCGAGCCACCCACCCGCCTGCGTCCATAAATTTCCCTCTCCCTAGCGCAGCCAGCTGGCTACTGAGGTGTCCACATGGAAACTTCCCAGGCTGATTTTATAAAAGCATCCTTAAATATTTATAAGTTCTTACTAGAGTGAAACTACTCCATACAAGTCGACTGTCCAGACTTGAAATGATTTACTCGCTATCGTGATCCCTGGATTCACCACTATTTCAAGATCAGAACATTTAAATAAGGGATAGTAGGAAATGGCGTGTCCCCGCTAGAGGAATCCCGACCTCTTTGCTCCCCCGAAAATTCCACACAAGCTCTGGGAGCGCTGCCGCAGAGTTGGCGCTGATCAGTGGAGCGACTATGATAAAAAGAAAAAACTCCGCCTTCTCCCAAGGATTAAAGAAATCCAGTTCAATCCCTCGGGATTACGTTTTACACAGTAAAAGTTTGCGATCATTTAGTGCGCATGAATTTTAGTTCGTAACGCTAAAATTGTTGTGCGCATGCCTAAAAACTTAAAAACTTCCTTTTCTGTATGCTCTGCTTGATTACGAATAAGTTTGAAGTTAGAGTTTTGGTGGCACATCCAACTAAAAAACAGATTTGTGTTAGAAAATAGAACTCTGTGAATGCTCAAAACAATCCAAAAGCAGTCCAGAAGTACTCTGATGGAACCAATCTGTTACAAAAAGAGGATAAACAATAATTAATTACATTGTCCGGAAATGCACAGGTTATCCTGTAAATTGAACGATGGGGAATTTTGTTGAAGCCTAGCGTTATACCGACCGCCCATCACTACTTGTAAGAGCTTTCTTAGGGATTAAACAAATTTAGGGAACATCAGTGTTGCATCATTGGACGCAGAATGGTCGAACGGATGTGGAAAACTGCGTCATCAGAGAACGCTCAAGAATCGTCAAGCCTGCCAATTCTGAAACCACAACTGATGGACGGACCCCGTGCCAGTACTTCCGCTCCACAACTTCAGATTGAGCTACTTCTATCGCTAAGTTCTTTTTAGATGCAATGGGAGCACCCGAAAGAAGTATAAAGTTGGGGACTCTGCTAGCAATATTTTGATGTGTTCTCACATCTTGAAAAGAAAATCAGATACAATGGGCTGAGGAAAGGCGTGCCTGTAATAAGGAATATAGTAGGGTCGCCTTATACTCTCTGGCTACTACCGCCAATCTGCTCACTTCGTCTACTAATATTGAACTTTATTGGGCGTGTGATGAATGGGTTAGGACTGAAACAGGAAGCTAGGTAGGTAAACTGACGGTTCACCTGTAACCTGAATGCACTATGGAAATTTTTAAACATTTAAATAATTTGTTCGGCAAAAAAGATTGTTCATATGTAACACAGACAAATAGAATTCCAAGTTAATAAATATCGGCAAAGCCATTTTCAAATACGTATATTTATAAACTCGAAACTATTTCTGTAAATTCGTACTTCTGCCATCAGATTTTCTTTAAATTTTAATTTTCTGCAGTGTTTCTTACATTACTTGATAGTGTACATGCAGCGGAACTGCATCAAGTAGTAGCACGTTAGAGAGATGCTTGAAGTTGTGGTAACTCTGGGAACGCATCAAGTTAACTTAGAAAAAACTGTTTTGAGGCCTTTCCCGAAAAAAAATTAAATCTAGAAAATCTGAAAAATCTTTCTAGTAAATTATAATTACCATGTTTGAATTTTATGACTTTTTCTTTAATATACCATTAACTCACTAACGGCACACTCAAACACTTACTATTTTGAGGGCCTTGAACATGCACTTCCGATGGATGTCGTAAAGTGTAGGCGTCCATTTCTTAAAAAACGAACATCACAGAAGGAACAAACGATTTTGAATTTTTTTTACCCAATACTAAGAATATTATAGAAATTAATTAATAAATTACTTATTATTTATAAAAGATACCAATTAATATTTATTATTATTATTTTTTATTATTCATAAACACAAAAGGGGAGAAATAGCTAAACAAAAATGAACAACAAACGCTATTAATAAAGCTGGTCATAACAAAAACAACATCCAATGCTGACTATATTAACAATTTATTTCTAATTGGATAAAATATACATTTAAAAAGGATGTGCACAACAGTAGTAAACAACGAACACTTTACAGCAGCAAGGAACAAATTGTTGTTTATCTTTTTAACTTTTTTTTAACTAATATTGTGTTCGTTTGTCAATAATTATTTATTTTATAAAATTCTATAAATAAACATAACGATATATTATTTGTTGGGGTCGATTAAATAAAATATGTTACGAGGACTGTACAGTGTGCGCGTCAGTGCAGCCAACACACAACAATCCCTGGAAGGGGAGTGTGGCGTAGTGGGGGAAGGTCTGAAGAGGAGAGTACGTGACTCAGGGGTCGTACTACGTAGCAACGTCACAGCTCCAAGGTCACCATCCAAAATGCCCTTCTTCTCTGACTACGATTCTTTAACATCCAAACTATCTCCTGAAAATATTGTTCTATTCATTTGTTGTTACTTTCTTTACTCGTCGATGGCGGAAATATGATCGAAAAGTTCTAGGAAATTTAAAATGGTTTTTGGTTACCACCGGATGTCAGCCATCAAGAAAGCGCCAAATTTTCAATAGATTTTCTTCAATCTCACTGCGCGGGCGTTGCTAAAAACAAAAACTTTTCTAGTTGAGATCATCTTGTTCCAGAAATTGTGTCACCAGAACGCACTTCCTCGCTAAAGATCCATTTTAGTACAATGGACGGTATTACCCCTCGGGTACAATATCAATGAATAAAAATAAAAGTTTAGCGTTTCTGCGAGTTTTCTGTAAATTTAGCAAAATTCGTATTACTTCCGTTCGAAATACGTACTTATATAGGTGAGCTTATTTAATTTATTGCGCATCAACAACTGAGCTCATTGGTACCTGCAACCTTTTTGCTCCGGAAAAGAATGCAGGGCTCTTAAAAGGAGTTTACAAGTTATGCTTGCCTCCAACGTGCCACCGCTGTACACATTGTCCCATTATAATACGTGTCTGGAATATGCAATATTAAGGGTTGAAATATCAAAATACCAGTCCCCCTCCGGAAATTCGCCAGTACGGAACTTTCTTTCCGAGTTTTATACAATTTTCCAAGCAATCCCCCCAAAGGAACATTGGAACTGGGAAGAGTTAGGCCTATCTCTTTCAACTGGAACTTTTTCAGGGATTATTGATTTTAGTTCCGAGTTCTGGGAGCTGAATGTGAGCGTTTTCTTCTACAGTATCCTTTTAATACGCAGAAAACTTGGCACTTACCAATAGGAGGTCCTGGAAAATAGTTTTATAGGAAACGGTCAGGTTGTTTGATTGTACCCGAGCTTAAAAAAAAAGAGTTAAAAACTAGAGGAATTCAAACCTTATATTTCTTTGGAGTATCCCATCCGGGGACCCGCATGAAAGGCATCAAAATTCCTTAGCCGGAAGTAGTGCTTCACTGTTCGTGCGGGCCTGACCCATTTCCTACAGTTGCAATCAACTTGGTCAATGCTCGCTGCACTCTCTACCTCTAAGTGCAATGTATTTCAGTGTTAAGTAACAGATTAACTTTATTTGGAAATGTGAACATAATTTACATAAATGAAGCTGTCCCAATGTATGAACATTACAACCTACTTACATTAATCCAGAGACGATGAGGATGGGACTTGCGAGATCATGCGCAGGGAAAAATAGAGAGGAAAACCTGCAGCTAGAGGAGAAAATTAGAGAAGGGCATTGGGTCTGAAAGGGAATAGGAAGATCACAGGTGGCTATTTCGCGGAAGAGAGGGTTAGGATGAGAATGCTGGAGTGGAGAGTGCGGGGGATTATGGAAGATATCTCACAGAGGAAGTCGCACAGGAATAAAGTTCAGAATTGTCGCAAGTTTCTTCATATTTCTACAGACTCCAGGTGGAGCAGGCTTTAAAGTGTTGGGTGCGGTTTCACTGAATAACGTAATGCGTTTACAATTCTTGGAACCCTGCGGAAGTAAGGGAAAGTCGGATGAGGGTTCGCACCAGTGTTTTCCTGTAACTTTTATTTTTTGGGGATAAATAAAATGAATTATTACGGTTGGCTAAATAAAAATTAAGTTCACACTGACTACGGGTAAAACAAAATTTATAATGGCATTCCTAAAAGTAAGAAATTAGAATCTCCTTGGAACAGAAATGCCTAACGGAAGGTCATAGCCACAAAATAAAGCAAAAACTTGTTTGCAACGTAAAAAGTCTGGCGTGTCCCCGTCCGCTCCACTCGAAATTCTATAGCAACAAATATCTCAAGGTTCAAATTCAGAATTTTTAAAATATTTTTAATGTTAATCAATTTGTGAAAATTACTGGCGGCATCGAACTGGGGGGGGGGCGAATATCTGACAGGCACACTCACACGACTCTCTCTTGGGATGAAGAGGATCCGTTTTCCGGGAAATCTCTAAGACGTGTGAAATCCTTTAATAAAAGGGTTCTAGACCGCTAACTTCCTTCCCATACCTCGAGGGAAAATAGAAATTAAGTTTTCGTTTCCAGCAAATTCTCCAGTTATGCTGTGTGGTGGAAACTCAACATGGCCCCAGCCCTAATTACAAAACCTTATCTTAAAAAAATCTCAAAACAAGACTCGGAAACTTTGTATCTGGCAATCTCCGTTTATGAGTAAAGATTAGAGCTACAAACTACGCTTTAAACTGTCAACAATAAGAGTTGAATAATTCTTTGAAAAAAAAAGTGCCGATTTAAAGAAATGAAAATTAATCAGCTGACAGAGAAATAAAAGTTGCACACCACAGACTGACAAACAAAGATATAAATGCTATCAAAACTGCTGACGGCTGCCTTTAAGGTTATCCACATTACGTCTGCTGGCTGGTAGTGTAAACAATAAACTTGCCCTGTAAACAGTTACCATGCTAATAGCTTCTGTCCGAGTAACCTTTCTCAAAATTAATTCCTATACAATTTAAAATACTTATAATGGCGGCTATATTGATTTTTATTGGAAGTTATCGGATACAACATTGCGCTTCGATGAATCAACTTATATCGATATGTCTTGATTAACTCAAATTTTTGCCCTCAGCACTTTTACTTCGTCATACTCCCAGCAGACGATAGTTATTTATTGTATTGTACAAGGGAAGACACTCGGAGTTTACGAAATGCTTCCGATGTGATAATACTTCGCTTCAATGTTTACCATTAAACTTTTTCTGTTGTCGTTTCAATAATTTGGAAGAAACTCTAAACTTAGATGAAAAAATTCCCGGCAGAAAGCTAGCATTTAGAATAACGGCCTTCGTCCGGAAATCAATTCTACCAGAAACAGTGCGACAACATACACAACATTCACAGTTCAAAGAACGCAGTCATTTTCCTAAAATAGATTAGAAAAAAAAAAGAGACTTCCCATGAAGGGCCTGACGGAAATATTATAGGCCTAGTTGTTCCCAAAGCTCAACTGTTGCGTTACTGACTGTTATTGATTGTGTTTGTTGTACACACGGGGGCTCCTTTCACCCAGGGCCGCCAACCTTGCTAGAGTAAATCTTGACCTACCCTAGGAGAGCACCGAACATCAGCAGCAGCGAACACGCATGGTGTTCAAACTCAGGTGTAATAACCCCAGTTGCGAAAATCTTTTTCGTCACACACACAAAAAGCCAAAACATTAAAAATATGACGCCTCAATGGGCGATAAAATGAAAAACGACAATGAGAGATGAGCGAAGTACATTCTGAGGAATGCGCTTGTCTGGAAGTAAGACCCAAGTTTTATTTTCTCTTACAAAGTATGGAAAATAAACCTATTTTGAAGTCCCTTAGAAAAGTGGTTTCTACAAAATGGACGGCATGTACTAACAAAATATCGAAGAAAAAGACGAAGCACCGCAGGAAACTGAAATTCTATATTTTGATTCTATCCCACCAGGGGCCTGACAACAGACTAGCCGGAAGTATCACTTTAAATGTGTTTTTTTTTGTTTTTTCGAGATTTTCTCTTCAACTTCTGTCGTATAACTAAAACTTTAATTTGAACAGAAGAATTCGTAGTTTTGGGACAGTTCTAGGAAAGATGGGAAGTCGACTCCCCTCTATTCTAGACATCATTCTAATGCATACAGTTTTTACGAACGATTCAATGCAAGTAAGATGAATTGAAATTAAGAGAATATAGGCTAGAACTTTGGGAATCACAGTTTGAGGAAGTCATGTGAGTCTACACCACACTTTTTCAGTTATGAACTTAACAAAATATATAAAAATGATCCATTGAAATTATTGTTACATAAGAATAGTATTTATAAACTATAAAAGTGCAAAGGGGCGTGGCCAATTATTCAGGCGACGAGACAGAAAGTTTTCTTGGATCGCTGTTAAGGCTGAGTTCTAAATTTCTTTAGATTGTTAACTTTCCTTAAATCCTAGTCTGCGTTAGTTAAGTACTGGTATCGAGCTGTATGTTCGAAATTCACTTTACTCCGTGAGATTTTGAACACGGAAAATCCTGACCATTCAGAATATCTCAAAACAAAAACATTCAAACTAGCTGAACGAATCAGTTAGAATAGTTAAAAAACAAAACAAAAACAAAAATTTCAAGTCAATTGAATCGTACAGCTGTTTTTGAATAGGACAACAATAACAGTAGTGGGGCATTTCCGTCTACATCACAATTATTCAATACTTCATCCGCCACCTTGCGTATTTCACGCATTTAACATTTTAACACCAAATCTACAATAACTGATTATTTCCAGAGCGGAAATTTTTGCAGATCCCATCTTAATTTTTTTTTTAAACAATAATTTCATAATGAACATTAACCGCATAAAAAGAATTAATCTAAAACAAGGCCAAAAAGTATCATATCTTTACAAGAATCTCACCTGATTTTACATACGCATATTTTACTAACAAATATTACGTACCGTCTTTCTAAAAATATAATATATAAAAGAAAATAAGCACATGTTAAATTTATGAATAACTTATGCTAATTAAGAGAGCACCGGGTTAATTCTCTCAATTTCAAAGTTATATTTTTAACACATAACCTCCATATTGTAATATTAACTAGAACTGTTCTCAGAATAACAAACTGTATAGCAATGCACTCTTGTGGAGCTCTATTGAACTTTCTGGGAAGTTCCAAACAGAACTTATAACCTTTTATTCATTCTATTTATTTCTGCACTCTACTTTTTTTCTTTTTATTTATTTATTTATTTTTTGTTTTTGTTTCATAGACAAATCTCAATTTGCGGCATTGATTTTCAATTTTGTAAATGGCTTATTTTACGATTAATTCTCATTACAAAATTAATGAGTACACAAAATAATCGAAGTTATCTATAAACGATAGCTGGTTTTCGATTTTCTGGTTAAAAGACAACAACACACAAGTATTTATTGAAAAAAATACAATTCAACCAAACTCATTAACTTTTTAAAATATTTTATCAAGACCTCTTCAAATTAAAATTCACTTAATCAATCCCATTTCATCTTTAAAATTATTTTACAGATAAATTACATCAATTTAAGATAATATTATATCATCACTTAAATTATTATTACTATTCCTATATTACGCATTTATCATTAAATAATACGCATAACTTTTTCAATAACAAATATTATCTGTTTTTTTATTAAAAGATTTTATTTGATATCAAATAGATAGAAGATTAGAATTCAGATTATTTTTACGTTCTTCTTGGGTAAAACAACTTTCTAATTAGGTTCATCGGTTTTGGGCACTATTGTACCTTTTATGAACAATAAGGGTTGATCTTGTCGTTAAGGGAACTGATCCCACTAAAACGACGTTGTGAAATGGTAAAGGAACAACGACAAAAAAATGTAGTCTGTACATCACACGATCTTCCTCACTAAACACTTATCTAAGTTCATTTCAAAATTTGAATTTCAACTAAATGTTAGCCATCTTCAACGTATAGGTCCAAAGTAATTAAAGAACTATTTGTAGAAAGTTTGATGATACAGTTCCTTATCAGTTACCAACTCTATTAACTCCGACAAAGGTCGGGCTTCTCATTCGGATGGACGGGCATAAAATTTAAAAAAAAATATATATAAGCATCACATGGGGCAATCATTTCGTAAGAACGAAGAGGATATGGCTCTGCACATATTCTTTGCGAAGAGTTGTTGGTATTGCTCGGAGTTCGACTCTTCTTAAAAAAAAATAAAACAAATCAAGCCTTCCTGTTATTCCACCAGGAATCGATCCCTGACTCTCCAGAGTCTGATTAAGCTGGCAAGACTGGAAGAGACGTCCTAACTTCTGTGGGCGGCCAACTGACTCTCTGATTCGCGGAGTGGTAGGCTTTCTGTGGCGAGCCTCCCATGACATATATTCTAATATTACGTAGTCGGCTTCAACACATCGTTTCAGAGAAAATTTAAGGGGAGTACTTTCCTAGGGGACTAAGTCATCCTTCATGACTATGGGGAATACATTTATTAAAGAAACAGATTTTACAATCAAAATCAATGTATAGAACATTGTAATCAGTTTCTACAAAAATATGTTTCACAGCTGTGAAGATGACCTTGTCCCAGGACGAAAAGCTGGGTGGAAGGAGGAAATAAATAAGAATAATGACTGGAATTGGCCTTTGGATTAATAAATCACTTACCAAAAATGATGAACAAGAAACCATTTTGTAAAAAAACCCTTTTTATGGTCTTTGTATTTCCGTTCTGGCCGGACGAACAGCAATAATACCACTTACTAGGAAAAAGAGAAATTAAACAAACAACCCGTGAGAACGATTTTCTCTCACCGCAGTTAGCGCAATTTCAAACGTGACGTAGCGTAATTTCAAACGTGACGTAGCACTTCTTCCGGGTAGGCTGTTTTTGTGCTTAAACTTACTATCGGGGTTTGGTGAGCTAACAAGAAATCCAATTTGAACTTCTCGAGTTATGGTGGCCTCAAATTCTATAGACAGACAGCTAAAACCTATCCAGGCCAATTTAGTAAGAAAAGAACCCATTTCTGGGTACTTAAGGCGACCTTAATACGGATATTTCCGTTTGAAACCAAAATTGACATGATCGCAGAATTCCCTCTCACCTAGTAAGAGAAGGTAAAACAAAAATGATAGCTTTCATTATGAAATATTTACTAATTGGAATGTGGGGGAGGTTATTCCTTTATTTACGTAGACAAAAGTTAAAAATAAAAATCAACGGAGTGTGGGCGTTATAGGAAGGGGTACTGACACGTCCAAGTCCTGGGGGCAAGGCTCGCGTAATCCACCACCCAATACTAGGGGTAAGTGGATGTAGCGCGGGATCAGTTGGGACACTTAAGATATTTCTGGGATTCTGGCCAAAACGTTCTGAGCCAACACAGATCAGCTAGACATCTTGCGGTTATTTATTCGTTACTTTCGTGACGAGAATCTAGAGTAATACGCAATGCCCAGCCAACTCAACGACATGTTCCCAGAATTAGGCTATTTATTATAAATGCGCAATTTATATTTTATTTCGCATGATTTTTTTTTTTAAAAATTGCGTTAAGATGATGATGGTGATGATAGTGAGATCATCCAACTATTCATGATCATGAGCAAAAGTCCAATGTTTTCAGAATGTATTTTGTTACAGAAGATGAAAATATTCGTTGAAATATGCTTTTTTAAATTTTCATTTATAGATAAAACTTTAGAAACCACTTACGCTGTCTTGTGGACGTTTTTGTAAGTTTGATCAGCTGTAAGGGGCCAGATTAGAAGGAAGGTAATATAACACTTTTTTACTTATCTTTTACACCTCTTATAATGCGTAACAAAATTAATAATTTTAACAAATTGAAAATATGGGAACTTATATTTATACATATATAAAAATAACTGAATAATGTTATTTTTTTACTTCTGTAATATGCGATACGAAAAGAGTGAAACAAGAACACGAATCTGTAAAGGAACGATAATCTGAGTGTTTATTTCTATAGAAAGAGGATGTTTGAGTATTTCAAGTGCAAAGCCCAGTGAAGTCACTGGAATCTCCGCCCATTTTAGCAGTAAAGGTGGTGGTGATGGAAAGATGAAGGCAAAGCGTTAAGCTCAGTGGCTAGCGCACTGGAATCTCATGAGATCTCTCGGGTGGAAATCCAGCTGCAGGCCCTAGATTTTATTAAAACTGTTTCCGGTAGAACAGTTATATAAGGGTTGATCGTCAAAAAGCGTAACGTTGAAAAACACCCAACTTTGATAATTTTTTTCTCTTTTTCTATAAAAGATAAAATTCCTAAATTTTCTTTAAAATATAGGGCAAACCCTCCTTTATAACTGTAATTTTTTTTGCAACCACCCAGATCTAATAGGTTTTGAGAAAAAAAGTGCCGAAAATTAGCAAAAACGGCATTTTCAGAAATTGTTGTTGTTGTTGTTACCTTTTTTGTAAACAACGTAGCGCCTAAACGCGCGAACCGATTTTCATGAATGAGGTGTCATTCGATTCGGAATTTTATCTAGATGTGCCTTCTGGGGGTCTCGACGCTGTACATCGAATGGGAGAGGAATTAGCCCCCTTTATGTAAGGCCCCCTCCAAAATTATTATTATTACTAATTACTCTGTAAATCTTGGTCCGATTTTGATAAAATTTGGTAGGATGATAGGGTTAGGGCTCCCCTACGTAACATTAAAGCGACAATCTGCTCTTACACTAGTTAAGGGGAAGTATAGCAATCGTTTTAAATCTTACTAGGAAGGTTTTATCTTCAGCTCATTTCTGGGTGATTCAGCAGTATTGTCTGTAACGATAGAACTCTGCCTGGAGGCTGGCAATACACTGGAAATGGTTCCGGACGCCAATTACTTCAGGTGTCGCTTCTCAAATTAAATGTATATGGCAATATAACAACGGATATGTTTTTTGGTTTTGATTGAACACCGCAATAACTGCGGTTATTATCGTGGGTCTACTGTTGTGTTTCTAGAGCAAAATCGCAGCTTTGGGCAATTATATCTTCTCTTATTGGGTACCTTTAGTTCGTGTATTAAATATAAATTGAACGAGCTGAGTGCGACGGGTCTTGTTTTTATTAGACCAAGTCCACATAGGTCTAGTCGAGCTAGAGGGTGCATTCTTTAGGTGAATAATGAAGTAAAACAAAAATTCAAGTACCACTTACCGTTGTCGGTATGAGCTAGCGATTCCGTTGTAGCATCCCCCCCAGCTCCATTCATGTAGTCGTCTGGATCCTGCAAGGTAACAGCAGTCATTAGTTAACTGCAACTACTAAATACTTAATAAATTCCTACAAACTTGTCCAGAATTTTAAACGGTACATTACTACATCTATATAAAACATTTTAACAACCTCAACAGCCTCAAAAACCAATCTTTGCAGGAAAATTGTTCAAATTTCAGGCCTATTAATGTACTACAAGTATATGCTCGCTTATCCAATCTACTTTTAAGCACTCGTACGTGCCATGTCATTTTCAAGTTTCCAATTTGATAATTGGAAATGCTTCAGACATGAATTTAGGTTCTACTCCTTCAATTACATAGAAAGGCCTCTTAAGAAGGAGTTTATGTCACCTAAGATTCACAGCTGCCCATACAAATTGAGCAACACCCTTATGGGAATAACCGCAGTAGCTCCCCTATAACCTGATCCTAAGTGATCCCACCTCCATCAAACAAGCTCCACAAAAAAAAAAAAGTTCGAGAATGAGCGCCCTTTGGTAGTGGCATCTCCTTACATTAAGCCACAAAGTCAAGTGAGAGATCCAAACACGAAACACCTCACAGCATCTCACAATCGACCCCGGACGGGCCCCGACTGCCCACAAAGTTCATCCATAAGGAGGGATGCTACCTTCCCCTGGACATAAATGTGTCCGACGACCCACCAACAGCTAGTTCAGAAAGTAAACAACTATGGAAGTAACAAACTTAGTCTTATCTAGTAGGGAGTAATTTTTTTTAATAAATTCACCCTATGTTCGGAATATTGACTGATAAGTTTTAATTTTTCTCTTTCTCAATAAGTTTATTCCATTAAAATGGACGTTTTAAGATCTGCATATACTACTTTTAGCATTAATATCTTTTTGGCACTCATTATTTCTTTAAAATCTCTCTACTAGTTAGATCTCCTGATGGCTTGCATGAGTCTGCCATTATTTGCTAGAATTTAGTTAATGAAGATAAAGTTTAGTATTATACTAAATATAAAGTTTTATCGCACTCCAGTGGCCAAAAAGTAAATAAGAGGAAAAACCTCAGCCTAGCTTTTCAGCAAATCAACGAGGAAACTTTGAAAATTATCAATTAAATTATCATAAAACTTGTTTTACACACAGGGGGAGTGATTTCTGCAAGAATAAGTACTGCGCTCCCCATTATGCTATACAATAAAATCAAGGAAAGCAATGAACTAAAGCAGACATAATTAATGTGAGAACAGTTAACGCAAAACCAGTCGTGAAACAGCTGAGATAGCCTTTTATCATGTAATCTAAATAATAATAATAATAAATTTGTAACTAGTGTTATTATTAAAGCAATATAGTTGATAGTACAAAAAATTGCAATACTAAGCAAAATTTCTATATCACATATAGCGGCATAAAACAACACTGTTATTGTTATCAAGAACGTCAATTATAGTGTACGAGGTCAGAAATTTGATATGTGAAAAAATCGTCGTTATCACATTGTAAAATTAAATGGGAAAAACTAGAAGGAAACAGATTTGAATAACTCAGAGTGGAAAACTAATAGCGTTCAACAGAAATTTATCTCTTTCTTTAAGAAACTAATTGTTAAATAAATTAAGTGAAATCCTCATATTTTAAACATACCTAACCTGATAATTAAGTGGGATACAATTCAGTTAATCCTTGAAGAAAAATTGCAAACAGCATATTGTATGAAGAGTATTGAAAAAAAAAGATTTTAAAAACTTCAAAATTAAATAAAATTAATATATATATATATATATATATTTGTTCATAACTAATAGAGAAAAGATAATATTCATTATAGTTACTTAAATATAACCTGCTCTAAGTTCTGGTTAGCGCCTTCCAATAAATATAGGAGGCATTGTTCTGGTAATAACTTCTATCAATTACACAAGTTACCAATATATCTATGTACATAACTTTTCAAAAGAAACTTAAAAAATATTAATTTTATTTGAATACTTAAGTTGTATCTAGTTCATTGTTTCAACTGGCTTGTTTTGAACACGCCAAGTCTCAACTTAATAGAATAGTAAACTGATAATACATTTTTCAAATTGATTTTAATATTACTTAACAATTTATATTGAAAATTGTCAGTTTACTGTACTTTCATTATGTAAAATTAATAATAAAATTGAAGAATATTCTAAGAAACTGACAACGTATTGCCCAAAAGAAGAAATATGGAAATGAATTAAAATTAGAGCCATTTCCTTAATATGACCTGATGAACTTGGATACCTTTTACATATCAGGTTAGAATTCACGTGTATTTCGGGACAGAGGAATTCTACTCTCTAATACATAATTCGGTTTATTTATCTCCTTAACAAAAACTTACAGTTTAAAAAGTTAAGTATAAGGGTTGATTAAACGCCAAAAGGTACACAAATCAGCAAGTACCCAACATTTCATTAATACTTCATTGATATTATTTAAGTAATTTTACCGCATTAATTTTCATTAATATTTTTTAAGAATTTATTAGATGTCACATACCCTTATGCTGGCCATTTTCATCTACAAAATATTTGTTCAAGTAGCACACCATTTAACTTAGATTGACTGTAATATCTATTTATCTATAATAATCAAACTATTAATCACTGGTGAAAAAGAAAACGTTATAAAAAATAAAAAAATATGAGGCTAAAAAATTCATAAACTTTTTTAAAAATTGCTTACACCAACTTACATCAATGATTTTATTTATTTTTATTTTTAAATAAAAATCGTCGGTTTAAGTTCATTCTTCGATAAAGTAATTGTTATTTTATGAAGTAGTCAATCTGGCTTTATCGTGAATAATATAGTTTTCTTCAATTACATTCTCCATCTAGGTGTTCTTCCCACAATGTTGTGTATATGTAATATAAAATAAATAAGATATGCATATTTTTAGGACAGCTAATTATTCCAGTATTTTACCATAAGTAAAATTAGGGGAACTAAATTAAATTACAATTGAGAAATGAATAATTGTTGTTGAATAATCTACTTGTTATTAACTGTGTGTTATTTGTCCTCACGAATATTTCGGTAAGACGAATTCAAGACTGAAATATTGCTTTAAATCCTCCGTGATTCAAATTTAAACAGTAGCCGGCTCTAAATTTGTCTTTTTCTAATTTAACATGCATGTATATGTGACAACTTCAGAATCAGAAGAATAATTTGGAATAGAGTTAAAATAAAGTACCTATTTATACGAAGATATAATATACATTTTATCACAATTATAACTATTATGAATGAACTGGCCAGCATAAGGGTATGTGACATCTAATAAATTCTTAAAAAATATTAATGAAAATTAATGCGGTAAAATTACTTAAATAATATCAATGAAGTATTAATGAAATGTTGGGTACTTGCTGATTTGTGTACCTTTTGGCGTTTAATCAACCCTTATACTTAACTTTTTAAACTGTAAGTTTTTGTTAAGGAGATTTTTGTACCTTTTGGACAGATTTTCCTTTTTGTCTATTAGCAAAGTTACATATCTGCTTTACAGATTGGATTTTTTTAAAATTTGGAATAAGCTATTCTATCATTATTCTACTCTCTAATACATAATTCGGTTTATTTATTTAAATAATCGTTTAAGGTTACTTTAGACTTCAAGCTGTCAACAGCTATAAGCTATTGAATTAATTTTTTTTGTTTTTGTAATGCAATTTAATTTACCTGCAAGAGATTAACAAGAAAAGATGTAAAGAGATATGAATTGCTCTTGCTCACCATTGTTACACTGAGATGTTGTTTTCTTCTTTTTATGAAAACGCACTTTCAATCCTACAAAGCCCAACAGAAAGAAAAAAAAACAAGATATAACAAAAGGTATTGATTGTTTTTTTATTAAATAATGTAAATGTTGCAAGGTTGATGCAGAGGTTCCTGAATATCTAAATTATATTATTAGTTTCGAGTGTTTGTTTGATACTAAGCTGGTGCAATGCACAGTGAGGATGTCTGAAAGTTTTTTCCAAGGGGGCCAAATTAACGTTAGCGTCCAAGATAAGCCCTGCATCCTAAAAAGATCATATTAGTCGGATGGGACGTGGGTCACTCATTATATTGCGAGCAATACTGCCGTTTGATGGAGGCAAACAAAATACATTAACTAACGATTTAGGGTCATCCTCCAACATGAAAAATACAGTAAACAAGCCTAAATTAGTCATTCAGGATATGCACTAAGTAATTTTAATTTTGTTAACAATTTGAATGTGGGCCTCTCTTGATCTTGAGGCCCTAGGCTGAAGCCTAGTTAGCCTATAGGAGAATCCGGCCCTGTTGATATGTTTCAGTTTGCTGATTCAAATAGATAGGACAATTCACTAAAGGGAAATATCACACTTTACCCTCAAATTGCTCTATGTGATGTTCTTTTTTAGTATCCCAATTACGGAAAAATATTTTAAAATTAAGGAACAGTAAACATTCTGCCTCTTAGATGATGCCATTGCACATGTAGCACAGATAAACTGGATGAGAGATTATTGCCTCTCCGTGATTGATATTCGAAAAGGAATCATTCAATCAACATTAGAAACTTCTTAAACGTAAAATCTATTATTTGTGTTGTAATTATGTAACCAGCAAAAACGCATTCTCCTATGAGAAAGGTCCTGGTTACTAAACGTGATAGATAAAATGATGGTAACCTTTTAAACAAGCAAGAAGAACCTCAATAAACGGATTATACAGTCTTGTTACTTCTATTCGGACTTCATCCATCCAATCACTTTGTTATAAAACTCCGAAAACTTAATTTTTAAAAAAAATTAAATAATAATAATGGCTTATTACTGCAATCGGTCTTCAAAATTACCATTCGGCGGCGAATTCAACATTTTTTTAAATCCTAAAAAAAAAAATAATAATAAAATTAATATTAAATAGAAAAATAAGTCAAGAAATAGAAAATATTACATGAAAACATTGAATATTCATGACACATGAAAATTTGGTTATGTTTAAAAGTAAACTTCGTACGTTGAAAATTATTAAAACTATGAAAGAACCTTTAAGTGACAAAATCATACAAGAAAAGGTCGAATTTTACATTATTCATGAATTAATATTAGAAAATATCGCTTCCAATTAGAAATTAATTCTTTTTTGGTTTTATTTATACTATAATTGGTTGATAAATGATAGCAAACTCTTTCATCTTGAGGTTCACTAACTTGGATAAACTGGCCATCACTTGGAAATATACAGTGGGTAACTTCAATATCAGAAATAAACTAATTATTGTTGAAATTAAAGGCTGAGGATGCAAATATTTTTTAAATAAAAAATAGTAATTGTTGACTAATTGTGCAAATATCTCCGGATGACTTTTGTTTTTAAAATTTCTTTACTGATTTAAACATTGTACTGAATCAGAATTACAAATGTACCCACACAAATTAAATTTCTAATTGTAAACACATTTAAATATTTAATGTCAACCTTTCTCTACATAATTATAATTTATAAACCCGTTAGACATTGAACTAACCAACTTTTTACATAAAATTTTACCATGAACTCGATTCTTTTTAGTACGCAGTTTTCAAAGTACCCTTATTCATAATTCATCTTTTTAAATGAGCTTGAATAATTTTTGGGCAATTAAGAAGCAGAAATACCTATTAGCAAAGCGATAAGCTATGGATCTAGATCTTGATAAAATTTGTAATTTCTTAAAACTCCCATTTTTTGCTTTAAATTGTTTTAAATTTCTAAATTTAAAACTTTAGGAGACTGTCTGATCCATCCTGCTTCAACAGAAATCAAACTGCTAAATCAATCACTGATCCCCTAATAAGCAAACTTTTTTTTATAGTCAAATTCTAAAATAAACTAAGCCCAAATGTTAAAAAATCTTTGAACAATAAGAAAGAATTAACAAATCTAAAGAAACTATACGAAACAAACAGCATAAATCGTGTGGAATAACAGTAAATCTTAAAAAAATTGAACGATAATTTAGAATACTGATCCAAAACAAAGCATTGCAATCAAATATTCTGATTGTTTATTAATTGTTCAAAGTGTTCAATAACCGGCTCAGCGAATCCAACCAACAGGTTTGGCGGTCACATTCAAGATTGAGCAAAAAGGACGGCTTACAAAACATTAAATTATGCGTATAACTAAAATATTCAAACTTCTGGTTTAATTTGAAAATAAATTTTACATTTAAAAAGGATCATTTTTTTCTAATAACGAACTGTTTCATCCTCGCCATCAAGTATAATAGCAGTAAATAGTTTAGCCAAATATTACAGTTCCCACTTTAAAATTTGAATAGGGATCTAAATGAGCTAAATTTCGAAGTGCATTTCACATGCAATCATAAGAGGCGTGGTCTAAAAAAGAAATTTTTAAAAATTATTGCAGCTTAAACCTAGCAGATTAATCATCAGCTTGACTCTTTTTACAGCTTGGGATTGCCCCAAAATATACTATGCACGGTACACAAACATTAATAGAATTTTAAAAAAAAAAAAAAACGTCTGTTTACATGAGGCGTAGATTGGTGACCTTGAATCTCCGGCCGGCGTGATCTTGAATACCAAGTTGCTCCCTTTTTGACACCCGCCCTAATGTAGGCACTTTTCTTCTGTAAAAACCGTTTGACTCTTTCCATGTGTCGAAACCTTTATTAAATACTTCAAAAATCTTCAAAAACAAACCTTATATCACTATACCGAACAAACTCTTCGGGGGTCCCCATCGCTAGCTGACGAGTGCCGACCTTAACCGTAAGATGTCGCTTGGCTAAACTTCAATATATATACTAAAAACAAATAATATATTTTTCCTTTCTAAAAGTTTATTTACTCATCTCAATATTAAGAAAAAAAATGCATTCAACTAAAACACTTTTTGAATATAATCTAAATGTATTAATAAAATCAACACCTGCCATTTTATTTCAATATATAATTTTTTTTTAATGAAGGGGAAACCTAAAATATAACACATGTGAACGTAAAGTTAAACATAACCAGTAGTTGTCTTATTTTGTTCAGTTTTAAAAATACAGTATCACGCTTAGATATAGATATTTACATTGTTCTTTGGTTTTAAATCTCTGAGCTTATTAAAATTGAACCAAGTTTTAGTAAGTACAAGTTTCTGACAAATCTTTTCAGTAGTTATTCTAAATTGCAGGTAATTTTAGATTACTATCTCTAGTTAACGTACTTTTAATCCCTAATTATTTTCGTTTTTGCGGTTTTTCGACATTTACAAATGATATTTATTGAGGTTAATTTTTACAAGATTACATTTAACTTTTGATTTACCAAATTTTTTTGTGGAGCGATTCTTTATAACTACATAAAGGCTATTATTGCTATGCCAAAGATCGGGAAACCACAACAAGATTAGGTAATCTTTTATATTTCTCTTTATTTACATGCTGTGTATTAGAGTTATCATGTTACATCGGTGGTGTTCTGTTTTAGTTTTATCATTCGAGATTTGTGACCAAATCTATATTATTTACCACTCACTTCAGTATTCGTTCGCTATCACTAACAGAAGTAGTTACGGTTTTGAAATTGTTTAGGAAATTTGCATTTATTATCTCTTTTCTTCCAAACTGACTCCGTTTTTGTTTCTTAAAATTAGGTGAGAAACCTCATTAAACCGAAAATTACATCCAATTGTTGTAATCATTAAACTAATCTTAAAACAATAATACAAACGTAGTAATCAATTAATGAGTTGGACTTTCTGTTTATACTCAGTCGGTTAAATTTAAAAATATTAAATAATAATAATATCTTTTAAAGTGTTGCAGTATTAAAAATATATCATTTAAATAGAAAGCATGCCCTACACCAACTTAAACACTTGTTTTTCTTCCAATAACAAGCACATTACTTGTTTATTATTGTTTGCATTGGCTAATAAAAAGATTTATTGAAAACCACTTGCCAAAAGAAGAAGCGATAGGAATTCTCATCAGTTTTGATGGGCGAAAGGGAAAAAAAGTTAATTAATACAAAAACGGACCTATGGTCTAACAATAATAGATAGAACAATTATATGAATCGACCGCATTTGAATTGCAATACGTGCCTTTCGATAGAGGTGGATTAACCACATCTTCAGGGATTTTAGCTTCTCTATACGGACATTCTAGCTGTACCAGAAAATATCTCACCACTAATGATCACAAATTATATAGATGATATGTGCAATTTGAGTTTAGTAAACTAATTCTAACACCAGTATGAGTAGGCATACAATACGAAGGGTTCCTTTCAGTGTAATTAAGCATCCCCCTGACTATCGCGGGTTTAGGAGAGCAGTAACAAGAAGTTTTCTCAATTAGCCTGCTCTCCATGAAGCTTCCCTTGAGAACCCGGATGGTAGTTTAAAGCAGGATATGTCCTCTCGGAAGTGAGACCAGAGAGAGATGTTACTTTAACCTGCCGGTTTCCGATTCCTGATATTCCTATATTGGGCCATGTGTGATAATCGGGTTTAGAGAGGTGCTTAACATCCCTACTTCTAAATTTGAGTGCATCTTTGGAACGAATTCATTGTAAAATTTACTTCAAAGCCCGAATTATTTATGTTCATTAAAAGAATAATTACTTGCTCTGAAAAGCAGATTTATTTAATCAAGTTTAGAATGATATTTGCATACTTAGATACATCCAAATAGTAAGTGTTCCCAGAACTACGTAGTTATTATATCTGTACCTCGGAAGGAAAAGGCACCATGTCCATTTTTTTCGATTTTCAGATTTTGGCATCTTTTTACAATTTTTTTGTTGCTCTTTCTAGAGGTGTAAAGCACAATGTCGTATGTTTACTATTAAGCGATTTATGTATTTTTAAAAAGCGCTATGATACTTCATTACTTAAGGGTAAAAGGCACTACATGGGCATAAATTTTTTTCACAATGGAGATCAAAATAAAATATTTTAAAATATGGGAGGTTAAGTGGCCATACCTAATGTAATAATTACGGTGAGAAGTACAGGAAAGAGTATAACCGGAAAAGTGGAACAAAAAATGAATTTGGAAAAATATCTTCATTTGGCTCCCCTGTAAAATTTACTTTTTGTGACATGGTGCCTTTTCCCTCCGAGGTACAGATATATCTTCCATCTTTTAATTGCACAATCGGTTTGATATTTGCTCATCATGGTACTTTTTTTTTAATAAATAATTAAATTAATGTTTTAGTGACTGATTTAAATAACTATCTAAATTATAATTAAATCATCCAATTTTTGAATTGAACAAATATTAATTGTAATGTAGAAGTCTTGCTATAATTAAATAAAATATAATAAACACTTAATTGAAAAATTAACAATTAGAAAGTGGCAGAATAAGAAATATCTTAATAGGTTGGTGTTGATCACACATTCTTTTGTAAATCTTAACTCGAGTTTCACTTTTTAAATTTAGGTTGGCAGCAGTGTTTTTAATGAAACCACCTGACTTATTGTGCTATGAAACCTCACTCTCCTTTGTGCTGATCTGTAATGCCAGTAGTTGATGATATTGGTCAATGATGTGAATAGTTTTGTACGTTTTTTCTTGACTTTGATAAAAACCTATTAAATTCACATATACAGTAAATAAGAATAAAGAATAAATCATAATTGAGTTCCAAACTATTATTTACGAAATTATGAGTTACACAGATAAACCTCCTGAATATACAAAAGAGGAATGGATCAAAAAATTGGAATCAATGCACGTACAAAGATCAGATATGAACAAGCTGATTATGAACTACCTTGTCACAGGTGAGTCTAATAATTTTTGTATTGTTTTTCTTAACAAAATAAAGACTACTGCGATTGAGCTGGGGGACATTTCGTTCTTGGCCCTCTTCCAAAACAAGAAACAACGTTTATATTCTGTTTGGTACACTAAGAATGTAGAAAGAACTAACGGGTAGTTTACGATGTTATTTAACCTACAAAAGTTTAGATATGGATTATAATTTAACGTTATCTTTCTTTTTTATTGGAATAATTGTTTAGGGCTAAAGTAAATTTACGAGACATCGTTCAAGTCTACACTTTTATTGAGATCAAAAAAAATTACCATCTACTAAATATTTGATATTTCGTGTAATTTTTCACTATTTCATAAATATTTACTTCCAAAAGTAGTTATTAAGGGCATAATCCAGGTATTAAGTACTTCCGTATTAGCGTAAAGATAGAGATGTATATAATTTCCGTTTTTTTTGGTCTAAATATATTCGATTATTATCTAATAATTGTTTAGGCTGACACACAATACATGAACGTCTGGGGCACCAATATTAAAAGTTCCATAGTCATCGTTAGCGCTACAAATATTTTCGTGCATAAAAGAAGAAAATTAGAGTTTAAAGCAGAAACTGGATAAATTGAAAGATTGTGTTTTCGTCTGATATTGTTAGGGGATGTGATTATTGAATAATAATATTCGTAAATTAAATGTGTGTTTTTAATATATATTATTGTAATAACGCTATCCATTTCTAATAATACGTCTGATTTCTTGAATTACTTGTCAGGAAACATTAAACAAAAATATTTGCTCCAGGGATCATTAGGAGTTTTGTATTGTTTCCTTGAGAGGTGAATGTTGAAGTTGAGTATGTATGAACAGTTGGTCTATTTGTTGCCTGCTAATGTAATGAAGTTAACATTTACAAATTAATAATGAGTTGAAATTTCAGTCACATTTACTAAAAAGTATTCTTAAATAAAAGAAAGAGAAATGTTTCAAAATAAACTATCTGCAATAAACCAATAACAGTTTATATTAAAAATTTTATGTGGACAAAGTTTGATATAAAAGTTGCTTTTTCTTCTTATTTTATAGAAGGTTTCAAAGAGGCTGCCGAACGTTTCCAAGAAGAATCTGGCTTAGTTCCACCAATAGATCTGAACTCCATGGATAATCGGATACAGATTCGTGAAGCCATACAAAACGGTCGAATCCAAGAAGCAACATTGCTAGTTAACCAGTTGCACCCTGAACTCTTAGACAACGACAGATATCTTTACTTCCATTTGCAGGTAAAGGAGCAATTTTGTGTTTTTCTTTGCTTCTTAGAAATTAAAGCAATCCTCTTTCTTAGAAGTGGCGTTCCTCCTTTATTATGTCTTCTTTTTGTTTTGTTTTTATTCTGCAGCAACTTCATCTAATAGAACTAATACGCGATGGTAAAGTAGAGGAAGCGGTGCATTTTGCTCAGTCACAACTCTCCGAGTGTGGAGAATCTCAGCCGGCCATTTTGAACGAACTGGAACGAACGCTCGCTTTACTGGCATTTGATCATCCGCTCATGTCACCATTCTCAGACCTTCTGGACATGAGGCACAGACGTAAGGTTAGCAAAAGCTTAAAAAAAAAAAAAAAATAATCCTAACTTATTCACTTTGATAATATTAGCATTGAGATTCCAGTCAACTTCCAAGTTTTTTTTTTTGCAATGTTTGACGCCATTAGCAGACTATTGCAATCATGAAATTTTAGATATTCATATGTGCTGCTTACGCATTAACATACACACAATTTGTAGCTCTATTCAGACATACCAACCGTATAGACTTACACATTTATATTTACAGCTGTTAATAAATTCTATTAATTCATCGCCCATAATATTGACTTTACGGTTGATGCGGATGTAATTAAAGGGGCTGAGTTTTTTTTTTGGAAAGAACTCACCAACGTTTTTCCGCGGTATCTTCTTTCTAACATTCCATCAGAATGTGCTCTAAGTTCTTACTTTACGGCACAAGATATGACTTGCTTTGTCAATTTTATTAAGATAGACTAGGCAGAGCCCTTGGTTGGACCTAATTCCATTAATAATTCTGTTTCTTCTTGTTAAATTTAAGCCTAATAACCTCGGATTCAAGGCTAGTAATGGATTGTTCCTCCTCTCCCACTTTTTAAAAGATAATCACTTTCCCATTTCCCACTTTAGTTTTCATTCTTTGCTAGAAAATTGGTCTTAAATGAGGAAAGAGGACTTTTGTTACCCTCTCTATAGTTTGTCACCCTCTCTACCGGCCCCGCTCGCTCAAAAGATCGGTTTCTTTCATTCCGGGCATCTGGGGGGCATGCACTTTAATCTCTAACAAAGTTGATAAATTTATTCTATTTCAATTTTAACAAAAACTTTATTGTATTTATTGTCAAATGAGTCGGGACTTTTAATGTAGGTTTGCTAAAGAATCGTAATCTTACAACTTTTGTTGATATTACAGCTGTTTTTGTTTTATAGCAACGTTAGTTCCGTTGATATTTTATTCACGTAAATAACACTCTACTAAATGCTTTTACTCATTGAATTGCGAATATCATGTAATCACCGCGTGACTAGTAAAATATAAACAACTGATTCAACAGATCATCTAAAGTAATACATTCCTCTAAAACAGCAGCGTTTCCCAACCTGTGGTACGCGAAAAATAATCGATAATGGCGGAAATAAAAAATATAAAAAAAATTAAATCATAAAAATATTGTCTTTCATGGAGTATTTTCCCAAAACCCAAAAATCACAAATGATAATTGGATTTCGAACCCCCTTCTAAAAAAGAAAATTTAGGAAAAGCTAAATCATTATGAAAGATAAAGAAAATTTAATAGAATTATCATATGACAGAAGTTAAATGATAAATATGTAAAATTCTGCTTAAAGAGACTAGATTGTAATAAGTAAGCTCTCTATCCAAGCAACATTAAATTTAATTGGTACTTACAGGTAGTTGAATGCTTAAAAGATATAATTTAGAAGATTTGGGCACAAATATAATACAGTCAACCCTCCTATAACGCGGTACTCTCAGAACGCGGTTTCCATATAACGCGGAGCTGAAATTGCGACAGCCCTCCTATAACGCGGTACTCTTACAGCGCGGTTTCCGTTCAATAACGTCCCATCAGTTCTTTCCGTGCACCCAATGAATGATTTTAACTGGATATGTTTATATAAACATTCAAGCTTATCTCTTAGCCGTTTACGACATCGGTTTCAGTCGTCTCAGAGCTCTTTCACAGTAGGTTTCGTTGGTGACCAATTCTTTCGAAAATTTTGTTGCTGGCACTGTTCTAGCGACAGCGAAGAAGCGCAAAATCGCTCCGTGGCACTCAAACGGTTTATAATTGGACAACATTACACAATACTGCAAGTAATATTCTTCATTTGTTCTAATATAATAATAATATAGTTATTTATTTAACAAGTGTGGAAAATACTTTACACTCGAGTTAAATATTATATTTTTTCTGCCACCATTAGGGTTATTAACTAAAAAAAAAAACTAAACAGGAATCACTAGAATCCATTTTAAATTTCTATAAGGTAACACTATAACCTTTTTAACTGTTATAATTAAAAATATCTAATTATTTATTAAAATATTTTTATTTCTATATTCCTTTCAATTTTTGTTTCATTTTTTTTTTATCATTTCCTTATATGAACTCTTCAATTCAATAAAAATAATTTATAATTTATCTTGACTTTTGTATTTATTGGTCTCCATATAACGCGCTACGAATGATGTGATTTGTACTAATTCTGAGTTTCTTATAGCGCGGTTTCCATGCAACGCGCTACGAATTAGCCTGGTTTGTACAGTTAAATCCGAGTTTCTTATAGCGCGGTTTCCTTATAACGCGGTACGCACTCACCGTGTTATAGGAGGGTTGACTGTAATCCTAAAGAAGAACTGCGTAAATTAATTAATAATTTTGTTAAAACTAAGATCTTACTCTTTGCAAAGTTTATAAAGTTGAACATGAACTTGGAACTCCTTTGTAACAGATACATTGTATCTCTATACAAATAAAGATAATAATAGTAAAATAACACACTCGGATTAACAAATTTGCGCGAAATACAATCTTTTTTTACGAAGTGGTACAATTTAGCATGATGTACTACCAAGTGGTACGCGAGCGAAAAAAGGTTGGGAAACGCTGCTCTAAAGTGTTCGTTTTTTCTGGCCACCTTTATAATAATATTAATGAAAATCTAATTTATGACTGAATTTCCAAATTTATAGATATTCGGCTAACCTGAAGTGCCAGCCCAGGTTACTGAATAGTTTTTTCTCATTATTTTGTGACTTTCTTGGAATAGTCGCTTGGATTTTCAGCGAACATTAAGGCGGCCTTAATTGCACTAGATTTCTCAAGCTAGTCCTCGAAAGAAAAATGGGAAAAAATACGATAAACAATAATTTTGTAATATAATATAAAATTGTAATATATCTTTAATAGTAACCTACAATTAAGATTTTCTTTTTCTTTTTCTTTTTTAACCAGGTGGCATCCGAAGTAAATACGGCCATATTGAAGACTGAACACCACGAGTCCACACATCCTCGCCTATATGCTTTGGTGAAATTAATTCTCTGGTGTCAAGATGAATTGGCCAAAAGAAATCTGAAATTCCCACGCATGGTGGATCTTTCGACGACGGACATTGTAGAATCCACTCCGGCAGCAAAATGACTGTTACAGCTGGTGCAGGACACCGGCGATGGGATTGGCTCTCTATGAGAATGGAGAGACTATTTGTTGTTTGCTTCATCACGAATTTAAATTTTATTGAAGCATATATAAAAAATCAAATTGCTTTGAAGGAGAAATTCAATAAACAAAACAATGAGGGGGACAGTCATTTAATAATTATATTTATTTTTCAAAATTAAAAGCAGCGAATAATTATTTTGAACCAAGATTGTTGGTACCACCATAACGTCAGATGTTCTTCTCTCTCTCTCTCTCATTCCCTAATAAATTTTAGATTTTTGAATACTATTATTCTTATAGTTTGCTTTATTACTTGATACCGATGGAAAAACAAAACCGTTGCAAAATGTTTTATAATAAAGTTGAAGATTTGTTTAGTTAGTTTACAGTTACCGTAAAACGTAAGTTCCATATATGTAATATTCCATCTTTTAGCTAAATCACTGGCCGCCACTATTTCTATGGTTGTTATTGTAAATAAATATTTGCATTTTTGATCCCCTTCCCCTGTGAATTGGCAATTTTTATTTTATTTAATGGACTTTTCGTAATAGTTCAAAAATTGTGTTTAATTGTGGAGAAGATTATACTCTGCCCATAAAGTTATAGAAGAAATAATGAAATAATTAAAAACACCTTAACTTAAACCTCCGTGCAATCTTATATATATTATACTCCCAAGGATGAATTGTTTTTAACTTATTATGTAAATAGAAATTATATTGATAATAACTAAATAAAATAAATTATATATGTGCACATATTTATATTTTTAAAATCAAAATCATTATATTAATTTAAAACGGAATTTATTTTTTAATTTCTAGCTTTCATAATCAATTAGTGATTGATTGGGTCCAGGAGTAATTTAGTAATGTATATTCAGAAAGTGCTTCAAAGAGATCTTCGGCACCAGACCATAAATATAAGTAAAATTATGGCTCTCTTAAAAAAGTAGATAACAAAAACTACAAGTAGTACATAAAAGGGCATTGCCAGCAGATGATAAGACCCTACCTTTTCATATTTAGTGTAAACTACTACAATAATTTCCAAAAATACATAGTTCTTTATTCAATAACAAAACTATAAATTCATTTTGTATCTAGATTTTTTGTACGCATTACACATATATCACTTGTGTTGGTATTTCTGATAGGTACGTTTGTTTAATTTAAAGCTACAGTTTATTTAACAAAAGTATAATACATACTTATTATGTTACTCAAGGCAAATTTGGAAATATTACAAAACATTCGCAAATTAATCTCAATATTAAAATTTACTTAATTCTAGACTTTCACTAAATGGTTAGTTAAAAATTTCAGTTCAAATTTTAGGCATTTAAGTGAAGTAGCCACTTCTTTGTCATAGTTCAAGTTCTTTTAAACCCAGGCTAAAGATTTGCCAAAAAATAAATACAATCACACTTAGAAGCTGTTTAGAAATTAGCTATGTTTCTATTACAGATCATCTTTCTTCGCAATACAGGTATGTCGCATTCACATTTATCTTAGTTTTCTGAGAAATAGTAAAGGTATATGACCCTTACAAGGGAAAACGGAAGATGTTGGCGAGCGCGCCACATTTCTGTATTTTTTTTTTTCAAATTGAATTCCGCTTCTTTGCAATCACATAATTGATTAATTCAAAGAGCTCTTAGTTTGAAAAGTCTGCCAAGAAGGGCAAATATTTAGAAAATGTAGCGATTTCATTCTCTACTTAATGGTAGGCAACAGTGTAAATGTGGTACGCGTGTCTTAGAATGGCAGGTAAATACTGGGGAACTTAACCCAAAGGTCACGTACTTCATAGTCTTGGAAGTGATTAAATTCCTAGGATGATATTCCTTTAATATGGGAACCAGAGGTTCTTGGCAAGAAGTGTCTTGAAACTTAGCAAAACACAATACCAGGTTCAAAAAGGCACGTTGATCAGAATTACAGACAGATATGGACAAACGGATTTAATTAGAGAGCAAGAACATCATGGTCAATGTTGTCAGTAATCAAGCTAAGGTACCAAAAGTAGAAGTTATGGCAATTCATGAATGTTAGGAATTTCTGAGATCAACGGCTAAAAGAGGACATCGAATCTGATTGAATGAAGAGATAAGGGTAGTCAATGTAATATTCAAGTTTTAAAGAAATTTGGGACATTGCAAAAGTAAACTAACTGGCGAAGGTAGTTCCAGCCTAACCTTTCAACGTTGGAAGCATTTCGGGGAAAAAATGGGAAGCTGCAGAGATGATTGGAGGACGGGGAAGGTAACTTTCGACGTGAACGAATCTAAATAATACATTACAGATTAATTCAACTCCAAAATCATTATTTCTACTCAAATGGAGTAGAAATAAAAGAGTTGTTGTCAGAGAGGTGAGTGTACGAAGTTTAAAATGGATCTACGAATTATATTAATTATAAAATACTCTACTAAACTGAAATCTCTTGAAGAGAATAAAAGGACAGTACTACAACCTTTGCAAAATATGCGTAATATCTTAGCAAACCGACGAGATTAGACTCTATGAAATTCATATCTCCGTAAAATAAAATTGCAAAAAATCAATAATATCTTACAATCCTCTGTTAAAAATTTAAACCACTTCTCGCGATTATTGGAGCGCATTGAGGATGGAAACACACACTTCAAATATTTCTTTAAATTTCACAGTTGGAATGAAATTGCAACAACCATTTTTAATATAAAATTAACAAAATAGATAATAAAATCAATGGTATAGTGAAGACATTCACGAAGATGGCTTTTTCTGTCTGAGGAGACGTTTTCTACCAGGCTTTTTTTTACACGAACGTCGTACATGTCGGCGAAGAGCGAGCAAACTCAGACCCACATAGGCACAGTTTGTACATGGATGTTTTCCCAGTATATCTTTATGTCGGAGGGCGTAATGTCGTTTCAGCTTAAGGTCAAAGTCAAAACTGCAACAGAATAACATATTGCATATAATTACAAAATAAAAAGATGTATGAGTTAAGTGACCAGATGTAAAGCCAAGTATCGGATCCAGAACTTCCATTTGGAGAAGAGATAATCTACTAATATAATAAGAGTTCTAGGGAACGGTTAAGTGGCCCGTGCACTAATATTGATAATTTGCTACAATAATATCAAAATATTATCCACATTAAGCTTATAAAATCACTTACTCTTACTTTTATTTAGTAAACCGATCATGCGTGTCAATTAGGTTTAAGTAAAGAAACTTCTCAATACAGAATATATTTCAATGTTAACAACATAATCTTCCTTTGTTTTAGCAGAAAAATCTTACATATTGCATCTATTTGTATCAATACAAATACAATTTTACCTTTATCTTTGTCTTTAAAAACACAAAGGAGAAAAACGTAAAAGATTACTTGAGTAAGGATTTTTTTTTTTGCCGGTCGTGAGACTCTAGAAATAAAGTACGAGTTTGATACGCCTGGTTCTTGTACTGCTAGGACAAGGGACGAAACAGAAAGACTAAGAACAATCTGTTTCTAGAAGACTGTCCTGTTAAGAGAAATTGCGAGAAATAGTGGATACGAGCAGGTAAATTATATATGTATGATCACTGCACAACTCGATTAAGTCAATAAACGAAACTTGGAGAAATGTGTTGAAATGATGTACATTGTTTTTTAAAATTCCGTTTATAATATAAATTCAAATAAATTTACCGTTATCATTCAGCGTCTATTGTAGCGCCTGCTACTGAATTTGAGTCGAATTATTGCAAGAATTTACCTTTGAGCAGTGAGTTAATAAAAATGGCTTCTGAAATAAATTATTTATTATTCAATAGCCAAAACTTTTTGTCGTTTTATGGTATTAATCTTTATTATTTGGGAAGTTTATTTTAAATATAAAAAGCTATGTCTGAACCAAGTGAAACATATTTAAAAAAGTGCGGTTAATCGTTTTGTGCAGTGAACGGCTCATAATGTACTAGTGAATAATCATATAATTCTGGAACATTAATTCAGATAATTTTAAAATTTTGTATATTATTTCTTCTTCCATATCTTTGTTTTTACTCGACTTTCACCAACAATGTGATTTTTTTGTTATCATATTTTCAATATTGCCAACAAATTTAGAAACCTTCAAAGTTTATAGTGGTCTCTAAAGTCAATCTTTCTGAGCAAATTGAATTCATGAAGCTAACGCTTCATACATCTTCAGCAAAATTTACAGCAACGGATTGCAAAATGTTTTGTCAATTCCTTACGAGATTATTGTTTACCAAAACATTTTCAATAAAATGTCCTTACTTATTGAAATCTCGCGTGAGATTCGAAAATACCAACATACTGCTTAACTAGTTATCTTCAGCCTTTATTCAATAATTAGGGAAGGGATTAGCTATGAGGTTAGCATACTGGACTCCCACGCGGAGGTCCCGGGTTCGAATCCAGCTGCTGACCCTTAGATTTTCTCTTCCTAGGAGCTTCTTACAGCTAACTGTCCGGTGATGGATAGTGTTGTCTGTAATGAGAGAACACTGTCCGGAGGCCGGCAGTGCACTGAAAAAAGCTCCGGGTGCTAATAACCTTAGATGTTGACGCGCCTTAAATCATAAAAAAAAAAAATTCAATAATTAACGACGTCTTCGGTCTTCCAGTGTTTAAGTACTTTTTTTTTTTTTTTTAGGAAATTTAACCGCTAGAGATAAACAATACATTTTAATGATAATGAATTGTCAGAATTCATCTATTTGATTTATAGATTTTTGGTGATATCCAAGATAATTTTGAGCTGTCAATGAATTAAACAGAACTTAATTTTCCGGAACAAAATTGTTTCTTCTAACTTTTCCTCCTTTATTTTAAACTTTCAATTGCCTAGAAGGAAGGAACGTTCGCCCGTACTTACTTAATCCCATCACTGGCTAGTACGTGACTCGTACACATTATATGAATAGTAATTTACAAAAACATTGTAGTAAAATATCATATAATCAAAACTACGGAAAAAAATCAATAGAAGTTTTAGTTATATTAACTAAATCATTTACCTGGTATCACAATATTCACACTTGAATCTGTGAATTGATTTTTTAATATGCTTTTCATACAAGGTACGGCATCTTAATATTTTTCCACAACATGTTTTAATAGTTACATGTGATTTGACTCTAAATTTTGTGGTGAACTTGACTGAACAATGTGCACAGGTGAAGCCACCTCGATGTTTTAGTACATGAAGAGCCAAAGAATGCTTGGTCTTGTACAAATTGCCGCACACCTTACAAAGATGCCGGTTTTTCATTTTATGGAGAGCGCTATGAACCTGTAAAATGAATAACAAAATATTTAGAGTATAAAACAGGCATAATTAAGTTGAAAAGTTTAAATAGAATGAATTATAAGTTGAAAATAAAATTATTATATCTATTAGAAAAATGTTTCTATAAAACGTTTTGGACTGTGTTACAGAGATATAAACTCTTAGATCTTGGAGCTTCAGCGAAGAAGAGAAATATTATGTATTTATGCTCTTTTGCAATATTTTTTTTAAAAACTGAAGACAATAGTTTTTTATAGTTTTTACAAATACTAAGTAGGAATAAAAATTAAATTCTAGATGAAACAGGCAATACAGAAATCCTCATCTAATACAAGGCGTAATCCTCACTCCTGTCATCACAATATTCACTCTCTTTATGGTAAAACTTGTAAATAACCTCCACGTTTTTATTTTTGTTTACATTCAAAATATGGTGGTCAAATCATGAGATAACTTGAGCTATTGTTAACTCCAGATTTTAAAAAGTAATTTCTTTTCAAGAAAAATATACTCTTAACATGAAAACTGGACGGCAGTTCTTCAGATATTATTTTTCGAAGGTAGGAATAAGTTCTCTTGAAAGTTTTTAATAATATTACTTTTTTAAATTAACGAAGTGTCAAGAGTTCTCACTTCATCGCGCCCTGAAAGAACCTCAGATGCAGAAAACAGTGTCCAACGCAGTATGAGATAATCTAAAAGCAAGCAGTTGGACTAATCCCCGATCTTCGAAAGAATGTCCAGTGTACTAATTACTGGTCCAACACATCTAAAGGGACAGGCTTATTATTGTAATGAAACACAAAATAGAAAAGATGTCATTATGCGATACGTTTTTAACATTAAAAATGGCATCAAGTGTTTACCACGGCACCTTCAATTCGAACATTCTTTCAAAAGGTTAGGCAAGCTTATCAACCAACATTGACCAATCCTTGAGTATTAGATACGAGTATTCTTTGGTATTTTTTACGATGGTTTTGAGCCACAGTCACTTCGACAAAAAAAGAAATCAGCATAAATGAATTCTAACCAAATAATAAATGTCACATACCTTTAGTTTGCTGTTTGTCGGAAATTCTTTTCCACATGTTTTACAAGCGTATTCTAATAAATTGTTATGTTTATAAATATGGTAACTAAATGCTTTAGAAGTCTTTAACTTTTTAGGGCAGAGTGTGCAATGATAATATCCATCATTTTTAAGACAACTAGCCATAAACAGAACCCTTTCTTTATCCCTGAACTTATTAGATATGTTTTGAATATCAAATTTTGTTTTATTTACATCTTCGGTGTCACGTTTTTCACTTAGACTGGAGGAAGACTGAATTTGCGTAGGGCTTGGTTCGTTATCACTATCTATTTCAATACATTCACTTGCTGGCTTATCACAGGTATGTTCCAAAAATTTAATTTTATTGGCACAAGTCCACGAACATTTAATACAACCATAAACATGCAGCTCTACGTGTGAGTCTATATGTTCCAAGAGTAATTCATAATTTTTCAAAGTTTGCTTGCATAGAAAACAATATACAATACCATCATCATGTTCTGATTTTATGTGATGAAATAATGAACGCGATGTGGCAAAGAGAAATGCACAAAACAAACATCTATTCTCCTTTTCTCTTAAGTGAAATAAGTTCTTATGTTCTTGGTCAAGAAAAACTTTAAGACCACATAGGCGACAGGGAAGAACCACTTCCATACCGCTTTCCAAACAAGGCACACTATAGAAAAATATAAACTTAAAAACCAGTCCAGAATTTCTGTTATTCCAGTGTAGCCAACCTGAAGTCTACTATCGCGATCTATATAGAAATATATATTTTTTAATCTTATATAAAATGAGTTAAAACATTTTTATAAATTATTTTACATTACATTTACAACAAAAAGTGAAGCCCTATAATCTTTGTAGAATTGTTGATATTTTTGGACTGTTTACTGCTATTATTCAGATTACATAATGTTAAATAATTAACAAGTAATTTTTTATTATTATATTAATAATTTTAGAAAAGTTTTAGTTTTTTATTTATTTTTTTTAAATTCCCAACGTGCCGCTAGATTCGCAACAGAATACATTCGACATTCTTTCTCATGTTTTGAAAAAAACTGTTCAACCGAATTGGAGCAGAAGGATAAGTAGTTTGCTAGAGTGGGGTCTAGTAGTGCCTGAAGTTGTTAGATTAGACAATAAGCAGATATTTTATTAGTAATCGATGAACTGTCCATTCCGGAATTTTCAGTATTTCTAATCTCTCGTCCCTGTACACGTTTTTGTTTTTTCTACGGCTAATTTCAGTATTGGAAGTTTTTAAATCATACCTTTTAATTATTTGGATCTGTTCTGAAGAATTACCGCATTTTCACCACTGCTTGCTTCATTTAACTAAAACTAAGTGGCTAGTATTGGAGAATAAAATTTCAGTAGGCTAAATTAGCCGTTACTGAATTTTTGCAGTAGAAGATGCCAGGAAGCAGAGTTCAATGTCAGATAGGTCCAATGGCTCAAAACGGACAAAAGATATCGGATACCCTTCCAAGGAGAGGACAAGTTACTGAAGGTTAGTAATAATTAATTCTTATAGCGGTTTTATAGAATGATATCTGTAGAAGACATTCCAAACCCCTGACTTATTACGATCAGAAGGTAAGCCAATAATTTAATTTTGTATTATTCACTCCACCTCTAGTAAAATAGTCGGTTACGTTTCTAATGTCAAGGTTATAAACATGAACAAGTTATTAATCGTGTTTCTTTCTTATTATTAATTACTTATACATAAGCTTGAAAATAGAAAACATTCTAGTTGAATGTGATATTTGTTGAACATTAGTTTTGTATAACGAGATAGGAATTGTTCAATTTCAAGTTTATGCTTGAAACTTGATTTACATTTCAATGAAGTTGGAACAGTTCCAAAAAAGAAATTGAATTATAATTTAATGAAAGAACTTAGTTAACTGTGTTGCTATAATTTACCTTGTATAGTTTGTAGCATCTTTAACCGCAATTTATTTTGTGGTGATTAGGATTTAATAGTTTAGTTCTTCATGTTATTAGTTTATTGCATTAATGGTTATTCGTGGCTTTTGATCCTGGTAGCAAGAAAAGGGCGATCTAAACAAAGGAAGCTTGGTAGATGTGTTCTTACAAAGGTGGGTTTTACTAACGTATAATCTTCAGTAACTTCTATCTCAATGGTTTGTTACTGCAAAATTCGATTAAGAAATTTTGTGAATACTGGGTGATCAGAATTACTGCATACATTTTGATCTATTACTTTCGTTTGGCATTTTTCCATGAAAGTTTATCCTGAGCCAGCTTTTTCTGGAGATGTGAAAATAAATATTTTTTCGTAAGAATATCAATCAGTAGATATTTGTTTATTGTAATTCAGCGAAAGCAGGTTATTTCGAAAAGAGAGGCTACATTGCATACAACTTATAGTGAAAACTGAATATAATGCCAGAAACCTTGCATCTTAATTTTTTAGAAAATAAAAATGCATGTTTTGTAAATTTCATCTTGATGACTAAAAGATTACTGTATCCATATGCGTACCACCAACAGGAAATCAATAGAACCATTTTTACAAAAAAGAAAAAAATCGCCAAAATCTGAAACAGCTGTACAGAAAAGTCTTCCAGCTAACCTCTTTCTCAAATTTTGTATTTGCTTACACATTTCTTATTCGGGTTACTTAGGGGATTTGATGATGATTAAATTGAATTTTAGTAGAAGTCTTAATTATCGAAATCTAATTTTCGTCGACAAATTTTTCAAATAAAATTAAAGCTGAAATTAAAGTTCGTCTGAAATGTAATTCTAAGTCTGTAAAAAGTATAATGTATATTGTGTATTAAAAGTATAGGTCTTTAAAAGAGTGTGAAAAGGCTAATTAAATTTTGAATTAAAAGATCAGCCTTCCGGAAAGGCGTAATGACCATAGCAGTTAAGTGCCTTAACAATAAAAAAAAAAATCTTCCGGAAGTGCGACTCACTGATCGGCATTTTCGAATATCCCGCAAGTCGAGTATAGCACACCTTCTCCGGAAGAACCGGCAACGGCCCGTGGTAAACATTTGACCTGTCTTCGGAGATTTTTTAAATAATTTTCTTATTAAAAAGATAAATAATAAAATTGTGTACGAAATTTTATAGGTTATTACCCTAATTGATCTAGTAGGCATAATTTTGTCTTGGAAGGTATTCTGTGATTTTTCTCGAAAGGTTTATTTACTATTGTATAATAATTATAATAATTGCTTATCTTTACATGTAAATATTATTGTAAGTAAACGATCATAAAAATGTTTCAATTTACTTATGTAATAGCTCTTTAATACCTTTCCAGGTTTTTTGTTAGGAAAAAAACTCGGCACGCGGAATTTTTCAATAAATTTACTGGTCCGAAGGCCTAAAAAATGATTGATAAACGCTGTTCTAGAGAAAAACTTAATAGAATTTAGACCTAACCTATCACTTAGTTCGTGATGTTAGGCATTATTGATAGGTTGGGGTTCTGGGAGCCGCAGTATCACGTTTACTTGCACGGTATTAAATAAAAATTATAGTGAACGTATATAACTTCATAGAAAACTATATTTTGGGTATAAATTTTAAGTTTTTAGAAATTTAATTTCGCACTTTACGATAATATAATGTCTGCAGAGTGTTCACACAGATCTTTTTTGGTTAGAGTTGTGATATCTGATTTTTAATTTCGCAATTAAGTCTAATCTGGGTCTACTAATTAACTAATACACTCGTGCCGGATTTAATGCGTAGAAAGTACAACAATGCAATTGTACGGCAAACAGTTGGTCCATTGTGATGCAGTGTATTCAACCAGGCTGTTCACATTACCCGTAAATGCGCGTTAAACTGAAATCGTCTCGCCAGATTTAAACCATTAAAAAGGGTTTGAAAGTTGTTTAAAAATAGTTTTGTTGAAATTGTTTAACCATCCGGAAGTAACAATTAAATAAGTGGTGAAATTGAACAGTCTCAGTCTCGAGTGTGGCACTTCTTTCTTTCACTTCCTTCGACTTTATCGAACATTGATCGCAGTCGATCTCCGACAAGTTTTCATTTTTGGTTTGTGCTTAGATTTGCCGATGTCGGCGTAACGATTTTCTTGGTCAACTGAATGCGTACGGAGCTCTACTTCAAAAGAGATTTGGCTCTGTTCGAGGAACCAGGATGCACTAAAGCAACTAAATTCTTATGACATCACATTGAAAGTAGTGCTGGAAGGTTCCTGGTGACTGGAGAAAGTATCTTGTAGTCAAAGATATTCGTTGAGGCTGTATTCCTTGTAATGTGTGTGTCACAGCACTTCGTTTCCTGTATACGTCCCAGGCGGCAGGACGACAGGGTTGCCACTCTTCTTGCTGGAACTAGAAAGTCAGAAAGTGTCCGGTGATTGGTGCGGCTTTCTACCATAAATTTGTTCACCATTACTAGATTGAAATAATGGTTACACTAGACTGGAACTTAATTACTCTGACTTCTTTACTTTCATTTCAGAAATTGTTATTTCACTTTATATGTTTAATAATTCGTATCTGGCGAGACGCCGCAGTTCGGTGAGAACAAGGCCGTATTCTAGACAGAGGGCAATTAGTTGTTGAGGTTCACTTTCTCCAGAAGTGCGGCTCCAAATGAAGTGCACCTTGCCGCGTCATTACTACTGACCAGAGTGAGCCGTCCGCTTTCCACCCATCATCAGGGTGATTTCCGGAACGCTCCATTGACCACTATCTTGCCCTTCCTGGTCGTAAAAGGGAAACATCTGCCGTGAACTTTCGCCCTACTTTCTCTTGCTTCCGTCTACTTATTATTATTAGATGCGAAATTTTGATTTTGGCCTACATATTTCATACATATGTAACTTTTAAACAAAATCATTAGTAGTCTTGTCGATTTCAGCAAATCGAGAAAAAACACCTACCGTTGGCTCAGGATGTCGTGTATTTCTGGCGAGAACTGGAACATTGAAAATCTGCAGAATCCTGCGACTGAAGGCCACATTTGATCTATTAATTGCTGTTCGATGTCTCATCCATGAATCTCCTTTAAAAAAAAAAAAACTGCGCCGTTGAATTATAATTTTATTTACTGTGCAAGAGTATTTGACGATTAGCAGAATGGGTTCACAGTTAGGCTGATTCAATGAACTACTCAGAGGCTGCTTATCACATTTCCTGCCACGTTTTGAATAGAACTGGTAACGTTACGCATTTCCGCCCGTATAGAATGTTGTAGACTTACAGACTGCAGCAACAGTTTACATGAATGCCTAAATCTAGTTCCGACAGACAGAGATACAAACCATGACGTGATAAGAACGAGATATAGGCCATGAAATCAGAGAATGGTTAAGCATATCGTGCGTTAAACAAATATTGCCGTATCTATCTCCAAAGAATAAGCACTGACCTCACGCGGTGTCCGGGCGCCCTCATTAATTGTGGCTGGTCTTATCTCTCAACGTTACCGTTCAAATTAACACGTTGACTGCAACAATAAGTCTATTCAATCGCGCCCCTTTTTAACCTCTAAGAGGAAGTAATGAAATCGTAACAAATTATCGAAATGGAAATTTCGTTACTTTAGGTCGTCGATGATGATTCGCGATTTAAACATTTTACACCCACAATTAGTTTCCTGTTCCTGCTGTTTGAAATATTTTGCCCCTCCAAAAGAAACTCAAGCTGAGTTCCTCTTAGAGGTAGGGATGAAATATAAGGGTGCTGATTACAACACGTTGTGGCGTTTGATAGATAGATAGATTAGACTAGGGCGGCCTCAAGGCCTACGCCACTACGACCCCTTTGGATCAATTGTGGCTCCCCTCACTCCAAAAAGCTCACCCTCCAGACCCGTCCTTTTGATCAGACTCTTAATGCTGGAGAGCGGCTCTTGGGTAAAGCTCACCAGGCCTTGGTTTTTCCTCCCCGAGAAGTGACATCCTTAGCCACACGAGCCCCTCACACTGACACAATACGTGCAGCGTCGTTTCCTCCTCTTCCTGACAGAACCTATAAAGGCTATGCGATGTATGTGTTTTCTGAGCCTGCAGTGGCCTGGTTAATAGTCCTACCTATAGTCCTATCCTTATAGCTCCACGGCCTTGGCGGATTAATTCTGCAGTCAGCTGTGGCGTATGATGCCTGATTGTTATTTCGACTAAGCCACGTAGATAGATACAAACGGTTAATTCATTCAACAAAAGCATCATTAACTTATGGGCTTAGGAAATTTAGAATCTAAAAACGCTGTTTACGATTTTCCTTTTTGGATTCTCAACTTTTCGCTGTGACTATTCCTAATGCACCATCTTCCAGAGCTTTTGAAGGTTTACAGTCAGTCAAGGATATTCATTTGGCCTGGGAACTAGGAATCACTTTAATTTAAAACCTTTTCCTTTTCCAGAGAGGGGGAAAGCTCGCACTTCCTCCGATTTCCAGTTTGCGTTACAGCTCCTGCAGGTCTACGCTAAAAATAGTAACAACTGAACAACGTTTTGTTCGCCAAAATATCTTCTTAAAGTCTAGTAGCAAGCTATGAGACCTTGTGCAGCTTAGAGATAAACTTCGTAATCCAGTTGTACCAGTATGAAGATGGTTACTTCCGTTGTAATTCCTTTTTACTGTTTTAATAGCAAGACTATTATTTTAAACTTATCTTCCGTACTGTTGCAGCGTGCAAGGAGTGGCTGGTCCGGGAGGATGGAGCGCTAGCCTATGAACTTCAGAAGGAGGAAGGTAAGTGACTGTATCTTTCTGGAAGTGAAGACTCTCTCTAGTGATGCTTTTCGAATAACCGTCTTGAGGTTTCCCATTCTGAATTTAGGTCATAAGCATCCCATAATGGAAACCCTAATCATAAATCTAGTCACAGTTTCCACTGCGAGACATCGCCACAGATGCGGAAATAAAAGAAATATCTTGAGCGTAGAAAGGAAGTCCAACCAAAGTTTGTGATGTTCTGGAATTAAAAGGAAAATTAAACAAAGTTGCAGTAATTTAGACTTAGAGGGGAACTTGAAACTTAAATTTCCCTCACCAGAGGCGATTTTCCAAAACTTAGACCCAATCTTTCTGCTTCCCTCTTACTTGAAGCAAATATCACGAGCCTGTGAAGGTTGGCCTTGAGGAAGGCGCTGCCTGCTTGATGGTTCCCGCCAACCACCTGTTCTCCCCGCCGGCTCGGTAATTACAGGTGGCGCCTTTTTGTGCGTTGTGTTGTCATCCTAGCCTCTATTATTCATTGGTCTTCAATTGGACCATTGTTTTTCAACTTTTGGAGCCCCTGCAGAGATGTTCTACATTCTTGGCTTCCTTGGAGTATAAAATCTTATTATTTAACTCCTACTTCCTTTTACCATAATTCTCCATTTTCTCCCGTATTTTGACCATTACAGTGAAATTACTGTTCAGAGGTCAGCCTATCCCCAAATCCACTTGGATTGGAACGAATATATCATAGAAAAATAATTCTGATAAAAATTATAGTGCTCTGTTTTTGTAATGAACAATAAAATTTTAGCGAAACTCCCTTAAAGCAAAGCCCCGAAAAGTGAAAACAAAATTTATGCAAGGGGCCCTGCTGTTAGCCCCAAGTAATAGTTTCCAAACTTGGAACTTTTTCTTAACATGCAACGAACAATATAAATACAAGTGACCGTCTTTAGAGGATGGACTCAGCTCATTGGCGGCTGAAGTTTTCTATCATCATTGCTAACGTTGTTCAATCAAGCCTGGGATCTCCGCGTGGGAATCCAGTGTACTAACGATTTAGCCTTCCCTCCTAACCGCGTTCCAAAGTGCCCTTTTTAGAGTTTTCGGGGGAAAAAGGTAGATCTAGATGTTTGCCAAGAGTAAAAAACATTAAAATAAACTCCAAGAGTTCAGTTAGTAAAGTGTTATTTCTGGTAGAACAATTTTGTAACTCATTTAATCTTCTTTATCATTTTATAAATGATTAGACAGTAAATTACTATACAATAGCACATTAGAGTCAAGTCTGCCCACCACCCCCTCTCCCACAAGTGGCCTTAAACCAAATTTTCTCCAGAAAATGTTCTTGGAGCTCTAGAATCCGAATGTGCCAAGTGTGAAGCAAATCGGCTCCAGTACGTGAGACAAACTAAAACTATTAGAACGTGAGAAATAATAAAATTAGTGTCGAGAACAGTTCGAGTTGGCGCGCAGTGTGTTTACATTTCCTTGGAAGAAATGGCCGCCATGTTTTTAAACATAATCTGGGATTAGACGTAAACAACTTCAAGGCGCTCTCTCAAGGATTTTATGGCAACCTTGGCGCGCTCTCAGTTTTACCTGTACCACAATGCATACCCACTGGCTAGCCTGTCGCTCATTAATAAATAGCCAACTTGTGGTGAGGATGGTGTCCGTTATGAACGTCCGAAATTATTGGGTTTCATGAGAGAGGAAACCTGAAGGAATGTTAGCCGTCCATCGGATCGACCGAAAGGTAGAATCCCGTGACCAGACTTCACAGAAAGGACTTTAGTTCTCTTACTCCTAATAAGAGGTAGTAGAGCAGTCTTTGGGTCCGAATGAGTGATTTTTGAAACCAACAAACTAGCACGAAGCTAGAAACTGTATTTCCTGTGAATGCCCATGGAAACTGATCACCAACTAAGCGGTGACGCAACCGGAACTACAGCTTTACTGCGTAGTTTTCTGAATTAGAGCTGCAGCAATATTCTTGAAAGCTTTCATTGCACTCAAATGCATCCACAGCTTCTCCGTACAAACACTGCTCCCGTAAAAGTACGCAATGAAGGGCACCTCCTGCTGAGGGAAGTATATGTACTCCAGAAATTCCAGAGACCAATTAGAACTACAGATGAGTGTTCTTCCACGATTAGGTGTGCAGTTGACAGAAATTATCAACTATCACGTCCTTGGCTCTGTTCATAGTGTGCGACTACCGGAAGTTATACATATGATTCATGTTGACTTCCTGTCACAGTTATCTAAACATCAATTACCACTAAATGTATAAAATCATGTAGCTCTGTTATTAGTTTAAAGGCCATCTCTGCCCCGTATATCTACTACCCACGTATCAATCAATAACGTTTAGTTGTGACGATGGTCGGAGTCCATGTTTGTGATTCACCGATTCAATGTTTCTGCTTTCTCTACCGATAATAGTAAGAGAAGGATTGTAGTCATGCTAGACTCCCCGTTTTGAGTTTGCACCGAAAGCAACCGAAAAGGTTTCCAAGATTAGTAAGTTATGGACCGCAAAAAATCGCAGAAAATAAAAATTTCATATTCCTGGCCTCATCCAGAGGTGAAAACTGGGCTGTGCTGGAAGCTCCAGCTTACTGGATAATATCTTCAGTTTTCAAGATCTTGGAAACGACTTGGAGCTCTGCTTGCATACATCTGCATCCTTTTATCCAGGAAACTTCTATCAAGGATACTTCCTGGAAAAGAGGAGTAAACCCACTCTTTGATCCCTAACGCTTGCTCTCAATGCTTGTGATGTTAAGGGGGGAGGCGTTAATTGTAGCTAAAATGGAGTTTGAAGGAAATCGCTCGTCCGGAAGGAACGCTTTATTCACTGGATACTTCCGCTTTCACCAGAATACTACCCGTCCAATTTGTCTTGTCCAAATCGAATGTGCTTCTACCAACTAACTATAGTGCATTCTTTCTGCGCGCCTAATTGCTTTATAATGGTTGCACTAGTTTCCTGAGGGATGTACGAGCTCGTGGCTAGAATATTCCCACCATTGTTATTGCAATTCACTTGTGGTACTTATGTTTTAAGCACAGGAAGTTGGTAATGCGCTTTCTCGGTTTACAGTTCTAGACAATCGTTCCGCACTCTCAAGGCCACTTTCCGCCATTTTAGTTAACTTAAATACAGTCCAGTCCACACGCTGAACATTCATACTACTACTTCTCGCCGCAGTTGGGATGGCTGAATTAGATTTCACATTATCTTGCCCTAACTTACTCAAAAAGGTCTAATAAAACCCATTGGGGACGGCTTAGAAGAGTTCAAGAAAACTCGGAAACTGCTTACTCCGGCGGCCTCCAACCGTCCATTAGAATCCTGGCCTAAACCAGCTTTCCTGACAAGAGGAAAATTAGAGCTGTGGGTGTGAGCATGTGGTGCGGATAACACAACTTGAGGAAAAGCGATAGGACGATTTGCCTAGAAATCGCCAAAAGCTAAAAAGCTGCCCATTCAGTAATGCAGCATCTGGTCGACTGATTGTTCTTGAGGGCGCACGATTCCCCCTGAATCAGCCGTTTTATGGCTTTCCCAGAGCAAAATTTTTAATAAAAATTATTACCAAGTTGGAAGAAAATCTTCTGTGCAGAAAATCTAGGAGAAAATCCTATAAAAACTTGAAAAATCGTTTTACCATTGATATGGCAATTTCTGTTTGCTGATTGAGACCAAAACTTGGAGTCGTACTTAGCTAAAAAATTGTTCCTTTCAGCGCAATTGTACTCAAGTATATGAGCTGCAGTAGAGAAAGTCAAATTTCTGGGAAAAAAACTTTTCTCGGTATTTGTACTTCCGGTTACGTCACATTCTTTTAATGTTAGGTATTTGGAGCGCCCAGAGGACGCTTAGCCCCTTCCCCGTCTCCTAGGTCAGCCCTTAGACGAACTTTCTCCTACACGAATGCAATTATTGGTAGTTTAAGTCTTCGGTAGCTAATGTTGATCTATCTGCGACTTTCCGTTTTAACAGGAGTCAGAGTAGAAGAAATCATGTTCAAGCGGATGAGTTGCAAGTTTGTAATATTTATAGTATTCAGTCTACCATATATATTTGCATCACTAAACAGTTGTAAATTTATTTAAAGTGATTTCAATTAGTTTGCAAATTTTAATTTTCTAATTAAATTTTTACATAGATTCTGGATTAATTCATGCACGTAAATGAGCGTTGCATGGAAGTCATGCGTTAAATGTTTTGCAACAAAAATTCAGTCTTTGAATAACGTAAACTTGATGGAAAATACAGACAGTTATCTTGAAAATCATAAATATGTAGTGAAAGCGGAATCATTGGCAGTTATTTGGGTCGTAGTTGTGTGAAAGAAGGCGTGAAGGATCTGATGATGAGCTGCTGAAGAGAAACTAAGGTTTAGAGGTCAATGAGGCGAGGGCAAAAGGTCGCCACTACTCAGGTTCTCCTCAGGAGTTCAGTTTGGTGAAATGCACTCGCACAGACGGATATCCACCTCCCATAGGAAGCGTTCCATCATCTCGCCACCTAGAACTGCCCTACTTCCTGGAACTGGCTCTCCAGTCACTCTGTACTTAGACAGTAAACACACCCACGACTTCCTGCCAAAACTGCACTTCTTTGAATTCTTCTCTATGGTATCGTCTGCCCTCATCAAAGCTCTTGAATAGAATTTTCCATGAAAATTGGCCAATTAACCATAAATCTACGCGTGCGCAATGTAAAAATGTAGAGGGAAACTCGTGGGAACTATTTAGGAGAAAACTCAGGAAATTGAAAAAACCATTTAGTCAAGAGGAACGTCCGGTTGAGTAATTAAATTAGTTAAAGTAATGGGGAATGTAAACACTCCATCTAATCGTTCTTAGTATTATGATAGTGATTACACTAAGATGGCAGAGATAAGAAATAAACGTGGCCAGTATACTCGTAGCAAAGAACGCCAAATTTAAAGGAATTCATTGAAGAAATTTCCCAGAATGTATTGAAAAATTATAAGCGCTAGTTATACAGAATTATGTAAATATGAAAGCAGAGTGGAAATACGGGCCTGGACAGATGTACTACCCGGCCGTACAAACTATTTCCTGTAACCTTCAACAAGCAATTATTTATTAATTGCAGGTTTTGTCTCAGATAATAGTGGTTTTTTTTTAGTTTTTTTTTTACAAAAAAATACGTGCTGCAGTTTGTACACCACTGCTGTCACTTTTACAACAACATGGTGGTTTCCTTAGACTCGACAATTAGTAGGTCAATTTCATTTGTTTTCGATACGATCTCCTTTAATTAAAGATCTTTTAGTGAACATAAGAAATATTGAAGTCATCTTTCGCTTCTAATTCTAATACGAATTCTAATTTTTTATTTTTCTAATTTTTAGCAGACAAAAATCTGATGTTTATATGTGATTTGTTTTATTTGTGGGGCCCCCAAATCAGTTTTGCCTGTCTAATGTAATTTCAAAAATTTCACTTGAACTCAGTACTGAGAAGGAGAGTACATAAAAGACAAAATTTTAGTTTTTTTTTTTTTTAAAAAAAAAACTATATTTCTAAAATAATTAATTATGAACTTGTTTTTTAATTTATAATTGTTTATTTTTATTGTTAGTATAAAAAAACAAATAGTTTTTTGTGGTAACATGAAAAGTATTCCAATTGTGAAACTGGCCTTGACCGCGCGCTCTAGTAATGACTCCAAACTTTACTTTCACTCGCGAGTTTTTTCCTTTACGCGCAGCCCCCCCCCCCTCCAAGATCTCTCTATTTTTACAGCTTTCAAAACCAGCAATAGAATTGTACCAATAGAATGTATAATTTAATAAATAAAAAAAACACACAAAAAACAAGAATTTAAAAGAAGAAAGAAACTATTTCCTCTTAAACATGAAGAAAATTAAATATTACTAATAAATGATGAAGCAGGATGTACCTTCATGTAAAAAAAAATAAAATAAAAACCATTCATTTTTCTTTTTTTTGTATTTCTCCGATCATGTTGGCAACGCTGGTCGACCTGTCCATGACGTCACAATATGGCCGCTGAGTTCAACAAGTGGTTGTTTTCAACTCCCATGTTACATTGGCTAGATCAGTAGTATTCAATGGATCTGATGGGTTTTTTCACTCCATGCGTGTGTTAATTTAATTTCGGTTATTTTATTATTTTTTTTGAAAGGAGGTTACTTATTTATTTCTTTTTAAACTATTCATTATTTTTATTATTTTAATGGGTAAAATATTTATTTAATTTTGCATTATTATCTTCAAAATTAATAACTGAACATTAAAAAAAAGGGATAGCGTCACTTTTACATTGAGAAATCAGATTCGAGGTCATTCAAATGAGAATGATCTTTGACGTAAGTCATTATTTTTTTTAAATTGATTTTCTGCTAAATTGTTATAAATTTAAATTTTCTTAAAAGCATTTAATCATTTTTTTTTGCAAATCATAGTTGTGTTAGTTACGTGAGTTATTTAATTTTTTTTTGTATCCATATTCCTTTTTACTATTTCATTAATTAGCTTTTTTTCTGGTATATACAGTTGAACGCCATTACAGCTCAAATAAATCAAGAAATGCGATCGTACGAGAAGATTTTCCAATGGCGAAGGACGCACAACGTCAAGCTGAAGAAGAAGCCATTGCAGAATATCAACGCCAAGCTTTATTACTGTAAGTGTGTTTGAATTTATTTTTTTGCATTTTCTAATAAAATAAAGTAAAAATAATAATTAGGTGAGAAGCATAAATTTCACTTACTGCCATTAATGACTTATTTATTTTTTCGTAAAAAGTACAATGAAATTAAACGTATAACTATTTCACCACGTCGTCCTGAGTGGTGGGGGTATTGTAAGTTACCAAAGGTTTCTGGCTCAAGATTTTTTTTTTTCTTTATGATTGGTTGGTTCCACATTGTTAACCAGCGCCTCCTAGTTTTTATGCCTTTCGATACTCGTACGTTAATTTAAACTTAAAATGAACATAGGTATGCTTTCTTCGAAAACTCTGTACAAGAAAAGTTTTGCTGTAAATTATTTTTTACATTAAAAAAAAAAAAATGAAATTGTCTTTTTATTTCAAAATTTGTACGCAGGAATCTTTGAAAAACCATAACAAATTCTTCAGTGAAATGATTTGATTAATCGATTCTACTTACATAATTTCATATTTTACATCGAAATTAGATTAGAGGGATAACCTCTACTTTGTTTCCACAACTGCTTTAAAAATTATTTCCCCCCCAAAAAAAATGTATCAGAATAAAAATTATAGATCTATACATTCACAGTTATAGGTAGGTACCAGTTTTAAAGAAAACCTTGGCATTTTCTAGGAAAACTAAAAAGTATGTACCAAAGTGTTACTTATCTTTGAATCAGGTTTCAGAATGAAGAATATTCTAGCGGGGGAAGGCTTTGTCAATCAGTGGTAAAGTTTTATACTTATAGAAAAAAGCAAACATTTAACTTATCAAAGATTTAACTGCCCGATTTCGTCCAAATGTTAATTGAGTTTATGAAAAATGAAAATTTAACAACTACAGTTTTTATTTACAAATTAATATGAATTGATACTAAAGAGTTGAAAAAAAGATATTGTACAACCTGAGTACAAGAAGGACGATCGTTTTTCTAAGATTTGTTTTTTCTACTAATAGAGAGCTGTTAGGCAGTTCAGAACATGTAAATCATAAAAATACAATAAATTACGAGTTTGGTGAAAACGGTTGAGCGGAAGCCGCTATTAGAAATTCATTCTGGTGTCCTGTATGTAATAATATCAGTAATTACAATAAATAATTGAAATCTAGAAATGTTGTTTTTAAAAAATTGTCTTGTCTCATAAGTATTGTTTTATAATATCGAATCTGCAAGTTAGTGTAAAAATAGCTGCCAAAAATGTCGCTGTTTGAAGACATTTTAAAAGAGAGAATCGTGTTTAGTGGTTTAAAACAAATGTATTTATTTCCTCTTGTGACATACACGATTCTGGTAATTTCTATGATTACAGCGAAGAACGAGACGCCCTGATAGCCAGAGATGTTGCTCTGCAGTTGGAACGGGAAGAAGTTGACCAACGAAAAAGATTAGAGGAGCAAGATCAAAAAATTGCGAAAGTCATACAGGTTAGTTGAGATTTTATTATTACCTGTCATTTCTTAGTGAATTTCTTCGACTTAGTTTATAGTAAAACGTAATAATTCATTACAGGAAAAAGAGCGACGACAAAAGATGCGAGCTCTGGGTGACATAAACAAAGTAGGACTTCCTCTGCCGCCGGATATGACAGCTCCTTACTCAGTTGTGCGCAAAGTCACGTCAGTTGAAGAACAAATGAGGTTCGTACTTTTAACAAGCGATTCCTAGCTCTGATCTCTGTCCATTTCCTTGTGTAATGATGAGAATTAAAGCGTTACAGATTTGTATTATCTTAGAGTGTATAGAAATTTTTTGGGTCCGATGTAGTTTTTACACATTTTTCAGTGTGTAGATCTGTCTGTCTGTTTGAATTACTTAATCAGCGGCGATACGGTTCCAACGTTCGCTCAGTTCACTGCTTTTGGCAAAAATTTATAAAGTACTCCTCAAATCTGACTTCTGGCTCCCTCTCACTCTCACAACACCTCTTATTTAAAGATCGATGTCCGAAGAACTTCACCAACCTTGGCTATCCCGTTTGACAGAATAGAGTGCTTCCCTGCACTCTTATCCGTAAGAGAGGATACGGAACTAAATTTTATAATTTAACGTCTTTAATATTGAAGGGTATTAAATGAACGCTGAATTTCCGACTTCGAAAAAATGGCGTCACTAAAAACGCTTATTTTTTGAAGAGTTTTCACTAATAATCCTAAAATAATTCTGTATTTCTGTACTTATAATTTTGTATTTTAAGTTTTATTACATTATCATGTTTCCGTGTTTATAGAAAATATGAAGAAACTTTGTTGATAAAAAGTTTGATTAAAGATCATGTTAATGTGCTCATCAGACTTTTATTTTGAATTTTCACCTGAATTTTATAATTTCTGAGGCTCCTTGAATGAAAGTACTTCTCAGGGCACCTCAGATCATTAGTTCCAGTAAAAATTTCAAGATCTTCCAGATATCGAAGTTTTTCTTTTGTGGACTTCCTCCTTTTTTTTGTGAGAAATAATGCTAACTTTATATATTGTTCTTTGTAGTCTCCATCCTGCTCCCTGAATATCTAGTATTTTTGCCATAGTTCTAAGAAGTGTAAATATTTATTTGGTTTTTTGTTTTAGGGAACTATGTGTTGACGATTCTGTGCAGCAGAATATAAGCGATTGTTCCTGGCCACCTCCACCAGACATGGAGCAGATCATGAAGGCACAACAGGAGAAATCGGACGAGGTAATAATTAATTGAAAGGACGTAGTGGGTATTTTGTATTTGTTTGTTTGTTTGTTTTAAATGACGAGATTCATTAAAGAGGAAACAGAAATAATTCTAGTTATTTATTTATTTATTGTTACTTGCTTATAATACAATTGTAGCAAGGGAAAATAATTCTTATTACAGCCAGAATTTTTATTTATTTAGCCAAGCTTTCGATCCAGGGACCAAGTTATCTTCTGAATATAGAAACACATTGTTAATATATGTATTCTCTAAACATGATAAACTCAAATGTAATCTTTCTTCACAAATATGTTTTACAGCCCTGAGGATGTACTGGTATAAGGAATTGATAATAATTTCTCTTCACTTTAGGATAGATAATTTATTTTCAACATTACAAATCTGGGCTTTCAAGAATGGTATCGTTTATTGTAAGAACATGTAACCTATTCAGGCTCCTTCTTAGGCGATCAGTGGGCAACTTTATTTGAGAGCCATCTATGGAGATGTTCAATCTGTTGAATTGATGGTCAACATTGTAAAAGATTTTATTAAACAAGTTTAATCGATTGCGAGAAGATGAAGCCCGCACGAGAAATCACACTATTATCAAACAATAGAATAACCATAATATGAAGAAGGAAGAATTGAAGTAACACGTGACAATTTGGAGATTTGGTGGAGGCGTGCTGCGTTGATGGGTGAAATCCTAGATGGCACGTCCGTTTCCAATTCGTGACTAGAGTTTCACTCATCGATGCCGGCGTCCATACTAACAACATCAAGATGATGATGATGACCGTTATGAATAAAGAAAAGATGATGGAAGTTACTTCTTAGTACGTTGCCAACAGAACTTTTTGCAATCTACTCAATTTTGAAGTACAACTATTTTACCTATTCTTAATATCCGATCTATTAAGTCGCTGGGAAAGTTTTATTTTGTTGGAACATTACTATCGGCAGATTACACTGGTTTTGTTAGTCCAGTAGCGATATTTATTTTATTGGTAGTTATCTGTTCACAAACTAAGAAAGTCTGTTCACTTCGGTTTCTTCTCAGTTTAAACAAAAAAAAAAGTATCTAGTGAAACATTAGCTACTTTTATTTAAAGAAGAAAACACCGATGTAACAACAGCAAATTATGAAGTAATATTTCTTATTGAACAATTAACTAAGACAACTAGATGATCCCGAAATAAAATCAATCTGAAAAAAAACGAAACTTTTTTTCTTGATGTATAGACAAATGTCTAGGTCAGGGGTCGGCAACCTATTTTAAGTAAAGAGCCATTTCTCCTTAAATAATTTTAATAAATCTTACCAAGAGCCGCAGAGATGATAGAGTAAAAAATTCTGTAGATCATTTGTGTTCACAAATTATTATTTTATGATATTCAATAACATTTAAATGTTTTATTTATTTATTTTCACATATTGCAAAGTAAATAATAACGAATGAAAAGGCGGCAGTCTGACAATATAAATCAAGTACTTTATTTTGATATTGTATAATTTTATTCAATTTCGAACCTATCGCATTTAAAATTATTTTTGAAAAAATTCCTTTTAATAAATGGAATTTTCATTCATTTAAATAAAATTAAACTATACAATATAGGATATTTTGGGCAGGCTGAATTGGGCCACACAATTTCGATAAAAGAGCCGCATGCGGGTTGCCGACCCCCTGGTCTAGACCATGGTGAACATTATCATACTAACTCCCAAACTTTATGATAGTAAAATTGCTACCACCCACTAAACTTAAGTTTGAGCTTAAACTTAATTTAATAGCCGTTAGGGGGTAGGTTGACTTTGTTGGGTCTAGATGGCTAGAATCTTCCGTGATTGTCAATAAAGTGTACATTTCCTTGAGAGAGATACCATCGAGCATTACTGGAATTCCTAAATATTTGAAGTAAATCTGTTCTCCGGAAGGGCGTCTTTTATATGGAAAGAAATGCTGTAAGTTTTGACATAGAATCATAAAATAATGCCGGGTTGCAGGGGGTTTTTACTTCGTCTTCTGTTCACATGTAGTGGATGGAGCCGGATGGCAACGCCACTTTATTGTCTTATATTAACATTTTTATTAACCATTGCTAAAAAGGTAGTCCAAGTTATTTCACAATTAAATCATTGCAGATCTTGCTCCTAATTTCGTTGTGACAGAAGTGCCTAATTGTTTTATTGTGAATAGGAACTGGCCAAACGATTGCAAGAAGAAGAGGAAGGCATGACGCGCTCCATGGGGCTGATCGACCGAGATCGACTGTTGGCTATAGAAGTACAAGATCTGGAATTAGCTAAGATGATGCAGGCCAAGGTGGAGTATTTTGTTTTAGTGTAAGGGTGATATGTTTTTTACCATCCTACAGAATTCCAAGCCTTTGAACCTGTTTTTCTATAATGCTTCCAGGAACGCGCCAAAGCCAAGCGGGCTAAGGAACGTGCAAGGGCTAAGAAGCAGATGGAAGCTGAATTGATGCAAAATGCTGAAAGGTTAGCTTTAATGCAAATCAGATAGTATTGTGCAAAATGTTGAATGTATGTTGAATGACGGAAGAGGTGTATTGGGGTTTAGAAAGGGTGACGTGGAGGAAGTAGCCGCGGGGGTGGTGCATGATGGGTATCGCCTGCCGAACATCGCCATGGCCATCGACCCCACGTACTCACCGAGACACCAGCATCAGCATCATCATACTCCGCCTCAACTGCTGGTACAGCACTCACCGCAGCACACCTTGTTGCATCACCGCGCTGCTGTCGGTAGGTTCATTCACTGTTACCTCAAACTAAAAATCTTAAAAGTTTAGAACTTGTCTCTTAGATGTTATTTAGAGGAATTTCGGCTAAATCTCTTTTCCATCTGAGTCATCTACTGTAGCGTGCTTATTGAGTAGTCCACAGAATGTAGAAACGTTTGTGCTCATAGTAGAAACCAAAAAAATCGAATTATCTACACGATTACTAGTGAAGTATTGAAAAATATTGATTTCTATGTGAGCACAGGTGATTGCGACTACGATTGTGAAGAGGAATCACCGCCGTACATGCCGGTCCAAGGACAAAGAAGGACCTCTACCGGAAGTTCAGACAAGAAGAAGAAAAAAGAGAAATCACGGGACGATTGTAAACAACAGTAACATGAAGAAGTGGAGTCCCAAAGGTTTTTTTTTTTAATCTTAATCTGTACTTTCTTTTTTTTCAAAAAAACTATTTACATTATTTATTAATCACTGCCAGATGAAGAATTCGAATAATTAAAAAAACTATTAATCTATTAAAAGAAACTATTGGTATAATAATGGAAGTCAATTAAGAAACTAACCAGCCAAAGATTGTACAATATTATAACATTGCTACTTCTATTTTTTCGTAATATGTACTTAATTTTTTTGGAAGAGTTCTATTTTGTTGTGCGTGAACGTGAAAGTGCTGATAGTTTTTTGTATTTTCTTGATATCTATTTTTCTATTTGCACCAAAATTAATATTTCTCTTGATATTTGTAAGTGAAACTCGTAACATTCTTCCATGATATTACTGGCATGTTTTAGCGCATTAATATGAAAACGCATGATATAAATACCAAGTTTTAAGAAAAGAAGTCATTCCAAGAACATTTTACCAAATATATATAATGAAAACCTAATCCCTTCTATAACTTTATTAACTCACAAATAAAGTCAGGCTCCTTCTTGCCAAACCAACTCGTAATCTGTTTCCAAACACGTTTTCTCCAGCAGCATCTGCTTCATGATCGTTGATACAGAATTATGTATGAATGATAACATTACGTCGCCAAATTGCTGTACCGGTCGCATCTTTATTCCTTTCTGCGACTTTATAAGACTTTCGCTTGTCTCGAACGTCTGAAGTTTATCCATCCAATCACCATGAACTTCACATATGTAAAGTCCAAGTTCTGGAAATCTTTTGACTTCAGAAAATGGGGGCTTAATCGTTTAAAGCATTTAAAGCTGAAAGTTTGTTGAGTACGCTGACTAACGATACTATAATTGATTTTCCGCATGGATCTTATGCAGTTGTTAGCCAAAGACTTGCAACTTAAACCAAGAGCAATACTGATGGAGTTTCAGATCTGGATCCAGCATATTCACAATATCCCATTATAAGTTCTGGATTAGACGATGAAAAAGACGAAGTCAATGTTGTCTACAGAAGCAGTTTATTAATCTTACGAATCGTTTTCTCTGGACTTGATTCTGATAATTCGGAAGATTTTTATTTTTTACCAAATATATAATGTTATTTATTAATATTTAATAGATAGGAGCAAGCATAATTTTTGGAGGAATCATTTCTGTGTAGGGACTTTTTTACTGCTTTCCTTTTAAAATGCCGCTTCTGCTACCTAATTCGTTCATTCCCAAATTATATCTTAAGTAATTTCAAAACTACTTACTTTTTTTTTGAAAAATAAAGTAAATCTTTAATCTTTGTTTTCTTCTATGATGGAAATTCTTTCAATATCCCCAGGAATATTTTGAAGTTTCGAGTTATTTAATGGTAATGCTGACGAAGCTTTTTTACTTGGGTAAGTATACTTTTTTCGACCAGGGCAATTCTAGTACTGCAATGACATGTTCTTGTTTTGTTTTGAGTATGTACAGATGTACCAATAAATACTATTTTTAGAATAGGAAACGAGTTTTTTTTTTGTTACTTTTCCAGACAGGAGTAAGTAGTCGGCCATGTCCAGGTTCAGTGTTGCCATGACATAGTTCATTGTTAAAATTACCACATGAACAATTGTTATCCACTCAAATTTATACGTTTGTATTTTTTTAAAAAAAGTAAGCTCCCTTTATTGCCTGTCTTAGTATCAAACGACAATCTCAAATAACAAAACAAATTAACTTACCCCAAGAAAACCTCTTAACCAGGTTAAAGAAATAATAATAACCATTCTTCTCTAAATTAATAACGCTAAAACGTGCCATGCCTTACATGACTCCAGATATGTATCTGTACCGTCCATGACGTACTCTATACACTGTGATCAAATTGACTGAAGCAAGATATTCTTTATATATAATGTAAGAAATAGGAATACTTTTTTCTTTTATGTAAAGTGCCTCAAATTTATACAAAATATATTGACATATAGATAGTATATTGGTAATCACCAAATTTTTAGTAAAAGTGAAGTGTAACACCTACTGAAGAAGAAACTAACAATCAAATTGTCATTAATCAAATATAAATTTATATGTTTTTTTTTAATAAATATTTTCTCATTAAATGATAAAAAGAAAAGTTTTGGAATAAAAATTGCTTGTGTATCATTTATTATTTGTTTAGTAACTAGTCATAAAAAAACAAAAATGCACCTACTGGTTTATTATATTATTTATTTCTATGTATAATACTTTTTCTTTTTTTACTTTGGAATAAAAGTAAATTGGATTTGGAAGTATGTTTTGTAATTCCTTGTATCAACCTTTATTATAAGTTGTAGCAGAGATGAGTGTAGATAAAAGTAATGCTGCGGCTGGAGTCCAGAGTCCAGATAAGGTATTTTCTGAATTGGTGTAGACCCAACCAATTAAGCAAATAGAACTGGTTGCGGAGGCAAAATTTACGAAGACTCCAAAATAATAATTTATTTTTTAAATTCTTCTTTGATGATAAAAAGGCAAGAAAAAATGACAAAATTTGAACTTATTGTTTGTAAATTACAATATATGTATCTTACCAGGTTTCTGGAGATTTGTCTTTCATTAAGCACTCTCATAAAATCTATGAGAAAAGTGTGGCCTGTTTTGAGAGTATGCCCAGTAGAGTAAACGTTACCGCTTACTTACTAAACATGAAATTTGGTTGTTGGTTTGATGAGTAACAGATATGTATCTCCACATTGTGAAAGGAAAATGAAATTAAAACAAAGCCGTGCGCTTGATAAGTGTGAATGGAGGTGCAAAGTCTTCATGTGAAAGCTGAGCTTAACGCGGCTGCAAAAAGATGCAAAAAAAAAAAGCCCAAGGATGAAAGCACTAGATACAAGAAAAAAAATACTACATTAAAACTTCAGTGGATAATTCAAATTCAATTCAAACTATTGTAATGATTTTTCTGTTAAACTTCTTTTAAGTAATTTAAACCAATCTGATTTCAATTTTCTTGGGGAAAAAAAATGAAGATTCAAACAGATTACGTATTACTGGAAAATGGACTAATCACACGTAATTCTTATCGACAAACTAAATGAATAGGTAGAAATAAACCGAGTTGACTTATACTACGAATTTTTAATAACTTCACTTTTTGCTGATCTAATTAAATCTTCAAAAAATACTTTATATATTTTATTGTCAATAATATCAGGTCCTTATTACGGCGTAATGGTGATAATTCACCACCATCCAGTATTTGCACTTGAGTGTTTTTTTATTTTTTAGCTGAATTCAAAACCCTAAATAATCATATTTACTTTAACAGAACTCTATTATTGAGAAACGTGTTAAACAAATCTACGAAACTGCAAGGTTTCATGCACACTGAGCTCTTCCATTTACACTGTGACCAACATACAAAAAAAAAATTGTGTCCATAAGTATACTTCTACAATATTATCATTATTATTATATTGCTATTATCTATATTTACATTTTTTCATTACTATAATTATATTTATTTTTATATGTGTACGCAATCAAACTTCTACACTCTTATCAACTGGCGCTAATGGTAGATTTTAATATAACCATCTATTCTTCTAAAAGAGATATTTTAGTTAAAAGTGCTTACGAATTAAGAAATAAATAAATGAATTTAAATACATGAGACAAAAATATTTTTCAATATTTAAAATATGAAGAGGGAATATTACAATTTTAACTTCCAATAACCTTTTTAACCTTCCAATAAAACTGAAAATTTACTGTACATTGGATTCAATTGATATAGTTCTTGTATTTCTAGACTTAGTTATCGTACCTATGGTTGATTTTTTATTTTATAAATGTCTTCTACGAACTTTTCTTATTTTAAAGAGCCAGTGTACAACCGTATCTTCAGAAATTACATTAGCAAGAAAGTCTCCAGAGTGAGATGGAAGCCGCAAGATTACAATGCACAACCCGAATACTTAGTGAGTGGAAGTTATTCAGAGAAAGAGAACAGTCTGGACTTATGGTACTATCCCACTAACAAAGAACTAGAAGATGAGGAAGATGAAATATATATGCATTTACCAGTGCATAGTATGCTCGTGAAGAGAGGCGACGTAACTGGATTGATGTTCCATGAACGAGATAAATTTATTTATTCTACTTCTCAAGGTGTTGTAGCTATGGTTGGACTAGATAAGAAAAAAATGAAAATGTTAAACGAATGGGAGTTGAAAGGTGAAGCTGCTGGATTTGACGTTGACATTTCTAGCCGGAAGATATGTATATTTGGTGAATCAGCCGTTTTCTTTGGATTGGATTCAGACTCAAGTATTGGTATTATAGAAAATAATAACCTTAAATGTGGTAGTTTTTTACGACAAGATGAAATAGTTGTGGGTAATTTACGTGGTCAATTGTTTGTATACGATTTAAGAACAAATCTAAAACCTACTATGGCGTTTCCATACAACTCGGAATCAGCCGTGGGAGTTACTTGCGTTCGGCCGTATCCAAATCAGAAACATATACTTGTAGCTACCGGTCTAGATGGCAATGTTACAACATGGGATCTCAGAAAACATGTTTCACCTACAGATCTCTACCTTGGTCACGATTCACCCATATCACATTTTCAGTTTTCTGACAGGCGGCCAAACAATATGTTCACCACTTGTTATTCAGGTGAGATGTGGCATTGGACCAATTTCGACATGATGTTAGCTGGAAGTCAGCCGGACGTAAGGGCATTGCTGGACAGGAAGAAGTACCCGACTAATTACTGTGACGTTTACAACGATCACCTCGTCGCAGCTACGGATAATGATTGTCTGGTTATTGTTTCACCTCTAAAACTTGTATAAGCAAAAATAAGTGTACATTTTTAAATAAATTTCCTTTTTTACGTTTTTCTATCTGTAGTTTACCCATATTTTGAAATTTTCCTCAACTAATTAATTCTTCACGCTACTACATCACTTTTTTAAAGCCCATTTACGTAGTTGCTGTCCCTTTTGTCTCGATCTTGCTTGTAACTGCCTGTCTACATCCTATATCCACACCTTTCTTCTGCAGAAAAAATCAGGTATCATGGGTTTGTTCTATACATCTTATTTAAACAACTTAAAACTTAGGTTTATTAAACCTTTGTTAAATTTAAATGCTAATTCTCTGCGTAGGACCAGATATAAATTAGATAATAGCATTCCTACAAAAAAAAAAAAAAATAGGGATATGCAAACGCCGCCACAACGATCTAAATACCTCAAAGTCCATAAATTTTTAAATTTCTTTCAGTTTATTAACTGTGAAAGTAAATTATAAAAATATGGCATGTGTATTCGTTGCACCTAACAGCGACTAATTCTGTTTTATAATTTTTATTATTTATTTAGAAATATTACCGTTACTTTGGTAATCAATTTCAGTACAATTAGGTTAATTAGAACTTATTGTAATAAAGGAAACCTTCCATCTTGTACACTTGTGTTGTAATAGCTTCTTTTTTTGTAAGGCAAGTCAAATCTGAGACCATTGGTGTCAAGGGATTCCGGCCTACATACAGTGTTGAATGAAGGTCCTAGGAAAAGAAAATCATAACTTACGCATTCTATTTTTGTTTTCAGGAATGATAAGATGAAAGACATATTCTTCGTCAAAAAAGTAACTCCGTAATAAAGCTTTTATTCCATTTTGCTGATTGATCCAAAAACTTCACTTTGCATACAAGTTAAAAGATAACTGATTGATAAATTAGTAGAGCCACGACTCCTGCTGCCCTATTTATTCGTTCTTGTGGCAAAATTTTCTTATTCAAATGCTATTTACTTCTTCAAACAGGGATTTAGGAAAGTTAAAAAATAAAAATCTTGGAAGATTATTTTTTCTAATAAAATCACTACCAGGCTACAACTGACTGTTTAATTATAATATTGACTGTAGATTACTGTCATTTATATGCCAAGTATTTAAAAAATAATTACAACATTTTATAAACTTACAAAAAGATGATAAATATTTTTGTATGTACAGAATTCCGTTCTCAACTAAACATGAAAATCCCATCTTAAGATTAGATGAATTGAATTAGATGGATATCTCTGTTCAGATTTATTTGTTGGCCCTTAAATCTCTCCTTAGAGTAATTGCGACTCTTAAAAAAGATTATTTGAGTTGATACCAACACTCAGTGTTGTGACTCATTTTGTTTTTGATTCTAAAAAGTTCGTAGGACCTATCAAATGTTATCCGCAAAAATATATAAACTAATCATATTTAGCGAAATTATTTGTAAATGTAGATATAACACCGTGGGTGCCCTTCTCATGAAGATTTGACCTTCCTAAGTTTCTTTTTCCAGTAATTTTGTCGTTTTATTATATTCATTATTAGATTTGATAACGCTTCTAACTTAAAGTTAATTTAAAAAAAATAGAATTGAATACAGAAAATAAAATACTCTCTTTTTATGAAACTTACTATATCAAGTAAGCAGTGGTTAGGCTTTAAAGTGCAATTTCAGTGTATGTAATGTAAAACCTTTAAAGTCAATTTAGGTAACATCTTTAAAAAAAATCAGCAAAGTGTGACATTTTTGGACTAAAAAACCTTATTTTACATTCCCACGTGGAGCGAAAATTTTTATGTTTTTAGACTTTTTGGTTATTGAGCCACAGTAACTCGTTTTCGTCTCTGAAGATATTCTAAACTGTGTGTGTGCAATTCCTATCCCAACTTTAAAGTTTAAAATCTTGATTTCAAAAAAAAAAAAATAAACAACAGTTTCCCATAAAGTTTTAGTTTAATGAGTTAGAAAACAACAATCCAACCATAGGGCACGCCATCAAATTCCATAATAATGAACATGGAATGAGCATCTTCATGCCGGCATACAGATTTAACTAAAAAAATCAGAGTGCACATAAAATAAAATTGTATTTCATTAATGATTAAAAGATATTTACAAATAAAATCTTTACTTAATATACCATGTAAATAAATAAAATTACTAAGTACATAATATATTTACATTACAAAATTTTTAACTTTATTAGTACGTTAAATAATTAACCTCACAAATAATTTGATAAAGAGAATCTACAATATTATTTACAGCAGTAATTTTACTCTAAAAATTCTGAAATATAATACAATTAGTGTACAGTTTACAGTTTTTATTAATACGTAAATAAACATAAAAAATCAAATCAAATACTGTTTAATAAATTTATTTACAAGTTGATATTTATTTTAGAGGTGTTTCAACAATTCCACCTGAAATTTCTAAATAAATTAATTTCGTTTTTAATATCTAAATTATTAAATTTGTAATATTTAAAGCTTTTAAAAATAATTTATGCAGAATTACGGAATAACAGCTGTAGAAAATAGGCTCTATGAAATAAAGATTTCGGCATCACTAAATGGCGCCAAATGCTATTCAGGGATCTGAGAATTTGAAGGTTTCCGGTAGTTGTGTACGTTATAGAGCTTGAATGTGTCAAGTTGTACGTTTTGTGTCGAGTCTAGCTTATGTACATATATAAAATTAATTTTCTATAAATTTCGTCTTTAAGCCTAAATGTATTACTACTGATAACAGTTTTTGACAGTCAGTGTAAGAGTTGTTCGAACAGCAGGTCTAAAGGAAACGGGAATCCAAGATCTTGGTGGAAATTTTCTCCAAAAATTGCTGGAATGGTCCCCTATCAGCAGGGAGTCCCGGAAAATTTATGTCTAAACCCTCCCAAAAAAAAGATCGGCTGAAGCCGATTCTATTTAATTTATAGCAGTACTTCATATACATAATTTAATTACATCAATCGGAAGAGCATTAAATTCTCCTTGAAATGATGGGACCATTTCGACTATTTTTTATAATAAATGGTATGTGATTTGAGAACTATAAGTTTAACAAAACGTGGTTGTCAAATTAATATATGCTATGTGCAAAAAGTAAAAGTTAAAAGCACATTTAACTATTAGACGTAAACAATGGTCTAACATCATTCACAGTGGGATCACCCTTTCTTTTACCAGCTCTGACAGACTGAAAATTGGTGGTTAGATGGTCGTAATCTTATTTGATTACGTTAGTTTTCTTAGTTTTTATTTGACAATATACTGGTGACCAGAGTTCACCTTACAATGCTTAGAGTCACATAGCAGTCTTTTTATACGAAAATTTGGTAGGTAAACTAGTCATAATAGTCAAAATGTTGAAATCTCCAAAATAGTAGCAGATATTGGTGTGACAACGACGAATGTCATAATTTTCTAAATTTTGTGATAACTTCAACCCATTCTCTTTCTGTTACTTTTTGAGCAATAATCTATCAAATCTCTTAAAATATTCGTCTATTACAGTTCTTTAAATCCATATGCACTTATTACATCCTAATTGATGGTTGTACCAAGAGCATCTTAATATCAAACAACGTGATGAAAACATTACTTTTGAAGAGATAGGAATTTGTAAAACATTATTATTATTTAGTAACCCTCGAACGGAAATTTCCTATGAAAAATCGATACGATCTTAGTAATTTCGTCACCAGTAGAAAAAGAAAATAAACAAGGGGTAAAATCCAAGATGAGCCTGACACATTTTTTCTAGGCAGGACTGACTTAATCTGGTCGACATAATAAAGGATCGCTACATAACTCTTTCTTCAGAAAGGGAGTTTAAACAAACATTTAAGTTAAATAAATTCCCTAGTAAGATTGGCTTAACGCCAATTTCAGTTTTGCCACTTTTCAGATATAAGAACCTTATGAGATAACCTACCCCTAGTTTGGGGCAAGGAATATAACTTTAAAGCAAAAAATCCAATGCGACCTTTCAAAGATCTATTCAGGCTTCCTTAAGCATCAGTGATGGCAGTGATGAACCAGAGTTTTATTCAGTGATATGTTAAAATGAAATAAAATGTACAAACCAAGTATCTCTAAGAACATACATATGTATGTATGTACCCGTACCCTACTTTAGGTTTTTGTTGTAAATTTAATTTATTTCAAGTCCAACCGTTTGGCATAAAACAGCAACTCATTGCACCATTTAATGTACTAATAGGATATTACTAAAAGTAAAAAATGTAATAAAATTTTAGCCTTACTTAGTTAAAACAAATTTAAGATAGAAAGACCGTAGGATATAAAAATAATATCTTTAGCGTAAAAAAAATTTAATAGTTCAGGTTGTTCTTAAGTCTTTGCAAATTGACTGAGAAGTTTTCATTTTCACCATTTAATGCTTTGTACCAAGTCTGAGTGGAACTTAAACGGAGTAGTTTAAATCTTCTAGTTGGTAATGAGACAATAAATACAAGTACGCTAAGTACCATGTAAGTGGATAAAGTTAACTGAGGGTGGACATAAGTGGCTGAATAGGTTAAATGAATTTAACAAGTTCAGAGAAACGATATTCGCCGAATCCATAAAAGACTTCACAGCCAAAGTTTTGCACCCTAGAAAACTGTTTACTGCCAATAAGAATGAATAGTCACTATTTCAGGCAAAAAGATTTGTGGCACGTACTTTTTAGAACAACCAAATAAATATTTTAAAACAAGAATCACAATGTTTAAAAAATAAAAATAAACATTACACTTACATTTCATTATCTAGATAGTTTATAATATGCCCTCAAAAAACATACTGTCCCTCCTACCTTGATAGGCACCAAAACATGATAACCTTCCCCAGCAAGCTTCAGCCTAGTATAACCTTTAAACTTTTGTCAGTCGCATTTACAGTTCGTTCATTATTTTTTTTTTTCTTATTTACTGATTTTCCAAGTTTTCAAGTCGCATGGAGAAAATTCAACGTGAACTTTCTTAGAAAGATCCTGTTGCACACACTAACTGTTCTATAATTGTTTGTTTTATTTTAGGCATATAATTACTCCAATAACCGAATTCTTAATAGTACCATAAATTCAAATAAAAAAAAAATTTTAATAATAAAATGAAAATGATTTTTTTTTTAAAAATAAAATAATAATAATGAAATAGTAAAAGAATCTTTACAAACGCGGGAGAGTGCTCTGAAGTCTTTCTCTATGTCACATACATGAGTAAAATCTAATTTTACCAAAAAAAAAAAATAAAGGAACTTTTTTTAAAAAAAATATATATAATATATTTAATAAATTAAATTGGGAGAGAAAATCTTTAAACGAAAAAAGAAACAGACTCTCCGTTTTGTTTTACTGTTGACGTCGGTATGTGACCATTCTGCCTGAGTGGTTTGACATCTTCTGCAGTTGTCGGAAGTAGTGGTCGTGATTTTTCTGCATTTCTGGCATCAAGTTTCGCCTAGAATTTTTGTTTTTAAGAATAAGTTATTATTTAAAAAAAAAACAAAAAAAACAGAACTTAAATTATTATGAAGTGGTTCTTTGTAACTAACAATTGCAGAGAAAAGTTAAATATGTAATTAAGAATGTTCCAATACATTAAAATAAATAAATATCAAAATAAAAACCTCAAACCTACATACCTTATTATAGGCTAAAACGCCTGAAACTGCTAACGCCATTCCTAGTAAATTTGTAGCCGTCACAGGATTTCCAAGTACAAGTAAAGAAGCGGCTATCACAAACAATCGTTTTGTAGCGGAAGCCACTGCATACGTTAACGAACTTACTAAAGATATCACAGAGAAGGCAAGTATGTTCTGTATCCAATTAAGAAGGCCGTCAGTCACAAGAAGACATAAGATTTGACTTCGTGAAAGCTGTCAAGATTAAAGAAAAATTATTTTAATTATTTTTCTAAATATTGAAATGCTTAAACTACTAAGGTTTAGCATCGTTCATTATTAAGTTTGGAGGATGGATTTTTAGTGAAAAACCACAGCTATATTGAGATGAACTGTTCCTACAGGGTTTATGCTTGTTTTTCTCAAATATAGGTCTATATTTTTGAACGTAGTAAGTGCATAACCAAAATTCAAGATGAGGACGCTCAAAAACTTTCTCTTGCCACTATTTTGGAGTTCACTTTTACATTTCGAATTTTTATTCCATAAAATTAGCAAAAACCAAACAATAAACGTAAAAAACAGTTTAGATGGAAACCTTCTCCAATTCATTCACAGAACGGCCATCGAATATTTCTGGAAACTAATGAGTTGAAAGACAGTTATCTACTTACAAGTGCTTTTTCATTCATAAGATGTCCTACATCGAAGTAAATCCAGACAGGAATAAAGAGTACCAGTGCCAGTCTTCCCAGAATATGGAGCAGTCTTAAATGATGGACACTTGTGTCGTGCAGTACCTGAGAAATTAAATGGACATCACTTGGAAATCTATCGGTAATATGCGCACTTGGATGTAATTCTCATAAAACATGACATACGCGAGGTGTGGCTATTATATAACGAGACTGATGCTGCTACAGAAGAACTTATGCATGCGCCAAATCCTAACGACCGGCAGCTGTGCAGCGTAAAGCACACTGTGTGTGCCGTTACTTCAATAACGTATTCTACTAATCAAAATGGACGCAATTTTTCACATAAGTGTGGATCATATAACAACGGTTTTTTTTTCACCCAAGAAGGCAGCAATTCTATAATTATTTGTCTCACTCACCCACAAGATGATAATGTCATCATCAATGTGGTTATTATTATTAGTATTATTATTTTTTAAATGATTTAAGGTGCGTCAACATCTGAGGTTATTGGCAAACGGAGCTTTTTTCAGTGCACTGCCGGTCTCCGGACAATGTTCTCTCGATACAATCAACACTATCCATCTCCGGACAGTGAGCTGTAAGAAGCTCCCAGGAAGAGAAAATCTAAGGGTCAGCAGCTGGATTCGCGTGGGAATCCAATACGCTAACCGTACAGCTAATCCCTTCCCTTAGAGATCATATTCGAGAGCTTAAAATAAAACAAATGTATATTTCTACTTTCCTTCTTAAGGCCATTTCAATCTACACATCTCCACATAAGTTGGTGCCTAAATGCATAAATATTAAAGTATCTAATTATTTTAGTAAAAAATACCTTTTTAGAAAATATATTTTGTAGAGAGTGCTGCATGGTAGCGGCCAGAGCGCTGACGAGTCCTGTCAGATCGAAGGATATTTCAGTCATCGTGGCTATTCCAACTCCCATAATGATAGGCACCAGTGATAAATACACCTGAAACAACGCAACGTTCTTGCATTAAATTCGAACAGATTTGACAAAAGAGAGGGCGTCTTCCCTTTGCAGATCGACTCCTCTGGTCTTTAAAAGGCCGCTAACTAACAACTGTAACAGAATCAAACTGGGTACTGGGTTGGCCGTTTTCTCCTCTCCTGACACAGAAGGCTACACTGGGTCTGAAAGGGAAAAAATAATGACCCTTTCTCGGCCTAATGTGCCCATAAAACTGCATAAGGCCAGACTTGATTTAGAGAATTCAGTCTGCTCTGCTGTTTATCGAAACCATTTCCAGGGAGAGGCTTAGAAAAAATGTGCCATTTGCCTTGGTAAGCAACAATCTTCATAATTTAGTAGAATGGGCTTGTATCGCACGCTGACTCCGAACGCAACCCAAAAGCTCCAAGAACCCATGGGTGACCGGGATACACCCACCCACGACTATCTCTTTCTATCATTATCCAGGTACAAACTTAAAATTTTTTTTCTAACTCCGATCTGAGTTATATTTAATTTTTACCAACACTAGACTATTTTTAAAATCGTACATTACACTAAAATGTAACCGAGGAAAAAGAAAACTTAAAAAGTAACTTATAAATGCATTCTCATTACCTTAACAGTTTGTTTTTCACCCAGGATGAATCTTGACAGAACTACTGTGAAGAGCGGCATCGTTGCTTTAACTGAAACCAAAGCACTCTTTAAAAAGAAATAAAAAGGTCAAATTTGAATATGAATATGGGCCACAGAAAACAATTATTATTACTTAATGTAATCAAATTTCACAGAAAAATGGTTTAATTTAAGAAACACATAGACATCAGATGCTGGAAAAGGATTTAACTCCCTTGAAAGCTGGAAGATTCGAAGGATTCTTGAATAACTTGGACTTGGAATCTCCTGGCCCCAGTGAGAGTAATTAAAAAACATAGTGCTCGGTTACCCCCAAAAAGCAGTCCCACCTCAGCTTTGAAGGACTTGATACCCAGTTGGGCGCCTAGCTGAAGAAAAGTTAATGCCACTAATTTTACTCTATATGAAAGCTTGCCTGACCAGACATGATATCAAACTTTGGAAAAACCCTTTGGTCGAACGTGAATCGCCTAATACGGGCGAATCCTCGCTTTCGAGCCTCTCTATCCCTAATAAGGGTAATGAAAGTTGGGTCATTTTATTAGACGTGCACTTACAACTGGAATTCTTATTAAATTGGCCCTTAGATTTCCGCTACAGTGGTTAATGACCTTGATGTCGGTGCTCTTTAAAAAAAAATTTTTTTCTTTAAAATGAACCACTCAAAGATAAAGAATAATTATGAAATAATGAATAAAAAAACGTCGTATATTCTGACGCTAGGTACTTATAATAAAATAATTTTTCTTTTGTTCTATCCTATTACATACATTTCATTCCTTTATTTTAAATTTTATTGGTTCTAACTGAAGTAATAATTACAATTACATATTTTACTGAGCAATTAAAAATAAATATTAAAATAAAGCGGTTCAACCTTGGATATAAAAAACGTCAGAAATGGAAGGTTAATGCGTAACATATGTTTACTGGTTCAGGTTATATTGCCTTAAGGATTTATCTCCTTCAATTTTGGAATTACAACATAAAAATGACGTATATTAAATTGGCAGAGAACGGTTGATTGCACTATTTTGCACTTTCACTTTTTATCTACAAATCAAACTTTAAAAATCAAGGTTGCAATATACTCACCAGTATGTGCATATGAGACGGGTACTTTCCAGATGCTTACATGTGTAAAAACCGATGCCATAAATTTACCAAGTGCCAGTGGTACTAAAAACTTGAAGTAGAATTTCCATGTAAAGGAATTTGCCCGACGAATGCCCCACAAGTTGAAAAATGGGCCAGAATATAAAGTGATTGATAAAAGTTGGACCATTGTAACTGTCATTGGATATGGAAAGTCATTGAGTAACATTTTTCCGACAACATTATTCGAAGAACTAGCTAAATACCATAGAAAACAGAGTCCCAACAGAAACACCGTCTCCCGCGTCTGTTTTGAGTCGGCCATGCTGGCGAACTGAATTCTTGGGTGTTGTTCGTTGCCAATAAAACATCTTTTGTAGCAAGTAATTATCGTATAAGTTTCACGTTAACTTGATGTACATATAAAAAATCAAATTAACTGAAAATAAACAAATCAATTATTTTTAAAGTTAAAAATAATAAATTTTAAATGTTTCAAAGAACTAAATTTAAAAAAAATTATATCAAATAAAGAAAACTATAATCACACTCTGCAATCCCCCTACCTGGCAAAAGTAAGTATTACGATTGAACATTTTTGAGTTTTCACAGTAAATATCCGTTTTGAGAAAAACAAAACGTCTAAATTGTGGTATTGGTTGGGGTTCTAAAAACTGTTTTTCTTACGATGTGTACAAGCATAAAAATTTAGAATCAGAAAAATATTACTACACTAGAAGTGCTATAGTAGGTTATAATACCACTTTTTACGACTATTTTATAATTGCTTATTTCAAGAGAAGCTCCAAAGAGATTAATTTGAACTCGTAAATAACTGGTTTAATTTTTTTTTTGTAGAACAATGATTTTAACAGTGTTCTCGCGGAAGTTGTTCCACAATGCTTAGTACCGTATCATTGTAGTAATAATGCTTAAGATTGAAGCTTATCATGTTTTTAGGTTACATTCAAAGTTAGATAAAAATTTAATTGCCTTAACTGTGCTTGAAAATAATGCTAATGTATTTTTGTTTACGTTCTTCTCAAACATGACCTTTCCTTTTTATATATTTAGATTTAGCGGCAGAAATTTAACACTTAAAGAACATCTATCATGAATGTAATTCTATGACGGAAGTAAAATGTCAAAGCCAGATGTTTTGGTTTAGACTTTGCTGTAAACTTTGATTTTAACTTCAATTTGAAACAAATAAAATATATTTTTTTGTTTAAATAAATAAATTATTATCCATGAAGAAAAGCAAATCGTTGGCAAGTGAAGACTGTAGAAAACAGCTGTAGTGGGGAACTCCGAGTGCGGAGAAGTGGCGCATCTGATGCCGATTTCTATCCTCATTTTCCTCTTTGTAGTAATTAAGTCTTAATAACTAAACGGTCTTTACTTTCTCTTACAATCATTTTGTAAGCCATTTTCATCCATATCAACAAAGATAAAGTTATTCCATTTATAAGAAAGAATTTGAATTCCTATTTTATTATTTCTTTTAGCGAGTTAGCAAGTGAGATACTAACCTTACTTAAGAATTACCTCTGGCGATGGATGAACATCCAAAACCTGTCAGAAATAAAGAAACCATAACGGATTATAGAAGACGGTAATAGTTGCATTTTCATTCCAATAATCAAAATTTTGAAATATTTTATTAGTTTTTTCTTATAAAATATATACCCAGCCTAATCAATTTAGATTATTCCTTTAAGTTACAGACATTAATCTAAGCAAGGATACAAAGGCCCCTGTACTGAAATATTTAGTGTTAAAGTGGTGAAACAGTGGTCTTCTCTTTGCTTTAGTATGTTTTTAGAACGTATAAACTCGTTCTGCTGTGACTAATTGCTTCGTAAAGAATTATATTTCGCGCTTCTTGCATTCGATCACTTATAAAGGAAAGCTCAGAGTAACATAACTAATTAAATGAACTTTATGGCAAAGTATTCTGTTCATATAATTCATTCATATCTTTTGATATTTCTTCTATTTTCTACTCTTTGAAGTATTTAACGTTGATGTCACAAGGAGATAAAGAATGTAAATGATCTCAACAAAACTAAATTTTTACCTTGCATTTTTATATTTTATTTTAATTTTTGTAACTAGTATTCACTGGCCAATAAAGAGTAAATAAACTTCCATCAGAGGAAATCAATTCTTCCCCTGTGCCAACACATTCTGTCAGCGAACATTCAAATTAAATTATCAATCTATTAAATATTGTTCAACTTTTTAAGCCTGAATATAATTAAATAATAATAATATTATTATTATTATAGTAACACGCAAATGACCGTAGAAGTCGATGCGCCGTAAAATAAAAATAATATAACCTCAAATGTGACGCGCCTAAAGTCATTAAAAAATTATAATAATAATTAATGTAAACACAATAAGAAACTCCCACAAATTTTTGTAGAAAGTATTTTCTTTTTTTCCCCTTTAAATTCTTCAACGGAAAAAGTTAGGTGCATATTTTAGTCGGTCCACAGTTACATATTTGATTTTTATCGTTGAATTTTTAGCACATAAATCGAGGTAGCACTGTATTCATTGGGCCACATGTTTACTCATTGGCAAGCGGCTTCACCGTTTATTCTTCAGATTAAGCGTATCAATTATATTGTTAAGATGTACCATGTTGCAAGATTAAAACTTGCCCAGACATGAAATACTTTTAAAAAAAATCTCATGTGAACAATTAAATGACTTACTCTCAAGGTCCCCAACTTACAAATTTATTTCAATAATTTATATTTAATTATGGGTACGTAAATATATAGAGTAGAGAGGAAGTTGGCGGAGAATCCTAGACACCATTGTTGAGAAAGTATCTCTAAAAACAGAAGTGAACTATCCTTTAGGTAAAGATGAACTTTAGATTAAAGGATTACCTCCAAACACAGAATTTTATTTATCAAAAAATTATTCTCCTTTTAGTAAATAATAGACAGTACGGTGCATTACACAAAAATTAAACAGAGGAAAAATATTCATCCCTTTTTTTAGAAATAACATCTGAACATCTATAGCTTTTAAAACGGATATTTTTCGATTATAGGAACATCTGAGAAAAGAGATGGATAGTTTACCTTTAAAAAGATATTTTCCTTTAACGTTTGGTCTTATCCCTTGTGTACAGTTAATGAGGTTGGGTTAATGCGAGGCTCAAATCGCATTTGAAGGAAATTCCTCAACTCGTTACACGATGAATGGTTCCCCTAGGCTTTCTAGGAAAAATTAGTTTTAGGGCAGTCCTCGGGGAATGGTTAGAGTAAACTTTCCTGTAAGTTGTAATGCACAGTTACAAGCTGTGAGAATGGCAATGGTAAGAATTAAATATTCAAATTTGAGGTGTTTGAAGGCAAGAATGAATAGTTGTGGAAGAAAATCGTCAGTGTCACACCAAATTTGAAAGTTATAAAGTGAGTATGCGCTCAATGTTTAGAAAGCCCTGTAATTCTCTAGACCGGACAATGGGCTGTAAGAGGCTCACGTCCTAGTAGGAAAAGTTAAGGGCCAATCATAGGATTTACGTATGAGAATCCTACTCAAACTGTAAATTAACAAAATGGCCACGATTGTACACTAATTAATCCTATACCTCAATAAACTTATTAAATCTAAAAATCAATAAATCTAATTTAATATGGTTTATTTTTCGATAATTTATTACCTTCTAATAACCTTCTTCAATGCACTCTGTACTGTACCAGTGTAAATCATCAAGTAAATTTGTCTGTTCCAAAAGAACCTCTGACTATTTGTGATTGTTCGGAGGTTCGCCATGAGTGTTTGGTGTTACAACGGAATAAAAAACTGATTTGTGATCATTTGGAGCCGATACAGATACAGAGTACCAACAGTCCGGGACATGTCGCACTAGGTCGTCGATTAATTTGCCTGAAGGTTTAAAAAAAAATGACTTAATTTTTCGGGCATGCACAAAAAAAACTGAAGTGCTGCAACAATCAGATTCTAAAAGAAATCGAATTCTAATCGAATTCAAACCAGTACCCGAATTGCGCATGCGTGCCTAAATAATCAAAACCCAAATGACATCTAAATAACGAACTTATACAATTTATAATGTGTTATAAATTTCCATTTATAAGAAAGGAAATTCTCTACTCAAACTCAAAAGTGTTTTGTTAGCATTGGATGACGCCATTCAGTACTTACGCTCTGAAAATAATAGAAATCCAATACCACTCTGAATACCTAGAAAGATCTGCTAGTTGTAAACGATATTAGGCTTAATTCTGTTTTTGATGGTATTCGTTAAATATGGGCTGCAATTTCCCCTTCGTAAGCATGAGTCAAGGGAAACCTAAAATTTAGTAACAATGCAGATTTAAAGAAAAATTTTCAATTATGATGGTAAGAGGTACGAAAGGTAATGGAAAAACTGAAATCTTTTCTTGAGTGAAAACTGTGAAGATGCCTTGAAGACGATCGGTTGGTCGTTGCGATATATTCTTCCAAGTTGGATCAAGGGTGCATAATTACCAAGATAACCAGAGCGTGTGCTGGGCCGCCAGTGGAAAGAACCTTGCTGTTCATGAGTGTTTGAGGTGGGAGATGGACAATATAACAGCAGCGGTACATTGCACTCTCACAGACGTACTTCGGTAGTCAGTCCGTTCCATCTTGCAAACTCTTAATTGATTTTACCTTCACAAAGTGCAAACGCCCGGAATCACATCCCTTATCCAGTCGGAACAAATAATACGGATACAAGACGTGCGTCTCCCTGTACAACCGTTTCAATAGCCCGCAGTCAGTCGCAATGGCCGAAGAAGATGTAGCCGCACTAGTCGTAGACAATGGCAGTGGCATGTGCAAGGCGGGCTTTGCCGGAGATGATGCTCCTCGCGCTGTATTCCCATCGATTGTGGGACGTCCTAGATATCAGGTAAGTTCCAGCTGTTTCTCGAGTTTTACTCATTATTAACATTAAAAGTACTGAATTCTAAATCATCTACCCTAAGTTAAATCTTCATCCAGAAATACACTGTTATAGAGTTACCTGAAGCTGAGAAAGTGGTTATCGCTTCTGGTCCAGCAATGATGATGTATTCACGAGAATAAAAAAATGATAACAATTTCTCCTTTTTACACCTGCCCTGCTCGGCACAATTCAATATCTTGGGCTATTATCACTTGGCTTTTCGCGAAATGTAATTTCCCAAGTTACTCATTTTCGATTCCCAGAACCGTCCAGATAGAAGACAGATGACAAGCGCAAGACCCGTGCTTTGAAGGCTTAAAAAATATTTGAATATTATTTCTCTTTTCCATTCGATGTAAATTTCTGACCCCTTCCTTTGTACCAGTAATTCAAGGTATTGCTCTATTTATAATTTCTGCAATGTTTTCCACTTCCCGGAGTAAACTCGTTATACTCTTTTCCAAGTCAATAAATGCTAAATTCAATCAGCTACCTCATAAATAAATCCTTAGATGCAAATTTTCCCAGCTTAAGAAAAAAACAACTAAAATGTTGAAAATTAATGGCACAATTGTGCTGTAATAAAATACGAGACAAAAACTTATTGTCGAGTCCTATCAGGCATTTAAAATTACAGAATTTGTAAATACCTTCACAGAAATTACGTTTTTGAGATGTACAGGACATGTAGACAGCGAGAACAGTTAGTTAAAATCACTTTTTTTTTTGTATTCCGGAACTTCACAACGTGTATTTCCTGAGAAATCTCTAAATCTGAGAGAGATAGCAATGCTATCAGTCTTTAGAGAAAGCAATATTTGTCGGCAGTGTTTTTCTTCTACAACCAATTATTTCTTTTGTTTCAAATACAATCCTATAATTAATTGTAATATTCACAGGGAATAATGGTCGGCATGGGCCAAAAGGATTCATATGTGGGAGACGAAGCGCAAAGTAAGCGTGGTATTCTAACAGTAAAATATCCTATTGAACATGGAATCGTTACCAACTGGGATGATATGGAGAAAATATGGCACCACACTTTTTACAACGAGCTGAGGATAGCACCAGAAGAACATCCTGTTCTGTTGACAGAAGCTCCGCTAAATCCTAAGGCCAACAGGGAAAAGATGACGCAGGTGGGCTATAAGAGGAAGTTTATTAGTATGACTAGTGACTTTTTTCATTTCCGTACTACTTGCAGTTGAAAAAAAATGCATTTTTCAAAAATCTACAATAATTATTTAAAACGCAAATACAACTCGAAATAATAGTAAACAATGGTTGCTAGGTAACAGTAGCAAACACATTTAAACAAAAAACCGATATTTTAAAATTGAAATATCTCACCACCTTAAAATGAGAAGAAAAAGATAAACAAAACGTCACACTTAACAGGAAACACTTCAGTTTTACACATTAACACTCCAAATTGCTCAATTAGTAACAATAAACAGTAATGATAAGTAGCAGTAGAGGTTAGGTTAACGTAAATTTCTTTGCTTTATTTAGTTAAAAAATAATTAATTAAAACACAATTTTTGTTTGTATTTTTAAATGAATAAATTAGCAGAATTGAACAAATAGGCTTTTATAAGTTATTAAAAAGTAATTAAAGTTTACACACGAAATCAATAATGTACGAGGGTGACCTTATACTTGAACCTTTTAATAAAATTGTACAAAACATTTCATTTCTCTCTTCTTTGCGGAGACAAATATATAATAAGCGGATTAATTATAGAGAAAAGCAAAAAAAAGTATGCAATATATTATTAACGGATGGCCTGATATTTACGCAACGACTACAAATAAACCATCAAGCCATAACAGCTGTCTTAATTATCTTAGGAAAGTAATTAATTTATTCACACTCTCCCAAGAGTGCGTGTTTCCACTATTCCTCATTTATTTTATGAACCACTTTTTCCTTCAATTTTCTTTTTAATTAGAGTCTGTAAAATGTTTAGATAAGTAAACTGGGAGGCTAACCGGTGAAAATTAACCGGCACACTTAGTTTCTTTACTATCAAACCACTCTCATACCGAAAGGAAATATATATTACTTTTTTCTTGCAAATTACTTTTAACTGACTGATTTTGTTCCGTTTCTTACAATCGCTTGCCAATATATTTGGATTTTCAGAGATCAATTAAATCCATTATGAATCAAAAAATAAATAAAGGAGTCTTTTTTCGTCCATCCATTCAACCTTGTTATTGTACCTTTTACGCTTAATCTTTAAGACTTCCACTTTTAATTACTTAAAGACCTATTTCTAAATTAACATAATGATGTAGGGGAATATTTAGGTCATTTTTGTTGTTGTATCAAATTAAAGAACTATACTTGGACTTTTTCTAGTTTTTTTTTGTGTAGTTTTAAAGCATCCAGGTGCATGTTATAACAAACTTAAATAATTATGATAATAAATCTGGAATAATTTCGTTCATTTTTTTGCCACTACTAATATTTCTGCAATGATGGTTTCACCGATGTTGAGTTCAGTTAGACCATTTGCCCAACATCTGTCCAGTAGTTTCCTACTGTCGTACAAGATCCATTTTTCATTAAAAATAACCATGTTGCAACCCAATGATTGGTAATTTTTGTTGCGCAAATGCAGTAAAGAAAAAATTTCCATTCTTGATCATTACAAAAATGAAGCATTCATTTTTTGATTTCTTTTTTACCTTATTATTACACCATCTACATCAATATGGCTGACCAACAGTTGCTCCGCGATCTTCCGAACATTTGAGCTGAATCTTTCTTCCATTTTGGGGCTTAGAATGTAATCTTCGATTGGTCAACCGATACTTGAACTATCCTCGAGGTAATAAACTGTAGACCAAAACTTCTAGAACCAACTTTTTACTCGAGTAGTATTTAATTTTTATAAGCAACTCAGCAGCGATTTGTTCTAATTTGAACGAATAAGAGAACATTGTTTTAAATTGCATCTTCGTCATGTTGCAAAGGTTCTGAAAAAAATGAGAAAACATTAAGGGTTAAGTAAAAAAACATTAGACTCATGTTTAAAACGAAGAAAATTTAATTATAAAAATTAATTTAAAAAAACGTTTGGAAAAGTAAATAATTCAAAATCCGTAAAACTCTCTTTCAAACCGGTTACATATTGTTTCAGTTCCTCTTCTTCATTTACAAATCGAAACATGTGATTTTAACTCATGTATAAAACGTAAACAATTATGACCGGGTAGAACGTAAGTGACTAGAGGCTACTTCAATTAGCTCCACAATTTCTTTTCCACGTGTAGAACCTAATGCTATACGTTTTCGTAATTTTGGAATAAAATTCATTGGTGATATTTTTTGTTAAATGACATGAATCGAAAACCATTCATCTTTCTTTAAAGTGGCTTCAATTTAGCTCAATTTTTAAGATTTTCCTCGTAACTAGAGATATTAATATAATAACTTGATAGAATACTTTACACATAATTTAGAATAAAAGTTTAAGACTGCATGGTAAATTGGTTAAGAAGAAATGATATTCTAATGATGATATTTTAGATAATGTTTGAAACGTTCAACACTCCCGCAATGTACGTAGCTATCCAGGCGGTGCTGTCACTGTATGCCTCAGGTAGGACGACTGGTATTGTCCTGGATTCAGGAGATGGAGTATCACACACAGTACCTATATACGAAGGTGAGTACACGGGACACAAGTACTTGAATTTTCTCAAGTAAAAATGTTTTTTTCCTACATCCGATTTTATACCAAGATTAGAGGAAAGCTGCAGCTTTTCAAAACAAGGCCAGCGATTTTAATTTTTGGGGAAATTCGGTTCACTGTTGGAAAACTCAAAATAGAAAACCTGTCCATTTATTTTCCATGAAAACTACGAATTGATGACTTTATATAGTTAGCCGTATCTAGCTTTTTCGTCCCACCATTTATGCTGAGGTTACCAGGTGTTTGTCGAAATTTGACTTCAGTTTTCACTAAACATGTAAAACTTTTTTACCGGCTACTGGGACAATGGAGCAAATTACCCAGGGAAAATAAAAATGCTAATATATCTCCATGAAAATCGAATGTGGACTTACGGATTACAGCTCTGGGATTCAGCCAAACCGACAAACATACGAACTATTCAGACATTGCAATTTAGTGACTCTGATAAAATAGTTGACCCTCTTTTTTTAAGTTTCAAATCTTATTTTTAGTAAGGACCTCAAAGTACCAAAGTACCACTCGCCATGTCAGATATTCTACTGTTCTAATCCCTCTAACCAGAATCTCGCATCTTTCAACATCCCTGACAATCCAATGAACCCAAGATTTCCTGACTGAATTACCCTGTATACAGTGCTACCACTCTGTAAAGTCGTAAATAAATAAAAAGACTTCGGACAAGTAAAAAAGTTACATTCTCATAATAAACATCATGCATAAATCTCTGAAGTTGAAGAGCGCAACCAGCCAGAATAAAATAATGACTATAAGGATGCTTTAAACGTTTAAAATCTATTTGGCCAGAACTGGGAATTAAATAAGTATCGCTGGTTAAAAGAAAATTGATGATTCTAAGAGAGTTGAAAACCGAAAGTTACCGAGATGAAGCCGAAGAAAAACAAAATTTAAAATTCATTCCACCTAGTTTGAAAAAAAGGAATTCTTGTTTGTTAATTAAATTTAAATTCTTTGTTGTTGGACACAATGTACAGGTTATGCTCTCCCCCATGCAATTCTTCGTTTGGACTTGGCTGGACGCGATCTGACCGACTATCTGATGAAGATTCTCACAGAACGAGGCTACTCCTTCACGACCACAGCAGAAAGGGAGATTGTGCGCGATATTAAGGAGAAACTTTGCTATATGGCCTTGGATTTTGAACAGGAAATGGCTACAGCTGCCGCATCCTCTTCTTTGGAGAAAAGTTATGAATTACCGGATGGACAAGTTAGTTTTGATTGTGAACGTTTTTGTTTTTTTTTAGTTACATTTGAATTGGTGTCATCAGAGTAAATTTATTGTAAATCACTAAATCTCTTCTCCCACTCTAGGTGATTACTATTGGTAATGAAAGGTTTCGATGCCCTGAAGCTCTGTTTCAACCCTCCTTCCTGGGCATGGAATCTTCCGGCATTCATGAGACTACATATAATTCAATCATGAAATGTGATGTAGATATTAGAAAAGACTTGTACGCCAATACGGTCCTGTCAGGAGGAACCACTATGTATCCAGGTAAGGATAGAAACATCAATAACTCGAATTTACAATTCAAAGCCGAATTTACCTGCATTTTAATGACATTATTAAATGAAGGACTAAAATGTTTGCGCTATTTCTTTCCAAATTAAAACACTAACCGTTGTAATGTTTGATAGGTATAGCCGACCGAATGCAGAAAGAAATTACAGCCTTGGCTCCAGCTACAATGAAGATAAAGATCATTGCACCACCAGAGAGGAAATACTCTGTTTGGATTGGTGGATCCATTCTGGCCTCTTTGTCCACATTCCAACAAATGTGGATCTCGAAACAGGAATACGATGAGTCTGGTCCTTCCATCGTGCACAGGAAGTGTTTCTAAGGTAAGCATCAACAAGTAATACTAGAAAAACTTTAATGACATAGAAATGACTTTCTTAGGTTTTCATTCGGGTTCACAGAATTTAGTCGTCATTAAATGGGATGAGTGAAGAGCTAGAGCTTTCCCCACTAGGTATTTTGGATGTATTGTGCTCATGTTGCGGCTATCTTTGATTCTTGAAGGAGCAATCACGAAAATATATCCTGGGGTCCATCATAGATAATGGTAGAAAAGTAGTAATTGAACTTGGAGTGCGTTCAAGTAGGGTGAATTTGTGAGTCTCATTGAGTGAACGAACTGCAAACTCATGGACTGTGTGAAGCCCTTCGGAGCCGGCTACTATATCCTCTACAGTGGAATGAGAACCTCTAGGATGAACAATTGTTTTTTTTTTTTTTTTATGGAAGCACCGGTTAAATTAGACTAAGTAGATATGCTTTTCAGGCATTTCTTGTCCGTTATAATTCCATGTTGAGCAGTTGGAATATTTTGAAATGTTAAAAAAAATCCAAACGGGTTGAAGGGAATTACAAAACCATTTCCCCACACAATATAATCAACAATGCTTTTAAATGTTCATTTATTCCATTTCATACATTTATATACATATATGTACATTTGTGATCAATTACTAATTGACATTATTTTCTGTTTTAGACTGAACCGTACCGAACTACCAAGCTTATACTTTTCTTATTTATTGCTGCCTTTAAAAAAGAAACAGTCTTATTATTTATTCGATGTAAATTATGAAATATATTTATTCGTCCGAAATGTTTTATTTATTTCTTAGTGATAATATAATTTATTGAAAAGGCACTTTCCCAGCGCTATCCATTCATACTATCTTTTAAATATTCGTATTTAAAACAGGAAACGACATGGCAATAATTACAATTCGCTCTTTCCGCTGGTGATTACACTCACAAGACTAACTCTTACTACGATTCTCATGGTAGAACCTATGAATTAGAAATTCATACATTCTTCAAAAACGGAATTCTTAAAACATAATTCTTCCCATCATTAAACAGATTGGAAAACTGTAAAAAAATGCTAAATGACTTTCAGAGAGAAACTGATCCATTTCTTTCTCTGCATGTCCCAAGACAGTGTTCTTTCAATCCCAAAGCTTCCCACAGCCAATGGGCACAGAATAGTACGTGTTTTTTTTCAAGTCAGCAAATATCTGGGTTAACTTGGCATGCAATTTCACAAAGCTGTATGCAGTCCAAACGTGACCTATTAACAGTAACACCATGAGGAATGAATAAATGAAATTTCAAATAAAAAGAAAGAATCATGCTTATTTTGGGGGACTTAGCCTGGGCAGAGCCCATGAAGAAGAGGGTTTCATCCCCTTTATTATGTATTATTCTAAATTATAATATTTAAATAGAACCTCGATGTCAAATGGAAACTCAAAGCATGTCCTAATCAAGAAATCATGCTTTTAACAATAATATCAAAATTACCTTCTGATTTTGTTGAGAATAATTTTACACATTATTTTTTTCTTGCGCCGATTATCAGACAGAATCTTAAGATCGCAAAGAGCAGCACTGGGATGGCAATACGCTCCAGTTGTATAGATAAGGTTGAACTTTTAACTTAACTTCAGGGCAAGGGCCCAACCCATCCAGCAAGCGGCGATGGTAGACACGCAACTCTTCTGGACTTTTGTCGTGTATGGCTATAGCGTCATCCTGACATCCTCGAGTGAATGTACCCGTATCAAATCGAGGATCGTGCATGCGATATACATTCAGCGGGGCAAGCCATGTGCCTACTGTTACATCCTCAGATTTGTACAATCTAAAAAATAAAACATCCAGGTGACCTTCCTGGGTTATATTTACATTAAAGCAGAAAAAGAATTGCACCTTCCGAAAATCAATACCTGAAATGATCTCCATTTTTAGCAATGAAATCGACCAAATCACTAGTCAAGATATATGCTCCGCCTAATGCATACGGAAGATACCTGTCGCAGAGAAACCAATCTAATTCTTTCCATTTACCTCGACGGTATACTCTTGCAGTCCCAGAAAAATAACCCCAATATAGAAATTGTTTTGGTGCCAGGCGTATCGCTTTCTTCAGCTCTTGAACGTGTAGAAAAGTATCGTCGTCTGTTTTTATGAGATATTTGAAATCATATATACTGTTCACCTCTTGAAAGGAACGCAGAACCTAAAAACATTAAAACATTTTTGTACGTGCTTTTTAAAATTTAAATTTTACAATGTTAATCTTGCAAAAGTCCTTCCAACTTTTCTAATCAATAAATAGAAATACGCAATAATAACTTTAGACAACTTTTGGTATAAAACTTTATCAATGTTGTAATCCCAGTGAACTTTCATTTCTAGAAATTGGTTGAATTGGCTATTGTCGCCAAATCGGTAACTGCACTAGATATTCCTTTAGGGAAAAATGAAATTAAAACTTAAGTACGTCGATTTATTAGTCGATGTCCATTGCTTTTAGGAATTTATGTCCATATATATAATTATATAGGCTCAATGTCGGGCAGTACCTAAGCCGGCACTCTAAAATATAGATTTTATAATCAGGAAAGCATTAGAAAAGCTAATACTTGGAAAACTAATTGGTGCAGACGTGGATCCTGGAAAGACTAAATATAAGGTGAGAAAAGCATTACACACAAATAAGTTCACTTTCAAAGAAAATGAATCATGTCGGATTCACTGAGCTCTAGAGAAGATAGACTTGCTGCAAGTTTGGACAAGCTAACTACTGAATGGGACTTCTAACGTTGTACGGTACAAATCTGATAAGACCCAGGATTTAGAAATGATCTTTAAAAAGATGAGCATAATATCTTGGCTGACCAAAATACGAATCTGGCAGGCGAAGCATAACAATAGAAAGCAAATTATAAATCACAAACATGAAAATGAAATATTTGGATGCCCTCTCTTGGTATTGTGTTGGCACATGCAAGGAAATACATTTATTCACATCAATGGTTAACTTAAGCGGAATAACTGTTTACTACTAAGATACTTTTTTCTTGAAAAAATTAGACATTTTACACTTCATTATGGTAAGTGCAGTTACCAAGGTAATAAATTTTCGTAAAATGTGAGGTAAGATAAATATTCCAAGCTTAGAAAGAAGATAAACACGTAATGAGGATTTAATCATTTCCAGTGGTAAAATTGAAAAACGTAAGTTGGAAGAACTTGAATTCTTTTTTAATTTTTTGTAACACCTTTAAACTGAGATTGGCATAAGTGTCCACTGTAGGCACAAGAAGTATATCACCAAAACTTTTATGCTCTTTGACAATTTGACTTCGCTGATCATTGTTTATATCTTTACTGCCGATTATAAATAAATATAAAAAATCTACACCTAAAAATTTAACCCATGTTTCTCTCAAAGCGGCTCTCTTTTCCACATTGTTCGGTGCACTAAGTATTAAAATAATACAACAGAATTTTTCTTTTTCAATGTGAGGAATATTTTCGGGCACTTCATTACTCAAAATCAGTAAAGTCACAGATATACCAAGTACAAAACAAAGTACATGGGAAATGTATACTTTCTTAATCCGCATTGGACATTAAATTGAGGTTACAAGAAACCAAGAACTATGCATCTATTTTCAACTTTTTGTGAGATCCATCTAAATTACTCCCGTAAAAACAAATATCGTCATTGTTAGAAAACTGGCGGATGAAACCTCACCTAAATAAAAATATAATTCAGATTACGGTCTCGGAACTTTAATAAAATTAATGCATTACAATTGATATAAAAAATTATTATATATTATTTGTCTAATAAGTTCTATTTATTTGTAGGATTTTTATATGCATTGCATTATGATTTAAATGTAGATTATATACATATATATATATATATATATATATTGTTCTAATTTGGAGTAGCGACATCTAGAATGTTGAGTGAAAGCTAAGCATTTATACCAATATGGCGAACATTGTTTGTGAGAGTAGTGTTCGTAATGTGTTCCTTTGATTCAGTAGTTAATTCAATATTACTGACTCTCATTGAGAGTCAATATACATTTTTGATATGTCAGTGTTAGAATTAAAAAAAGGTGAAAACGTGAGCGAGGCACTGGGCGATAGGGAAATGGTATCCTATAAGGATATGTCGCCAGGCAAAGACGACTTCCCTCAGTTTTTCGCGTCCAGAGATATGGCCGACAGGAGAGCAATGAAGGAGGAAGAATTAAAAGAGTTCGTCTTAATACATTTAGACTATATTGATCAACAGAGTGAACAATTGACCAAAAGAGATAAAGTGATAATGGACCTAAAGCAGGAAAATGAAATGGTAGGTTCCGTGCATAAGGTTTTGTTTTTGTAAAACTATTTATATAAATAAAGGTGTTCTAAAGTGTTAAATATAATAAGAAATTATTAAATAATTGATTTCAAAATGTAAACAGTAGAATTATCAGCACGGGTAGGTTTCTTGTCTGGTTGCTTCCGTTCGAAATTTTGAAAACCTGGCACTGCCGCCTTTTTCATGGCCACTCTTGTATTATCTTTAAGAAAGTAATTCTGATATTTCTCTTATTTTAAGATCAAAGAATAATGCCTAACTAAGGAAAAGCCGAGAAAAAGCATCAATACACTGTCTATTCAATAATATTAAAAGGAAATTATTATTTTATTTGTTTATACGAGTTTCAAAAATTTCTATTTTCAAAAATCTAGTAAATTTTTTTTATTTTTAGTTAATGTTCAGAATAGTAAAATTGGTTCCATTGTAATTATTTTTAAAGTTTATATGCCAAAAATTTAAAGTATTCGTTGCATTACGATCACGAACTACATTTTCTTTAAAAAAATAACCAAACTTACCTCTTGATTTACCCAAAGTAGGTTTTCGTGCTTCTTTTGATTGAAAGATTATTCTTAATTAAAGTTTGTACAAAAAAACCTACAAACCTAGTTTATACATTTCAAAATTATTTATTCGTTAAAATAAAATATTTAAAACTTCACAGCTGAAGCAACAGATAAACAGAATGGAGAGACGTTTGGCGGTACAAAAGAGTAAATGTACTCTGGGAAGTCAAGAAAATGGGGTAACAGTGGTTGGTTCACCGAGAGAAGCTTTGCGGAAAACTAATCGCAGAGCCAGCCGCGAAGAAACTAGTGTTCCTTTAAGTCAGAATACTCCCAAAAGACAGGGTACGGGCAGTGTTTCACCTAAAAGAAGATCAGCCAAGAAAATCGGTAAATTGAGACTTTTTATTTTCTCACATAGATTAAGTTTTGTTAAAGATATTTTAGATACACTTCTTTTGCAAGTAGTTGTAGTATGATTAAGGTGACTTCGAGCTACGTATCCCATCTCTTTTTGACAAGAACTTTCTGCCAGGGAACCAAAATATGATAGTAGGGACGAAAATGTTTGTTATTTTGAAATCTAGTTTCAGATTTGGTAACTTCTACTTAACAGCTTGCCTCTCAGGTGTTTTCAGTGTTAATTACCAACCTAATTTAAATCATCATATTTAATTTACAATTTTAAATTAGGCGCCACGGTAGCCGAGCGGTTAGAGGCGAGTCCCGCAAAGCTAATTTATATTGTGGTACTGGGTTTGATGCCCCATATCTAGGCCTTGGATTTTGTATAATAGTTAATGTGAGAAGTTTACAGTAAAGTACGTTTGCTATATGTCTCCGTCCGCGACACCTAGTCGTTAGTCGGACATAAAGCTCGCTTAAAAAAATAGTTAATACTTGACTTACAATTTAATTTAAGTGAAACGGATGGGTGAGAGGTAACATTGGAGTACTTTGAGACGCTTCTGTTCTTGCAGAACCTTGGCCTAAATTAGATTCAGTAAGTCACTCTTTGCGACCGGCCTTTCCTCCACTGTCAGACTCCCTTTTGGAAAGCAAAGCATTCCCATTAGAACTCCGTTTGCAGAGTATTTCGGTTCATGCAGTTCTCTAATAAGTATTCTGCTTTCCGCGTTACTTATTGATCTAGCTACCCTGCTTGGTCTGCTGCTTACTGAATAAGTATGGTACGTTTGATACAATAACTCCTTTTGTTTTTCAATGCTTGGATTCTTCAGCTTTTTCACCCCTTAAACTTTGTCAATGGTTTATTTCCATACATGAACTAGTCTAGGGTTATAAATTTCACCCAACTCCTCTAGATAAATAAGACAAATATTTTAATGACTGCAGATTGCAAGAAAGAACCAGTTGTGCATGTACCAACGTCAAGATTTCCACCGTCAACTTCACAGTTCAGGTTCCCCGACAGACTGATGACCACCGTTGAACTATATCCAACTATTATCGGAGAATCAGATCAAGTGAAAACAGATCCTTCAGAGAGACTATCCAAGCCAAATCTTGAGGTATTTTTTTTATTTTGTCTTGATTTATTTAATTATTGATTTATTTATTTATTTTGTTCTTAAGATGTTAGACTGAGCTCGTTCAGTGATGGCCTGGATGTAGCAGATGTAAACTTTACATTTAAATTACACAGCGCCAATTTTGTGATTGATTTGACGAGTTTTATTTTTCAATTGTCCTCCTAAATTACTAATTTCGTCCATTTTTATAAGCCATAGCGCTCTTTTTTTTTCAATGTTAGGTCGTTATCGGATTTTCATTCATCATTAGAGGATGATTCACCAGTTTAGTGTACAGTAAAATATTTCTGTTTGATGCTACGCTTGGTGATTCAGAAGCATAGGTAAAGTTCAATTCTTTTCACTAAACTAAGAATCAATGGACAACAATCTGAAACCTGCCAGAAAAGAATAATAAGCATGCTATACAGATAAAACCTACGATATTGAGGACCCTAACCACATCAACAATTAACAATTGCTCAAATTTTAACATGTTGCATTAATGTACCACATGCAAAATAATAAAAATAAAAGATTCGAAGATTATGTTTTCTGCTTGAATAGTAGTAAATAGAAGCCCTGTTGGTAGCTTCTAAACTTTTTGCAGTCAACATCAAGAAGAGGCTTTATTTGGTCAAAGACTATATTTTAGATTAATTTAAGGAAGTGCGGCTAAAGTTAGTCAATTATGTCTGGTATGATTGGAGGCTTAGATGTGTCTAGTCGGTGCATTCCACCTCAATAGATTCAGTCTACGACAGTCCATTGTACGATGGTATGATGCAGAGTGCAGTCAAACAGTAGATGGATGGTTCAGTGTCTGATTACTTTTCTTGTCACCTTGTTGAAGAAACAGTTGACAATTGTGGGAAAGTCAATGCGTTTTGTCAAGTCTGGAATATGTTGATAGAAAAAATTGTCTGGTACACTGCTTCTTAATGGACTATGTATAAACACTGTTTCCTAAGACTCTTGCCTTTTGTAGTAATCTGCGATATTATCTCTAGGTACCTAAATGGAGAATAGCTACTTGGTCTTGTAGCTACACCATGGAGGGTACGGAAGATCTGAGTGACAATGTGTTCGACCGAAGGCACTTTAGGAGGGCCATTGATGAAAAACGAAGGAAAAGGTAAGACTTTTTTTTACTTTTTTTTTTATTAGGTCACTTATTTACTTTTTCTTCCTTGACTCTAGTTAGAGAAGGTTATTTTGCACACCTTCGATTTTGAGATTTCATTGCAAAATTTCTTTTTGAGGCCTCCCGAGAACGAAAAAGTTGTTTTCATGAAATAGTCCGTCTGTGTGTAAGACTGATATTACTCGTTTTAATGATATTGTCAATGTTAAGTGACTTCCCACTATATATTTTTTTTAAATATGGGAAGGAATATTTAAAAAAGCTAATTATTATAAATACAGATAACCTGAAATAAGGTTAGCAACGGTTACCATGGTAACAGTGACGAGTGCAATTACAAAACGGAACTTTCAAATTGAAATATCTCATTTACTGAGTAAATTTTACTCAATGTGAGCAACAAAAACACACACAATTACATGCTAATTTAATTTATACAACAACAATAGATCAATTCAAACTCCTTTGCTGTTATTGAAATTATTAAGCCGAAATGAACTAAACAGATAAACATAAAATATAACTTCTTTATTTAGTTTTGTACGTGATATCGATTAGCGTAGTTGGTTTATAACGCAGAAAAAGTGTCCACTTGGTCAAGAATGCTATTTTCCCTAGAACCGTATGTAAATAATGAATTTATTTACACAGTAACCGTTTACATTAACAGATGGGATGTCCAGCGAATTAGAGAGCTGCGGCACAATGAACGTCTGAGAGAGAGGGAAGAAAGGAAGAAAAGAGTCGACCAAGATCCTAAGGAAACTGTAAGGTCGTTCTGGCCGAAGCCGGATCAAGTGGCCGACGCAGACTCCGACGACAGACTTACTCTGTGCAATACAGAACGTATACCAGTTTCTGTATTTGGTCTCACCGTACCAAGGTTTCCCGTTAGGTAAATAATTTGTATTATAATTAAAAGTTGAAAGTCGGCGATACTACGAGCCTATAAAATATTTATTTTTTTTAAAAAAATTACAAATTGGTAATATTTCAGCACTTTTTCACTACCTTGGAAGGAGGGTAAAGAACTGATTCCTTTGAAGCAGAGAAAGCGAGGAAAAAGATAGGAGGTTGTCCTTGTAAAGTAATGTAAGTATTCCAGTTTAATCCAAATGAACGAACCACTATGTAGAATAGCAGAAGATGTAGTATAATTAAGCCAAGTTACCAATTGATGCGAATAAGTGTGTCGTTGGATATCATCGTAAACCGTTAGTGGACACAAAAAAAACGATGTATCGTTCCTTGCAATTATTGTCCGTCACATCGATACACAAAATTTGAATAGGGGCGTATTTTGTGACTTCTTACACTTGTCATAAGTTTCACATAGCACTATTTAGGTTTTTTATTCTCATTTTTGCATTAATATATTCTTTCATTTGAATAGAACATTTGAATTTTGTTAATTATCCTTATGATGTCTATAATTTTCTTTGAGAGGAAGGTTATTATTAAAAATATTTAATAAAATAATAGGACTAATTAGACTACAGTCTTATGGGAGCGACATCCAATCCAATACCATTCCGAGGAATCCGCCCTGCTCCTTAGTACCCCACACTGGGCTCAAAAATAATCAATTTTCAGTTTCCACGGGTTACTATTTATATTTTTTCTTGCGCTCATTTTTTATTTTCACAATAAAGTAGAAAAAAAGAAAAGTACTTACAATATCCCATTTTTTGCAACGTAAGGATATTAATATTCACTCTCCTTACGGCTTTCTAAAAATTATTTAAATATTAATGTAGTAAGCAATAATTAGAATGGCTTAAGTACTGAAAACAGTTAATTTATAGGGTAGCTGCCTTGTTTGTTCCATCCCTTGTTAGATTGTATCGTCTCAACTGTACATCCTGTTGCTAAATAATTTTCATTTAATACTTTCTTTGATCGGTAAAGAATTATTTCTGGCTTGTTCTAACCCAATTTTTAATTTATGTATGGTTTATTTAAAATAAAATATACATATCAGTGAAAAATAATATTTTGCTTATTTATAGTAATAAAATAGCCTAGTTTTAAATTGTAAAAATATTAAACGTTTTAAATTTTTATGTTTTGCGTTATATGATGTAAAAAAGAAAACGGATCGAGCTTAACAAACCGTCGTAGCAGATTTCCTAGAAGTCCTGACAATTCTGAACTTTAACCCAACAAACTCTTATAATATATAAAATACATTTTTGTAATAAACAAATTTAACCTTCCCTGGTCTAAATTTGTAACCTTTCTCGTATATAACCTGCCTAATAATTGCATCTTTGTTTTTGTTTTTTTTTGTTCACAGATATTCCAGTCTGGCCACCTTCTTCTATAATGAAGCCGACGAGGTGTTTTGTAAATAATTTAATAGATATAAAATTAAAAATCTTTATAAAAATAAGAAAAGAAAAAAAAAAGGCGTTTTCGCGGTTGGATATGTATATATACATATATACATTTAAATGTGTGTATATATAAATTTTGTTTTTGTTTTCTTAAGAAAAATGTTGATGGACAATGAAGTTAATGGGTTGAAAACGTTTTCAAAAAATTAAAGCGTACAAGACCTTTTAAGTTATAAAATGAAGATTGAATTTATAAATATTTTTTTCCCCCTTTACTTTGATGGACTTGTTAATAGAGTTAAATAGTTATAAAGAAGAAAGTTTTAAAATTAATATAAAATTATTAATTTTTATTAAAAAATACATTTGAAAACAAAAATTGATTTTGACTGAATTTGTTTTAGTTGCCCTGCATGTGGAATTGTTAATATATATAAAAAAACAATATTTTTTATTAATATTTCTTGAAAATCATATATTCCTCTTTAACTTCCGAATTAAACTCATATAGAAGCAAATGAAGAAGAGCAGAATTATGAAGATGATGCAGTTGAAGTTAGAAAATTTGGCAAGAAATTTCAAATGAAGCTGGACATTTAGAAGATTTTTTGTTTTTAAATAATCTTTAGCGAAGAAAGGGATAACATTTGAGTAAATTATTTTTATTATTTTTTCTCTTTGCTCGTACTCTTCTAGAACGTTAGAGCAAGTATTGCGATGGGGTCAAATTTTCTACTACGTATTTTCATTGAACCTGTGGGAGGAAATCTTACGCTTTTTTGAGGATCTTGGCCTCGTCCATTACAGCATCCCACTTGTTCCCATCTAATAAAAAAAAAAAGCATGCATTCTCCATTTTCTTAGCCTAGATACCTCAGGTCTCCCTCCAAGTCGTCCGGCCACCAAGCGAGTGCGAGTCCTTATCTTCTGTGTTCAGACTTTCAATCTAGGAGCCTTTTTGGAGTCCTTAATTCGGTCCATCCTCTTTAAATGCTTTATGTTTTAATGGTGCTTACCCAGATCTGGTTCACCACATACATCTCACTTTACTTAATACTTTTTTTTTCTAATTGTTACTGACTTTACAGGATTATATTGTTCTTGAAATTTTCCTTTCCCAAATATTCAGGAGGCGCTCATTTTTTTAAAAATAGTGATCACACCAGAGTAGTTATTTGGAAATAAATATATTTTGTATCCATCTATCTAATTGGCGGGCCCTTGGTGGGTGTCCTAGTCTCCCCAATGAGTCCATTCCATAGTTCCCGGTCATTTGCAGCCGCTTTCCAATTTCTCACCTTTAGCAGGTTTCTTGCGTCACTGATGACACCATCCTCCCATCTCAACTTTGGTCTGCCTACTCCTCTCTTTCCGCCTATCTCCATCTCGAGCGATCTTCTGGGAATCGATCCGCCATCCATTCTCGCAACATGCCCCGCCCAGCTCAGTCTTCCCAAATATATTTTGTACAAAAAAAAAATCTTTTTCTTAGAGGCGAATCACCTAAGAAAAAATGCATGTATGTCCAACTGTTTCCAGTTGAATCCAGAAAGATTCCAGGTGTTTTGGACGTAAATTGAGTTGTTTCTCTGCGTGATCCCAAAGGCTCAACTACTCATTTGTGTGATTTGAAGTTCTCTTCAAAGAGTTTGAATCTGTTATTCTGTATTCTCTTGTTGAATGTATTCAGCACAGAGTCCTGGACAATCTCCAGTTATCTGCCCCACACTTCGTATGTTCGTAAATGCAATGTGGAAGCGTATGTAGAAGCTAGTAAGCAATGTGTGATGATGAACTTTTGTTTAAAGTTTACGCTAAACAGCATCAATTTCTTCGGTTGACCTTGAGTTTATTTTGGGGGTGTCAGCATACAAGGTAATAATTTCACACTTTGTAGCTAATTGGTGTCTTTATCCTGATGAATTATCTAAAATATTTCAGTTTTTTGCACATAATTCGTTCGTTTGAAGCCGTATTCCTTTTCTAACAGTGTCATTTTATTTTTGCCAGAACTTCCTTTGAAAAGGCATTTTGTCATATTGATGTCTATTTAGGAGATAAAGAATTATTTTCTGTTCAACTAACTTGTAATCGAATAATTAAAATAACTGAGCTAATCTAATAAGATATGAAGAAATTATAAGTATTCCTGTTGGGCGAGTTGTGATCGATTCCTTGAATACTTAGCCATTAGGAAACTATCTCACCTCATCGTACTCTCCCTGAAATTCCTGTTTTTCACGCCGCCATTTCGGCCAGCCTCACGGTGAGTCTTGTTCTCTTTCACTACACATCCAATAGATACATCTCCTAGAGCTGCAGTGACTATTGAAGATTCAGTTGGGAGCTAGGGGGAGTAAATAACTACTCAACTAAAACTTCTTAAAAATAGAGTGCAGTTATAGGAAAATGGTATATTATGACCACTTTTTTTTTATCTGACTGAAAGAAGCGATCACAGCTTTTAACAAATCAGAGCTTGGGACAGATACACCCTTGTAAAACAGAGAATTACATAGAATCGATCATGGGGCAGTGGGTCAAGAAGACACAAATTTCATTCGTAAAAGCTCTCAAAGCTCTGGTTATAAATCTGGAGTTATTTCCAGCGATGATTCCTATTTTGCTAGTTCACATTGTGGTAGTCAACCTGGGTCGTATCGTAATTAAAAATTAGTTTAATGGCTTTTACCTTAATTTCTTATTTTTAATCATATACGTGTACATCTGAACATGTACAAGAGTTCGTTGAAAAAAATAATTTTTTAACTTAAATTTATAATAATTGAAGTTTAAAAATTTGAAGAATGGAAGAATGTTCAACTGATTCCAACATCAATCAATACTGAAGTGCGGAGAGTCAGTTTTCATCACAGTGCTTATTACTACTTAAGGGGGGGGGGGTCGTTCGTGGAACTATTGGGTTCTTCTACTACCCAGATTGCAAGAACGCCTCTAACAATCAAGAAAGAGGTTTTGTGAATTATTAGGTTATTTTTTGTTATGTTATTGATTGATTTTTATCTTTTATTGCTTCTTTTATTTTTTATGTCTTCTGTTATGAAACTTGGCAAAATTAAAATAAATTGAAAGTATTCTTAATTTTTTGTTTTCAATTTTCTAAACCTTTTTTCTGTAATATGAACTTCCATTACACTATAATGAGGAAATTCATCGATGTGTCTAAATTCATGAGTATAAAAACTATCTACTTTTAAATTTTTGCATGAATGACTTCTTTAAAGCTGCCTGCAGAATTTATACTTTTTCTTAAGCCTAATACAGGAAACTTATGGTAAGTGAGGCATTCAATGTTTTCTAAAGCCAACTATCAAACAAAGCAACTTATTCTAGGATATTGAAATTTTATTTCATTTTCAAAAAAGAAACTGGCTAGCTAACTTAGAATGTATAAATTATATAATTCAGCGTTCTTGTTTTAATTATTTCCACCAATTGATAAAAAGTAAAAGAAGCGATTGTATTCTGTAAAAGAATGGCAGCGATATTTCAAATCATTCCATGATATCAAGTGTGCCCAACTTGTCTTGATGTCAGAAAAAACCTGATCTATTTTGCATTATGTAGACTTTCTAGAACTTCCACGAGAATGGATCAGAATGATTATAAATACTTATTGCATTCTTGGAGAGCTATTTTCTACCCTGGGATACTTACAGCATTTCGAACAGCCATTCCCCTGTACTGGACAGGAAAGCGCAATCTCCTGCCCGTATATTGTTTGCGAGTTTCATCAATGTGTATTCCCAGGTCTGAAAAGGCAATCCTTACCTTGTTTTCTTATATAGATTTTTTTTTTATATCCAAAAGAATTTTCTGCCTGCTAAGATTTGAAAATAAATGAGGTAGTTGGTTCTATTTCTAAGTCACAATAAACACTATTATTCATACATAATTCACTACATTTTGTATAGCATAGTGTTATATTTTGTACTTATGTAGATTACCAGCAAAATATAAGAAACTCTGTGATATCTGGGTTCATTTATCCAGATTGTTGCCTTTAAATATTGAAAAATCACAATAATTTCGAGTATTAAATGAAATGGCGAAAACGGACCACAGAAACAGTCTTGTAAGATCTAGGGTTATTAGTCCATCTTACTTCTGTCCGTTGCTATCATATTTTCATACTCAATTTATACTGTTATTTTTTTGGGTAAAATATTGAAATCGTTATATGGACGAATAAATGGTTTACGTCAGCGTTTCCCAACCTTTTCTGGCTCGCGTACCACTTGGTAGAACATTATGCTAAATTGTATCACTTCGTAAAAATGATTGTGTTTCGTGAAATTTGTAATTCCGAGTGTGTTATTTATTATTATCATCTTTATTTGTATAGAGATACAATGCATCTGTTAGAAAGGAGTTCCAAGTTCATGTTCAACTTTATAAACTTTGTGAACTGTAAGATCTTAGTTTTAAAACTTTTTTTTAAATAATTAAAAATTGCGTACATATCTTTCTCTTCAAAATTATTAATTAATTTACAAAGTTCTTCTTTAGGATTATTATATTTGTGCCCAAATCTTCTAAATTAATTTCTTTTAAGTATTTAAGTATCTGTAAGTACCAATTAAATTTAATGTTGCTTAGATAGAGCTTACTCATTACAATCAGTCTCTTTAAGCAGATTTTTTAGATAGTTATCATTTAAGTTCTGTTGCATGATAATTCTATTAAATTTTCTTTATCTTTTGTTGATAATGATGTAGCTTTTCCTCAATTTTCTTTATAGAAGGGATTTGAAATCCAATTATCATTTGTGTTTTCGGATTTTGGAAAATACTCCATGAAAGACAATTTTAATCCTGTTAAATGTGCTATTATATTTTCTCGTATATCTTGAGACAGACTAACCTCATTACTGTACATATTAACAACTTTACTGTATAATATTATTAATTAAAATAATTTTTATGTATTATAGGAAAAAAGATTTCCATATTTTTATGATTTAATTTTTTTTTTAATTTTTTAAATTAATCCGCCATTATTGATTATTTTTCGCGTACCACTGTGGGAAACGCTGGTTTACGTGATCAGTAGACCAGTTTCTCTTAATAATTAAAGATCTCAATTTCTCTTAATAATGAATCTATGCTGTAATAATTCTCTCGTTATTGTTTAGAAATTATTTCTCTTGGTTGATGATGTTTGGACAAATGCTGTCATAAGTTGAGTAAAAAAAAAGAAGCAATAAATAAAAAACTCTGAGTCATAACTTTTACAATTGTTTATTTTTCAAAAAAAATGATAAGGTGTATCTAGTTGATGTTTTAAAAACTGATAGCAACAAATTCAACCCTGGGTTATTGCAACTTTATTATAGCTGTGTTGATATCTGCAAATTTCATTCCCTTCTGGTTGAGGAGTGTGCTATTTAGGAACCTGGTGCATCCGGAAAGTCTTATTCCATAGTCTAGATGGGAGCCAATGAATCCAAGTCTGAGGACGAAAGTGGTGGTGAGTTTGTACAGCTGTTTGATATTGACCAACTATTTTCTGAACTAAACCAATCGCAAAATTCCGTTTCAGGTACCATTTCAAATAATTATATATAATCTTACGGATTTTCTATTTTGAGTTTTTCGCCGGAAGTATTCATTTTAAGGTTTTCTAAATATGTAGGGAAGTGGTTTTTCCGTGAATTTGTATTTATTTGAGTATGTATCCATAGTAACTAGAAAAAACAAAAATTGCAGGAACGTTTTATGACCACTAAGTTATGTGAAGAGGCATCTATTTATACAGCAGAATTAGTCGCTATACTGATGTCACTGAAGTATATGGGCTCCTAGTCAGAGAAAAAGTTTCTAATTCTAAGTGATAGCTTGAGTGCACTGCATAGATTAACTAACTCGCACGGACTTTGTAAGATGAATCATATTATTGCGGAAACAGTAGAGCGTATAGCACTTCTTAAAGAGGAGAGCGTTTACGTTCACTTTCTTTGGGTAAGAGGACATAGCGGTGTTAAAGGGAATGAAGTAGTGGATACACTCGCTAAAGATGCCACTGAAAATGGAGGATTTGAAGATTAAAAAGTTCCAATGTCGGATTTAAGAGGGAGAATAACCAAAACCGCATTACAAATGTGGCAAACAGACTACAGTAATAGTACGAAGGGTCAATTTTACAAGCGTATGGTGAACCAACTGCCTAAAAGACCTTGGTTTAAAGGTCTTGGCATGAACAAAAGATTGGTTACTACAATTAGCAGATTGAGAGCGAACCATGCAGTCTGCGGGTCATACCTACATCGAATCGGTAAACGAGCTACTCCGTTGTGCGAAAAGTGTAAGGAGGTGGAAGATTTTAAACATGTCGTCATGGAGTGCCCACTTTATAAGAAAGAAAGAGATGAGCTGTTCATCTCGCTGTACAAAAATTTGAGTGCGCCATTTAGATACGAGGACATCATCTTTTCTAATAATGTCTATGCCCTGAAACCTGTTGAAGATTTGATTAACAAATATACTTGTGGATAGGAAGTTACATAGTTAAGATCAAATATCCTAGGAAGGAATAAGCTTTGAAGTTGGCTGTATGGTGAAAAGCCAATGCCAGGAAAAAAAAAAAAATCATAAAATAAATTGTACAAACACAGTACCTAATTTCTAATAGATAGTTTTACTTTAATTAACTGAAAATTACTTTTATGGGGGGGGGTCGATGGAGATTTCGAAAAGTTATATAGGGGGGGTTCCATGATCAAAAAAGTTCGGTGACCTCTGAAGTTAGCCTGTCTGGCCTTTAACTTGGAGTGATGCCAGACAGTTTTTTTTCACAATTCCCTTATAATTCCAGATCGAAGTGAAAATTTGCAGATAAATGAAACAATTTTAGAACTAACGATTGGAATTAAAGTTTTTAAAAAACTGTGTTTGTGTGAAAGAACTAGCGCACTTTAAATTAGAAAAACTGGCGCCATCTAGCTTCATCCAGAGTTTCCTCAGAAAACCAAGTAGAGGGCGCTATATTAGCTATTACAAACCCAAAATCTAATCCAAACTATACTAAAGCCCAATTTAAGATCAGAAAATCATGTTTAGAAGGCCGACATAAGATGGATTTATGTTTTCTTACAGATGCAAGAGAGTTAGGCGTTTTAATCTTGTCGTAAAGCTAGAATTTCATAAATAAAACAATATAATTACATTTTTTATGGCATAATATTTGATTTTTTGTTTGTTTTTATATTTACGAGCGTTCGGTAAAGGTCGCCTGAGTGCTCTATTTGAGTCCAAAGAAGTGTCAACTTGAGTACAATCAATTTTTCAGAGAGAATCTCGAAGTAATATTGATCTGAAACAAATTTTCTTTCCTCAACTTGGAATTTATTGTTCTTATGAGCACTTCCAAATGAGAGCACAATGAAAATATTTTGATATTTTATTGGTAATAAAAGTTTTTATTGCTGTCTAGTTACAAAAAAGAAAAGTTATATCGTTAAATTTTAATTGCTTTGAAATGATCTTTATTTCAGACTTTTCGTTTCAAAAAATTACCTTGTTACTTAAAAGGTACAGTTATAAGTGAAATAGTCTTACCTTACTTACTTACTTACTTACCTTATTTGATTACAAGAGTTCTGTACACTAAGCCCACTGGCACAAAAGAAGATTTACAGGGCGTTTCCTTGAGAATCTAACAGGGAGCAGAAATCTCTTCTTCTTAAAACCCAGAGATTTATAACACCAGTCGATTTCGCGCTATCGTCTGCTCAGATCCCTCGACTTGCCGAATGTCTCATATCGCAAACTAGATAAAATTTAAGAAAACGATTTCTCTTCATCGCTATCAGCTGGTGATATTTTGATGAAAACTCTGAATGAATAGTTACCATTAAAGGGCTGCAGACTCAGAAAACACATGCATCGCATGGGCCTGGCAGATGGCTAGCCTTTGTAGGTTCTGCCAGGAAGAAGAGGAAACGGCACCACTGCACGTGTTGTGTCAGTGTGAAGGGCTTGTCTGGGCTAAGGATATTACTTCTCGGGGAGGAAAAACCAAGGCCTGAGAGCTTTACCCAGGAGCCACTCTCCAGAATTAAGAGTCTGATTAAGCGGACGGGTCTGGAGGGTGAGCTCTAAAGTCGGGGAGCCACAATAGATCCGTAGGGGTCGCGGTGGCGTAGGCCTTGAGGCCGTCCTAATTTAATCTAATCTACCATTCAAGAGATACTAACTAAATTATTTTGAACGAAGTTTTTGAAGAGAAAGTCATAGGATGTTTTTTTAATTTTTTTTAAAAAAAGTTCCTTCAGTAAAGTCACACTTTCGATCTTGGAATTCCTACTGATCTGTGATTTTTAACAATATATCTAACATAGAACTGTACTTTGCCTAAATTCTTTGACTCTTAGTAACCTTTACCAAGTTTGATAAAGGACCCTGATTAAAGACTGTAAGTTACGCATTGTCTTCAGCAAAAGAAAAAGGTCCACAAAGGTACTCGCTTCAGCGGTTAGTTCACAAGGGAGAGTGTTCTCCTTGCAAGAGAGAGTTGATTAAAAAAAATAGTTATCGGCGAATACGGTAGAGAGAAGAATTATAATAGAATAATGTTGCCGAAGTAGAAGTTAACAACGGAGTTGAGGACGTTGAGTCATTAAGCTTTATTTAGCCTACTAACGTTTGTTTCGCTACGTTCATCTGTTACTTGTTTCATTACGTTTTCTCACTGGGCTCTGCAAAGTATTGTAATCATGCCAAATTGTGGAAATGGAGTATTCGTTGGAAAGATCGGTTCTCGAGTTCCGAGAGTTCAAAACGTTGTTTTCAGAAAATTGTGTGTGTGTGATCACTCTAACTCAAAAATGAAATAAAATAAATAATAATAAATAAATTAAAATAAAGAGCAACAAGTTTTTGAAGGCAAACTTTATATTTCGTTTATGCACTTCTACGAGTCTTGCCGGGAAATAGCGAAACCATCCGATTCACTGTTTTGTGCAGATCTACCAGCTGTATAACATTTTTTGAGAACATCTAACCAAATTACAAGTTGAGAGAATAACAGGCCACCGGAAATTCGACTGTGCATTATCGTATTTTCTAGATGTCCTTGACTTTTATAATGCGGTCGCCTTAAAGTTGGACATAATGCAACTATGGTTTGTAAACTGTTGGCCGAGGTATATTAAATTTAGTGAGGTTCTGTGAGGTTCCTTTCAGCAGCATCATTTCATCACGCAAACGTATACAATATTCACTTCAAAATCTTTTTAGAAGAAAAAATTCTAAGTTTCCGGAAAATTTTAACACGTATCTACACGTAAGAAGAAATGTGAGCGGGTGCCCACTATATTTAAAAAAAAAAAAAAAAAATGCAGCTCCTTGAAATAAGCTCCAATGGGATAGTAGGATGAAGGAAATTGCAGCCAATGACCTGCTGCCGCGATAAGAGGTAAACATAAGAGACGTGAAATATTATCAGTGCCTGTGGTGGGGCTGATTCTGTTCAGTGTTCTGTTAAAGAGGCTTTCAGCTAGCCGTATCTTGTGAGTACTGCTGCACATCTCCAACCGTCATGTACAAAACTAGTAAGTATTTTGCTTGAGTAAGTACATGCTTAAGTAAGTGGCTTACAGTTATTATTAACGATTTGCTTGTTTAACATTGAAAATAAGCATAGTTCATTTTTGTTACTGAAATCGTCAAGATTTTGAGATTTCACCGGAAATATTACATTTTTGAGACAAAAAGGTTTCGATCACATCCGTTAAGGTTTTATTTAAAACCGATCAGCTGAAGGTACCACTTCATTGAATCCATTTTCCAGCTAATTTTTGATTTTCCCGAAAATAGTGCCGAGCATTTTCTTTAATCTTTATTAAGGAGACTTCCAAGGAGAGGCTTCACTCAAAAGCGCTACCCATAATGTACGATCCTGGTTTTCCCCATTTTTTTTTAAGGAGGGTTAATTGTGGTACTTGACCTGCGAAGGTTATATGCATTGTTGGTTAGTGGGTTCGATTCCCGGTCTTAGGCCTTGGATTTTATTTAATGGTTAATAAAAGAAATTTAACAGTAAAGTATGTTTGCTAGTCGCCTCCGTCCACGACACCTAATTGGTAGTTAGACGTTAAGCCCCGCCTGAAAAAATAGGCCATTACTTTACTTTTTTAATTGTGTTCCAAAAACTGAACGTACCATTTTACTCAGTAGATTGTTTTAATTTCTTTTAAACAGTTCTTACTACTCTAATCTTTCTACTCATATTGATCTATAATTTTCTTGTAACATTTTTCCCAGAAAAATAAGATTAAAGAGAGTCTTCTGCGGGATGGTATTTTGGTAGGGTTCCCTTAGAACAGTAGTTCTCAACCTTTCTAATGCCGTGACCCCGCAATGCAGTTCCTCATGTTGCGGTGATCCCAAACCAAAAAATAATTTTGGTAGCTACTTCATAGCTGTAATTTTGCTGCAGTTATGATTCGGAATGTAAATACCTGATATGCATTATGTATTCTCATTGCTACAAATCAAACATAATTTAAACATAGTGATTAATCATAAAAACAACATTTAATTATACATATATTGAGAAATATTTATTACTAATTCCAATAAATAACATTAACGGCTATAACGGCGTGCTTCCCCGCTAAATAGCGTTGCTGCAGACGGTAGCGCGGCTTCTCAGAGGCTAAAGCCATCGGAAATATGTATTTTCCGATGGCTTTAGGCGACTCCTGTGTTTTGGTCGTTCGCTCCCCGCCGGGGTCGCGACCCACAGGTTGAGAACCGCTGCCTTAGAAGTTCCAGTTTTCAATAAAATATAGGGTCCCCTGTGTCATTTTAGGTGATCAGAATGGGTCGTAAAATCCAGAGAATGAACTTTTCACTTGCCTGGCACTTTTCAGCAAATAGTTTCTGAGGTTTTCTTTTAACTTCGTCCATACTTCTTTCAAGAGGCGTATGTTGGACAGTGGTCAAGGGCGTAAAGTTCGAATCCCATCTGTAGCTACTTATTATTTTTTTAGAAATAAACTTTGTTATAAACTTTCCAAATTGTACTCATATTGATTTTCTGCTAACTTTGGTTTTTCTCAAATTAAAATCTAAAATGAACCATGAATATTGTTCTAAATAGAAATTGTTTACATCTTTTTTATTTATCCTTGAATAAAAGATTAGAACGAATCGGAACGAGAATCTCAATGTCTAATTAGTCTGCACGAACAGTCTATAAATGAAACAACACAAATAAAGAACATCTGTCGAGAATGCTCACTTGACTTTTTCCTTAAAATAATTCTCAAGATCCTAACTCTTCAAACTCTGAATCATATTTACTTTTTTCAATAAATAAAATAAACTAATTAAGCTATTTATTGAGCTGTACAATATACTCGTATACACAAATACAATTAGTGAATACACAATTAACGAACAATGATAAACTAGTTCAAATCAAGCCGACAGGGCTGAGGTCTCTTTACAAAGAATCTCTTTGTATACTGACAAATTATTTTAACAAAAATTGAAACTTTCTAAACAAAAGTAAACCAAAATACCAAAAAGCTATAAAGAGAAATTTTTATCAATTTGACTATTTTTTTTTATCACTATTACCTTATTATTTTATCTACTTTATTTATTTTATTATTATTATCATTGTTTTTCAATCGGTTAGCTAAGTAAAAAAAATGATTATATCATTCTTAAATTTTGTTTAATTGCTTTACAGCTTTTTATTTAAATCCCCCCTCCAAAAATTATTATTGTCTAGAGATAACCCCCAGGGAGTCGTCATTTCTATTTTCAGCTACTAACTTTTCTTAACCTTTTCTACTTCTTGAATATTTCCTTTTCTAAACTGCTCTTTTCTGTAATTGCTACTTCTTGATTACTTTTGGTGTAGTACTTGTTTCGTCGGTATTTTCCACATTATACTTTACAAGTAAATGGTCCAAGCTACTGGCTCTATTAAGCAAGAATATATTGGTTTCGTGACCGTAAATTATTAAACCATAGATTCAAGATTGGCGAGGAATCGGTCAAATAAAAAAAAAACTCGTCTTTTTGCCTACGTTTAGACAAATATATTCGTCCTCGCCAATCTTGAATCCTTAGTCTATTAAGCACCTTTACCCTCTTTTCTATTCATTCCTCTTTGGGGTGTCTTCCATTTTTCTCCTTCACTTCTCTGTCTTTTCACCTTCCTCCTCTCCTGATTTTTTAATTCCTCCAGAGGAAATAATTTCCCATTCACCAAAAGTTTGCCATATTTCATTAATACTTTGCTATCGGCTGTTTTCAGAGATCACGCAAAGGGATACAGCTTTTCTCTTATCATCCGTATTTATTTTGCCAATATTATAAATATGTAGTTCATAAAACGTAATCATAACTCTGAAATTGATAGTTTAAGTGTGAATGGATTCGAAAAATTTTAGTAACTCATTGAATCTAAATTTATTCTGTATAAATGACAAGGCTGGACATAATGCTGAAATGGCACAATTAATCGAAGCGACTTCCCCTTACATCGAAGTGTCCTTAATCGAACATTCTTAGAAAAAAGTATTAAATAAAATGTTGTAGAATCATGAGAATGCTTTCTAAAATTCAGTTTTTCGGAAATTTCAAACGATTCCAATACGCCTAGTAAGAGAAATTAAAAAATGTTGCGTCATCTTTCTCTCTCTTGCCTCGATTTTACCTAGTAAGTTCAAGATAGCGAAAAATGGTTAATGGGTTTTTCACGTAGACTGTGGTTCTATCGTTTGTAAAAACTCAATTCAGGTCAGCTATGTCCAAAAAATGCCATAAAAATTCATTCCTCTCCATATTAATTCCTAAAACTTTATATTATTTAATCAAATCATAATCAGACAAATAAAATTCATGATACCTTAATTATGAACTTATTCTTATCTCCTGTTTACTTTTGATTTTGACTCTAGAGAGGTTTTTTCCAGGTGTACTGTTTACATATTACCACGTAGTTCCGTAAATGAAAAAATAATATAAAATGATAAAAGAAGTTCAAAGACCACAGAAAGCAATGGTAAAATGAATTTTCCTTATTTAATTTTCCTGATAATTTACACAGAATAGGGAGTGTTACTTTTAAAATAAAATTTAGGCTATCGATAAGTTTGTTTTTTTTAACCTAGGCACTACAGATTAAAATTATCATAAACAGCTAAACAAATATTGACTTTACAAGAGGCGCGAATTGCCAAGTGTTATTCAGTTAGCAAAGCACTTTAATAGTATCAGTGGTATTAAAAAAAACTAATAATAAGTACTTTCTCAGTATTACTAAAATTATAAAATTTCAATAATTTCACTAAATATTTGAAAATGGAAAACAAAAAAAATGAATCAACACTGATTTGATTATGTTGGCCAAATGTTTTACGTCTGGCTAAATGCCATTTGCAAACAAGTAGATGTTTAGATTTTTTAAAAGCGGTACGGGACCCATGCCTCACGGCACCGCTGCCACAAGAGGCTTATTTGCTTTTGCAAACAAGTAACAAAAAATAATATATGCAAATGTGATTAGTGTTAGTATTATTTTTTTAAAACGCTCCCACTAATCAAATGAAAGATTTTTTTAAGTTTTACTTATAAAGTACGTGTTCAAAACGAATCGATTTTAGGTATTAATAATAAAATTAGTGATAATTAAAACTGTCCGGTAGGACAGTTGTATAAGGGTTGATCGTCAAAAACTGCACGAAAAAGCGTAACGTTGAAAAACACCCAACTTTGACAATTTTTTTCTCTTTTTCTATAAAAGATAAAATTCCCAAATTTTCTTTAAAATATAGGGCAAACCCTCCTTTATAACTGTAATTTTTTTGCAACCCCCCAGACCTAATAGATTTTGAGAAAAAAGTTGCCGAAAATGAGCAAAAACGGCATTTTCAGAAATTGTTGTTGTTCTTCTTCTTCTTGTTGTTGTTGTTGTTGTTGTTGTTGTTGTTGTTGTTGTTGTTGTTGTTGTTGTTGTTACCTTTTTTGTAAACTACGTAGCGCCTAAACGCGAGAACCGATTTTCATGAATGAGGTGACATTCGATTCGGAATTTTATGTAGATGTGCCTTTTGGGGGTCTCGACGCTGTACACCGAATGGGAGAGGAGTTAGCCTCCTTTATGTAAGGCCCCCTTCAAAATTATTATTACTAATTACTCTGTAAATCTTAGCCCGATTTTGATAAAATTTGGTAGGATGATAGAGTTAGGGCTCCCCTACGTAACATTAAAGCGGCGATCTGCTCTTACACTAGTTAAGGGGAAGTATAGCAATCGTTTCAAATTATCGACAAGTGAACTGATTTTCATGAATGAAGTGTCATTCGAATCGAAATTTTGTATAGATTTGCACTTTAAAAGTCTCGTCGCTATGCCTCATATGGAGGGGAGTTTGCCCCACCCAAGTAAGGCCGTTTCTAAAACTATTATTACCAATATTTCTATAACGCTTTGTCCGATTTTGATAAAATTTAGCACGAAGAAGTGATTAAAGCTCCTCTATATGGCTGTGAAGTGCCATCATGCTCTTACACCTACTAAGAGGAAGTACTGCAATCGTTAAAATTATCAATGGGTGAACCTATTTACATTAATGAATTGTCGTTCGATTAAAAATCTTTGCCTCTTTGCCTTTTGTGGAGAAGTACTGTAATCGCCCGTTTATTTTTCTTACTTCTCTTAAAAGGAAGGTCTGAAATCGCAGTTTAAATTTGCTTTTTACGTACAAATACCTTCCTACTTTATATAAAAAGGCTTTCTCAAAAAAATTGTTATTGAGGATGGTTTGGGGACCGCAACTATAATCATTCTTTAAAAAGATCTCTCCAGTGGTAGTTACGGTTCCTACTTAACACCTTATCAGGTTATAATGATAGAATTGCTTATTCCAAATTTAAAAAAAACAGTAAAGCAGATATGTACCTTAGCAAAATAGACAAAAATGAAAATCTATCCAAAAGGTACAAAAATCTCCTTAACAAAAACTTACAGTTTAAAAAGTTAAGTATAAGGGTTGATTAAACGCCAAAAGGTACACAAATCAGCAAGTACCCAACATTTCATTCAAGCTTAGTTGATATAATTTAAGTAATTTTGCTGCATTAACTTTTCCTTCACATTTTTTAGAATTTATTAGATGTCACAGACCCTTATGCTGGCCATTTTCATCTACAAAATATTTGTTCAAGTAGCACTGTAGATTGACTTTAATATCTATTAATCTACTCTTTAACAAAAACTTAGTTTAAAATGTTAAGTATAAGGGTTGATTAAACGCCAAAAGGTACACAAATCAGCTAGTACCCAACATTTCATTCATGCTTAGCTGATATAATTTAAGTAATTTTGCTGCATTAACTTTTTCTTCACATTTTTTTAGAAATTATTAGATGTCACAGACCCTTATGCTGGCCATTTTCATCTACAAAATATTTGTTCAAGTAGCACTGTAGATTGACTGTAATATCTAGTTATTTATAATAATCAAACTATTAATTACAGGTGAAAAAGAAAAACGTTATAAAAAATAAAAAAAATTATGAGGCTAAAAAATTCAAAACCTTTTTTTAAAAAATGCTTATATCAACATACATCAATGATTTTGTTTATTTTATTTTATTTATTTTTTTAAATCGTCGGTTTAAGTTCATTCTTCGATTAAAGTAATTGTTATTTTATGTAGTAGTCAAACGTTTATAATAATAGGTAATAATTATCTGGCTCTATCGCAAATAATATAGTTTTCTTCAATCACACTCTCAATGTAGCTGTTCTTCTCACAATGTTGAATACATGTAATATAAAATAAATAAGATATGCATATTTTTAGGGCAGCTAATTATTCCAGTATTTTACTATAAGTAAAATTAGGGAGACTAAATTAAATTACAATTGAGAAATGAATAATTGTTGAATAATCTACTTGTTATTAACTGTGAGTTATTTGTGCTCACAAATATTTCGGTAAGACGAATTCAAGACTGAAATATTCTGTTAAATCCGTGATTCAAATTTAAACAGTAGCTGACTCTAACTTTGTTTTTCTCTACTTTAACATGCATGTATATGTGACTACTAAAAATAAAGGGCATATTAAAGATAAATCCAAAGAATAATTTGAAATGGAGTTAAAATAAAGTACCTATTTAAAAACGAAGATATAATATACATTTTATCATAATTATAACAAAATAATATTATGAATGATCTAGCCAGCATAAGGGTCTGTGACATCTAATAATTTCTAAAAAAATGTGAAGAAAAAGTTAATGCAGCAAAATTACTTAAATTATATCAGCTAAGCATGAATGAAATGTTGGGTACTAGCTGATTTGTGTACCTTTTGGCGTTTAATCAACCCTTATACTTAACATTTTAAACTGTAAGTTTTTGTTAAAGAGATTTTTGTACCTTTTGGATAGATTTTCATTTTTGTCTATTTTACAAAGTTACTTATCTGTTTCACAGATTTTTTTTTAAATTTAGAATAGGCAATTCTATCATTATAACCTGATAAGGTGTTAAGTCGGAACTGTAACTACCATTGGAGAGATCTTTTTAAAGAATGATTATAGTTGCCATCCTCAATAACAATTTTTTTGAGAAAGCGTTTTGAATAAAATAGGAAGGTATTTGTACGTAAAAAGCAAAATTAAACTGCGATTTCAGTACTTCCTCTTAAGAGGAGCAAGAAAAATAAACTGCGATTACAGTACTTCTCCCTAAAAGGCAAAGAGGCAAAGATTTTGAATCGAACTACAATTCATTAATAAAAATCGGTTCACTCATTGAAAATTTTAACGATTGCAGTACTTCCTCTTAGTAGGTGTAAGAGTATGATGGCACTTCACAGCCACGTAGAGGAGCTTTAACCACTTATTCGGGCTGAATTTTATCAAAATCGGACTAAGCGTTATAGAAATATTGGTAATAATAGTTTTAGAAAGGGCCTTACTTGGGTGGGGCAAACTCCCCTCCTTATGAGGCACAGCGTCGAGACTTTTAAAGTGCAAATCTGTACAAAATTTCGATTCGAATGACACTTCATTCATGAAAATCGGTTCACGTTTCGATAATTTGAAACGATTGCTATACTTCCCCTTAACAAGTGAAGGAGCAGATCGTCGCTTTAATGTTACGTAGGGGAGCCCTAACCCTGTCATCCTACCAAATTTTATCAAAATCGGGCTAAGATTTACAGAGTAATTAATGATAATAATTTTGGAGGGGGCCTTACATAAAAGGGGCTAACTCCTCTCCCATTTGATGTACAGGGTCGAGACCCCCAAAAGGCACATCTACATAACATTCCGACTCGAATGATACCTCATTCATGAAAATCGGTTCACGCGTTTAGGCGCTACGTTGTTTACAAAAAAGGTAACAACAACAACAACAAGAAGAAGAACAAGAACAAGAACATTTTTTGAAAATGCCGTTTTTGCTCATTTTCAGCATCTTTTTTCTCAAAACCTATCAAATCTAGGTTGTTGCAAAAAAATTACAGTCATAAAGGAGGATTTGCCCTACATTATAAAGAAAATTTGGGAATTTTATCTTTTATAGAAAAAGAGAAAAAAATTGTCAAAGTTGGGTGTTTTTCAACGTTACGCTTTTTCGTGCAGTTTTTGATGATCAACCCTTATACAACTGTCCTACCGGACAGTTTTAATAATAATCAAACTATTAATTACAGGTTAAAAAGAAAACGTTATAAAAAATAAAAAAAATTACGAGGCTACAAAATTTAAAAACTTTTTTAAAAAAATGCTTACACCAACATACATCAATGATTTCGATTATTTTATTTTTAATAAAAATCGTCTGTTTAAGTTTATTCTTCGATTAAAGTAATTGTTATTTTATGTAGTAGTCAAACGTTTATAATAATAGGTAATAATTATCTGGCTTTATCGCAAATAATATAGTTTTCTTCAATCACACTCTCAATGTAGCTGTTCTTCTCACAATGTTATATATATGTTATGTAATATAAAATAAATAAGATATGCATATTTTTAGGACAGCTAATTATTCCAGTATTTTACTGTAAGTAAAATTAAATTACAATTGAGAAATGAATAATTGTTGTTGAATAATCTACTTGTTATTAACTGTGTGTTATTTGTGCTCACGAATATTTCGGTAAGACGAATTCAAGTCTGAAATATTGTTTTAAATCCTCCGTGATTCAAATTTAAACAGTAGCCGACTCTAACTTTGTCTTTTTCTACTTTAACATGCATGTACATATATGTGATTTATCATAATTATAACAAAAAAATAATATAAATGAAGTGGCCAGCATAAGGGTCTGTGACATCTAATAAATTCTAAAAAATGTGAAGGAAAAGTTAATGCAGCAAAATTACTTAAATTATATCAACTAAGCTTGAATGAAATGTTGGGTACTTGCTGATTTGTGTACCTTTTGGCGTTTAATCAACCCTTATACTTAACTTTTTAAACTGTAAGTTTTTGTTAAGGAGATAATGATAGAAGCAGTAATGCTATATGTATTTATTGAAGTTCGTGATGGTATTCTTAAAAAAAAAAAAAAAAAACGGTTGTCTATTAAGGTTACGGTCGATTCTGTCTAATAAATATTGCGATAATTTTTATTTCGAGTCTCTTCAGTCCGATGAAGAAGTTTTTAGAAAATGGGTGCGCGCATGTATGAACAAAGTGGAGTGATGAACATTTCAAACAAGACTGAAAGTTTTAATATATAATATAAAGTTAGTTTTAATACGCAGTGCGAAGTCCGTTATTCTAGATTAGTGGCATATAGTTGTTATTGTTCTTCTTATGTTTGACGTGCCTTTTATATTGTATTTATGTACACAGGCAAAAAATAAATAAATAAATAAAGTATCTTCAAAGACGCCTCGACCTCTAGGATCGCATACATTTTATCGAAATTGGCTACAACGATTTGAAATTATATCTTTCATGCATATTGTACTCGTTTTGATCTTAACATTTATTTCTAACAAAAAATGACGTGGTTTCGCTAGGACTACATACAAGGGTTCAAAAGCGTCTTCCATGTTCGAGTCTAATAATAATCTCTGTTTAATCCTAATAATTACTTTAATAGAAATTTGTTTTGTTTTTTTTTAATCAAAGTTTATCGCAGCCTCACTTTGCGTCCATCGCGGTTCGACTAAAACGATTTTAATTTAAAAAGTTGCCAACATGAGAAATTTTTCTTTCTCCTTATTATTTGGGTCAAAACTAACCAAAATCCACTGAAAACCAAATCGGTTTACGTTGCGGAATTATTTAGGTTTAATTTTTGAAGTCAAAAAACGGTAAAAACGGCTTTTTTTTGCATTGTTAAGGCTAATGAATGGAAAAACAATACAGTATTTTGCAAAACCAATGCATTGAAGCCGAGGGATTTTCCGACAGAAAAATTATTTGGGCTCTTTTAATCCAAAAAGTTTCATTAAATGAATTTGAATTTGAAAATTTCACTTTCTCCAGTGTATAAATATTGTATTTTGCAGGAATGTTTCTCATTTTTGAAAAGTCCCGTTCCCTTCTACAAAAAAACGATGATTTATTTGTTAAGTAAGCTTTGAAATGCGAGAAACCCTTGTTTTTGCCTTAATTTGCTCAAAAATGTCTTTTTTATTGATTTTGAATGTCGAAATTTCATTTTTATCATTTATAAAATACATCAATCTGTCGGAAATTCCCTCAGCTTTAAAATGCATGCATTGGTTTTGCAAAAAACTGTATTGTTTTTCCATTCATTAGCCTTAACAGTGCAAAAAAAGCAGTTTTTCCCGTTTTTTGACTTGAAAAATTAAAAAAAAAAAAAACAATCCGCACCGTAAACCGATTTGGTTTTCAGTGGATTTTGGTTAGTTTTGACCCAAAAAATAAAGAGAAAATTTTTTTTTTCATGTTGGTGAACTTTTCAATTAAAATCGTTCTAGGCGAACCGTGATATATAAACCGTCTTATTTATGCCGGATACCTCTAATCAATCTAAGATTTAAAATTACTACTGAAAATAATTTTGGGTTTTCAATCTTACAAGAGGAACTTTATTGCTCTTTTATCAAAACTAATTTTATATTTTTAAGAACCCTTAAAGACATAAATATTTTCGTGGCAATTCAATGTTGAAAATTTCACAACCTTCTACGAGTATACTCTTCTTGTGAATAAAACTAGATGTTTGCCATTCTAGACTGGAAGGCACCCGGCTTCTGTCAAGGTTCACTATCCTGGGTAGTTTGCAATAATGGTGACTATCCTGTGGGAGCAGTGAAATCCGGTCTGGATAAAGACGGTGGCACAATGTACGTCGGTAGAGGTTTCTACGAAGGAGATCTGCTTCCTGCAAAGGTAGCTCCTACCCACGAATGTGCTTTTGTCAGTTATGGAGGCAAGGAGATCTGTCGAAATGAATACGAGGTATGTAATGTGTATGTATTACTTATTTGGAATTAATTTTCTTACGGTCGTGCAGAAAGGCGGTGATTACTTGATTACGAGTGCGAAAAGTTCTTCTTTGCGACCACAATTTACTTAGCGCTCTCAACAACTTTCCATAAGCTTATTGATTTCATGTTTAAATTTAGATTACAAAGTTATATTCATCTGTTTAGTTCAATTCGGCTTGTTTATTTCTACAGAAAAACAAAGGGTGGAGTTTTGATATATTTATATCAAAACTTTTAAAAACAAGGGATAAAACTAACATTTGCTGTTTGTATAAATTAATAATATGCTTCAAGCTGAGCTGTATTTTGTTTGATTCGTTTCCAGACTTATGAAGTCTAATTGTGTTGTCTTTTTTTTTCTTATTGTAAGTAGATGAGATATTTTAATTCAAAAGTAACGCTCTGTTACTGCATTTTTTTGTTTACCTATTTCACCCCAGAAACCAGTTGATTACTCCATCTTAGCCATTTTCTTTTCAAATTATTTTTGACTAAGAAGAGGGAAGTATACTGTAGTAACAAATCGACGATCGAACACAATCTATGCCTTTACAGTCCGTTGTCGATGTAGAAGCGATTTCATCATCCACTTGCATAATTTCAACCGCCCCAGCTGCAGATGTACTGACACCGTTGTTGATCCGCTCGGCACAGCTTGACCCGGTCGAATAGTGTTTTATTATTACCATTCGATTGTTCTTGAGAAGCCCTTTTCAACCGTATACGATCTCTGTATTTCGTTTTGGCTTTTCGACGCGTAAAGGCCGACATTATATATTTTTGATATTTTTTTATTCTAACAACTTATTATATTCACTGTCACTATTTTACAGCTGACGATTAAAACTTAAACGAACGTCGTAGCTTCTCCGAGTCAAAAGTTATACTAATTGCAAATCTCGATACGCAGCAAAATGATCTCAAAATGGCGGCTCTTCCCCCTCCACCGCGCGCGATGCGTCACAGTCCTCGCTTATCGTAATGAATTCTTTGATCCTTTAGCTATCCAGTGGTCTAATTTAATTTTGGATGTAGACGATAGATTCGAAACTATAATGTCAAACTGTATCCCCCGATTTTGTTATCATTAGGTTTTTTGGTTTGCCTCCATATGATAGCAAATTTAAAGAAGTATTCACGTCAAAATTCCGCATTTACAAGAAAAGTATCTCTTTCCGCACTGTCACGCAAATAATAATGATTTTTACTGATTTTATTTCAATTCACAGCAAACGTCGTTCATTTACTAAAAAGAAAATTAAAATATTGTCCAGGTTCTCGTGAGTGAAAGTATTGCATGGAAACCAGCCAGCGGAGGTGATGTTCCTAGCCAGGCGATACAGATTGGCTACACTGCTGATGGGGAGGCTCTTTACTGTGGCAGGGTATTTCATGAAGGTACCATCCAACCTGGCAAGGTTAGTAAACATTTAAAATGATATAATAATTAGAATTATTTTCTCACATTGTATAGTCGCAATAGTTCTGAATCCAAACCACGTTTGACTGCGGTGGCGTAGCAGAATCTTTGGGGAGGAACTATTCCTGAGGAAAAACAAAATCCTTCAAGAGATTCGCTTTTCCCGGTTCAGCGATTTGACTAAAAGCCCAAAATTCTATCAATACATTTAGTTCTCGTTAATACTATACAGATGAGAACATCTCACATCTCATAACGAAATGGCACTTTGAAGGAGTAATCCTTTTTTCCAGCAGTATCCTTAGTCAAATATTCTGGGAAAAATTGTAGATGTATGAGTTTGTAATCACTGTACAAAAATTAAACAACATCGTAGAAGTATTTGAAAAAATCTGTATATCCACAATTAATTCTTATTTATCAATATATAGATGGCAAGGCAGTGGAATTAACGGAAATAGCACTTTAGAGGCGTTGCCTAACAATCACCCTTCTCTCAATTTTCGAGAAAATTCTCTAACGTTTCGGGCACATTGATGCACTTCATCAGGAATTTCTTTTTAAGTTTGGAGCGCGTGCATGTTGTACGTTGTATATCCCTGGAATTCTCTTCGAGAATAGATTTGTTTACTTAAAGTTCATTAATTTGGAATTACTTTCCCAAATAGTAATTTGTGTTTCGTACAACAGATGAATTTTTTTTGTTTTTAGATTCTGTCACTGAGATAATTACAAACCATAGATTTTTTTTTATATTCTGGACATGTTTATAGTAATTTCTACTTTGTTTTGCAGGTACACCCAAGCCATGGTTGTTTGTACGTTCCTTATGGTGAAGAAGAACTTTCTTTTACAGATTATGAAGTTTTAATTCTTATCTAACTTATTTAAATGTATTTGTATTATTAAGTGCTACTTCTAAGCGATAATGCCACAAAATAAATGCTATTGCGAGATAACTACTTTTCCTCATGTATAAGTATTTAATATAAGAACTGCAATGTAATTGATTTATAATGAGCTGACGTCATAAATATTCTTATCGAAAATAATAAATTCAATACAATTAAACTGTTTAATCACTTTTTTATTTATTTTTTTAAAATTAATCCACAAGTTGACCTATCAATCATTTGATAAACATTTTTCCAAGACTTCCTTAAACTTGTGTGGATTTTACGTGAAGTTTAAACGACTAACCAGCTGTTTACATACTATTACTATGGCAGCCATTAATAGAAATAATAAAAAAAAATACGATCTCCTTAAACCAAAAATTCTCTTAAGGTTACAATTATTATTGTATTTTTTTAAAATTCTTAATAACGCAACAAAGTTTGTAAAATTGTACAATTTATGAAAAAAAAAACAAAAAACATTTCAAATCAAGAGTTTCTAACCTGGGTCCACATTCTATTCGCCGATTTCAAAGGGGGTGCGTGCTGTTAGATGTAGAAAAGTTTGGATGAACAAGAGATTTAGTCTACATGGTTAGGTTGGCACTACTGGATAATGTTTTTGATTTTATACGTCGTAACAGGCACGTTTGTTTTATCCTGGATTAATGAAATTTGATGAGTTGATTTCTACTTCACTTACGTTACCTTCTCGTTCTACACTTGCAGAGAAATTATTATTATTATTTTTTTTGGCGATCAGTGAGTTGTTCTTGAGTCATCTGGTTGTACCGATTTAAAGATAGTTTCCAACATATTTAATATGAAATAGGGTCTTTGAAGTTTAATTTTTTAACAGTTCAACAGTTTTTAACAGAGTTCTAGACTCCCAAAACTGGCTTCCATAACCGAAGAAAACAATTTAACTCTGTCTGATATAACTTTTTGCGTAAGTTCCAGACGATTAACTTGCTTTATAATGACAATAGCAATTTCTTAAGATAAATTAAAAAAAAAAAAAATACAATACGTAAAAAATAATTATATTTGATGCGTACAACTGAACTATTTACACGTTCCATTGAAGAAACATAATGCCTAACAAATTCGAATAAAAACAGTGCGATGAAAGCGGGCATTAAATCATAATCATTAATAATATAATAATACAGTGTTATGTTAGGAATCATGAGGAGATTTCAAAAGGCAGAACATTGCCAGCCGCCACAACTCGCCGACGCTTCGTCACCGGATTTATCGCCAGTAACGGTTATCGTCCGATCGTTAGAAGTGGATTCCCAAAGACCAGGCGTTTGTATGATCTATTTAATAGATTCAGAGAAAGGAGAATTGTATAAGATTCATTTAAAAAAACAAATACTATTCCAAGAAATAATGAATTACCCATAAAATTTTACCTTTTGTACAAGTTCCTCAAAAGCACACTGTACTCCATCTTTGGTTTTGGCGCTAGATTCAATAAACAGGGCTGCAAGTCGCCGAGCGAACTTCAGGCCATCTTCTCGGCTTACTTCCCGGTTGCTCTGTTCATTCATTCAAGAATTCATTTTAATAATAAACCATGATTAGTAAGACATAGCGTTTCATGTACTTATTATTCGTGTCTTTTCAGCTTTGGTTTAGCTAAACCTTTGTATTTTACCCGTTCCTATTATTTTTATATGAATTAAAGTTTGTCCTAAGTTACAATCTCGTCTTCTCTCAAATATATTGGTGGCTTCTGCCAATATCTAGAGAAAACTATTCTGATATAAAAAATATATTCAATTTTGTTTTCGATATGGAGCTACAGTTGCCTACTAATACCAGATTACAGGAGGTATTTTTTGAAAACTTAATAGAATTCATTAATCTAGAATTTAAAATAACGCAGGGCATGTAAGTCTTTATGTTGGTAATTGTAACACAATAAACATAATAAGTACTGTCATGATGCTGGGAGGTGAAATTCGGCAATAACTCGTAAACTATGTCAGAGAAGAGCACTACACGCGGGATAGTGAAGCTGTGGTCCACTTTGAGGGAGCTTGTATTCAGAGTGTTCTGTTGATACAGATACAGTACTGCTGAATGAATGCGCTCGAGAAGCCAAGCTTTGTCAGTTCCACAATGGCTCTTGAATCCAGCATGTATTATTCAAAAACGTATTTAAACCTTAGAAGTACACTTCAGAAGGCAGAATACATCTTATCTACATGTCCTACAATATGACTGTATGTCGTTTCACATTATATGCTATAAATGTAAAGGTCTTTCTTCAATATTAGCTCGTGAAATATCGATAATAAAAAGTTTCAGATTTGGTATTCTTGATTTCTTTGATGAATGTACTCATCAGTTTTGGTTACCTTATCACTGTTGCTAGTTTTGGTAGGAGTAAGATTAACAAGTTTGATTTGTTGAATAACCCTTGCAAACGACTAATAGCATTGCTGCACATAGATTTAATGTCAACAGTTTAATTTGATTTAAACTGTCCGTAGATTTTTTTTCTCTCTTTTCCTAAAAAGATCAAATTCTCAAATTTTCTTTAAAATATAGGGCAAATCCCCATTTACAAGATTAAACAAGTACCCAACATTTCATTCATACTTCAGTTTGTAATTTCTGTTATATAAAAATAATTTACATTTTATGACAAATATTTAAGTAAGTTTACTCCATTAATGACAATTTAATGCAGTAAAATTACTTAAATGACATCAATTGTAATAAAATGTACATTATTTTTTTATAACAGAAGTTACGAACTGAAGTATTAATGAAGTTTTAGGTACTTACTGATTTGTGTACCATTTGGCGTTTAATCAACCCTTATAATCAACCCTTAAACGTTTTAAACTGTAACTTTTTGTTACTCCATTAATGACAATTTAATGCAGTAAAATTACTTAAATGACATCAATTGTAATAAAATGTACATTATTTTTTTATAACAGAAGTTACGAACTGAAGTATTAATGAAGTTTTAGGTACTTACTGATTTGTGTACCATTTGGCGTTTAATCAACCCTTATAATCAACCCTTAAACGTTTTAAACTGTAACTTTTTGTTACTCCATTAATGACAATTTAATGCAGTAAAATTACTTAAATGACATCAATTGTAATAAAATGTACATTATTTTTTTATAACAGAAGTTACGAACTGAAGTATTAATGAAGTTTTAGGTACTTACTGATTTGTGTACCATTTGGCGTTTAATCAACCCTTATAATCAACCCTTAAACGTTTTAAACTGTAACTTTTTGTTACTCCATTAATGACAATTTAATGCAGTAAAATTACTTAAATGACATCAATTGTAATAAAATATACATTATTTTTTTATAACCGAAGTTACGAACTGAAGTATTAATGAAATTTTAGGTACTTACTGATTTGTGAACCATTTGGCGTTTAATCAACCCTTATACTTTAACGTTTTAAACTGTAACTTTTTGTTAAAGAGATTTAAATTAAGCATTTATTATAAGTCTCAATTTTATAAATCTGCGGTTGTCCAAAATCAACTATCCAATCCAAAGATTTAAATATTTCTTGAGAAATTAGAGACCAACTAAATAATTGCAAATAGAATACCAATAACAATAAATATTATAAACTATTAAAATTTCGATTATCTAATTCTGAGGATCCTAAGTTATCTAAGTTAATTACAACAAAATACACAGAATTACCTTATCGATTTTATTTCCTACAACCATTTTGACCATGTTTGATTTAGTAGAATACGTTTCCAATTCAGTTACCCAAGAAGTCAACTTGCTAAGTGTTTCTTTACATGTTACATCGTAGACCAGGATGGCTCCTTGGGCGTCTCGATAGTAGCTAGGTGTCAACGTCCGGAACCTCTCCTGTCCGGCAGTGTCCTACGGCCGCAAACATAAACATTTCACACAAGCTGGACTTAGGGGATAAGGTGAAAAGGGTTGGTAATTAGAAGAATAATAATTTTAAAAAACAATTATTTTTATAATAAGCGAGTAGGTATGAATTGGTGCCTCCTGCACCTCATTTACGTGAAAACAAAAATTCGTAAAAACGATGGTCTGATTTTCAACAGCTATCAAGAAACGTATATTTTATTAACGCATGGCCATTTTAAATTAACTTCTAGAAATCAAAAGCCAAAGCATATAAATTACACCAATTGAAATAAATTATTATTCCTTATTTTAAGAGATAGTTTCAATTTAGAGCTTAAAATTGAAAAAATATCGCCATGGAAACAATGTCTCACTGTAGATAGTTTCAATTTAGAGCTTAAAATTGAGAAAATATCACCATGGAAACCATGTGTTAGTGTAACTTTGGTCGATGCGTACCCTAACCTTTCCTCAGAACTACCCTTACATGGATTTCCCTGAGTTTCTCTCAGAAGGCGGCCAACAGATTAGCTCTTGTATTTTATTTTAGTAGCAAAATTAGTTTCATATTCATAAAATACTTTAGAAATTGCTGTTCACTCACCCATATAGCTAACCTCACTGTGTTTCCTTCTGTTGTCAATTTCTTCGTCTTGAAATCTACTCCTATTGTGATCGCTTGTTCTTGGTTGAACGTATCCTCCGTAAAACGTAGAAGAAGGCTATATAAAAAGAAAATCTAGTATAAACATTAACAACACTTTCTCTTACTGTTATTTATGTAAATAAATGATCTTGGAAACTTATAATTTCTACAAAAAAAGATAGTTGCTTTTAAAGACAGTTAGTTTTCTATAAAGAAATGTTATTTTGAAAGAAGCATGTTTCCACAGCTCCTCTAGATCAAATTATAGTAAATCAAAATTCTTGTGTGATTAGTATTATACACTGTTGTCCTGACAATCTGACAATACAAAATTTTGGTAATACGTTTGATACTTCCAAGAATTACGCGTGTTTTTTTTTTTTTTTTTTTTTTTTTTTTTTTGAGGGGTGAAATGCGTTTACGCACGCAGAGGCCCTGCTGTGCCGGACTCCCAAAATAGACTACCGGCTAAAACACCCCCCCGCTGCTAGGCCTAGCCTGGATTCACTGGCGACCAGCATTACTTCAGAGCTAGGCCTCTGTCTTTACTCATTGGAGTATTTCCCTCGGTGTTACCCTACTTGGCAGTCGTCCAGGTCCTGCTTCTTCTGCTGAAGAAGGTCCCTGGCGTACCTAGCTGCAGTCTGCCAGTTGGCCTCACTGGCCAGCATAGTTTCGACTATAGTGTCTGGAGTCTGTTGCCCAATCACTGCCTCGAAGTGACCTCTGAGCCGCTCCCACCGACCGCAGGAGAAAAACGTGTGGGAAGCATCGTCTTTACTGCCGGGGCAGTAAAGGCATTCCTCATCCTCTACCTTTCCCACCTTTTTCAGGTATGCCCTGAAATAGCCATGCCCACTCAGGAGTTGTGTGAGGTAATAGTCCACTTCCCCATGTGGTCTCTTCGTCCATGGCTTTACCTCCTTTATTAACCTAGCGGTCCATCGACCCCGCAGATCATCTTCCCAGGAAGCCTGCCACCTCCGGAAAGTCCCATCCCTCTCCTCCCTGGAGAGAGCCTCCTTACTCCCCTCTGCCCTCCTTTCGTGGAGGATCTTGCGTTCCCTAGCAAGGAGTGCAATCGGGATCACTCCGGCAATCACGAGAACCGCTGGCTCAGACACCGTGCGATATGCAGAGGCAATCCTCAGCGCACCAAGCCGCTGCACACGAGCCATTCTCTTCCTGTAGACCTCCTTGTTAAGAGCATCTGCCCACACCTCAGCTCCGTAAAGGAGTATCGAGTGTGTCACACTCATCAACACTCGGCGTGTGCTGCCCCGGGGGCCACCAACGTTCGCCATCAGCCTACTGAGGGACGCGACACTCTTTGCGGCCTTATCCGCTGCGCTCTGAATTTGCTTACCGAAGCTCAGCTTGCCATCAATCATCAAACCCAGATACTTGGCAGTGCTCTTCGAGGTCACAACTTCTTCCCCAACATGCCATGATATGCTCGTGGGGATCCTCTTTTTGGTCAGGAGCACAATCTCTGTTTTGGACAGTGCTAACGATAGTCCATGCTCCGTCATCCATCGATTGACGATACGCATCACCCTACTCAATTTTAGTTGGGCTTTCTCGACATCACGTGCGGCAACAAGTGCTGCCACGTCGTCTGCGTATCCAACCAAAACTGTCTCTTCTGGCATTTCCTGTCTGAGCAGGCTATCATACGCCACATTCCAGAGATCCGGGCCCAGGATCGATCCCTGCGCTGCACCTGCCGTAACTGCGGATGCTCTTGGCCCTCTCGAGGTCTGGTAAATAACTGTTCGGTTCCGCAGGTAATCACTTATTACTCGCAGAAGGTACTTCGGGACTTGAAACGTTTCCTCCAGCGCTCTCAGCACATCTACCCAACTAATTGAGTTGAAGGCGTTTTTTACGTCAAGCGTGACCAGAAGGACCACCCGACGAGAATGATGATTGTGATCCTCCGCCCTGCGTACCGCCTCAATTACTTCTTGGACCGCGCCTACTGTGGAGCGCCCAGACCTGAAACCATATTGTCTCGGCGATAGGTCTCCTGCCGCTTGCACCGCCAACACTAGTCTTTCCCTGAGGAGCTTCTCGTATAATTTGCCCGCTGTATCCAACATACATAGAGGCCGGAAGGACGACGGAAGTTCCGGTTCCCCCTTTCCCTTGCTAATGAGGACCAGCCGCGCTATCTTCCAACGGGTACTAAAAACCCCAGCTTTCAGGCAGGCATTATACATTCTCAGTAACAGACCAGGACTCTGCATTGCGACCAACTTAAGCACCTCATTAGGGATGCCGTCAGGGCCGGGCGCTTTCTTGCTTTTGAGAGAGCATACGGCTTTCTCAAGGTCCCTGTTGGTGAAAAGATGAAAATCCCCTACATCACCAAAGTCCCTATCACTCCGAACTGGGTGGGAAGGAAAGAGCGCCTCCACGACTTTTTCCATGGCGGGCACATCCATGACTAATGGAGTTCTAAATGCCCCGAGTTTTTGGGATACTATCTTATACCCCAGTCCCCATGTATCTACATCCACATCCTCTTTCAATTTTTCCCAGCAGCGCATCTTGCTTCTGCAGATAGCTCGCCTTAGTTCCCTCTTCACTGTTTTATACTCAATCAAGCGAAGTTTTGCGTCTGGCCGACGTCCTGCTCGTTGAGCTCTCCTTCGCAACTTAATGCACTCCTTACGCAGCCTGGCTATTTGAGGGGTCCACCAGTAAACGGGGCGTTTGTCATGACGCGGCTTTTTCCGCGGCATAGATTTTTCGCAGGCTTTGACAATAAGGCTCATAGTTGAAGCAACAACAGCCTCAGCGCCTGCTTTCCCCTCGAGCACAGCATCCTCAGCCTGATCCACACCTCTAGCGAGCACATCGAGGAATAGCTCCATATCTATTCTCTCGAGATTCCATCTTGGAGACATCTCCTGGTTTCCCAAACTATTGGTCCTAGTCCCATCACGAATTTCAAAAGTAATAAACTGATGGTCACTTCCCGTGTAATCTTCGATTACCGCCCACTTCTCAACACGTGATGCAAAACGCGGAGACGCTAAAGAGATGTCGGGTATCGTTTCCGTATACCCAGGGCGCCGAAAGGTTGACGTGGAGCCAACATTTAGGACTAAAAGTCCTGTTCTGGCGGCCATCTCCATGGTGAGCCTACCTCTAGTATCTGAGAACGGCATACCCCATTCAACTGCCTTCGCATTAAAGTCCCCTACCACTAGTAACCTTCCGGACATACTCAGGACTTCATCTTCCAACGAGTTCAACTTTTCCTTGAAATCGTGGATGCTTTCATTAGGGGTAAAGTAACAGCTAATGAAGGTGTCTCCTTTACTCTTCACCCAGACATAACCATTTCTGCGACCATAGCACTCTATGGGGACTCTTCCAAGATCTGGAATCCAAATTGCCGCCGTGCCAAGCAAGTCGTTAAACCAGGACCCTGGGTCCCGATCACGGTATTGTTCGCTAAGCAGCACTAGATCCGATCTTTTTTCTAAAATTAACTGGCTAAGAAGAGAGTCAGCTGTCTTACTCCTATTGAGGTTTCCTTGCAGAACTCTCATCAGGCAACAGACCTCTTGGCTTCCTCTAGAGCCTCCCGGAACACCTTGCAACTTCCCGATCCAGGAAGGTGCTGGCATGCATCAGGGGCAAGCTTTCTGTCGGCGCAAAGCATACAGTTTCCTTTTGCCGTACAGGTCTTCGATACATGGCCTGCCTCCCCACATCTGTAACAGAGATTGCTACGGTCCGGGCCCTTACAGGCTCCTGAAACGTGGCCGTATCCCAAGCATCTAAAACATTTAGGCACTATTGTTCTTCGCTTGACCCTACAGCGAACCCAGCCGATCTTAATATAACCATCCTTCATTAGCTCGTTTGCGCCCCTTACACTGAGCTGGACGATTGCTACCTTCAACCCTCTATTATTCGCCTTTGTGAGATGGACTCTCAGGTCTCCGGCGTGTTCTCCTAACTGCTGTCTAATGGCCTCAGTGACTTCCTCCTCTGAAGAAAGGCTATCAAGGTCACGAATTTCCACCGAGACTTTCGGCTCAAGCTGCCGAACTGTCGCGCTCTCTTGAAGAATGCTACAAATAACCGTCTCGAAAGCAGCCTTATCCTTCGTGTTGCGCCCGAGCTCAACTAGAATATCGCCAGACCTAGTCTGCCGGATACACCTAACCTCCGTCTCAGTATCCTCTGGCTTAACCTTCTCTCGGATCTCACCTAGAACCTCTGCATAGGACTTTCCCTCTGCAGGCTTAATCAGCAGGGCATCCAAGCGGGGTTTCGGCGGTTTCTTCTTTTTATTTCTTTTCCTCCTCTTGGCTTTTGGCCGCAAACATTGTTTGTTTTCATCAAGTGACTCAGCCGCCTGATGATCTTTAGTTTTCTGTGGTTTCAGCGCCTTTCTTGGGCGGACTTCGGTCCACTCACTGGTAGCCAGGGTCTCTTCGGTTCTTCCTTCCCCCGGGTTTATTACAACCAACTCTTTGTCGTTTATATCTGTTGGTATAGATAAGGACGACACCTGGGTTCCCGCATGCGCCAATATCCCTGGTGTCCTGGACCTTTCCTGCAACCTGATTAGACGCTGGAGGGCCACCCCCCAGAAACCACGTAAGGATTCGATCACCTCCACCGACTCCTCTAATTCGTACAAGCCGTCCTTGATATCCATACTGATATTCCGTTGGCGACCTGTGGCAAGTTTCATTTTTTTGAGGATGTCCTTCATTCTTCGCAGTTCCTCATCCACTCTCCTGCGAGCGACTTCCATATCCTTCTCTTCCGGAGAGCCGATTGAACCGCCGGCAAGCACCCGCGAAATGACCGGGGATTCGCGTATCTCCTCCACCTCAATGGTCAATGCTCCTTTCATCGAGAGTTCAGGAGCCTCTTCTTGTTCTGCTTTCTTTGCCATTTCTTCCGCATTCTTCGCCGAGATAGGCGGGGTAGATGGCGGTGTTCTCTTCATCCTAGAGCTCCGTTGGAAGGGACTGGACTTTCCCTCCATTGGAGGGGCCGAATTCTTCATCTCCGAAGCATCCATCGTTTTCTGCTGGGTAAGGGAACCCTCACTACTTTTCTCTTGCACTTTTGGAACAATTTTTTTTAAATTACTTTTCATTTTATTTTTTTCTCCTCCCGCTCCGCTCACACACTACTCAAGGAATAAGCAACTATGTTCGGACCGTTCCCGCCCGAGGAAGCGCAACACACCCACGCCAACAACCCCCCAAGCACAGCACGCCCGCGAGTGGTGGCCTCGGCAGAGCCCCCCGCCAACCGCGGCAGGTCCCTAATCCGGTCGCCAACCGGAACTACCGCGACCAACGAGATTATACACCGAATGATAAGGCAGCCAGGTCGTGAAGGCTACTCCGACCCGGGCCAATGTACTGTCCGGCGGCCTGGGAGCGCAAGAGTAGAACCCAGTTTTTAAGCTGTACCCTCCACTCACGCGCGCACCGCACAAGGGAAACCGCCGACGCGGGAAGCACCCCCCGGGAATAGAACAGACCGAAGGACTAGGAAAGGTAAATGAACAAAGGAGAGGTGGGGAAAGGATAGGGAGTGGAATCGAAAGGAGGGATGAGGTAGACGGTCAACGGACAGTTGCCCCTTTAGACGCCTCTTACGTCAAGCGGAAAACACTGTGGTCCTATTCTACCCCCGGAACCACAGGGGGAACGCGTGTTAGAACCATACAATATGCGGAAACAGAACTTTGGACGAGTGCTTAACTTTTCCCCACACCTAAAACTCCGCTTAAATGAATTTTACTCGTAAAATGTTTCAAATACAAGAAATAGAACTATTTTTGTAAAAAAGTTATAATCATTGGAACTATTTTGTAGAAAAACACTAAAATGCGCATAAAAATAAGTTCAATTCAATTTTACTTCTGATCAACCGACTTTCTTCAAATTTGGACTCTAATTTAACGAAATACTTAATGGCTGTTAATACTGAATATTGAAATGAAACCAGCTCCTTGAAATAAGCTCCAATGGGATAGTAGGATGAAGGAAATTGCAGCCAATGACCTGCTGCCGCGATAAGAGGTAAACATAAGAGACGTGTAATATTATCAGTGCCTGTGGTGGGGCTGATTCTGTTCAGTGTTCTATTAAAGAGGCTTTCTGCGAGCCGTTTCTTGTGAGTACTGCTGCACATCTCCAACCGTCATGTACAAAACTAGTAAGTATTTTGCTTGAGTAAGTACATGCTTAAGTAAGTGGCTTACAGTTATTATTAACGATTTGCTTGTTTAACATTGAAAATAAGCATAGTTCATTTTTGTTACTGAAATCGTCAAGATTTTGAGATTTCACCGGAAATATTACATTTTTGAGACAAAAAGGTTTCGATCACATCCGTTAAGGTTTTATTTAAAACCGATCAGCTGAAGGTACCACTTCATTGAATCCATTTTCCAGCTAATTTTTGATTTTCCCGAAAATAGTGCCGAGCATTTTCTTTAATCTTTATTAAGGAGACTTCCAAGGAGAGGCTTCCCTCAAAAGCGCTACCCATAATGTACGATCCTGTTTTTCCCCATTTTTTTTTAAGGAGGGTTAATTGTGGTACTTGATCTGCGAAGGTTATATGCATTGTTGGTTAGTGGGTTCGATTCCCGGTCTTAGGCCTTGGATTTTATTTAATGGTTAATAAAAGAAATTTAACAGTAAAGTATGTTTGCTAGTCGCCTCCGTCCACGACACCTAATTGGTAGTTAGACGTTAAGCCCCGCCTGAAAAAATAGGCCATTACTTTACTTTTTTAATTGTGTTCCAAAAACTGAACGTACCATTTTACTCAGTAGATTGTTTTAATTTCTTTTAAACAGTTCTTACTACTCTAATCTTTCTACTCATATTGATCTATAATTTTCTTGTAACATTTTTCTCAGAAAAATAAGATTAAAGAGAGTCTTCGGCGGGATGGTATTTTGGTAGGTTTCCCTTAGAACAGTAGTTCTCAACCTTTCTAATGCCGTGACCCCGCAATGCAGTTCCTCATGTTGCGGTGATCCCAAACCAAAAAATAATTTTGGTAGCTTCTTCATAGCTGTAATTTTGCTGCAGTTATGATTCGGAATGTAAATACCTGATATGCATTATGTATTCTCATTGCTACAAATCAAACATAATTTAAACATAGTGATTAATCATAAAAACAACATTTAATTATACATATATTGAGAAATATTTATTACTAATTCCAATAAATAACATTAACGGCCATAACGGCGTGCGTTCCCGCTGAATAGCGCTGCTGCAGACGGTAGCGCGGCTTCTCAGAGGCTAAAGCCATCGGAAATATGTATTTTCCGATGGCTTTAGGCGACTCCTGTGTTTTGGTCGTTCGCTCCCCGCCGGGGTCGCGACCCACAGGTTGAGAACCGCTGCCTTAGAAGTTCCAGTTTTCAATAAAATATAGGGTCCCCTGTGTCATTTTAGGTGATCAGAATGGGTCGTAAAATCCAGAGAATGAACTTTTCACTTGCCTGGCACTTTTCAGCAAATAGTTTCTGAGGTTTTCTTTTAACTTCGTCCATACTTCTTTCAAGAGGCGTATGTTGGACAGTGGTCAAGGGCGTAAAGTTCGAATCCCATCTGTAGCTACTTATTATTTTTTTAGAAATAAACTTTGTTGTAAACTTTCCAAATTGTACTCATATTGATTTTCTGCTAACTTTGGTTTTTCTCAAATTAAAATCTAAAATGAACCATGAATATTGTTCTAAATAGAAATTGTTTACATCTTTTTTATTTATCCTTGAATAAAAGATTAGAACGAATCGGAACGAGAATCTCAATGTCTAATTAGTCTGCACGAACAGTCTATAAATGAAACAACACAAATAAAGAACATCTGTCGAGAATGCTCGCTTGACTTTTTCCTTAAAATAATTCTCAAGATCCTAACTCTTCAAACTCTGAATCATATTTACTTTTTTCAATAAATAAAATAAACTAATTAAGCTATTTATTGAGCTGTACAATATACTCGTATACACAAATACAATTAGTGAATACACAATTAACGAACAATGATAAACTAGTTCAAATCAAGCCGACAGGGCTGAGGTCTCTTTACAAAGAATCTCTTTGTATACTGACAAATTATTTTAACAAAAATTGAAACTTTCTAAACAAAAGTAAACCAAAATACCAAAAAGCTATAAAGAGAAATTTTTATCAATTTGACAATTTTTTGTATTCACTATTACCTTATTATTTTATCTACTTTATTTATTTTATTATTATTATCATTGTTTTTCAATCGGTCAAATAAAAAAAAACTCGTCTTTTTGCCTACGTTTAGACAAATATATTCGTCCTCGCCAATCTTGAATCTTTAGTCTATTAAGCACCTTTACCCTCTTTTCTATTCATTCCTCTTTGGGGTGTCTTCCATTTTTCTCCTTCACTTCTCTGTCTTTTCACCTTCCTCCTCTCCTGATTTTTTAATTCCTCCAGAGGAAATAATTTCCCATTCACCAAAAGTTTGCCATATTTCATTAATACTTTGCTATCGGCTGTTTTTAGAGACCACGCAAAGGGATACAGCTTTTCTCTTATCATCCGTATTTATTTTGCCAATATTATAAATATGTAGTTCATAAAACGTAATCATAACTCTGAAATTGATAGTTTAAGTGTGAACGGATTCGAAAAATTTTAGTAACTCATTGAATCTACATTTATTCTGTATAAATGACAAGGCTGGACATAATGCTGAAATGGCACAATTAATCGAAGCGACTTCCCCTTACATCGAAGTGTCCTTAATCGAACTTCTTAGAAAAAAGTATTAAATAAAATGTTGTAGAATCATGAGAATGCTTTCTAAAATTCAGTTTTTCGGAAATTTCAAACGATTCCAATACGCCTAGTAAGAGAAATTAAAAAATGTTGCGTCATCTTTCTCTCTCTTGCCTCGATTTTACCTAGTAAGTTCAAGATAGCGAAAAATGGTTAATGGGTTTTTCACGTAGACTGTGGTTCTATCGTTTGTAAAAACTCAATTCAGGTCAACTATGTCCAAAAAATGCCATAAAAATTCATTCCTCTCCATATTAATTCCTAAAACTTTATATTATTTAATCAAATCATAATCAGACAAATAAAATTCATGATACCTTAATTATGAACTTATTCTTATCTCCTGTTTACTTTTGATTTTGACTCTAGAGAGGTTTTTTCCAGGTGTACTGTTTACATATTACCACGTAGTTCCGTAAATGAAAAAATAATATAAAATGATAAAAGAAGTTCAAAGACCACAGAAAGCAATGGTAAAATGAATTTTCCTTATTTAATTTTCCTGATAATTTACACAGAATAGGGAGTGTTACTTTTAAAATAAAATTTAGGCTATCGATAAGTTTGTTTTTTTTAACCTAGGCACTACAGATTAAAATTATCATAAACAGCTAAACAAATATTGACTTTACAAGAGGCGCGAATTGCCAAGTGTTATTCAGTTAGCAAAGCACTTTAATAGTATCAGTGGTATTAAAAAAAACTAATAATAAGTACTTTCTCAGTATTACTAAAATTATAAAATTTCAATAATTTCACCTAATATTTGAAAATGGAAAACAAAAAAAATGAATCAACACTGATTTGATTATGTTGGCTAAATGTTTTACTCGTACGTCTGGCTAAATGCCATTTGCAAACAAGTAGATGTTTAGATTTTTTAAAAGCGGTACGGGACCCATGCCTCACGGCACCGCAGCCACAAGAGGCTTATTTGCTTTTGCAAACAAGTAACAAAAAATAATATATGCAAATGTGATTAGTGTTAGTATTATTCTTTTAAAACGCTCCCACTGATCAAATGAAAGATTTTTTTAAGTTTTACTTATAAAGTACGTGTTCAAAACGAATCGATTTTAGGTATTAATAATAAAATTAGTGATAATAATGATAGAAGCAGTAATGCTATATGTATTTATTGAAGTTCGTGATGGTATTTTTTAAAAAAAAAACAAAAAAAAAAACAAAAAAAAAAAAACGGTAGTCTATTAAGGTTACGGTCGATTCTGTCTAATAAATGTACCATAAATGATCCGAAACGTAATGGCCGTAACCGAAACGATCCGCGAGTTCTGTATTAAGGAGAAGGTACCCTGAGCGCCATACTCATCAGACCACCTCTACGATAGAGCTAAATCTGAGGAAGCGAGTGCCGTAAAAAGAAGCATAAAACAATTTTTACTTTTATTTATATGGAAAGAATTGCGATAATTTTTATTTCGAGTCTCTTCAGTCCGATGAAGAAGTTTTTAGAAAATGGGTGCGCGCATGTATGAACAAAGTATCTTCAAAGACGCCTCGACCTCTAGGATCGCATACATTTTATCGAAATTGGCTACAACGATTTGTAATTATATATTTCATGCATATTGTACTCGTTTTGATCTTAACATTTATTTCTAACAAAAAATGACGTGGTTTCGCTAGGACTACATACAAGGGTTCAAAAGCGTCTTTTGACGGTGGTGCCTAGACAACGGATCCCACTCCATGTTCGAGTCTAATAATAATCTCTGTTTAATCCTAATAATTACTTTAATAGAAATTTGTTTTGTTTTTTTTAATCAAAGTTTATCGCAGCCTCACTTTGCGTCCATCGCGGTTCGACTAAAACGATTTTAATTGAAAAGTTGCGAACATGAAAAATTTTTCTTTCTCCTTATTATTTGGGTCAAAACTAACCAAAATCCACTGAAAACCAAATCGGTTTACGTTGCGGAATTTTTTTTGGTTTAATTTTTCAAGTCAAAAAACGGTAAAAACGGCTTTTTTTGCATTGTTAAGGCTAATGAATGGAAAAACAATACAGTATTTTGCAAAACCAATGCATTGAAGCCGAGGGATTTTCCGACAGAAAAATTATTTGGGCTCTTTTAATCCAAAAAGTTTCATTAAATGAATTTGAATTTTGAAAATCTCACTTTCTCCAGTGTATAAATATTGTATTTTGCAGGAATGTTTCTCATTTTTGAAAAGTCCCATTCCCTTCTACAAAAAAACGATGATTTATTTGTTAAGTAAGCTTTGAAATGCGAGAAACCCTTGTTTTTGCCTTAATTTGCTCAAAAATGTCTTTTTTATTGATTTTGAATGTCGAAATTTCATTTTTATCATTTATAAAATACATCAATCTGTCGGAAATTCCCTCAGCTTTAAAATGCATGCATTGGTTTTGCAAAAAACTGTATTGTTTTTCCATTCATTAGCCTTAACAGTGCAGAAAAAGCCGTTTTTCCCGTTTTTTGACTTGAAAAATTAAAAAAAAAAAAACATCCGCACCGTAAACCGATTTGGTTTTCAGTGGATTTTGGTTAGTTTTGACCCAAAAAATAAAGAGAAATTTTTTTTTTTCATGTTGGTGAACTTTTCAATTAAAATCGTTCTAGGCCAGGGGTCGGCAACCTATTTTAAGTAGAGAGCCATTTCTCCTTAAATAATTTTAATAATTCTTACCAAGAGCCGCAAGGGTGATAGAGTGTAAACAACTCTGAAGATCATTTGTAATCACTAAGGAACGGATTTTTATGTATTTAAAAATGCCAAATATTTAATTAAAATCTGCATTTATTTTCGTCATGTGGAATATCTGTGATTTTCTTAAAATATTTAAGTAAAATGGACATTTTTTTTTATGAAAATGGAATTTTTTTGGGGGGGGGCAAGTTATAATTATTTATACAAGAAAAGAATATTTTTACAATTTATAATAATTTATTAGGAACAAAATAATTTGTTTTTACAAGTTATAATGATTTATACAACAAAGAACATTTTTACTATTTATAAAAAGATGTGTTAAATGTTCAATTTTGAAAACTTCTCTCTTCGAAATTGTTTGCAACCACATGAAATTTCAAATGTTGGAACGTAAAGTGACGACGATCTGGGCGTAAGATGGACTTGTAACGAGTAAAAGGTCGTTCAACATCTACAGATGTTATAGGTGCCTTGCTGAAAGAAGTTATCTCGTTGGTTGTAAAGGGTACACGATGTTCTGAGGTGACTTCTGTTCCACTGATAATATCAGAAATCTGGCAGATGGTCTCCCACCCTTTGTTCTTGCTCAGTACTTCTAACATTTTTGATCTTATTTTTTTAAAAATACCTTTAATAAATGGAGTTTTCATTCGTTTCAATAAAATTAAAATATACATTATATTTTGGGCAGGCTGAAGAGCCACACAATTGGGATAAAAGAGCCGCATGCGGCTCGCGAGCCACGGGTTGCCGACCCCTGTTCTAGGCGAACCGTGATATATAAACCGTCTTATTTATGCTGGATACCTCTAATCAATCTAAGATTTAAAATTACTACTGAAAATAATTTTGGGTTTTCAATCTTACAAGAGGAACTTTATTGCTCTTTTATCAAAACTAATTTTATATTTTTAAGAACCCTTAAAGACATAAATATTTTCGTGGCAACTCAATTTTGAAAATTTCACAACCTTCTACGAGTATACTCTTCTTGTGAATAAAACTAGATGTTTGCCATTCCTAGAATGTACCTGGAAGGCACCCGGCTTCTGTCAAGGTTCACTATCCTGGGTAGATTGCACTAATGGTGACTATCCTGTGGGAGCAGTGAAATCCGGTCTGGATAAAGACGGTGGCACAATGTACGTCGGTAGATGTTTCTACGAAGGAGATCTGCTTCCTGCAAAGGTAGCTCCTTCCCACGAATGTGCTTATGTCAGTTATGGAGGCAAGGAGATCAAACGAAAAGAATACGAGGTATGTAATGTGTATGTATTACTTATTTGGAATTAATTTTCTTACGGTCGTGCAGAAAGGCGGTGATTACTTGATTACGAGTGCGAAAAGTTCTTCTTTGCGACCACAATTTACTTTGCGCTCTCAACAACTTTCCATAAGCTTATTGATTTCATGTTTAAATTTAGATTACAAAGTTATATTCATCTGTTTAGTTCAATTCGGCTTGTTTATTTCTACAGAAAAACAAAGGGTGGAGTTTTGATATATTTATATCAAAACTTTTAAAAACAAGGGATAAAACTAACTTTTGCTGTTTGTATAAATTAATAATATGCTTCAAGCTGAGCTGTATTTTGTTTGATTCGTTTCCAGACTTATGAAGTCTAATTGTGTTCTCTTTTTTTTTCTTATTGTAAGTAGATGAGATATTTTAATTCAAAAGTAACGCTCTGTTACTGCATTTTTTTGTTTATCTATTTCACCCCAGAAACCAGTTGATTACTTCATCTTAGCCATTTTCTTTTCAAATTATTTTTGACTACGAAGAGGGAAGTATACTGTAGTAACTAATGCGGAAGTGTTGCTCGTCCAATATTAAAAAAAATTATCGTTGGGCTGTGTCATGGACACGGCCGTGTGTTGTACGTGAATACGTTTACGTAACGGGTTATATTTTTTATATAAAATATTTTTATTCATGTATTTAGGATGAAATCAAGGAAACAAATCGACGATCGAACACAATCTATGCCTATACAGTCCGTTGTCGATGTAGAAGCGATTTCATCATCCACTTGCATAATTTCAACCGCCCCAGCTGCAGATGTACTGACACCGTTGTTGATCCGCTCGGCACAGCTTGACCCGGTCGTATAGTGTTTTATTATTACCATTCGATTGTTCTTGAGAAGCCCTTTTCAACCGTATACGATCTCTGTATTTCGTTTTGTCTTTTCGATGCGTAAAGGCCGACATTATATATTTTTGATAATATTTTTTTATTCTAACAACTTATTATATTCACTGTCACTATTTTACAGCTGACGATTAAAACTTAAACAAACATCGTAGCTTCTCCGAGTCAAAAGTTATACTAATTGCAAATCTCGATACGCAGCAAAATGATCTCAAAATGGCGGGGCTTCCCCCTCCACCGCGCGCGATGTGTCACAGTCCTCGCTTATCGTAATGAATTCTTTGATCCTTTAGCTATCCAGTGGTCTAATTTAATTTTGGATGTAGACGATAGATTCGAAACTATAATGTCAAACTGTATCCCCCGATTTTGTTATCATTAGGTTTTTTGGTTTGCCTCCATATGATAGCAAATTTAAAGACGTATTCACGTCAAAATTCCGCATTTACAAGAAAAGTATCTCTTTCCGCACTGTCACGCAAATAATAATGATTTTTACTGATTTTATTTTAATTCACAGCAAACGTCCTTCATTTACTAAAAAGAAAATTAAAATATTGTCCAGGTTCTCGTGAGTGAAAGTATTGCATGGAAACCAGCCAGCGGAGGTGATGTTCCTAGCCAGGCGATACAGATTGGCTACACTGCTGATGGGGAGGCTCTTTACTGTGGCAGGGTATTTCATAAAGGTACCATCCAACCTGGCAAGGTTAGTAAACATTTAAAATGATATAATAATTAGAATTATTTTCTCACATTGTATAGTCGCAATAGTTCTGAATCCAAACCACGTTTGACTGCGGTGGCGTAGCACAATCTTTGGGGAGGAACTATTCCTGAGGAAAAACAAAATCCTTCAAGAGATTCGCTTTTCCCGGTTCAGCGATTTGACAAAAGCCCAAAATTCTATCAATACATTTAGTTCTCGTTAATACTATACAGATGAGAACATCTCACATCTCATAACGAAATGGCACTTTGAAGGAGTAATCCTTTTTTCCAGGAGTATCCTTAGTCAAATATTCTGGGAAAAATTGTAGATGTATGAGTTTGTAATCACTGTACAAAAATTAAACAACATCGTAGAAGTATTTGAAAAAATCTGTATATCCACAATTAATTCTTATTTATCAATATATAGATGGCAAGGCAGTGGAATTAACGGAAATAGCACTTTAGAGGCGTTGCCTAACAATCACCCCTCTCTCAATTTTCGAGAAAATTCTCTAACGTTTCGGGCACATTGATGCACTTCATCAGGAATTTCTTTTTAAGTTTGGAGAGCGTGCATGTTGTACGTTGCATATCCCTGGAATTCTCTTCGAGAATAGATTTGTTTACTTATAGTTCATTAATTTGGAATTACTTTCCCAAATAGTAATTTTTGTTTCGTACAGCAGATGAATTTTTTTTGTTTTTAGATTCTGTCACTTAGATAATTACAAACCATAGATTTTTTTTATATTCTAGACATGTTTATAGTAATTTCTACTTTGTTTTGCAGGTACACCCAAGTAAAGGTTGTTTGTACGTTCCTTATGGTAAAGAAGAACTTTCTTTTACAGATTATGAAGTTTTAATTCTTATCTAACTTATTTAAATATATTTGTATTATTAAGTGCTACTTCTAAGCGATAATGCCACAAAATAAATGCTATTGCGAGATAACTACTTTTCCTCATGTATAAGTGTTTAATATAAGAACTGCAATGGAATTGATTTATAATAAGCTGACATCATAAAAATTCTTATCGAAAATAATAAATTCAATACAATTAAACTGTTTAATCACTTTTTTATTTATTTTTTTAAATTAATCCACAAGTTGACCTATCAATCATTTGATAAACATTTTTCCAAGACTTCCTTAAACTTGTGTGGATTTTACGTGAAGTTTAAACGACTAACCAGCTGTTTACATACTATTACTATGGCAGCCATTAATAGAAATAATAAAAAAAAATACGATCTCCTTAAACCAAAAATTCTCTTAAGGTTACAATTATTATTGTATTTTTTTAAAATTCTTAATAACGCAACAAAGTTTGTAAAATTGTACAATTTATGAAAAAAAAAACAAAAAACATTTCAAATCAAGAGTTTCTAACCTGGGTCCACATTCTATTCGCCGATTTCAAAGGGGGTGCGTGCTGTTAGATGTAGAAAAGTTTGGATGAACAAGAGATTTAGTCTACATGGTTAGGTTGGCACTACTGGATAATGTTTTTGATTTTATACGTCGTAACAGGCACGTTTGTTTTATCCTGGATTAATGAAATTTGATGAGTTGATTTCTACTTCACTTACGTTACCTTCTCGTTCTACACTTGCAGAGAAATTATTATTATTATTTTTTTTGGCGATCAGTGAGTTGTTCTTGAGTCATCTGGTTGTACCGATTTAAAGATAGTTTCCAACATATTTAATATGAAATAGGGTCTTTGAAGTTTAATTTTTTAACAGTTCAACAGTTTTTAACAGAGTTCTAGACTCCCAAAACTGGCTTCCATAACCGAAGAAAACAATTTAACTCTGTCTGATATAACTTTTTGCGTAAGTTCCAGACGATTAACTTGCTTTATAATGACAATAGCAATTTCTTAAGATAAATTAAAAAAAAAAAAAATACAATACGTAAAAAATAATTATATTTGATGCGTACAACTGAACTATTTACACGTTCCATTGAAGAAACATAATGCCTAACAAATTCGAATAAAAACAGTGCGATGAAAGCGGGCATTAAATCATAATCATTAATAATATAATAATACAGTGTTATGTTAGGAATCATGAGGAGATTTCAAAAGGCAGAACATTGCCAGCCGCCACAACTCGCCGACGCTTCGTCACCGGATTTATCGCCAGTAACGGTTATCGTCCGATCGTTAGAAGTGGATTCCCAAAGACCAGGCGTTTGTATGATCTATTTAATAGATTCAGAGAAAGGAGAATTGTATAAGATTCATTTAAAAAAACAAATACTATTCCAAGAAATAATGAATTACCCATAAAATTTTACCTTTTGTACAAGTTCCTCAAAAGCACACTGTACTCCATCTTTGGTTTTGGCGCTAGATTCAATAAACAGGGCTGCAAGTCGCCGAGCGAACTTCAGGCCATCTTCTCGGCTTACTTCCCGGTTGCTCTGTTCATTCATTCAAGAATTCATTTTAATAATAAACCATGATTAGTAAGACATAGCGTTTCATGTACTTATTATTCGTGTCTTTTCAGCTTTGGTTTAGCTAAACCTTTGTATTTTACCCGTTCCTATTATTTTTATATGAATTAAAGTTTGTCCTAAGTTACAATCTCGTCTTCTCTCAAATATATTGGTGGCTTCTGCCAATATCTAGAGAAAACTATTCTGATATAAAAAATATATTCAATTTTGTTTTCGATATGGAGCTACAGTTGCCTACTAATACCAGATTACAGGAGGTATTTTTTGAAAACTTAATAGAATTCATTAATCTAGAATTTAAAATAACGCAGGGCATGTAAGTCTTTATGTTGGTAATTGTAACACAATAAACATAATAAGTACTGTCATGATGCTGGGAGGTGAAATTCGGCAATAACTCGTAAACTATGTCAGAGAAGAGCACTACACGCGGGATAGTGAAGCTGTGGTCCACTTTGAGGGAGCTTGTATTCAGAGTGTTCTGTTGATACAGATACAGTACTGCTGAATGAATGCGCTCGAGAAGCCAAGCTTTGTCAGTTCCACAATGGCTCTTGAATCCAGCATGTATTATTCAAAAACGTATTTAAACCTTAGAAGTACACTTCAGAAGGCAGAATACATCTTATCTACATGTCCTACAATATGACTGTATGTCGTTTCACATTATATGCTATAAATGTAAAGGTCTTTCTTCAATATTAGCTCGTGAAATATCGATAATAAAAAGTTTCAGATTTGGTATTCTTGATTTCTTTGATGAATGTACTCATCAGTTTTGGTTACCTTATCACTGTTGCTAGTTTTGGTAGGAGTAAGATTAACAAGTTTGATTTGTTGAATAACCCTTGCAAACGACTAATAGCATTGCTGCACATAGATTTAATGTCAACAGTTTAATTTGATTTAAACTGTCCGTAGATTTTTTTTCTCTCTTTTCCTAAAAAGATCAAATTCTCAAATTTTCTTTAAAATATAGGGCAAATCCCCATTTACAAGATTAAACAAGTACCCAACATTTCATTCATACTTCAGTTTGTAATTTCTGTTATATAAAAATAATTTACATTTTATGACAAATATTTAAGTAAGTTTACTCCATTAATGACAATTTAATGCAGTAAAATTACTTAAATGACATCAATTGTAATAAAATGTACATTATTTTTTTATAACAGAAGTTACGAACTGAAGTATTAATGAAGTTTTAGGTACTTACTGATTTGTGTACCATTTGGCGTTTAATCAACCCTTATAATCAACCCTTAAACGTTTTAAACTGTAACTTTTTGTTACTCCATTAATGACAATTTAATGCAGTAAAATTACTTAAATGACATCAATTGTAATAAAATGTACATTATTTTTTTATAACAGAAGTTACGAACTGAAGTATTAATGAAGTTTTAGGTACTTACTGATTTGTGTACCATTTGGCGTTTAATCAACCCTTATAATCAACCCTTAAACGTTTTAAACTGTAACTTTTTGTTACTCCATTAATGACAATTTAATGCAGTAAAATTACTTAAATGACATCAATTGTAATAAAATGTACATTATTTTTTTATAACAGAAGTTACGAACTGAAGTATTAATGAAGTTTTAGGTACTTACTGATTTGTGTACCATTTGGCGTTTAATCAACCCTTATAATCAACCCTTAAACGTTTTAAACTGTAACTTTTTGTTACTCCATTAATGACAATTTAATGCAGTAAAATTACTTAAATGACATCAATTGTAATAAAATATACATTATTTTTTTATAACCGAAGTTACGAACTGAAGTATTAATGAAATTTTAGGTACTTACTGATTTGTGAACCATTTGGCGTTTAATCAACCCTTATACTTTAACGTTTTAAACTGTAACTTTTTGTTAAAGAGATTTAAATTAAGCATTTATTATAAGTCTCAATTTTATAAATCTGCGGTTGTCCAAAATCAACTATCCAATCCAAAGATTTAAATATTTCTTGAGAAATTAGAGACCAACTAAATAATTGCAAATAGAATACCAATAACAATAAATATTATAAACTATTAAAATTTCGATTATCTAATTCTGAGGATCCTAAGTTATCTAAGTTAATTACAACAAAATACACAGAATTACCTTATCGATTTTATTTCCTACAACCATTTTGACCATGTTTGATTTAGTAGAATACGTTTCCAATTCAGTTACCCAAGAAGTCAACTTGCTAAGTGTTTCTTTACATGTTACATCGTAGACCAGGATGGCTCCTTGGGCGTCTCGATAGTAGCTAGGTGTCAACGTCCGGAACCTCTCCTGTCCGGCAGTGTCCTACGGCCGCAAACATAAACATTTCACACAAGCTGGACTTAGGGGATAAGGTGAAAAGGGTTGGTAATTAGAAGAATAATAATTTTAAAAAACAATTATTTTTATAATAAGCGAGTAGGTATGAATTGGTGCCTCCTGCACCTCATTTACGTGAAAACAAAAATTCGTAAAAACGATGGTCTGATTTTCAACAGCTATCAAGAAACGTATATTTTATTAACGCATGGCCATTTTAAATTAACTTCTAGAAATCAAAAGCCAAAGCATATAAATTACACCAATTGAAATAAATTATTATTCCTTATTTTAAGAGATAGTTTCAATTTAGAGCTTAAAATTGAAAAAATATCGCCATGGAAACAATGTCTCACTGTAGATAGTTTCAATTTAGAGCTTAAAATTGAGAAAATATCACCATGGAAACCATGTGTTAGTGTAACTTTGGTCGATGCGTACCCTAACCTTTCCTCAGAACTACCCTTACATGGATTTCCCTGAGTTTCTCTCAGAAGGCGGCCAACAGATTAGCTCTTGTATTTTATTTTAGTAGCAAAATTAGTTTCATATTCATAAAATACTTTAGAAATTGCTGTTCACTCACCCATATAGCTAACCTCACTGTGTTTCCTTCTGTTGTCAATTTCTTCGTCTTGAAATCTACTCCTATTGTGATCGCTTGTTCTTGGTTGAACGTATCCTCCGTAAAACGTAGAAGAAGGCTATATAAAAAGAAAATCTAGTATAAACATTAACAACACTTTCTCTTACTGTTATTTATGTAAATAAATGATCTTGGAAACTTATAATTTCTACAAAAAAAGATAGTTGCTTTTAAAGACAGTTAGTTTTCTATAAAGAAATGTTATTTTGAAAGAAGCATGTTTCCACAGCTCCTCTAGATCAAATTATAGTAAATCAAAATTCTTGTGTGATTAGTATTATACACTGTTGTCCTGACAATCTGACAATACAAAATTTTGGTAATACGTTTGATACTTCCAAGAATTACGCGTGTTTTTTTTTTTTTTTTTTTTTTTTTTTTTTTGAGGGGTGAAATGCGTTTACGCACGCAGAGGCCCTGCTGTGCCGGACTCCCAAAATAGACTACCGGCTAAAACACCCCCCCGCTGCTAGGCCTAGCCTGGATTCACTGGCGACCAGCATTACTTCAGAGCTAGGCCTCTGTCTTTACTCATTGGAGTATTTCCCTCGGTGTTACCCTACTTGGCAGTCGTCCAGGTCCTGCTTCTTCTGCTGAAGAAGGTCCCTGGCGTACCTAGCTGCAGTCTGCCAGTTGGCCTCACTGGCCAGCATAGTTTCGACTATAGTGTCTGGAGTCTGTTGCCCAATCACTGCCTCGAAGTGACCTCTGAGCCGCTCCCACCGACCGCAGGAGAAAAACGTGTGGGAAGCATCGTCTTTACTGCCGGGGCAGTAAAGGCATTCCTCATCCTCTACCTTTCCCACCTTTTTCAGGTATGCCCTGAAATAGCCATGCCCACTCAGGAGTTGTGTGAGGTAATAGTCCACTTCCCCATGTGGTCTCTTCGTCCATGGCTTTACCTCCTTTATTAACCTAGCGGTCCATCGACCCCGCAGATCATCTTCCCAGGAAGCCTGCCACCTCCGGAAAGTCCCATCCCTCTCCTCCCTGGAGAGAGCCTCCTTACTCCCCTCTGCCCTCCTTTCGTGGAGGATCTTGCGTTCCCTAGCAAGGAGTGCAATCGGGATCACTCCGGCAATCACGAGAACCGCTGGCTCAGACACCGTGCGATATGCAGAGGCAATCCTCAGCGCACCAAGCCGCTGCACACGAGCCATTCTCTTCCTGTAGACCTCCTTGTTAAGAGCATCTGCCCACACCTCAGCTCCGTAAAGGAGTATCGAGTGTGTCACACTCATCAACACTCGGCGTGTGCTGCCCCGGGGGCCACCAACGTTCGCCATCAGCCTACTGAGGGACGCGACACTCTTTGCGGCCTTATCCGCTGCGCTCTGAATTTGCTTACCGAAGCTCAGCTTGCCATCAATCATCAAACCCAGATACTTGGCAGTGCTCTTCGAGGTCACAACTTCTTCCCCAACATGCCATGATATGCTCGTGGGGATCCTCTTTTTGGTCAGGAGCACAATCTCTGTTTTGGACAGTGCTAACGATAGTCCATGCTCCGTCATCCATCGATTGACGATACGCATCACCCTACTCAATTTTAGTTGGGCTTTCTCGACATCACGTGCGGCAACAAGTGCTGCCACGTCGTCTGCGTATCCAACCAAAACTGTCTCTTCTGGCATTTCCTGTCTGAGCAGGCTATCATACGCCACATTCCAGAGATCCGGGCCCAGGATCGATCCCTGCGCTGCACCTGCCGTAACTGCGGATGCTCTTGGCCCTCTCGAGGTCTGGTAAATAACTGTTCGGTTCCGCAGGTAATCACTTATTACTCGCAGAAGGTACTTCGGGACTTGAAACGTTTCCTCCAGCGCTCTCAGCACATCTACCCAACTAATTGAGTTGAAGGCGTTTTTTACGTCAAGCGTGACCAGAAGGACCACCCGACGAGAATGATGATTGTGATCCTCCGCCCTGCGTACCGCCTCAATTACTTCTTGGACCGCGCCTACTGTGGAGCGCCCAGACCTGAAACCATATTGTCTCGGCGATAGGTCTCCTGCCGCTTGCACCGCCAACACTAGTCTTTCCCTGAGGAGCTTCTCGTATAATTTGCCCGCTGTATCCAACATACATAGAGGCCGGAAGGACGACGGAAGTTCCGGTTCCCCCTTTCCCTTGCTAATGAGGACCAGCCGCGCTATCTTCCAACGGGTACTAAAAACCCCAGCTTTCAGGCAGGCATTATACATTCTCAGTAACAGACCAGGACTCTGCATTGCGACCAACTTAAGCACCTCATTAGGGATGCCGTCAGGGCCGGGCGCTTTCTTGCTTTTGAGAGAGCATACGGCTTTCTCAAGGTCCCTGTTGGTGAAAAGATGAAAATCCCCTACATCACCAAAGTCCCTATCACTCCGAACTGGGTGGGAAGGAAAGAGCGCCTCCACGACTTTTTCCATGGCGGGCACATCCATGACTAATGGAGTTCTAAATGCCCCGAGTTTTTGGGATACTATCTTATACCCCAGTCCCCATGTATCTACATCCACATCCTCTTTCAATTTTTCCCAGCAGCGCATCTTGCTTCTGCAGATAGCTCGCCTTAGTTCCCTCTTCACTGTTTTATACTCAATCAAGCGAAGTTTTGCGTCTGGCCGACGTCCTGCTCGTTGAGCTCTCCTTCGCAACTTAATGCACTCCTTACGCAGCCTGGCTATTTGAGGGGTCCACCAGTAAACGGGGCGTTTGTCATGACGCGGCTTTTTCCGCGGCATAGATTTTTCGCAGGCTTTGACAATAAGGCTCATAGTTGAAGCAACAACAGCCTCAGCGCCTGCTTTCCCCTCGAGCACAGCATCCTCAGCCTGATCCACACCTCTAGCGAGCACATCGAGGAATAGCTCCATATCTATTCTCTCGAGATTCCATCTTGGAGACATCTCCTGGTTTCCCAAACTATTGGTCCTAGTCCCATCACGAATTTCAAAAGTAATAAACTGATGGTCACTTCCCGTGTAATCTTCGATTACCGCCCACTTCTCAACACGTGATGCAAAACGCGGAGACGCTAAAGAGATGTCGGGTATCGTTTCCGTATACCCAGGGCGCCGAAAGGTTGACGTGGAGCCAACATTTAGGACTAAAAGTCCTGTTCTGGCGGCCATCTCCATGGTGAGCCTACCTCTAGTATCTGAGAACGGCATACCCCATTCAACTGCCTTCGCATTAAAGTCCCCTACCACTAGTAACCTTCCGGACATACTCAGGACTTCATCTTCCAACGAGTTCAACTTTTCCTTGAAATCGTGGATGCTTTCATTAGGGGTAAAGTAACAGCTAATGAAGGTGTCTCCTTTACTCTTCACCCAGACATAACCATTTCTGCGACCATAGCACTCTATGGGGACTCTTCCAAGATCTGGAATCCAAATTGCCGCCGTGCCAAGCAAGTCGTTAAACCAGGACCCTGGGTCCCGATCACGGTATTGTTCGCTAAGCAGCACTAGATCCGATCTTTTTTCTAAAATTAACTGGCTAAGAAGAGAGTCAGCTGTCTTACTCCTATTGAGGTTTCCTTGCAGAACTCTCATCAGGCAACAGACCTCTTGGCTTCCTCTAGAGCCTCCCGGAACACCTTGCAACTTCCCGATCCAGGAAGGTGCTGGCATGCATCAGGGGCAAGCTTTCTGTCGGCGCAAAGCATACAGTTTCCTTTTGCCGTACAGGTCTTCGATACATGGCCTGCCTCCCCACATCTGTAACAGAGATTGCTACGGTCCGGGCCCTTACAGGCTCCTGAAACGTGGCCGTATCCCAAGCATCTAAAACATTTAGGCACTATTGTTCTTCGCTTGACCCTACAGCGAACCCAGCCGATCTTAATATAACCATCCTTCATTAGCTCGTTTGCGCCCCTTACACTGAGCTGGACGATTGCTACCTTCAACCCTCTATTATTCGCCTTTGTGAGATGGACTCTCAGGTCTCCGGCGTGTTCTCCTAACTGCTGTCTAATGGCCTCAGTGACTTCCTCCTCTGAAGAAAGGCTATCAAGGTCACGAATTTCCACCGAGACTTTCGGCTCAAGCTGCCGAACTGTCGCGCTCTCTTGAAGAATGCTACAAATAACCGTCTCGAAAGCAGCCTTATCCTTCGTGTTGCGCCCGAGCTCAACTAGAATATCGCCAGACCTAGTCTGCCGGATACACCTAACCTCCGTCTCAGTATCCTCTGGCTTAACCTTCTCTCGGATCTCACCTAGAACCTCTGCATAGGACTTTCCCTCTGCAGGCTTAATCAGCAGGGCATCCAAGCGGGGTTTCGGCGGTTTCTTCTTTTTATTTCTTTTCCTCCTCTTGGCTTTTGGCCGCAAACATTGTTTGTTTTCATCAAGTGACTCAGCCGCCTGATGATCTTTAGTTTTCTGTGGTTTCAGCGCCTTTCTTGGGCGGACTTCGGTCCACTCACTGGTAGCCAGGGTCTCTTCGGTTCTTCCTTCCCCCGGGTTTATTACAACCAACTCTTTGTCGTTTATATCTGTTGGTATAGATAAGGACGACACCTGGGTTCCCGCATGCGCCAATATCCCTGGTGTCCTGGACCTTTCCTGCAACCTGATTAGACGCTGGAGGGCCACCCCCCAGAAACCACGTAAGGATTCGATCACCTCCACCGACTCCTCTAATTCGTACAAGCCGTCCTTGATATCCATACTGATATTCCGTTGGCGACCTGTGGCAAGTTTCATTTTTTTGAGGATGTCCTTCATTCTTCGCAGTTCCTCATCCACTCTCCTGCGAGCGACTTCCATATCCTTCTCTTCCGGAGAGCCGATTGAACCGCCGGCAAGCACCCGCGAAATGACCGGGGATTCGCGTATCTCCTCCACCTCAATGGTCAATGCTCCTTTCATCGAGAGTTCAGGAGCCTCTTCTTGTTCTGCTTTCTTTGCCATTTCTTCCGCATTCTTCGCCGAGATAGGCGGGGTAGATGGCGGTGTTCTCTTCATCCTAGAGCTCCGTTGGAAGGGACTGGACTTTCCCTCCATTGGAGGGGCCGAATTCTTCATCTCCGAAGCATCCATCGTTTTCTGCTGGGTAAGGGAACCCTCACTACTTTTCTCTTGCACTTTTGGAACAATTTTTTTTAAATTACTTTTCATTTTATTTTTTTCTCCTCCCGCTCCGCTCACACACTACTCAAGGAATAAGCAACTATGTTCGGACCGTTCCCGCCCGAGGAAGCGCAACACACCCACGCCAACAACCCCCCAAGCACAGCACGCCCGCGAGTGGTGGCCTCGGCAGAGCCCCCCGCCAACCGCGGCAGGTCCCTAATCCGGTCGCCAACCGGAACTACCGCGACCAACGAGATTATACACCGAATGATAAGGCAGCCAGGTCGTGAAGGCTACTCCGACCCGGGCCAATGTACTGTCCGGCGGCCTGGGAGCGCAAGAGTAGAACCCAGTTTTTAAGCTGTACCCTCCACTCACGCGCGCACCGCACAAGGGAAACCGCCGACGCGGGAAGCACCCCCCGGGAATAGAACAGACCGAAGGACTAGGAAAGGTAAATGAACAAAGGAGAGGTGGGGAAAGGATAGGGAGTGGAATCGAAAGGAGGGATGAGGTAGACGGTCAACGGACAGTTGCCCCTTTAGACGCCTCTTACGTCAAGCGGAAAACACTGTGGTCCTATTCTACCCCCGGAACCACAGGGGGAACGCGTGTTAGAACCATACAATATGCGGAAACAGAACTTTGGACGAGTGCTTAACTTTTCCCCACACCTAAAACTCCGCTTAAATGAATTTTACTCGTAAAATGTTTCAAATACAAGAAATAGAACTATTTTTGTAAAAAAGTTATAATCATTGGAACTATTTTGTAGAAAAACACTAAAATGCGCATAAAAATAAGTTCAATTCAATTTTACTTCTGATCAACCGACTTTCTTCAAATTTGGACTCTAATTTAACGAAATACTTAATGGCTGTTAATACTGAATATTGAAATGAAACCAGCTCCTTGAAATAAGCTCCAATGGGATAGTAGGATGAAGGAAATTGCAGCCAATGACCTGCTGCCGCGATAAGAGGTAAACATAAGAGACGTGTAATATTATCAGTGCCTGTGGTGGGGCTGATTCTGTTCAGTGTTCTATTAAAGAGGCTTTCTGCGAGCCGTTTCTTGTGAGTACTGCTGCACATCTCCAACCGTCATGTACAAAACTAGTAAGTATTTTGCTTGAGTAAGTACATGCTTAAGTAAGTGGCTTACAGTTATTATTAACGATTTGCTTGTTTAACATTGAAAATAAGCATAGTTCATTTTTGTTACTGAAATCGTCAAGATTTTGAGATTTCACCGGAAATATTACATTTTTGAGACAAAAAGGTTTCGATCACATCCGTTAAGGTTTTATTTAAAACCGATCAGCTGAAGGTACCACTTCATTGAATCCATTTTCCAGCTAATTTTTGATTTTCCCGAAAATAGTGCCGAGCATTTTCTTTAATCTTTATTAAGGAGACTTCCAAGGAGAGGCTTCCCTCAAAAGCGCTACCCATAATGTACGATCCTGTTTTTCCCCATTTTTTTTTAAGGAGGGTTAATTGTGGTACTTGATCTGCGAAGGTTATATGCATTGTTGGTTAGTGGGTTCGATTCCCGGTCTTAGGCCTTGGATTTTATTTAATGGTTAATAAAAGAAATTTAACAGTAAAGTATGTTTGCTAGTCGCCTCCGTCCACGACACCTAATTGGTAGTTAGACGTTAAGCCCCGCCTGAAAAAATAGGCCATTACTTTACTTTTTTAATTGTGTTCCAAAAACTGAACGTACCATTTTACTCAGTAGATTGTTTTAATTTCTTTTAAACAGTTCTTACTACTCTAATCTTTCTACTCATATTGATCTATAATTTTCTTGTAACATTTTTCTCAGAAAAATAAGATTAAAGAGAGTCTTCGGCGGGATGGTATTTTGGTAGGTTTCCCTTAGAACAGTAGTTCTCAACCTTTCTAATGCCGTGACCCCGCAATGCAGTTCCTCATGTTGCGGTGATCCCAAACCAAAAAATAATTTTGGTAGCTTCTTCATAGCTGTAATTTTGCTGCAGTTATGATTCGGAATGTAAATACCTGATATGCATTATGTATTCTCATTGCTACAAATCAAACATAATTTAAACATAGTGATTAATCATAAAAACAACATTTAATTATACATATATTGAGAAATATTTATTACTAATTCCAATAAATAACATTAACGGCCATAACGGCGTGCGTTCCCGCTGAATAGCGCTGCTGCAGACGGTAGCGCGGCTTCTCAGAGGCTAAAGCCATCGGAAATATGTATTTTCCGATGGCTTTAGGCGACTCCTGTGTTTTGGTCGTTCGCTCCCCGCCGGGGTCGCGACCCACAGGTTGAGAACCGCTGCCTTAGAAGTTCCAGTTTTCAATAAAATATAGGGTCCCCTGTGTCATTTTAGGTGATCAGAATGGGTCGTAAAATCCAGAGAATGAACTTTTCACTTGCCTGGCACTTTTCAGCAAATAGTTTCTGAGGTTTTCTTTTAACTTCGTCCATACTTCTTTCAAGAGGCGTATGTTGGACAGTGGTCAAGGGCGTAAAGTTCGAATCCCATCTGTAGCTACTTATTATTTTTTTAGAAATAAACTTTGTTGTAAACTTTCCAAATTGTACTCATATTGATTTTCTGCTAACTTTGGTTTTTCTCAAATTAAAATCTAAAATGAACCATGAATATTGTTCTAAATAGAAATTGTTTACATCTTTTTTATTTATCCTTGAATAAAAGATTAGAACGAATCGGAACGAGAATCTCAATGTCTAATTAGTCTGCACGAACAGTCTATAAATGAAACAACACAAATAAAGAACATCTGTCGAGAATGCTCGCTTGACTTTTTCCTTAAAATAATTCTCAAGATCCTAACTCTTCAAACTCTGAATCATATTTACTTTTTTCAATAAATAAAATAAACTAATTAAGCTATTTATTGAGCTGTACAATATACTCGTATACACAAATACAATTAGTGAATACACAATTAACGAACAATGATAAACTAGTTCAAATCAAGCCGACAGGGCTGAGGTCTCTTTACAAAGAATCTCTTTGTATACTGACAAATTATTTTAACAAAAATTGAAACTTTCTAAACAAAAGTAAACCAAAATACCAAAAAGCTATAAAGAGAAATTTTTATCAATTTGACAATTTTTTGTATTCACTATTACCTTATTATTTTATCTACTTTATTTATTTTATTATTATTATCATTGTTTTTCAATCGGTCAAATAAAAAAAAACTCGTCTTTTTGCCTACGTTTAGACAAATATATTCGTCCTCGCCAATCTTGAATCTTTAGTCTATTAAGCACCTTTACCCTCTTTTCTATTCATTCCTCTTTGGGGTGTCTTCCATTTTTCTCCTTCACTTCTCTGTCTTTTCACCTTCCTCCTCTCCTGATTTTTTAATTCCTCCAGAGGAAATAATTTCCCATTCACCAAAAGTTTGCCATATTTCATTAATACTTTGCTATCGGCTGTTTTTAGAGACCACGCAAAGGGATACAGCTTTTCTCTTATCATCCGTATTTATTTTGCCAATATTATAAATATGTAGTTCATAAAACGTAATCATAACTCTGAAATTGATAGTTTAAGTGTGAACGGATTCGAAAAATTTTAGTAACTCATTGAATCTACATTTATTCTGTATAAATGACAAGGCTGGACATAATGCTGAAATGGCACAATTAATCGAAGCGACTTCCCCTTACATCGAAGTGTCCTTAATCGAACTTCTTAGAAAAAAGTATTAAATAAAATGTTGTAGAATCATGAGAATGCTTTCTAAAATTCAGTTTTTCGGAAATTTCAAACGATTCCAATACGCCTAGTAAGAGAAATTAAAAAATGTTGCGTCATCTTTCTCTCTCTTGCCTCGATTTTACCTAGTAAGTTCAAGATAGCGAAAAATGGTTAATGGGTTTTTCACGTAGACTGTGGTTCTATCGTTTGTAAAAACTCAATTCAGGTCAACTATGTCCAAAAAATGCCATAAAAATTCATTCCTCTCCATATTAATTCCTAAAACTTTATATTATTTAATCAAATCATAATCAGACAAATAAAATTCATGATACCTTAATTATGAACTTATTCTTATCTCCTGTTTACTTTTGATTTTGACTCTAGAGAGGTTTTTTCCAGGTGTACTGTTTACATATTACCACGTAGTTCCGTAAATGAAAAAATAATATAAAATGATAAAAGAAGTTCAAAGACCACAGAAAGCAATGGTAAAATGAATTTTCCTTATTTAATTTTCCTGATAATTTACACAGAATAGGGAGTGTTACTTTTAAAATAAAATTTAGGCTATCGATAAGTTTGTTTTTTTTAACCTAGGCACTACAGATTAAAATTATCATAAACAGCTAAACAAATATTGACTTTACAAGAGGCGCGAATTGCCAAGTGTTATTCAGTTAGCAAAGCACTTTAATAGTATCAGTGGTATTAAAAAAAACTAATAATAAGTACTTTCTCAGTATTACTAAAATTATAAAATTTCAATAATTTCACCTAATATTTGAAAATGGAAAACAAAAAAAATGAATCAACACTGATTTGATTATGTTGGCTAAATGTTTTACTCGTACGTCTGGCTAAATGCCATTTGCAAACAAGTAGATGTTTAGATTTTTTAAAAGCGGTACGGGACCCATGCCTCACGGCACCGCAGCCACAAGAGGCTTATTTGCTTTTGCAAACAAGTAACAAAAAATAATATATGCAAATGTGATTAGTGTTAGTATTATTCTTTTAAAACGCTCCCACTGATCAAATGAAAGATTTTTTTAAGTTTTACTTATAAAGTACGTGTTCAAAACGAATCGATTTTAGGTATTAATAATAAAATTAGTGATAATAATGATAGAAGCAGTAATGCTATATGTATTTATTGAAGTTCGTGATGGTATTTTTTAAAAAAAAAACAAAAAAAAAAACAAAAAAAAAAAAACGGTAGTCTATTAAGGTTACGGTCGATTCTGTCTAATAAATGTACCATAAATGATCCGAAACGTAATGGCCGTAACCGAAACGATCCGCGAGTTCTGTATTAAGGAGAAGGTACCCTGAGCGCCATACTCATCAGACCACCTCTACGATAGAGCTAAATCTGAGGAAGCGAGTGCCGTAAAAAGAAGCATAAAACAATTTTTACTTTTATTTATATGGAAAGAATTGCGATAATTTTTATTTCGAGTCTCTTCAGTCCGATGAAGAAGTTTTTAGAAAATGGGTGCGCGCATGTATGAACAAAGTATCTTCAAAGACGCCTCGACCTCTAGGATCGCATACATTTTATCGAAATTGGCTACAACGATTTGTAATTATATATTTCATGCATATTGTACTCGTTTTGATCTTAACATTTATTTCTAACAAAAAATGACGTGGTTTCGCTAGGACTACATACAAGGGTTCAAAAGCGTCTTTTGACGGTGGTGCCTAGACAACGGATCCCACTCCATGTTCGAGTCTAATAATAATCTCTGTTTAATCCTAATAATTACTTTAATAGAAATTTGTTTTGTTTTTTTTAATCAAAGTTTATCGCAGCCTCACTTTGCGTCCATCGCGGTTCGACTAAAACGATTTTAATTGAAAAGTTGCGAACATGAAAAATTTTTCTTTCTCCTTATTATTTGGGTCAAAACTAACCAAAATCCACTGAAAACCAAATCGGTTTACGTTGCGGAATTTTTTTTGGTTTAATTTTTCAAGTCAAAAAACGGTAAAAACGGCTTTTTTTGCATTGTTAAGGCTAATGAATGGAAAAACAATACAGTATTTTGCAAAACCAATGCATTGAAGCCGAGGGATTTTCCGACAGAAAAATTATTTGGGCTCTTTTAATCCAAAAAGTTTCATTAAATGAATTTGAATTTTGAAAATCTCACTTTCTCCAGTGTATAAATATTGTATTTTGCAGGAATGTTTCTCATTTTTGAAAAGTCCCATTCCCTTCTACAAAAAAACGATGATTTATTTGTTAAGTAAGCTTTGAAATGCGAGAAACCCTTGTTTTTGCCTTAATTTGCTCAAAAATGTCTTTTTTATTGATTTTGAATGTCGAAATTTCATTTTTATCATTTATAAAATACATCAATCTGTCGGAAATTCCCTCAGCTTTAAAATGCATGCATTGGTTTTGCAAAAAACTGTATTGTTTTTCCATTCATTAGCCTTAACAGTGCAGAAAAAGCCGTTTTTCCCGTTTTTTGACTTGAAAAATTAAAAAAAAAAAAACATCCGCACCGTAAACCGATTTGGTTTTCAGTGGATTTTGGTTAGTTTTGACCCAAAAAATAAAGAGAAATTTTTTTTTTTCATGTTGGTGAACTTTTCAATTAAAATCGTTCTAGGCCAGGGGTCGGCAACCTATTTTAAGTAGAGAGCCATTTCTCCTTAAATAATTTTAATAATTCTTACCAAGAGCCGCAAGGGTGATAGAGTGTAAACAACTCTGAAGATCATTTGTAATCACTAAGGAACGGATTTTTATGTATTTAAAAATGCCAAATATTTAATTAAAATCTGCATTTATTTTCGTCATGTGGAATATCTGTGATTTTCTTAAAATATTTAAGTAAAATGGACATTTTTTTTTATGAAAATGGAATTTTTTTGGGGGGGGGCAAGTTATAATTATTTATACAAGAAAAGAATATTTTTACAATTTATAATAATTTATTAGGAACAAAATAATTTGTTTTTACAAGTTATAATGATTTATACAACAAAGAACATTTTTACTATTTATAAAAAGATGTGTTAAATGTTCAATTTTGAAAACTTCTCTCTTCGAAATTGTTTGCAACCACATGAAATTTCAAATGTTGGAACGTAAAGTGACGACGATCTGGGCGTAAGATGGACTTGTAACGAGTAAAAGGTCGTTCAACATCTACAGATGTTATAGGTGCCTTGCTGAAAGAAGTTATCTCGTTGGTTGTAAAGGGTACACGATGTTCTGAGGTGACTTCTGTTCCACTGATAATATCAGAAATCTGGCAGATGGTCTCCCACCCTTTGTTCTTGCTCAGTACTTCTAACATTTTTGATCTTATTTTTTTAAAAATACCTTTAATAAATGGAGTTTTCATTCGTTTCAATAAAATTAAAATATACATTATATTTTGGGCAGGCTGAAGAGCCACACAATTGGGATAAAAGAGCCGCATGCGGCTCGCGAGCCACGGGTTGCCGACCCCTGTTCTAGGCGAACCGTGATATATAAACCGTCTTATTTATGCTGGATACCTCTAATCAATCTAAGATTTAAAATTACTACTGAAAATAATTTTGGGTTTTCAATCTTACAAGAGGAACTTTATTGCTCTTTTATCAAAACTAATTTTATATTTTTAAGAACCCTTAAAGACATAAATATTTTCGTGGCAACTCAATTTTGAAAATTTCACAACCTTCTACGAGTATACTCTTCTTGTGAATAAAACTAGATGTTTGCCATTCCTAGAATGTACCTGGAAGGCACCCGGCTTCTGTCAAGGTTCACTATCCTGGGTAGATTGCACTAATGGTGACTATCCTGTGGGAGCAGTGAAATCCGGTCTGGATAAAGACGGTGGCACAATGTACGTCGGTAGATGTTTCTACGAAGGAGATCTGCTTCCTGCAAAGGTAGCTCCTTCCCACGAATGTGCTTATGTCAGTTATGGAGGCAAGGAGATCAAACGAAAAGAATACGAGGTATGTAATGTGTATGTATTACTTATTTGGAATTAATTTTCTTACGGTCGTGCAGAAAGGCGGTGATTACTTGATTACGAGTGCGAAAAGTTCTTCTTTGCGACCACAATTTACTTTGCGCTCTCAACAACTTTCCATAAGCTTATTGATTTCATGTTTAAATTTAGATTACAAAGTTATATTCATCTGTTTAGTTCAATTCGGCTTGTTTATTTCTACAGAAAAACAAAGGGTGGAGTTTTGATATATTTATATCAAAACTTTTAAAAACAAGGGATAAAACTAACTTTTGCTGTTTGTATAAATTAATAATATGCTTCAAGCTGAGCTGTATTTTGTTTGATTCGTTTCCAGACTTATGAAGTCTAATTGTGTTCTCTTTTTTTTTCTTATTGTAAGTAGATGAGATATTTTAATTCAAAAGTAACGCTCTGTTACTGCATTTTTTTGTTTATCTATTTCACCCCAGAAACCAGTTGATTACTTCATCTTAGCCATTTTCTTTTCAAATTATTTTTGACTACGAAGAGGGAAGTATACTGTAGTAACTAATGCGGAAGTGTTGCTCGTCCAATATTAAAAAAAATTATCGTTGGGCTGTGTCATGGACACGGCCGTGTGTTGTACGTGAATACGTTTACGTAACGGGTTATATTTTTTATATAAAATATTTTTATTCATGTATTTAGGATGAAATCAAGGAAACAAATCGACGATCGAACACAATCTATGCCTATACAGTCCGTTGTCGATGTAGAAGCGATTTCATCATCCACTTGCATAATTTCAACCGCCCCAGCTGCAGATGTACTGACACCGTTGTTGATCCGCTCGGCACAGCTTGACCCGGTCGTATAGTGTTTTATTATTACCATTCGATTGTTCTTGAGAAGCCCTTTTCAACCGTATACGATCTCTGTATTTCGTTTTGTCTTTTCGATGCGTAAAGGCCGACATTATATATTTTTGATAATATTTTTTTATTCTAACAACTTATTATATTCACTGTCACTATTTTACAGCTGACGATTAAAACTTAAACAAACATCGTAGCTTCTCCGAGTCAAAAGTTATACTAATTGCAAATCTCGATACGCAGCAAAATGATCTCAAAATGGCGGGGCTTCCCCCTCCACCGCGCGCGATGTGTCACAGTCCTCGCTTATCGTAATGAATTCTTTGATCCTTTAGCTATCCAGTGGTCTAATTTAATTTTGGATGTAGACGATAGATTCGAAACTATAATGTCAAACTGTATCCCCCGATTTTGTTATCATTAGGTTTTTTGGTTTGCCTCCATATGATAGCAAATTTAAAGACGTATTCACGTCAAAATTCCGCATTTACAAGAAAAGTATCTCTTTCCGCACTGTCACGCAAATAATAATGATTTTTACTGATTTTATTTTAATTCACAGCAAACGTCCTTCATTTACTAAAAAGAAAATTAAAATATTGTCCAGGTTCTCGTGAGTGAAAGTATTGCATGGAAACCAGCCAGCGGAGGTGATGTTCCTAGCCAGGCGATACAGATTGGCTACACTGCTGATGGGGAGGCTCTTTACTGTGGCAGGGTATTTCATAAAGGTACCATCCAACCTGGCAAGGTTAGTAAACATTTAAAATGATATAATAATTAGAATTATTTTCTCACATTGTATAGTCGCAATAGTTCTGAATCCAAACCACGTTTGACTGCGGTGGCGTAGCACAATCTTTGGGGAGGAACTATTCCTGAGGAAAAACAAAATCCTTCAAGAGATTCGCTTTTCCCGGTTCAGCGATTTGACAAAAGCCCAAAATTCTATCAATACATTTAGTTCTCGTTAATACTATACAGATGAGAACATCTCACATCTCATAACGAAATGGCACTTTGAAGGAGTAATCCTTTTTTCCAGGAGTATCCTTAGTCAAATATTCTGGGAAAAATTGTAGATGTATGAGTTTGTAATCACTGTACAAAAATTAAACAACATCGTAGAAGTATTTGAAAAAATCTGTATATCCACAATTAATTCTTATTTATCAATATATAGATGGCAAGGCAGTGGAATTAACGGAAATAGCACTTTAGAGGCGTTGCCTAACAATCACCCCTCTCTCAATTTTCGAGAAAATTCTCTAACGTTTCGGGCACATTGATGCACTTCATCAGGAATTTCTTTTTAAGTTTGGAGAGCGTGCATGTTGTACGTTGCATATCCCTGGAATTCTCTTCGAGAATAGATTTGTTTACTTATAGTTCATTAATTTGGAATTACTTTCCCAAATAGTAATTTTTGTTTCGTACAGCAGATGAATTTTTTTTGTTTTTAGATTCTGTCACTTAGATAATTACAAACCATAGATTTTTTTTATATTCTAGACATGTTTATAGTAATTTCTACTTTGTTTTGCAGGTACACCCAAGTAAAGGTTGTTTGTACGTTCCTTATGGTAAAGAAGAACTTTCTTTTACAGATTATGAAGTTTTAATTCTTATCTAACTTATTTAAATATATTTGTATTATTAAGTGCTACTTCTAAGCGATAATGCCACAAAATAAATGCTATTGCGAGATAACTACTTTTCCTCATGTATAAGTGTTTAATATAAGAACTGCAATGGAATTGATTTATAATAAGCTGACATCATAAAAATTCTTATCGAAAATAATAAATTCAATACAATTAAACTGTTTAATCACTTTTTTATTTATTTTTTTAAATTAATCCACAAGTTGACCTATCAATCATTTGATAAACATTTTTCCAAGACTTCCTTAAACTTGTGTGGATTTTACGTGAAGTTTAAACGACTAACCAGCTGTTTACATACTATTACTATGGCAGCCATTAATAGAAATAATAAAAAAAAATACGATCTCCTTAAACCAAAAATTCTCTTAAGGTTACAATTATTATTGTATTTTTTTAAAATTCTTAATAACGCAACAAAGTTTGTAAAATTGTACAATTTATGAAAAAAAAAACAAAAAACATTTCAAATCAAGAGTTTCTAACCTGGGTCCACATTCTATTCGCCGATTTCAAAGGGGGTGCGTGCTGTTAGATGTAGAAAAGTTTGGATGAACAAGAGATTTAGTCTACATGGTTAGGTTGGCACTACTGGATAATGTTTTTGATTTTATACGTCGTAACAGGCACGTTTGTTTTATCCTGGATTAATGAAATTTGATGAGTTGATTTCTACTTCACTTACGTTACCTTCTCGTTCTACACTTGCAGAGAAATTATTATTATTATTTTTTTTGGCGATCAGTGAGTTGTTCTTGAGTCATCTGGTTGTACCGATTTAAAGATAGTTTCCAACATATTTAATGTGAAATAGGGTCTTTGAAGTTTAATTTTTTAACAGTTCAACAGTTTTTAACAGAGTTCTAGACTCCCAAAACTGGCTTCCATAACCGAAGAAAACAATTTAACTCTGTCTGATATAACTTTTTGCGTAAGTTCCAGACGATTAACTTGCTTTATAATGACAATAGCAATTTCTTAAGATAAATTAAAAAAAAAAAAAATACAATACGTAAAAAATAATTATATTTGATGCGTACAACTGAACTATTTACACGTTCCATTGAAGAAACATAATGCCTAACAAATTCGAATAAAAACAGTGCGATGAAAGCGGGCATTAAATCATAATCATTAATAATATAATAATACAGTGTTATGTTAGGAATCATGAGGAGATTTCAAAAGGCAGAACATTGCCAGCCGCCACAACTCGCCGACGCTTCGTCACCGGATTTATCGCCAGTAACGGTTATCGTCCGATCGTTAGAAGTGGATTCCCAAAGACCAGGCGTTTGTATGATCTATTTAATAGATTCAGAGAAAGGAGAATTGTATAAGATTCATTTAAAAAAACAAATACTATTCCAAGAAATAATGAATTACCCATAAAATTTTACCTTTTGTACAAGTTCCTCAAAAGCACACTGTACTCCATCTTTGGTTTTGGCGCTAGATTCAATAAACAGGGCTGCAAGTCGCCGAGCGAACTTCAGGCCATCTTCTCGGCTTACTTCCCGGTTGCTCTGTTCATTCATTCAAGAATTCATTTTAATAATAAACCATGATTAGTAAGACATAGCGTTTCATGTACTTATTATTCGTGTCTATTCAGCTTTGGTTTAGCTAAACCTTTGTATTTTACCCGTTCCTATCATTTTTATATGAATTAAAGTTTGTCCTAAGTTACAATCTCGTCTTCTCTCAAATATATTGGTGGCTTCTGCCAATATCTAGAGAAAACTATTCTGATATAAAAAATATATTCAATTTTGTTTTCGATATGGAGCTACAGTTGCCTACTAATACCAGATTACAGGAGGTATTTTTTGAAAACTTAATAGAATTCATTAATCTAGAATTTAAAATAACGCAGGGCATGTAAGTCTTTATGTTGGTAATTGTAACACAATAAACATAATAAGTACTGTCATGATGCTGGGAGGTGAAAATCGGCAATAACTCGTAAACTATGTCAGAGAAGAGCACTACACGCGGGATAGTGAAGCTGTGGTCCACTTTGAGGGAGCTTGTATTCAGAGTGTTCTGTTGATACAGATACAGATTGGTACTGCTGAATGAATGCGCTCGAGAAGCCAAGCTTTGTCAGTTCCACAATGGCTCTTGAATCCAGCATGTATTATTCAAAAACGTATTTAAACCTTAGAAGTACACTTCAGAAGGCAGAATACATCTTATCTACATGTCCTTCAATATGACTGTATGTCGTTTCACATTATATGCTATAAATGTAAAGGTCTTTCTTCAATGATTAGCTCGTGAAATATCGATTATAAAAAGTTTCAGATTTGATATTCTTGATTTCTTTGATGAATGTACTCATCAGTTTTGGTTACCTTATCACTGTTGCTAGTTTTGGTAGGAGTAAGATTAACAAGTTTGATTTGTTGAATAACCCTTGCAAACGACTAATAGCATTGCTGCACATAGATTTAATGTCAACAGTTTAATTTGATTTAAACTGTCCGTAGATTTTTTTTCTCTCTTTTCCTAAAAAGATCAAATTCTCAAATTTTCTTTAAAATATAGGGCAAATCCCCATTTACAAGATTAAACAAGTACCCAACATTTCATTCATACTTCAGTTTGTAATTTCTGTTATATAAAAATAATTTACATTTTATGACAAATATTTAAGTAAGTTTACTCCATTAATGACAATTTAATGCAGTAAAATTACTTAAATGACATCAATTGTAATAAAATATCCATTATTTTTTTTAAAACCGAAATTGCGAACTGAAGTATTAATGAAATGTTAGGTACTAGCTGATTTGTGTACCATTTGGCGTTTAATCAACCCGTATACTTAAACGTTTTAAACTGTAACTTTTTGTTAAAGAGATTTATATTAAGCATTTATTATAAATCCCAATTTTATAAATCTGAGATTGTCCAAAGTCAACTATCCAATCCAAAGATTTATGCATTTCTTGAGAAATTAGAGACCAACTAAATAATTGCAATTAGGGTACCAATAACAAATAAACATTAGAAACTATTGAAATTTCGATTATCTAATTCTGAGGATCCTAAGTTATCTAAGTTAATTACAACAAAATACACAGAATTACCTTATCGATTTTATTTCCTACAACCATTTTGACCATGTTTGATTTAGTAGAATACGTTTCCAATTCAGTTACCCAAGAAGTCAACTTGCTAAGTGTTTCTTTACATGTTACATCGTAGACCAGGATGGCTCCTTGGGCGTCTCGATAGTAGCTAGGTGTCAACGTCCGGAACCTCTCCTGTCCGGCAGTGTCCTACGGCCGCAAACATAAACATTTCACACAAGCTGGACTTAGGGGATAAGGTGAAAAGGGTTGGTAATTAGAAGAATAATAATTTTAAAAAACAATTATTTTTATAATAAGCGAGTAGGTATTAATTGGTGCCTCCTGCACCTCATTTACGTGAAAACAAAAATTCGTAAAAACGATGGTCTGATTTTCAACAGCTATCAAGAAACGTATATTTTATTAACGCATGGCCATTTTAAATTAACTTCTAGAAATCAAAAGCCAAAGCATATAAATTACACCAATTGAAATAAATTATTATTCCTTATTTTAAGAGATAGTTTCAATTTAGAGCTTAAAATTGAAAAAATATCGCCATGGAAACAATGTCTCACTGTAGATAGTTTCAATTTAGAGCTTAAAATTGAGAAAATATCACCATGGAAACCATGTGTTAGTGTAACTTTGGTCGATGCGTACCCTAACCTTTCCTCAGAACTACCCTTACATGGATTTCCCTGAGTTTCTCTCAGAAGGCGGCCAACAGATTAGCTCTTGTATTTTATTTTAGTAGCAAAATTAGTTTCATATTCATAAAATACTTTAGAAATTGCTGTTCACTCACCCATATAGCTAACCTCACTGTGTTTCCTTCTGTTGTCAATTTCTTCGTCTTGAAATCTACTCCTATTGTGATCGCTTGTTCTTGGTTGAACGTATCCTCCGTAAAACGTAGAAGAAGGCTATATACAAAGAAAATCTAGTATAAACATTAACAACACTTTCTCTTACTGTTATTTATGTAAATAAATGATCTTGGAAACTTATAATTTCTACAAAAAAAGATAGTTGCTTTTAAAGACAGTTAGTTTTCTATAAAGAAATGTTATTTTGAAAGAAGCATGTTTCCACAGCTCCTCTAGATCAAATTATAGTAAATCAAAATTCTTGTGTGAATAGTATTATACACTGTTGTCCTGACAATCTGACAATACAAAATTTTGGTAATACGTTTGATACTTCCAAGAATTACGCGTGTTAGAACCATACAAATGCGGAAACAGAACTTTGGACGAGTGCTTAATTTTTCCCCACACCTAAAACTCCGCTTAAATGAATTTTACTCGTAAAATGTTTCAAATACAAGAAATAGAACTATTTTTGTAAAAAAGTTATAATCATTGGAACTATTTTGTAGGAAAACACTAAAATGCGCATAAAAATAAGTTCAATTCAATTTTACTTCTGATCAACCGACTTTCTTCAAATTTGGACTCTAATTTAACGAAATACTTAATGGCTGTTAATACTGAATATTGAAATGAAACCAGCAAAAAAATGTGACCTTAAATTCCTAATTCAGGGAAAAATTTCAAATAAAAGTGATAGACCCTATTTCAGGTAACTGAGTTCAGGAAGTAAATAAGAAACGTTAAAGAGCATAAAGGTGCAGCTGACCTGAAAATATATTTGAATGAAGCTCTCAAATGACACTATCTTTATAGCGGACTTTAATGAATTCACAATCATCTTATGGAAAATTTAAAGTTACTTCGTTAGGAGTAAATGTATGCCTTTAACGCGTAAAAAGTTAAAGCCATTTGAACTAGAAATGAAGTAGTGAAAAATAAAAAAAATTAATAAACGACCGCTTTCTCGTAAACGGATGAGAACTTATCATGAATCAGAAACTCTTCTTTGATGCAAAATCACCTGTCTTCTTAAGGCCATTTCAATGTGTTACACTCTGAATGATATGGCTTCTTCAAAATAAAATAAATTCCACTTGAGATGGTTTAAAAATAATATCTTTCACACTATTTTAAATATACGTGTTCAAAGTTGAAATGGAAAGAAGAAGTGAAACACAGAGCGTAATAGAAATAACCTTGAATTAATTCCTGTAATATTGCAAAATGTGACTATCGGAAAGCATTGAGAGACCCAAAGAAACCTACAATTGCATGTTCTTTTTAAACGATATTCCAGATATTAATACCAAAATATCGAAATTGCATTTTAAAAGAGTGGAAACTAAAAAATGTTTTATTATTTTTTAAATTTGTTTATTTATAATGTCTTAAATGAATTAAGTCAGCGATTGAAAAATTAAATCTTGACTTTTAACTACAATTGTATTAGGAAGAGAAAAATTAAAGTAGCTTATAAAAATAAAATGAACTAATAAAACATTATTTCAGTAACATGTTTATCTTAGAAATATGAACTTAGTGACTTTATATTACATTTTACCTGGATTTTCCAACTCCACTTTCGCCGATTATAAGTATTTTCAACGTTGTCAAAACATCTTCTTCCATTTTGCATGTAACAATCACAGTTCAATAAAATTAACTTTTATACCCAAACTCAACCATGAAGAATCTCTAGTATTGGCACGATCTGACGTCATATATAAACTAGAATCAGCTGTGACGAAAGTATGAATTCGGCACAATAGTTTCCATTTTTTTTTTTTTTTTTTTTTAAGGAATCACAAAATACAATGATTTCATATTAAAAATTTTGTATTAAAAAACAAAAAATTCTTTTCTCTAAAGAAAACATTAGAATAAGTTATTTTGGTTATAGATATAGGAAAATTACATCAATAGCCGTTTCGATCGCAATAATTGTCCTAGCCTTCCTAGACCTTTCTGCCTGCGATTCTTGCGCTGGTAGGTTCGTTCCGTTGCTTTAATATATTAGTATTACATTTTTCTACGATTGACATTTTAAATTTTATAGTTTCTTTTGAATGTTTCTTAGAGTTTTCGAAAATATTTATTATACAACTGACAAGTGTCCAGGTTGTCTATAAATAGTGTAACGCGATACCCATGTCTTTAATGTGTCCCTAGTGATCTCGAAAAGAAAAAAAAAATTATTTAATTTATTATTTTTTTCCAATTTTTGTTTTTCTTTATTTATTTGTGATAATGCCATCCGACGCGAAAAAGAAACAAGCTCAGAAGAAAAAAGAAGCGGCAAAAGCTAGGCAAGCTGGGAAAAAACCGGTGAAATTGGAAAATGGAGATAAAGAGCCTAGTCCTGGTGCCAGTAATGGTGTTGATAGATCAAATGGATCGTTAGAATTAAGTGCAGAAGGTAAGAAGAAATTTATATATATTTGGGTTAGTAGGCGCCTCTTTCAGCACTATGATTACATTCATTAGCAGATGTAATTTAGGAAACCACGTTGATGGGAAATAGGGTTATCATGTAATTAGTTTAATTTTATTTCTTTGAAACTTTAATTAATAGTTTCTATTTTAATGTAAAAAAGAGTTGAACATTTACCATTCCATTGTGAAGTTTTTATAAATAATAATAATCATCTCCTACCTTTCTCAGTGACTTATTTTACTGTTTCACCTTGAACCAACTTTCACATTATAGATTTATGACATTATTATAAAAAGAAATATTGGTACGCATAGTCCATACTGTAAGTTATTAAATTAATCTACTATTTACCATCTTTTAAGTCATCAACTATTTATACGAAAATATGGCTGGTCATTTTAAATTACTAAATATTGGAGATTACTATTCCTGGACAAACTGACTGCGTTATTGTTTTTTAAAATTAATTAAGAATGATAAGTATATGCACTTTTATCTCAAAACGAAAAATAATATCGCAGTCCTTTTACAAGATGTAATTCCCTTAGATATTAAAAAAAAACAAAAATAATTACAATTGAGTGTTATATATTTCCATGACGTTATTTTAAGAGCATTTTTAAAATAGGAACTCTGCTCTATACCGGCTAGAAATCCTTTTTTTCCTTGCAATGATGTTTATATTCTCAGTCAATAACTATCGGTAGGCAGCAATAGATAAACTAGGCAATTAGGTTATAAATCTTTAGTTCATAATATTCAAATGCAATCAATCACGCTTTGCCATTTATTTTTTTTAGAGGCCCTTTGCTTGAAATTGGAGGCGGACGCTCGTCTAAATGCTGAGGCTAGATCTTGTACTGGTGCTCTTGCCGTACATCCAAGATCGAGAGATGTAAAATTAGATAATTTTTCTATTACTTTTCATGGCTGTGAATTGCTGCAGGATACTCGTTTAGAACTGAATTGTGGAAGGAGATATGGGCTGATCGGTCTGAATGGAAGTGGTGAGTAACTTTATTGTTAACGATATGTAATTTTCAATCTCAATGTTGTGACCTGTATTAGATTTAAAACAATTTACATTACAAGCTGAATACGTTTTTTCGTCTCAGTTTGAAATTGTAAATGGCATTATTGAAGTTGGTTTTTGTTAATAATTTAAACAACAAAATTTAGGCAGAGGTAGTAATAATCTGTATGAATTGGTAGTTGAACGTTAAACCCTTGAAAAAATTTACTTAATAATCTATATGTCTTTTACTTTTTTTTTTTAAAAAAAAAGTAAAATATTTTCTAACCAGTTAATATATTCGTTTTTCTATATTTTTTTTAAATAGGAAAATCCACTCTTCTTGCTGTCTTGGGCAATCGTGAGGTACCAATTCCTGATCACATAGACATCTTTCATCTTACTAGAGAGATGCCGGCCTCAGATAAGACGGCCCTTGAGTGTGTTATGGAAGTAGATCAGGAGAGGATCAGATTGGAAGAATTGGCTACACAGCTTGTCTCCTTGGATGATGACGGTTTGTTTTGTCTTTATTTTTTTGTACAAGACGAGAACTGAATTAGACTGCTTTGAAGACTCTTCTTGACAATTCGAAATCAACATTAAACAAACCCATCTGGGTCTGAGGGATTCAACTGAATTCTAAACGGTAACGAATCCAATCCCTAATCTTAACTTTAACCGCAACTATCCCAAGCGGCATTAAAGTCCTACTTACGTTACTTCCTCTTCATGTAAGATACACTTTCAATCCCTTTCCGCCTTATAAATTCTTTTTAGCCAGAAAACCTCTCTCTCAGAACCCTCTCAGACTATCCCGTCCGACTTCTCAAGCTTCAGTGAACTCATGATCTCGTTTCAGCCAGGAGGGTGATCGGAAGTACTAATTGGGTTCTTTTCTCGACTCCTTTAGTGATATCTTGTTGTTTTCTTTTTTGTCTATACTATTGCACTTCGTATTTATGCAATAAAGTCATGTATATAAATATAAGCGCAGCATTTTACCTAATGCCCAGTTTCTCAAAAAAATTGACATCGAATTTGGCAGTTTGTGCAATGAGTTCAATTCTATCTTTTTTATACAAAATTTCTGTTAAAAACAAAAATCGCAAGTTTTTTTTTATTGGTTAAACAATTTTAATTTTTCAAAATAAAATAAAAAAAGTAATTTTTAATTTGTTCCCTTGAAGAGTCTCAAGAACAGTTGATGGATGTATACGAACGTCTTGACGAACTATCAGCGGATACTGCGCAAGCCAGAGCTGGTTATATATTGCACGGTCTTGGCTTCACCAAGGAAATGCAAAATAAAAAGACCAAAGATTTCTCTGGTGGATGGCGGATGAGAATTGCTTTGGCCAGAGCTCTGTACGTAAAGCCGCATCTTCTGCTGCTCGACGAACCTACCAATCATCTGGATCTTGATGCCTGTGTGTGGCTGGAGGAAGAGTTGAAGACGTAAGTGCACTTTCATGAAAAGGAAATATAATGCTCAGAGGAAGTGGTAGGCTCAGCGTCTGCTCTGGAGAAACGACTCTCAACATTTGGTAGTAACTTTTAACAGAAAAGCGAAGCCGGTGGTTAAAGTTCTCTTACTTCCTAAGCTATCATGTTAAATTTTTTGGTCGATAAGCTCAAAACAATTTCTGTTTCATTTGGGTACCAACACAGCTGAGCCTATCGTAATTAATGTGTTCATAATTTTTTAACGCCCTTTAAATAAAAATACTTTGATTTCACACATGAGGGGCACGCTTAGATTGCTGCATTTAAAAGATTAGGATGCTCTCCAATCAAATTAGGGAAACTCAGAAGAACGCCTTTATAATGGTTCTTAAGGAGGCGCCACGGTAGCCGAGCGGTTAGAGGCGAGACCTGTGAAGCTAATATGCATTGTGGTTAGTGGGTTCGATTCCCGGTCTTAGGCCTTGGATTTTATTTAATGGTTAATAAAAGAAATTTACAGTAATAAAGTATGTTTGCTAGTCGCCTCCGTCCACTGACACCTAATTGGTAGTTGGACGTAAAGCCTGCCTGAAAAAATAGGCAATTACTTTAATTTACTTTACTTTAATGGTTCTTAAGGAAATGTTAGTACCATTAAAAATCCTAGTGTCAGATAACTAAAAAGCTGTTACAAAAATGTAAAGCCCTTTCCTTTTAAAGGGCTGAAAATTCTCTCGGCGGAACTTGAACACTTCCATCATACTTTTTTTTTATTATAGTTCCAAATCTCTTTTTGAAAATTCCTAAATTTGGTTAATCTAATACTTATTGTTGGACAGGTATAAGCGAATCCTGGTATTGATTTCTCATTCACAAGATTTTCTAAACGGAGTTTGCACTAACATCGTCCATCTGCACAAAAAGAGACTTAAATATTATACGGTAAGTGGAAAAGATTTATTTATTTTTTGCTTGAGTTTGTGCAAGTCAATAATAATATAAATTCTTTACGAGAAAATTAATTGTCGTAGTGAGACAAAAAGAAAATCGTAAATTACAGACTAGTCAACTTGAATTCGTCCTATGCATCTGTTTGCATTAGTGAATTCTTTTACCCATTTAAAATAAATGGATTATTACAATGAAAATGTTTTATGGGAGGGCAGTTTTTTAGCAAAACTTAACGTAACGATATGGCATGTCACTGTTGATCAGGTGAAGAAACAATATGTAGTTTTTAACTGATTGGTGAAGAAGATTTAGTCTTGGGGATTATGGTGAGGCGGCTGTAGTGAGGGAGAATGAAATCTATAAAAGTGGTATTATTTGTTTATTGTTCCTCCATTATTCATAAATTATAATCGTAAATGCTTCACATTTTCGTGAAAATCTATTTTTGTTTTTAATTGGAATTTAGTAAGATTTAACTGTGTTATAGATGGTACCACAAATAAAGCTCCCACAATTTGCTTCACCTCTATTTATGTCTGCTACTGTATTTTGCTCTTTTAGTTGCCACCACATTGGACGGGGAGCAACGTGCTTTTTTTCCTCGAATTTTTTGTATATATTGGTTGTAGAGAGTTTTCTGTTTGCAACGCATAACTGAGACTATGTTTCGAACGTTAAAAAAAGTGTCAACACATGAGAATTGGCTGTTCAATGTCATTCCTAGGAAAAAGTGCCGTAACATTTTCCACTCTCCTTCTCTACAAATGTTTATGTTGTGTTCTCAGAATTTTTCCTTCATACAGAACCAGCTTATTGCTCTCCCAACCAATCTTGCCAACCTAGTAATATTTTCCAGTTCGCTTCCAAATACAACGCCTTTTATCTCTTCCTTTCGTGAACAACAGTGTTGTGACATCATCATGCAGAATATTCCGGTTTAATAAAAACAGGTAGCTGTGCATTCCGGATTGTTCATATTTGTCGTGTACGCAATCGTTTCCCAGGAAGAGAAGTTTAATGGTTAATGATGGCGGGTCAAAGGAAGTGGGAGATTCCCAGTTCGAATTCCCCGCCGTGTTGTTACTTTGAATTAGAACGGGGCTTGCGCCTAGTTTCGTACTTTATAACACTAATTCCATTTAAAAAAGCTTCATACAAAATTCAACTTTATTTCTCACCATTAATTTGTTTTCAGTTTTAATTTCAATAAAATCTTCCTTTACAGGGCAACTACGATGCCTTTGTGAGAACGAGATTAGAACTTTTGGAGAATCAGATGAAACAGTACAATTGGGAACAGGATCAGATCTCTCATATGAAGGTAATGGAAACAAATGGCTTGATTTTATTAAAAATTATAAAGAAAATAATTAATTAGCAATGAATATAATATATTGAAACACACCTGCAGTCTACATAAAGTTATGCGGTTAGTATTTATTCACCTACTCTTACTCTACTAACCTGGACACAAAAGATATTATAATCGGATTTTGTATTTTCAACGGAAATACCCATTTCGAAGTCCTCAATGCAATGTTTTAGTGATAATAGTTATTGAGATATAGAAGGTTAAAGTTTTTGGGTTATGCATTTGGCTCAAATTTCAAACCTTTATATCTCTTTTCCTATTGATCGGATTTTAATGAATTCTTTATCAAATTGTAGAGAATAGTATTCTTCATAACTGGTATAAGTAAGCAATGTTTTAGTGATAATAGTTATTAAGATATAGAAGGTTAAAGTTTTTGGGTTATGCAGTTGGTTCAAATTTCAAACGTTAATATCTCTTGGTTCAAATTTCAAACGTTAATATCTCTTTTTCTATTGATCGGATTGATTAATATGCGTTGAAAAATGCAGGCACCATAAAATGGGTTTACGGTAAGACGGTGTGGTAAATGGAAACCCTCTATACATGGGGCGAAAGAAAAACTTTAGCTAATTGCCAAGACTTTATGGTGTTTGTCTGACTAGGCCCCTGGGAGTTTTTCGGATGTTCGTGAGCTTCTTGGTAGGAGCCGTGCAGACGGAGCTTTTTAAGGGAGGAAAAGAATACTGTTTTGAGTGGACGAACAGATGATATGTTTCAGGATTAGAACTCTCTAAGACAAAATATATTACTCCATTCTTTTCCTCGGAGGCTCTCATCTTATTTCTAAGTAAATTTTTTGTTTTTGTTTATCAGTAATAATTTATAATATTTACTATGTTTCAGAACTACATTGCCCGTTTTGGACACGGATCTGCCAAACTTGCCAGACAAGCGCAAAGTAAGGAGAAGACATTAGCTAAGATGGTGGCCCAAGGATTGACTGAGAAGGTCATCTCGGATAAAACTGTTACATTCTACTTTCCATCTTGTGGCTCGATCCCGCCACCGGTCATCATGGTCCAGGTGAGTCTGTGTCTGTCAGTCAGTCAGTAATCAGAAGTCTGCCACAACTCTAACTAATTTTGTGCATTATGTTTTCAGAATGTAAGTTTTAGATATTCTGAAACAACTCCGTGGATTTATAAGAATCTGGAGTTTGGAATCGATTTAGATACAAGAGTTGCCCTGGTCGGACCCAATGGTGCTGGAAAGAGTACTCTCTTGAAGCTACTGTACGGCGAGGTCGGTCCAATCTTAAATAATTATGCCAATAATAATTAATAATAATGGGAAGTTTGTTCAATGTTGACTCATAATTTCGTGCAATTTTTTTTTCTCTCGCCTTCTCTCCTAATGATAAGGAGAATACTGCGATCATGCTAAATTTCCGCTTTGAGTTCGAAAAAATGCCCTTCCTAGGGATTCGTCAATAATTATTTGTAACCAGTTGAATATACATAATCTTGTTATGGCTTGTTCTAGCTTATACCCAACGAAGGTATGATTCGCAAAAATTCTCACTTACGTATCGCTCGCTATCATCAACATCTGCACGAACTGCTAGACTTGGACATCTCACCGCTGGACTATATGCTTAAATCATTCCCAGAAGTTAAGGAGAGGGAGGAAATGAGAAAGATTATCGGCCGTTACGGTCTTACAGGACGTCAGCAGGTAAGGTTGAACTTGAAATTAAAGATATTCAAATACATTCCTTTATTATTATCATTTGTTTTGGATAGTAATCATCTTTCTCTCCCAACTCTTAGGTCTGCCCAATTAGACAGCTCTCTGATGGTCAACGATGTCGTGTGGTATTCGCATATCTTGCTTGGCAAGCTCCACACCTTTTACTACTTGATGAACCTACCAATCATTTGGACATGGAAACAATAGACGCACTGGCTGATGCTGTCAACGACTTTGAAGGAGGAATGGTGCTAGTTTCTCACGATTTTAGACTTATATCGCAGGTTTGTGAATTCAAAAGTAATATTTATTTACAAGAACTAAGAGCCGTTCGGCTGCCAGTTTTCTTTCTTTGAATATTTTGGAATTTGGTTAACTTGTTTTTTGTTATTTACATACACCATTTTATCCGTCTATTCCAATTAACCGTCACTGTCCTCAGTATTTACAAAATTTAAAAAAAAAAAATATGTCGCAGACATTGTATTCATTAATTTTAATACACAATAGAATGAATTGAATAATGAAAGATAGCTGACCTTTAAGGCTTAAGCGTATAAGCGTATAAAATATGTATACCAGTTAATACGAAGTTTTATACACGTTAAACAAAAGAATCTGGAAATTTTCCTATTTTTTCCCATTATCCGTCTATTCGACTATCCGTCACGTGTCCGGTCCCGGTCATGACGGATAACCAAGACTCCACTGTATTTATACCCTTTGCTGTTTCTGTAACTCAACCAAGCCGCATAGCCACGCCCAGAAGAGGACAATATATTTGTCGAAACGTTGGCAAAAAGACGAGTTGTTTTTATTTGACCGATTCCTCACAAATCTTCCATCCTACTAAGTTTTACATACAAACTTACAACTAATGGATGGATCAGTACTCCTATATTCCTGCCATCCTTATAGCTTAACCAGAAATTAAAATCACCGTAATCCCTTTCTTGCATTTTCTGTAGTTATTAAATGAAGTATCGTATATTCTCCTAGTTAATTGAATTTACTTTCCAAACTTTATGCTTTCTAGAATTGACATAAACATATATTTGTCGTACAGGTAGCAGAAGAGATCTGGGTGTGCGAGAAAGGAACAGTGACCAAATGGCAGGGCGGCATCCAAGACTATAAGGAACATCTTAAGTCTAAGATCGTGAAAGACAAAAAGAAGCAATAAGGATTCGAAACTAATCATGATGCACTCCTATAAATATATATATATATATATATATATATATATATATATATATATATAACAAAATGTAGATAACAAGAAAGGAAATGATAATAAATTAAATTGATTTTTTTTTCTTTTATTAAATAAAGAAAGAAAAACTTAAAACTTTTAGAAAAATCTCAAACATCACTTTCTTGTTCTGTTTTTAAATAACACTGAGAGGTTGAAAAGATCACTGTGTTCCTACCTTCACAAATTTATTTTTCACAACTTTCAAATTTATATAGCGCAAAAAAAAAATAAGTTGAAATTTTGTTGTATTTAATTTCAAAATTCTACCGAGAGAACACCCAAACTAAATTAACCCTGTAAAAAAGCAATGGACAAATTTTGTTATGAAATGAAATTGAAGGGAGGGGAGAATCGTGAATGAAAAAAGAAAATTTTGTATAACAAATTATTTTCCAAAATCTGTCAATAAATAAAAGAAAAGTTTTTTAGCTTCAACAATTTTCTGTTTTCTTCAATTTATTCAGAATGTTGTGTGCAAAGGAGAATATCGAGGTGTGAATGTGGTGGTGACGTAAACACAGCTCGGGGTGGGGTAAAGCCGAAAATTGTGAGGAAAAGTTTTACCAATCATTTCTGTTAAAACTGTGAAGATTGAATGGTATTAACTCTTCTATATCCTGTAATAGCAACATGAATCCATCTCTTCCACTGCTATCTAAACAGGTCTTTATTCTAAATTATGGAAATTAAAATTTCTTTAAGAGGTGGCTAATCAGCCACTTTTACCGCTACCCCTGGGTATGGTGACATCCCCAGTGGAGCCCCTCTCCAGTGTGATGAGAGGTATCTCTGTATTCTAGATTAGTTTCTAGTGCCGAACACTAAGCCCTATACACACTGACTGGAACTGCCCAATACTCGTAGTGCCGTTCTTTTATAGATTTATGTGATGCGTCAATCATTCTTAAATTTGCAGCGTCCTTCAGGTGGTCAAAGTGCGTCCAAATTCACTGTGATGTTCTTTAACAAATAATGTTCTATTTATAAAAAAAAAAGAAAATATAAAAAAAAATATACAAATCTACGCTTTCTGAAAGTTTCATTGGTTCATTCACCCACAAAAACCTCTTTTTTTATTCAAGATTCAAGATTTTTTTTGTTTTACCTGCAATGCTTCAAAAGATTTGTGCTCCAGGCAAACTACACAGGACCCTGCCAAGACAAGGAATATCAGAAGACTAAAAAGAAACTAATAATTTTAGTAAAGAAACTTTATTAACAGCTTTATGTGCAAAGTGGACTAGCGTGAAATTAAGTTTTATCAGTTAAGTATTAATTAGCAGCCTTATTATTCCTTTTAACCCTAACCACTTATCAACAAAGTCTTTATTTTACATTTCTTCAAAAAAAATATATATATATATTCTTCCTCAGAAAACTGGTAAAATTTACAAAAATATAAAAAAAAAACTGAAGCTAGCGTCAAGGAAGTTAACTCGTCAGCAGACTTCTTGTTCCGAAAGGATTCGCCACCCAACTTTTACTGTTAATCATTTCATATTTGGCATTATTTATCTTTATACTTGCTGCGATCTCGTCAGCGGTACGATTCTGCCCGTAATAATCAATAAATTCGCCTTCCGGACTTACTAGATAAATGATGATGGTGTGGTCAACCTGTAAACAATAATTTCCCAAAAAATAACCTCAATAAAATAAGAAAATAAAAGGAGAAGAAAAGCCTAGCGCATCAGAAAAAAAGAAAATATCCACACTTACAATATAATCATCGTCCTCATCTTTAGGCCCTGCGCTGAAGTACACACGATAAGCTTTACAGACTTTACCAACTTGTTCACTGCTTCCCGTTAATCCTATTATTCTGGGCGAGAATTCTTTAACATACTTTCCTACAGCTGTTGGTGTGTCCCTCTGCGGATCTACTGAGATGAACAGAGGTTGAACTTCAATACCGCACTCCTTGTCTTGGTCTAGAAAAAACAAACTCAGTTATTAATAATACATTTAGAAAATAACTTAAAGAAAATAGTGCTTGCATTTTAGCGAATGAATTAATGTTAAAAAAAAACATTTGATGTATTTACCTAATTTATCTACTGTCAACGCAAGTTTTTCCATTTCTTCAGGACAAATATCTGGACAATGAGTGAATCCAAAGTATATTAGTAACCACTTGCCTAAGAAATCTTGACTTTTCACAGATTTACCTTTCTCATCAACCAGTTCAAATGGACCGCCAATTGCTGCTTTCCCTAACTGTCTCTTCCTCTCTATGGCCATTGCTAAAATAATTCAAATTATTTCAATGTACCAATTAGCTTTAATATTGAATTGGATGTACATTGAAGATGGCATTCCTGTAATAGTTTAAATCACAAAAATCTCTTGTGCTAATTTTTGAAAAACGTTTTTTGTATTGATATGATCCAAACGTTTGTCGAAATATTAAATTTATCTACAGTGCCTGATTCGGCCTGCCGGTATGCCATACCTATCCAAGTGAAACAGAAACTATTCAACAAATTCATTAAATTTAACCTTTTTCTTTTTCTCCTTTTAGATATAGCATGAAGACTAGTAGACCGCCTCCTAAGATGCCGGTGGCTGTCAGTGATTTCCATGTTATCGGGCCTTTTGCACCAACTGAACTTCTTCTGGGTGGATCAGTATGAGTCAAGCGTATCGGGCATTTAGCCTTGAATAAATTTGTCCGTGACTGTGAAGGTATTCATTATTATACATCAATAAATGTTTAGAAACGTCAGTAAAATAATAAATTTAAATATTTAAAATGTAAATACCAGAAAACGAATGCTACTTGTTACTTTCACAAGGGACGACATTTGGCTGGAAGGTTACACTAAGCAGGTTTATTATATTATGGATATGTTGGGATTAGGAATAACATACGAAAGTAAACAATCAAATAGAGCTTAGGAAGTTTTTATTTTTTTTTTACATCTTTCATTATCGTCTCCATTTGCTTCGTCTTCTTCTTCGTCAGTATCGTTTTCTTCCAATTCTATAAAAATATTATATTACTGACTTGCCAAAAGTCACATAATATTTAAACGCAAAAAATAACCTTCACTACAAATTACCTTGAGCTGTAGCTCCGATTAGTTTGGTTAAAGCTGTATTCAGATCACTTTGTACACCTTTTATAGCATCGTAGAGTGTTTCTATATCTTTACCTTCAACCATTTCAGATTCAATTGTGGCCAAAGTGTTTTCAGAATTTTCTAAAATAGCTCGAACAGACATTACAGAAAACAAACACTTAGCTCTATGGTCTAAATGATGGTCTGTAGACATTTCGTTTACTATTTTGACATTCACATGAACAAGGAACCCTAAACAAGACTAATAAATTTAGTACAAGCCATTAGACAGGGAATGCCGGCATTTCATGGCTCTCAACTTGATAAATAAATATTTCTCAAAATTATAGTTCCATAGTAAATTTATTAGACGGTTTCAATTTAAAATTTGTATCGTTCATGTAAAAAAGACAATAATAAAAATAAAAAAAGTTATGGTACATATGTAGCTCTATCTGGGGGAAATATTCCTTACTTCACAGATACACAACATTACTAATAGATGGGGCGCAGTTTAGGTTTTGTGCATGCTTATTTTTAACGGGTTCTAATTTGTGTAAGTCAATGCAATAGTGTTATTTAGGTACAAATGTGTGGGTGTAATAGTTTTAATTTTAACTGTGTGATTTTAATGGATGTACATAAATTATAATTATGTTGAGACGTACTTATATTCGCCTAATACGTGAAAAGACGTAATTGTATTAACAACTAAGTAACACATTTGTAGAATACCATATTTCTTTCCTCAGTATTTGAAATTAAAATCTCCTGAATAAAACTGGCAATAAGAGAATTTATACTGGTTAATGTAGTTTGAAAAGTACAATAATTTTTACCTATTATGTTCAGACGACGTAATGAAATTTGGTTTAACAAAAGTTCATTCAAAATAGGATTGATTATTGAAGCTTTTTGTTGAATAATGAATAGCCTAGATGGTTACAGATCAGATCTTAAACGCATGATACTTCTTAATTTGTGTAGTTTCATATTTGAAATATCGATGCAGGGAAGGAGCCGGTTATCCCAGACTACAGGCTCACCAATCGCTCTTCTTGGTGCAACCTCAGAGATGGCATTGGAGAGATTGACGTGAGTAGCCCCAGGGTGTGGTTATCCCTAACTCCCGACGACCGTTCTTCCTGGAGATCGTGGTTGTCACCAGAAAGGGAATACTCGTATTTTTCAGGATAGAGCATGGTTTAGTTTATAAGAAGTAAAATATCAAATTTCATTTTAAAACTATCGTTCGTTTAGGATACAACGTAATCACTTAATGAATGATGTTTCTAAGAACGTGTTTACAAAATGATTTATCATGTTCTCTTTACCGACAGATGGATTCATCTTTCTCTTTAGATGTAGGAAAGTTAAACCATTGAAACTTGTCTTTGAGCTGCAATTTCCAAGATAATGTTTGTAGGTTACACTTACATTTTTTTTTTTTATAGCATTTAATATAAACCCATAGTTTTATCTATTGTTTCAAGAGGTTAGGATTTCGATCGAACTTTCTAAAATCCTCTGCCTTTCATATTATCTTCAGAATTATTCAGAGGGGACACTAAAAATTTGGGATTTCTAAATATATCAATTTAACCTGTTAAACGTTCTGTTTTTTGTTTTTTTAAGGATTCACTCTCCCAAAATGAATTTCTGGCTGAGCTCCCAACAGAGTCAATAAAAATGATATTTTTTATAAAAAGGAAATGAAAGTTATGTAAAAGAAATAAATAATAAATAAAATCAAGTTTTTTTTTTGTTTTGATTTATTTTTTCTAAAAATTACACAATAATTATCTGATTTACATTCACTCAGACGAGTTATCACAACAAGCACGTTCGCACTACCTCCATGTTCGATATTTTTACAACAGATTTAAAAATAAAATACAATATTCTCTTTCTTTCACGTTCGCTCCGTCTCATTTTTTATGAATCTAAAGTAAAAACATGTATAAATAACTGTAGAGGAAGTTGGCTGTAGCAACATGGTCACTAAGTCCACTTCCGCTTCACTATCATTGGAAACAATGAATAGAAAAAATATTGAAACACTGGCTGCAGTCAATTAGCAAAATACACAGGGATAACAGCTTACATCTAGAATTAGTTTGGTTGGTTTACCTGTATTTATTTATTTAAATACTGTAACAAAATTCAGGATAAAAAACATAATTTTAGCTTCAAAGCTAAAAAACAAAAACAAAGTTTTCTGTTTTGCTACACTTTATCCCAGTTAATTTTTACTCCTGAAGGCACCCTAAAAGGTACATCGCTTGGCTAAGAGTACATCTTAGGCTATAATGAAGGCAACATTCCTCCTGAGATCAACTTGGCACGGACTCCCCAAACTATGCCACCCACTAACAACAATAACAACTTAGCATCATTTTTTTTTATCTCCAAATCTGCCAGACTCTTTCTTCATTCCGTAGCATTCGGATTTGTGTAGGAGAAACCCTGGAACTGAGTTTGATCCATGGATTCCAAAATTGATTTGTCGACGGGCGTCAGAACTGGCTTTTCAGAAGTGAACGCTCGATCAAAGTACTTGGTATCTAACGGATGTTTCTATAAATAAAAACAAAAAAATTGTAATTATATTTTATTTAATCATCATATAAGGGATTTTCTGGAATAGTGACTTTCGATTTTTGGTTTTCACATGCATTGGGAACCCCTCAGCACGAAAAATGGTTTCACAATGTTTGACTTCAAATTTGAATATTCAACTGACACAAAAAATGTTGATAAACAGGAGCCATAACTAAAAGTTTATGTGCACCTGGATGGAAGCAAATAGGGCTGAAATGTACGGTTAAATTCACTCTTGCGAATATACTTTTACGTCAATACAGCTGATTCTAGCAACCATGATCAACAAAAAGCGCCTATCTGGAAGAACTAAACTTACAGGGTGGAATCATTCATAGTTTACTTCCATTAACCTGAAGGGAGTGGACAGCAGATGAAACTCGAAGTTTCTTTGGGAAGGTTTCATTCATTAAACTAATCCGAAGCGCTTATTATCAGAGAGAAGAACAATGAATTTTCTTTAAGTCAAGAATTGGCCAAAAGTTACACGAAGTTAATCGTGTTCTGGTGTTTTGTTCTGAGAAAGTCTTTGGAAGTCTTCTGTTCTTCGCGAGGGGAGATCCTGATCTGAGGAAGGCACCCTGGTTCTGGGACTGTCTTTAGGAACTGTTTCCCGCATTCTGGCTTTTTTTTTTTTTAAAGAAAAAACACTTGTACATGAGAACTACAAGAATCAGAGAAAGGACAATCTTACGACATAGAAAAGCTTCTAGTTTGGGCATTTTTCACTCTGTACCTACCATCTGAGGTTTGAAGGGTGGCTCGAGCTGTCTGCGCTCCAGAAGGTGCCACTTTAGTCCAATGAAGAACTCATGGTTCATCACTTCTGATGCACTGTTGTCTGAAGAACCTAGTCTTTTCGTCCAGTCCTTCTCTAGAAACTGAAGACAAATTAAGGCAGTCATTATGGACTATATACATAGATAGTAAGCTAAATAACGAATCTAAAAGAACGTTATAATATTTTTTTGATGAATTTCAGATGTTGATGGGTCTTAAATTTAAAAAAAAAAGGTTAACTGTAAGTAAATGGTTAAATTATGAAAATTTGGAATTTAATTTTGACTCAATCTGTGGGGTTACCTCTTCAGTTCTTTGAATTGGCTAATTAGTTTTTTTTTTTTAAATTGCGGGTACTAACAGCATTTAGAATTGATTTTGCTTCGGCCGAGAGATGTCTCGGGAAATGAGGCCTCATGTTACAGATACTCCAAAAGAGATCGTCCTCATCGCAGCCGGAGAACGGCGACTGGCCTACCAACATTTCATATAACAAGATGCCAAATGACCACCAATCTACGCACTGATTGTACTTCAAGCCTTTGATAATCTGAAAATAAAAATCGCATAGATTATTATAGAAGGAAGTTAAGTCTACGAAAAACAAGATGTGTAAGATCATGGAGGAGTTAGATTGAATGAGAAATCATTCCTGTGATTGATAGGTTGCATAAGACAATTAATGAGAGGTCAATTTCATCAAAATGGCGGAGGTGGATGGTTCGAAGATGTTATAACTAAAGAAATGGTGTTATGAGGACCGCGCTAGACTTGCCAAGATGTCTGTCCTCGAGTGAGCTCTAAAAAACTCCGGCCTTCATTCTCTTCTATGTATTTGGAACCATTCGCTGGAGAGTTCTAGACCTGCCTGTTCGACATTAGGACCTTGAAAGAGCTCGTCAATGCTGCACTTGGAAAGCTTTTGGCTTTTCAATTTGAAAATAAAATTGAGGTTTCAGCTTGAAGTGCAATCGTAGCCTTGCGTTTATGTAATAAAATTTTTTCTGCAACCATGTAGGAATGTTCTCATTACTCAATTAAAATCAGCTGTGTAATGCCCAACTTTACCTCACTGGTGGGGAAAATTCCCATTAGTGTCACTTTCCTCACTAGTGAGTGAAAAAACTTTATTGTGCTTCCTTGATATAAGAAGTTTTGTTATTAAATATTTTCTGTAAAACTTTAATAAGCTTATTTAAATTTATTTTATCTAAATAATTAAAAAACGAATATTAAAAAAATAAAATAAAAATTGAAAGGAATATAGAAATAAAAATAATATTTTAATAAATAATTAGATATTTTTAATTATAACAGTTAAAAAGGTTATAGTGTTACCTTATAGAAATTTAAAATGGATTCTAGTGATTCCTGTTTAGTTTTTTTTTTAGTTAATAACCCTAATGGTTGCAGAAAAAATATAATATTTAACTCGAGTGTAAAGCATTTTCCTCACATTTGGCAATTTGCACTTGCACGAGCGAGCGAAGCGAGGCAAACCCTGCCTCGTGTGAGGAAAAGTACTACTTTCCACACTTGTTAAATAAATAACTATTTTGAACTTCACTAGTTTGTACCATGTATTTGAACATGGCCATCACTCGATACAAGTTAAGATCAATGGGATCTTTAAATAGTCGAAAACTTTGATAGACCATAGCAGGGAAATGAAAGTAACGGTGGGTTTGTTCTGAATTCGTAGCAACTTCATCATCCGCATAAATTTTTGTAGTAAGCACACAAACCTCAGGAGCCATATAATCCGGAGTGCCGCAGAAAGTGTCCGTAGTTTTGTCCAGATAAATCTGTAACTTGCACATTCCAAAGTCGGCAATCCTCACATGGCCGTCAAAATCTAACAGTACATTGTCTAGTTTCAGGTCCCTGTAAAACACAATAAGGTGCATATTTTCTTACAATTTTTCAATCGTCTATAGCCACACACAGGGGACATCTCTAGCGCACAGTTCCTGAGTATCTACTACTTACCTATAAACAATACCCCATTTGTGCAAGAAAGTTAAAGCTGATACAATCTCTGCAGCATAGAATCTGGCCCGTCCTTCATCGAATCTCCCAGACTGCTGGATGTGGAACATCAGGTCGCCACCGTTCAGGTACTCCATCACGAAGAATAAATGAGACTGAAAGATACACCAAGTAGCCACTTCATTTTTACTGCTATTCTCACAAAATATTCTAACTAACAAATTTCGAATAATTTAATAAAAAAATTCTCAGTATTATAATATTTTATAAAACCGTAGATTATACTGGGTATGTAGCTTTACAGGTAAGCGAACCCCAATACCTCCTCGGATTCTCTTTTTTTGAACATTATTATTTTTAGAAAAATGATAAAATTAAAAGCTATAAACCTTTGAGTTTGTTTATTGACCTAGAAAATGCTCGGAGCCATTTCCGTGATAATCTCAGAAAAGTGAATAATGCGAAGAGTCTAGAGTCACTTCCGCATGAGGAATTTTTTCCACATTCGATTTTAGCAACACTTTGTGAACCTTTCCTTAACAATAGAATATACGAAGTTCAGAAAAAGGTGAACTTCAAAAGGGTATCGAATTACCTCACTGATCGAGAAGTGTCTTTAATCGAATTTTAAAGGAATCGGAACTAAAAGATCGATTTAGAAAAGTGAGAATACTTCCGGTTGACCGTCTTTGATTACTTTTTCGTGTTATCCTCTGTGCACACCAAGGCGCAGCATCAAGTTTGAACTTATTGCGATTTTTCGTAGAAGAGTTCAGATGTACACGAACGGATCCTTTTATAAGAACCAATTTTTCATAATCTGAGTATCTAAAAAAAAAACAACATTTCCGACGAAAACTGGAAGAAGGAAATTTTGACCGATCACCAAAGTTGTGATCCTAGTGGCTAGTTACCTGGGTTTGGAATGTGCAGAATAGGTGGCAGAAATAGGGATGTGCCGTGCCTAGGGCCAGCACCTTCCTCTCGATCATGGTGCACTCGACATCGTCGTCCTCCAGCACCACATCCTTCTTCAGACACTTGACGGCATAGTAGCACTCGGAGCCCTTCAGTTCGGCCAGCAATACCTGCAACCAACTCTCTTTATGACAATTTTACTTTATAAAACTTTTTTAAATATAAAATATTGTAGAGTAACGTAAGGCCGTCTGTCCGGAGGTTGATGTTATATGACTGACGAAAATTGAATTGTATTCGATTAATTAAACTTATTTAAAAAAAACAATAAGAAATATTACATAACAGAAATAATTATCTATTACCAAATACATGCTGCCTAATATCAAAAAAAATCTTAGCAAGAAAAAAATTAAGGTCCCTTAAAACAAAATAGGAGTACTGCATTAACAATAAAATATAAATGATTTTTGGTGAATATCGAGGTGCGGTCTTAAATAAAAACAACTTCTTTGCTTTATACCAACGTTTCGGTAATTGTTACTACCTTCTTCAGGGTATTATAAAAAAAGTTTGTGAAGTTTAATGTAGAGCTACGAATATATCATCATAACTGTTATGATGATATATTCGTAGCTCTACATTAAATTAAATTACAACAGTTATGAAACGTTGGTATAAAGCACAAAAGTTGTTTTTACTTAAGACCGCACCTCGATATTCACCAAAAATCATCCATCAACAACGGTCGAAATAAACCAAAACCATCAATAAAATATAACCAACTTTTATAAAGAAGAGACGATTATGAAAAATTGAATTCTCTAATTACAGACTAGCCAGACGTTTTAAATTGATTCTCATGAATCCTTATGCCTTCAAATAAGGTTACTTGGCGAACTAGGCTCTTACCTAGAGCAGCAAGGAGGATAATAAGAATAGTAAACGAGTTACACAACCAACTCAAGGACATATTTCTGTCTATCCAAGGAGCTTGGTTTGGATACTGAAAGTATCGTGACCATGGAGCTAAGGATCCTAAGGTTGCAAAGCTTCACAGTATGGTCCAACACAGATAAAGGTATCTTATAGAACGTTCGTCTTCGACTCCTCAATAAGATAATGTCTGATCTTTCGCTACTACGCCGCCAAGACTGCCCCTTTCAGAAAATGTTAACGCCAATCGAAGAAAGCCTAGATAAATCCCAAAACTAATTTGTTCAAATAAAATACTTGAGTCGAATTATAAAATTTGCTGAGCAAATACAAACATAACAACAACAAATAGTTGGCCTTATTCCAACAAAATGAACACCTGAAATAAATATCCTAAAATATCCTACATCGACTCCTACACTACATTGTGCCATAATGTCCTTGTATAGCTCATATTTAGGGTTCTTTTTTAATAGAAATAATATTATTAGTATACCTGAACATTATATGTCGACGGAGTCGAGTTATTAAAAGTGGAAAATTTGCAAGCTTCAGAATGAGTACAATAATAGTCAGTGTTACCAACTGCGTCAGATTCTAAAGCAATTTTATCCGTCGTAGCCCCCGAACGGTTTCGAACTTTTACCAGAGCCAGAAGAATTACGTTTTATATACTGTCAAGCGCTGCATCTATGTTAGGATTCCGAAACTGGAGGGCGGCTGCGCAGCAAAGAGTCGCCTGGCGGGCACGTCTTGAGGAGGCCAAGACTCTGCATGAGTTGTAGCGCCAGTTAAGAAGAAGAAGATACTGTCAAGCACTGCAGTACTAACCACATTTTCAAGTTTTTTTCAGAGGCCTCCATATTTTTTTGCAGTACCAGCTGTGAATAATGTAAAATATTTTAGAGTAAAAAAAGTAAAGTAAAGTAATCGCCTATTTTTTCAGGCGGGGGGCTTAACGTCGAACTACCATTTACTGGGTGACTAGGAAACATACTTTACTATTTCTCATTTTACCATTAAATAAAATCCAAGGCCTCTAGACCGGGAATCGAACCCAGTACCACAATACATATTAGCTTTGCAGGTCTCGCCTCTTAACCCGTGGCGCCTAATAATTTAGAGTATTGTACATCTTTTTTCTGGTCTCTGATTCTAAATCTTCTTGATGAAGAACCTGAATAGTTCTTCCAACCTTTCCGAATACACTTGAGCCGCCAACCTGGGCACTACAGCAGAGAACTGTTCTACTTGTGTTAAAGCAGAAACGAGAATAAGTAGTTCCTTAGATCTTTATTTCTTATGAAACTACTGACAATAAGATTGAGTCTTGTAAAGACAGTTAATCTTTTCAGAAGCGGGTATTTTAAAGAGTGGTGAAGTTGGGCCTTCTCTGATCTCGCCAGGTTATATAGCTTTTTCCAGTTTTGTTTAATCCATTGGACAATACCCAAGATGTTCATTTTATCTTAGACTTGATAAGTTACAGCCATTACTCGGTGCTTTCAGTTGATTTTTTTTTTTTTTTGAGTTTTTCAGGGTATTAATCTTAATAAGCTTCTTCAAAAAAATCACTTTATTAAAGGAATCTTCATATAACATTGAAGTCAGCTGATTAATTATCTTTATGTAATAAATTGATTTAGGTAAACGCCGGTTTCATTACGGGTTTTTGGTTCTTGTTACCATTGATTGTATTACCGACTTTTATGTACCAATGACGTAACCTGCAAACGCAATACTTCCTTCGTCTTACAGAAAGTAAACTAAAAAAACAGGTCCAACCCCAAAATATTTCCCAGCTAGCGGGTTTGCTTGCCAAGTAGATATAATTTAACCAATATCTGATAAACAAATCTGTTCAAACAGGAATTCCCCCATATTGTAGAGTTTTTGGCAAATATCCCAGAGTGGAAGGCCTGAAATAAAATTGGCACTTGATTGCGTTTCAGATCGCTGTTTAACGATGCAAACTGTCCAATAACTTCTACCACTTGAGACCAATGGGGGTAATAAACTCTTCAAGTTCGAACTACCTACCACATTCTGTTCGGTTTCTTTTCTGAAGTATTTACGATTTGTGACACGGCGAGTATGGTGAATTGTGTATTGTAAAAAAAAAAAGCTAAATCGCTGCTATTACAGGTATTATTGCAGCATTGGAGCAGCAATAAAATAAAACAAAGCTTAGAATTTCATTCTATAATAATTTAGCCTCACACTTCGAGATAATTTAACAATACATACCTTGCCAAAACTGCCTTTGCCAAGCACTTTGAGAAACTGGAAGTCTTGGACAGAGTAATTCCTGAATCTGGGTAAGGATTTGGCCGGCGGTGTGACCCTGCCGCTGCAAGCCCCGGCTAGCTCAGCTCCACTCTCCGTGCCTTCGCTGTCCGAGGAACCTGTCACCATTAGAATATCGGGTTAGAGTTATGTGTAGCGATTTCTGTAATCTAACGCTTCATTAACAGGGCTTACAAAGTGTAACCAGGAAACGCCATCAGTGGTGGGTAAATTAGTTTCTCTGTTTAGAAACAATTTATCTTATGGGCATTAGCTGTCTACAAAAATTCTGGTACCAAGAGATCTTCTCGTGGAGGTGAAGCAATGAATCCACCTTTTCTTGCGTGCATGGATAGGTCAAAGGCCCTTGAAGGACGTCAGCTAAGTTTTGGATCATGTGTGTAAGATTCTGTAGTAGCTCAAGAAAAGATTCTTGCCTGGGAAGCTAAAGAGTATGCTGTAAATTGGCCCCCTACAAACCTAGCGCTCACTCAATGTTCTTGTCGGCGTCTTGAGAGAATGTCTAGGTAACTTTCTAGCCTTGAAGATCCTAAAAAAAGTCTTTGGCAAGGGTAATTTTCTTCTGGATATTTGGAATACATGTGTTGGGCTTGAGGAGTAGGTGTTGGTTGCCAAAAAGTATTGCAGCGCTGAAAAATGCGGTAAAAAGATAAAAAAAAAAAAGAAGAAGAACTTGCTGCCAAATAAACAAAATAACAGTGTTGCCATTTTGTGTAAACAAGGGACAAAAATGTGTCCCTAGCAGAGAGAGGGAAAATTTCTTTAATTCGAATGTTGTCAACATTGTCTTTACACACACTCTCACAACCCCATAATGCTCCCATTGTTCTTCTGAAAGCATTATTATTCTTAAAAATTTATAATTAATATTAAATAAATAATCTTAAATTTTATGAACACTCACTTTTGATGGAGATACTGGAGAAAGAAGTCGAGACAATTCCATCTTCGTCGATAGATGAACACGACGTTGAAGTACGACTTTTTTCAGACCTTCGTTTTGATTTTAATTTGGATAAAGCTTCCGCCACAAGTTTATGGTTAACTCCACATAAGTTTGGCATCAAACGTTGGCATTTGCGATGGCAGTTCACATCGCACTCTACATAGGTAGGTGTAAATTTTGTTTAGATAATTAGTATCTTATTGCAATATTTTACTGTGATTGAAACGTTTGTGTACAGATTACTGGAAGGATTAAGTCCCGGGAAAAATAAGTTACAATAGCAAGCACTAAATAGTACTTTACTACTAGTAAGAGCCTACTCAAATATCTTTACTCTTTCATCAATAAAATTTCTCCTAAAGAATTCCTCCGAATATCGGAAATAACTGAACTATTATCACAAAATATAGATAACGAGAACATGTTGAGAGATAGCTCACTCTAAAGGAATTTTAATTTCGTAAATGTCTTTTCAATTTCTTGATGGCAATACAGAGACCCATGCTAAACGGTTTTTAGAAATGACATGTAAATTTCCCATCTAGTATTGTTAAAACATGATGATGATGATGATACATCTATCAGCAGGAATTTCTAGTGAGCGAAGAAAGATGGATATTCTAATAAATAACCATAAAGTTGAAAATTAAGTTAGGTTCGCAGTGCTGAATGATATCGCTCATTTTATCCATACCATCTTGTTACAAAACAAAATGCCTGCTAAGATGGTTAAAAAAGAGCGATATCCGTAAAATTTTCTCTTGGAATTTAAGTAATGACATGTATCATACACAAATAACAATTCAGTAAGAACAAATGTTCATCCTTAACCTGTCCATTATCGTAGTTAAAAAATAACCTACTAAATTTCAAATTCAAAACAGCTCTCTCCGACTACACCCGAAGTTAGCCGAATAGCCTTCACACCTTCACTTACTACCAAACAGCAATCGTAACTGGAGTGGAGAACTGCGCATGTGCTGCACAACCATCAGCGCCTTTGGTATAATTCTTAAACGTTCAGACTTATTCATTCATGAAGCATGTAAATCAAAATGATTTTTAACAAAGTTACCATTTGTACTGTGAATTACTCGTAATGATAAAATATTAAACGATTTTTTTTTTAATATTTGGGTACAGTGATTCATGGAGCTTACAGGGAAGGAACATCACTGATCTCAATTCAAACTGGAATATTTCAGAATTGTTTTGCAGCATAGCAGTGATACTTTATTTGAATTAGCAAAACATCCAAAAACAAACAATTAACAAAAGGTAGAATGTTTAAACCAATAAGAATACTTTACAAACACTGGATAATTTTAATTTATTAAATTTTGCAGAGTTTAAAAAGCCGTAAGTCTCTTTGTTTGTGCAGATACAAGTAGCGGACGAAGTCTATAGAGATAAAATGGAGCGGTACACTTGGATTACTTTATGTCCATTTCTGATGAAAATTGAATATTTATAAAATTTAACTCAAAATCACTTTGCATTCACTGAAATGAAATTATATTTTTAAAATCTAACAATTTTAGTGCCAAAGAAATGACATGTTGAGGTAAATTTCAAATAATCAATTAAAATAGTTATTATAATGCACACCTGCTTAGTGGGTATTTATACCATGTTCGTATCTGTCACACTCTAGTTTTTCTGTTGATTGCCAGCAGATGATAACTACTTTCCTGAATGTAACAGCAGAAATACAACTATTTCTGCGTGATATGTATCTAAACAACAGCACCTGCTGTCTGTCTATTAAACAGCTAACTAAATTAAAAGCTTATTTCTATCTTGCGTGAACAGGAAGTCCCGTTTGGAATCTAGAAGAGACCACTGAATGGAACTGAATGTGCGTAAATACTTTGGTATGGTGACTCACATGACTTTATACAATGAAATGTCCAGGTTCTAACTTCTACATTATACTTGTATAATATATGTATTTACTCCTTAATAACATTATATAGTTGTTAGAATAGTAAATTTCTTTTAGAGGGGGCCGGCTCTATTTCCCCGATATGAAAGCATTTTAGTATGAAATAATGATGCTATACGTTCGTTCTTATTTAACTTTGGAGAAAAAAAAGGTTACAAATTAAAGGAAATGACCAAAATGCAGAATTACAATATTTTTTTTTATTTCCCGAGAGCTCTAAGGACGATTTGCCGGGTCACGGGTCTGATATTCTTCCATGCAGACGTTCACAACAAAAAGAAGTGGCCCCCCCAAGATGTGACTAGATTAGGGGGTGCCAAAACTTATTAGCCATCGACCACCATTTTGTGGAAATAATTGGTGTTAACACTTTCACGAATTTCTCATACTTAAGGTTCTAACTCTCGCAATTTCCTACAAATTCAGAACAATCGACTTCTATTTAATTCTTTCCCAACAATACATAATTACCCCACCATTACACTTCCTTCAAAACGGGAAGTTCCCACCACTAAAAAGAGATTTACTGGAAAAATGTTGAAATAAATATAATCGATTAAGACTTTTGAGGGAAGTATCCGCTTCAATTTTAAGCCAATCTTTGGAGCTGATTTCGATAAAAATTGCAATAACATCGATAATTTAAAGGAAATCGATTCTGTGAAGTGAAACTTCCAGTTGTTTCATCTTGACCAAAATCTTATCGTGTATCGTGTCTGCCAGACGGACACCCGGGAGAGTGAGAGATCTTTTTGTAAAATACACTTTTCGTACACAGCTGACCTCACAGTGTATATACGGTGAAATCGAAAATTTGCACGTTTATTGTACTTCCGTTACCTCTGTAGGTAGAAAGAAGAAAGTCACTGCTAATGATTTACGCCAACTTATGTAAAGCTCTCCAGTGTGAGGCTTACAACAGCTTGTAGAGCATTTACGGAAAGAACTTTTGGTTGAAAGTAGTAGAGCATCGAAGGACTGAATGCGAGACAATATTCTAAAAGTATAACGGGAAGAAAGGACACAAGATCATAGAACGCCAAAACTGGGCTTTCTTACCTTCTTCATCCTCAGAAGAACTGCTAGAGCCCTCTTCGATGACAGGTCGGTAAAATTTGCCCAGCGATTTACCGGAAGTCCTCAACTTGTTCTTCCATATTTCCCTTCTCCTGTCCTGCAACGTAGGCTCACTTTTAGGGATCAGCTCACTGTTGGCCACTTCTTGTACCGTTAAACCCAGACTGGACTTTCTTCGTTCAGTAGCCACCATCTCCTGATGAATCATATTATCCAGTACGGCCGCTTCTTCTACGATCAGTTCATCTGTGATGGACATCTTTCTATCTTCTAGAAATCCTAGATCTTCATCCACCAAGGAGACTCGTTTCTTGGACAACTGTCTGGTGATCTGTCCAGTTTTGGCCACATCTTCCACTACGGCAGGTGGCCTCAACACCAAAGGCGTAATGCTCACTTGAGTGCCTTTTTTCCTGATGATCAACTTTTTCTTCGGCACACCGTCCTCCATTTCTTCGATTTCTACCTGTTCCCAGTCAGAGTCGAGACTAGTACTACCGTCTGAAGTTTTCACACTACAATAATCTTTACCTAAGCCTTCGTCTTCAAAGTCGTCTTCATTTGCTGGTCGCTTCTTTGGTGACGGGCTTTTCTTTTGCTCAGAAGACTTTGCCTTCCGGACTTTCTTCTTGGCACGGTCGGTACTTGATGATTTCTTAGTTTTCTCCTTGTCCGAATTTACTTTTCTGTTTTTCTTTTTTGGGCATGCTGTTTTCTTTAGTTCTGAATTTGGTTCACAGATAGAACTGTTTTGTTTATTGCTACAGGATTTCAACACACCATCTTTACTAACACTACCGCCAATGCTATTTACACTGCTATTTTCTAACTTATTGTGGTTACGCACTTCGACATGTATGACGTCAGGATCTGGCTTTAGTTCTTCAACTGATTTACAGCAGTCCCTGTCAACAGAACGTTCACCCACACTAAATTTACTCCAAGTTCCCCGTTTTTTGTCGTCCACAGCGTTCCCAGATGACAGCGGTGGGGAGACTGCTCCAACAATATCTATATTTTGCTCAACTATTTCTGACTTTAGTCCAAAATTTTTCACTACAACTTTTTCATTATTACTAGTTTCTTTTACTACCGTTCTATTTTGTTGACTATTAAAACTATTTTGTGTCACTGATAAGTCACTTTCGCAGCTTCCTTTCGTGATCGCTAACTGATTTTCACTTATCAATTTTTCTAAACTTAAATCTACATTGTTTGGTTGTTTCCCAGTTGTAGGTAAGTTAGACAAACGCTTAGTTTTCTTATCAGTGCCTTCCTTATCTACTTGCTCCTCGTAAAGATGAGCTTGCGATTGAGTTGCACAGTCAGCTCGCCTCCCTAATGAATCGCCGCTTTCAGATTTACCGGAAGTTTGACTTGGCACCTGGGAAGTATTATCACTAAGTGAAGTTTTATCAGAGTTCACTTGACCAACGGAAACTCCTTTCTGAACATTCTCTCTTGTAGCATGCCTGTCACTAAGTACTATCGGGGCTACTAACCCTTTAGAATCTGACTCTTTTTCTACTTTTGATTCCCCTGCCTTATCGGCCGCTTTTGAAATTAAGTCCTCTGGAACTGAAGCTGTTACTGATAACGATTTAGTTTCTACTTTATATCCTTCTAGTGTCAGTACATCTTTACCTCCAGAAGGTTTTGTAGCTTTATCTTCTAGTTTTGAGGGAGAGACTTTTGGAACTGCAGCTGGTGGTGATTTGGCTTTACTTTCTGTCCTGTTGACTCTTTTATTCTCTGATGTTTCAATCAATAATTCTTTAACTCCTACAGGTTCTGTTGTTTTACTATTTGGAACTGTTGTTGGTGGTGACTTGGCTTTACTTTCTGTCCTGTTGACTCTTTTATTCTCTGATGTTTCAATCAATAATTCTTTAACTCCTACCGGTTCTGTTGCTTTATCATTTGAAACTGCTGGTGGTGGTGATTTGGCTTTACTTTCTGCCCTGTTGACTCTTTTATTCTCTGATGTTTCAATCAATAATTCTTTAACTCCTACAGGTTCTGTTGCTTTATTATTTGGAACTGCTGCTGGTGGTGATTTGGCTTTACTTTCTGTCCTGTTGACTCTTTTATTCTCTGATGTTTCAATCAATAATTCTTTAACTCCTACCGGTTCTGTTGCTTTATCATTTGAAACTGCTGCTGGTGGTGATTTGGCCTTACTTTCTGTCCTGTTGACTCTTTTATTCTCTGATGTTTCAATCAATAATTCTTTAACTCCTACCGGTTCTGTTGTTTTACTATTTGGAACTGTTGTTGGTGGTGACTTGGCTTTACTTTCTGCCCTGTTGACTCTTTTATTCTCTGATGTTTCAATCAATAATTCTTTCACTCCTACCGGTTCTGTTGCTTTATCATTTGAAACTGCTGCTGGTGGTGATTTGGCCTTACTTTCTGTCCTGTTGACTCTTTTATTCTCTGATGTTTCAATCAATAATTCTTTAACTCCTACCGGTTCTGTTGTTTTACTATTTGGAACTGTTGTTGGTGGTGACTTGGCTTTACTTTCTGTCCTGTTGACTCTTTTATTCTCTGATGTTTCAATCAATAATTCTTTAACTCCTACCGGTTCTGTTGCTTTATCATTTGAAACTGCTGGTGGTGGTGATTTGGCTTTACTTTCTGCCCTGTTGACTCTTTTATTCTCTGATGTTTCAATCAATAATTCTTTAACTCCTACAGGTTCTGTTGCTTTATTATTTGGAACTGCTGGTGGTGGTGATTTGGCTTTACTTTCTGCCCTGTTGACTCTTTTATTCTCTGATGTTTCAATCAATAATTCTTTAACTCCTACAGGTTCTGTTGCTTTATTATTTGGAACTGCTGCTGGTGGTGATTTGGCTTTACTTTCTGTCCTGTTGACTCTTTTATTCTCTGATGTTTCAATTAATAATTCTTTAACTCCTACAGGTTCTGTTGCTTTATTATTTGAAACTGCTACTGGTGGTGATTTGGCTTTACTTTCTGTCCTGTTGACTCTCTTATTCTCTAGAGTTTTCTTTGTCAAAGGTACCTTATTTCTTGTTTTTTCTTTTCCCTCCTCTCCAGTGGGAGAAAGTTGTTTTCCCTGAACTGCGTCTGGTAGTGGTTGCCCTTTCTTATCTACCTGACTTATTCCTTGATTGCTTACTTCAAACTGAAACAAAGATTCATTTGACGCTGTATCCGTAGATTTAGGTTGAGTTTTGGTGTCTACTTGGTTATCAAAAGCAGATCTGCTGGATATTTCTGCGCCGAATTTAACCAAAGACTGTTCTGGTTCTTCGGTATGAGAGAAATCAGATTTCTTAGTAATTGTTGGCTCTTCGAGGAAGAGCTCTTTATCCCTAGTTTTAATGTTTTCTTGTAGAAGTAAATCTGAAACTTGGTTACCAGGAGAAGTAAGGGAGTTGAGTATGGTGCTTTTGTCAACGTGGCGGGTCACTGATGAAACTGACTGTTGCAATATTTTAGATTCAGATGAGCAATGATCAGAGTCAGGTGTAACAACATCCAAACCAGTAGTATTTATAACCGACTGACCCTTTGATTCTATTTTTGCATCGCTTTTAATATCATCCGTCAGGGCGACATTCAATTTAGTTATTTTTAACTTCTTACCTTCTTTAACAGCGACGTTATCTCTTTGCTTTTTTTTACGCACTTTACCCGCAGATTCGTTCAAAGAATGATGGTCACCATCTTCATCGATTGCTAATGATTTTTCCGTTTGTTTATCTGTGCATTCACTATTCTCGGAGGTTATTAACGAACCTGCGCCTTGTTTTTCTTCTTTATCATCACATACAGCTGAGCTCGGGGCTAACCTAGGAGAGGGGTCTACTAGTGGGTCTAGTTTTGGCACACTTTCACCATCTGTTTCTGTTTCCTTTGTTATTATTGATCCAGATTGTTTTGAGTGGCAGGTTCGATAAATAGAATCATTTGAATGTCCGAGACAATCTAATGTAGGTCTACTAGGGGGCGTTTGAAGGTGGCCATTGCAATTCAGCGAGATATTTATAGATGTTTCCACATCGACAGATCTAGTGCTGTAGTTTCTGGGCTGTCTCAATGAAACGGTCACCTCTTCACAATCGGCAACTGTTTTCTTCAACGGAAGTACAACGGTTTCTTCGCTTACCTCGTATTTTCTCCCACTAGAAACTCTGGACGAAAACACTGAAAACTGGCTCACTTTATCGCACGTGGTCACTTGGCCGATTGCATCACTTGCCCTGATTGAGGACTCCTCCACAGGGAGCACAACAGACGAGCTTGTCACGGGATCCCTAATTCTGAACTTCTCCACTAGGCGCGCACCAGGAGATCGCGGAGTATGATAACGAGTTGTCTGCAACCGGATTACAGATCGGCCGCGATGGATTGTACCCTGGGTTGCGGTAAAAGACACACGGATCGGCCGAGCACGAAACACATCCAGGTCGGCCGTGTCAATGCGTATAGGGCGTGAGGAAGTATGATATCTGGAAGAGGCATAACTGGAGCCGGGGTACGATGTGTAGGTGGAGTGCCCCGCGTAGTAGACAGGGCCCGCAGGGTAGTGCAACATGCCGGCCGTAGATAACGACTGAGACGCGCCGCAGACTCTAACCGCTTCCTTCAGCAAAACCCCCTCCACTGTGCCCCACACTTCCCCCTCAATAGACAATGACCCCCACTCTGCTAATTTATTTACAAAAATATAACCCCCTTGAATGAATTCTCACCTAGGAATGTGCAATACCTGTGCAAGATTCGATACTTAAGTATTGTAAAATTTAAACCAGAAATATCGATACACAACAGCTGATCTGAAAAAAATCCTCAAAACAATATTTTCGGCGAAAACTTCCCCTTCTGTTACTTTACAGGAAAATGGGACTAAAATTTATGGAGTTTTCAACTAAAACAAACAGCACACACAATCCAAAGAAGAAAGTGGGATCATTTTCGAGATAATCGATTTATTAAAAAGTCAATCTAATCAGCCAATTGTCTTCAACAAAAAAAGTTCACATTTTGACTCTAATTGTTATCGTTATACAGGAAGCAAGTGAGTACAATAAAAATAAATAGCTCTTCAGAGTAAAGCCTCTCACCCAGAAGGGAGCCTTAATAGTTCCGGGAAAAGTTTCTAATAATCTAGGCAGCATTGGTACATCTAATTTAGAATTCTGGTCGACTGATTTTGGTGTAAATCTTATTGTTGCCTCCTCCAGTGGTAGCCGAGCGAGATCGTAATATTCGAACATCCGGCGGGTTTTCGCAGATGCACAGACAGAACCATTTTGTAAAAACGCATCTTTTCGTATTATTTTTCGATGTTGGTTTTATACCATCACCATCTTCCTTTAGTGAGAAGGCGTAGTAGAGTGCGGAAGTAAAATATTCCAAGTAAATAATGGGTGCTAATTAGGTAGTACTGGCCAATTCCTGGAGAATGGTTGATCATAGAAAGAGATCGAGGAAGCTGCAGAGTGCACGCTAGTATACTAGACCATCTGGCAAAGCTACAACAGCACCCCCTTCCAGGAACTAGTTACACACTTGTTGTCATGTACAAGTGAAATTACGATCACAAGAAAGGAAGCATTCCTAGCAAAATCAAGACAAACTGCAGAAATCTAAATTTACATCCCAGTTTGTGCCTTCCGGAATATAGTTCCTAGACTACTTCCCCGTTCTTACACTTCTACAGAATTTTTTTTTCTTTAAACTAGGTATTTTTAGTTTATCTTGCAAGTCAAGCTTTCAGGCCTCTTAATGGACCAAATCAAGTTGTCAACTCTCTCTTACCGCGGTATCAGGGTACTACCATGATGCTCATTTTCCATTTAGTGTTTTACGGAAATACTTGTTTTTCCGCTTAAATGTTTCGTTAAAATTCCCATGAAGCAAAGTTCTTCTGAATTAGAAGTGTCCTTTATAATGTTAACTATTTTTCAGCACAAACTGTAAGTCTCCTGTGATTTTAATTAAGTAAGAGCTAAACTCGTGTGTATTCACACTAGATTCTCGCTCCTGCTTAACTTTCAACAGAGGTGGGGGGAAGTCATGTTGATAATGACAAAGGATTAATATAAGAAGTGAGTAAGGTTATAGAATGTGAGGGTTACCGAGCCGATCAAATCGACCCGATAGTTGGCGTAGTTCCAGCTCTCCTATAAATGGAACTGTCACAGCTTCAATTCTTCCTATCTGCCAGAACATAAACAACTTCAGTAACATCCACTATATGGGGGGGGGGCGCCTTTTCATTTGGTTTTATTGCAAAATATTTATCGCTTAAAGGTCAGGTATTTGTTCGACTTAGGGTATGTTGTTTTACTTCGCTTTTCTAGTCTTCTATGAGCTTTTTCCTGCCGTGCGGCTCCTTGGAGCCCACCTTACAGCAGACTTAACACTATACTTAAACATTACGAAACTGAAGAAAGGCCTACTTAAAGAGGAACTTCCTATTCCTTGAGTTTGGTGGAGTTATGGTGGGAATACGGACTCACAGAACCACAAAACGGATATTTCCAATGGCAACAGAAAAATCGATTACGATACCTTCTGTTGCTGCAGTGACGAAGGAGAAACTAATAACCAATTTAGTCAATGACAGAGATCCCTGCGAGGATCAATTACTTAGAAAATTAAAGAATTATATGTTGATAGCCATAAATTATTCAGCCTCAATTTGTGACGATACCTAGGATGAGATCAAGGCGATATGCTACTTAGAGGAAGTCTTACCGACATCCGGATTTCCAGAACATTGTGTTGATTAACGCTTTGGATTAATTAGGTAGTTCTGGACATAACAGCCCCACAATCACCGCTATTATGGTCTAAAGAACTTTTTGCTAAATCTCAGCGTCACACGCATTGTTCAATAGTCGTCATCAATGACGAAAACAAAGTTAAAACTGAACTCTGGCGGCTCGCAAATACACTATTATAACAAGTCACCTAGAGAATTGTTTACAAAAGATTAAAAAGAATTCATTCACCATCCCAGTTAATCTGTACACAAACATTTACATAAAAAGAAAACTAAATAAATCGATACAAAGCAAACAAGGCTTCCAACAGCAATCGAAAAGCGAAAGCATTGCACACGCTTCGTAGTGTTGCAGATTTCTATCGAATATTGAAAATTTTATATCGATCAATAAAATTTGTTTATTAGGTGTAAGATAGATGCAAAAATGGAATGCTAGAAATTGGCGCTGTTAGGCTGCTAGACATTGGCGCCACTCTGAGAATAAATGCCCTTTTATTTAAGAATCTAACCTTGGCAACACTGTACTTTGATGCCCCTTTAACTTAGTCTGACCGTTCTCGACTTTCAATAAAAAAATTTTTGGCGTGAACACACAGAATAACATTTTAAAGTCAAATTAAATTTTTGAATCTGCTATCAGGTCCCAGAGCCGTAAGTTTCATTACAAACTGAAAACAAGCATCTTTCTTCTGGAAGTCTTGAAAGTCTCCACAGAAGTATCTGTTTCCGAGATCCTCTAATTAACAAGTCTTTTTCACAAATTGGTCTTAATGTGTGGCTGTGTTCAGCCAACCGGAAAGTCGTAGCTCTAGAGCTTGATGGTCTAGATCAGTGATGGCGAACCTATGACCCGCGCAAGCTTTTTCACTGATCCAATTGCTAGGCAACCATTTGTTTGTTTACGTGGGTTGATTTAGATTTTCTAATTGTGTGGATAATTTATATTCTATCTGTATTTTTCCAATCACGCATTGACACAAAAGCAATTTAAATGCTATCTATAACCTTTAGTTTGATCATTACAGTTCTAAAATGCAAATGACGACAAATGCTTTTGTAGCATTTGAAATAAAGCAAAAGTGTTTACAAAATATCAAATAAAATGTATAATTTTACTCATATTTTGTTTGTTAAAAAAAATCGACAACCCAAAGCACAAATAACCATATTTAGATTTTTCTTCAGATAAAACACACTTTTGTTCAGTTATGTGTGTAAAAAGAAACTTCAATAGCACTTGTTTCGTCCCGTTTTACCCGTTTTAAGTCAACTGAATTTTAAAGATGTTTAGTTTTGAAAATATTCAGTTAAATTTTTAAACTTAACTCTTGTGCAAATGGACATTAGTGACCCAAGAGCTGGTACTAAACAAAAAAACCCACGTCTCAAAAAGGTTCGCCATCCCTGGTCTAGATGCTTCTATAAGTACAATTAAGCTCCTGAAAAGTGCAGTTTTAATGAATCAATTTGGTGAATATATGCTTCAATTTGGGGTTTCGCGTTGCTGCATACATGCGAACCTACATGCACAAGGCTGTGGCAATAAGTAGGTTTCGTGCTTTCAATTTATTTTATTTACTTTCTATTTGAATTCAAATTCTTCAAAGTGAAGATGATTTCTTTTACGATACTACAGCAGATTGTCATTTATTCTTTATATATTGATATTTTGATACATTGTTTCCAGGGGAACTTAAAATTAAATGGGAACCTTAGAGGGATGAGTGGGGCTGAAATTAAGCTCTCCACTAAAGTCTTGTTGTAAGCTCAAAAATTTGTGTACGTGTGAGTATGATTTGGGTAGTCAAATGACCGAGATATCTGTCCGCCGGAACTCGGACTGTCCGGTATGGCTACTTCGTGTAAGTTGCAATTGTCTAGGGAGAGAGTTTTTCAACTAAGGATTTACGTTAGCGAACAGTTCCTCGTTTCCTTCTAGTGCGGTTCTAAAGTCGGAGAGTAATTACGTAGACTGAGATAGAAGGAAGTGGTGCTTGTGTTCACACCAGTTAGAGAATGGCTCGACTTGCGAGATGAGCGGCTCCCCCACAGGTGGACTGACTCCCAACTAGAGTTTGGCACCTGCTCTAGGTCATCCGCAAATATTCAATATTTCTAGTTCAGGTTATTAGGTTAGCAGCGCAGGGCCTTCCCCCCACTTCTTCTTCTTAACAACCATAATCTTGGAAAACTATTTTGAAGTTGATGAAGTGATCTTATTGGGTTCTGTAGCGATCAATATAAGGAAATTCACCGATAGTGTCAATGGTTTGGTTGCAATCGCAGAAAAGTGAAAAAGATAATGCAATGAATGCATTTTCCTTTCAACTCAAAATATCAGCTCAAAGTACATTTACCTCTCGTCTATCCAATCAGCAGTGGCACAAAAAAGTTACGCACAACAAATACATCTTTCCTTTATAATATTCAAGTCACGAACCGTACATCATACCGAAATAGAACTTTAGAAATAAAACAGCCTCCCCTTCTCTCAGAATTACCCTCAGTCGACCTTTCCTAGAGCAATTATTTAAATGAAAGTTATAAATCTACATAAATATCCAGAAACGGATACTGCAAGGAGAACCAAGCTCTTAAGAACATGACCTTCAAACTGAACTGATTACATAAATATAGCGAGCGGACGATGCTTAGAGATAACCGTTAGGGGACCAATCACGAGAGAATCTTAAAAGACTGGAAATCCATTCAGTAGAGCAGAACTTACTTCCGGTTGACCGACTTTGACTAAAATCTTATGGTGACAGCCCCGTTTTGAGCGAAATATCAAATTTCCGTTTTTGAGTTACGGCGGATACGAATAAAAAACCATTGTTCTGAGCCAGGGGACCTCAGAACTATTTCCGAGGAAACTCGAAGTAGAAATGCGATATGATCGAAATATGAACTAGGAAGAGCACAAGTAGTGTTGGAAGCCTTGAAGAGATATTGCAGCAGATGAAGATGCACTTACCTTGGCACTTGAGGCCCTGTCTGAACAGTCCGTAGAGCATGGAGCCGCAATGGTCGCAGAAAGTAGGCGACATGAAGCTGTGCAGGTTGAACCGGTGCGGAACGTCCAGCTTGAACCTCTCCTGCAGATACTGTTGACAAAAAAACTTCCCGTCAGTAATATAGTCAGAACTAGAATTTCATTAATGAAGCTGTTATTTAATCACGTCACTTGCGGTCAAAGCCGTAGTGAAATTTGATCTCGCCACTGCCTTGTGGATCTGTATGCCACCCTAACATTCGCATACAGTACACAAAGAGTCTGCAGAGGTGGTTGGTGTGCGCTACTAATTGGGTTCACCAAATTCTGGCCAACTCTAGCTCAACTTGACGATTACAGTTATACCACTACAGTCTAGGAGATGGCCTTCCACTCACTAACATTCACAAGGTCACGTAGATCGTGAAAAATCGCGTAGGATTCGGCCTTTTCCTTTTTTATGAATCTAAGGATGGTGCAAGGAATCCTTAATCCTTGGTAACAAGGTTTCTTTCCAAATAATGCACACTAAGTTAAATAAGAGCATTAGATTTACATCCATAACGGGGGTGAGTACCCAATGCCACTCGAGAAAATAAATATTTATTGAATTATGCATTTCATTCTTTAAAACTTGAAGCTAATTTTAGTGCAATGCAGAGCTAAACTCTGGTGAGACTGCTCTTATGTCCAGATATTTTATCCAAACAATCTTCAAGTTATAGAACTATCTGTTACATTAAAGTAGGCAATTATTCCCTCAAACGGACTACAACTTTCATTTGAAACACTTTCTCAGGAAGGGCACCTCTGCGACAGAGGCTTTCCTCTAAAATAATTTAATATCTTTCTGAGAAATTTAGTTTTGTGCATTTGAAGTAAATGCAAATGTTGCTTTAATTAACCAACTCGAGTATTGCAGTCACTGAACATTCTGGATAAATCGCCTTGGTAACCAAAAACTGATTTCTCAATTCCCAGATATTCCTTACAACTACTTCTAGAAAGAAAGATCAGAGTACGTACGATGGTGCTCTCCGAATTCCTGCCGGATCCAGGGCATTTGGTGAGCAGTTTGTCATGGCACTTCTTGTGAACAGCCGTCTGACAACCTGCAACAAGAATTATCTAGTATTAATGTTTTATCACTACTTAAACTTCTATCTAATTCATGAAGGGAGTTTTGCCTGAGTAGAGTTTACAATTATTGGAAACACGGTTTCCTCCCGAAACTACTACATGTAATTCTGTTGCGACTAAATCTGGATGGAATGAAGGGGCAGTTCTCCGGCAGATCTACGTGTGGGTACACGGCATCCACTCGTTAAGTCGTATAACGAACAGCAGCAACTATTCTGGGAAAATGTCCTCCAGTAATGGCGCTGGTTTATGGATATGCGATACGATTTCTATGAAATTCCAGAAAATTTGATTGGCTATCATGTTAAATGTCTTAGTTTGATTGTTTTTTAATCCATTCATGGATTACTTCAATGGATCTACCATAGTGGGGGCTCTGGATTGATTTCGCTAGTAAATCCAGTCATCACCAGTGACAAAACTGGAAGGGAGGAACTCAGTTTCTCCAGAGAGAACCCCGCTACTGAATTCAAGATGGAAGAGGTGCTGGCTTGCTGAAACACAGCCTCCTTAATCAGCAATCTCTTCTAACCTTACAAGTAAAGAGCGCAAATAAAACAAAATATTTCCTCCATCAAATTAGCCATATTCAAGAATTTTCATTCATGGCATTTTTAATGCTTGCCTTATAAACTAATATTTACATTATAATCATTTCAGTTCAAGAGATGTTAAGGTGAGAAAAATATGTAATTCTAAAAGTGAAACGAGTTTGAGTTTCTACTTAAATGTGTGTCATCTTAATTAGGAAGAAAACTGAATGTTCAAGTCAAAAGAAGGTATGAAAAAGGGCGGATGTTGATTTAGTGCCGCGTGTGGCTGCTTTATATTAGTTAGAAAAAATGTTATACAGTATGTGCTTCCGCTTCTGTCCACACCTAATTAGTTAGATGTTAAGCCGCACCTGTAAAAATGGGCGATTACTCTACTTTTTTTTTCTTCACATTAAGAGAATAGCCCATAAATGGTAATTCTGTAATGAGAGGATTCACATCTGGCCGTAAAGTTACGGTTACACTGTAAGTCGCAGGCATGTTTTTCTCAAAAGCGAACCTCTGAACTGACCTCATGATAGTAAGGATCAGATTGATGACTTTTCAAATCCACACAAAGTGCTACAGTCAGCCATTTATTTCTATACGCAAGCAATTAGATCTAAATTGAGAAATAGGAACGGATACTCACTCTGACATTGGTAGCCCTGCTTGCCGAATCCCCTGCAACAAAATGGAAAACATGAATTAATTTCATATCCATAAATTTAGATATAACTTGTCACAGAAATGGGGGGGGGGGCGTGACACTTCAACAGGCTGACCAACCTAACTCCACTGTCACCCTGCTCATCCAGACATACTCGGCCAATCAAAATGTATGCTCGCCTCTTTTCTAAAGTACTAATTTCTAAATTTATTAAATTTTCTCATCTTTTGCAACTTTGTTGGAATAGATGTACAGTTTCCTCAGTATTTATGGCCGAATGGTGGATGGCTCTCGAATGAAGTCTCTGAAAGCTACTCTGTGCAACTCCAGATGGACATGCTGAGAGCAGAGAGAAATAAGGTCCCATTATTACTTCCTGTGCAACAGGTAAGATTTTGTGAAGGTGGATGGTAAAGTACTCTCTCGACGACCGAAAGGAGGCGAAGTGCCCCAACTCGATGGAAGGTCTCTCCAAACCTGGACGGTTGCACCGCTTGATTGCGAGAAATGAGAGAACTAAGGAAAAAAAACCAGGGCCAATATTTTTAGGAGAGAGGCGATGTCGGCTTATAAAGTTCAAAGGTATGCTGCGGAACTGAGGAGGCTGTCCTAAAATAACCTCCGAATAGGAAACACATGGCCGGCAGGTGGTGCCATCTAGCCGCACATTCCACAACCTGGGCGCCTCAGCACTAAGCAACACTCCTCCTCCCTGCACACAACACGCAGTTCCACCAGCTGTAAACAACCTCACGTGGACTTTTATTCGCCGAAATTTACTTGAGCATTTTTATCCTCCGATGGCCAGACAGGAAGTAAATGATCTAGGGTTGAGCTCTGATCGTGACGCTGCCAGTGAGCCTAAGACCCAGGTCATCTACGATGACGTCACGATTTTAAATTATTCTCTTCTGATGATTTCCCCAAAACAAAAACAATTTGTTCACACTCCGACCAGTCTTGGCCATCCTCGCAATCACCAATTTTCTTTCAATTAAAGAATTTTACTTGGACGTGTTCAGTTATCGATGTATGGTCACAAATTACTGGCAGTCGGTTACACTGGCTGCCAACCAATAGCGCCACCAAATATGTTTTACGTCACATCCGTTGCCCCATATAACCTACGAAATTTCAAGTTTGCAATGTTAGGTAATTATTATCAAAGTTTAATTGGATGTCTAGTTCTTGCATTATACTAAACAGTTCCGCCACATCCCTTTATGCTGCCCATTACATTACAGCTAAGTAATTTTACTAATAATGTCAAAATAATAGCATTAAGAACCAGAGAAAATCCTTGCAGAATGTACAGAACGTGGGTTGTCTGAAGAACTTGGCCAGGAACTTGTGTCCGTTAACCTCGTGAACCCGCTGGTGCTTGACAGCGCAGCGTCTATGGCCGATTCCTCCAGGAGCCGGTGCCGGAGGCGGCAGTCGCTCTTCTGCCGAGCCTGCAACCAATAACAACCTCATTAATAACTCCTTTGAGTTGTGAGGGTAACACTAGGTGAGGTAATGAATTTTTTAAATGAAAACATTAGTAGTTCTTTCTTAGATACTAATCTAGGATCTACGTTTGTGTTTTTACGTTCTAGTATCTACGTTCGTTTGGTGAGGTTTTTAGATAGTACTGATGTTTGGGGGAATTAGGCACGAATCGGTACATCCAATCAAACAACAGCAACAAGTCAACAAGGATTGAAAAGGGATTCTGTGAGTTGGAATCTTGACAATTAGCAAGAGAAGGTCGTTGTGAGTGACGGCATCACATTTTCCAAACAGTTTTCCTGTAATGAAGGTACCTCAGACTGTGTACTTCCGGATAAAGCTAGGAATGAATGAATACGTCATAAAAGAAGGCAATAATTCCGGTCCAACTATTTTGGTAAATAAATCAAGAATTATTTGAGCCGATATTTGTACTGATAGAAAACAAATTAGAATATTAAGAGAAAAACTATGGTGGGGCCCCCCTTCATTCAAAGTCCACTATGACTCTGCAAAGGGTTCCATTCTTAAATCCAACCTACACAGACCCTGTAAATAGACGTCCCTATTAATAGCCCACCGACTCACAGTCACGCCAGACAGCTGTTACTTGGGCTGGTCGCAATTATCTAATTCGCGCTAGCTTAGCACCAGCATTCCGCATATTTTAATATAAACATGCACTCTTACCAACCGCAGTCCATATTAATGGCAACACTGTTAATGACCACAGAGCATGAAAATATTCAGTCATGAAGGAAACGTGGCTTTAATTAGAAAACTTCAGAACGAATTCGGCCTCAAATACTAAATATTCTGAAAACCTAGGGTCCGTCCCTTTATGTAGTATCCCCTGAACTATAAGTCTTCCTCATCTGGGTCGCTCCTCCAGACCATCTACTCTTCAAGCCCTTGCTAGTGTTCCTCAAGAAAGTGTACTAGCCCATTTTCTTTACGCATTCAACACATGCCCACCCTATCTGCATCAATCCCTTTTTATGGAAGCAGATGACGTCGGAGCTGGGAACTCCGATTCTATCCGAGCCTTCACAGCCCTTCAGGCTCTCCTAAACTCCCAAGAAGATGAGCTTACAAGATATTATTTGGCAACTAAAATTTTCTCTTACTTAATTCCTAATTGTTCCGCATAGGTTAATAAGGGATTTAAACTGATGGTTTCCAAGCAACATTTATGAAACAAAAATTCCACTATACAAAATAAGAAGTTCACGATTTTTCCAAAACAGAACTCTAGGGTGACTCACACATTATACTTCCGTTAATGTCAATTATTAAAACTTAAGCGAACGCTGAATACTCACAGTTAATACTGTTCAATCTATAAAGCAGAACGATTGGCAATGGTGCAGTCAAAAAGAGCTGCGAAGTTAGGAGAACAGCCAGGAGGCAGCAAAAGTCAGCAGAATGATTCTGGACCGCATATGGAATTGAAGGGGAACAACCGGGATTACGTAAGGAACTTAGTTTACAGTGTCTGACATGAGAGGGGTTTGCAGGTTGCTGCAGGCATGCTGGCGAAAACAGGCTTGGGTCTTGAAAGTAAGGTAGCAAAGGGCCCTGACAGGAAGTGCATTAAGAAATCCTGGATGAAGAAAGTGTTTCTTGCTGGCAAACCGACTGTGGCAAGGACAGTATAGACCTAAAGTCTGCAGTGGATACCCAGGCTCTAGCAAGAATCCATCCTACCAAAACAGTTCTATTCGCTGACCCCAAAAGGTCAATGTGACCATCACGTCACAACTACAACAACAACAACAAAAAATAACCTCCTTGGCAAATAATCCTGCATCATCAGAGAGCAAAATCTGCGTTTTGCGTGCAGTTTCCAGGCTAATAAATGATTTCAGTTTGTTTAGGCAAACATATTTGGGCGCGCATGATTTTACTGTTCTTAAAAATTGGAAATTTTTAGTTTTGATTTGTATTTTCGTACGTTTTAGTTTAAACTAGTTTAGAAAAATAGTTTTGGTGCGTGTTGGTGTTTACATTGACTACTACTATTTGGTCCATTGCAATTGGTTGTATTTAGTTTGTAACTTGGAATGGCTATATTTGTAGTGTTGTACAAGTTAGAGAACAAGTCTCTGGCAGTAAAACCCACTTTTTCGCAATGAGCCGTATTTGCAGCTAAAACTCGAAATTAAAAATCTCAGTGATTGCAGTATTTCGATTGCACGATTAGAGTAGCGGAGAGAAAAATAAATTGAACTAACTAAAAAGTGATTTATCATTTTTCGTAAAAAAATAACTAAATTAAGTGCTTAAAAATAAAAACTAAATAACAGTAACGGATATTGCACAAACTGATAAATATACGCCAGCTGTAAAACTGATGGGTGTGTGAGTAATAGAAGTCCAGGAATATCTTTGTGGTAGTGACACTATCTACTACTAACACAATATTAATATCTCAAGCACGATCCCACAACACTTATCTTAGTAGTCTATACAACGTGCTTGTATAGTCAGCATGAAGCGGGTTTTGGGCGGGGTGGATAAATTAGGTGGCTAAAAAAGATCTGGCTACTTACCTTCATGAAGTCGAGGATGGTAACTGGAGGCGAGAGGTCTTGAGCGGTATACCTGGAACCGACAGAAACAGAATTATGATCACAGAAACATTTGAGTAAATCGTGGATGGCAATGAATGTGCATGAAGCAGGGACAGTACCTATCTATGGAAACTGATACTGCGTTAGAATGCGTGCTTGGGTACCACGGTTCTCTGAGATCAAAATCGCAAACTCGTTTAGAACTTAAAATCACCTACAAAATCTTAAATTACGAATATTCCTGTACATATTTTAAAAAAATAAAATAAATAAAAGTAAACCTCTTGCTGTGCCCTGAAACTGGTAGATCGTTTCCTTGCATAAGCTGACCCAGTAAACATCATCTTCGGCCATCTCCTCCAATCCTAATTAGTCGCCACTCACCAGTTTCTCACTTCCGCGATAAAAAAAAACCAAACACAAAACGAAAACTAGTCACCAAAATATCACTGATGAAGTTCTTTCAAGAATCTCGGAATAAAGGCCGAACTTTGCTGATGATGAACATGTTTTGTTTTTTTGTTACTCACGAGTTTTGGGGCGATACAACTTACTAGCTGGAATGCGGCCGAAAGAGTTATTTCTGTATCACTGTTGGCCAGTACAGCCAACTTAACCCCCAAAATGTTTGCATTTTAAATATAAATTATCGTATAATTTTTTTTTTATATTTTTAAATTTAAATATTTTTTAAAGAAACAAATTTTTAGCGCGAAACGCTCACAGTACAAAGCTCAAAGTTCAGGATAAAGTTTCTTCAAACTTTTAGACCAAAGTTAGCTAGCCAGATACCGGAAAAAAGAATTCCAATTCCCTAAAGCTACCTGAAAAACTAATTTCACTCCCAGAATTCAAAACAAAATGTTTAAAGCAATGCCTTTATCTGAACCAACCAAAACATATGTTTCAACAGTTCGTACTTCCCCTCAAGCGATTTCCTCCTCACTTAAAATTCTAAAAAACATATTAACTCTCACTAAAGTTATATAGGTGGCACTGATGTTCACTGAATTTGTCTTTAGTTGAAAATTTAAAATATTTCCTTCCCCTACGATTAGTGTTGGTTAAAATTTAGTCATGACTAATTCATAATTCTGTTTATACTAGATTAGTCATTGAGAATAAAGAATCGATAGTGACTAAATTCTGGCGACACTTACACCGGCCTGTTTAGACTCCTAGGATTAGTTGTCCAACATATTTTCCGGAAAAATAAAATACCGGAAATATCTATTTTGTTTGCAAACAAATTTGCTTTCTTATAAATAGTTCTGTGTTTGTTTTTTTAGTGGCAGCTCAAATTGAATATCTTGGACGCTGCTTTTTTGTTTAATGATTTAAAGCGCGTCAACATCTAAGGTTATTGGCGTCCGGAGTATTTTTCAGTCCACTGCCGGCCTCAGGACAGTGTTCTCTCGTTACAGACAACACTGTGTCCATTACCGGACAGTGTTCTCTCGTTACAGACATTACCGGACAGTGTTCTCTCGTTACAGACATTACCGGACAGTGTTCTCTCGTTACAGACATTACCGGACAGTCTTCTCTCGTTACAGACATTACCGGACAGTCTTCTCTCGTTACAGATAACACTGTCCATTACCGGACAGTGAGCTGTAAGAAGCTCCTAGGAAGAGAAAAATGATGAATATCCAACTGAGACTTTCTGAAAGGTACGATTACCTTTAAACGCGGTATACCGATTGCGCATAGAAAGGACTACAACTTTTATTGGAATCATTTCCCTAGAAATTGGAGTGGAGGGCAATTAAGGACAAGCCAGATGCTCTGTATCTGTTCTTAATGTGTATTTCAACGCAATTATATGGATTTGTCACCTATCAAATATTATTAAAGATCAATGTTGCAAATTTGAAGAATATTGCTTGACCGTAAAGAGCCATTTCATTGAACATGTTTTTTTAAATTTTTTAGCACACATTCAATAAAATGATGGTACCTTCTAAGGGACATGTATAACTTTGAAGTCATAGAAATTGAAGGCCTCAAGAAACTTATCCTGTAAGAGGAAGTCCTGTGAGTGATCGCACCAGTTTTTGAATAACTGCCTCAGCTTTGGTTCTCTACGTCCTACTGCAGAAACAAAACAAGTCTGAACGTTCTCGGACTACATCAAGTGCCGATAAGACCTCATGCAAATGCGCAGTTCTCCATTTCTCTGACATTCACAGCTGAAAGGCCCTAAATTACTAAAAATAAAAGTTTTACATTTCTAAAATTACTGCACCAACTTCAGCAGGAGTGGTTTTCGAGAAAATGTGATCACCAACGGAATGACATTTCTGGTCAGTCGATTATCTGGACATTTGGAATTTTAGTTTCCTATTTGATTCTCATTACGTGGGGGTGGGACAATACAATATCCAAAAATAGCACTTTAGAAGCATGCCTCCCCCTGTTTCTTAGAAGTGCCCCTTAATCGAATTGCCATAGAACAGTGTCTCTAATAAAAGCTATAAATCTTCATGGCACTCCAACTTTAGATTGAATCATAAGACGCTGTTTTTGGGTGAAATCTTGAAAACAACGCAGTAAAGCAGTATTTCCTGTAGGCTGATTGCAGCTCCTCTGGTGCTAACCAAGCGAAATAGCAAATTTATTTCTCCACAGACCAATTTGTAAATACTTTATTGTCTCCACGATCTTAAGACGGGTACCTCCGGTGAAATCGGCACGACTACAATACTCTTTCATTACTTGGTAGTAAATATAATATATTCCCTTCTGAACGAACCATAACTCAGCTTAAGACGTAATACGACGTGCAAGAGAGAATGCAGCAAAGTGCTGCAGTATAACGTGCGTTCAGTGAACTAGCTGTGGGAAGGGGACTGCGCAATCGATTGGTTGTGCGTTGCCTTGGTGACAGCTAGGACTGCACACTAGTGGGTCGATGGGTTACGCTAGTCAACCAACATTCACAATGTTCCATTGATGCCTGGCCAGTGAATGACTCCAGCCACACTAGGCCACCACCATTATTAATAGAATAAGAATTAGCAGCAAAGATTGTGGCGGCACTGTCATCAAAATTGGGCAATATATTTAGTAATAGCAAGGTAGTGGAGAGGTTACACTTCACCGCGACCTGGGGAGCCCTAGGTGCACAAGGTCACAGTTACAAGGTTACCGGAGTCCTTGTTAGGCCGGACAACTGATAGCCACGTAGTCTTCAGCCCTTTTAATCGTAGGCGCGCATGACCTACAGCAACAGTTTGATGGTGGTCAGTGCTCCATTGCATCAATTACTTGCAAGAGTCCTTCTAAAATAACAACTCACATTTTACAACAGAATTAATTTTGAACGGAATTCAACAGAGAAGCCTGGAAAGGAAAATGCATTACTTCCGTTTTTCTCGCCTTCCGGAGAGAACACTGTCCGGTGGGGGACATGTCCGTTACGAGAGAACACTGTTCGGTCGCTTATAACCTGGAATGTTGATGGCCTTAAATTATAAAAACAAGATACGACACCTTTTCATTAGCTTACATCATACTCAGCAGTCTTAGGCAATTTCCTTTAAACTCAATAGTTTTACTAAGAACTAGTTCCATTTCAGTATTAAATTTCTCACTTTAAAGGTGCCATTTTCGAAAAAAATCGCTTAAAATGCAGAAATCTATCTAGTGATTTGGGACTCCCAGTGGCTGTTTTGGCCGAAAGCTAATTGTCGGATCGGATGGTGGCATCTGAACCAGATATCCAATTGGAACTGCTACCGAATTTCCATTTTGGGTTTAGCTGGCCACAGACCCACTCATGAACATACCACTCTATTGCACTTGGGGAGGGGGTATTTGCGGTGAAAACGTGAGACTATCGCATGACTTCCTGTTCCCTAAGAGGAAATTAAAAAAAAAAAGAAGAAAAATCACATGTATTGAAAGCGCTTCGGGTTAGATGACATTTGGCAACGGTTGGCTGTGAGGACGCGCGGCGGCGCGTGGGAGCAGACCGCCCTGGCGCACCGCCTCCAAGTGAGCGAGCCTGTGAACCAGCCTAGTCAATATGGCGCCACTGTGCTGAGATGGCCAGCCGATAGAGGAGCCGTGTCACAGTTGCTGCTGCTCTTTATTTACCATCCTCTTGTTCGCAGAAATAGTCAGCCTAATAGTGCAGCACATTGTCGGAACACCCTATTGGAGATGAGTGCGGAGTCAGTGGTGTTGAAATAACAAGCCACAGGTACGACGGCTCTTCAGTTCCAACACTCGGACGATCGATTCAGTAAACAGTGCCAGCTCTGCCTTACAAGTAAACTATGCCATTTCTATTTTATGTTTATTTAGCAACTAATACTATTTTCTATAGTTTTATTTCTGTTTTACCAATTATTTTCATAGTGTAATTAATATTATCTAAACTATGTTACTAAAATAGAGTGCAGCTAACCACTATTATTGATCTAACACAAAGACATCGTCTCTGTTTTCATTCCTGTTTGTTGGGCACACCAACGTAGTAGAGATCAAAACTATCAATAGTTTTGGTAATAGTGCGGACACTATCATCACCTCCGTTTCCTGCCATACTCAGGCATCTAACTTTAAACTCTTGGGTTTCTAAAGCCGGTCATGACTAGAGTATTCGGCTGATATCTTGTTCAGCGGAGGTTTCTACTTCAAACACGGCGTCATTTTAAATACCACTTTTTTTTTCTGACGTTCGCCATAGCTTCCTCTCCTCAGCGGAAATACTCGTGGTTGACTCTGCATTGTCCATCTTGTTCAATGTTGTGAATTTTTTGTGTAGAAGGTGGGCGGATATCGCAGCCCTCTCAGGATCCTCTAGGGTCTAATATTCTCCTGGAAGGTGGTTAATCCAAGTGCAACTCCACATGAAATCCTTCCAGTTCGACGAAGCCCCGGTGTACAGTTACACTTCCGGTCTACTCATTTTCCTCCAATTGGGTCATTAGGTACTTAAAAGAATGATCCAACTACATCAGGCTAGGACAGCTTTCGGCTGAATGAGTTTCAAATGAAAATGATAGACCTAATTTGCGCAGGGTGAGTCCAGTTTAAAGAAACATCGCAAATAAGTGGAATATTTAGCGAAAATAGCACTTCTGCTCAACCCATTATTTCTGAGACGCTCAAAAATCGACAACTGCCAAACCCAATTCTTGGAAACGGTGACAAAAAGTACAAGAAAGCGTTTATTACGCGCATTTTCAGCAAATTAGGGAATTTTTAACAACTTCTTTAGCGCGGGTGGTAAAACGGTAAATTAACCAGAATTGGCTCTTTAGAGAGAAGCAAAAATATTCATCCCTTTCCCTGAAAACCCTCTTAAAATTTATTTTCGCAGAATGAAGTGCTTAGATAACCGAGAAAATGTAACTTAGGAGGGAAGCTAGACCATCCTCGCTCGCTTAAATGCACTAACAGATGTTTTTTGTCCGAAGAAATGTTTCAAAAAGTTGGAGAAGGCCGTGGCAGCCCTAACATCATTGAAGGCGTTACAAAAAAAACTGCAGAGCAAATCCGCTCATCGATAACTTCCTGTCGGCTCCTATGAAATTTAAAGTTCAAACTTCCTGCGGTAGTACCCACTCTCCTAAGGCGGAGGAAAAATCACCCGCGGGGGCGGACATGAACAAAAGCTGCTGAGCACCCCCACAGGACTTCCGGTTATCGTGGATTTACGTAATGCAAATTCCTTGAAACATAGAATTTATACTACTAAAACACTTCTACTGCAATACTACATATTCATGGAACATTCTCAAGGAAAAAGAGTAAAATAGCATTTTTGGTCGGTCAGGCGAACATTTTTTTTTCAAATTTGAATTTTTTCTTAAATATTTAATCTTTATTAAAATTATACACGGGTAGATCGATGCAATACTCTGATATGGCCCATCAGTTTTCGAGTAAAAGAGTAACCACGCCCCTTGCCGAGAAATGACAAACAAGTACAAGGTATAGATCATGTAGGCACAGGGTATACCAAGTTTTGAGTCATTTTCAAGGGAATTGCAAAAAAAAAAATTAATAAATCGACTAAGTACAGGGTCCTTCCGGTGTGACTGTTTTTGATCAACACCTTGTAATCAAGTTTCATAATCAAAATATCAACATTGAACTATCGGCTTTCTGTTTTGAATAATGTGGACAGACAGATTGTAATTAGTCAAACTCAGGGGTCATCAAAAATGGCCACCACAAGAATTACAGTGTTTATTAATTATATTATAATTATTGTTTATTTATTATTATTATATTTAGCCATTTATTAATTATTTTAACTAAGTTTATCTACGCAATAAATGTAGCTGATAGAGTAAACCACATAACCCAAGCTCCAAAGGATGGGGGGTAGAGGAAATCATGGCGAGATACCACGCAGTATTTTTTGTTTTATCTGGGTCAAACATTTCGGTCACTTCCTTTATAGAAATATTAACTTTACCCTGATAACATGATCGTAGTGAGAACACGGATTGTGTGTGCGCGTGCGTAAAAGAGAGTTTAATTTTTATTTTTTGGATTGAGGGCCCCCCCCCCCCAATATTTCCGGTAAACGTTAAATTGGAAAAAGTTGAGGCGGATCGCACGTTGTAGAAGAGTCGTTTTTAGAAGACAACAAATGTCCCGCCAGTATTGGGTAAGATGGCTACAGTACGTCAGAAATATACGTCACACTGGCAGTCTGACGTCACACTGGTTTAAACAAAACATTTGTCTTCATTTAGCATCAGGCTCGTAGTCTAATAGGTTCACACTGTCTCTACTACATTAGTCAATTTAAATACATTTTCTGACCTTGAGAGGCTTACGTTTTCAAAAAGGAGTTTTCACTGATCGATAGTGGAAATTAGGTGTTCTGGAGAGCAGAACTTGAGTACAGGCGTGCCTTACAATGATTTATTTAATTCACTAAACTTCGCTAAGTTTAGCCTAATAGTCGTACTATAGTCATTAAATCCCCACAGCGCAGGAAGTGCGCGGAAAACTTACTTTTTACTTAAAGTACTTTTTCTTTTTCTTTCTTCGTAAACTGCACGTTACGAAATAATATTTTAAAAACATCGAAAAAACAGGGTGAACCAGTAAGTAATGTCCATAGGCCTACTGTGTGTAGTACATCTAAAGTGGAGTTCAATGACGTATTGGCCAACTTCATATTTCCCACTGTTCTTGAATAACGTCACTTTAATTTTTGTTTTCTAAAATCATTACTTTTTTTGCAATAAAAATGTTATTACTCAGAAAGTTTTAGTCCGAATTCGGTTCTGGATGACACGGTTAGAAAGGCAGAGATAAATTTTCTAAAAATTGACACCATTTCGAAGCATAAGTTATTCTCCAAACAGCCTCAATCTTCCTCCTGGATACTGGAAAAATATGTGATCATCATCAGATTCCTTTTATCTTCGTACGAGAAATTACGTTTTTTTTTACAAGAAAATGTGCTCACGAGCACTCAACAGTGTTAGTTTATCAAGATGAAAAACTTGATTCATTCAAGTTTTCATTGAGAACTCTTTTAGATGGGCCAGTAGTCAAATTTTAAAGTAGGCTGTCTTAAAATAAGGAAGTCAAAGGTTACTAATTACACTTTAAACATTTACTTCTGATCACTCTGAAATACTTGAGAAAATGTTAGGAAATATTTAAAAAAGTACTATTTTTATAATAGAAAGTTAATTTGCTTAGTTCGGCAACACAATTAATCTTTCTAAATAATTTATTCAAAAAATAGAACCTTACATACATAATACTGAATTTGTTCCTTTGAGGGGAAGACATCAAAGTGTCATCAATGGAATTTTTATGGAAAAATATATGCAATAAATCTTACAAAATTCTATTAAGGACAATAAATTACAAAAAAATTGGTTGCCTTTTCAGAGATGAATCTTTAAAGTATTACTACAGCCTGTTTTTAGTATCATAACACTTTGTGACGTCAAGCCCAGGCAGTACATTATAATTAACATCCATAAAGCGATTGACAGAAAAACACAATCTGACCAAACCGACAGCCGATGTATTCTCTTGTAAGATATTTATTGCTCGTTGTTGACCCAATGTTTGCAACAGATAAACACGGACCGTTCTAATGAAACCTGTCCTAATATAACCTCCCTTTTATGCTGGCCAACATTTTTAACTGGATTGCGTAACTATAATATTTGCTGTTGGGTCCAGTATAGCACATTCAGTAACATGTACATATTGAAGCTGGAGGACTTGGGATCTTATAACGATGTTTGGTAGGAAACATTACGTCAGCTGTAGTATGTTTGTGCGAATCTATTGATATATCTTTCTAGCAACTTCTACTTGTTTCAGGGGCTTCTGCAGTGTAAATTTTAATAAAGATTTTTTTTTTAAATTGTAAACTATATTAACCACTATTTTACAATTTTTGTAGGACCTTACAATACTCTGAAATAACTGCCTAAAAGTCTTTTCACTAGAAATAAGATTTAAGTAATGTATGTGTGTGACATAATCCTTATAATATAAAATTCAGAGAGCCGTATTCGTAAAAATCTCAAGCCCAGAGACTTTCGGTTGAGAATAGAAAGAGAAGCGGAAGTAAAGCTTGAGAATTGTGTGTAGAGGAAGAGGCCGCAAATAAAGAGATATGACGAAATAAAGTATATTTTTAGATGGCATCATCCCACCTATGGTGAGCGCCTACACAACCCAGCTGGGTTCAGTGCGCCCACTTCCTCTTCCAAACTACTGAACCGCCTCAAAGGGACAGCCTCTCTCTCTTTTATAAATAAAACGATTGCTCTTTAAATATTGCAGGCCAGTCGGAGATCTTCAGAACAGTACAGCGCGAGTGGATCAACAAAGCACCATTGGCAGTTCCAGTGACCACATCGACGTCGCCAACTCTCCTGGTCAGCTCACTAAGACGGCCGGCCTCAGAGCCTAGTTAGGTACGCTCACATTTCCTTAGTGACTGCCCTTTTCGCCTCCGACACATCTATTCTCACCTCAAAACTTTCTTTAGAATGAAGATGACTTTCAAAATTATATTTCTAGAGCACAATCTCTCTTCCTGAAGTTCAAATAATAGCGGCAAAAGCTATTAAGGTAAAGTCCTCGTCGTCCATCTAGAAGATCTAATGAAGTCATGTAGAAACCTTTTTTGAAATTATTATACAATCGCTGGGAACAAATCCTAAGAAGTTGTATATTATCTTCAACACACCAATATGTTGGTTTTTCAGCCAATCGTAAGCAATAGTTGGTAAAACACAATAATAAATAATTAATATGATTTTAAATATTTACCATTGTGCAATAACGAAAGGCCGGCCTCTAATCCGGCAGAGTCTAACCCGGCTGCCATCATATTCAGAGGGCCTTCGGACCCGACAAGCTTTTGGGCTGATTCAGCCTATCTGAAGTGCAAACTTACTGACTCCTACTTACTTACTTCGATGGCTCTACAACTCGTGGTGAGTCCTGGCCTCCCCTATGAGCGTCCGCCAACCAGCTCTGTCCTGTGCTGCCGCCCTCCACTCAGAGACTCGCAACAGGCTCCCAGCGTCCGCCCTCACACCGTCTGCCCACCTCAGCCTCGGCCTACCGGCTCTCCGAGTTCGGAACAAGATCTCATCCAGAGTTTTCCTAGGTATCTCGGACTCGTCCATTCTTGCTAGGTGGCCCGCCCAGCTAAGCCTACTTAATTTAATTATTTTTATAACATCCGCCTCCGCATATAGCTCGCTAAGCTCTCTATTTTTTCGGATCCTCCAGACCTCTCCATCTTTGACTGGTCCAAATATCCTGCGGAGAATCTTTCTTTCGCAGATTAATAGCTCCCTCTCATCCTGCTTGTTTATTGTCCAGGTCTGTGATGCATATGTTAATAAACTTACTGACTCCATTTTCCAATATTTCGGCTACTTCTTGAAAACCGCTCCCACTATTAACCAGGTATATAAGCAGCGCTCTGGGTACATAGAAAACTGCAACTTTTATTTACATTACCCCTATCGTGTAAATGCTCTCTACGCTACGTCACTTGCTTAATATCAATTCGAATTTAAATTTCGAAACTGAAAAAAATTGCCTCTTCGAAAATACCACTTAAGTAAATATAATTTTTAAGCAAATCACTTTTAAGTAACTTTTTCAAATTTTTTAAAATATTTTTTATTCTATGGCACCATCTGAGATCATGGGCGCCCAGAACTTTTTACAAAAACTTGCCGAAATACTGATAGTGTTCTCTCTTTCTCAGACATCGCCGGACAATTATTTTTTTCTCAAATTAATTGATTCTATAAATGTGCGGTAATTATTGAATATTTGAGCTTTTTAACCTTGCTAAGTTTGGCTGTACTCATACCTAGACCATTTCTGCATGCAGGACGATGCCTGAACAGAGCAACGATTACAGAGTGGTTGTGTTCGGAGCAGGGGGAGTGGGCAAGTCATCCTTGGTGCTGAGGTTTGTCAAGGGCACCTTCAGAGAGAGCTACATCCCCACCATCGAGGACACCTACCGACAGGTTAGCAAACAGTTTTTGTCCAACGTCGAAGATCATTTACAAAATATTCTCTGCTCTAATAAATATTGCAAACCTTTTTTTTGGGGGGGGGGAACAGGTAATCAGCTGCAATAAGAATATCTGCACCCTGCAGATCACGGACACCACTGGCTCCCATCAGTTTCCAGCTATGCAGAGGCTCAGCATATCCAAGGGGCATGCCTTCATTCTAGTCTACTCTTGTACCTCCAGACAGTCGTTGGAAGAATTAAGGCCAATCTGGGAGGTTAGCACCTTAATATTACTTTCTAGACGGATTACTTTACTTTTCTGTATCATCGTGCTGCATGTGGGAACAATGCCAGCGAATGGAATTTTGAAATCAAGGACAAAAGTCTTCAGCATTTCTAGATACAGAAAGAATACAATTAAAAATATCAGCGTTGAGGTGGTCAGAGGGCAAAGAACTGGTTGTGCAAGTATGCGCGTTGGATGTAAAATCAACATTACTCAAAAACGATTATTCAGAAAGTTTAAATTTATATTTTGAATCGGTACCCCCAATAAGGAATAAGCTAGGTCCAAAGTCCCGCTTATTTCAACAGTATTTTTAGAAATTTAGTCAAAAATGGATCCAATAATTTTCTTCAAATTGCGTACAAGCTCATTGTGTGCGAGTTGAAATTCTTTACGAAAGAGGAGTTAAGCTTTTCTTGGAAGTAAAATGAACGATCTCATCACCTTTGGTGCACCATTAGGGATCAATATTAAGTAAAAATCCAAATTGAAGAAATTGGTTGAGCAGAAGTGAATGCAACAAGTATTCGTGAGCTATTTAATAATATCAAATAAATTGAAAAAAAGCAGATTAAAAAAATATATATTGTATATCAACTCACCTTGAACGTCACAAGCTCCAAGAAAAATAAAAAATAAGTTTTGATAAGAAGAAGCAATATAAAAACTCTGCAAGACAAAATTGCTCACATGCTTGTCAAACATTAACGCTATTTTTTTTCTAAATTTAGAATGCATCTACTTATTCATCAATAAAATGCACAGATAACATTATCAACTAAACTAACACTACAGATCTTCTGAACCTTTTAGAATACAGCTGTGCAAGAATTTATGTCTCTTTCTAAAAATACAATCCAGTCAATAAATAACACTATCTGCTTATGTTTATTTTTAAATGATTAACTATAAAATAATAATTCGTAAAGAATATTATCAGTTGGAGCAATTGCATTATGTTGAATAAGTCAGCCCTATCTTGTTTAAAGATGGCTTGCACAAGTTTCGAAACCGAAACAAGTATTTACGTTTGTTTACTAGAATGTTGAAATGAATCACAATCTTACATGAAATAAAACTGAATGACATGTAATAAAAACTTTGAAAACAATTAATATGAAAAAAGTGCAGTCATTTAAGTCACTTTACTGAAATTAACGAGTGAACCTCCATTATCAGGTTACTCTACATATGTACATATATATGTAGAAAACTAACCAACTCTTGGAGCTACAAATGAGGTCCCCCTTGCTAATAGGAAAATTTATAATGATAAAGTAAGGTAATTCTTCATTATTTTTCATATAATTTCGTTTTAGCGCAGGCTATTTCTTCGAAAGGCAGTTAAATATTTTGATAAATATACCATGTTAATTTTAAACTTTCAGATAATTTATTAATTTTTATTTTTGTCCTGTGACCTCAGCATTCTCTTCACAATTTCTGCACCTGAGTACATGTATTCTACTAAAAATGTAGAAGGTACACTACGACAATATGTTTAAATTATTGTATGCAAGAAGGAACGCTGAGAAGTTGAGTTATAAGACCAAGACCCAACAGTTAAATGGTCTTTTTAGCTTTCCCGTTTCTTGGAACCGGTCTCATGATTTACTTATCTATTTACATGATTACTGTTTTGAATTTTACATTCAGTTTGTGGTAAATGAGAATCTGTGATGTTCTTCGCACTTATTAAATATAATTTTCGAGTAACCTCTTCCAGCATCTAAATACTTTCTACTTTTAATTATGAATTCTAAGGGGATCTTAAGAGTACAATTTGAGGTTCCCAAAGTATTTTAATCCTTTTTTGAAAACTGGTCTGAAGTATTATAGAACTATACAAATGTATTTTCTTCGGAAAGGTATGTAATTTATATTTTATAATATTATGGTTCATATGGTCTTCGAAATGCCCTTATATTGTGAAAAATATGAAATTAAACGTAAAAAAGACCTGTGTGTTGAAAAATGAAAGTCTTTTATTTTAAGTTATAGAGCGAGACATATTGTAAAGATTATTTTAAAGAAGATTAGCGTTTTAGTTAGGATTTCGTGCAAGATTAACGTAAAAGCGAAATCTGGTTTGTAAAATATTAATACTGTTGCATGTGTGCAGCAACGTTCTCTGAAACACCAAAGGAGGACTGCTACCCTTCTCTTTGTTTCATAAGATGAATGAGTTTTTAATGAGACTCTTCTAATCACTGGTAAGTTTACATCAGTAGCGAATACAACAGATATCTTAATGTTCAGGTAATCCGAGAGACAAAGGGAGCCGACCTGGCGCAGATTCCCGTGATGCTGGTAGCCAACAAATGCGATGAGAATGATACCAGGGAGGTGAGCAGTGCCGAAGGCGAGGCGGAAGCACAAGCTTGGGGCTGCCATTTCATGGAGACTTCCGCCAAAACAAATCACAACGTGAAGGAGCTATTCCAGGTAATTGTGCATCCTAGTTTTTGTTTGACCGCAGACCGAGATTTAAAGGCTGTTTGTTGTTTGAGCCTTTTACGCAATACTCTGTTCCAAACTTTGGCTGCCTTCGGAAGTGTTCGAAAAGGCGAGGGCTCATCAAGAGCACATCATACGTACATTTTAAAATACTCGAAAACTAAAATACCCTATCATTTCTCTGGAGAGAACTTCCTATGTCACTCGCAATAATGCATTTCCTTGCTTTCTTGATGTTTATTGCATGCACTCCAAGTACGTTCTAAAAACACTAAATGAATACCCTTACCCCAGACTTTACACAAACAGTTCCTGATCTTGTTCTAGGCCCCCAGTTCAGTTAATGTCAATTTCAACAGTGAAGCCCTTCCATGGGATTTCCAGCCATTTTGAATTGCTCGGAAACTTAGCTGCTGGTCAGTGTGGCAAAGGAAGGAAAAGTCTCAGCTTAACAATACGAAGCCAATGTATACTGCTAGCCGGTGTCTAATTTGCGCCGGAGTGAAGAGAAAGCAGTGGTTGGCTTGGACTTACTGTATACCTGTCATTGATGGGTCCGGGAAGTATGGGCCATCAAGATCTTAACTCATGATTTTTTTTAGAAAGACACCAGAATTACCCACGTGGTTCAAAGATGAAGACGATCCGAATTTTGCTGGACAGAAAAGCGGAAAATGGTAGAAAACGTAATATATACATAAAGAGCCAGATATCTTCATTGGATATAATGAAGTCGAAGGATGTCATAGAAACACCTCTGGGCTGAGACAGGCGAAGGAGTTCATCAGAGGCTATTCGCCGAGGCTGACCGCAGAATTAATCCGTCAAGGCCGTGGGGTTATAAGGATAATTGCAGGCCTATTAACTGGCCACTTCAGGCTCAGAAAACACATGCATCGCATGGGCCTGGCAGAAGATAGCCTTTGTAGGTTCTGTCAGGAAGAAGAGGAAACGGCACTGCACGTGTTGTGTCAGTGTGAGGGACTCGTATGGCTAAGGATGTTACTTCTCGGGGAGGAAAAACCAAGGCCTGAGAGCTTTACCCAGGAGCCATTCTCCAGAATTAAGAGTCTGATTAAGCGGACGGGGTCTGGAGGGGGAGTTCTAAAGTCGGGGAGCCATAATAGATCCAATGGGGTCGCGGTGGCGCAGGCCTTAAGGGCCGCCCTAATTTAATCTAATCTAATCTAAGTCATAGAAAAGAATTTTGCCATCTCAAGTCTTTTTCCAACTAATTAGTATAATCTTCTTAATGGAGTTGTGGAGTTGTTGTTTCGCATTCATGCAAGAACCATAATTTTGAATGTGAACTATGTGAATCCATAATTTTTGGTTGTTAGTTATAAATATGACGTTTTCTTCTTTGTTTTACAGGAATTACTGAACCTGGAAAAGAACCGCAACATTTCCCTACAACTGGAGAAGAAAGGTCAGCTAAAAGGCACCAAAAAAATAAGGGAAAAGTGTAGAGTTATGTAAAAAAAAATATTAAACCTACTAAAATAAACTGGGATGATAGAATACTGCCGATGTTGCATAAGTTCACAGACCGGGTGCTGAACCGAACGAAATACTGTTGCTGCGCCAACAAAATTCAAAACCAAAGAACGACCATACACAACGCGCATTGGCTGTGATAATGATTTAAAATGGGGGGGGGGGGGGGGTAAAAAAAAAATAAATAAATAAAAAGTTGATTATAAAATGTACTGAGTTTTCTGGGGGCTTGATTAAGTGAACACGGTTCTGCCACGGTCTGTGAACTCATTTACAATCAACTTCCAATCTTTCTTAGAATTAAACTTCTATCCATCTACTGTCACACTCTCTTACTTCTCACCCATTCTAACAGTTCTTTATTCAACAGATCTTTATATAAATATAAAACAAATCAAACCAAAAATCTAGAGAAAGCTTATTTGTATTATTAGTGTAACTCCAAAAACGAACTTAAAAATGTGAACACCATATTAGTAATCACAAGTAAATATAAAAATGTTATAAACAGAGCAAGTTGTTTGTTGTACACAACTGTGTGAGAGTACAAAAAACCCAAATAATTATATTAAAGTGAAGAAAAATAAGAAATGTCCTCATAACATGTATTATCTCCCGGCAATTCTTTCTGGACTTTTCAATCAAAACATCAGCTAAAAACCTATTTAATTTTAAATAAAGCAAAAATAAAAAAACCCTATCATATCAAAAAAGTTAAAGTGATTATCTTTTACATAAAATATTATATCAGTAGGTAAAGCATGTTTTTACCTAGGAGTAGGTTAGCTTTCAGGTTTTGAATCGACACTATTCGATTAGAATCGATAGATCGATTTAGATTAACAATTTTCAAAATGGAAAAGAATCTAGTGAGGTGCTCTTGATTATTGTATATTTGATAAAAAAAAAAAAGGAAAAAAAGATGAATTTAAAATTTTTATGAAATATTCTCTTCTAAAATATTTTGTTTTTGGCGATCTACACCATGAAGATCTTTGTTGGAACAGATTACTATTAGAAAACGGACCATTCCCATAACTTTGCACCCGGGAGTTTTTACTAGACTGCCAGCTCCCAGCTTTTCCTACAGCATCCCTGGAGTATGTTACTCGTATTTGGGAGATATATTATATATACCAATAATTCTCTCAGAGTTCGTTAATTTGAGTGATTTTTAGAAGATATGGAGAGGGCGTTGTAGGAGAAGGGAGAAGGGTCTGAGATCAAGGAGGACTGTCTGTCCGTGAGCCCCATGTCCCCACTTTCTTGAACTGTCAGAGAGATAGCTTGCTGCATTGGATGAGGAGATACTTTCCCTCGGTGAAGTGGTATAGAAGGCTCTTCGCTCTTCCTGGATATCTTCTGGAGAGCGAGGCTAGTTCCAGACCTTCCAGTGTAGAGGATTGTATAAGCTTACTTAGAATCTTCCCTGGTTATTCTAATTTTTTCGGAAAGAAGTAATTGGAAATAGAAAGTCCCAAACTTTCTAGGAAATCTGGGTGATTGGTTTGATCTCCTGGAAGTTCCTCAGGATGAGTTGTCTCACCAGGACCGGTGGGGACAAACATTTCTGTGCTGGTTGCAGTGCAGTGTACTCCGTTAACAAAAACAATACATTACAACGATTGCTAATACATGTTTAAAATTTTAAAGAATGATGCACTGTTTTTAAAGTTCATTTTTGTTTTTATCTTATAAATTTCTTTTTTTTTAATATCTATTTTTAAAGCAAAACGTGCTATACTAATTATGTTTTATCCGCCAGTAGCGATCCAGTACTTACTTTTGAAGGCGGGACAATAGTGGGGTGCCCAGGTTGCGAAGTTCAATATCTTTTGTAATTGACAGTTACACTAAAATGAAGTGAGAAATGTTGATGTTTGAGAAAAGAAACCTAATTATTGATGCACTAATAATGTCTAACAACTATTTGAACGTACAGGGAACGATTAGAAATGTAGAGTATTGAGAATGGGCACGATCGCCCCCTGGTCAAGTCACATGTGAAAAATATAATTCGTATGCAAACAAGTAACCAGTGCAGTAGGTTACTACTGTCTCAAGCAGTCAGGTTAACACTGTTTCAACCATTTTCCTGGTTGATCGCCAAAACTTGTCTCTTAACTAATCTGTTGTAATCCTTTATAATCTGCCTCTAAGAAATACGAGTATGTAAATATTATAGGTAATTGTAGATTTTGCGCTATAACTTCTCAAGCGTGTGCTCCAATTCTGTCGTAAGAATAAAATTTTAAGAGAGTGATGGTTGTAAAATAATATATTAGGAATAGACTAGTATGGTATAATGTATGTATCCGTGCTGATCAAGCCTACAGCTGCGGCTAAAAGGAGTTTGGTTGGGAGAAAACTTTGCTGAGAAGATTAAAGCGAGCTCACAAGATCTACAAATAATTCCATTACGATCAATAAAGGAAGGCTCTTTTTCTTTCGTAACCATTAAATTTGGAAGTCCATAAAACTGAACTGCAATTACGTTTCCTTTTTTTTTGTACAATTTATTCTCTTCAATTTGTAATCTTGTATATTTCAAAAATTTTGCTTTGTGCCAAAATTCTTTTTAATTTATAAAATTGCCGGAGGAGGAGAGACGAAGCAATGAATTTTCATAATTGTTTTTTTTAAATACTAAATTACTGTAGATTACTGCAGTTCTCTTTTAATGTTTTATGAACAGTTTCTGTTTATTTATTTAAATTGTATATAATATAAATGATTTTTTTAATGCATGAGCGGCCAAAATTGTAACTTATTTGAGAAAACAATATGTATACATGTATTCTTCTTTGCTTCTCAAATCTAATCTATATCTTCTTTGTCTATTAACTTGAAAGTAATCTCGGAGAGGAGCTTGATTTCTTTAAAAGAGAGTTATGGGGGGGGGGGGAGGAAGGGAAAATTATGGGACCCGAACACAACGAAGAAAAATTGCCGATAATGTAATGTATACACCGAACTAAAAGTAAATTTTGGAAGCTGTGATAAAATTTATTTAAAAAAAAAAAAAAAAATCCACCAGCCTCACGATTACACATAGATTTATTGCCATTAAATTTACGATTGCAATGTAAAACATGACAAAAAAAAAAATTAACGAAGAGACAATATTGTTCAGCACTGGCCCAAATATTAACATATCACACATAAGTTTTTTGTTTCTCTTTTCTTTTTGTGAATTATAGTTTATTTTATTTCAAATTTGTTATTTTGTTTGAATAGTGGCAAATATAATGTAAACCTCCAAGTATTTAAAATAAATAAACCATTCCAGATAATTGTTATTTGTATATACTACATAGAATGAAGGAGGTCTCGTTTGCAGACTTTCTAGGTTAGTCTGTAGGTCACATGTAACATAAATAAGTATAGAATCATTTTAATAAGAAAGAATACATTTTTGCTATTTACTTATTAATAATAAGTAGGCTGGTTAATTTATTGTTTTTTGGATATTATGGTAAGAAATATGATGCGATAATTAGAACATTATGTACATTTTTGCTAAATAGTGTCCTTACTATCATTGTAATAAATAATAATGATTTGGTAATAAATGAATCTATGTCATTTAATGCTTTATAATGTTCAAGTAAAATAAAAACATTCAAATGATATTGTTAATAAACTTGCCTGCTCAATATGGCTTTGACCTTCATTTATACTTTATATGATTTTTTCCTTCAAGTTTTGTCAAGGGGTTCGCCTTAGTACTGCTTGCCTTTGATGGATTACTAAGAGAATTCAGGGTTCGATTCAATTTGGGTTGTCAAAGGCCTAGGGTTTTTTTGATGTTTTTCCCGTGAGCGGTGAAATACCGTTACTTCGAGCGGCAAAGGAAAAGTTTTTCCCAAAGAGAGTAATTTTAGAATACTATTGTACTTTTACTTTGTAGACAGAACAAATAGAGCATCTAACCAGTTGGGGTTCTTCAAATCTCTGAGAACTGTGGCCGTTTCTATCGCTGACTAGAAATTATTTTGAATTTTGTTGGCGACTCGTGAGTGTAATATGAATGACAGGGTGGTGTACAATATGAAGTTGGATTAAGAATTAACTGAATGTCTTCTCACTCGCAGATCCGAGTCTGGCTGTCTCTGCCCTAGATTTTCTCTGCAGCTCCTAAAGAGCGACTTCCGTGGAAAATTCGATTCAAGCTTTACCGGACCAACAGAGTGTTCATAAAAGTCCCGTTTGGGTGTAATATGAGGACTTATCACCCGTTAAATCTTAATAATGATCAAATACAAGACAAAAATTTCAACTTTGAAGAAAGCCAGCTGACTGGGAGGGCCAGTTTCCTGATCACTGTTTCCGATATTCCAGGAGTTGAAATGGACATGTATAATAGCTAAGACGATTTCTGGTGAGTAAAAGATGGCCTTGAATCCTCACAGAACTCATTTATTAAAACTATTACAAGAAATACTCTGGTTAATAAATTCTCCTTAGACGCTAACTAGCGCCTTTATCACATTCCTGTAGACCTGAATGCCTTCGAGGAAATTTTCTTCGTTCAGCTTCTCGTTGTGGCTGTGAACGAGCAGATCAGTGTTCCGCATCGGTGAGAACCCCAGCGCACCGACACCAACCTAAACAACAACAACACAGATCATGTCCTTCTCTGGTAGAAAGAGTATTGGATCATGCCAAATTTTAGCAATTCACTTCTCTGTTCTCTAGAGTCAGGAAAAATGGTTTATAAAATCCCCCCAAAAACAAAAAATTCGCAACTATTTGGCGGAAGTACCAGCAAACATTGAATAAATTAAAAAACGATTACCCTTCTCAAGAATCTTGCGTCAGTAGCTCCAGGACATCCTAATACTTGATACTTAAAGTTCCTGAAACAACAGAGTTATCATTAGATATCGCCAATCCTAATCGATTACTTTTTATCTTCCGGAAGATTCAGACCTGCTTGATGTTAGGCAGTCAAATCAGTTGGACATTACTGGGGATTTCTAGCGCATTTACTTTGAGATCACTTGTTCAGAGATTTGACAGCCTAAAGTCTAATCTAAACTTGTTTTAAGGTGCTGACAGCTTAAAGTGTTGAAACAATTATTTTTTTTCGTCAACTTCATTTACATCATAAAAACGTTACAGTGTTGGACGAACTAGGCATTTCCCGGAGGACCTGGCTGAAAAAATGCACGTGGCCGATTGTTGCAGCATGGTTTTCCTTTCTTACAATCCCGCAGACTCCAAAGTAGTAAGTAGCTGAAGTCTGCCTTCAAACTTTCGACATGAAATCCTTCAAGGAAATGCAAATTCTGAGGTTCGTCCAGTTCCAAAGTGTGGAGAATTTTTGTGGTTCGAACCCTAGCTCATAAAAAAAAAACAATCTCATCAGACTCAATCCTTATATTTCGTTTGGGTCCCTCTTGGAAAATGGTTTCAACGATGTTACGGAAACACAATTTTTAACTAAAATACATTTCCGGGAAAAGGATGCAGTCTCGTGACATAAAAAAGCACTTGTGCAGCAAGCGATATAAGGAACAGTACATATTTACAGCATATGAATTTACAGCACATATTTCACAGTGTTTCAACCAAAGTTACGGTAAACTCTAAACTCTACTTACATCTCGTCTAGTGCACTGCTGAAGGCCATCCAGAATGGATTACTACTGTCGGTGGCCGTGTCTGGAACCTTAGGGTTGCACTCTAACACTTCTACAGTGATATTTTCACCAGCTTGTGAGCAAACTTCCTGCCATCGTTCCATTAATAACAGAAGAATTTTGTGAGCAGATTAAAAGATTTATTAAAAGATGAATAAAATAATTATATACCTGAATCCAGTTAAGAAACTCCTCGGTTTCAGTATGGACTGACAATCGTACATCCAAGGACATGGAGATCTCCGGCGGAACTACATTGTTCTGCACCCCTCCCTAAGAAACATCACAATCCCCTTACAGATCTGTGTCACCCAAAATCAAGATTAGTAATCTTACTAAAGTTCTCCACTTTATACATTTTTTTCGGTTCTAAAATTCAAAGCATTTCTTGTTATTAAAATGTACACTTCAAAGCCTCTCTACCTTCTTAGAACTGCCAAGAAGCGAATGTTCTAAGAAAAATTAAAGTTATACCTAATGTATAGTTCAATCTATGGTGATTATATGTTATGAAGGGCGTGTGTTTTAACTTTAAGAAGTTATGATAGGCCTTGCATGCAGTGAAGCATGTTTTAAGATGGAGATTAAGCTTGCAGAGATTATTATTGGAGATCGAGTACACAACTTCTGAACAAGAGATGACACAAATGAATGCAGCCTCATTTATGATGCAAATCTACGAGAAAGAGCATCTTCCTAACTTAGCAACTGTATGAGCATGTAGGAAATCCATTCTCTAGGAATACCTGGAGGACGGTGACGTTTATTGTAGTGACCTCGGCATGTCCAAATATTGGATGAGATTGTTTGGACAGCTTTTCCACCTGGGTCTCTCTGAAGTCCATCACCGCGTCCAGTACCTTCCAAAGTTTCTCGCCGGCTGTATTGGCATGCAGAAGAGAACCATGGCCTGTGGTACCGTTACATACTATTTTCATTGCTGCAACGAGAATGTAATGTTTTAATGCAAATATCTTCTGTGTGCACTCGCACGACTTGTATACTGCAATCAACATTATTTTATAAATTGCAAATTTTCTCAAGTTTCTGGCAAGGTGGCGCACTCTGTGCAGCTTCCTCTCGGTTTAGGCACATCTGTTCTGAGTGACCACGTTCAGAGAAAAGCTGCAGAACACACAAGAACTCTAAACTAATTAACGCGCACATTCGGTCAACTAACTCTATCTTAATCTAACCTAAACTAACTAAACCTAACCTATATTAGCTCTGGTTAACTCACATTGTATCTTTAATACACTACACTGTCTCTATCCTGAGTCTGTTTCCTTCAATATACAACCTACAAGTTTTGCTTCCAAATTATCAAACTTACGATAAGTAATTCTTTCATTATTATAGACCATGAACTTGTCTTCATTCAATGGAGCACCCTCGTCCAGGGCGAATGCAACTTCTAGGTTTCTGAACTCCTCAGTGTTGACGAAAGAGCACATACCTTCAAGGCCGCCAATTTCTTCGTCTGCCAAAAAAGAAAATAAATACCCTTATTAAGGAAATCAACAGCCGTCTTAAGAGATACACTGAGTTCATCTTAATCCCACAAGAACATATGTGAGCTTTTACTTGGAGACAGAATCTGCGAAGTAATATGAAGAACAACAGACCGACCTACCTGGGACATACGAGATATGCACAGTCCTCTTCGGTATGAAACCTTCTTCCTTTAGTCTTTTTACCGCTTCCACGTACTGTATCCCGATACACTTACAATCCTGAGCTCCCCTGCCGTAAATATCTCCTAGTTCATCCTTTACAGCTGCAAAAGGATCGTGTATCCAATTTTCCTTTAAAAAAAGAAATATTTAGAAATATAAATTATGATTATGGTATAATGGAGTGAGCAGTATCTTTATCTTTAAGGCCTCTACCTTCTACAGAAACCCACACTTGAAACTATTTCGTACGATTAGGTGATTTGGATCTTTCCGGCAAGTATAAAACTTCCAGTTTTTAATTCGAAGAAAGCATTGAACGTCATATTATAGCATCAAGACATTACGAAGCTCGAGGATGCAATACAAAATTCGCAGCTTCCTACAAATTTAATTTTAAGTGTCAGTATTGTTTTGCAGGATGTGTTACAGTGCAACATGTGTTTGGAGAGGTATACTACAAGGTGTCTTGTATTTGTCTCTAGGTTCACAATACCCAAGTTCCATACGTCTACACCACCGTAACTATCACAGCTGTTGACTTTGTTTGTCTTGTGGAAACCAGCAGGGTCACCGTGATCCCGAAGAATCCGTCCAGACAAGTGGCTTGTTCAAGGAGGCAGTCCTGTAAGACGTTATTTAGGTTATAGCGTTTGTTCCTTTGCAGAGAGCTTAACTTCTTCTATATCTTCTGGTAAATCAGAAATCAAGTATCGGGCGCCAAGGTCTTTTTCCGAAATTACCATTCTGTTCTTGATTGTCCTTGGGATGGTTTGGAGCCATAATTCAATAAATCCTGCTTGGCCTTGACTAAATGAAGATATTTATAAACATTGTTTGGTCAGCACTGATTTCAAAAATTTTTGAATTTATTTTTGGAAAATCTTACTTACCTGGAACACTGGAACAACATCCATGTGAGAGTTCAGCAGGATGGAAGGTGTCTGCGGCTCAGAGCCCGGCCAGGTCAGCACTACCACAGGCTTGAGGGACGTGCCGAACACCCGGGTTTGCAGACCTGCGTCTTCTCCAAGACGTTTTATAAACTCCACACATTCCGCTAGAATAAGGAATTCACTAAAAAAATAGCCATTGTAATGCTTAATCACCTTAACAAAGAGTTTAAAAAGTTAAGTATAAGGACCGATTAAAAGATAACAGGTACAAAAAGCAGCAATAATGTTATTAAAGTAGGATTCGCCTTGTTTTATAAAGAAAATTTGGGAAATTTATCTTTTATAGAAAAAGAGAAAAAAAAATCTCAAAGTTGGGTGGTTTTCGACGTTTCGCTTTTTCGTGAATTTTTTGACGATCAACCCTTATACAACTGTCTCATCAGACAGTTTAAATACCATCTATTTTTGTGTAGAGGCACAAAAAAACAAAGATTTATGCTGAAAACTGAAAATTTTAAAAATGCGCGATTACAGTTCATTCTCTGACACTACCAGAGAACTTGTAAATTTCGTTGATTAGAATAACAAATACCAAGCGCAAGAAATGGGTTGTTACACCTGTAAAAATATGTCTCGTACCATCTAAACGGAGCCTGATTATAAATATTATATTGCACATTACTCACTGTAATCCACATTTGGATGCACTGAGGCGATCCTCAGATATTTACGGAATTTAGTAACTGAAGCGTGCTCCATGCTGCCTCAACACCAAGAAACTTTCCACCTCAGCAAAACTGAAATATAATGTGATCCATTTCTGCAAAACAATTAAACAAAGATAAGATAGTGTGACCAAGCTACCTTCTAGTTACTGATAAGCAGACACAGATCCGTCTAGGAACACAGAAGCAGCTAGTGACTGCTTTCATTGAAATCAAACTCTAGAAATTATACTGATTTAAAAAACTCTATTGAGGAATCTTCAATCGTCTTTCCACAAAAACTTCAAAATAGCATTATGTATGTTAGTCACACGGACCTTAAGGAGCATGTCTTACCAACCAGTGCCTTTCACCCGATAGTTCTTATCCTAGAACAGGATTTACAATAAAAGTTGTACATCTAAAAAAGATCAAAGTCGTTGGCGCCATTTCCCAGATTAACTTACCTGAAAAGTCTATTCACCAAAGTAGCCCGGCCGGTTTTGTTGTCGCATTCTACTAAATAATAGAAAATCTTACGAGAGTCTGATTAGCAATCCTTTTTCTTACCTGTAATTCAACTTCACTGCACTAATTGACAAACTAACTGAAACCACCGATTAAAGCAATTTATGTTCACTAGGATTCAGTAAATTGCTGTTAATTGCAAGGTCATTTATTAATTAAAATAGTCACATTGCAGGCAAAGTTACTTAACTGAAAGATTGGTTAACAAAAATCAGCATTAGTTCAGATCTGTCAGGATTTAATATAATCACTGAATGAATTGTAACCAATTGTTACCCACTAAGGTTAAACATATAGCGAATAGCAAACTGGGAGATATGTCAGGAAGCGACATGACGACAGCCAAGGCTTTCTTGATTCATTAAACTTGAGTTAAAAATAAATAAGTCGTAAATTACATTCACTTTCCACTTGTAACAGGAAGTATTGCGATCGATTAAAATTTAAATATCAAATATTCATTGGAAATAAAAGTTGAAATTAAAAAAAATTAGTGTAAACATTCCCACTTTTCAGGGGGGTTCATATAGCCATAAAACCAACGCCGGATTTAGATGAAAAGAGGCCCTAGGCTATTCCACTTATAAGGCCGATTCACTTCCAATTTTTAAGTTTGTAAATTACATGAGAAATAATAAAAAAATCATTACTGTGATACATATCCATATGTTAAATGTTAATGTATAATATGTTGTTTTTAGAATAGTGTAATATTAATCTTGCTAACAATTTGAATGTAATTGTTGATCTTGAGGCCCTAGGCTGAAGCCTAGTTAGCCTATAGGGAAATCCGGCCCTGCCTGAAACTGTTCATACTATAAAAATGCAATTTATGTCGGATATAGAGAAAAAGTTTCTCTATCATTCGGCAAAGAATTAATTGAAATCGGATTAATAAAAAGAGAGACATGAACGTTTGAAATTTGAACCCATTTAAAAAAACCTCTAAATTTTAACCTTCAATATCTCTATACCTATTCATACTAGAAAAGTGCAAATTATGTAAGTCATAGAGAAAAGAATCGGTAAAGAAATCATTAAAACTGGACAAATACAAAGAGAGGTATGAAGGGTAGAAATTTGACGAAACCAAAAATTATCTCTAAATACCTCGTTTCCTACCCGACACATTTTAACGAACATTTCTACAATTATAGACAATAGTAATCTCCATATACAGGTGAAATAAAAAAAAAATCCATAGAGTAGTTTTTGAGATAATTGAAATTAAAGACTTCACTGTTTCCAACAAACGAAAATGTAACTCTAAATATCTCGTTAACTACTCGACAGATTTTTACGGAATTTTATACGATTATAGAAAATAGTAGTCTACATACACAGGTGAAATATAAACCAAATCAATCGAGTAGTTTTTGAGATATGTCAAATTAAAGATTTCACTGTTTCCAACGAAACGAAAATGTAACTCACACAGATGTTTACGGAATTTTATACGAATATAGACAATAGTAGTCTACATACACAGGTGAAATATAAACCAAATCCATGGAGTAGTTATTGAGATATTTGAAGTTAAAGATTTCACTGTTTCCAACGAAACGAAAATGTAACTCACACAGATGTTTACGGAATTTTATACGAATATAGACAATAGTAGTCTACATACACAGGTGAAATATAAACCAAATCCATGGAGTAGTTATTGAGATATTTGAAGTTAAAGATTTCACTGTTTCCAACGAAACGAAAATGAAACTCTAAATATCTCGTTAACAACTCGAATGATTTTTACGTAATTATATCCGATCATAGAATATAGTAGTCTACATACACATGTCAGATATATCCATCGAGTAGTTTTTGAGATATTTGAAGTTAAATATATCACTGTTTCCAACGAAAATGTAACTCTAAATATCTCGTTTCCTACTCGACAGATTTTAACGAACATTTCTACAATGATAGACAATAGTAGTCTCCATATCCAGGTGAAATAAAAACGAAATCCATCGAGTAGTTTTTGAGATATTTGAAGTTAATTATTTCACTGTTTCAATTGAAACGAAAATTTAACACAAAATATCTCGTTAACTACTCGACAGATGATTTTTACGGAATTTTATACGATTATAGACAATAGTAGTCTACATAAACAGGTGAAATATAAAAGAAATCCATCGAGTAGTTTTTGAGATATTTGAAGTTAAAGATTTCACTGTTTCAATTGAAACGAAAATTTAACTCAAAATATCTCGTTAACAACTTACAGATTTTTACGAACATTTCTACAATGATAGACCATAGTAGTCTCCATATCCAGGTGAAATAAAAACGAAATCCATCGAGTAGTTTTTGAGATATTTGAAGTTAATGATTTCACTGTTTCAATTGAAACGAAAATTTAACTCAAAATATCTCGTTAACTACTCGACAGATATTTACGGAATTTTATACGATTATAGACAATAGTAGTCTACATAAACAGGTGAAATATAAAAGAAATCCATCGAGTAGTTTTTGAGATATTTGAAGTTAAAGATTTCACTGTTTCAATTGAAACGAAAATTTAACTCAAAATATCTCGTTAACAACTTACAGATTTTTACGAACATTTCTACAATTATAGACAATAGTAGTCTACATACACAGGTGAAATATAATAGAAATCCATCGAGTAGTTTTTGAGATATTTAAAGTTAAAGATTTCACTGTTTCAATTGAAACGAAAATTTAACTCAAAATATCTCGTTAACTACTCGACAGATGTTTACGGAATTTTATACGATTATAGACAATAGTAGTCTACATACACAGCTGAAATATAAACCAAATCCTACGAGTAGTTTTTGAGATATTTGAAGTTAAACATTTATCTGTTTCAAATAAAACGAAAATGTAACTCTAAATATCTCGTTAACTACTCGACCGATGTTTACGGAATTTTATACGAATATAGACAATAGTACTCTACATACACAGCTGAAATATAAACCAAATCCATCGAGTAGTTTTTGAGATATTTGAAGTTAAAGATTTCACAGTTTCCAACGAAACGAAATGAAACTATAAATATCTCGTTAACTACTCGACAGATTTTAACGAACATTTCTACAATTATAGACAATAGTAGTCTCCATATCCAGGTGAAATAAAAACGAAATCCACCGAGTGGTTTTTAAGATATTTGCAGTTAAAGATTTCACTGTTTCAATTGAAACGAAAATTTAACTCTAAATATCTCGTTAACTACTCGACAGATTTTTACGGAATTTTATACGATTATAGACAATAATAGTGTACATTAACAGGTGTAATATAAACGAAATCCAACGAGTAGTTTTTGAGATATGTCAACTTAAAGATTTCACTGTTTCTAACTTAACGAAATGAAACTCTAAATATCTCGTTAACTACTCGACAGATTTTAACGAACATTTCTACAATTATAGACAATAATAGTGTACATTAACACGTGAAATAGAAACGAAATCCATCAAGTAGTTTTTGTGATATTTGAAGTTAAAGATTTCACTGTTTCAATTGAAACGAAAATTTAACTCAAAATATCTCGTTAACTACTCGAGAGATTTTTACGGAATTTTATACGATTATAGAAAATAATAGTGTACATTAACACGTGAAATAGAAACGAAATCCATCGAGTAGTTTTTGTGATATTTGAAGTTAAAGATTTCACTGTTTCAATTGAAACGAAAATTTAACTCAAAATATCTCGTTAACAACTTACAGATTTTTAAGGAATTTTATACGATTATAGACAATAATAGTGTACATTAACAGGTGAAATATAAACGAAATCCATCGAGTAGTTTTTGAGATATGTCAACTTAAAGATTTCACTGTTTCTAACTTAACGAAACTGTAACTCTAAATATCTCGTTAACTACTTGACAGATTTTTACGGAATTTTATACGATTATAGACAATAATAGTCTACATACACAGGTGAAATATAAACCAAATCTATCGAGTAGTTTTTGAGATATGTCAAATTCAAGAATTCACTGTTTTAACGAAACGAAACTGTAAATCTAAATATCTCGTTAACTACTCAACAGATTTTTACAATTTTATACGATTATAGACAATAGTAGTCTACATACAAAGTTTGAATATAAACGAAATCCATCGAGTAGTTTTTGAGATATGTCAACATAAAGATTTCACTGTTTGAATTGAAACGAAAATTTAACTCAAAATATCTCGTTAACTACTCGACAGATTTTTACGGAATTTTATACGATTATAGACAATAATAGTCTACATACACAGGTGAAATAAAAACCAAATCTATTGAGTAGTTTTTGAGATATGTCAAATTCAAGAATTCACTGTTATAACGAAACGAAAATGTAACTCTAAATATCTCGTTAACTACTCAACAGATTTTTACGGAATTTTATACGATTATAGACAATAGTAGTCTACATACACAGCTGAAATATAGACCAAATCCATCGAGTAGTTATTGAGATATTTGAAGTTAAAGATTTCACTGTTTCCAACGAAACGAAATGAAACTCTAAATATCTCGTTAACTACTCGACAGATTTTAACGAACATTTCTACAATTATAGACAATAGTAATCTCCATATCAAGGTGAAATAAAAAGGAAATCCATCGAGTAGTTTTTGAGATATTTGAAGTTAAAGATTCCACTGTTTCAATTGAAACGAAAATTTAACTCAAAAGATCTCGTTAACTACTCGATAGATTTTTACGGAATTTTATACGATTATAGACAATGATAGTGTACATTAACAGGTGAAATATAAACGAAATCCATCAAGTAGTTTTTGAGATATTTGAAGTTAAAGATTTCACTGTTTCTAACGAAACGAAATTGTAACTCTAAATATTTCGTTAACTACTCGATAAATATTTACGGAATTTTATACGATTATAGACAATAGTAGTCTACATACACAGGTGAAATATAATAGAAATCCATCGAGTAGTTTTTGAGATATTTGAAGTTAAAGATTTCACTGTTTCAATTGAAACGGAAATTTAACTCAAAATATCTCGTTAACTACTCGACAGATTTTTACGGAATTTTATACGATTATAGACAATAGTAGTCTACATACACAGGTGAAATATAAACCAAATATATCGAGCAGTTTTTGTGATATGTCAAATTAAAGATTTCACTGTTTTAACGAAATGAAAATGTAACTCTAAATATGTCGTTAACTACTCGACCGATTTTTACGGAATTTTATACGATTATAGACAATAGTAGTCTACATACACAGGTGAAATATAAACAAAATCCAAGGAGCAGTTTTTGAGATATTTAAAGTTAAAGATTTCACTGTTTCAAACGAAACGAAAATGTAACTCTAAATATCTCGTTAACAACTCGAAAGATCTTTACGGTATTATATCCGATTATAGACAATAGTAGCCTCCATACACAGCTGAAATATAAACGAAATCCATCGAGTAGTTTTTGAGATATTTGAAGTTAAAGATTTCACTGTTTCCAACGAAACGAAATGAAACTCTAAATATCTCGTTAACTACTTGACAGATTTTAACGAACATTTCTACAATTATAGACAATAATAGTGTACATTATTACGTGAAATATAAACGAAATCCATCGAGTAGTTTTTGTGATATTTGAAGTTAAAGATTTCACTGTTTTAACGAAACGAAACTGTAAATCTAAATATCTCGTTAACTACTCAACAGATTTTTACAATTTTATACGATTATAGACAATAATAGTGTACATTAACAGGTGAAATATAAACGAAATCTATCGAGTAGTTTTTGAGGTATTTGAAGTTAAGAATTTCACTGTTTCAATTGAAACGAAAATTTAACTCAAAATATCTCGTTAACTACACGACAGATTTTTACGGAATATAATGCGATTATAGACAATGGTAGTCTACATACACAGGTGAAATATAAAAGAAATCCATCGAGTAGTTTTTGAGATATTTGAAGTTAAAGATTTCACTGTTTCAATGGAAACGAAAATTTAACTCTAAATATCTCGTTAACTAATCGACAGATTTTTACGGAATTTTATACGATTATAGACAATAATAGTGTAAATTAACACGAGAAATATAAACAAAATCCATCGATTAGTTTTTGAGATATTTGAAGTTAAAGATTTCACTGTTTTAACGAAACGAAAATGTAACTCTAAATATGTCGTTAACTACTCTAAATATCTTGTTAACTACAAGACAGATTTTTCCGGAATTTTATACGATTATAGACAATAATAGTGTACATTAACAGGTGAAATATAAACGAAATCCATCCAGTAGTTTTTGAGATATGTCAACTTAAATATTTCACTGTTACTAACGAAACGAAACTGTAACTCTAAATATCTTGTTAACTACTCGACAGATTTTTATAGAATTTTATACGAATATAGACAATAGTAGTCTACATACACAGCTGAAATATAAACCAAATCCATTGAGTAGTTTTTGAGATATTTGAAGTTAAAGATTTCACTGTTTCCAACGAAACGAAAAAAACTCTAAATATCTCGTTAACTACTCCACAGATTTTTACGGAATTTTATACGATTATAGACAATAGTAGTCTACATACAAAAGTAATATAAAAACCAAATCTATCGAGCAGTTTTTGAGATATGTCAAATTAAAGATTTCACTGTTTGAAGGAATGAAAATGTAACTCAGACAGATGTTTACGGAATTTTATACGAATATAGACAATAGTAGTCTAAATACACAGCTGAAATATAAACCAAATCCATCGAGTAGTTTTTGAGATATTTGAAGTTAAATATTTCACTGTATCCAACGAAACGAAATGAAACTCTAAATATCTCGTTAACTACTCGACAGATTTTAACGAACATTTCTACAATTATAGACAAAAGTAGTCTCCATATCCAGGTGAAATAAAAACGAAATCCACCGAGTTCTTTTTAAGATATTTGCAGTTAAAGATTTCACTGTTTCAATTGAAACGAAAATTTAACTCTAAATATCTCGTTAACTACTCGACAGATTTTTACGGAATTTTATACGATTATAGACAATAATAGTGTACATTAACAGGTGAAATATAAACGAAATCCATCGAGTAGTTTTTGAGATATCTAAAGTTAAGAATTTCACGGTTGCAATTGAAACGAAAATGTAACTCTAAATATCTCGTTAACTAATCGACAGATTTTTACGGAATTTTATACGATTATAGACAATAATGGTGTACATTAACACGAGAAATATAAACAAAATCCATCGATTAGTTTTTGAGATATTTGAAGTTAAAGATTTCACTGTTTTAATTGAAACGAAAATTTAACACAAAATATCTCGTTAACTACTCGACAGATTTTTACGGAATCTTATACGATTATAAACAATAATAGTGTACATTAACAGGTGAAATATAAACGAAATCCATCGAGTAGTTTTTGAGATATGGCAACTAAAACATTTCCTTGTTTCTAAAGAAACGAAACTGTAACTCTAAATATCTTGTTAACTACTCGACAAATTTTTACGGAATTTTATACGATTATAGACAATAGAAGTCTACATACACACGTGAAATAAAAACCAAATCTATCGAGGAGTTTTTAAGATATGTCAAATTAAAGATTTCAGTGTTTTAAGGAAAGAAAATGTAACTCAGACAGATGTTTACGGAATTTTATACGAATATAGACAATAGTAGTCTACATACACAGCTGAAATATAAACCAAATCTATGCAGTAGTTTTTGAGATATTTGAAGTTAAAGATTTCACTGTTTCCAACGAAACGAAATAAAACTCTAAATATCTCGTTAACTACTCGACTGATTTTTACGGAATTTTATACGATTACAGACAATAGTAGTCTCCATATCCAGGTGAAATAAAAACGAAATCCACCGAGTAGTTTTTGAGATATTTGAAGTTAAAGATTTCACTGTTTCAATTGAAACGAAAATTTAACTCAATATATCTCGTTAACTACTCGACAGATTTTTACGGAATTTTATACGATTATAGACAATAGTAGTCTACATACACAGGTGAAATATAAAAGAAATCCGTCGAGTAGTTTTTGAGATATTTGAAGTTATAGATTTCACTGTTTCAATTTAAACGAAAATTTAACTCTAAATATCTCGTTAACTAATCGACAGATTTTTACGGAATTTTATACGATTATAGACAATAATAGTGTACATTAACACGAGAAATATAAACCAAATCCATCGATTAACTACTCGATTAGTTTTTGAGATATGTCAAATTAAAGATTTCACTGTTTTAACGAAACGAAACTGTAACTCTTAATATCTCGTTAACTACTCGACAGATTTTTACGGAATTTTATACGGTTATAGACAATAGTAGTTTACATACACAGGTGAAATATAAAACAAATTCAAAGAGTAGTTTTTGAGATATTTGAAGTTAAAATTTCACTGTTTCAAACGAAACGAAAATTTAACTCTAAATATCTCGTTAACAACTAGATAGATTTTTACGGTATTATATCCGATTATAGACAATAGTAGTCTACATACACAGCTGAAATATAAACCAAATCCTAGGAGTAGTTTTTGAGATATTTGAAGTTAAAGATTTATCTGTTTCAAACAAAACGAAAATTTAACACAAAATATCTCGTTAACTACTCGACAGATTTATACGGAATTTTATGCGATTAGAGACAATAGTAGTCTACATACACAGGTGAAATATAAAAGAAATCCATCGAGTAGTTTTTGAGATATCTGAAGTTAAGAATTTCACGGTTGCAATTGAAACGAAAATTTAACTCTAAATATCTCTTTAACTACACGACAGATTTTTACGGAATATAATACGATTATAGACAATAGTAGTCTACATACACAGGTGAAATATAAAAGAAATCCATTGAGTAGTTTTTGAGATATTTGAAGTTAAATATTTCACTGTTTCAATTGAAACGAAAATTTAACTCTAAATATCTCGTTAACTATTTCACAGATTTTTACGGAATTTTATACGATTATAGACAATAATAGTGTACATTAACACGTGAAATATAAACGAAATCTATCCAGTAGTTTTTGTGATATGTCAACTTAAAGATTTCACTGTTTCAATTGAAACGAAAATTTAACACAAAATATCTCGTTAACTATTCGACAGATTTTTACGGAATTTTATATGATTATAGACAATAATAGTGTGCATTAACAGGTGAAATATAAACGAAATCCATCGAGTAGTTTTTGAGATATGTCAACTTAAAGATTTCACTGTTTCTAACTTAACGAAAATGTAACTCTAAATATCTCGTTAACTATTCGACAGATTTTTACGGAATTTTATACGATTATAGACAATAGTAGTTTACATACACAGGTGAAATAAAAACCAAATCTATCAAGTAGTTTTTGAGATATGTCAAATTCAAGAATTCACTATTTTAACGAAACGAAACTGTAACTCTAAATATCTCGTTAACTACTCAACAGATTTTTACGGAATTTAATACGATTATAGACAATAGTACTCTACATACACAGTTGAAATATAAAAGAAATCCATCGAGTAGTTTTTGAGATATTTGAAGTAAAGATTTCACTGTTTCAATTGAAACGAAAATTTAACTCAAAATATCTCGTTAACAACTTACAGATCTTTACGGAATTTTAAACGACTATAGACAATAATAGTGTACATTAACAGGTGAAATATAAACGAAATCCATCGAGTAGTTTTTGAGATATTTGAAGTTAAGAATTTCACGGTTGCAATTGAAACGAAAATTTAACTCTAAATATTTCGTTAACTACACGACAGATTTTTACGGAATATAATACGATTATAGACAATAGTAGTCTACATACACAGGTGAAATATAAAAGAAATCCATCGAGTAGTTTTTGAGATATTTGAAGTTAAAGATTTCACTGTTTCAATGGAAACGAAAATTTAACTCTAAATATCTCGTTAACTAATCGACAGATTTTTACGGAATTTTATACGATTATAGACAATAATAGTGTAAATTAACACGAGAAATATAAACCAAATATATCGAGCAGTTTTTGTGATATGTCAAAATAAAGATTCCACTGTTTCCAACGAAACGAAATGAAACTCTAAATATCTCGTTAACTACTCGACAGATTTTAACGAACATTTGTACAATTATAGACAATAGTAGTCTCCATATCCAGGTGAAATAATAACGAAATCCACTGAGTGGTTTTTAAGATATTTGCAGTTAATGATTTCACTGTTTCAATTGAAACGAAAATTTAACTCTAAATATCTCGTTAACTACAAGACAGATTTTTACGGAATTTTATACGATTATAGACAATAATAGTTTACATTAACAGGTGAAATATAAACGAAATCCATCCAGTAGTTTTTGAGATATGTCAACTTAAATATTTCACTGTTACTAACGAAACGAAACTGTAACACTAAATATCTTGTTAACTACTCGACAGATTTTTATGGAATTTTATACGAATATAGACAATAGTAGTCTACATACACAGCTGAAATATAAACCAAATCCATGGAGTAGTTTTTGAGATATGTCAACTTAAAAATTTCAGTGTTTTAACGAAACGAACATTTAACTCTAAATATTTCGTTAACTACACGACAGATTTTTACGGAATATAATACGATTATAGACAATAGCAGTCTACATACACAGCTGAAATATAAAAGAAATTTAACTCAAAATATCTCGTTAACTACTCGACAGATTTTTACGGAATTTCATACGATTATAGACAATAGTAGTTTACATACACAGGTGAAATATAAACCAAATATATCGCGTAGTTTTTGAGATATGTCAAATTAAAGATTTCACTGTTTTAACGAAACGAAAATGTAACTCTAAATATGTCGTTAACTACTCGACAGATTTTTACGGAATTTTATACGATTATAGACAATAGTAGTCTACATACACAGGTGAAATATAAACCAAATCCAATGCGTAGTATTCTAGATATTTGAAGTTAAAGATTTCACTGTTTCAAACGAAACGAAAATGTAACTCTAAATATCTCTTTAACAACTCAAAAGATCTTTACGGTATTATATCCGATTATAGACAATAATAGTGTACATTAACAGGTGTAATATAAACGAAATCCAACGAGTAGTTTTTGAGATATGTCAACTTAAAGATTTCACTGTTTCTAACTTAACGAAATGAAACTCTAAATATCTCGTTAACTACTCGACAGATTTTAACGAACATTTCTACAATTATAGACAATAATAGTGTACATTAACACGTGAAATAGAAACGAAATCCATCAAGTAGTTTTTGTGATATTTGAAGTTAAAGATTTCACTGTTTCAATTGAAACGAAAATTTAACTCAAAATATCTCGTTAACTACTCGAGAGATTTTTACGGAATTTTATACGATTATAGAAAATAATAGTGTACATTAACACGTGAAATAGAAACGAAATCCATCGAGTAGTTTTTGTGATATTTGAAGTTAAAGATTTCACTGTTTCAATTGAAACGAAAATTTAACTCAAAATATCTCGTTAACTACACGACAGATTTTTACGGAATATTTTACGATTATAGACAATAGTAGTCTACATACACAGGTGAAATATAAAAGAAATCCATCGAGTAGTTTTTGAGATAATTGAAGTTAAAGATTTCACTGTTTCAATTGAAACGAAAATTTAACTCAAAATATCTCGTTAACAACTTACAGATTTTTACGGAACTTTAAACGATTATAGACAATAATAGTGTACATTAACAGGTGAAATATAAACGAAATCTATCGAGTAGTTTTTGAGGTATTTGAAGTTAAGAATTTCACTGTTTCAATTGAAACGAAAATTTAACTCAAAATATCTCGTTAACTACACGACAGATTTTTACGGAATATAATGCGATTATAGACAATGGTAGTCTACATACACAGGTGAAATATAAAAGAAATCCATCGAGTAGTTTTTGAGATATTTGAAGTTAAAGATTTCACTGTTTCAATGGAAACGAAAATTTAACTCTAAATATCTCGTTAACTAATCGACAGATTTTTACGGAATTTTATACGATTATAGACAATAATAGTGTAAATTAACACGAGAAATATAAACAAAATCCATCGATTAGTTTTTGAGATATTTGAAGTTAAAGATTTCACTGTTTTAACGAAACGAAAATGTAACTCTAAATATGTCGTTAACTACTCGACAGATTTTTACGGAATTTTATACGATTATAGACAATAATCGTGTACAATAACAGGTGAAATATAAACGCAATCCATTCAGTAGTTTTTGAGATATGTCAACTTAAATATTTCACTGTTTTTAACGAAACGAAATTGTAACTCTAAATATCTTGTTAACTACTCGACAGATTTTTACGGAATTTTATACGATTATAGACAATAGTAGTCTACATACGCAGGTGAATCAAAAACAAATCTATCGAGTAGTTTTTGAGATATTTGAAGTTGAAAATTTCACTGTTTCCAACGAAACGAAATGAAACTCTAAATATCTCGTTAACTACTCGACAGACTTTAACGAACATTTGTACAATTATAGACAATAGTAGTCTCCATATCCAGGTGAAATAATAACGAAATCCACTGAGTGGTTTTTAAGATATTTGCAGTTAATGATTTCACTGTTTCAATTGAAACGAAAATTTAACTCTAAATATCTCGTTAACTACAAGACAGATTTTTACGGAATTTTATACGATTATAGACAATAATAGTGTACATTAACAGGTGAAATATAAACGAAATCCATCCAGTAGTTTTTGAGATATGTCAACTTAAATATTTCACTGTTACTAACGAAACGAAACTGTAACAATAAATATCTTGTTAACTACTCGACAGATTTTTATGGAATTTTATACGAATATAGACAATAGTAGTCTACATACACAGCTGAAATATAAACCAAATCCATGGAGTAGTTTTTGAGATATGTCAACTTAAATATTTCACTGTTTTTAACGAAACGAAATTGTAACTCTAAATATCTTGTTAACTACTCGATAGATTTTTACGGAATTTTATACGATTATAGATAATAGTAGTCTACATACACAGGTGAATCAAAAACCAAATCTATCGAGTAGTTTTTGAGATATTTGAAGTTAAAGATTTCACTGTTTCCAACGAAACGAAATGAAACTCTAAATATCTCGTTAACTACTCGACAGACTTTAACGAACATATGTACAATTATAGACAATAGTAGTCTCCATATCCAGGTGAAATAATAACGAAATCCACTGAGTGGTTTTTAAGATATTTGCAGTTAATGATTTCACTGTTTCAATTGAAACGAAAATTTAACTCTAAATATCTTGTTAACTACAAGACAGATTTTTCCGGAATTTTATACGATTATAGACAATAATAGTGTACATTAACAGGTGAAATATAAACGAAATCCATCCAGTAGTTTTTGAGATATGTCAACTTAAATATTTCACTGTTACTAACGAAACGAAACTGTAACTCTAAATATCTTGTTAACTACTCGACAGATTTTTATAGAATTTTATACGAATATAGACAATAGTAGTCTACATACACAGCTGAAATATAAACCAAATCCATTGAGTAGTTTTTGAGATATTTGAAGTTAAAGATTTCACTGTTTCCAACGAAACGAAAAAAACTCTAAATATCTCGTTAACTACTCCACAGATTTTTACGGAATTTTATACGATTATAGACAATAGTAGTCTACATACAAAAGTAATATAAAAACCAAATCTATCGAGCAGTTTTTGAGATATGTCAAATTAAAGATTTCACTGTTTGAAGGAATGAAAATGTAACTCAGACAGATGTTTACGGAATTTTATACGAATATAGACAATAGTAGTCTAAATACACAGCTGAAATATAAACCAAATCCATCGAGTAGTTTTTGAGATATTTGAAGTTAAATATTTCACTGTATCCAACGAAACGAAATGAAACTCTAAATATCTCGTTAACTACTCGACAGATTTTAACGAACATTTCTACAATTATAGACAAAAGTAGTCTCCATATCCAGGTGAAATAAAAACGAAATCCACCGAGTTCTTTTTAAGATATTTGCAGTTAAAGATTTCACTGTTTCAATTGAAACGAAAATTTAACTCTAAATATCTCGTTAACTACTCGACAGATTTTTACGGAATTTTATACGATTATAGACAATAATAGTGTACATTAACAGGTGAAATATAAACGAAATCCATCGAGTAGTTTTTGAGATATCTGAAGTTAAGAATTTCACGGTTGCAATTGAAACGAAAATGTAACTCTAAATATCTCGTTAACTAATCGACAGATTTTTACGGAATTTTATACGATTATAGACAATTATGGTGTACATTAACACGAGAAATATAAACAAAATCCATCGATTAGTTTTTGAGATATTTGAAGTTAAAGATTTCACTGTTTTAATTGAAACGAAAATTTAACTCTAAATATCTCGTTAACTATTTCACAGATTTTTACGGAATTTTATACGATTATAGACAATAATGGTGTACATTAACACGAGAAATATAAACAAAATCCATCGATTAGTTTTTGAGATATTTGATGTTAAAGATTTCACTGTTTCAATTGAAACGAAAATTTAACTCAAAATATCTCGTTAACTACTCGACAGATTTTTACGGAATCTTATACGATTATAAACAATAATAGTGTACATTAACAGGTGAAATATAAACGAAATCCATCGAGTAGTTTTTGAGATATGTCAAATTAAAGATTTCAGTGTTTTAAGGAAAGAAAATGTAACTCAGACAGATGTTTACGGAATTTTATACGAATATAGACAATAGTAGTCTACATACACAGCTGAAATATAAACCAAATCTATGCAGTAGTTTTTGAGATATTTGAAGTTAAAGATTTCACTGTTTCCAACGAAACGAAATAAAAATCTAAATATCTCGTTAACTACTCGACAGATTTTTACGGAATTTTATACGATTACAGACAATAGTAGTCTCCATATCCAGGTGAAATAAAAACGAAATCCACCGAGTAGTTTTTGAGATATTTGAAGTTAAAGATTTCACTGTTTCAATTGAAACGAAAGTTAACTCAAAATATCTCGTTAACTACTCGACAGATTTTTACGGAATTTCATACGATTATAGACAATAGTAGTCTACATACACAGGTAAAATATAAACCAAATATATCGCGCAGTTTTTGAGATATGTCAAATTAAAGATTTCACTGTTTTAAACGAAACGAAAATGTAACTCTATATATGTCGTTAACTACTCGACAGATTTTTACGGAATTTTATACGATTATAGACAATAGTAGTCTACATACACAGGTGAAATATAAAAGAAATCCGTCGAGTAGTTTTTGAGATATTTGAAGTTAAAGATTTCACTGTTTCAATTGAAACGAAAATTTAACTCTAAATATCTTGTTAACTAATTGACAGATTTTTACGGAATTTTATACGATTATAGACAATAATAGTGTACATTAACACGAGAAATATAAACCAAATCCTAGGAGTAGTTTTTGAGATATTTGAAGTTAAAGATTTATCTGTTTCAAACAAAACGAAAATTTAACTCAAAATATCTCGTTAACTACTCGACAGATTTTTACGGAATTTTATGCGATTATAGACAATAGTAGTCTACATACACAGGTGAAATATAAAAGAAATCCATCGAGTAGTTTTTGAGATATTTGAAGTTATAGATTTCACTGTTTCAATTGAAACGAAAATTTAACTCTAAATATCTCGTTAACTAATCGACAGATTTTTACGGAATTTTATACGATTATAGACAATAATAGTGTACATTAACACGAGAAATATAAACAAAATCCATCGATTAACTACTCGATTAGTTTTTGAGATATGTCAAATTAAAGATTTCACTGTTTTAACGAAACGAAACTGCAACTCTTAATATCTCGTTAACTACTCGACAGATTTTTACGGAATTTTATACGGTTATAGACAATAGTAGTTTACATACACAGGTGAAATATAAACCAAATTCAAAGAGTAGTTTTTGAGATATTTGAAGTTAAAATTTCACTGTTTCAAACGAAACGAAAATGTAACTCTAAATATCTCGTTAACAACTCGATAGATTTTTACGGTATTATATCCGATTATAGACAATAGTAGTCTACATACACAGCTGAAATATAAACCAAATCCTAGGAGTAGTTTTTGAGATATTTGAAGTTAAAGATTTATCTGTTTCAAACGAAACGAAAATTTAACTCAAAATATCTCGTTAACTACTCGACAGATTTTTACGGAATTTTAAACGACTATAGACAATAATAGTGTACATTAACAGGTGAAATATGAACGAAATCCATCGAGTAGTTTTTGAGATATCTGAAGTTAAGAATTTCACGGTTGCAATTGAAACGAAAATGTAACTTTAAATATGTCGTTAACTACTAGACAGATTTTTACGGAATTTTATACGATTATAGACAATAGTAGTCTACATACACAGGTGAAATATAAAAGAAATCCATTGAGTAGTTTTTGAGATATTTGAAGTTAAAGATTTCACTGTTTCAATTGAAACGAAAATTTAACTCTAAATATCTCGTTAACTATTTGACAGATTTTTACGGAATTTTATACGATTATAGACAATAATGGTGTACATTAGCTCGAGAAATATAAACAAAATCCATCGATTAGTTTTTGAGATATTTGAAGTTAAAGATTTCACTGTTTCAATTGAATCGAAAATTTAACTCAAAATATCTCGTTAACTACTCGACAGATTTTTACGGAATTTTATACGGTTATAGACAATAGTAGTTTACATACACAGGTGAAATATAAACCAAATTCAAAGAGTAGTTTTTGAGATATTTGAAGTTAAAATTTCACTGTTTCTAACGAAACGAAAATGTAACTCTAAATATCTCGTTAACTCCTCGACCGATTTTTACGGAATTTTATACGATTATAGACAATAATAGTCTACATATACAGGTGAAATATAAACTAAATCCAAAGAGTAGTTTTTGAGATATTTGAAGTTAAAGATTTCACTGTTTCATACGAAACGAAAATGTAACTCTAAATATCTCGTTAACTATTTGACAGATTTTTACGGAATTTTATACGATTATAGACAATAATGGTGTACATTAACTCGAGAAATATAAACAAAATCCATCGATTAGTTTTTGAGATATTTGAAGTTAAAGATTTCACTGTTTCAATTGAAACGAAAATTTAACTCAAAATATCTCGTTAACTACTCGACAGATTTTTACGGAATTTCATACGATTATAGACAATAGTAGTCTACATACACAGGTAAAATATAAACCAAATATATCGCGCAGTTTTTGAGATATGTCAAATTAAAGATTTCACTGTTTTAAACGAAACGAAAATGTAACTCTAAATATGTCGTTAACTACTCGACAGATTTTTACGGAATTTTATACGATTATAGACAATAGTAGTCTACATACACAGGTGAAATATAAAAGAAATCCGTCGAGTAGTTTTTGAGATATTTGAAGTTAAAGATTTCACTGTTTCAATTGAAACGAAAATTTAACTCTAAATATCTTGTTAACTAATTGACAGATTTTTACGGAATTTTATACGATTATAGACAATAATAGTGTACATTAACACGAGAAATATAAACCAAATCCTAGGAGTAGTTTTTGAGATATTTGAAGTTAAAGATTTATCTGTTTCAAACAAAACGAAAATTTAACTCAAAATATCTCGTTAACTATTTGACAGATTTTTACGGAATTTTATGCGATTATAGACAATAGTAGTCTACATACACAGGTGAAATATAAAAGAAATCCATCGAGTAGTTTTTGAGATATTTGAAGTTATAGATTTCACTGTTTCAATTGAAACGAAAATTTAACTCTAAATATCTCGTTAACTAATCGACAGATTTTTACGGAATTTTATACGATTATAGACAATAATAGTGTACATTAACACGAGAAATATAAACAAAATCCATCGATTAACTACTCGATTAGTTTTTGAGATATGTCAAATTAAAGATTTCACTGTTTTAACGAAACGAAACTGCAACTCTTAATATCTCGTTAACTACTCGACAGATTTTTACGGAATTTTATACGGTTATAGACAATAGTAGTTTACATACACAGGTGAAATATAAACCAAATTCAAAGAGTAGTTTTTGAGATATTTGAAGTTAAAATTTCACTGTTTCAAACGAAACGAAAATGTAACTCTAAATATCTCGTTAACAACTCGATAGATTTTTACGGTATTATATCCGATTATAGACAATAGTAGTCTACATACACAGCTGAAATATAAACCAAATCCTAGGAGTAGTTTTTGAGATATTTGAAGTTAAAGATTTATCTGTTTCAAACGAAACGAAAATTTAACTCAAAATATCTCGTTAACTACTCGACAGATTTTTACGGAATTTTAAACGACTATAGACAATAATAGTGTACATTAACAGGTGAAATATGAACGAAATCCATCGAGTAGTTTTTGAGATATCTGAAGTTAAGAATTTCACGGTTGCAATTGAAACGAAAATGTAACTCTAAATATGTCGTTAACTACTAGACAGATTTTTACGGAATTTTATACGATTATAGACAATAGTAGTCTACATACACAGGTGAAATATAAAAGAAATCCATTGAGTAGTTTTTGAGATATTTGAAGTTAAAGATTTCACTGTTTCAATTGAAACGAAAATTTAACTCTAAATATCTCGTTAACTATTTGACAGATTTTTACGGAATTTTATACGATTATAGACAATAATGGTGTACATTAGCTCGAGAAATATAAACAAAATCCATCGATTAGTTTTTGAGATATTTGAAGTTGAAGATTTCACTGTTTCAATTGAATCGAAAATTTAACTCAAAATATCTCGTTAACTACTCGACAGATTTTTACGGAATTTTATACGGTTATAGACAATAGTAGTTTACATACACAGGTGAAATATAAACCAAATTCAAAGAGTAGTTTTTGAGATATTTGAAGTTAAAATTTCACTGTTTCTAACGAAACGAAAATGTAACTCTAAATATCTCGTTAACTCCTCGACCGATTTTTACGGAATTTTATACGATTATAGACAATAATAGTCTACATATACAGGTGAAATATAAACTAAATCCAAAGAGTAGTTTTTGAGATATTTGAAGTTAAAGATTTCACTGTTTCATACGAAACGAAAATGTAACTCTAAATATCTCGTTAACTATTTGACAGATTTTTACGGAATTTTATACGATTATAGACAATAATGGTGTACATTAACTCGAGAAATATAAACAAAATCCATCGATTAGTTTTTGAGATATTTGAAGTTAAAGATTTCACTGTTTCAATTGAAACGAAAATTTAACTCAAAATATCTCGTTAACTACTCGACAGATTTTTACGGAATTTCATACGATTATAGACAATAGTAGTCTACATACACAGGTAAAATATAAACCAAATATATCGCGCAGTTTTTGAGATATGTCAAATTAAAGATTTCACTGTTTTAAACGAAACGAAAATGTAACTCTAAATATGTCGTTAACTACTCGACAGATTTTTACGGAATTTTATACGATTATAGACAATAGTAGTCTACATACACAGGTGAAATATAAAAGAAATCCGTCGAGTAGTTTTTGAGATATTTGAAGTTAAAGATTTCACTGTTTCAATTGAAACGAAAATTTAACTCTAAATATCTTGTTAACTAATTGACAGATTTTTACGGAATTTTATACGATTATAGACAATAATAGTGTACATTAACACGAGAAATATAAACCAAATCCTAGGAGTAGTTTTTGAGATATTTGAAGTTAAAGATTTATCTGTTTCAAACAAAACGAAAATTTAACTCAAAATATCTCGTTAACTACTCGACAGATTTTTACGGAATTTTATGCGATTATAGACAATAGTAGTCTACATACACAGGTGAAATATAAAAGAAATCCATCGAGTAGTTTTTGAGATATTTGAAGTTATAGATTTCACTGTTTCAATTGAAACGAAAATTTAACTCTAAATATCTCGTTAACTAATCGACAGATTTTTACGGAATTTTATACGATTATAGACAATAATAGTGTACATTAACACGAGAAATATAAACAAAATCCATCGATTAACTACTCGATTAGTTTTTGAGATATGTCAAATTAAAGATTTCACTGTTTTAACGAAACGAAACTGCAACTCTTAATATCTCGTTAACTACTCGACAGATTTTTACGGAATTTTATACGGTTATAGACAATAGTAGTTTACATACACAGGTGAAATATAAACCAAATTCAAAGAGTAGTTTTTGAGATATTTGAAGTTAAAGATTTATCTGTTTCAAACGAAACGAAAATTTAACTCAAAATATCTCGTTAACTACTCGACAGATTTTTACGGAATTTTAAACGACTATAGACAATAATAGTGTACATTAACAGGTGAAATATGAACGAAATCCATCGAGTAGTTTTTGAGATATTTGAAGTTAAAGATTTATCTGTTTCAAACGAAACGAAAATTTAACTCAAAATATCTCGTTAACTACTCGACAGATTTTTACGGAATTTTAAACGACTATAGACAATAATAGTGTACATTAACAGGTGAAATATGAACGAAATCCATCGAGTAGTTTTTGAGATATCTGAAGTTAAGAATTTCACGGTTGCAATTGAAACGAAAATGTAACTTTAAATATGTCGTTAACTACTCGACAGATTTTTACGGAATTTTAAACGACTATAGACAATAATAGTGTACATTAACAGGTGAAATATGAACGAAATCCATCGAGTAGTTTTTGAGATATCTGAAGTTAAGAATTTCACGGTTGCAATTGAAACGAAAATGTAACTCTAAATATCTCGTTAACTATTTGACAGATTTTTACGGAATTTTATACGATTATAGACAATAATGGTGTACATTAGCTCGAGAAATATAAACAAAATCCATCGATTAGTTTTTGAGATATTTGAAGTTAAAGATTTCACTGTTTCAATTGAATCGAAAATTTAACTCAAAATATCTCGTTAACTACTCGACAGATTTTTACGGAATTTTATACGGTTATAGACAATAGTAGTTTACATACACAGGTGAAATATAAACCAAATTCAAAGAGTAGTTTTTGAGATATTTGAAGTTAAAATTTCACTGTTTCTAACGAAACGAAAATGTAACTCTAAATATCTCGTTAACTCCTCGACCGATTTTTACGGAATTTTATACGATTATAGACAATAATAGTCTACATATACAGGTGAAATATAAACTAAATCCAAAGAGTAGTTTTTGAGATATTTGAAGTTAAAGATTTCACTGTTTCATACGAAACGAAAATGTAACTCTAAATATCTCGTTAACTATTTGACAGATTTTTACGGAATTTTATACGATTATAGACAATAATGGTGTACATTAACTCGAGAAATATAAACAAAATCCATCGATTAGTTTTTGAGATATTTGAAGTTAAAGATTTCACTGTTTCAATTGAAACGAAAATTTAACTCAAAATATCTCGTTAACTCCTCGACCGATTTTTACGGAATTTTATACGATTATAGACAATAATAGTCTACATATACAGGTGAAATATAAACTAAATCCAAAGAGTAGTTTTTGAGATATTTGAAGTTAAAGATTTCACTGTTTCATACGAAACGAAAATGTAACTCTAAATATCTCGTTAACAACTCGAAAGATTTTTACGGTATTATATCCGATTATAGACAATAGTAGTCTACATACACAGCTGAAATATAAACCAAATCCTTTTGAGATATTTGATGTTAAAGATTTATCTGTTTCAAACAAAACGAAAATTTAACTCAAAATATCTCGGTAACTACACGATAGATTTTTACAGAATTTTATACGATTATAGACAATAGTAGTCTACATACACAGGTGAAATATAAAAGAAATCCGTCGAGTAGTTTTTGAGATATTTGAAGTTAAAGATTTCACTGTTTCAATTGAAACGAAAATTTAACTCAAAATCTCTCGTTAACTACTCGACAGATTTTTACGGAATCTTATACGATTATAAACAATAATAGTGTACATTAACAGGTGAAATATAAACTAAATCCAAAGAGTAGTTTTTGAGATATGTCAAATTAAAGATTTCACTGTTTTAACGAAACGAAACTGTAACTCTAAATATCTCGTTAACTACTCGACAGATTTTTACGGAATTTTATACGATAGTAGACAATAGTAGTCTACATACACACGTGAAATATAAACCAAATCTATCGAATAGTTTTTGAGATATGTCAAATTAAAGATTTCACAGTTTTAACGAAACGAAACTGTAACTCTAAATATCTCGTTAACTACTCGACAGATTTTTACGGTATTATATCCGATTATAGACAATAGTAGTCTACATACACAGCTGAAATATAAACCAAATCCTAGGAGTAGTTTTTGAGATATTTGAAGTTAAAAATTTATCTGTTTCAAACAAAACGAAAATGTAACTCTAAATATGTCGTTAACTACTCGACAGATTTTTACGGAATTTTATACGATCATAGACAATAGTAGTCTACATACACAGGTGAAATATAAACCAAATCCTTGGAGTAGTTTTTGAGATATTTGAAGTTAAAGATTTCACTGTTTCAATTGAAACGAAAATGTAACTTTAAATATCTCGTTAACTATACGACAGATATTTACGGAATTTTATACGATCATAGACAATAGTAGTCTACATACACAGGTGAAATATAAACCAAATCCTTGGAGTAGTTTTTGAGATATTTGAAGTTAAAGATTTCACTGTTTCAATTGAAACGAAAATGTAACTTTAAATATCTCGTTAACTATACGACAGATATTTACGGAATTTTATACGATCATAGACAATAGTAGTCTACATACACAGGTGAAATATAAACAAAATCCATCGAGTAGTTTTCGAGATATGTCCAATTAAATATATCACGGTTTGAAACGAAACGAAAATGTTACTCTAAATATCATGCTAACTACTCTACAGATTTTTACGGAATTTTATACGATTATAGACAATAGCAGTCTACATACAGAGGTGAAATATAAACCAAATCCAAGGAGTAGTTTTTGAGATAATTAAGTTAAAGTTTTCACTGTTTCAAACGAAACGAAAATGTAACTTTAAATATCTCGTTAACTACTCGACAGATTTTTACGGAATATAATACGATTATAGACAGTAATAGTGTACATTAACACGTGAAATATAAACGAAATTCTTCGAGTAGTTTTTGAGATATTTGAAGTTAATGATTTCACTGTTTCAAACGATATGATCACATCATTTTAATGTACCCCGTAAAAGCCATTCTCTTGACCACCAAACCAACACCCTGGCAAGAGATTCTTACCGTAATTTTAGGTCAAGAAGTCTTGCATACTGGGTGCATAAAAATGATATGATGATTGCTTTTATTTGATGATAAAACCAGTTTAACCTGATTCACCCCTAACCATTACATTACACTACATGTTTTAGAATCTTCAATTTTTAATATTTTTGTTATTTGCGTCACAAATACCATTTTTCGCCGTCAGAGGACCTCCTAAAACGTGCATTTTTGGTGGAAAATTAATATTGAAAACCGTTCACGAATAGATAAAATTGTAACTTTGATCTTAAATATTTCAACTAATATTAGGGATATCAAAATGGGGTTAACGTCATTTTTCAGTTTTTTAGGTAGTTTTCATAATCATTGTCAAAACCAGTGGTCCTTATGAAACCTCAAACAGGTTTTTAGCCGTAACTCCGCTAAAAATTAAGATACAGCATCGGGGGTGGAAAATTTGAAAAGTAGACCGAAAAAAACATATAGTTTACTTCGTGGGTCTTTTCGGAATTCCGCTTTCCTAAAATGTTATTAGCGATTGGTGCGTTTTAAATGGATCGCCCTGTATAATATGTTGTTTTTAAAATGGTGTAATTTTAATTTTGCTAACAATTTGAATGTAGGCCCCTCTTGATCTTGAGGCCCTAGGCTGAAGCCTAGTTAGCCTATAGGGAAATCCGGCCCTGGATAAAACCTATAAATTGCAAAAAGATTAAACTTGAAGGTTAGATTGGAACGTTCCTGGGGACTCGACTTAATCCTAGCCATCAAAATCCCTAGTCGTCATTCTACTAATATTTCCCATTCTTTCTCTTGTTTTTGAAGTTTTACTTCGTATTTAGGACGCTTTTGCCTTTTTTTTTTTTGGTGGTAATAACTACATTCAGTTCTGTTTAATATACTTTTGAATGTTCTCTTAGCTTTGATGCCTTATAACTAATCTTTAAGTATGAGGAATCTTTGGTTTAAAATAAAGAGAAATGTCAATAGAAATTATACTTTATTCTTTGCTAAACATTTGCCAACGCTTCAATTAAATTGGCGTAAACGTTTAAACCCTCAAGGAAAATGGATTCGTGAACCTTTTCGTTGTGATTATGGAGCAAATTTGGTGTGTTCCGCATGGGAGTTAATCCAAAACTTGGCACTCCAATCTGTAAAAGAAATTTGAAGTATTATTTGAAATGTGCGTGCATTAAATAAATTCAATTGGCACTGTAAGTACGATTAGAATAAGGAAAAAAAAAAACAATCTCACCCTTCTGAGATATCTTGCGTCCGTGCATCCATAAAACGGAATCACATGAACCGGGATGTTCCTGTGGGAAACAAGCCAAAGTTAAGTCTGTTTTTATAGTGATAAGACTTTCTCCTACTGATTTTACGTAATTAAGTTTTGTTTAAACTTGGTATGTTTACTAATAAACCAGTTTGCTTCAATATTCATGTGACATCACAGCTGCCCCAAAAATCCAAGGTTTCCCTAAACAAATTAACTCACACGCAGATTGTATCAAGTTCAATTGGAACCCGATTGTAAAAATAAAAGTGGACCTTTGAAGACTATTAGATCACAGGTAATTTTGGTACCCTGGGCATTTCATGTTACACACCTGGGTAGTTGTAAACTAAACCTGATGTGTCTACGATTCGATAGTTACTATAGATTTGCACTCACAATTGATTTTTACAACACTACAATACCTTACAGGTGTAATTTTGAAAACTTCAAGTCTAATATCTTGATGATATTAGGGAGTAAAGGAAAACTTTTTAATCACAGATTTCAACATTACTAGAGGAAATGATGATAATATCCAAAGTTTGAACTTAAGGCACTCCCTAAGTACTTGTGCACACTTCTATTTGAGGTGGAAATATCCTTCTTATTGGACGGCGTATTGCTCTGTAACTTCCTGATTCAAATCAGATATTTTAAAGATGAGATGAGAAGTATTTCCATTGACTTTTCTGATAGTAAATATAATAAAAATTAACTTTATTAAATTAGCGAACTCTGATTGGCATTTTCTTAAATCTTGATCTATTTCACATAAAGTGTGATATACTGAGAAGGTTGGTAGAAATGACAAAAATATAAGTCTGCCATTTTTGCAAATAGTAATACGATGTATTTTACTTCATTATGTATTACACCGTATATTGTATTCTCTATTTAATGTATTAGAGTAAATAGTAATCCCAAAACACTCTTCTTCAAGTTCTGTTAATTAATATCTGATACTCACATCTTGTCGAACACTCGCATACAGGCCGTCCAAAATGGATTAGTAGAATCAGCGGCAGTTTTCGGTGTTTTGGGCTCTTTCTGCGAATACTCGACGCGAACGTCATTTCCGGCCGACTTGCAGACAGTCTGGATGAATGAATGAATGATTGAATGAATGGTTGCTCATAATGAAACCACTACTTCACACTAGATACTTTAGGTATTTGTATCACCTCAACCCAATTGAAGAATTGCTCGTGATCTTCATGAACTGACAGGCGAACGTCGAATCCGAGAACAATCTCTGGCGGCACTACATTGTTCTGTACTCCGCCCTGGAGGAGAACAATAACGGAAATAAATAATCAGATTGAAATCACTCACACGACTCACATCACTCTCCACAATTTACTGGCGAAAGTTTCTCATGACTTTAAATTTTGTATTGCCAGGAGGTTCCCCGAAAGAAGTAAAAGCTGGCCTAAACTGCCTTTAAAATTACCTTTAGTTCGGTGAGGTTTATCGAAGTAACTTCCGCTATTTTAGCCAGCTCTACAGACTTGGAATTCTTCATCTTCAACACCTGGGACTCCCTGTAGTCCAGGAAAGCATTCAGTACCGTACGCATCTTTTCTCCAGCGGTATTTTCAAGAAGTAGAGAACCGTGACCAGTAGGACCACAACAGTGGATTCTGACTTCTAAAATATTGTTTCTGTTTTGTGTATCATTTTTTTGGAAAAGTCTAATATGAAATATATGTCTATATTGATAGCCAAAGCCAGTAGATTGATGTTTTGATCTTGAAAATGTGAGATAAAAATTAAACGGCTGCGGGAACATCTGATGATGCGCGATATCTTTCAAAGAGACGTTTTTACACCAAGTTTAGCCAGTGATGATCAAAACCACAGTTTAGGGAGGCGAATCTACTTCCGGTTGATTAACTGTTGTATCTTCAGCTAATGTTAGCGGTGAGGATAATCTTCTCTTTCAGGGACATTCATAAGCTAACACTGCTAAGGGCGCAGTAGTGGATTGGTAATGATGATTCGCCACTAATGAATAAATGTGCGCTAAGTTGAAAAGACATATCAAAACTCTGTTGGATGGATGACATCGGCCCGTTTCCTCAAATTGAATGGAAAAAATGGAGACCCAAAAATCACTTGGGTTAGCGCAATTATGTTATATCAAAAGCAAAGAAATGGGAGAATTTGCCGCAAACAAGGCTACTTCCGTCCAGACGAAATTATGAAGAGCGGACAGCCAAAGGCGACGATCGGAATGACCTTGGCTCCTTGAAAAAAGGGCCAGATATAGACATGGTACAGGCCGCACATACAGGATGTCAGAAGACTAAATACGAGCTTAAAATTTCTCTGAGCCCAATAATATAACCCTAAAGCTCATCCTCAACTAAACTTCACATGAACCAACAAGATTAACATACTCATTGCACTTCTCTCTTCATTAAAAATTGCCATTTCATCTTCTTCAGTTGGGGAACCTTCGTCGATGGCAAAAGCAATATTTAATTTCTTGAAGTCTTCAGTCTTGACAAAGGTGCCCATTCCGGCGACTCCTCCTATTTCTTCATCTTGATTTAAAAAAATAAATAAAATAAAATAAAGTTAGTAAAACACATTGCCGAAGGAGAAATGTAAATATAGAGATGTAACGACTACAAAGTTGATTTTACACTTCTTAAAAGACAACATATTTACTAGATCTTACCGATTCGTAAAGTTATCTTTACAGAATCTTCCTCTAAAATTTGATGAATCCAGTCAGTATTTATGACTTTAGGCTTTAGTCACGGTTAGCATGCAAACGTTTTTGTACAGTTACAATTCTCATAAAGGGACTCCTCAGAACAGTGGATACTTCTAAATAATATTTTTTTCAATTTCGGGCGGAATTGGATGAGTTTTAACTTATTTTAAAGGCCATTATAAATCCAATCACATGCAGTTATCATTCACCTGGCACAAACGATACATGTACTGTCCTCTTCAGGGATATTCCTTTTTCCTTGAGCCTCCCCACGGCTGAGATTTGCTGGATTCCCGTAGATTTAGTGTCCTGAGTTCCTCTTCCATATATGTATCCTTGGTCGTCTTTCACCGCTGCAAACGGATCGTAGGACCACTTCTCCTGAAGTGACAATTAAGCTCAGTTAGAAAACATTGCAGCAAATAAAACTTGTATTATAAGTCCGTATTTTTTTTTTTTTTTTTTTTTTTTTTTTTTTTTTTTTTTTTTTTTGGCGCTTCAACAGCTGAGGTTATTAGCGCACGGAGCTTTTTCCAGTGCACTGCCGGCCTCCGGACAGTGTTCTCTCGTTACAGACAACACTGTCCATCACCGGACAGTGAGCTGTAAGAAGCTCCTAGGAAGAGAAAATCTAAGGGTCAGCTGCTGGATTCGAACCCGGGACCTCCGCGTGGGAGTCCAGTATGCTAACCTCATAGCTAATCCCTTCCCTATATAAGTCCGTATTATTAGCAAATTACGTTATGTTAAAGGAATGCCTACACAAATAAATTTTACGGAATAAATCTTATTGCACGCACGGCAAGATGATTGAAAGAGTAGAACACATTTGTACGGTTTGTCACTAATACAAAGAGGAGAGAAGTAAGTGAAGTGCTGGTGAATCCACTTATATTTTAGAAGCCATTGGACTTCATTTAAAAATTCAAAATAAAAGGACGAAAATTATAGACAAGGAATTAATTAGCAAATTGCAAGAATCTAGTTTAGAAGCAGAACTTTGAGAAGAATTGCTGAAGCAACGGAACAAGCACAAACCTGCAAACCCATCATAGATGTGAATAGAAGTATGATTTGTTTTCCTTTTTTTCTTTTTTTCTTTTTTGTATTATTTTTGTTGTAAATTTTCTTTTGTTGTAACTTTATATGCACAAAATAAATAAATAAAGATGTATGCTTTTAACCAGAACTTTGAACATGGTTATCACCTGAATATATTATTTTGTAACGTCTGTTACGTATATTTTGGTCTTCCATTTTGTTCCTATAAAAATTATAAATAAAGTTGGTATAAATCGGATTTCAAATTCAAAACTAACCTTATAGACTGGAACCACATCCATATGAGAATTGAGGAGAATAGAGCCTGCATGCTTGTCAGTCCCTCGCCATGTCAGGATCACCACCGGTTTATCTGCTTTGCCGAATACATTACACGGCAGTCCATAATTTTTGGCCAATCGTTTTATAAACGTGACGCATTCAGCTTAAAATAACAAAATATATGCTTCATAATTTAACTGCTTTAAGTAACAGAAATAGGGAACGGATTAGCTATGCGGTTAGCGTACTGGACTCCAACGCGGAGGTTCCGGGTTCGAATCCAGCTGCTGACCCTTAGATTTTCTCTTCCTAGGAGATTCTTACAGCTAACTGTCCGGTGATGGACAGTGTTGTCTGTAACGAGAGGACACTGTCCGGAGGCCAGCAGTGCACTGAAAAAAGCTCCGGGCGCCAATAACCTTAGATGTTGACGCGCCTTAAATATAGAAAAAAAAAAAAAAAGTAACAGAAATATTAGAAAGCAAGTCATTCATTATTGTGTCAGTAAGTATTTGCGGTATACACATGTATTTATTAAGACGCGACAACAACTAAGATCATTAGCGCGAGGATCTTTTTCAGTGCCCTATCATTCCTCAAAAAGTGTACTCTCGTTCTCTCTCATCACTGGTCAGTGAGCCGTGAGAAGCTCCTAGAATGAACACGTCGGCAGCAGCATTCGATTCCAGGATCAGAATACGCGTATTCTGCTTTAGGTTTTTGTAATTTTCCCATTGCTAAGATCTTGATTAAAAGACGTATGGTTTTTTTTTTCTATATTTAATGAGCAATACAAGCATACTCCAACTTGCAGTGGCAAGTGGTTAAATTGTTTTCGATCAGCTCAGACCAATTGATCATTCAATTACTTTAGTCACCTTTTTTCACACAACCAGAGGAGTTAAACATTGTATTTCCGGTGAAAATTTGGAAGTAAGATCTCTATATTTCCTCTCGCGAGGACTAATCACTTCATAGCCATGCGAGAAAACGTCCCTGTGTTGTTCTTCAGAATGTCTACTATTGGATACACTTTACTTATCAATAAATAATTCAAAATTGTCAGATAACTTTTATGTAAACTGTTTTATTCATTTATTGTAAGTAAATAATAATATTTCTATTGATTTTATTTGACTTACTGTAATCAACATTAGGATGGACGCTAGGAATTCTAATATATTCCCTTAAATTGGCAACGGCTTCGTCTTCCATCAGTTGCTGAACTGATAAACGCACAAAATCTCTTGTAGTACAATATAATAATGGGCACAATGTGTAGTGGGGATAAAATTTGTACGACATACATTCCAAGGTCCGTTTGATAAACATTTAACTTGCTTTGTAAATTAGCCCATCTGGAAACTATTTCACAAAATATTATTACAAAATAAAGTATTTAATTTCTCTATAACTCAAATTTCACTTACTCACTGATTGAAGGCCTATAACTTTTCTCACGGAATCTATTGTTCAATAAGAAATCCAGAAATAGATATCAGCTGAGCAAATTTGTCTTTATGCGGTTGTATGTAATTCTTTGAAATATGTATATAAACAGGATGATCAAGCCCTAATGAATACTCAGTTTTGATAGTTTATCGCCAACGAATATCCATCCAAAGTGGAGGAAGGTTGAGCAGGAATCTACTCCTTCATTTTCAACTGAAAAGAAATGGACGGTTGGATTTAGACGAGGACTTAACGACGACCCAGAACTGCATTTGCTGTTGAAAAAAATCAGCGATTAAAAGTATTCGAGAGGCTGTCATTTTTCGCACATCAGTAGAAAGACTTTACGCTAAATCAAGAGTTAAATATGGGAAATATGCCGCAATTGTTTTGTTAAATGCTACCTAAAAAACAAACCCGAAAACGAATTTTACGTTACTGTTTGGGCTAAAGAACTCAGCTGATCTTAAGCGCCAATTTGATACACTACACGTGACGTGTACCCCTAACTGGTTTTTATTTGGTCTAAAATTCATTTTAAATGATCACTGTGTTGTAATATTGATTTTAATTAGAACATTGTTGACGTGCCAATAATAATAGTGTAACAATGAATACGGGCAAATAAATAATGCAACATAAACACAAACTGCGATCATGCCGCATTTTTAATATCGAGTTTTTACTACTGGGAATCTCCCTTCCAAGATCTCCTGAATCCGAAAATCTTTTTTAAAGAAAATTTTCTGCGTATGAACGGTGCAAAGTTATTACCTTTTGAAGTTCTATATCTTCGTGAGGTAACAATATTTGACAAAAATGTTTTTTTTTAATACTACACCAACTGACTCGAGTACAAGCGCTGAATATCGAGAGCAAAAAAAGGTCAATCAGAGAGAACAGAATGTTCCGGGTGTCTCCCTGGTGTCTTACATGGGCTAAGCGAAAAGTTTATGGTCTGGCAATATTTCTTTTTACTCTTCTATTTATGCTTACTCTTTTCTTTTTAATTTTTTGTATTGTAAAAATAAGATAGCATTGTCAGCAACATCATCTCATAGCATTCAACTTTTCACTTTACGCTAGCTGAATAAAGATAGCTGAACAAGATAGAGTTGAACTTGAAATTATTTGGGTTCTTGTTCTTTAGATGATGTCAACTTAAGATTCACATAGTTTTGTCACCCCTTTAGGACGCAGTATAGCTTACTACTGAATGTAATAGAATGGGCAGGAAAACTCTAAGTTACTCTTTTTTCGAGGAACATATTTTGAAACAAATATAATCTTTAGTTATTACTAAATATTTTGGAAAGTTTTCTTAAGTAGTACCAGTCAATGGCGCCGAAGAAATCGTGGATCTATTAAATGATATTTTTATAAATTGAACAAGTTTTCTACTGTTAACGGTTATGCAATCCTTGTTTGTTAAGTAAACATTATATTGTATGTATTAATTTCAAAAGGTAAATAGTTGTATATAAATACATGTGTCTTTTTTAAATTATATTTAGTAGATTACATTTATGAAAAAAGATTATAATAATAGAAGTAGGTTACGTTTGCTTTTTATCAGCTCATTAAACAATCGTAAATATACTCTTTAATTTATCTTTCATAAACAAAAAAATGATAAGCAAATTCAGAGTTGAAATGTTTACCAAAACATCCATTTGTTAAGTAAAATAATGATGGAAAATAGTGCAGTAACCACCTTTCGAAATTATCTGAGAGTTATTTCAGTACATCCAAATGTAGATTACGGTGAGTCAATTTTAAAAGTTTATTTGACTTCAAAGTTATTATTTATTAAATATTTTATTATGATTTTATATATAACTATTATATAATTAAACTTCTTTATAATTTCATAAAATTTAAAGAGATTATTGTGAAACTTATTGAAATCACTCCGTTAGTAAAAATTCGAAATTTGTAGAAAATGAGAAAGTTTGGATCTTGTGCATTGAAGCAAGAAAAAGTCTTACATGTATTAATTTTTCATTTTTGTTGAAAAAATTTCAGTAACTTTAAAAGATAGTTCCATTAGCAATAATTTGACGGGAAGGGGGTTTCAAAAGTGGTAGCGAAAGCAAGGTAATTTGATTGATTTCCTCATTAAGGTCTTTTCTATTCCTTTTTTTTATTTAATCAATGAGACTAGAATATTTTACCATCCTTAAATTATTAGTAAAGTCGTTAAAAAAGGTATAGTAGTTCAAGTTGGCTACTAGAATAATGCAGCTGAGGTTATATTGCCAGCCCTGGTTTGTCCGCAGTCTGGTTATAGATATATGTTATATAGAATATAGATATATATATATCTATGTGCTTCGGTTTGGAGCTCTGGTGTCAGGCTGGGGTCGACAGAATCACTTTGCAATATTATCCAGACCTTTAAAGGTTTTTCTACATATTTAGAACTGCCCTTATTCAACATGACTGAACATGTGGCTGTGAAGAATTTTCGGGAATACCTAAGAATTCCTTCAGTACAGCCGAACGTCAACTACGGTAAGTGGAAAATTACATTAATTTAACTAGCATCCGGTGTTTTTTAATATAACAATATTTAAGCAATTCTGTAGTTCACTTTTTGATTCTAAATGTCACTGGGTACTTGTAAAATTATATTACTCAAGAAAAGCATTCATTTTAATAAGAAATAATTCATTATAGTACTTTTCAAGTTAATCTCTATGGGGCAATCTAACTCTAAATTAAAATTTATACAATTTTTTCAAATTTCTTTTTATGATGTTTATGGTTTAGATTTAAAACTTCTATTTTAATTCGGTTTTATTAGTTAAAACCAGAAGGGAACCTTTTTATTCCCTTTTCTAACCTTTCCTTTAGTGTCAGGTTCAGATTCACTCTATAAGTTTTTCACTTTAATTTCTCTATACTTTATCGTGATAATTAATTTTTTAGCTACCCTCAGGTTTTTAGATATGAAGATTAATTGTAGCTTAAGTTAGCTTAAATAATGACCATTTCTTATTTTTGTACAAAAAGTGTCAGTGAGAAAAATGCTAAGCCCCTTAAATAGTTCTACTTCTCTCATTATTTTCAAATTAATAACTGCGAAATATTGTAAGTGATTCCAAGGGTAAATTCATTAAGATAGAAGCATGGTGGCCTAGGCAGTTCATTGTGTGAAATTATATTATCATTCTGAAATATTAAGTTCTTTTTGTTAAAAGAAACAACTCGCACGGCTTTATAACACATAATAGTTCCTCAGAACCCTTCTAAAGTCAAAGTTCTCGGGAAAAAAAGTTTTTAAATTACTCTGTCAAGCTTATCGTTTGCAATTGACATTTGACTTGCAATTTAATCCCAATTTTTCACTTTTTTATTAACTCTCTTCCCCTAGTTAATATGATGTCTAGTATTGTATGAAGAACGAATGCAACAGTTTGAAAAATTGTTCACATTTAAAAGAAATCATTATCTGCCTAATTACGCAAATTGCAAACCGTAAATTACATAAAAACACTTAGGGAAAAGTCTATCGCCACCCTTCCACCTTAACTGCCCTAATACGAAATAACCTGAGAAAATGTACAAAATAAAGAGTATAAATGTTGATCTTCATGAGTGCCAAAGCGTGCCAAGTTTAAACAAAATCCAGAAGATATTTTCTGAGAAAATCGCAACAAACTGAAAAATCATTAGGGGGTTCGATTTTGATCAAAATCTAATAACAGGTTCCACTGATCGGAACATCCATGAACTTTCCGTTTTTAGTGATGAGCTTGGGTGTATTAAGTCAGAAGAGACTTCTGTTCAAATTCATAGCTACTGTTAATTGAAAAAGGTACGTGCTTTCGTCCTCTCCAATACGCGTTATTTATCAGTAGGGATTGTATTTAAAATTAATTATCCCATATATTCCATAAATTTGTTGCCTCATTAATCCCAAACTGATACTTTCTACAATTCATACTACTCTTAGGATCTCCTGTAAAGAATATACAATTTTTTATATACCATGATATGTCTACTTTTACAGTTAACGATTAAAAATCGCTCCCTTAGATTCCAGGAGACCTCAAAATGGTTGTAAGGGTAGATTTCAGTATTTAGAACTAAAGCTTTAAATTTCTTATCCTATTTCTTCTACTTAAAATTATTTTTTGAAGCCTTCCAATGATGAAATATCAGAGATGTGCTAAGGCTGTTGAATTATTTAGTTACTAATTTTCTAAGATTAATTATTTACCTAGTTTGAAAAATTGCATCGATTGATTTATTTCCGTCGACTATGAGTAATCGGAAGAGTTCAATGTGACCTCCAGTTAAGTTCAATATCGATTATTACCACATGTGATGTTAGTTCATTTTCACGCCGTTTATTGAATTAGAGAAAACTTTTATTATTGATTAGAAAATATCGTTTAAATTTATAATTGACATAACATTTTCATTACTTTGCTTCAGAGTGCAATAATATTGTAATGATTATAATTTTTGATTTATCCTACGCAGAAAGATAGGACTGATTTTCTTTACACTTTGACTGCACAGTAAGTACATGTAAGGGCTGTTACTTTTATTTGAAACATGTCTTCATTGAAGCAAAGCTCCTGGGGGAGAGGTGAAGTTAAGTCCGTCTAGACTGCTGATTTCACTGTATTGTAGAGCTTTTTCATATTTTTATGAATACGTAAGATTGTAATCAAAATTCTTCTCAATGTAATGCGAGTAATGATTGAAGACATGCCTTCAGTTTACAATATATCTAAATACTGCTATGATCAGTATTGGGGAAGAAAACAAGCCGAGGAGATTTGGCAACTGGCTGATAATGGACCCTACGAAACTGTGAAACACAGAAGAAGAGAAAGTGGAAGGCCCTGGGTGAATTGGGAAGATGGAGTAAGAGAAGCTTTCCGAATAAGGAACATGGAGTAGAGCAAAAGGGTGAATTCCGGCTTGGATAGGAAGCGAATGGATCAAGTTGCGTAGAAGAAAATCTCCCAAAAAGAAAATGGGTTGCATTGGTGGAGAATTTAATGTCACAGACAAAATCTCATCGTCATTTGAAGTTAGTCCTTAACTATGCCTGTCCCTCTGTATACTCCTTATAGACATTTCTTGTCAAGCTTTATTCGTCTTAAGTAAATATGGTGGCAAGGGTATATGCAATTTTATTTTTCTGCCCTACTCTTGGTTTGTATTCCAATGAGAAGATTGCAAGTGTACTTTGAGAGCCGTGCAGAATTACGTTAACAGCTGGGACAGGTGGCTCTACTCAAGGATTCATTAGAACCCCCCACTGACATTGAATGTGGTAAGGTAGCCGCTACTGTGGACAACTGAAACATGAAGTGCTGTCAGTAGAAGAAGATCCTCATATTTTATTGATTTCACTCCATTGTAGGGTCTTGGATGATAGGAGCTGTGTGTACTTGGAGGAGGTTTAGGAGTTGTGGAAGGTCCCTGTGGATCAGCACTTCCTCAATCTGGAGACATGGACCTTTTCCCATTTTTTTTTCTTCCTATCTTACCTCAGACTCAAAGCTGCGGATTAATGCTGAAAACGAGGCTGATCCATCTTAATTGTTTTCCTATCCTACCATTTTTTGCTGTTGTTTCTTGTCTTTTGGTTCTCTTTCGCTTCACAAATCACATTTCCTTGGTCTTAATATGCTTTCATACATTCCTCTTCTATTTTTTAAAACAGCTCTATTCCATTTGGGTTAATCTGTTTGGCCATTTTTACCATAATTAAAGGGCCATCATGAACACTGACTAGTTCCAGAATATTGATTTGCTACCTGTCAGTGGAATGTCCCTATTCCCTACTGCATATTATTAGCAAACAGTATTTTACTTTCGTTGGTGTATAGATTGCTACCTAATACATTGTTTCTTACAACTTAACCCGCCCATTAAAGGAACAATGGCATCGTCGACATATTTCGGTGTATTGTGCATTTTAGTTTCGAGCTTATTGAAGTATTCGAGTTGGAAGGATCGTAAGTCCACCATGAGTGAGAATATTTTTTTCAAATTTACTTGGCCCTCAAGAGGTCTAATTTGTACATTTATTTGAACTCAACAAATCTCAGTTTCAAAACTTCCGTTTACCATTTTACAAGCTTCACGGAAATTTACGTAATTCATGGTAACTTAATTAATTATTAATGTGAGTAGTTACTAGCTATTACTATTTTCTTCTTTCCAGTGCAAGCTCGACATTTTTTAAGTTAAAACTCTGGAGAAGAAAAAGAGATAGGAAGTTAGGCGAGCCGCAGTGTGCAGCGGAACACCCGGGGGGGAAGTGCTTTGACCCTTATTGATCTCGACCGACTACGGCACTCAGGATTCTTGCACAGATTTAACTACGATGCCACAACTTGGCCATTCTTCAGTACTACTTGCACATAATTGATACCACCGGGGTTATTACGCTGGTTATTGATTTGCTAGTTTGATTACATCACCTGGCGACACTGTCTCTCGCGGACATGCCAGCCTGGTACACAGAACCGCCTGTCTTCGGAGGTCGCAATATTAATGAGTTTCATTGGAAAAAGAAAATCTGGTAGAACACTCACATGACCTACTCTGACTACAGTAATTGCGCTTCTGAGCAGACTATTTCGTAAAGCTTAACTTCCTTGGCCGGTGAGCTTGTCACGAATCACCTTAGGATACATTCGTATCTTATGAGAAAAATAAATTCACCAATGTATTTAGATTAAAATTCGCAATAAAAATGTAAAATTGCAACTTTAAAAATTTCATTATTTAATTTTGTTTTTTATAGTCCAGCGTTCGTCAAAAGTTTGTATTAAATGGTAATAATATTTATAACATACTTTGCGCTGCCCCTCGACCAAATCTCAACTAGTTCCAACGTCAGTAGAGGTGGAGTAAGTTTTCTGATTCACCCAGAATATCTACAGCTTCCTACAAAAGATCTGATTCAACCCTTGAAAGAAAATTCTGAGCAACGTTCTCTTTTGCATTTTGCCTAATCCGCTCTTCTTCCGCATTGAAGAATTCGTTGCACCCTTACCTTTCAGATGGTCTACCTTATTATCTTTGCCTCATTTTTATCCGTCAATAGATTACGGGCCTAATCAGCTTCCTGTTCTTTCTAAGTAATTGAACAATAAAGACATCCTCTTGGACAACTTGGACCTGTTAGTGTAGTCTTTTGGGGGACTGCTCACTCGAAACATTAAGTTTATTCATGGCATCTCGACAAGTTAATTATTAAGGATTTTGTATCTTTTGTTTTCTAGATGGCTGTGTACAATTCCTGAAGAGACAAGCAAAAAGTTTAGGACTCCCGGTACGAGTATTCTTACCGGTGCCCAATAAACCAGTGGTGGTGATCACTTGGCAGGGCACTGAACCCAAACTGCCTTCGGTGCTCCTAAATTCTCATATGGATGTGGTGCCAGTATTCAAGGTAATAATCACGCTAGTGTGTAACCAGCTCGGAAATAATTATGGTGTAAATCATCTACCTAGAGGTTATATTTATTTCACACTATTCAGAAATGTTCAAAGCAGCTGATTTTATTCGTAGTAGCGCGCATGCGTATTATGTACGTAACTGGGAACGTAACCAAATTTTTGGCGATTATTTCAACGTCATCAGCGATCGCTAGTAACTCTTTTGGTTTCATTTAAAATTTGTCTATAGTTGTAATTCCTTTTCTCCGGATTTCCTTTTTCCATATTTATAATCGAGTTAATTTTAGGAAAAATGGACCCACGATCCATTTGGAGCGGAGAAAGATGCTAATGGCAACATATATGCTAGAGGCGCACAAGATATGAAGTGTGTAGGCGTACAATATTTAGAGGCAGTGCGCCGACTTAAGGATTCTGGGACCAGATTAAAAAGAACTGTTCACATGTCGTTTGTACCTGGTAATTCTCCTGGTTTTCTAAAGTAAATCTTTGGCTGCAATATGTTTTTTTGAGTTTTATTAATTTCTGTTTTAATTTCAGATGAGGAGATAGGCGGTGAAGACGGTATGGGTAAGTGGGTGTCCACGGAAGACTTCGAAAGTCTGAACGTGGGCTGTGCGTTGGACGAGGGTATGGCCAGCGTTGATGAAACATATCTACTTTTCTATGGGGAACGATCTATCTGGCGTTAGTAATATTTGTTCATTTTTTTTGGTTTTCATATTAAGTGTACCAGCTAGTTTGGAAATTTTACGAATATATACCATTTAGCGCCCCTGGCTATGTTCTTATTGGGCACCATAGGTTTTGCGATGATTTTTGTAACAGGAACTTCATGGGCACTGTACCTTTTACTTGTACACTACTTGCCCAATCTCTTCAGGGTCGTGTAGGCCAGCTTAATTTGGCTTGTTTAAGTCCAAATCAAGCATCCGTCGGGAAATAGGTTTCTCTTGTTTAAGTCCATAGGCGTTACGATGTTTCTTTTACAAATTATTGATGTTTGATTAATAAGCAATTACATAAAAGACAATTTCTTTTTTACATTTTCTTTAGTTTCTCAAACTACTATTATTTTCATATGCATTCTCATCAATTACATTAATCTTTTTCCTGTATAAACATACTTCATTGAAAATAGTTTTTACTTATTTCCAGAGGTTCACATCCACTGTCCAGGAACTCCAGGCCATGGTTCGCTCCTTTTGCCGGACACAGCTGGCGAGAAGATGAGAATTGTTATAGATCATTTTATGGAATACAGGGCCAAGGAGAAGAAAAAGCTGGATTCAAATCCAAATTTAACCATAGGCGATGTGACCACTATCAATTTGACTCGAGTCAAGGTAATTGCTATTAGGTTGGTGAGTGTTGGGGGTATGTAGGCTCTAAAAAAACCCTAAAATTAGGGAAGTCGACGATACAAACAGATATTTGGGCATTACGCGGGGCTAGTACTCGTATTATAAAGTAGGATCCAATCCTCTGGTCCTGCAGGTAGATCTGCTCAGTTTGAAAGAAGACCAGACAGTTTCTACTACATCTTAGGCAAGTGTTCAGTGGCTCTTACAGCAGCGAAGTCTAGCCTCTATTAAAAATGTTTTTCCATTTGTTTGTTATTTGCCGTAGATTCATTTTCTTACCTCAGATTAACAACATCAAAACAATGAAGTATTCTTTAAACTTGGGATTTCTTCGTGAAAGTTCGCCTCAGTATTGTATTTCCGGATAAGGTCTCGTACAAACAAAATGGATGAAACGTAAAGAGACATTTCACTCTATTGTTGTCGAAATCTAATTAAATGCGATATGAACACTCAAATGACTTTTGCTTACCGCTGTTTTCGTAATTTAAATTTTCAAAAAATTTTAAATTCTTACAAAAAAAAACTGTAGTTGTTTTCAACATTATACCACACGTTCACTTTAGTTGGACGATTTTCGAAACAAAACCAAACACGTAACAACGAAAAAATGACACATTTTTGGCAGACGATTTCTTCAAATTGGGAATTTTGCCTACGTACATCAACCTTAGAAATATTAAGTGAGTGCTAAGTGCGCACTCTGAATTGGCTCTTTAGAGGTATGCCGAAACACTCTTCTAGCCCGGACGTGATCTTAGTCTTATTATTCTTGGAATAATGTTTCAAACCAAGATTTTCAGAACTAATAGCGAGTTTAAAGCGAATCCTAGGAGCCGTTTTCAAGATGATTAATTCGGCGATGACGGATTTTTTTTTTTTTTTTTAAATCAATTTTGGACCTTGAAAACAATATTTAATTCTTAAATCTTTCGTGAACTTAGGCGAGTAGTTAATTTCTCCGTTGCTGATCTGTAAAATTTCTTACCACTATTTCTGCAAGGATTTGGTTGTTTAATCTGAGATATGTTATCATGCTATTTTATGTATTTGCCTTAAGAACTAATGGAAAAACAAGCTAAAAGTTTGAAAATGATAATTAATAAAGAGAAAATATTCTATCTGCTGCAGAATGACCAGAGAAACGTGATAACAGTTTGGCTTTTACAAGTTTTGGGAGAAAACATGCGAAATATTATACCAAAAAGGGATATCATTCTTTTTTATTTACGAATTTACACTTCCAAATTAGAGCAAAATAGAAAATTGCTCTCCAACAATAATATTTTGGGGGTATTCCCGGGAAAGGCTTAGGTACAGCCGGGGGAGATTTGGGTATAAATTTGGTTGGGCTATCTCCTGTTTTCTTTTTAAATTTTTATTTTTGTTTAGTTCATTATAGTTTTCTCTTCATTTCTACAGATGGGAACCTCTTTAAAGATTGTGAAAGAATATCCAAAACTGAAAAAAATTTGTGGGTTCAAAAAAAGAACAAAAGAAAAATAGAATAATAATGATTTGCGGTTTTATCTTGTTTATGAAGATCATTTCAAATTATTTTTTACGTGAAAGTCGACAAGAATGCATAATTTGTGCTTTTTTTTTGTCAAATTAGGAGAATATTCCATATTCTGATATACTGACAATTACCAGGAGTAAGAGATTAAGATTCTGGTAGGGTGGCCCAAGGCCTACGCCACTGCGACCCCTTTGGATCTATTTCCAGGAGTAGCACATCCAAGAACCAAGTGTCATCAGCTCTCCTCAAAGCGGATATTGTTATTGGAAATATCAACATGATTGAGTAATAAGATTCTATTCTGTTGAGTAGCTCTTAATTTTCTTCGACAAATCAATAAAAGTCACTCTTGTCTATTGTTCACCACCTCAGGTTGTGAAGAGTGTCGAAAGTGTGGAATATTGTTTCACCGACATCTTTACTAATGTAGGTGATTCTTAACAGGCTCTTATACTTTATCTGAGGTCTCTTCAAATCATTTGAGGCATTGATATTCTCAGCTTCCAGCGTTCCCATTTAACATCACAATTGTTTGGCCCCTGACATGTTGAATACAGCACTTCCTTTGCGCTTTTGTTGAATTATGGACATTTATATCTTTTAGTAAGCAACCTAGTCTAAATGAGAAGGTAAGTTTCAGAAAACTTGAGATGACATTGGACTCAGAGAAACGTTTCTAACACCAGAACCGAATGTTATTCAGAATTAGCAAAACTGATTTATTTCTGTACTTTTTCTTTTTGCTATTAAAAGTCTCGCACTTTGTTCCAAAACTTTTTTGTTCTTAGCTTCATTGGGATTCGTTTTCATGCGGCAAAGCAAAATTGGCTAGTTGCTTCGAGTTGTAAAGCCAGAATAAAATAAGTAAAAAATGGCTGCCAATCGATTCTCTACACTCTGCTACATCCAACCAATTCCAGCAACTTGAGAATTGTAAAAGATGAGAAGAAAAACCACAAAATATTCTTTCTTACGCTTTCACCATTTTTTCGTTTATTTTTATTTTTATTTCAAACAAAAAAGCTGAACGACTCGTGTTTAACACAGTTCGTGTTTATATACACATAGCCGTGTAACTGTGTTCAACATGACAGGTTTTTATTTTTTTTCGTTTTAAATGTTTTTTAAATTGATTTTGTGTTCTGTTGTTTGAACAAAACAGACAAAAAATGTAAAAAATATTGTTAATAAAATGTCAATTTTACATGTCTTACGTTAAGTGAAGGTATGTAAAAATACTACTCAATTTTTTTCTCAAGTCACTTCATTTTAATGAGTTTGATTTTATTTAATTTTTGTTTTTTTTTCCATTTTCATTATTATAAATACAGTTCTTTCCATTCAATTCCTTTTATTTTTAGCATTTTTGTTCAGAGGAAACTGTATATTACAGAAATAGTTTCATTTTGTTTATAATTTTTAGATTAAAAGAAACAAAACAAAAAAAATGCAACTGTCATGAGTTTTAGAAAATGCTTGCTTGTTGGGGCTGTTTTTTGGTTTTGGTTTAATATACATATATATTTATTTTATTTTTTAAGGGAATCTACTTTTGAGATTGTTCACTCACTTACTCTCTTTTTAAAGAAGGGAATGATTTTTTTTTGAAACAGAATCGCTGTAGTTGATCCCCTTTAGGCATAACATTCTGGGCGTTTAAATGTATTACTTCACTTATCTAGAGAAGTTGTTTACAAAGTAGATAATACGTAAGATGTTTTGAAATAAAAGAAATAACATTTGTTCATATTATTTCGATTAAGTAGTCTATTTATTATTTTTCAAATGGTAGGTTATATAGTTCTGGCTTATATTAAAAAAGCAGTTTAAATATTTTTATTGAGAGAAATAATTCCCTTTAAATTAAAAACAAAACTATTACCTGGATTCCGCGAGAGACACTTATGGGCAAAAATAAAACAAAAATCAGGAATTTTCGTTTGTGTTGGCATGCCTGGGGATGTAGTTACCAATTACAGAAGAGCCATGCTGGCTGGCCTAGCCGGCCCATCATGTCCTAATCGATGTTTTTTTTCTTTGTTCTCTGTCTGTTTTGTTCTGTTGAACGATATCACCAACCACCGCAACTACACAGGGAGGCATACAGAACAATGTTGTGCCGCCAGAGCTGGTCGTTGGATTTGACTGTCGACTGTCTGCTGACACAGATCTAAAGGAATTTGAAAAATGGATTGATGTAAGTACCAAAAAAAAAAAAAGTTCTAGAAAAAGTTTTTTCCCACATATTGTTATTTTTAATGGTATTTTATAAAAATGATCTCATTTTTTCACATATATGTAACTTACAATCTTAAGTGACACTCACTCCACATTAATACATCGCAGATTTATCAGATGTGTGGATTTATTTATTTCTTTTGTTAAGTTAAGAACGTTGGAACAAAAGTCACAGATTTGATTTACATTACTAACTGTATGGTGCAGCAATTCACTAAAGTAGTGCATGGCATGCATTTACTCAGTAGTGTCAGTCGACATTTGAGCTCGTTTTATGCCATAATATGATTTTATTATTTTTATATTATTATTATTTTTTCTAAAACTATGAACGACGGAATTTGCAGGACGTTTGTGTAAAGGCTGGGAAAGGTGTTTATCCTGAATATCAACAGAAACAAAATGCTAAAGCTCTTACCAAGTTAGATTCTTCAAATCCTTATTGGGTCACCTTTAAGAGAGAATGTGATCGATTGTAAGTCTTTTAATTGATTTATTTTTTTAAATTACTTTGCCCAAATTATAACCTGAAGTTGTGTGTTTTATAAGAACCTTTATGTTCAATCATTACTTTGTATTTGAACATTAATGAAATAATGATGAGAATGTTATTAATGATACATTTATCATCAAGTTTACTTTTATTTCTAAAAGTGTAACTAATAGAGATGGTTTAATCGTCGGTCATCTAGGCATTTTTATTTATATAATGTATAAGACTAAAAAAAAAATGAACACTCAAACTAACTATAATTCTCGTTTCATAATTCATTTACAGTAACATTTTAGTATACCTCATAATGCTCAAAACGAATTTCATTATTCAATGAATGAGAAAATTTAGAAAACATATTTGAAAAAATTCTCAGAAAGTGAAAATATATTAAGTAATAATTATGGGGTGTTCTACTGATATTTAGAGACGACGAACTGGGATATATATAAAGATATTTCCTTTATAATAAAAAATTCTCAGCACCTACATTATACTGAAATAGTTCAACGAATGGTTTTTGGAAAAAAATAAAATAAAATAAAGGTCAACACCTGTACAATTAGGGTAAAGAAAATGTATTTGAATCTTTGGGAAAATCGCTAAATTTAGTAGATTGGCACTTCCAATTGGTTGGTATACTTAGAATTCTAGCAAAACACATTTTACCCACTTTAGTAATATCTAGGAGATGTACATTGTATATTCCAAGATCCTCGCACCTTCTGTGTGATAAGTTGCTTAAATTGCTCACTCTTAAGAGGGACAAAATAATCCATCACTATGCATTGTGTTCAGTACCCACTTTATTAGAACAAACTTGTCATATTGAGACTTTACAGATGGTAATTTTTTATTTCAGAGGTTTGAAGCTGAAGGAAGCAATATTTCCGGGAGGGACTGATTCAAGGTTTCTTAGACAAGTAAGGATGTTTGTTTTTTTACAAAATTTTATATCTTCTTCTTCTTTCATGGTGCTACAACCCAGTGATGTGGGTCTTGGCCTCCTCAATATGCTTCTGCCAGTCGTCTCTATCTCTAGCGGCCGCCATCCAGTTACGCAGTCCGAGGATATTCCTCGCGTCCTGGGCAACTCCATCAGTCCAACGCAGTTTAGGTCTACCTACCCTCCGTCTCCTATCCGGGGTCTCGCGCAGCAGTTTGGAGGGAATCTCATCGGCACTCTGCCTCGCCACATGGCCTGCCCATCTCAGCCGGTTTAATTTAATCCAGGCTACTACTGGGAGTTCCTTCATTAGATCATATAGCTCTCTATTCTTCCTACGTCGCCAGGTTGTGCCTTCACGTACTGGGCCGTAGATATTGCGCAGTAGTTTTCTCTCGAACACCTGCAAACGGTGTTCGTCTGTCTTTGAGATGGTCCAGGTCTCTGAGGCATATGCCAAGACAGGCCGAATGAGGGTCTTGTACAGCCTAAGCTTGGTGCCTCTTGTCAGCAATTTACTTTTAAGATGCTTATTTAGGCCATAATAGCACCTGTTAGCCGACAGCAACCTCCTTCCTATTTCTTGGGAGAGGTCATTGTCCGACAAAATTTTATATATTTTTTTAAATAGTATGTGCTATGCATTACAATTTTTGATTTACTGCTTCTGAAACCAATAAATGGTTTGTTCTGAAGGTGGAAGTTACTGCTTGACTTCAGAGAGTGTTCGTATTTCAATGTTTTAATTAATATTTTTAACCAATTGCAGATAGGCATTCCAGCATTTGGGTTTTCTCCAATGAACAAAACGCCGGTGTTATTGCACGACCATGATGAATACCTGTCGGAGGCCACTTTCCTAACCGGTCTGGACATCTACAGCAAACTGATTCCGGCATTATGTCATCGACATGATTCCTGATGGTCAACCTCCGGGGGGGCCGCCGCCACGGCCACCCCGTTGAAGCGGCAGTCGACTGGATCGACGGCCGCTGCCACACTAGTCGGCGGACAGGGCATCGGTGGTACTCCGCCGCCGATCAAGCGACAAGCGTAAGTGAGACGTCCCAGAGAGCAGAGAGGGTGGTACTGTACCAGCTGTGTCTATTCATTCCCCCCATCCACCCCCGCCACCCCTACACAATCATCTAAACAATGATCTCCCAAGTTTGTATCACAGATGTTGTTTTGTTTAGAAATTTATTTTACAGGATGTTTTCGGATACCCTTGGTTTGCAGTTATTATCGTCGTGATACAAGCCTCAATTTTAGTTCTGTTTAAAGTTAATCCATTATCTGCGATTGTTAGATATTCCTTTAAAAACTAGTAATTTAGGGCAATAATCTTTTCTCAAGTGATTAACTCATTTTTTAGCGTCTTTTCTTTTCTTTTTTTTTTTTTTAGAAAAAATATTATTAGTGAGGGCTAAGCCCAACATATTTTTGGAAAGTGCCCTAAAAAAATATTAAAATTAAATATTTTTCCAGTAAAATAAAAAAAAAAAATGAATATAATCCTGCTAAAATTAGGATTTTTAAAAAAAGTTTACTGGCTAAATAAAATTAAAAAATGCATTAAGACTTAATCGCAATAAACTCTCGTTTCCTTGACCGACTTACAAATTTTCTTTCATTCGCTAAGTTAGGACTTATTTGAAACTTCTTTTTAATTAAAAACCAAACTTTGTAGATGAATGTGCTCGTTATTTCTATTCTGGGCCATTTTCTCGATTTCCATCCGTATATAGAGAGAGAGATTTACCACTCCGAATTTTACCTCTTCCACCAGGGGTCCCAGGCAGTAGATATCACTGTGTGCAAAGTCCCTGGGCTATCTCCGTCTTCGTGATACCCTTTGCCAAAAGAGGATTATGAACTGTCAAACTTTACACTAGGTTTGTCCCTCAGGCAGTTAGCCAGTTGGTTTGTGATTATTTAGCAAAGTAGTCCAAGTACTGGTTTTAATTTTTTTCAGTATAATACTGATTCAGCGGACTAACTGTTAAAAATTGAATCAATTTGGAGAAATCTTTTATTTCATAACTTTTCTGAGACAGTACAGCCAGTTTTAAGAATATAACCTATAATTTACTGCTACAGCTTGTAGCTCTATCACCATTCATTCTCTCTTCTAATGAAAACCTCTTTCCGTAACTAAAACCTAAATCCGTTACTGTCTCCTCATGAACCGGATGAATCGATCCTTGATCATGGATGCAATCCGGAACAGGTCAGAACTTAAGAAATAACGTACACACACCGGAAAAAGACACATTTTTTCCTTGCATTGTGACAGTCATTTGTGTACATTTTTTTTTTTTTTTTTTACCGAAATAGACATACAAGTCTTAATGCTATAAATAAATGTAAAAAATGATAAAAAAAACTTAGTAATTACAAAAAAATAAAAAATAAACCAAAGCTGTTTGCACTGCATGGCGATCTTTAGCTGTTCTCTTTAGGTAATTAGTGATATACTTAGTTACTACTTGGCCAATTCGACAGAACTTCGCAACGCTTACTGACTATCAAGCTAGACCGACAGTAGCTCTGTAATATACAATTCTCGATAACACGCATGCGTCATCAAAACAATTTTTTAAAAAAAAGATATCTTAATATTTTCTTTTGAGTTGAATTAAAAAAAAAAAAAAAAGTAAAGAAATCTATTTAAATTATTAAGACTAAGATGAAGTTACCATCAAGTTTTCAGTGTTTCCTGTTTTGGTATCTCTTTCTTGCCTTCTTCTTTGGTATGCCAAAGCGGTAAAGCCGGGAGTGGGTGCAGGACGCCTTGAGGAAGAACAACTTGGGTGAATAAGTCGCTAAAAGGTGTCCCTCTCATTAGAGGTAGATTTTAACTTTTTTGAAAATGTATACATATCATTTAAAAAAAACAAAAAAAAACAGTTCCATTGTCTGAATCTCCTTACAGTTTTAAATAAGTTTTACGAAGAAAATTAAGGAAAACCAACAATCTTATGGACTAGGTTAAAGAAGGAAATTTTTTAATTCCTTTATGTCCTGCAGGGAATGGAAGAACCTGTAGGTGGCTGTTCGCGGCAGAGTGGGTTCATATGGTAATCCCATAGTACCAGTAGCGGGGGCTATATCTAGTAGAGGTTTAGCTTAAAGGAGAGTACAGGGATTATGGAAGTTCTTATCTCATGGAGGAGGGAGTAGCGTTTTCTGGACAATCACATTTCTGTGGAATTGGTCCTGAGTTGTCAGGAGTTTCTTGATGTTAACTTCTACAGATCAGATAACCGGGGTAGAGTAACATCGGGCACTTTGCAGATCAAAAAAATCAAAATAGGTATTAACTGTATTAAGTGAGTATTAACTCACTAGATCAAAAAATTTGATCTAGTGAAATGTTGAACAGAAATTGTAGATAAATGTGAAGCTATTAATGATCTTTTGCATGACATTGTAATCCATTTGCAGTTTGTGCAGATTCGACATAATGGCGGCGCTTAGTCATCCAATTGATTCTTGCTGAAGGCATTTTTCCGCATCATTTCCGGGTCCATGGGCTCTTGTAGCTAACCGTACGTCATCATCTTAAGGGCCTTACCAGTAAGTAGATGCCCTTTCTTATTTCTGTTTTAACGAGGGCTGCCTTGCTGTGGGGCGTGGCCTTTTCATCTTCTTTCACTGGGATATTTCCTGTTCAAGGTTCTACAGTTGCAGGCACCTAAAGTGTCCTGTCCCAGAATCCGGACACACCGCCTTTTTATTACCCGAGGCCAGAAAGAGAGAAACCTATGCATAATTTAATTTGTTTTCGCTTCCTTTTGGAGCCAAAACCAGCGTTTTATTTAACATTATTTGAACCTAGAACCTACTCCAGCTTTAATCATTAACGAATAATTTTCTTTTTAATTTCCGGACAGACATACGAATAAGATGTTATAAAATCAATTCTATTTCCGCTAATATTCCTAAAAATGCTAAACCTAACCTACGAAATAAACATTAATTATTTCTTTAAAAAAAAGAGGAAATTTTGTTGCATTTCAAGAAAAGAATAAATGAAGGTTTTCTTCGGCAAACTTGTATAGTTTTTTAAATTGAACTTATTAAAGTAAGATAAAGTTAAGGAAATAAATAAAAAATGAATTCAAGATGCTCAGTGATGTAATTTTTAAGCTGGTGTCCTTTAAAAGAAAAAAAAAAGAAATAGAGTTAAGGTGGTATTATTGTATTGCAGTATTAATTAATAATGTGTGTGAATTTAAAAAATGAAACTGCTAATTTGGTTTTTTATGCGATAAAAAAAAGCCAAGTGTTGGCAACATTGTTTTTCTATCCACCTAGAAGTTAGTTTGTTTCCTACCAGTTCGTTCACGCCGCAGCAACTAGACAGTGAGATCTGAACTTAGCGCTGTTTTAGTTTTAGATGTGGAACATTGTTTCCTTAAACCTTATTGTAATTCTTTCTTTTTTTTTGTAGAAGAGATTTCGACTCATCATTGTTGTTTTTTGAAATTTGCCTAGAAGTAAGGTCTGCTTTTGGGGTAGAACCAAAGAGGTGTCCCATGTTCCTGAAGGCACTGCCGCAAAGAAGGTGATTTTATCATCTCCCTGAGTGTCTGGATGGGTAAAGCCTTCCAGGAACGTACACAATATCATTACCTGTGATATGGATGATCTCCACTGGTCCTAGGGTGCCTCGTATCTCAAACTGTGGTGCTTGCAACGCCGTCTCTATGTAACTGAATGTGCGAAGTAGCATTCTCTCTTCTTTTTCAAACATCCTACGCCAGCCTGTTAAGAAAATGGCCTTTTTGGTGCCGGGGCCCTTTGAAGTTGGAAAAAAATCACTCGCCTTTTTTCCGCCCTCACTGACTGTCATTCTCTTCTCTGATCTTATCGCAAAGAAGCGACTGCATGTGGCGTTTCCGTATCCTGCACATCCCTCATCCATAGCCTGGACTCACCCATCGCTACCCTGCGAATATCGTTCAAATCCAAGGGCCATCCCTTTACTTCTTGTGAAAACGCTCCCCAATATTATTATTTAAACGTTAAATTTCTTGCATTCATGCAGATTTATGTCTTTTATTTGTAACATTTCCATGGAAACTTTATTCTAGTGCATCTCTCAAGGATAAAACCTGGTTATACAGCTTTGTCTGTCAGTGGTATACTAATTTCACGAATCGAATCGCACTCTTGTGCGTTCATTATTCCACTCTCCAAAGAAAGCAGACCTTACTTTTCCCAGATCATTTCCTCATATTTTCCACATTTTTCACTAGATTCCTCCCACCCATTTTTGTCTTCTATTTTTTTTAATACCCTGAAAGTGTTATCTGACCTAATCTATAGGATATTGTACGGAAGAATTTTTAAAGAAACTTAAGATAACAATAATGTGATTTACCCGCATTATTTAAAAGAAAAAAGTAAATGTGAAAATAAAGAAAAACTTATCCTTTGTTGAATTTTTCATAGTTTATAATCAATAAATGGAGCTTTATTAATAGAGTATTATAATTTGTCTCTTTTAATGTGTTAGTTTGTTAAATTTCTGGTTTATTTTTATAAATTCACCTTTATGTTGATAGTTGTGAAAAAGGGCGAAACCTTTTTAAATATAAAATTATTATTATTAAACAAAAGAGTGATTTTGCTGTGTATTTTCTGACACTTAGATAAAAATATCAAATGGACTTTATATTGTAATAAATAAGATGAAAAAGTATTTATATTTATTTTTGCATTTATATAAAAAAAAAAAACAATCATAATGATATGCTGTATTCTTCAATTCAATTGAAGAGAAGATGGAACACACCTTTATATTCCTCAGCCGTGTTTCCGCCTTGCAGCAACTACTACACCTTGTTCTTCCGGCAGTCACAAAAAAGGGAAGAATTTTACAATATTATTTTTAATACAAATATAACCTTCAAAGATCGGTTACTTGGTAACTTAAAACACCAGAAATGGTTTCTTCATTCAACCAACAAAATAAAAGTTACAAAATTATTTAGAAACTGATATTGCTTTAAAAAAAATTTAAATAATAAAAGAAATGACATAGAAACTTGTTTTTTCAAATTATTTCAATTAAATCTTGATTGAATTTCACCAAATGTTTTACCCTCGGTTTCCGGCAATCGTACAGCAAGATAGATGCCAGCGAACACACTTAGACTGGTGAACAACAGGAACACTCCGGACAGTTGAAGGATCTTCTCCAGAGCTAGGAAGGACTTGATGGCGCAGAAACCCATCAGGTAAGACAAGGCCGAAGCTATGCCTATTGCCATACATTTGCCACTGTTAAAAATCATACAGATCAGTGTTGGCATGATATCTTCCGATATTTTTTCCATCGTAGCGCTCATGTTTACAATACAATAAACATGCGTGCTTCCATCGATTTACCGTTTATTAGTTATTTAACTATTCAAACTTAACTGTTATTTATGTGAATCTAAAGGTCATGAGACAGCCACCTTAAGTTCTCTAAAATGAACACTTCACTAGAGGTAGTGCACTTAAAATACTGCAGAGATTATCTGGATTTTTGGCTTCTCATACCTTGGATCTCCTTTTTTGGCGCACCTCAATGGCACCTTGTCACTTCGAGAAAGTAAAGTGGTCTTGAAACCGATTTTCTTTAAATTTCAAAGTTCCCCAATTTATTCTTAATTATCGTACAGCTGGTTGGACAGCACAGAATACGAAAATGAAACTTTAGAGGTAAGCCTAACCATCTCCTCTTTCAGAAGTGCTCTCAATCGAATTTTCCTGGGAAAATGTTCCAAATCTCCAACAAAACAATTGGTACGAGTTTAAAGGAAATTGTTGGAGCCATATTGGAGAAGAATGAGGAAAGTGGTGACTCTGGTGGTTGCTCTGCTTCGACCAGAACCGCATTGGACATCATCCTAAGCGAAGTACCAAATCTTTCTGCGGTCTTTGCATTTGAGTTTTGAGTGAATATATACACCGGAAGCACACACAGACTAATCAGTAAAACACTCAGAGGACCTAAGAGTCGAAAAAATCTGCAACATTACATTACTATCACTTAGAGAGGAACGATCTGTAAGAGCTAAGAGGGTTACTTACTAGAACGGGTACATTTCACTCTGTAACATCCAAGGTAGAGGCGCCAAGCCTAGGCCGGTGAACAGCGAGAAGAGTAGCAGCAGTGGTACACTCCAGCTGTAAGGCAGCACGAGGAAGCCGACCAGCGACAAACCGAGGGTACACAGACCGCAGCCCCCCACTGACAGCAACGACAGAGTCCTTTTTCCTGATAACAATCGATAAAGTGGATATTTGAATCGAATTAATTACAATAAAATCTAGTCACTAGTGAACATTCTACGAGAGTACGTCTATCTTCTTGCTTTGTTTTTTTGTGCATTTTTGTCGGTTTTTTTTTTCTTGAATTTTTCGTCGAAACTTTGCAGAAGTTTGGTTCAAAGTTTACAATTTTGTAAAGTTTAAGTGCTCTTTTATTGTTCGTTTTACAGTAGTTAACGTCATTAAAATTCTAACTGTAGCGAGGTCATCAACGTTCATCGTTCTGTTTGAACTCATGAAGTTACAGTTTTGTAACATTATAAGCTAACAACAGCAGACAGGAATGGCGCTAACTGTGAAAGAGAAAGACCATCTCCTCCCTTGTCTTGCTGTGCAGTTATTGCTACTTTAATAAGGGGGGCCAACTTTTAACTGTATAAACAGAAAAATCTCGTATTCAAACTTCAAATTAAAGCAAGTTAATTTATTTTTTGCAATTTGTTTATTTTAATCAATTATACACCTCTCTCATCTGACTGGAAACAACCTTGAGGTAGAATTTTAATTTTAGAAGAACTTAATGTTCTGGGCGATTCCAGAAATTAAGTATGAAACTAATAAGTTTTTAGAGGAAGCCATGATTGACTTGCTGAGTGAAAAATTACAGATTGAAATTTTGCCTAGTGAAGTATCATCTAAAAGAAGATTTGGTACGTCTCAAAGTCATATTAGGTCAATTTACATTGAGTTAGTGAGAAGAAAAAATTTAAAATATTAAAAAGTTCTTCTGGCTTTAAAGGCTCCAAAAATAGGTGTTTCTTTGGATTTTGCTTAAGATGTAATGGAGGATGGGAATTCTAAATAAACAAAGAAGGTACTGGATTCTCATGCGGAGATCCCGAATTCAAATGCAGCTACCAGCCCTTAGATGTTTTTACCTTTATCAATTTTCGAAATGTTTGCTAAATTTTACTGTTGTAATAATTAAAAACAGGGTTATCTTTTAAGTTGAGTATACGAACCTGAGTGTCTGACAGTCAAGGTGCAGAGAATGGTGCCTGCAAGCCCCAGCACTGCCATCAGCACCTGCAAACAGAACCGTTCATTTCTGGTTTAGTCTAAAATTTCATTCAACTTCCATACAATGTGTACTGTGAACTAAAATATGATTCGACTGGTACTGAAACATCGGAGATTAAGATTTTTTCAGCTAATACAGAGTAAATGTCGGGCACTTCTTGGATTTGGACTTCTAGCGGAAGTTACGCATGAGCAGCAGTGACTATTCAGTTAGATCTCAAATAGCGATGGCAAGCTTTTCTTTTTACAGTTTGAACATCACACAGACAGCCAGATCTACAATTTAATGTTATAGTGTTTTGGTTGGGAATACTATATACTGGAAGAGGATTAGCAAATACTGAATCTGTTCACACCGTGGATTTACTACGTCACTAATTGCTTGAAACCTACCTCTTCGTCACAGTCTGAGCAAAAAGATTAGTGACGCTCTCCTTCCGATTCCATGGAAAGTTAGTCTTATGCCGGCAAAATCACAATCACAGTCCGAACATTACGAGCCGAGATACTGAGACTGTTAATTATAATGTAATATGGGACTATTATATTTCAACATCTGCACGAACATTGTCAAGTATTTAGTTTAGAAACAGTATCTGATTGTTCTACTTGGCAAAGACTTGTGAATGTTACGTCACGAGTTGATGGGACCCAAAAATTGATTGAAAAGTGAAGTCGTTAAATTTCAACATCTTCTATCTTGTCCACCGCTGTACCTTCTCCAATCTTGGGGCTTCTTTCAAATGTAGTCTCTAATAGAACAGAGTGCTTTAATAGAGATCTTGAGTTTCCAAGCTATTGAACAACTAAATAATTTTAAATGTTTATATTATGTTGAGAATGCTGTTCAAAACCAGGTCCACTACCTTTAAACTTGAAGGAGTCTGTTAATGTCCATTCGATTATAAGTCCAGTTGCTTGTGTTTGTAAATTATCTGCAAATTTGGGAACTCTGTCTTTTTGATAAATACGCAAATTTCATTTACTGTCATTTAAATCGAAATTTCACTGTCTAAATATTTATAATTATATCGTAAACGTAGAAAGGATACATTCATCGATGCTTAATTACCATTACGTAAGTTATAATGTACTCTGAAAATGTTTAAGTAACAATTAATTTAGAAGGTCATTTCACATTTATTATGATTATTTTTATATTATATGATTTATTATTTTATTATTATTTTTTGTTTAAGTTTTGCTTAAATCTTTTATTGTTTCTAAAATGTTTTGTATATGCAACATGCCTTCGGTACACTTGTTTGGTTAAAAGAGAATAAAATAAAAGATTTTATTTGCGTTTCAAGAAATACGACAACATTATATCTGTAACCAGAATAAATCTTATGGTTCGTTTGACAGATTTCCGAAGTGCTGTAGACGTCTAGACGCTAACAGCTTACAGAGCCAGCCAATGGCAGGTTTGGTTTTAACCTGGACTAAAAAAAAAGACCTTGACCTAAATTACCTACAGAAAATGTAATTCTTCACTCACCGTCAGCTGATGGGCACCCATATCGACGACATTAAGTTCGCTAAAAATGTGCATGAAGTATGGACGCACCGTCTGCAATCCGGTGGCGTACACAAAGAACATGTACCAAATAACAATGGACAGAGGTTGGCGCATTTCCGGTCGAAAGAAGTATTTGATTCGTTCTTTCAGTGAGATTTTCCTTGGAATCAGTATCTCTGAAAAGATGATTTAAGTTTCAAGTTATTTAGCGTTTAGGTTTTCGTAAATTATTCCTTAAAGAAATGGACAATGACCTTGAGAACCTGTGCTGGCCAGCACTTTTTGGTTCTGTTCTTGAAAGTCCTCTTGGACGGTCCTGTGGTACTCGATCAAACGGTTGAGTTCTTCCTTCACGGATTCCGGCTTGGTCCATCCTCGGAGCCAGCAGAGCGCTTTCTCAGCCGATTGTATTCTTCCTTTCGAGATTAACCATAATGGTGTTTCTGGAATCTAAAGAAGTCTTGAAAAAATTTGGTCTAATGACGATGTAGTTTTAGTCTAGACAGTCTCCTAGGGAAATTGATGTTTTTGTCTATTTAAACTCCAGTTGCACTCAGTATCAGACGAATGCAGTTTATTTGAGGGGTTTGGTGCACACTTATTTAAGCAACTGATGAGTCAAGATTCCCAGTCTTCAGATATAAAGATAAGTTGGGTAAACATACCTTTCCTGCAATCTCGCTGAAAAGTGCTTTCCACCATACGGTGAATTTAGAAATGTAACTTTTTTGCAACATTGAATCTATTTTAATAAAATTGGATTAGCGAGTTAGAAATTCACAGAAGAATAGAGTTATAACTGATTGGTCCGAATCAATCTGTAAATAATTAAATTTATTAATCACAGGAATTTAACGATGAATGGGCTGAGAAAGACATTTTAGAAAATTTCTTTTTTATTTCCCAACGTTTCGGCCATGAATGGTGCCCTTCATCAGTCGGCCCTCTGAAGTACCATTTCAGGACAGTTCAACTAAGCCCAGCTGGAGTTGGACTGCAAATATGACAGTGTGTAAAATATTCAGAACATTTTCTCCTGTTGCGCAACTTACTGCTGGCAACAATCTTGCAGCTGAAGTTTCAGCAACTCTGACCCCTTGCGACTTACCATGTAACTAACAACTTCAAGAGTCACTTTCGCTGCTAGACTCACCATGGCCACAGATAAAGCCGTAAGTACTTGGACGCCCACACAAACGGCAGCAATGTATCTCCAAGACAGCACCGATCCCAGGCCATACACACAGAGGTAGCCAAGCTGGAACCACATCACCGCGAATGCCGACAGAGCGCCTCTATACTTCGGCTCGCACACTTCACCAATGTAGGTAATCGCGGGTGCCTCTGTACATCCAACACCTGCATGCAACATGGATGGTTAGTCTACTGCATTCATGTCAAATTCATAAAATTATGTTTCCTCAGGAATGTCCCTAATCTTGAAAAAAACAAATCATCTTGAACCTTAAACATGAAATATTTGAATCAATATTAAGGACATGCGGTCACAGGCGCATTTGTTCGCTTCTTTGCAGGCTGATTCTTGATCGCCATTTCAATCACATTCGATGTACAGGAAGCACACAATAATCGACGTTTAATCCATTTACACAGCTATCAAAATGTAGAAGGAGAATTGTAAGTAAAGTAAATGATTACTTACCAAAGCCCAGGATAGCTCCTGCTGCAAATAGCAATCCAGCGGATTCTGCAAACACAATCATCGTCCAGCCGATCAGGAAAGGAATGTTGAGCAAAATCATGGACCTCTTGCGGCCTAGTGGCTCCATTATTAGTCCAACGAATATACTTCCTATCGGTTGGAATAGCAGTGAAATACTCGCTGAACATATTCAGATCTTTGGTTAGTCAATATGATTAGAAGAAGAAGCAAATTGTAGCAGTGGCCTAGCATAGGGTTTATTTCAATTTCACCATTGAAAAATATTTTCATTATAGAGTTCTGCATGTTTGAGAAACAATTCAGTACACTTAAGTAAACTTCGTACACAAATACATTTATGCAAATGCTGCAGTAAAAAATAGGCGGTAAGACCTAAACAATGCATGTTTATACATTCATTTCAGCCAGTTTCTCAGGGTTGCAAATGCAGTAATAAAATTGAACCACATATTCACTTTTTTGTTTTAAAAGTAATTGTATTAGGAAAAAAATGCATTTAAATCCAACTGAATTAATTGAATTCAGATTTTAAGAGATTCTCTCATAGAAGGTTTTTCAACAATTTAATAATCAAGGTAAGCAACATTATTTTTATATTATAAATTTGCCATAATTAAAATTTTTTTGCACTTATATTTTGAACAAAAAATATAAGCAATTAATTTTAGCATTTATTTCTTCAAAAAAATAACCTTGTGAGAGCAATATGGTGGATCTAAGCAGTGGGCCAGTTTGCTTGGCATGGCATTGGCTGAATTTTGAACAACAAATTTATTGTGCCCAGCTCGAAAAAAGTCTCAAAAAAAAAAGCGTCAATGCTCAGTTTTTCCCCACCAAATCAAAATTTGATTTTTGATTTTGCTTTTATTGCATCATGTGAAGCGCCCCAATGCACCACTTAAAAAAATTCTGTAGCTTAAATAATAACGGAGCTATGGCCATTCAAAAGATCAAAGGAATTCGTTGCCAACCTTGAGTTTTAAATACAGTTTTATGCATATTTTAAGATTAGAAGATTCAAGAAAATTTTAGTTAGGATCTTTGAGTAGTTGTGTAACAAAGGTCGGTCGGTGCTTTCATACTAAATGTTTTGTTTTCCTGCCGAGAGTGACGCTTGGAATTTACAAATTACCCGATGAAATGTAAGATAGTGGACAACACGTGGATGATTATCTACACCATAAACCTGACACATAGTAAAGGTAAGGTATCGCTGCAATTCTAAGATAAACTCGGACTAGGTGCAATTAAAGCTATGTTTACAAAACTGATAATTTCTTATTGATTTTATAACAAGGCCTTTCGTGGAGTTTTATAGAACGAACGTCTTACTTTCTCTACAACAGATAAAAGGGATGTATTACGTTTAATTTTCAGTGGAGACTTTACACAGGAAAAATCTGTTTTGAGGGCACCTAAATTCGAAAAAATGGGTTTTAAGAAAGAGGTATTGTGCGCATGCGTGGAACACTCCAGTTCAATACTGAAAACTCGTACGTCCTTGCATTTCGTTGGGCAGCCCAAGGGACCTCACAGCAAAGGAAATATCCCAATCAAAATAGCACTTTATAGACATTATTCACATTTTTATGACACTCTCAAATGCAATTTTAATTCTAAATGCTATTCGCTTTGGTTAAACAAATCAATTGCCAAAAAAAAAAATGTTCAGAAATTAAATGTCATCATTCCACATTATATAAGTTACTAAATTTCCGCGTTTGCGAAAATGTCGTAGTAAATTTTCCAACTGAGATTTCAAAGAAAGAGAAAGTCTTGTCCTCCAAAACAACTCTATTTTTCCTTGAAACTCGAGTAAAAGTGGTATGCGGCAGTAAGTGGACACACTCAGTGACAGCCATTTGCAAATAAACTTACAAAATGGCGGACATATTCAGTGACAACTTGCAAAATTTTCACTTATGTATTTGTTTAAAGAAACCTTCAATATTCCAAACTTTTTCGTGTCTTTTACATTAGTAGAGTAATTTATGTACAAGTTACGATGTATGTATAGTTATTTATTTAACAAGTGTGGAAAGTAGTACTTTTCCTCACGCGAGGCAGGGTTTGCACGCACAAGCGAGCGAAGCGATGCAAGTGCAAGTGCAAATTGCCGAGTGTGAGGAAAATACTTTACACTAGAGTTAAATATTATATTTTTTCTGCAACCATTAGATTTATTAACTAAAAAAAATTAAAAATTTCATTTTTACAGTCTACAAAAAGTAATTTATTTATTATAAACATTTATTGTTATATTACAATTATTTACATTACTTACGTATTTACATTACTTATTACATTTTCTGCTGTTTCTTTTATTGATGGAGGAGTGTTTTCTAAATAGGAATCACTAGAATCCATTTTAAATTTCTATAAGGTAACACTATAACCTTTTTAACTGTTATAATTAAAAATATCTAATTATTTATTAAAGTATTATTTTTATTTCTATATTACTTTCAATTTTTATTTTATTTTTTAATATTCGTTTTTTAATTATTTAGTTACGTTAAATAAGCTTATTAAAGTTTTACAGAAAATATTTATGTTAATAACAAAACTTCTTATATCAAGGAAGCACAATAAAGTTTTTCCACACACTAGTGCGGAAAGTGACACTAATGGGAATTTCCCCCCACTAGTGTGGGAAGTTGGGCATTACACAGCTGATTTTAATTGAGTAATGAGAACTTCCCTACATGGTTGCAGAAAAAAATCTTTATTTATGGTATTTTAACAAAAATAAAAAATTATTACATATTTAGAAAATTCAATAAATATGAGAGAAATGTTGAGAAAAAAATAGAAAATTTAATTTTTCCTAGAAATGATTAGCAATATATAACTAGCCTATCACAATGCAAAATTGAAGTGAAATGTGGGCGGTTCGCTGGGCCAATCAGAAACTTTGAATAGTTTACCACTCCCAATTAGATTCCGCCTCTTCATTGCTAACACCATAAGCGTTTGCTTGGTATCCATCATTAATTTGAGAATATTTACTCTCTTTACAAGGGTTTGTTAGTAATTTACTAATTTTACAATCTTGTTGAGATAATGTCAAAGTTTCGAATTTTAGTAAGCAATGAACGTATACATTTTGAAATTCCTTGAGCTCAAAAAAATTGGTCTTAGTTATGGTGAATTTATGAGAATACTCTAACTTGAAAACGAAAAATCGGTAGAAAGTACAACTTCTAATTTCCTTAGCTGAAAGAACTGACATTAACTCAGCTGGAAAACATTTTTTAACCGGAAGTTATTAGTTCAGTTTTTTTTCAGTTTTCTCGAAAAGCACTTAGATCTACTACTTTTATGGGAAACATTTACCAAGAATTCTTGATTAAGGACTGATGTTGGTTCTATTTTCTCCAGAGTGTCACTTTAGTGTATAGCCTTACCACACTATTGTAAGAAAAACAAGTTTCCATCGTGGGGAGTTGGGAAGTGGGAGATGTTGAAAGGGGAAACCGGAAGCGCGAATTTCCTCGTTTTTAGAGTTTTGCGGTTTTCCTAATTGCGATCGATTTCAATAAACTTGGCATGTTCATACCTCACATTACAAAAATTAATTAGGAATTAGGAAAGAAATTTGGACTTCTAAAGTGCCAAATTGGTGGTTGTGCAGTGTTGCCACCGTTGCTGAGAATTAAATGTGTTACAAAATTCCTATTTGAAAAAATACCCAAGTTTAAGGAAATTGTGGAAGCTGTTTTCGAGGGAACCACAAAATACTGGGAAATCTTACAAGTGGCCCTTCCGGCCAGCCGGTCTTATCTAATTTAGACATTTAGTTTTATCATTATTTATTAAAATTATACAGATGGCAATGCAGTACATTGAAAAGCACCTTAGACAGGGTTACCAACATCCTTCCCCAGAAATGACGTTAATCGAATTTCCCTCCAGGGAAAATGTTTTAAATAAAAATGACGGACCTACATATATGCAACTTATAGCTTGTTTCAAAAAAAACGTTCGAGCCGTTTTTGAGAAAATTCGGAAAATCTGATGAAATTCAGGAAAAGCAGTCCGATAATTTCCAGTTTACTAATATAGACCAAAACCTTAATGTGGCGTACTCTATTAACACTTCAGCGAACTATCAACTTTGAACTTACTGCGATATTTTAGTTATTGTTTGTTTAGATTAATACAGACAGACCAACAGATACTTTCTTTAAAAAAAAATTAAAAAACTGACCAAACCAAGAAGCTTGCTCATCGTCAAGAGTGAGTGTTTCCTGCGGGTTGGTGTAGAGGGCGCCCAACAGTATGGTCGGAAACGAAATCACCAGGCCGATGCTGAGCACGATCAGATTGTTCGCTGTACATGCTACAACCTGCAGAAAAGCCTTCAATTAGTCTGCAATAGTAAAAACACTATGATGGAGTAAAAGTTACTGTTCTTTCATAGTTTACTTACACTAACTTAAATTACTCTGCCTCCCAACATGCACATCCGATATGTAGCCAAGCTGGGGCAAGAAGGGAAGGCTCCTTAGGCTCCAGAAAGCTGAGCTAGAGGTGGATAGAAAGGAATGCTACCTCCTATCCGTTAAATTCCTACATACAGCTTTGGAAAGTTCTTATTCCGGACAGGGAGTCTGTGTCAGGCGATTAAGTGAGGTGTCTGCCGACTCCAAGATTGAGAAACGTGTGGGAGCCGGCTTGTACTGGGCTAAATCGAGATTCGCTGCCTAGATATGACCAGGTAGGCTAGCTACAGACTTTCAGGCGGAGCAAGTCGCTTCATAACTTTGTGCTGCAGAGATCTTAAGACATCCTGAAGAAGAGCATTGGTAGCGAAAAGTTTCTCGATTGGGTTATTCGGGCATTCGGGTTACAGGAGCAATGAGGCGGCCCAGGAAGAGTTCTGTGGAATTCTGTGTCTCTGTGAAGGGCCTCAAAATTTGAGATCTTCGGGGAAGAAATTTTGTTGGTCTAAATGAACGAACAGGACAGGAATTAGTGGGTCACGAAATGGCGAAGACTTAACTGGTCAACTCCCGTAAAATCTATCATCTAGTTACAGACAGGTCTGAGTTCTCTAACCGTGACTTGCAGATTGGATGAGACAGAAAGAAGCGGTGGTTACTTGAGTAACTTGAGTAAGTGCGCTCACCTGGGCCAAGCATCTGGAGATTGGAGCGTCGTCAATACTTGATTGGCTCTCGTTTTCTGCACTCTCCGCCGTCTGACTTGGCTCCCTGTTCGTACAAAATGTGATGTCAGAGATGAACTTATAAACATCCGATTTTTCACAAATGTATAATTACGCAAAAAAAAAAAATTGTGTTTTTTTATTGGAAATGTTATTTTGTGTTCTCATGGACTTCTATTGTGGGAAATTTTTGAGTTTTCAGAGAAAAATGGAAGTTAGTGTCGTGTTCCTCTAAAGGAAAATTGAACAAATTGGCCCACGCAAAGGGAGCTAAGATAGTCGTGTGAGTGTTCGCCTGATTTTTCGATTTATAACAATATTGAAATATCGAAGAGAGAATTAAGGAAATATCAGAGAAGGAAGTGTTGATAAACCTGCTAGTCTCGTGCGAGTTGTCATTAAGTAATTACATTTCTATGTTCTCTGGCTGTGAGCTCAGTTGAAGCAACAGCCTTGAATAAAGTTATTTTATAAATATTTTAGCATAAAAATAAGTTTGAACACGTTAAGCTCCCCCCCCCCCACCAGGAAGCTAATCTCCAACACATTTACTTCTACAAACACCAAAAATATTTTGAATAATTTAAGTGTACCAAAGAAACTCGCGAAGCCAATCAGAACATCTGGGTTATTTGAAAATTTTTTTCTACTTTCCATCACCGCTGGTAAAGGGAAGTATTGTGATCGAACAGATTTTCTATTTTGAATTTTCGTCGGAAGTATCCGTTTTGATGTCGCCAATTTACAATTTTTTTCACAGAAAATAGCTGAAAAGAAATTCCATTTTATGGCATTTATTATATTTTGTATTCGAAAATGGATCCATTTATATATAATTCTTTAAGTTTATATATAATCCTGAGCTCAACAATGTTTTTAGTACAAGTTCTAATCCTTAAGGGAATGGAATTAGCAAATTTAAACTCAGTCAGAAAAAAATAAGTTGTGAGAATATAAAACCAGTTTTTCAACAAGTTAATAGTTACGGCCGAAAATAATTTAGTTTCAAAACCAAATCAGTGGGGTCAGTGATTGCTCATTTCAGTGAAAACTAGATTCTAAGGAAGTTTCTTTCTACAGGAATATTGTACATTCGAAAGGAAAAAAAAAACAGGAATTTAGTACTTACATGAAGGGAAATTGTTTGGATGACCATGAAACAGTGAAAGCGTATTCTATAGATTATTTCAAAGCTCTAAGAAAGCCTTGATAAGAGGTGATAAGGCAAAGTTTATTATTTGAAATATTTATTTAGCTTGTCTAGTTGTGAAATTTGATGCAAGGTTAGAGTTTAGTGTGGCAGCACTGTCGAGTCAGGTTAGTACTCAAGATAACCCAGTGCATTATTATCAGTGAATAATCTGAAGTTGGCAATTGAAAAGCAGTAGAGCAATATAATTTATGCAGCTACTATTTTGTGAAAATTATTTACAGCCTTCAGTAAGTACACCTATACAGATTTCTATAAGTAGTTATAAATCTGTAGTATAGCTTCATCTTAGCTATGCAAAAAATGTCATTATACAATATTGGTGAATTTGTGTGCAGCATAACACAAAATAATCAGCCGGAAGTGCAACTTTTTTAAGGTATTCCGGAGAGAATGACTCAGTAAATTATACGATTTAAAGACTCCTGCGTCAAAAAAAAGTAGTGTTTACAAATTGATGTAGTCTTTGTGGGTTGGAGATTAACGGCATATTTTCCTTCACAACATTGCACTTGTGCAGATCCACAACTTGTTGTTTTGATTGTAAATACTTTACCAAGTTGTACGATTGTTTTTTTCAAGCAGAAAAATGGTCAAATTATTTATCTAAAACACTGCCTTATTTCAGGGTGCCCGTATCCTGTATCAATGTAGTTCAAAATTTAAAAAAACCCAGAAAGTTCAAATTTCCCTTATACGAGATTCTAAGAGTCCGAAAGCCCCAAAAAGGTTTTTATCAACATCGCTCAACCGGAAACACCATTCAGTTTCGTTTTCAGGTACCCTCGAAAACGATTCTAACATATCTATTAAAGATTTTATGCAATCTAGAACTATAACTTTTATTTTAATAATTTTCCCAGATAAATTTTATGAAGGTGGAATTCCGTGAGACCGGTCTGGCTTGGCCTCCCACTAAATGTGCCTTTTCTGTGTATTGTACTGTACAGCCTTACCATCTGTAAAACATCACAGGAATCAAATTAGCTGTTCTCTATACAAATTTATTAGCTCACTTTTTTTGAAAGATTTTAAATTTATGTGTCAAAGCACTTGTTTCAGTCATTGCTTTTTATCTTTATTTGTTTTAGGGGGCAGTCCCCGAACGCTAGCTAATTCCTAAATAATAATGATCAACACTATTTAACGATACAAAATTTTTGGCCATTAAATTATAAAGAATTTATTTCAGAAGCCATTTTCATTAATTCCGTGCTCTAATGTAAATTGTTGCAATAATTCAACACTCAAAAACAGTAGCAGTCGCTAAATGATATCGGTAAATTTATTTGAATTTATACCATAAAAAATTATCCAAAACAATACATTATTTCATTGCATTTCTCCATTTTTTATTTTATGGAGTCAAGTTGTGCAGTGAACGTGTCAAATGTAGAACTAAATTTTCATTTTTGAAGAAAATATAGGTTGGAGTAGATTTTTCAGTATTTTTGAAACGGCTCTTAGAATTTATTCAAACGTTACAACATTGTAAATGTGCTAGAAGATTATTGCTGTAAGGTTCGATTAGGGTATTTCCGGGCTAAGGATTCGCAATCCCTTCATTTCGTGCAGAAAAGACAATTCTAAACTGAACATTGCCATATAGGTTAAGGTCAGGATAAGATTTATGGTTATATTTTAAAACGATTAGATAATTTGGCAACTTAATTTAAAAATTTTTCTCAACTGTAGCAGTTGTTTGTTAAACGAGTTAATTTAGTCCCGATGACTATTATGGGTTAAGCTGGTATAAGGTTATCCTAGCGGTTTTATCGCGCCTGCAGTGCAACCCTCTCCTCCCACTAGCTGCCGACGGGTCATGGATGTACTGAGATTAAATACTTTGGATAAATATAACCGACTCCTGATTAAAATAATCAGATCTAACGTTCATGCGACTTTGAGCGTAAACCATCGCACTATTGCAGCAGCATGTGAACGAGAAGCATTGTTACAGACTTCATTGTTTATTAACTTCCAAGATCTGTAATTTGGTTTCCATTTCAATTTTTATTTTATTTAAAACATTTTTTTTTTTCTTTTTAATCAATCAATCAATACAATCAATTGTATTATTACGTTGCTGAAAGAAAAGAGAGTTACGTAATTGAACATTTATTTAGATATAAAAGGAAATTAAAGGAATTTAGTGTATTCATTGTACTATTTGCAACGAAATGTTCATCTTTTTCCATTTGCGCTGTATTATGTAAGGAGCAGCATTTGTGCAGGAGCTGGCGTGCGAGTCAGAAATCGCAAACAATGGAACAATACGAACTTTTCTTGTTTTTATTAAAATTTACTCCTTCCTTTTCGTTATAATAATTTAACAGTTTTTTTTAAAAAAGAATTCTAATTAAAAAGCATGTGAATTTTGGACGCTTTATTCATGTTTTCACCTTTAAATTAACAGTATTAGAAGCTGTATATAATACTCCGGCTAGTTTCAAAACTATTTATCACTGTTTCAGTTTGAACTCCGACAAATCGAAGAAAATGTTCATCCAACTGCTGCTGTTGACATCCTTGTTAATAGTGTTATTCAAATTTCTAACCCGCGAGCATGACTATTGGCATAAGAGGGGCGTGCCTTACAAAGTCCCATATCCGTTCGTAGGAAACCTGTTCAGAGTGATTATTAAAAAAGAGACATATCAAATGGCACTTCACCGGCTGTACCAGGAGTCCGAGGGACACAGGTATTGTTTTTGTTTTGTATTATGTACATTCAAAATATAGGAAAAAAGGTTCTCCACGTTTTTTGAACACGTCATCTTTTATGAATCCGGAGTGTACTGTTTACGATTTACCATACAGACGAACACATTTCTCATTTAACAAATCTTCCTTCGGCCGTCCGAAAAACAGTCGAGCTTTTAGGAGTTGGATCAGAAGATCCGTAGAAAACAGTCGAGCTTTTAGGAGTTGGATCAGAAGATCCGTAGAAAACAGTCGAGCTTTTAGGAGTTGGATCAGAAGATCCGTAGAAAACAGTCGAGCTTTTAGGAGTTGGATCAGAAGATCCGTAGAAAACAGTCGAGCTTTTAGGAGTTGGATCAGAAGATCCGTAGAAAACCAAACAGAAAATTGGTGCACACTCACACTACTTTCTCTTACTGGCTTGAAAGTCACTGCTCGTACTAAGAATTAGTTGACTTGCTGCTGTGAACACTGGAGTATGGTCGCGGCTGCAAGTTCAGAAACTCGTAACAACATCCTTTTTATTAACACCAGTACAAACTTCCTTCACTGACCGTAGAAATCACCCTAACCCCTTACGAGAAGTACAACCTGCTGTGTAATAGTAACTGCTTCCTCCTCTCATATCTAACTAACTCCTAACTACCAGCTGGCTAATATTTTGTGACTTCGCTGTGAATTTTCGATAAAATCTCTTAGAACAGAAAAAAAAAACATTCAATGAAGTACACATTCGCTGTCATCCAGTTTTTCAAATTTTGTATTTTGCAGACTTTACGAATAGGTCAAATCTGAAATTTTGTTGCGCTGATAAGCCATAATAGTCAATTTAAATGGTTTAAACATAACATGTTTAGTAACAAAAAATAGTTTATAAGCTATATAAACTTTTGTTCTGGTACGTACTCGTATAAACCTTAACTAGAGTTGTTTATATTGTGGTTATCAGAATGAAGCTGCGTCATTTAAACATTGATCAGGAGTTTCAACAAGACCTAGCAGCTTGCCACTAGGCGAGGTTCAGCCAACAGTGGCTGAATATTGCTGATTGATTAGTAAAGCAGAGATTGGACCTTGGAAGCACCCCAAAGAACTACGGGTGTCTGTAATGGCGGCCAGCTTGCTGTTTCCTTTGATAATTAATTCGATGGTTAAGGAGACTTTGAAGGACATTTCGTTCAGCATGGCAGAGCGGCCTTTTTTTGCTGAGGATGTTTCTGTTAGCTGTGAAAACAAAACTTTAGTTTGGTATTAATCTGAATAGTTTCTGTTTGTACGAAAACTGAAGACAGCACTAGGTGCGGAATTTGGTTGTTTGAGGCGGAAGCGCAACCGACTCCTTCCTGTTTCAGACACGCTTTTTGTTTCAGGTTTTACGGCATATTCAATCTGATGAGCCCAGCACTTCTCGTCCGGGATGTAGACATTGTAAACAGTATATTGAAATCGGACTTCTCCAGTTTCTCTTCCCGAGGCTTACTGACCGACCACAGACGAGATCCACTTTCTGTCAACTTATTTTTCATGGATGGTGCTCTATGGAAAAGGTCCCGAGAGTTGTTAAGACACGGTTTCAAGTCGAGCCGGCTGAGGACCCTGGTGCCCCTGATTGAACAGTCAGCCAAACTAGTGTTCAAGGATGGCGGAGACCCGAAGTGTTTGGAAGTGAAGCAGCTAGCCGATAGGTTCTCTGCAGCAGTAATAGTTGGTCCAGTGCTTGGCATGGAGCTCAATGATGGTAATTGGAATGGGTAAACTGTGGAGTGGGCGGTTTTGTCTCCAGATTTATTTAATGAACGCTTTGCTTTGCAGCCAGTTTGGATTTGTTCGTGAAGGAGTGCGAGCACTCGTTCAATGTGAAAGGTTGGCAAGCTGTGCTGACATTAATGCGGCTGTTCGTGCCGAAGGCCGCCTTGGCTCTAGGCATCAAGTGTGTGCCCCAGAGCACGGAGGACTTCTTCCAAGACGTGCTGGAGAAGGTGAAAGCAGGTCGGGAGGAGGGTGTGACCCGGCAGGACTACATCCAAACCATTTTCTCCTTGATCAGTGGACTCTCTGAACATTACTCAGAACCAGGTCATTGCTTTTCTTAGAGGTCATCCCCAAAGGGCGATTATTTATAACTCTAGAGTGGCTGGGTGATTCAGTTAAAGACCACAGTATCTCTTATTGTTATGCTCCACTTTCTGACACAGTTTCTTTAAACTTCCAACATTAGAGTCATGTCCAACAGCCAGCCACACTATGGAGCTCCTAACAGATCTACACACACACACATGTAGAGAGAGAGATAGGGTGAGAGAGAATATGTTGAAAGAAAATGGTGGACGCCATTTTTGAGAAAATGAATTAAATCTAGAAAAAAATCCATTCTGTAAGTTGAACTTGCGGATGAGCGATGTTGAAGGTAATTTCCGGTCGGCCCTCTTGATAGTATCTAAACACAATTTGCTGTTACGTAATTTCTCTAACGAAATGTATTTATTTATTACTTTTCTTTTGCGATCATTCCAAACCATGTGCTTTCATTTGCTGAGATGTTTCGCATGAATAAAGACTCAGTCACTTTTACTTTACTGTCGCTACCTTTGTTATTAGTAGCATTGATTGGTGCCTTGTAGGAGCCAAAGAATGGACTAACTGACCTATAACACCAGCTACACTAGATCATCAGCTTCTACTTAAAGACCGCCTCTAAGATGTCTCCATTTTGGCAAAAAAAAAAAAAAAAAGATAATAATTTCTCTTCGGATAGTAGCCAGCAATATTAAATTATTGTATTTCCTCGTGTGTCGTAGGCTTTCTTGACGCAGCATTATGTGGCAACTTTTTCATATTTGCTCTGGGAGGCTTCGAAACCACCGCAACCACAATTACCTACGCTCTCTATGAGCTAGCACAACATCCGGAGGTTTGCGAGGAAGCCAGACTGGAGATACTGAAAGTGACGGACGGCTCGAAGACCAACTTCACCTACGACCATCTGAAGGAGTTGAAGTACCTGCAGAACGTGATTCAAGGTGAGTGGTCAGTTTTGTTACGGGTGTAACATGATTATTTTATTAAACTTTGAACTTTTATTTAACGGAACTAAAAAAAATGGACCAAGAAAAAGGAAATCAAACGAGATATTTTTATTTTTGATATGGTAATAAGATTTTAAGCTGCTGTTACGATTAGCGAAGTTTGACTCAAGCAGTAATAGGTTGTGACGCTGCTTTGTAAAAGTTGTTTGTTTCTCTCTAACTACGGCTTAATATGGTGTTAATTCCGCTACCACATCTTCACTTCGTTGGAAGATGTGATCCCGTCGGGACTTCAGGGATTTGGGAAGGGTGAAGAACAACTAAGAGCTAGTGTGCATCCTAGGCGCCTGCCTCGCAGTTGGTTTGCCAAAGCTTCAAGATAATTAATTAAACAATTATTAAACTTTTGGTTTTAAAGTGAGCTCAAAATTGACTCAAATTATGGATTGGAAAGTGAGTAAATTTGGAAATTCTGTGACTCAAATTTCTGCTTAATTTCGGAAGACGAACTCTAAGTGTTGAGATTATAATTTAGAAGTTTACAAGTTCTTTTCTTTTTTTACATTAACAATAAATTATTTAGTTCTACATTTCTTTTGTGATTAAAAATTAAAAGTGATGGACAGTGTTGTCTGTAACGAGAGAACACTGTCCGGAGGCCGGCAGTGCACTGGAAAAAGCTCCGGGCGCTAATGACCTCAGCTGTTGATGCGCCAAAAAAAAAAAAAAAAAAAAAAAAAAAAAAAAAAAAAAAAAATTAAAAAGATGTCTCAATTAGTCTGTGTTTCGCTTTGGTTGAAAATGTTAAATTTTCGTGGCATTTTGAAAGTTGACGAGTGAGAGTTGTTGATACCACTAGGTAGCAGCACATCCATTACATTCTTTTCTGTTTTGTGCCAAGTTCGCCATCAACAGCGTGGCGCCCACTAATGATATTTTTATTTCCGCACAATTAGAACAAGTAGCTTAAGATCAGATATTTTGATTGGCTGAATTGGGGGAACATAACTACTTATTTCCTGTGATTTTTAACTCCATGTACTAATTACAGTCCGCCCGTCTCCACTGGATCCTGCCGCCACATTCCCAAGAGATTTCTCAAGTAATTAGTATGTATTTGCGGTTTTTCAGAAGTTCTACGACTGCATCCTCCCGTGACCGGGTTCCTTCGAATATGCACCGCAAAATATTGCATCCCAGATAGTGATGTTGTCTTGCAGCCAGGCGATTCTATCATAATATCAACTTTGGGCTTACAAACGGACAGCAAATATTTCGACCGGCCTCTTGAGTTTCATCCTTCAAGATTTGATCAACCCATAACTGAAGGAACATTCCTACCTTTTGCAAATGGCCCAAGGACCTGTATAGGTATTGTGATAATAAACTATTTATTATTAGATTATTTATTAATGTCCAGGTAGTTAACAGAAATCAAATTATGTTCGTTTTCGTGTAACTATGGTTATGGGAAATTTGTTCCTTAAGTGACGCCATTTTCAGAAAATTGACTATTTTAGCTTCTCAATTGTTTTGTAGCATTATGAAATGAATAAGTAAAGGTGCAACCTGGGTGCTTAGACAAGTCAGAATTGTGAAGCAGACAAATATTTTGTTTAAAATGAATTTTAATAATCATTAGAGAATTTTTTTCTATTGCAGGCATGCAGCTGGCCATGACGGTACTGAAGATCGTGCTGTGCCACATCCTTCTCAACTTCGACCTCTCCTTGGACGCTAAAACACCAGAGAAGCTGGAATTTAATCCAGAACGCCTGATCGCTAGGCCAAACTCAGATGTGTGGATCAAGTTTACCCCTCGATAATTTTAGGAACTCAGATATTTGGACAATAATTTACTGCGAGCAATTCACTAACCAGACAGTAGACATGCCGCCACTTTTTGTTTATTCCAGCCAGAACAGATTCCTTGACCCCTTTCTCTAGGCTGGATTCCAAAACACCAAAGTCTAAACATAGTGTCGGCTGCAGTCCGCCATTTTGGTCACCGCCGCCTCTAAAAACAATCCATTTACCAAAAGGGAACTTTCCAGCAGCAACATTGTCTACAAGTTTGGAAATTTCGTTAAGTGTTGAATCCTTATTAATTACGTAGCAAAAGGGAAGTCCCAATATTGCAGTGAAATGACCAATTAAAGGAAAGCCCATCTAGATTCGCTCTCAGTCCAATTTTCTCCAGAGAAAGTTTCTGAGAACCATTTTGCGGCACTGCGCTGTGAAAACTCCAAGATTCATGTTCTATAAAGTCGGAAAAATTGAAAAATCGAATTAGTCACTTTCGGGTGACTGATTAGGGTCAATAGTTTCCTTTTTCAGGTCCGATGATGGCACGTAAAACCCAGTTATTAAATTTTTAAGTTTTTGCAATTTTAAATTTTGGAGTATTCACTTACTCAATTGCGGCCCAATTTGTAAAAATCATTTTTTTTAAATCATGGGTTTCAAATCAGACATTTCCGATGATTAACATGTATATTTTAATTATTATATGTGATATAATTATTAGATTGATATGATTATTAGATATGATATAATTATTAGATCGATATGATTATTAGATATGATATAATTATTAGATCGATATGATTATTAGATATGATATAATTATTAGATCGATATGATTATTAGATATGATATAATTATTAGATCGATATGATTATTAGATATGATATCAGCTAATGGTATGAACGCTGTTATTGAGAACGCACATAATAGAAATAGAATACATTACTTACAGGGTACCCATTTATACATGATATAATTTACACAGATCGGATATCCATTTATTAGAAGAAAAAAAGTAACACTTGAAATAGTTTAATGTTCGTGGAGTATACTGAGATCCGATAAGCGCGCACTCACTTGTCCGACTGCCGTGGGCTAACTTCAAGGTACAAAGTATCTTTGCAGTTATTTTGTTTTTAGCGCAACTTGTAAATTTTAAGTTAAATAAATTTACTTACCATCACGATTGCAATACTTCCACTAACCTAGTTCAGTACCAGGAATTATTAGTTGACCAAAACTGTGTGAAAACTGCCTCAGCTTGCAGTACCCTTGTGAATTCGTGTTTACATGAAGGTTGAATCAGGTGTGGATGCAGAATGCGGACTCACAATCTCGACGCCGGCCCCTTAAGATTTCCTCAACTTCCTGTATTGGCCGGAGGAAATACACTCTCGAGTAAATGAATCCTGCTGCCCATGCTTTCATAAGAACTGAAAGTGTGCACATAAAGGAAACAAGTTCCTTAATAGCCTTCATGGTATCGCCACATGTTTTTTGCCATTAGCTTACCCTCCGGCGGAAATCAAGCTCGTTTAATTAAAAAAAGAAAAAAAAGCACAACTTGATGGGAAAGCAGTTACGTAGTGAAAGCATTGAAGTGGAACGCGCAGGCGCGACGGCGACACCCAGTGCTTTCAAAGGAGCCAGCCACTTGGTTACTGAGGATCCTAGCGATTTCATTCTAGAGCACTTGTATTTCCATAACATGTGCAGTTTTTTAGGGAAGTGACGCAATAGAGAGAAGCGCAATTTTATGTTTCGCTTAAGTGCCACCATATTGCCGCCTCAGTCGACATGGAATAACCGGAAGTACCATTAACTAAACCAGTATCACAACTTTCTTTAATATTTCCTCAAAAACTGCACTTTTCTTCCAACTTGGCATGTTTATTGTGTGAGAGTAGTTTTATTTCAAACATTTGATTGCGTAAAACTATGAATGACACTCAAAGCAAAGGCTGGCTGGTGGTTTAGCTCTCCGAATCGCCACTTCAGCAGGACACTAAAATCGGCTGCCTAAAAGCGCTACTTTCCTGGACGGGAAATGGCCACACGAACTGCATTCAGTGCTACTCTCTCACTTCCGCTTTTCCAGGATACTTTTAGGATATTGTATGGTTCCACTACCTGCATGACATTTTAACATGCCAAATATTCACCAAAGTCTGATTTAGGAAAATCTCAGTCTACCGGAAGTGAAAAGTAGTTGGTTCGAGTTACTTTAATCGTCTAGCCGTTCGCTAAATGGATTCATTTCAACTTCGATATATCATGGTTTTAGGCTGTTTTACTACAAATTTATGTATGATGCAAAGCTAGTAAAACAGTACAATATACAATAATAGCACATTAGGGCAAACCTAGCCGCGCACTTCTCTCTCAGAAGTGCCATTATTTAAATTTTTCAGGAATTTAGACCTACATAAATACGCTTGGTACGCCAATTTTATGGGATAATTTGTTGGAAGCGTCGGATTCCAGAAAACCTTAGAAAACTGGAAATCCATTCAGTGGAGCAAACCATACTTCCGGTTGCCCGACTTTAACTAAAATCTTACGGTGGCAGCACTGTTTTGAGGTAAACATCAAATTTCCGTTTTTGCGTAACGGCGGATACGGACAGACAGACACAGACCATTTGTTCTGAGCCAGGGCACCTCAAAATGGATATTTCCGGCGAAATCTTCGCGTTTAAAATCTCTTCTCTTATTGGTGGAGAAAGAGGAAGAGGAAATGTTTTCTCTGAACCCTCCCTAAAGTGACTGCAGGTAAGTTATTATCCAACAGAATTACGCTTCTCTGTTTTAATTTTGGGAACTCAATTGTCCAGTCAATCTCCTCTCTTCACGCTCGTTCTAACATTACTCTCATCCCCACTTGAGTTGTGGCAAAGAGAGATAGAGTATAAAAATTGAAAAGCAAGACAGACAGGTGAGTTATGTTCCAAGGTGTATATATTTTGTACACTTTTAGTGTAAATTAGGAAATCAAATATTGGGCAGAGGCTATTTGAAGGTCGCACCCCACCATCCTGACGATCTTACAACAGACCTGGCACATAACTATGTGTTTTAAAGCAATAGTGGTTTTTATTCAAATCAATTGAAGTGGAGTAACTGGGAAATGACCAAACCTTTTTTTATTTTGATGAGTTACTCAAGAGATCTGCAGCCGATACAATGGCCGTCAACTGAGGCTGCTTAACTATGTTCAGTTACTTGTCACTGCCTCAGGGTAACACTGTGTTAATTGAATGTTGTTCAAATATTTGGTCAATTTAAATATTAATGTAACAATAATAGCGATCAAAAACAAAGTCAAAAATAAAGTCAAGTTGAAAAGTAGTGTTTTCTTCCAATCCTTGAAGTTATTTCTATAGGCAGCCGCTGTAAACATTTGAGACAACATACCAGTGTGTAATTAGTATAAAATTCTCATCTTGGGTGCCAGATCGTCTGGGAGAATATCTAACGTGGAGAGAAATCGGAGGTCTACAACACCTCTGCAGCCAAAGCCCCAGACCTTGTGCTTCGAGTTCCCGGACGCCGAATCGATCTTTAAATTGTTCTTTATTAAAGGAAATGCATTTGGAGTAAACGTTCTCCCTTCTCTCGTGAAGTTTGTCCGCTCAGTTCTCGCAGTGCACCGTTTTGCTAATTGCTAAAAAGATTATTATTACCTTTTAGTTTTTGTATGCAACAGGAATGCATTTGCACCGATTTCAAAAAATTGGTCGTCGTGGGAGAATCCCTCAGAACTCATATTGCAGAATCATAAAATTTTAATATTTAAGTAATAGAGTTCCATCCGAACTTGAAACATTTCGGCCAAATTGGACTGAATGGAGATGTAGTAGATTTTTACGAATCTTTTTGTTTTTTGCAATTTTTTGAAAACTGCTTTAAAAATAAAAAAAACCATAATATTTTGGGTGGGTGGTGTTTTTAACGTTTTGAAACAAAAGAAAACAAATATACTTTTCTTAACAATTTTATTTTTACATGAAAGCCTGGTTCCTTAATCTACTTCTCTACACAACTGCCACTAATATTACGGCATTTATCGTATCGTACAGTTTTTGAATCCTGTCCTCTTAAAAGACTGCCGTCTGATTTGATAACCACTGCAACACGGTCAAGGCGCTGAGCAACAGACGCTTCTTCAAATGCAGAAACAGGTGATAGTCTCTATCACTTTTCCGTCAACCTTCTGCACTAAATGTTTAGTAATGGTCGCCCAGTTCGTTCCACATCATGAACATTGGTGTGGCCAACTTTAAAAGCTCTAACCATTTCAATGATCATAATGTTTTCTCCAATAGCTTCACTTATCACACGCCGCTTTTTACACTTTAGTTTAAAAAAAAGGAATCAAAGCGCGTATTTCACAGTCGGCAGGATTCTCAATCGGCGGAGCATTTAAAATACCAACAAACGTAAACTCGGTCGAATCCGTAATAGCGTCAGTTTACTTCCTAATCGATTTCACGAACCTGCAAAATTCTAACATTTACCATCACCCTTGTCGCCAATCAGTCGGTTTCATCTTCTCGACAAATTCTTCCCAAATGACTCGACACTATCACTCAAACTCAGATATGTCGTGTGCGAATGGTGAGTATACAAGGACAGAGTTCATTTCACTTCGGCATGCAAACTTTGTTGGCACAGATATTTTCTCTAACAATTAAACATGAATAAAGAATATATGTGTATAACTAACAACACTAACTACATAATTTAGAAAAATATCAAAATATTAGGTACAATTGGTGGCGAGATACAGGATGTTCAGGACCTGAAAATAGGTCAAACACGTGTAAGTTCACACGTGCAAGTAGCTTCCTGCTTGAGCACCTTCATCGTTTGTTAAAGAGTCTTAAGAGTAAGTTCGTCGGTGTGCACCCCAACCGATTCGTATTCACCGACAGACTGCAGTCAAAGAGTCTGTCTGGAGAGAGCGGCCCTTACCTGGACTCCCCACCACGATCAGCAGGAGTTCCACTTTACGCTCAGAACAACCAGTCTTTCACCTGGTCACAGTCCTGACGCGAGACCAACGCTCTCTAGTTATAGCCGTTCGCTGACTAGTGGATTTCCAATCACTGTGAATGTTTTAACATTTCCTTCTATGAATAAACAATATTAATTGTATCTGAATAGACGTGAATTCTATGTGTTATGTGATTTCATGAATCGCTTGTGTCAAGCCCTTTCACCTACTTCATAATGGTTTAGAACAGCTGGTCACCTTTCTGACATGTCCCATAATAACAGGTAATTAATTTGAATCTCTAAATCATTAAAATCTAGTGTTAGCACCTAGTTAGTTCTGTAATAAAGCTAAAATGAACTTTAAAAATAAAACAAATTTTTACTAATCAACTATTTTAATTCTAAGATAAAAGCAATGAATTTAATAAATGAATTGATTCCATTAGAAATGTTTACATTCGCTAAAAGATTGCAACATAACCTGGTCCACGGATACCTCCAATCCCTAACTTTGATGAACATTCCGTTACTGTATATTTTTTTTTAAACTATTTAGTAAACATTAAGACAAGTATTCGATAATGTATTTTATTGCTTTGTTTCGATGCACAAACTAGGGAAGTATTGTAGTCACGCGAATTTACTAATTTAGGATTTAACCGGAAATAAATTGTTCTGGTCGCATTGTGCACATGTAGGTCCGTCACACTGAGAAATAAGGAGATTCAGCGGTGACGTTAACTTTCCCGTTAAGTAAAATGAAGTGATGGGATGTAACCGTGGTGGAGTGTTTTATTTATTTAATGAATGCATTCTTGTTTTATTATTATCTAAGGCGCATAAACATCTGAGATCATTTGGGCCCAAAGCTTTCTTCAACTCACTACTGCCCTCTGAACAGTGTTCTCTCGTCAAACTGTCCAAAGGCTAGTCACTAAGCGGTAAGAAGCTCCTCAGAAGAGAAAGTCTGAAGGCAGGCAACTGGATTCGAACTGGGATCTCGGTGTGGGAATCCTGACTGAAAGAGTGCATTCTCCAAATAACTCCGAAAAAACGAGTAAATAATAATCTTTTCAAAAAATCTTGGTACACAAAGTCTAAATACCAGGAGTATGGAAAGCTGACATAATGTTGTTCTGCCGCCCCAAAAATCTGATGCAAACACCCACTCGATATTCTGTCAAGATACAAATGCCGAGATTCTGACTTAGACGTTACAAACAATCAGTTACACTTTTATTTCTTATTTAATTAATACGTAATTTGCGTACGTATTGCACTGGAATGCCACTATTTAGGGATCTTATCTAGTCCCCAATTCATTTTCACGAATTTTTAGAGAAATGTGTCTTTAAAAAAAGACTTAGAACTACTTGTATGTATAGAGGGTTTAGTGAAAATCGGAGAAGCCTTTTAAGAGCAAATCTCAAAATACAGAACAATTCTGTGAGTTAAGGGTCGAAGAAGTTTTCTTCAACTCTTTCAAAAAGCTCTCATCGTGACGAACATGATTAAAGTCATTATGGAGTAAAGTGGAACCAAATCGAAATCTCAAGTTTCAGCTTCCTGTCATTTTTAGGTTTTTGGGCTTCTAGTGAACATTACTTCCTGTTTCTAGGCAGCGGAAGGATCCACGGTAATGGAGGCTCGCCACACGACTCTGTCTTACTAAATTCTCATCGTGCAAGCTATCACAGATCCTTCAAAATGCGATTTCGGCATCAAACTCCATGGTTACGAACATTCTGTTTTTTTCTTTCGTCATTGTTTTCTCGTTGCTGATGGTCTTGCTAGATAAAGTAAATAAATGTTAGGAAGGAAGAAAGCTCTCTGAGCATTGCTTAAAACAAAAACAAAAAAATGTTTGTAAAGCACTTTCTAAATTTTGCGCGTTTGCAGTAAATATAATGACCATTGTAACCCTATTGCCGTCCTTAATGTGCTGCACGAACATAGAACTCTTAACATTTACTCTTGGCGTTGGTGAGGTCTGCAGGCGATCTGACATATACAGCTGTGGATGACCCAATTCTGTGGGTCGCCATTCACAAAGCACTCCTTTCTCTTTCTGCTCGTAAATAAACCCTCCTTTTGCATATTCTTAATAATTTACTGGAACTATATTACTTAGTCTTGGAAAGTTTTTATTCAAGTATAGTTTAAAAAATAAAGAAAACAATAAACAAAAAATCGTACTATCTAGTTAAAATGCTTCCGTTGCGCAACAGTTAGCCAGTAATAATATCTGCTAGCTTCGAGGATGGAATAGCCCGACAACTGGCCAGGAAGCAAGTAGCTGATCGACCAACACTGGACAAATATTCCAAGATTACGAACGGCAAGGTGATAATGTCAAAACTGAATAGGAAGATGCGACCAACCTTTATCTGGACAAGAAATCTGGAGGTCTCGCAGTAACCCTGTCCAAAGACCAGGCTGTTTAATGAAGAATAGAGAACATGAAAATGATCTGCTTGTGCATCAAGTACGTTCTAAGAACAACTTACACCAAACGAGCACCAATACTTTGCTCTAGTTCGTTTGGTGCAAACTCGCTCTGTAGATATCCTGTGCAGATCTAAGAGTATTACTTTTAGCACCTCTTTGAGGATAACCTCCTGGAAAAGGTTACACAAGGTTACAAACACTTCAACCATTCCACATGACGACCGCGGTCGTTGTGGTCGTGGCGAAAACGTCACTAATGACGTCATTATTTTCGCTCACGCGAAGCTCACAACGCCCCCTCACCTTAAGAGCAGGGTCGAAGTAGGCGTTCAGAAATTTGGCGCAAATTTTAAAAGCAAAGATGGCGACCAAAAAAATTATCTCAGGTAAATGAAAGTATTATCTCATGTAAATAATAGAATGTGTTTCTCGAAAGTCTAAAAAAAAAAATAAAATTGAAAAATTACTTATCCCTTTACATACTAAATCACTGAATAACGACCAGTTACACTTCGATAGTTAATAATACGTGGCTTAAGTTTTCGCTTTTCACCATTGCGATTTTGTAAAATTACATTCCACTTTTCATCGGAACTACTAGATGAAGAACTTTCTAAAGCATTATTACGTTGCATCAATAAATATCCTACTGTTGCCACAAAAAACATTTTAATTTTATTTAAACGTAAAATTTATAGATACTTAACGAAAATATAATATAAAAATTGAATTATATAATTATATATTTTTAAAATAAGTCAACTTTACCAATAATTAATAAAGTTTATTATAACTGCATATAGGCGCTAATAACCTTAGCTGTTGATGCGCCCAAAAAAAAAAAAAATATATAACTGCATATAAACGGGGTAAAAATTAAAAATATAACCTCTTCAAACTTCTGACTTATTTTCGAGGTCGCCATTTGTAATGTTTAAATGAACGGTTAAAACGCCCCATAGTCAATTCCACTTGGGTTTTCAATTGTAACGCTTGCAAGCAAGTGGAACGGGCAAAACCGCGGTCGTTGTGAGCGCTTAGTGGAACGCACCCTACTATGTCTCTGTCGTACTTACTGATATTGGATAAAAATGTGAAGCCGGGCTGCAAAAAATTAAAAACATGCGCGTTACGATGGGATAAAATCAAGTAATTAATCTGAAGTATTTAAAAAGGGAAATGAGAAAAGTCTGTATTTTCTACCAATTGGGCGAGAGTGCAGAAAACGAGAAGATTTTTGATTGAGGAAAACGCGACATCTCCTCTATCCTTGTCACATCTCTCTGGCTAAGAAGGCACTCCTCATCAGGTTTGCAACATCATTACATTGGATTTCACGTATATAAAGAAATTTGCAATCAACTAGTGAAATAATACTAACAATAGCTAATGTAGGGTTATGTAAACTTACTGACTGGCAGACAGACAGACTGTCCGTAAAGCGAAACTTTTGTATGTATGTAATTAATGTTGGAAGTTTGCAACACTGTTCCATCCTCTGCTGAAGAAATAACACACACTGTTGGCAGGCTTGGCATGACGTATGCCTTGCTGGCGTTATAAGTGCAATATTCCATATTGGCTGGAATGTTAGCTAATAATCACACATGTTCCTGCAGAGAACTAAGACTTTCTGGGAACACTCGAATTTCTATTACTGGACTTTAGGTAACTTAGTGTTGGCGAAAATATCACTTTCAGCATCCAGCTTATTCATCAAGGTTATGCATTATACATACGGTGACCATTCGTACTGTTTTTGGCAGGACAGTACTGTTTTTTAAGGCGCTGTCCTTTTTCTTTTTTTAAGTATAAATGACCTGTTTTTTATTTATTTGTACTGTTTTTCAATGAAATTTAAATTATACTCAAATTTAATTTTTGAATGTAAAAATATAGTATAAATTAAGTTCGCAAGTAATAGTTTAGAAAAAAAAATTCTGTGTACATTAACTTTGGACGAACCTTTAGCGTAAAACACAATCTGTTTTACCGATAGAGTAGACTAGTCGACTAGTGTATACATCATCGCTAAACATCATGTAAAAACTAATAACTAAACTAACCTATACCATATTATATGGCCATTGTTTTGGAATAACCGATCTCGTGTTAATAAACGTATTAATATTTTTTATAGGTTTTTTTTGGCTCCTTGTCCTGTTTTTTGATACAAAAATAATGGTCACCGTAATTATACACTAATACAAACCTGAACCTTAAAAGACATCAAACCTGTCTGAACAAAAGGAGCAAAATAATGGAACTAATTAGGAGAAACGAAAACATAAAAATAAAATCAATCGTCCAACTTAATGGCCAGTTTTTTTTTCTTTCCGTCTCAATGTAGACTAAAACATTCGCCCAAATTTGTGTTGCTGATCTCCTGGTCTGTTAAGAGCTCAACTTGCTGACGTTTATGATCACAAACCTGTTGCAGAAGGCACATATTTCATTTACCGCAATTAAGTAAAAGCTGCCTACTTAATTCATTTCGAAATCCACCAAATTGCCATGTTCTTCCACTTACCGCCATTAAGAAATGATATTAGAATAATTCGTGCAGCTATGAGACTGTCGAAGTTATGTAATCTCTACACGGTCAAAGTGAACAACACTTCTGCTTGAACTATTGTTCGTTCTATTTGTCTAGCCAAAAAACCTCTAGATCCGAGAATTATAGACAATCGTGAAGGAGTTTGCAAGCTAACTGGACATAAGGAATGAAGACTTGAACTAGCGGTAATTAGTGCCTGACACTGAACTAGGACGACCCGCTGTCTAGCTCGAAGGTCTAATGTTAATGATGGCTTGCGGCTAATTAAGAAGTAGTCCAGGGCGTTACAATTATCCCAGATCTGCCGTTATTCGAGTACATGTGTAATCTATCTTACCAGTTTTAGAATGTTCAGAATAAGTGCTCTCTAACTTAACTGGATAGTTGGGAGCTGACTAGTACCACAGCTATTGGGTTCAGGGTGCGAAGCCAAGGGGAACCAGAACCGTCAGTTGATAGTAATAATAATAACCTTCCACTAAGGGTTATAGGTTTGGTTCGATTGTTTACCACTCGAATATGACATAATATACATACTTCTGAAGAAAACACTGTTAGTACTATTAGAATTAGAACTATATTTCTAATATTCACTTGAATATTGAGTACTGTTCAAATTGCAATGTTCCAGTGATAGTTGACGAGTTATAGCAGCTTAAAGTTTGAAGGTTTTGCATGTTGTTCAAATTTATATCTCTCTTCATATTGTTCAGATTTTAATGATTTCTGTACCCAATTCTAGAGAAGAGTTTTCTTTATAATCTGGTATAAATTGCAATGTTCTAGCGATAATATATATATGAGATATACCTTCTATATCTCATTACTTATCTTAAATTTTGGAGGTTTTGGATAGGTTTCAAATTTCTAACCTTTATATCTCTCTTCGTGTTGTACAGATTTTAATGAATTCTATACCTAATTGTAGACAATTATTTTCTCTATAACTGATATAAATAGCAATGTTGTAGTGATAATAGTTATTGAGATATACGAGTAAAAGCTTAAATTTTTGTGGTTTTGCATAGGGTTCAAATTTCAAACGTTCCTATCTCTTTTTATATTGTTCGATTTTAAAGATTTCTTAGCCCAATTGTAGAGAAACGTTTTCTCTTTAATTGACAAAAATGGCAATGATCTACTGATAATAGTTAACGAGACATATAAGGTTTAAGTTTGGAGGTTTTGTATAGGGTTCAAATTTCAAACCATCATATCTCTCTTCATATTGTTCGGATATTAATGATTTCTTTGCCTAATTGTAGAGAAAAATTATCTCCTATATACGTGACAAAAACTTCGTAATAGTCTGATTAGCAGGAAAAGAGATATTAAGAGTTAAAATTTGGTTGAGTTTAAAACTATAAAAATTATAAAGGCAAATATGTCGTAAACTACTGGTTCGTTTTGGTTTATATATTACCAGCATTTAGAGAATAGTAGTGTGCATAATTGTGTAAAATATCGTAATAATCTGATTAATAGGAAGAGAGATATTGAGAGTTAAAGTTTGGTTGAGTTTGAAAGTATCAAAACTTAACCTTCAAATATCTCTTAAACTCCCCGTTCCTAACCTTTCCTAACCTAACCTAACCTAACCCAATCTAACCTAACCCAACCTAACCTAACCTAACCTAACCTAACCCAACCTAATCTAACCTAACCTAACCTAACCTAACCTAACCCAACCTAACCTAACCCAACCTAACCTAACCTAACCCAATCTAACCTAACCCAACCTAACCTAACCCAACCTAACCTAACCTAACCTAACCTAACCTAACCCAACCTAACCTAACCCAACCCAACCTAACCTAACCCAACCTATCTAACCCAACCCAACCCAACCTAACCTAACCTAACCTAACCCAACCTAACCTAACCCAACCTAACCTAACCTAACCTAACCCAACCTAACCTAACCCAACCTAACCTAACCCAACCTATCTAACCCAACCCAACCCAACCTAACCTAACCTAACCTAACCAAAACCTAATCTAACCTAACCCAACCTAACCCAACCTAACCTAACCCAACCTAACCTAACCTAACCTAACCCAACCTAATCTAACCTAACCCAACCTAACCTAACCCAACCCAACCCAACCCAACCTAACCCACGTATGCTAAGAGGTTAGCATACTGGACTCCCACGGGTTTGAAAAAACATGGCGGAAGCAGAAGAGGTGTCTTTTCAAGGCGCGATTAAATTATTGAAAAATGTTACGAAAGTTAGTGGTAATTTACGAAACGACCTTAAACATGATATACTTCAAGCTATAAGTGAGTTAAATAAGGTGTTTTCTAAGTTGCATAAGGAAATAGAGGAGCTAAAAGAGCAAAAAGAAAAGAGCGTGACGATTTTACGAGAAGAGCCAAAGAATGGAGCAGAGGTGATGACGTATGCAATGGCCGCGTCAAAACCAATATCAGGTAAATTACTAGAGGACATTAATACTAAACCTAGTTTTAAGATGGTAATTAAGTCACAATCAAAAGAAACAACATCAGAAAATATGAAAGCTTTAATAAAGAGTAAAGTTAATCCGAGCTCTTTAAAGGTTGGTATTAAAAATTTCAAATCTATTTCAAATGGTAGAGTATTGATAGAGTCTCATAATAAAGAAGATATTATTAAGATTTGTGCGGAAATTAATAATAAGTTAGGAGATGTGGCAAACGCACAGATATCTAAAAAACTAAAACCTAGATTGATTCTGTATAATATTCCAGAAGAGGTAAACAAAGATAATGCTCTTACACTTATTCAGCAACAAAATTCTGATGTTTTTGGAGAAAATGCTGATGTGTCTGTGGTGCACTTACTCGAATTAAAGAGAATACATAAAAGACATATGGTTATAGAAGTAAGTCCTACCTTAAGGAAGAAGATTCTTGATTCTGGTGTAAAATTAATGTGGAGCTTATGTAGGGCTCGGGACCATGTATCCGTATTACGATGTTTTAATTGTTGTCGTTATGGACATCACTCGCGAGATTGTAAAAATGAATTGACGTGCTCCAATTGTTCAGAAAACCACTCTCACAGAGACTGTCAGGTTAAACAGGAAAACTTTACTTGTACTAACTGCGTTAATCACAATAAATACACTAACAGAAATGCACTAAATTATAACACAAATCATTGTTCAATGAGTAAGCTTTGCCCTAGTTTTCTAGATAGAATTAAAGCTCGCTGTAAAAATATTGAATATAATGTTGATTGAAGTAATAACATTCAATAATGACAAGTAATATGGACTCAAACACAATCAGAGTTATGTTGAAGTGTTTACAAATAAATTTGCAAAGGTCAAATAAAGCTACTGCAAATGTAATTGAATTCATTAATAGAAATAAAATAGATTTAATATTCATTCAAGAACCAGTTTGCTGTAATAACAAGATTATCGGATTCCCAAATAGTTTAAGAATTTATCAGTACGGTGAAAATAGGAAAAGGGCGGCAATAATAATAAATAATAAAAATATTGACGCAATTCTAATTTCAAATTTATCCAATGAAGATGTAATAACGATTGAAATAATTTATAATAAATTGCATTTTACAGGAGTTAGTATGTACTTAGATCGTACCCGTAATATAAAAGACGATTTTAAAATTTTGGACAATATATTAGATAATAGAATTAGTAAAGGTTTACTCTGTATGGATTCTAACTCAAGATCTAAGGCCTGGTACGATGTTATAACTAATACTAGAGGAAATGATTTAGACTATTATTTTTCGTCAAAAAAATTACTTGTTATGAATGAAAATACAACCATACCGACATTTCAAACGAGTAGAGCTGAAAGTAAAATAGATTTAACTGTTGCCACATATTCTATGACACCTCACATTACTGATTGGTGCGTCAGTTCGCAGGTCAGTCTTTCTGATCATAATTATATACTATTTAATATAGTTGAATCTCAAAAAGATATTTCAAATAATAACAACAGTACATTTAAATACGACACTAGGAATGTTAAATGGAATATTTTCAATAATAACGTATATAAAATTTTTTCTAAATTACTTGAGGATCGTTCACAATGTACTTTTGAACTTCCTCTGAACCTTGATTTATTATTGACAGAACAAGTGATCAGCTGTGGTGATTTAGATGTATTTGTGTCTGATTTTCAAAATGTTTTGATTACAATTTGTGATGGCTCTTTTTCAAAATATGGAGGTAAGAAAGCTGTTGATAGAAGATCCATTCCATGGTGGAATAGTGAGTTAACGAAATTGAGAAAAGAAACAAATGCTAAGAGAAGGAGATATCAGCGAACATATACAAATCAACAGTTAAGAGAGGAAAGGAAATTAGAGTATTACAAAAGTAAGAAGTTTTATACTGATTTATTAGTTAAATCGAAAATAGAATCCTGGAGAGAGTACTGCAATCTTACCAACAAGACACAACCTTGGAATTACGTATACAGAGCGGCAGCAGGGAAGTTAAAGAGAGCTGAAATATTGACAACTCTTGAGAGAGAGGATGGTACATTTACTAAAGGGTTACATGAGACGCTTTGTTTGATGATGGATAAATTTGTAGTTCAGGATGATGTTCAAAATGATGATCCTATTCATATTCAGAAAAGGATACACGCTGATAAACTGTTAAATACACCAAATGATATACCATTCTCTACCGATGAGATTCTTAGTGTTGCTGGAAACATGAATGCTAAAAAAGCTCCTGGATTAGATGGCATTAATTCCAAAATATTCTATAATCTTGTGCAAATTCTTCCATTGTTTTGCACTGCAATGTATAATGAATGCCTGCATAGAGGTATTTTTCCTTCTGTTTGGAAGATTTCTAAAATTATTCCAATAGTTAAGCCAGGCAAAGAGTCTTCTATGGATTTGTCTAAATTTAGACCAATAAGTCTTCTGCCAACAGGGGGGAAGATTTTGGAAAAATTATTGATAAATAGAGTGATGCACTTTGTCAACTATAAAGAGCTTATAAGCTCTGATCAATTTGGATTTGTTCCGCAGAGAGGTGCCACTGATGCTATAATGGCAGTTAAGGATTTTGTATTGAAAAGTCTAAGTAGGAAGGAAGAAGTGATACTAATTTCGTTAGATGTCCAAGGGGCATTTGACGCTGCATGGTGGCCAGCTATATTGGGCCAAATGAGAGGTTTTAATTGTCCAGCTAATCTTTACAAGTTAACGAGAAGCTATTTCACAGAAAGATTTGGGATTCTGGCGTATAATAACATATTTGTAACAAGGAAATACTCGAAGGGATGTCCTCAAGGGTCCTGTTGTGGTCCCGGATTTTGGATATTACTCTACGACTCTTTGCTGAGACTGCACACCGACTCAAACATCAGGTTAATAGCTTTTGCGGATGACTTAATGATATTGATAAGAGCCAAGACAGCAATTGAACTGGAAATGGAGGCCAATTTGATCTTACATGAGGTCCAGAATTGGGCTGGTGTAAACAAAATGAGATTCAATCCTTTTAAATCTAAAGTTCTTTTGGTAAGTAGAAAGAAGATAAAGCACCGTATGTCAGTTTTCTTAAATAATGAAAGGTTGGAACAGGTTTCGGAATTGAAATACCTTGGTGTTATTTTTGATGGGAAATTTAAATGGAACTGCCATATAGAAAATATAAAAACAAGATGTACTCAACTGATACATCGTCTTTCCAGGACTGCAAAGGTGTATTGGGGTATAGGATGTGACGCTCTGCAGATAATTTATTCAGGTGCTATACTTCCACTTTTACTGTACGCTGTTCCTGCTTGGATTGAGGCTCTGGAAGTTGGCTATAACAGGAAGAAGTTGTGTTCGGTACAAAGATTAATTGCTATTCGTGTAATTAAAGGTTATAGAACTATTTCCTATGAAGCGGCTTGTGTTATAGCTAATGTAGTTCCTGTTTACCTCAAAGCAAAAGAGAGGGTTGCTTTATATGAAAGAAACATCGCTTGTTTTAACATGGAGGAAACACATTTTGAGAATGTGGAGTTAGAGCGTCCTGTGCCCATCAGGGACTGGCTTCATCCGGGTCTGGTCTCTTTAGGAACATCTCAGAAGGTGTGCCCAACATACAACGTCTACACTGATGGGAGCAAGATTGAGGGAGGTGTAGGTTGTGCTTTCGTAGTGTACAACGGGCAGGGTGACATTGTACATCAGGAGAAATTTAGGCTGGCCGAATTTTGCTCTAATAATCAGGCTGAGTTGCTTGCGATTCAGAGGGCTTTGATCTGGTTGGAACAAAGATATGAACAACTTGAGCGACGTTCTTCTGTGCTGAATTCGGACAGTCGGGTCTCTCTGCTAAGTATTAATAATGCTAACAGGAGGGAGCCATTGTTGGAGTGTATCAGGGGATCTGTTCATGCTTTATCTGCTGATGGATGGAATTTAGGCTTTCTTTGGGTCAAGGCACATTGTGGAGTTGAAGGGAATGAACGTGCAGATATGTTGGCGAAGGAAGCTGCATTAAGCACACTTCCTGTATCTTACGCCAGAGCTCCTGTATCTTATCTCAGGGAAATTTGCAGGCAAGCAGTGTATTCTGGATGGGAGAAAAGATGGTATGATACAGCGAACGGAAGTGCTACAAAACAATATTTCCCTCATATTGTTGATCGGCAACGTGCAGTCTATTTGCCATTGGGATACATGCTCACTCAAGTTCTGAGCGAGCATGGAAAACATCGAGCCTTCTATATAGATTTGGTTTGGCTGATAGTGGGCTTTGTTCTTGTGCGGAAGAGGTTGAACAGACATGGGACCATTTGATATACCATTGCCAAGAACATGAAAGAGAAAGAAGTCGGTTGATTCGATATGTGCTTTCAACAGGATCAAGATGGCCACTACAAAAGCAGAAACTGATATCGAAACAATATGTATGCCAGTTTGTCCAATTCATTAATAAAATCAAATTAAACAACTTAGATTAATGTAGACAGACAGTTGTGATAAATTGAAGTAATTTTTCAATGTTTATTTATCTATTCATTTATTTTCTTTTTGTTATCTGCTAGTCCTGTAGTTATTCAAATGTAAATTTGTGATTATGTGATCTATAATACTAAGTGATAGTAATATATACATGTAATATGTAAATGGAGCATGTAGAATAAAGTTTATTAAAAAAAAAAAAAAAAAAAAAAAAAAAAAAAAACCTAACCTAACCCAACCTAACCTAACCCAACCCAACCCAACCCAACCTAACCTAACCTAACCTAACCTAACCAAAACCTAATCTAACCTAACCTAACCTAACCTAACCTAACCTAACCTAACCTAACCTAACCCACTCTAACCTAACCCAACCTAACCTAACCTAACCTAACCTAACCTAACCTAACCCAACCTAACCTAACCTAACCCAACAAACCTAACCTAACCTAACCCAACCCAACCTAACCCAACCTAATCTAACCTAACCCAACCTAACCTCACCTAACCCAAACTAACCTAACCTAACCCAACCTAACCCAACCTAACCTAACCCAACCTAATCTAACCTAACCTAACCCAACCTAACCTAACCTAACCTAACCCAACCTAACCCAACCCAACCCAACCTAACCTAACCCAACCTAACCTAACCCAACCCAACCTAACCTAACCTAACCTAACCTAACCTAACCTAACCTATCCCAACCTAACCTAACCCAACCTAACCTAACCCAACCTAACCTAACCTAACCCAATCTAACCTAACCCAACCTAACCTAACCCAACCTAACCTAACCTAACCTAACCTAACCTAACCCAACCTAACCTAACCCAACCCAACCTAACCCAACCTATCTAACCCAACCCAACCCAACCTAACCTAACCTAACCTAACCAAAACCTAATCTAACCTAACCCAACCTAACCCAACCTAACCTAACCCAACCTAACCTAACCTAACCTAACCCAACCTAATCTAACCTAACCCAACCTAACCTAACCCAACCCAACCCAACCCAACCTAACCTAACCCAACCTAACCTAACCCAACCCAACCCAACCCAACCTAACCTAACCTAACCTAACCTAACCAAAACCTAATCTAACCTAACCTAACCTAACCTAACCTAACCTAACCTAACCCAACCTATCCTATCCTAACGTTCAAATATCTCGTCAACTTCTGGTTCGTTTTGGTTTATTTTTAACCAGTATATGGAGAGTAGAATTGTGTACAATTGAGTAGAATATTGTAATAATCTAATTAGTAGGAAGAGAGATATTGAGAGTTAAAGATTGGTTGAGTTAAAAAGTATCAAAACTTAAATTTCAAATATCTCGTGAACTACTGTTTCGTCTAGGTTTATACAGGGTGTTTCAGGGTTAAGTGTCCTAACTTAAAATATGAATTTAGAACCTCAAAACAAGAAAAAAAATTCCTATGTAGGTATGCCCGTAAACGCTTTCTTTTTGAGATATTCACGTCTAAAGATTTCCATTTTTATGAATTATTATAATTAAAATTTCTCATTCCTCACTGCTTGACAATATCTCGGAGGGTTGTCAGTGGAGAACTGCTCCACTCTTGTGCGCATCTTTTCCCTTCATCATATTTACTAGATGCTAATTTTGCAGTTGTAATTTTTTTAATAAATAAATTTAAATTAAAAAAAAAATTATAATTAAAAAAGTAATAGTGTCTTTATTGATAGCAAATAATGACAATTAAAAGTGAATAAAGAAAATAAGATATAATAAAATAATCATAAATGTTGTTCAAATTGATGTCCTTGAACGTTAAGACAGGCTCGGCATCTTTCTTCCACAGCAGCAGTAGCTGAACGGCACTGGACTGCTGTTATTGATTCGCAAGCTTCAATTACTCTTCTTTTTAAAGAATGAAGATCATTGACCGGCATTTCATATACTTTTCCTTTAATGGCCCCCCAAGCAAAAAAATCCATTGTGTCAGATCTGGAGAGCGTGCAGGCTAAGCCGCCGGTCCAGCACGGCCATTCCACCGATTGGGATAATGTTGATTTAGCCACTGTGGTGGACCTCTGCCGTAATGTGCTGAACAACCATCTAATTGAAACCATAAGTTTCTTCTCAGTTGTAGCGGAACATCTTCATTCAAAGTGTAATAAGTAATAATCATTACTAAGGAACTGCAGAAATGTGTCCGCACTGAGCCTAGGTGATAAGAAATGCGGGCCAATTAAAATATTGTCTAATATCCCCTACCAAACATTGCACGGAAAATCATGCTGAAAATGGTGCTCACGAATAGCGTGAGGATTTTCGAGCATCCAGAGATTACAATTTTTTTGGTTGAGGATACCCCTTCTTGTAAAAGTAGCTTCATCCGTCCAGAGAATTTGTCGCGAAAATTGAGGATTGAGATCAACTTGATTTACATACCAATTGGAAAAAATTCTTCTTGACAAAAATCTTGAGGCAATAAATTTTGTACCCGTTGATAATGATATGGGTGACGTCCATCTGCAGAGAGAGTTCTCCATGTTGTAGTCGGCGTAATATGTAACTCTGCTGCAGCTCTTCGTACACTGGCAGACGGATTATCATCAAAATATTTTAATATTGTCACATTCCTTCTTTCATTTTGTAAAGAGGCTAGAGCTCCATCAGCACGCGGCATTAAAGCAAATGTACCAGTTTCTCTAAGACGCTGAAATGTTGATCTAAAGATAGTCTTGTGTGGTAATCTTGTATTCGGAAATCTTACAGAATATTCACAACGGGCAGCATTAGCATTACCATTGCATAAACCATACACAAACACCAAATCGGCATGTTCACTGTTTGAATAAATGCGAGGCATAATGATGCAAACTGTAAAAGCGTTAAAGTGACAAGTTTTTAGTATTACGTTAATAAAGCAAAGAGATGTGACTTCAAGCCTCTTTCAGAACTACTTATTATCTTTCTCTCTCAGCGTCCTCTTATATTCGTTCCCCGTGTAGATCTTCTAGTGTTTGTTTTGATTTCGTGATGTTCTGTTTTACAATTGACAGTTAATTAGTACCAATACTATTCCTTTACTCTGATAAGTTCAAAACTTTGTGCTTGCTACTATTCTTTTAAGTTTAATTTGGCGTACATTTGCTAATTTTTTCTTCATATTTTAAGTTAGGACACTTAACTCTGAAACACCCTGAACATATATTACCAGTATATGGAGAATAGTATTGGGTATAATTGACTAAAATTTCGTAATAATCTGATAGGCAAGAAGAGATATATTGAGAGTCAAATTTTGGTTAAGTTTAAAACTATGAAAATTATAAAGTCAAATATCTCGTGAACTACTGGTTCGTTTTGGTTTATATTTCGGTAGTATGTAGAGAATAGTATTGTTTTTAAAGACGATTCATTCATTAAAATCATTTCGTACGTCGATAATTTTAACGTTTGCAGAACTTCCTCTTAGTAGGTGTAAGGGCATGTTGGCACTTTCGTTTTACGAAAGGAAGCTTTAATTGTTTTTTCGTGATGGTTTTTAGCAAAATTGGATTTAGCGTTGTAGAAAGATTTGTAATAATTATTTTTAGAAAGCGCCTGACCTACGTGGAACAAACTCCTCTGCTTCTGATGGACAGCATCAATTCTTCTAAAATATAAATCTACCTGAAATTTCGAAGTAAATGACCATTCATTCATGAAAATAGGTTCACGCGGTGATAATTTGAAACGATTGCTATACTTCCTCCTTAATAGGTGTAAGAGCAGAACGTCGCTTTAATGGTAGGTAGAGGAGACCTAACCTTTGATCCTCCCAAATTTTATCAAAATCGAGCCATGAGGTTACATCGAGCAATGACAATTTTGGAGGTTGCCTCACATAAATGGGGATAACGTCTCCCCTATTCGATTTACAGCGTCAAGACCTCCAAAAGGCAGATCTACATTGAATTCCGAATCGAATGACACCTCATACATGAAAATCGGTTCGCGCGTTTAGGCGCTACACAGTTTACATTAAAGGTAACAAGAAGAAGAGCAACAACAAGAACAAGAACATTTTCTGAAAATGCCGGTTTTGCTCATTTTCAGCAACTTTTTTCTCGAAAGAAGGATTTGCCCGATATTTTAAAGAAAATTTGGGAATTTTATCTTTTATGGAAAAAAAGAAAAAAATTGTCAAATTTTAATGTTTTTCAACGTTACGCTTTTTCGTGCAGTTTTTGACGATCAACTCTTATACAACTGTCCTACCATAGTTTTAATAACTGATTTCTCGTAAATGGCAATATTCTAGTGATAATGATTAACGAGATATAGGATAAATTTTGAAGGTTTTGTATAGGGTTCAAATTTCAAACGTTGATGTATCTCTTCGTATTGTTCAGATTTTAATGATTTCTTTGCCCAATTGTAGAGAAAAGTTTTCGCTGTAACTGATATAAATGGCGATGATCTAGTGATAGCAGTTGTGGAGTTGTAGAAAGATGTGTTTTGGAAGTTTTCAAATACGTAAAAATTTCCAACCTAATAATGTCAATAACGTATACTCACTAGGAATGAATCTCTACAAGTAGGGAGTTTTGTCTTTTCAACTCTTGCTTCAACCGGGATTGTTTGTAATGAGAACATACTCTTATTATAATTAGTAACAAACACCTGATAGAGGAAGATTTTGGTTCCTGACTTTAATAACCTGAGCAGATAACCTTTTTGCAGGTTACTAATTTGAAATTATCGAGTTGTCAAGAGCTTGCTAAGTGCGAATTACTGTATGAAATTGTTCTCGACAAAAGATTGTCCAGTTGTTTATAAATAACATGTGGCATAAAGAGAAAGGAGAATAATGGTTTTATTTTTAAGTATTCCGTGTATGTAAGTATTACAGCTTTCCTACACCATATGTGTGTTGAGAAACGCCATGATTCTATTGTTTTTTTTAGTATGATTTACTATTTAGGCCGCTTCTATCTTTTTTTTTAACAAGACAATTCACTGTTTTCTTTTACACTTTTTTGTATTATTAATTCCACCCGTGAGAACTTCACTAAAGAGAACGCTATTGTAAATAGATTTCTCAGTAGTTTGGTAACAATCATTGGAATATGTATATACATATGCAAATTCTAGAGTGAACACCTTAACGTTTCTCACTTAATGTTATGAAATTTTCTTGAAAGAATAATTTGTGTCAATTTCAGTAGAAAATTTGTGAAGTAGAATGGCAGTTCCGCTCGAATGATTTATCTTCAAATTCAGAAGTTCACTTAGAAACTGAATTCTCCCATTAGTATTGTAATGTGCTGAGGTTTTGCGTTACACTGAAGCAAAGCCTAAACTCTTAGGTGAAATATCTGGTGTGAATGACTAACACGTCTCTAGCAGTTCTAAACACACTTCCGGGAAAATTCTACGGTAAATGTTATCGATTTTTTTTTTTATCACTTCACATTCAGAAAATACTGTGCCATAAAGAGGGATATTTTTCGTTTAGGATTTACGGCGATAAATTGGCACTTCCGTTTAGATGTATTTCGGCCAAAACAAAAAGGGATTAGAAGTGCGAACACTACCGGAATGGATTACCAACGGAATATTTTCGTTGAAAGGAAAATGCGAGAGAATTTGATTCGATTAGTAGACTTCTCTTTTCTAGGTATGAGAGAATGTAAAAACCACCTTCCAACTTAGGGGGGTCTTCATAACTCGTATCCTCCAACAATCTAAACCTGAAAGATTAGTATGACTATAATATATTCCTGTTAGTAAAAGAAAGTGAAAAAGTTTTCAGATTAATTGTAGATAGGGAAGAATTCTGACGCTGCCAGAAGATGCTTTACAAAGGATTATATGCCACCTAATTCTGTCATCAGAGTATAACATATCCCGCTGTTCCATTTAAACAGCCTTGTCTTATCTTGAAGGCAACCTTGCCTTCTATAACCTCCTGCAGCTATAAAACCTTCTCAAACAATAAGACCTTGGCATCGCTTTTAAGATCTTTAATATGTAGTAGAGTTAATTAATTCTTTAATTGGTCATTTTCTCACTTCTCTGACTGATTAAGGTGAGTGCAGCGATCGTGCCCACAACTCGAATGGTTTTTCTTTAAAACTTAGTATTTTTATTGCTTGCATATTTGTAGAACTGTAACTTTGTAGCAATCATTTTTCTAGCAAAATTCAATTGAAAAAAAAAAGACTTCTAGTGGATAGACATACCTCTAAAGTTCTGTTCTGTTACAATGTGTGATTCTTTCACTTACATTATATTAAGAAAGATTAAATGGGGTATTCACTGCTACCCTCTTAACACTGTTACCGGCCTAGACTAAAGTATTTTTTAATAACCACTGGCTAGCCTCATAGACTTAAATGTATACGTAGAGATATAATATATCTGTAAGAACAACTAGAACAACTTAAGCTCTTCTGTTGCAGAACCTGTTTGGACAATGAAACTCTATGCATGGATCACCTTGGTACATTTTCTACATCTCTTCGGACGCAGTAAGTGGACTAATTGTTTTCAGAGTTTACACTTTATTTAGAAACCAGTTTGCTGGCGCAGGTTTGTAATGATCCTGCAGTTTGGCTGTTATTACTATATTTCGAGAGATTTGCGGCATTAGACATCAATGTTTTGTGCGAATTGAATGACTTTGATACTCCGGTTTGGTTGGTAGTACATTGGCTTCCGTTAAGAAACTATTGAACAAAAACCGTCAATCGGAAGTTCAACTGTACTTTTAGAGATTTTCAGTATTTTCTCGAAGAAATTTGTTTTTCTCAGGATATAAAGTTTAGCATCCCTCTAAAGTAGCTCTGCAGTACATTGTACTTATTCAAAGCGTTGCTAGATTTTTAAATTTGTAACAGGAAGTGAAATCAGAAATTTCTGATGCTGTAGAAAATTACTGAGTAAAGACTGGCACACTGTTTGCTGTTTGTACTTCTGGAGCGTCCCCAAAATAGCCGCGATTATGGTTGTTTTACTTTAATGAGCACCAGTTTACTTGGGCAGCTGAATTTTTTCAGTAAAATTTAATTAATAACGTTTCAAATCGTAATGATTAAGAAAAAGTCGAGTGATTGTATAATGCACGTATATCAAGGGCCAGTGGTAAATAGATCACGAAAAAACCAGCGGAAACTGTATTTCCTCCATTGTTTTCTTTGTGAAAGTGCGTATTCCGTTGTTGTGGGCTGACAGACAGACCACAAGCAGGTCATCACTTCCGTGACATCTTTCAACATGCAGCCCACCTACTGCGCCACTCTGTGTTATAACCTTCGTCCTGTGTCAGTTTACTGTGTTACAATAAGTATTGCGAACGTACTCGTAGGCCTACAGGGGCATTTGGGGGCAATGCCTCCAAAACTTAGCAAGGTTACTTTTTATTTTTGGGAGATTTCATTTCTATTCTCTCTGTAACTAGTAAAATACCTGAGATTATGGAAAAATAGTAATATTGCTGATACAGAATACATGAAGTACGAGTATACAGCTGATAGCACCAACCGCCACGAGTGCTTTCATGTAATAAACTTAACATTTACGGAGAGATTACTTAACTGCAAGAAATGTTTTGAATAATTACTGTACATAACTTGAAAAATAAAAGGAAACTGATAGAAGATCTCAAAAAAGTGAGAAATCCATTCCAGAAAACTTAATAAATGTTAACATTTATTCTAGTAAACAGTAATTAATTATTGACAATTTTGTTCTAACTGTAATTTTTTACTTAAATGTGATGCTCATTTACGTGTAAAAAAAAATTCCCAATATCTTGCCAAAGAGGATATTAAAATTGGGAATTTGGTTTTTTAGCGATGATATTGGTAGCACTGGCTCAGCGAATTGAATTTACTGCAAACTTGTTCATAGAAAGTAATTCGAACTCGTGTGTGTGAGTTGGAAAGTTGGTTTTGTTTTTCGTTTGTTTATGGCAAACCGGAAAGAAAGTTGGCGGCATATTGCACTCACAAATAACAACACGTAAGTGCTAAAATACTTCCAGTACTATAAATTGTGTTGAGGAATAGTGCAGCCTTTTCTTTTTAAAAAAGTTTTCTCACTTTATTTTCTATAATTAAAAAATAGAGATAGATATTTGGAATATTTTTTCCTTAGCGAGTTGTACAATTCGATTTCTCTCGTGACTGTGGAGAAAGTGATGTGTATTTTTAATGGCGTACTTTCTTTTAAGTTGACTGCAGCACGCCTGTCCACCAACACAGTATCAGTGTGTGAGTTTACAGTCATGTGTTCAGCAAACTACTATGGTGATCTTAGAACTTCCTTCTTTTGAAAATATTATCTTTTAACCCTTGCAGTGTTAGTCACTGTTAATTTTAACTCAAAAAAAAAGAAGTAATAGAAATTTTAGTCTACTTAACTATACTAGGTTAGTGAGTGGAAGTATTTTGGCCATATCCTATTTTCTGTTTTCGTCGGTAATATTTGTATTGAAAATTGTTCTTGTTTGTGATCTTTATGCGTTCAATGTTAATAAAATATCCCAAAAATCGAAGGAAGCCAAAAACAATGATAACCTTCAATCGGAAGTATTCTTTCCTGACCGGAACAGTTTTCTTTATTTTTTTTAGCTTTTATTGGAAACATTTTTTCAGGAAAATCAGTTAATGATTGTTGGGAAATGTCACCTGACGTGCCAATTTTTCTTTTCGTGGTGTTCATTCCTATTTCTTGGGTATGTTAGAAAAACGGGAGGTCATGTATAGTTTTATTTTTAAAATGATTTAAGGCACGTCAACATCTGAGGTCATTGGTGCCCGGAGTTTTCTCAGTACCCTGCCGACCTCTGGACAGTGTTCACTCGTTGCAGGCAGCACTGTCCACGGAAATTCTTTACTCAATTGGTCATTCCCTTTCTTGGCATTACTTCTTAGGCTTTTTTTTATAAGATTTATTTCTTTTTCTTTGAACATTTCTCCTGATAAAAGTAAATTCTAGGCAGTTTTCGGTGCGTAGTTGGGTTTGGCTTTTCTGTTAAGTTACATTTCAGGTATTCACAAACTACAATGTTGGAGAGAATCAAGTATAGGTCAAATATTTCGAGTTTGGAGACTATTAATGAGTTCGAACATCGAGAACAGGAAGGCAAATTCAAGAAAGGAGAATCTAAATTAATGATTTAGTAATAATGCTGAGTTTAATGGAATTATGAAAGGAAGTTAGAAGTTGGAGAAGAGTAGTGGACTACATCCAGTCTAGCTGTTATCCGGTAATTGACGCATCTCTAGGTGAAACCAGAACAGCTGGCTAAGTGTTGACCTTGGAGCAACACCTGGAGGTCACTGTCGAGTTCCTCACCACGGGCGACATTCACCCTAATTACTTTTGTAAACAATCTTTTTATTTACACGACCATGGCTGATTTTTTAAATTACATATTTTCCTGTTTTTGTTTGAGTTTCTTAACACGCAATATACTATAAATGCATGATGGTATTCTCTGATTGCTGATCAAAGTTAGTATTCATGATGATTTACTCATTTCCTTAATTTGTTTTCGCAAGAAGTACCTAATTCGAGGGAGATGACATCAAGAAATCTGCAAGAGAATTTATTGCAATCGTTCAGAGTTTGGGATTTTGAGTTTATTCGGGATATGTCAGTTTTGGGGTCCCTTGAGTCACATAAATTGGCCTTTATGGGCGTGGTCAGCCTCAATAAGACCCGCAGTTCCCGCAGCCATCAGGGGTCACGACAGGGTGGTTGAGAGGTCAATGTAGTTTTTTAATTCTTTCAATTTTTGAGAAGTTCTCAAGACGGTTTTACAATTTTCTGTAAACGTAATAATTATTGCCCATAGTCTAGTCGTTCTAGGCTTGAAGAGTTCAGTTCACCTATATTGGTCGCTGATTCATCAATCCAAAAGGTAGCAAGATTATTGCAAATTTCAGACATATCTTTCTTTCATTTTTTGGCCAGCAGTTATAGCACCAAATTGCAGGACAGAAGGACACTCCAAACTTTGATGTTAACAATGTAAAAAGCTTTATAAGTGTGAATAAGTATAAGCCCTGAAGATGACGTAGTTCCTAGATCGAAAGCTTGACCAAAATATGTCTGAAATTGGCAATAATCTTCTGCTTCTCTCCCAGTGGACTTGTTACTTGTTGAAGATTAATAAGATCGAAATATGAAACCAAAATATTGAATTTTAAGAAACTCGGCTGGCCGAAATGCCAGTTTTCTAATTTTTCCATTTTTAGAGTAAGACAAATTCTGCAGTCTGGTCTAATTTTTGGAGTAGATGTTTTTACTGGTTTTGAAAACTAATTGTGTGGGTGTGTACTCTTGTCTTAAAAACGAAAAAAAAAAATACGTTGGGTTTTTACGTTTCATTTGAAACACTTATACATCTGCGACGTTTTTTCTAATATTTATCTAAATAATTAGTTTTGGTGCATTTCTGAGGTAGGCATATTGGCCACTTTTACGCTTTGTGCTTTCATAGAAAGAATTATGTTTGCGGAGTTTGACCTTGAGGTTGCTAGTGAGATCAAGTTTGGTTGTGAAAGTTCATTCAGTTTTATTCGAGATTCGAAGCTAAGTACATTCAGTAAAAGCTGCAAGTTTGAAGGAGTGTGCATTAGAGCTTCACAGAGTGTCTTAAAGAACCAACAGTTGCATTAGTTTAATCCAAATCTGAATTGCCTTCACTACATAGCGGAACTACCGGAACTAGCACAAACCGGATGGTGGAGAGATTCTCTCTTATTCGCTTCCTACTCTATTCCGAGGAGAGCCGCGGCGGACTCGCATCATCACTTTCTAATTATGACTTCATGGTGACAACTTTATAGCTCAGAGGTTTCAACAGGTGAAACCAGTTCCCCCCCTGTCTTTTGCCAAGCACACCAGTTCGAGTTGTTACATCTCCTCAGATGTATAGATGACTTCTGTAGACTGACCTCTTATCTGTCTTTCCGGGGTATGGGCGCTTTCCTTTAAGATGGACTCGAGCGCAGATTTATTGTTCGTTTGGAGAGGAAAAACGGAGCTTGCAAATAGCGAATCATTACTTCTTATTGAATGTTTTGGATCGGAAGGCCCGAATCCGTGGCATTGCTTTCCCTCGGCTTGCTGCCTTCCTTGCTCTCAGGTCTCTCCAGCTCTAGTAATTTCCGTTTAGATTTTCTATTTCTTTGTCGGTTGTTTAGCCAGATATCTTCTTCATGGGCAATGCATCTCATCTGTGAGCGCGCCACTGTTCCCTCAAATTCCTGACGAGTAACCAATCCTAATAGCCGAAATGGATTAAACTTGCAGAAATCGCAATACGATAGGAACTGGAAACTATCTGCTAAAATAGTTGCGCCAGACTCCAGCTTCTCTCATGATAATAACTCTGGAGTCTTGTAGCTGGCGTCCCTTTTTCTTTGAATTATCATTCGACTTTGCAGGCTCAACAAAAATTCTACAAAATCTTTTAACAAGATTATTTATTTTTACATAAATGTATAAAGCATTCTTGAAAGTCAAAAAAAAAAAAAAAAAAAGAAAAAGCAAACTAACCGTACTAAAAAAATCTAACAGCAAAAAAAAAATTAATTGGTTTAAAATGCAGTGCCAACGTGATTTCGACGGTAGAAAATGTGTCAAGGAAGGAATGGCGATAAACTGAACAGACCAGATCGCCAAAGTGGAAACCTGAAAACATATTTGCATTAAGGTGACTTTGCATGCTTCACTTTTAGCATTCATCACCACGATGGGAGTAAAAATGAATTCAGTTTTGGCTTATCCGAATCATCCAAAATGGGATGCGCTGTTCACTTGAAGATGACACCTTGGCAGTAAATCTAAGAAACACAACAATCACTACTGGTGTACTTGTGAAGATCTTTTGGGAGTGTCAGAATTCCTGTTTGGGCTGATTATCGAGTTCTACTCGCGATTTCTCGTCTTTGAAACCACATTGATATGACTATCGCTCCTGTTTGAAAGCTTGCTTCCTGTTTATTGGGTCTTGTAAAAGTAGTTGTGATAAAGACGCTTCCGCTCTCTTAACTGAAAGATATGGGCAGTGCCAAATTTTACCAAAGAATGATATACTTGGCGAACTGAACACCATTGACATGATTGTTGAATCGGACAGCTTACATCGGTAAGTGGGGACCGTGAGGCAGATCTATTATAATAAAATCGAGTTCTGAAATCGAGAATCTGACAGCATGAAGGTTAGCATTACAATTAACCAACTCAAATTCGATTATTTAAACAATAACTCTGGCAGAATTGTGATGATATACATTCGATTGAAATTGGATATGACGAAATTGAAATCAGTTCATGTCTATTTAATGAGAAGAAAGTAAAGCGCGCCATCGTGTAAAGAACCAACACAATTAGCTGAGATTATTACTGGCCAAGGTAATTCAGTTTGTCAAATAGACGTTACACAATCTTTGTATATTATTCAGCTACATAGTTGACCAACTATAAATATTATCGATAAAAGTTAGAAAGATGTATTATTTGAAACCTGTCGTGAAGGTTATATCAGTGTTTTGTTATTTTCTTGTATAGGTTAATGAGTTAGTCGTGAAATTTTCAGTTCTGAGTTCGTCAGTCAGTGACTTACTGTTTACATTTTATGGGGGTAAACAAACCCTAAATACCAGCTGTTTTTTCCACAAGAGCAACCCCGGAATCTAGCTGCTGCGAAGGAAGTACGGCACAATCAGCCGTGTATCCAGAAGGCTAATTACGTAACCTTTGATGTAGTCCCTTTGTAGAGGGAAGACTCCAATAGACAAACCAAGTGAATTTAATGATCCTTCATACAAATATAAGAAGAACCATTCTGCTTATTGCGAATTTATTTTATAAAAAAAGAACACAAATTTTTCAAAACGCGTAACTTCTTGCTTTAAACCGAGTGTTTTAATGAACATTTAATAGAAAAAAGTTTGCGACAAACCCACCATTACAGATTTATTAAAAAGCGAGTGAATGAGCAAGCCCTTCCTAACCATGACACGCTGTTATAACTATCATATCTCAAAGGCACTTCTTGGGAAGGACGCTTGGTGGCTGAGCCGTCTTAGTGTAGGATTTGATTCTTTCTTGAAAGCACGTACTCTGCGTACTAAATTACAGATCGCAGAAAGAAGACACAGGAAGTTGACACAGTCTGATTCCTAGCTTCCTCTCTCAAACTATCGGCCGGAAATATTTGAAGGAAATTTAGACCAAACTCATTTCCTGTGTTCTAAATAGTGGCCATTTTATTTATTAACCATTTCAGTCTGCGTTTAACCAGAGCTATGATTTATTACTATTTGCAATCAAATTATTACTCTTTAGTAATACGGCTAGTTATTAAGATTTCACAAGAGAATAGTTTTGTAAGGGAAGTTAGTGAAGCGATAAAAATGGAGGCAGTTAGCACATAATGAGTTGACCATTAGGTGACTGCATTTAGTGTATTTAGGTTAGTTACCAAGTTATTTGTTCGATAGTTTAAAATCGATTTCTCACTTGACCTCTATTATGTGTAACTCTATAATGGTAAATCGAATCAGCTTGATCGACTTTACAGTAAAACAAATCTGGTGTTTTGGACAGTCACACCACTTTCCCTTGCTACTTAATTCCAGGTTCTAATTAAACATTTTATTCGAACTCCCAATCCCAGAAATAGTGAGAAACATAATTGAGTTTATAAAAAACTACAGTTACACGAAGAATCCCTTGAGGGCTGTGCCTTCAAAATGAATTGTCGTGCCTCTTGCGTTTTTTAATTTTGTAAATACTGTTCCTTATTAGGGGCGGGTGTTGGTTTAGTGGTCATGAGCGTGGCTTTGTAAGTGGGAGATCCCCAGTTCTAATCCCGCGAATGACTACTTTTTATTTCTTAGAAAAAAAATTGTTTATAGTAAACTATGAGCTTCTGCCTCCAATTGGTAGTTGGACGTTAAGCCCCGCCTGAAAAAATAGGCGATTACTTTACTTTTCTCATTTATTTAATAGATCACAAAATATTATTTTCCATGTAAAGCTTTTCTGAGTGTCTTAAATGTAGCCAGTGTCGTCCCAATAATCAACTTGATGGCGGTGGTTTATTTGATCTGGTGTGGCCATCTTTGTATTCTCTGGACCTCGTAAAGAGTGATGGCCTGATCTACTAGTCTGTTCAAGGGGATGGTACAACAAGCCTCTTAGGCGCCACATGCTCCATGTTACAATAATGAAATAATGCGCTACTTCGTAGAATGGGCACTTTGCTCGATCTCTGTGGCTATAAAGAAGAAGATACTTATCTTAATAGCATTATTGGAAGTACCTCTGACATTTTGGCGTAAATAAACAAAAAAGTGAATAAATAATACAAAGACAAATAAATAGAAATAAATTGATACTGTTAAGTAGAGCGAGACATTAGTCAGCATTGTTTACATGGCCGCACTCTCACTAGTAGCCAGTAAGTGTTAGTTCTAGCCAGCCTGCTGTAGAGTGCAGCACAATAGTGGCAGCAGGCAGAATGTAGGCCGGTATAGCATACCTAACGGAGTACTGTCCAGTGAAAGTGCATTCGACTCTGTCTGCATATTCAGGCGGTGTTCCAGTTACCGTTTCCATCGGTTTTTATCTCCTCGATTGCGTTGCAGCTTTGCAATCATTGCATTGTCCAGTTTCCTGTTGCACTCATTGCTTGCAATTAGCATGTGGATAGAAAGAAACTTTCTACGCTAAACCAATGTGAGAGCAAGCTGTCAGCAATTTGCTTCTAAAATGCATTTATTCTTCTACGCAGTGCTTTAGGAGACGCATTTTCTCTATAAAATCCTCTCTCACCATTTCTCCTGGGTGTATATTTCAAATGAAAGAGAAGCCGTGCGTAGATGTGCGCGGAGTACGAGGCTTTACTAAGACAGAAGGCGCCAAGCAGAAGCGGGTGTAAATGGTGTGCGCAAAGTGAAGGCAATTAGACTCACCATTATGTAGTTATGAATGAGGTGCGTGGGGATGTGATTACGTCATTCAAGTGCTCGCCTAATCTGCAATTATGTTAATAGCTCATTTAGCTGATTGTATAGTTCGTATTAGAACTGCAGTTTTCTTCCAGCTGTAGTAGTAAGTACTTTAACTTTGCAAGCTGCTATTAGTGATTGGTCGTTGCGCTAGGAAATGCTGGACTTTTGGCCAACCGCAAAACAGTTTCTACTCCTGAAACTGGCGTTACTGATTTTCTAATTCAACAATTCACCTGATTAATTTTTTTGCTTTTTAAACTTGTGCCAAAAATAGAAGATTTCTATAATAGAACTTTTCACTGCAATAAGAGGATATTGCTGCAAAGGCCTTGAAAGCAGCATCAGTCTAGCTTACTTTCTCATCTTGACGATCAGAGGAGGTGTTGCGCATGTGCAGATTTCAAGATTTTGAACTTTCCCCCGAAAAATTATCGGTTTGAGGTCCCCTGAAAACGAAAAAGAGATTTTGGCGAATTTAGTCTGTTTGTGTATCTACCGTGCTGAAAAAGTGGAAACCGCAAGATATTTTATTTCGCTTAGATGTGACTATGGAGAGAGATAATGGCAGTAGCACTTTACAGAACCAGTTTTGGCGTTTATTGATTATCTTGAGTAACTTCAAATCCACGCCATCTGCAGCAAACCTCTTCCGCAAATCATCTGCTTAGTTTTAGTCGATGGCCTTCTTTAGTTTTGCGGGTAAAGCTAATCGACTGGTTGAAGGCAATCATGGACTGCTGGCTGGCTTATCTATTTCTAGAAGCAGATAGGGCCGAGACACAGAGAGCCCGCGGTACTTTCACTTGCCTTCATCAGTGACAAGCGCGACCATTAATTAGAGTTTCTCCACGTGAGGTTACCCAAGTGGTTATCTTCGTTGGCCTCTTATTTCCAAGTGCCTGCACTTACAAAATTGTGAAGAAATTTTTTACTTAGCCAATGGCTAAGGTGAAGACGTGACCTTAAGATTATTTTCTGTAATTTTTGTAAATTACACTAACATAGATTAGTGTAATTCGACGCACTTCCGTTTTGATGCTTTCAAGCCGGTTCTTAATGTGGGAGGGGGACCTGTGTCGTCACCTTCCTCTTTGTACCGAGATATTCTACTGAACATGTATTATATTGAAATAAACGAAACGTTTAGAAAAAAAAATTATTGTTTCAAGAAAGTTAGCCAAATTGTCGTGCACAATATTTTTATTAATTTGTGTGTGTAAGGAGAGAATAGCTCGAAGACGGCAGGAAAAAGTTTGGTCCGACCGGAAAATGCGATCAATATCTCTTATCCGGAAGTGCCTCTTCACTGTATGTATTCGAGATGATGTCTTAATGACTACAGCGAGTCTCTTTACGTTTCTTGAATCATCACCCACTCGGAGATCCATTACTTTTTTATCCATCAGTTTACTAGGAATATCGTTTAAGGCAGTTTTGAGGAGCGATCAAGGTCGGTTATCTCTTCAAGTTCTGCCTACTGTAGGTTGGTAACAACAATCGGCGAGAGGATGTATAATTAGAATCTAGAGAATTGCAATAAGAGAAAGACGTGTGAGTGTTCTCAGCTGATTTTTTTTCATTTTCTCTTAAAAAGGAAGTATAACAATTGTGCGAAAAGTTGATTGGGATTTTTCGCCGGAAAAATACTTTTTTGAATCCTATGACTACAAAAAAGTGTTTTGTTTACATATTTGTCTAAATAAATCGCATCAATGCGATGTTCTTTTCCAAAGTCATGAGCCAAAAAATATTCACTTCAGAACTCCCAATTACTGAACTGACGTAGACTAACATAAATAGTATTTCTATTTTGTTTTGTTTTAATTTTGGTCATGGACGGAAGACACTTCCGCCCAATGGGTAATAAGATGAGGACAAAGCTATTTTCCATGCTAGTTTCCCCGGACGATCTCTACTCATTGTAGTTTGTCCTTCAGCCGTGGGATGTTCCGACTTGTACAGGACATCATTATATTTGGCTCGCACGGTGATTCCATAACAATGGAATGATTGTGCGGTGTTGTTGCAGAGTTGCCGTGACTATGGCAACGGCAAACAAGATTGATTGTTGAGCATGATTGCTCCATTTACTGGCTAGTCGCAGGTATCCATTTTTATTCTTGTCTTCAAACTGACAATTCATCTTAAGTTTATAAGTTTAAGTTATACAGACAGCAATCATGATTGATTGACATATTCCGATTAGATGCCGAAATATTCTACGGCAAATTCTGTACATTTTACAGTATACGAGATGCTCTACCATGTTTGTACAGGGTAGCAGAATGCTGTATTACCAATTCAAATTTCAGCTTTCTGTAAGAGAAAAAACTTTTCAAATTATAGCAGTAGTTCTTCGTTTCTAGTTAGCACAGTTTAAAGAAAAATTTTGGATTTATTATCAACCATTTTGGCAAATTAGGTTTTGAAAACAAAGTTTTGATATAAATAGGGAAGCAGCGGTAGTTTCCAAAATGGATTTTGAAGTTTATGGCTTCAGAGATATTTTTTAAACAATAAAATCAACTATTTGATTTCTTAAAATCTATTTGTCACTACTGGGGATCTTAAGAAGTGAGTGAACTTCCCGTGCATGAAGAATACCGGAAGTTGCCACCCACAGACGCACATTACTTTCTCTTGCAGAAGTTAAAGAAAAAGTGATTTATATGCAACTGGCAAAAAACATTTTCTACAATTAATTTGTTTATTTCCATTGTGGCAGGTTTGTGCGAAGGCGGTGGTACAATCTGGGCCACGGCCGAAGAAGAGGCTTTGGATGAAGTGAACGACCCCCAGCTGTACCAGGCAATTCTAGACTCAGTCAGAGATTGGGAAGCTCGCCACCGTAACAGAACGTGAGCACTCTCTATGAACCATGTGTAGTTTTCTTGTTTCAATTTGCAGTGCTGTATCACAACGTTTCATGATGCAAAACGATGCAGCTGGGGTATTCGTCATGATTTGCCACATTTCGCTTTTATCCTTAACATGTTGCACGAATACTGTGCAGATATTTTGGCGATTATTAGTCTTAAATTTTCAATTTATAAAAATTCGATAAGAAGGCAGTCGAGTTTTTTTTTTTCAACATCCAGCCCGATATTTCTAAATGGGATGCTGCATTTCTGAAACTGTATTCCTACTCAGAACAGTTGGCACTAACCTTGCTCTTTTTGGTCACCAGTGATTCTTTCCTAGCCTTCTGCACTTGTTCAAAATTTCAAAGAAACAATCAGTCGGAAGTTCTAAGAAGCGAGCACAGCAATGGTGACAACTTTGAGATAATACATTTAAAGAAATAATAAATGATTAAAAAAAAAACTACCTTCTGTTGAAATGCCGTGAATGGTAGTGATGATGACGTTTTTATTTCTGGCAACTATTAAATTTTATAGTTTTTCAAGTATAAGTTATCTAATAATATGGTGTATTTTCCACGTTGCAGACGAGTAAAACGAGCAGAATCAACCGTCTGTTATTCAGATGTAGGCTGTTTCGAAGATGCCGGTTATCTGGATATGGTCCCATCCAGGCCGGAGGACGTAGCCACAAGATTTCTATTGTACAGTTCCAGGCATTCCAGGAGTTCAGACATCCCGCTCATCGACGTACCCTTTCTCAACATGACTGGCGCCTACCAGTGGGCTGGAAAAGCGTTCAATATGTCCGCACCAACTAAGGTGACCAAGTGTGCTAGCCTGGAATGGCTTGGGTTGATGTATATTGTATATCGATTGGTAATAGACAATAAGATTGGCAGATCAAGATCACGCTAAGCCGCCTAGATATCAGCTCAGAACCCTTCTCAGTGCCATTCTCTTATATATCTTGCGTCTGAACATATTTCAGACTACTGTTTACAGATTCATTATATCACTTGAAGACTGAGATATCAAAATTAAGCTCATAAAAATAATTCAATTCCCTACGTTTCCACGAATATTTTCACTCTTGTAAGGCCTAAAAAAATAGCTTGCAAGGGTTCTAGATTAAATTTAAGCTACTAAATGTGGTTAGGAATATCTAGCTGGATGACATACCAATAAGCATGCAAGGAATCAGGCTTGATTGTGGGAGTTAATTAGCTTGGTAGGGCAAGCCCTTTGACCTTTGTACTAGGACGCCTGCCCCTTCTCATCGCTCCCTGTCAGACCCGAGGAGGAAAGAGTCCCACTCGCAGTGCCCCATAGGGACAGCCAGAACAAATTGTTATAGTGTTTTTAGCAAGTTATTTTTTATTTATATGGTTGACAATCAGCTGTAAAATGTGCTAGACAACTTTCACAATATTTGAATGATTTGAATTACTTCCAACCCAAACATAACTCCTGTTAACTTTCAATTCTTTGTACACGATCAGCAGAAAGAAGCTGGTTGTAGCGCGCACATCTGTGCTTAGCCGGAGATGGTGAAGCACAAGATCTTGATCTGCCAATTGGGCTGAGCCTAATCTGTAATTTCTTTCTTACTTTTATAGGTAACAGTAAGTTTCTAGCCCATTTTTGGGGGTTATCATTTGATCTTCTTAATTGCAGGTGATTGTCCACGGCTTTGGCAGTTCTTGCTCCAATATCTGGGTATACGAGATGCGTTCCGCCTTGATGTCCATAGTGAGTACTGGTCTGATATCATTGTCAGAGACTCCTCATCTTATATTGAATGAATAATCGTAACTTGTCTCCGTCACAGGAAGACTGCAATGTGCTGTGCGTGGACTGGGAGTCCGGCGCCACGTTTCCTAACTACGTGCGCGCTGCGGCCAACACCCGTCTGGTCGGCCGACAACTCTCCCTCTTGTTGGGCAACATGTCCGACAAACTGGGATTGGATCTGTCCACCGTCCACTTGATCGGATTCTCGTTGGGTGCGCATGCTGCTGCGTTTGCCGGCGCTGAACTTCAACAAGTCCACAGGATTACAGGTTCTACTCTTTGTTTTATCTTCAAGAAGCTAGCAGTTTTTTGTATATTCTCAGTTAGACAAATTGTCGTCCATCGTCGTCTCTGAAAAATTAATTGTTGGAAGGGAGAGAAGTCACTTCATCCCTTACAACAGATGGTGATTTCCCACAGCGCAGTGCTTTGTGTATCATCGCCGTTTAGGAGTCCCAGACTGTGATTGGACCCTCAGTTTCTGTAAGCGCACTCACCAGTCGGGCTTGCTCATGGGCACATACAAGAAGTGAAAGTCAGCTGTGATTTGGAGCACATACTAATCAGCTCAGCCAGCATGTGACTCCACTCCAAGATAATTGTGCCAGCCTAATTAAAATGCCCGGCCATTGTTTACTCACGACAATAGGATGCTAATTAGAACCTAACTTTGTTACTTTTCAAGGGAAATCTGTAAAAACATTTAAATATATTTTTTTTTAGAAAGCTACCTGTCAGCCGCTCATCAGTCTTGGGTAATTACTAGGACATACAGATTATTTGGAGGAATATTCTTTAAATTTAGCATTATTTTGAAGGATGCAAGTTTTAAAAGATAAATTTACGACATAGCTCCGGGCTGTTTTTTTATTATTTAAGGCGCGTCAACATCTGAGATAATGGGCGCCCGGAGCTTTTTACAGTGCACTGCCTGCCTCCGGACAGTGTTCTCTCTTTACAGACAACACTGTCCATCACCTAGAAGCACCTAGAAAGAGCAAATCTAAGGGTCAGCCAGCTGAATTCGAACCTGGGAAATCTTCGCGTGGGAATCCAATACGTTAACCGCATAGCTAATCCCTTCCCTATTCCGGGCTGTTATTAACATTGTAAAGGGTGGCCACTATACGATTGTACACACGTTCCTCGGTTTCCGTCAGACTACAGTATGGCTGGAAGCTTCATGTTCAAGGAAAGATTTCAAAGTGAACTTACAGCGGTAAGAGAGAGTCGTGCATGTCACTTCCGGTTTTTTGTTTAATATATTTGCGGGAACTAAATCTAACTTCCGCTCTATGTTCCACTTTACATCTTGTGACTGTTACAGAAATACACTGTTATAATTTATGTTTTTTCTTCCATTCAGGATTAGATCCTGCGGGACCTCTGTTTGAATCACAAGATCCCAAGGATCGACTGGACTCTACTGATGCTAAGTTCGTTGATGTGATCCACTCTAATGGAGAAGCGTTAATACTTGGCGGACTGGGTTCTTGGCAGCCCATGGGCCATGTTGACTTCTATCCGAATGGCGGCCGCATGCAGAAAGGATGCACCAACTTGTTCTTGGGCGCCTTTTCCGACATTATCTGGTGTAAGTATCCGGTGAAAGTGGATCTCTCCAATCAATGTACTTGTAATTTCTCAGTAGTATGCGCTCCATTACGCTCCAAAATCAATGTTTTGCTCTTTCTTCTTTGGTCATCTTCTTATGTTGTGCGGAGGATGCACTTGTTTGCCTCTCAGAACGTACCATATTGGCTAATCTTATTTTAACTTTTAAACCAATTTCAATTTTTATTTTTTATAGTTATTCACTCACATTATTCTTCATTTTTTCGAGTCTCATTGCTAATTAAACGTTCTGATCTGTGCCCAAAGATGGTGATTTATAGTGCGAATGCAAATTCATAACATCAGAAGCTTATATATCAAAAGTGCTATAAATCACGATTTATCTTTTTTTTAGTAAAATAAAAAACCGTAAATGTATATTTGTAGTGCAGCCTCCCTCTTAAGGCAGATCTAGAACGAGATATTAATTTATGATGAAATCCACAGCTGGAGCAGCCCTGGAAGCGAGATCCTTATGCAACCACAGACGAGCCTACAAGTTCTTCACTGATTCCGTGTCACCCAGGTGCCAGTTTCCTGCAGTGCCTTGCCATTCGTACGATTCTTTTCTCACTGGCGAATGTTTTCCATGTCCGCCAGGGAAAGTGTGTCCAAATATGGGGTATTTGTATTGATACTGTTATTTTACTTTCTTTTTATTTTTTATTTTTATAGAGCTTGGCTTAAAAAAAGTTTTACGCGGTTCATCCAACAGACTTTGGGAACTCTCATTAGTTGAAAACAGCTGTTTGCCTCGGGTTCCAGGGTTTATTTATTTTACAATTTGTGCTTTTTAATATAATATACAAAATGCTAGCAGCAAAAATCGTCAGGCAAATTTCTTGCACATACAGGAACAAACGCTAGGAGATAAGCTCTAGGCCTGGAGTTCTCATCGCTGCTGAATGAGATTTTTTCTTTATTATGTTGGTAGAAGTACATCAAGAGAACGTACACTAATTAATCACCAACTTGATCTTGCGAATATATTTCTTTTATAAGACTTTTTAGACAGAGTTGCTGTTGTATTTCGCCGTAAGAGTATCGGCAACAGTCAGTACAAAATATATTTATTTTTCGTTTCCCTTTACTTGTAACGCTCGCATATTAAAGAGAAAATTGTAAAAAAGCAAGTAATTTATAATAAATTTGTTAGCTGAACTAAGTGCACACGAAAAATTAGGCATTTTTAATGAATAATATTATCCCAAATTCAAATAAAGTCGAGCAAAGGAAATAATCACTTAACCTCCGGGTGAGCGGCCCTCTAAATAGTAGAATTTCCATTTTCATTGTTGTTGCATTTCTGCAGGTACTACGCAGAAGCCACAAAGGCTCGCGGCTCGCTATATCTGGTTACCAGGGATGAAGAACCTTTCTGTGGTAAGGAAAGAAATTTATTACCCTCAGAATGTTGTCCAAAAGTATTTATTGTTGTATTTTATTTAATAATGATGATATGTGGTCACTATATTTGCAGCCCATCAGTACCTAGTCAAGTTGGAGAGTACACCCAGCAAGCTGCCTGTCGTCAGTTATGGCAAGATCCAGCTCACCTTGGTGGCCGATGTACAGATTAATGAAACCTTCACTTTGACCCAGTAAGTTTCATTTCTTTTAAATAACTTTAAAATCTAAAGTAATCCAAAATTGTGTTCGCCTTACGCCTAACTTTATATTCAAAGTACTTATATGGTTCTTGCTTTTCAAGAAAGTTTTAACCGCTTGGTTTCTTTGTTAGAAAAGACGATGAAGAGTTATTGGTGGGAAGTTCGCTGGCCAAGATAATTGTTCCACATCCGGCACTGCAGGATTTCACATCTATTGGCGTGCTGTACACGGCCTACTCCGGTTGGATCTCTTCTGGTCTGGCCAAGTGGAGTATTGATCATATCTCGCTAGTGGACAGTTTTGGAAACAAGTTAGCTTTTTCTATTTGTGTGAGTGAGAGGGAGTGATGAGGGAGAGGAACAAGATAGATGGAGAGTGAGAGAGAAGGAGAGATGAGGAGAACGAGAGTGAGAGAGACAGAGAGATGAGGGGCACGTGAGTGAGAGAGATAGAGAGATGAGGAGAACGAGAGTGAGAGAGAGAGCGATGAGGAGAACGAGAGTAAGAGAGATAGTGTGATGAGGAGAACGAGAGTGAGAGAGATAGAAAGAGGGATGTGAGAGAGAGGACCTGTCCCTCTGTGTGTGGGCGGCATAAATTAAAAACAGAAAACCGTAGGAAGTTAAAACTCTATACTTGGCTTAGGTGTCTCCAAGAAGTCCAGCAATAAGCTTTTAGACCAAACTAAGCGGGGTACTTAAGGAGGACGGAGAAGTTAAGGTCTCCTTTGAAGTCCGTTTCTAACCACCGTATATTGCCTCTAAGTATGAGAATATATAAATAAAATTTGGGGGGCAAGAGGTGGAAGTGCTTTTCGACTTTTCTGTAATTTTCAAGACGATTTGTTATGAGTTTCATTTGATGTAAAATACAACTTAGGACTACTGCTTTAGTTCGGAACTCTTTCTCTGGTAATATTGATTTTTTATGTGGTTTTAGTGGAGCTGCGGTTCCTGGGCTATAAATTCTCCTTCCAAATGCCGAAATACTTCTTTCATCTTTGTTTGGAAAGTATATTTCAGATTGTGTGGATTTAGTTTAAGCAGTACAGTATCTTCGTTTTTCCTAAGAAATAAGCCGACTTTTATACAACTTTATACTGAGAGAAATTTAAAAAAAAAATTGCTAAATATACTTTACAGATTGGTGGTGTGCAAAGATGAAATCGTATTGGAGTCTGGAGTGGAGCAGGTGTTTCCACTGGTGAGAGGAGAGTGTAACCAGACCGGCGATAACACCTCTGTCAAGAATTCGGTGAGTAGTTACTGCTTAAGGTACTGTGAGGGTGTTCAGTTGAGCTTAGTAGGGCCCTTAGTTTTGTAGTCATTATGTTGGGATACCCCACCACAAGGGCAACGTTTTTGAAGGTCTTAGGAGTAGGCTACACCTTTGTCCATCAAGCAAGAAATCTCATTGCTTTTGAATAGATTATGCTAGAAAATCGCTGCCCTTAGCAATCTGTCCTTTTTTCGAAATGTTGCTGAGCTTTTCAAATTTCTTTTAAAAAGAACAAAGTAAAAACAAAAAAATAAATTATGACGGAAGAATTCTGCATTCTCTACAGATGAGTTGAAGTAAAGTAAAGTAATCGCTTATTTTTTCAGGCGGGGCTTAACGTCCAACTACCAATTAGGTGTCGTGGACGGAGGCGACTAGCAAACGTACTTTACTATTTCTCATTTAACCATTAAATAATATCCAAGGCCAAGACCGGGAATCGAACCCAGTACCACAATGCATATTAGCTTCGCAGGTCTAACCTCTAACCGCTCGGCTACCGTGGCGCCTCCTACAGATGAGTTTTGTAAACTAGAAACATCCAAATCAGGAGCATGGATGGAATATTCCCTGAGTTTTTACACAGTGTCATTGGCAAATTTAAAACTTGGCTAATGTGAGTTCGCTTCAGGCACGCTTTTTTTGGGCCTACTCAGCCTTGCTTCAAAGACAAGCCTAGCGTAATTTCGTTCTATAAATACGCTCCTGCTGACGGCAAAGAAAAACCCAGAAACAATTGCTCTGCTATTAGAAGAATACCTCATTTGTGAGGCCGCTTCCTTTACTGGGGTGTCCAGGCCTGGATGGTTGTTTTGCTGAGGATAGACATTAGTAAATACAAATAAAATAATTACGAATCAGTACTTCCATTCATCCAGCTCATTAATGCACTTTTTGTCCCTCCTATTGCAGACCGTATTCACCAGATCTAGTCCTTTCTATAAACCAACCCAAGTGGTGTACGTGGGCGACGAGGTATTTGACGAGAACTCCACCTACACGTTGGATGGCAACAACAGTTCTTCAGCTCAGCCATTTCTGTCATCCAGCAGCAGCAGCAGCACTACTTCGACAGAAGATGACGACGACTCCTGGCGGCCGTTGATCGATCTTACTGGCAATTCACTTGACGATGGTTCACGTGGCTTTATTGCGCCCTCCAAGAATACTTCCGATACGGACGCAGATTTACTGGAAACTTCTAATCATACCTCTGCCACTCAGCAGTTACCATTCCCGATATCGCCAAGAAGGAAGTTGAATGACACCGGATGGTCGCCTTCTTTAGAACTATCTCCGCCTGCAATGGGTGCCACAGAATCGTGGATGCATTGGGAGGATAATTCTGGTAATGCTTCTTCTAAGATTTTCCATATTTGGATAAATTTCTAAGTTATTCAAGTGGTAATTGTGAATCTGCTACGAAAGCTTCTTCTGTTCAATGTTTTTCTGACTGTTAGAGAAATGTAAATATCATTTTTCGCTGTAATCTCAGATTCTATACTCTGAGGCTCCAGGAGACGGATAAAAATACATACTTCCTTACTTTCCTTTGTATTCATACCCAGAAATATGCTTTCTATTGAAGTGAACCTTATTTTGAAAGAACTGGCTTCATTTATTTCTTTGAGCTCGTTCTACCATTAATACACTGAATGGATTTACCGCTCACGAACTGAGGTTGTGGAAAAAAGAGCGTATTTCCTCTTGGGAGCTTTGTGGACACAGAGAACACATCAAGAAGCTTTGGAGCTCAGAACGTGATGGTTGCTAGATTTCTAGAGAAAGAGGAAGACACTTCCCAATTGCTGTAACATCAAAGATGGGTTGATTTAGATTTAGAAGCCCAGCTGTTTTTTTCAGATTCTGGGATTTCTAGGAAATTAGAGCTGGAATAGTGCATTCCTCATGGTCGGCATCACAGATTGTACACAATGTTTTGTAGAATGATTAGAAGCTTTTCCAAAACATCTTTTGTTTTCCCTCTTTATTTACCATGCGCTTTCTTTACAGGAGATATACAAGAAGGTGGTGCAGGTTCACCCAGAGCTATGAAGAGATCGAAAAAGATGGACCTGGACAGCAGTACTACCGGAAGTAGTACTACCACGGCCACTCCATCCTCCTCAGTTGGCACTCTGACGTCGCTTACCATCCAGTTATTTCCTAAACGACTGGTCTCATTACTGGAGCACGTAGCGAGAGTGGCGTTTCCGAACAGTAGCAGCGGGTTGCCTAAAGTAGAGCGTGTTCCCAGGAGGATAGATCTACTGTATTGGCTCAGTCCGTACTCGCCTCCACAACACTCCAAGTAAGCATTTATTGGCAGAATATCTTGTTTTATTTTGTAAAGATATTCCTTACTTTGATTCTTTCTTACTCTGCGACAGAAAAAAGTATTATAATCGTGCAGATTTTCTATTTGAGTTTTTACAGGATGTCCGTTCTGATTCCCTGAGTACTAAAACGGCTTCCCGTCAAGGTCACTATACGTAATCCAATGACTCATTTATTGTCGCGGAATCCTTTTAATGCTATATTTCAAAAATTATGGACCCTTAAGTATATAATCCTAAGAAAGTATTTAAGGGCATAATAATAAAACAACAAGTTTTTAAAAGTTCAGCTTTATTTTCTTTCTAAAAATCTAGATAATGGAGTAAATTTTGTGAAATAATTAGGCTACCTTGCTTTAATTTCTCATTTTCACATGTTTTTATTTCGACATAGTATAGGCCTCTTTGGTTGATCTCCAGTTAAGCTGAATAAGAAGTGTGCTTTTCTAATATCTTTTAGAAATTTAGCTCAATATTGGATTATTACGATTGGGGTATCCAGTGCAGTTTACTGCGGTATTTACAGCTAGAAGTAGCGATACATTTTGAAATGGCAGGATGTACATTTATAATCGTTCTCAAAAACCGAATAATCGATAAATGGAAGAAATCATCAACTTTACCATTCAACGCAACTTCTTGGAATTTAGCCTTTAATTTAGAATGCGAGCTAATTTCAGTTATACTTCCACATTCTTCTGGTTTGTCCTTTACTCTCTTGAGGATTTCCTATTTTCATTTTTAACATTTTTTAAAAGTACGAACTCATGCAAACGATTTGAAAATCTCGCTGGTTTTATCGCTTTTATCCGTCGTATCACGCATGTTTTTATTTTATCCGAACGGTTTCGGATTTCCGTCGGAAGAGTCAGCGACTGACACTAGGCCTAAAATTAAAGAAGAAAAAAGATATGCTTCCTATGATTGATTAAATCTACGAATTATCCAGCATGTTTGCATACCCAATAGTAGTGGTGCACACTCTTTGGTGTAGTTGCAAATAAATGTGGGTCTATTTGTGCTCGCACATAGGCATGCATAATTCTGAAAGAGAGGCTTAAGACGTGCTGGTGTGACTATGGGTGCGTTCCACTAAGCGTCCACAACGGTCACGCTCACGACCGCGGTTTTGCCCGTTCCGATTTAGTATTTAAAGGGAGAAGTAATTTTTCATTTTATTATTTTTTTTAGACTTTCGAGAAACACATTCAATGATTTACTAGAGATAATACTTTCATTTAACTGATATAATTTTTTCGGTCCACCATCTTTGCTTTTAAAAATTGCGCCAAATTTCTGAACGTCCAGTTCGACCCTGTTCTTAAAGTGGGGCGTTGTGAGCTTCGCGTGAGCGAAAATAATGACGTCATTAGTGACTTTTTCGCCACGACCACAAAGACCGCGGTCGTCATGTGGAACGACTGAAGGTATATTTTGATCGTTGTGAGCGCTTAGTGGAACGCACCTTGTATCATATTTTCTTTATATTTAAAAATCTAAGGAGGTTTTTTTTATTATTATTATTGTTACAGGTACATCCCACTGTCTAAGTACTCTTTCTCATCTTCTAAAGATCAAGTCGTCAAAGCGGAAGCTCCTAAACCGGTCCATGACCAGCTCGAAACTCCTTCAGTTCAACTAACAAACCAAGACTGACTACCCCCAACAATTTAGAGACTATTTTTTTAAATATTTTTATTTTCTATAAAGGTTATCTTTTAAAATGGGAGACTATATCTCAATATCTGATATTGTGTTTGTGTGCCTTACCAAAAGGACCTTTAAGGCCCTAGTTTCAATGAAGATTTTATAATAAATAATGTTTTTTTTTACATATTTTTATTTTGCAATTTATTTATTAAGTATTTGTAAGAATTTTAAGTTAGAGGACAACGAGAAATCGTACCGTCTGATTGCTTTTTCATGTTTGTAGTAAACATTCTGATTTTTTGCATTAGCTTGTTTCTTTTTTATATAACAGATCAAAAGTGCACTATGTGAACCGAAGCTAGAAATTAAGGGTGCAAATAGACATTGATAGAGGCTTGCGAGTATTGGGTAAGTTCGCCAGAGACTTCTTATGAAGTTTGCAGACAAACTGATTTGCCACGAGAACATGGCCGGCCTAAAATTATATCGAACATAGCTGTCTGAGTATTAATTTATTATAACATTAATTTGAGTCAATTTCATGAAGAAAAATTAGACCTAATTAGTCATCTTTCAATTCTATCTTACCTTTGAGTCCGGTGCTTTTATTAATGGAAATGTCTTTTTCTCAATCTTAGCAGATTAGCTCTTTTTGTATTCATTCATTTACTCATTCTGCAGTTCCTGACCACTTCCAGCTTCTTATGCTCTCCAGCGGCAATGGCGATCACCCCCACCAATTATTATGATTGCAGGCTCGGATGCAGTGAGGTATGCCAAGGCAATTCGCAGTTCATCAAGGCTGTGTGATCTCTGGCTAGCCTCTTACTTTTATGCCACTTTATTCAGAACATCTGCCCACACATCTTCTCCACACAAAGTGTGTGTATGAAGCGGGTGACGCTCATCCAAGACTCGGCGGGCAGCTTAACCCGCGGGCCTCCTACATTGGCCATCAGCCTCCCCTGCAGCGCGACATTCTTCGCAGCCTTTTGTCATGGATAATATTGACAATATTATTGATTGTTTAAAGAATTCTACAGTAATTTTCTCAGAATAACTAATTTTCATTTTAAATGAATAATTACCGAACTAAGTGAATCTTTTTTCTGATAGTGAATTCAAACTAAAAAGTAAGAATAAAAACAGTAACTATTTTACTATAAGAATCAATTATATTTGTTCACAAAAATTTCCTGAATTCCACAAATGTGGACCCTCTCAAGTAAAAAATTAGCAAATTTGTATGAAACAAAAATCTGTGATCACAAACTGTTTTATTTTAATGAAATCTAAAGAAAAGAAATAGTTTTCTTAAGTAAAAATGGTACATATTTCTATGATTAATTTTTAAAAAAGAAATGTAAAATGGGCTCCTAATAACATGTCTAATTATTATTTTGTTTGTTTGTAAATATAGAATCTTGTATTTATTTTTTAATCGCTTGTTGCTCATTTTTCCTTTTTCTCAGTTAAAATTTCGTTTAAAGGTAACCATGACTTAATAATAATGTTTGTCGGAAATAATAATCGTTTTAGAGAATCCTGGTGTAAAAAATTATTGTTAAAATTCTACTTGCCTCAATTAAAACATAATTTTTACTAAATGGACAACAAAATTATCAAAAAGGCTGCGTAAAATTCGGTCTAAAAAGACACATCAATGCAAGAAATACTTTCAACCAGCAAAAAATAAATTTTTTAGTTCGAAAATTAGCCGTAAATATTAGCTACCTATAATTGGTCAAAGTAAAATCATAATTTCAGGTGTGTCAGCCAGATAGCGTGCATGTAATTATTCCGGTAAGACCATATTGCAAAATTGGTAATCGATCTTTTACAATAGATTTCTTCCATAATGTGTACAACAAACATCTGTTGTGGTGGGTGTACCAACCTTTTCACATTCACCTTGAAATGAGAAAATATTGCTATCTGGATATTCGTACCGAAATTGAAGGGTTTTTTTTTTGTGTACTTTGTACGAAAACAACGTGGGTTTCTGTCTGTGTGATAATGGGAGCCTTAAATAGAATTCGATTCGTTAGAAGATATCGAAAGCTATTTTAGGCTGAATGTTGCTAAAGTTTCAAAGTTGAAGATGATTAAAAGTTTTAGGTATGGAACTAATCTTGCTAGATTTTCCTCTCGACACCCTTAGTCTTGGCTTGGAGTCACGCCCATCGGCACAGAGTCCACCTTCCTCATGTTAAACTAGAAAAAAAAACCTCATCCACTTCCCAAATTTGAAGATCTAGTTTAACATAATTAAAGACTTAGGGACTGAAAACTTAGTGAGCCTCACCTGGAAAAGATTTGGGAATTATAAATAAATGAAAATACAATTTTGGAATGAATTTTGCTTCTTTATTCATTTTGAACAATTGCAAAGTTTGTTTTTTCAATTTTTTTTTGTTTTTGATTTTTTTTTAAATATTTTTTTGTTCTTTAAATTCAGTTTTATATAAATTTGTATATATAATATAAAATTTTAACAACTTAAAACTGGTACAAAAATATTTTAAAGCTAAAAAGAAAAAAAAAGTAAAAGAAGTCTTTCAAGTAAACAATGAATTACTAATAAAGGTATATGAACAATAGTAATAAATCCTAAACAAAACTTTTTATTTGACTAAAGATAGACTACAATTTGGTTCTCCTATAAAGATAGACTTTTATTTTTTTTTTGAAAATATAAACGCCAGGAGTTATTACTCACTGATGAGCAGGATGTTGTGATTCTGCAGCTTGCATAGGTAAGGAGGGCACCCACTTATTACTACAACTGGCTGACTATAAAGTGGAGTCTGCGGACACCCCCCACACCTCTACAGAGCTCCAAATCTCAACATCACGACTACACATATTTATTTATCAATATTTACAACAAACAGTTCCTGAACTGCGCCAGCAGAGACTGCCCCCCAGCCCCCTCCAACAACTAAACACTCACAACACACACGCTCAACTAGTTAGTAGATGAAGAGTTATTACTTCCGGTGCGGCGTCTGTTACATCATACCGCCCATGCCTCCCATCCCGCCCATGCCACCCATTCCACCGCCCATGCCGCCGGGCATCGCCGGCTCCTTCTGTGGGATCTCCGTCACCACTGCCTCGGCCGTTGTCAGCAGGGAGGCCACACCGGCGGCGTCGGTCAAAGCTGTCCTCACCACCTGTAGCACAGCAAACAACACAAATTACACCGTAAAAAGGCGAAATTTGCAAGAGAGCTCTCTAGAGAGAGAGCAAGGAAAGGAAACTGCTCTATCCAGAGAAGAATAAGTATTTAAGGGATAAATGTTCGGTGAAATTTTGTTATGTTGGTACACTTATCATAGTAACATACATGTTTGCTTGTAGTTCGTTGCAACAGCGACAAGCAGGAATAACTGAAGGTGCACGCAGCACAGATTCCGACGTCGCTGATTAATAAGATATGAGCATGATGACATCGTAAGAGTATCACAAAAGTTACGAGAGGAAAGATGGGTGTGAGGGGTCTCGCATTGTGATAAACGCTGACACCATTTGGCGTCGGCTTTAAAAATTAATTTTTTTTTTTTTATTTATTTAGTAATTTACAATCTGTACACATTGTATGCAATAAGTAAATAGGAGGTGAATGAGATGAACTGGTGCGGGAGGAGAGAAGCTACCCAGCGGTAGCACTCTCTATAGGAGAGAGGCGAATGTGAGGAGGAGAGGGGAGAGATAGGAGAATAATGGCGTTTAGGCCTTCAGACTATAAGGAAGTCGCGGGGCCACTGGCGATTCAGTCGGCGAGAAGTATTAGGGATGTCAGAAGAAGTGAGAGACCGTACAAGAGGATTAGAGCTAGTCGAGAGTGTAGTATGGTAGTTTTGGTATTGTCTTGGCGAGTTGGTCTATAAAGGGAATGTTGAGGTCGCTGTGAAGAGTGAGGTTAGTCACCGTAGAAAGGAGCGTCAGCTGTCTGTCGGAGGAGTTTTGACCGAAATGTCTGTACAGTCCGTATGTTCTGTAGGTTTGGCTGAACCCCACAGCTCTTAATATAATAAAATAATATAATATATTAATATTAATATAAATTGATTTTGTGTAGGTATTATTTAGTTTATTAAAGTCCGAACAGGAACTACAATAAATAGGAAAATGGGGAAATAAATGATGATTTTTACTTAAAAACAGTTCATTGTCTTGTTCTAGAACTCTACACTGTCCTCGAACGCTGATATTACTCAAGGTTCGAAGTTCTATCGATACAAGAAAAATAAAAACTAATATTCTTAGTTCTATACAGAGCGCTTGCGAGATACTTAAGAGATGTTGCGAAAAAAAAATTACCCCCATTTTGAAATATTCAAAATATTAAGAAAAATTATTGGGGCAAATTTCGACCAACAATGAAAACGCATGCCACTAAAATGTGATAAGTTCTAGTTATGAAGCTTGGAGTTACCTGCAAAAGAGATACAAAGATCTTACAAATGTTCACTTAGGAAGGGGTGAATGACATAAGTTGAATGAAGAATTCACTCCAGGGCCCGAACAATGGCGTATCGAGTACACTAAAGATAAGCAGCATTAAGTATTATTGCTGCGCCCCCAAAGGCAACAACAGTTTCCAATTTACTTAGAAATGGATTTCAACAAAACGGGGATAAAAGTAACTAGTATTTTAGTATCAAAAGATTATGTCAATAAGTTATGTAAGCAGAGAGACAATAATTACCTTGGTAGGGTCGATGATACCTCTGTCCATCATGTTGACATACTCATTGTTCAGCGCGTCATATCCGGTATCACCTGAGGCGTCCAACACCTGGGGACACAAACAAAGTTGCGTACTCTTAATTACAAATTAATAGAACATTACTGATACATGTAATAAAATATATTTTAAAATATTTGGTCAGAAAAGAAATTCAAATCAAGAATTTATTTTTCATAAGAGGTGTCAGAAATAAGCAATAAATTAAATCATCATACCAAATATTCTTTTGAAGATTTTTCGTTTAAAATCTCGATATGGACAAATATATTTAGCTGTTTCACATAGACGAAGGGGCGTGGGGGGAGGAGTTAATGGCTGAGTTGAGAATTTAAAAAAAAATTCAAGTCAGATTACACAAAGGTAGATTTGTCACGTTTTTTGACAATTATGTTGTTGTGTAACTGTAATATAATGTTGCTGCTTAGAGCTGTACTACGCCCCTAGAGATTAACATGTAGAACAAGCAATCTAATTATAAGCTATGTTATGTTCAACAATTTCCAAAAGTGGATGCTTCAGATTCAAATCTACAGGATGATCCGAGCTGTAGGTTCACACTAAATAATCAATTGATTGTGAACCATGTTCTGGAGATTTGGTATAACAACCAATCTTCAAGTTCTCCTACTCCTACTCCACTCTTAAGTCTTTAGAAAGCCCGTTTAGAATTCGGACAATTGTTATTAAAAAAACTCGTAAATTATTATATAATCTACTGGCTTCAAGATTCAAGCTCGGAATTCTCTCTTGATTTATTTGCGAATACAAAAGGAGTATTATTTTACCTTATTTACAACAACGGCCGCATCAACTCCTGCGTTTTGTGCTATTGTCATGCATGGCATTTTCAAGGCTTTGGCAACTATTTCAATACCTGGCAAAGAAAACATCACAAATTAAAATGATTAAAGAGCATTCTTTCATGGAAACTAGATTATATAAAGAATGTTTTCTACATATAATTTATGAATGAAGAAATATATGAAACAAGGATAGTTAAGGAGAAACTTTAAAAGCCATACCCAACCTTTCGTGATGAGGAACCAATTCCCGGGAAATCTTTCTAATAAAAGTTACAGAACTACCAACCTTATGGAAGTGACAGGAATCGTTTCAGAACTATTTTTGAACTAGGCACGATCTTTTTCCATTTTCCGCAAACAGAAAGTTCGGATTCTGATAAAAACTTAATCAATCCGATTAACATACATAATGACAGAAAGTCCCATCAAATCTTAAAACTTTACTTACAGGAAATCCAAACTAGTGTTTAGCTGATTTAAGTCAAAATTAAGCCCGTGAAATCATCTACAACGTACCTAACTCCCACACTATTTAGGAGAAGGATTGTATTACTTCTGGAAAGAATATTTTGATCGGAACCGTACAGCTTTCTGAAAATGAATTCCTCCTCGCCAGCTGATACATTGTCAGGGCCAAAGTTTCGCCATTATCCAACAGGCATGTGGAAATCCATCCAAGAAATCTTGAAGGACTCAAGCTCTTTTCAGAATACAATCCACCGCCAAATTAGATTTAGAGAATGGTTTAACAGTATCATCATTCAATGCAACTAACTGGCAGCTGACGGCAATAATAATCATGAATTAGGACGATATACGAAGAAGAATGGAGAAGGGGTGTGCAAAACTTTTCTACATTTCTTGAACAATCCCAGTTCCTTTAATATATTACTTCCGGGTAGAAAAATTTGGATCAGAGCCGTACAACATTTTTAGAAAGTTACTAGAAAGTAAGGGGTGAGCTGATGAGAGTTGTTCAACTTTCTGAAAACCAAGTTCCTCTACTTCACCTGATACATTCTTGTTTATACATTGTCAGAGCCAAAGTTTCGCCATTATCCAACAGGCATGTGGAAATCCATCCAAGAAATCTTGAAGGACTCAAGCTCTTTTCAGAATATAATCCACCGCCAAATTAGATTTAGAGAATGGTTTAACAGTATCATCATTCAATGCAACTTTTCACCTAACTGCAGTAACTACAAACCCTAAATATCTTAATAAATAAGATTTTGGCAACTTGAATACGGACGATATACGCAGAATGATGTTATCCCGGAAAACTAACTGCATTTTTCCCAGTTTACCTGTTTTTTGATCTTCATTAGACGGCTTCAACTGTCCCAGTTTCTTGATACACCTCAACAGGGCGGTACCTCCACCAGGAACGATTCCCTCCTCGACGGCCGCTCTGGTCGCGTTCAGGGCGTCGTTCACACGGTCTTTCTTCTCATTTACCTCAACCTTTACAAAAAAAAGAAAAGAAAATCTCGCTCAGAATTACTGCTCTAGTTTCTATTTAATGACCTACTGAACGTTCACAGCTGATCGTTCCTTAAGAAGTTTATTCAGCTACAACATATTATCATTATTACATCAAAAGAGGTGTAGCAGTTTTATTTTTAAACAGTAAAATTCATCATGACAAACTTCTTTAAAATAAAAAAACGAATTAAATTTTGTATAATTTTTAATAATTCTAATAACTAGAGATTTAGAAGCTTCAGAAGGCCCAGAACCATCCTACGACAGCCGTCACCGGCCCTTCACAAAACCTTTCTTACTCTTTGGACGGTAACGCAAAAGACATTAAATAATGACCTGCATGGAAATAAATATAATTTTGACCATCTATAAAAAACCTTACCTCGCTGGATCCACCAACTTTCAGCACTGCCACACCTGAGGCCAGTCTAGCCAGCCGTTCCTGTAATTTCTCCCTCTCATATTCGGAAGTACTTTCGCTGATCTGATCTCGCAATTGATCGGCTCTGCGATCGATATCTTCCTTTTTACCCCTTCCTTTCAGCAAAAGTGTATCATCCTTGGTGATGACCACTTCGCCAACCTGGCCGAGATCTGATGGTTGTACATCTTCTAGTTTAATATTTGTCCCTTCATCGCCAAACACTAAGCCTCCTAGAATCAGGAAGTGGAACGTTTGAGTTAATGACTGTATGTATTGTTATTAAGTAGCTAATTTTAGTAGAGGAGATTCATCTTTTGGTAGCAGAAGAATCACGCTCCATTACAGTGTAGTTTAGTCAGACAGATAAGTATGATATAATCAGTATAAGTTCATACAAGAGGTGTCAGATATTTCAGATCATCACACTAAACTGGTTTTACTGCCGAAGAACTAGTTAGTACTTGCTAATAGTGATAATGGCAGACTCAAGAAATGATTCAGTTCGAGACGAAGCACTACAAAATCGAGGACAAGTACCGAAGACAAAAATCTCAAGGACCAACCTACCTGTAGCAATTGCCATATCTTGCAGTGTTGCCTTTCTGTTGTCTCCGAACCCTGGTGCCTTCACTGCGGCTACCTGCAGACCAATTTTCAGCCTAAAAAATACTTCCTTTAAGTAATCTCAAAACAAACTTGATGCATACAATAAGAATGTTAATTGTTCTCTTGAATAAATATTAAAATACAAGCACCGTTAAATAAGATTCTTGTTTAAAGAATTTTTGTTTTCTTATTTTTAAAATATCGATGAGATTTGAAATTGATTAATGTCTCTTTAGAATACCTGTTTACAACCAGCGTGGAGAGCGCTTCGCCATCAATGTCTTCAGCAATTATTACCAGAGGTTTTCTTTTGGTATTCGCATACTCTAATGCCGGAATAATGGATTGTACGGATGATATTTTCTTCTCTGAGAATAACACTAAACAGTCTTGGAACTCTACCTTAGCGCCTGTAAAATATAACAAGCATTAATTTGATTATTATTACTTTTTTTTAATGTACTTCGTATTTTTTAGCACTCAATAACGAAAGTAAATGTTCTCTGTAAAACGTTTACAAAATACCAAAAGGTGAAAGAAGTCCCACGTAAAACTAGTCTCTAAAAACGAATTTTTATAGTAAAGTGATAAAAGAAAGAAATTGTAAATCTTTAAGCATTTAATTTATTTTCCATCTATATAGAAAAACGTAGCGAATCACTTTGGAGGAATTGAACCATCCATTGGGTAATTAGGAACTTTCTGTAGGAGAATTTTAGGTAACGAATTTGACCTTCCATATCAGTGAAAAAGGACCTAACATTACAGAATGCTGACCCTTTTAGAGCAGCCTAAAAAACAAATCATACTGCTTTGGTCAAAACCTTAATGTGGATATCCTCTGGTGGCACCTAAGTGAAGGGTCAAATTTGGATTTTTTTTTTGGTTATATACGGTGGATAGAAACAGTTAATTTTGTTGACAATAAGGGGCTTTAAACTCAATATGGAAAATCTATTCGACGACAACCATAAAGGAGAGCTTACCTTTGGTAGTGTTAATGAAGTATGGAGAGATGTACCCTCTGTCGAACTTCATGCCTTCAATTACCTCCAGTTCGTCATTTAACGTCTTGCCATCTTTCACAGTAATAACACCTTCCTTTCCAACCTGATATTAATTAATACAATAGTTGTAATAAACAAAATTGAAATTAATAACTTCAATATATAGGGAAGGGATTAGCTATGAGGTTAGCATACTGGACTCCCACGCGGAGGTCCCGGGTTCGAATCCAGCAGCTAGCCCTTAGATTTTCTCTTCCTAGGAGCTTCTTACAGCTCACTGTCCGGTGATGGACAGTGTTGTCTGTAACGAGAGAACACTGTCCGGAGGCCGGCAGTGCACTGGAAAAAGCTCCGGGCGCTAATAACCTCAGCTGTTGATGCGCCAAAAAAAAAAAAATAACTTCAATAAAAATAACAAAAAGAAAAGCCTGACCTTCTTCATAGCATCTGAGATCAAATCACCAATATTCTTGTCACCGTTAGCGGAAATAGTAGCAACTTGGGCGATTTCTTCAGGAGTGGTCACTGGTTTGGAAAGGGTCTTCAAATGTTCTATGATTGCATCTACAGCAAGCATGACGCCTAACGGAAAACAAAAAAATTATTATCATTTAATCATTCTGAACACAAACAGTAACTATTATACAAAATTTTATAAACTGAATAAAAATTTACCTCGCCTAATTTCAATGGGGTTGGCACCTTTACTAATTTTTTCGAAACCTTCCTTGGCTATTGCTCTAGCCAGCACAGTGGCCGTAGTGGTTCCATCTCCAGCCTCTTCATTAGTGTTATTAGCCACATCCTGCACCAAGCGTGCACCAATGTTCTGGAATTTGTCTTTTAATTCCACACCTTTGGCCACAGTAACGCCATCCTTTGTAATTTTTGGTGACCCCCAAGACTGTTCCAATATTACGTTTCTTCCCTGAAAAATTATTTGAATAACATATCAGTCCGTCTTCGGAACTGGTGATCTGACCTAGTCTGAATAACCAAACAAGACCTACAAAAAACGGTGTGCAACGATTTAGGTTCGCAGAATCCAAAGGCAAACTCGAGCTGAGCTCTAAGATATAATCAATCATACCTTTAATTGATATTCAGAAACGTTTGTAATTAAAAAGAAGTTCCAACAAGACACACAATAATGGTATACTGGAAAAGCACGGTTCGGTTGGGTTAAAAAAGAAAAACAAATCGAGCAAGAAAACATATGAAAGACATTCGCACTTCCGTCGTTCCGTTTATCTCTAACTCACGATTTCAACGATACATTTAATCCACATTAACGTTATTATTAAGAATATAACCACGTTCCGTTTTATCTCTAACTCACGATTTCATCGATACATTTAATCCACATTATCGTTATTTTTAAGAATATAACCATACATCAATAAAATGACTCTTTAAAGGAAAGTCTAACCACCCCTTCCTCAAATTTTCCTAGGAACGTTTCTAATAAAATAAGATCTATTTTCATATCTAATATTTTATAGGTTTTAAGAAAATCAACCTTAATAAAATATATTGTCGCAATTCTTTCAAAAAGAATGAGAAACGTAAAATAATACTATACCTTTGGTCCCATGGTGACAGCCACAGCATCTGCAAGGATATCGACTCCTTGTAGCATAAGTCCTCTAACTTCTGGGCCAAAACGTACATCTTTAGCGTAGGTTCGACCCAAATTTCTGTTGGCCGCCAACCTTAATATTCTTGGAAGTCTGTACATCTAGTTAACGAACGAAAAAAAAAGTTGTACATTGCACTGGTGGTACGAATTGTTCACAAAGTAATTTTAAAAAAACGTTTTCTCATAAGTTAAAACCAAAGTATATTTTGCTAGTACAAAACTGATGAGTAGGTAATGTAATAAAACTACAAAATGGCAGAATTATTATTGTTCTAATTCATAAATTATGCTCATATTTGTCTAGGGCTTGAGTGTTATGTTTAAAATCCAGGGGCTCTCAAGTATCTTTCAGACAGAAATTTTTGCAAAGAGGAATTACTTCCAGTTTAACCAAGATGGAATTACCTGTGTTATCGGCAAAAAAATATAACCTAGAGCAAAATGGCACCTGCAGTTTCTGAGGTGTCCGAAGACTTCTGAACACCCTGATAGACTGCAGTACCGCCTTTTCAATAAGATTTACATCCCCGAGAAGTTACCGTGTATAAAAGGCCAGCACACCAGAAACCTCTCAAATTTTTAGATATCTTGGTCTCGCCCAGCACCAATGGGAAAGCACAAGGTTGGTACTTCGAAAAGCACTTACTTTTCTTCAATTGGTTGTAAACTGGTATGTAAAATTTGCTGACTAGTTTTACTATAAAATAAAAATCTTCAAGTGGACATGGAAAAAGAATCAGAAAAGGTTGAATACATAAAGAAATTTCACCATTAATCTCTTCTTTTTTTTTAATCTCATTCGGCTAACAGAAGCAACTGGTGGCATCAAACCCAAATATTTTCATAAATACAACGAATAATTTCTACTATCTTTTATCTCCCAAAAATACTAAGTTTAGGAGCGCTATGATTTTAATCACAAAAATTGACGATATAAAGGGGTTTCAAGTCACGAACTGCGAGAAGGGAAATAGTTTTGTCAAACGCCACGATATGTAGTTGTTGTATCCAAATTCATAAACCTTGTTCAGTTCTTACTTCGCAATTGTTACACCACACATGTTAAAATTCTGCCATGCGAATTAGAAAAATCTTAATGGTACGGATAAAAAATTAAAAAAAAAAAAATTAAAAATTTTAGTTTTCAAATGAAGCATAACTCGATTCCGGCATTGAATTAAAATAATGTGCTTGCATTTACTTTACATAAATAGCTCACGTAACTTTCAAGATTACTTATAAGCGACTTCCCACTAAAAAGTAGAAACAAAAAACAGATTTAAAATCTATGAAATCATTTCTAATTTAATATCTTCTGAAAGAAGCTGAAATTTCAAATGCAGTGGTACTAAGAAATTAATTAAGCCTACCGGCACCATAATTACACGATTCATTTTATGTTTATCGAAAAAAGTAAGAACTTCTAAAAATATAATTCTATAAAAAATAAATGCTATTAAAGAAACTTACAATTCTATGGTGAAAATTAGAAACAATCCTAGAGTAAAAAACAGAATTGTGCTGAGCTAACAACGTGACTGCCTTGCCTTTAGTGTGAAAATGGAGGAGAAATGGCTAACGCACTGTGCAGTTGGGTCTAGCCCACTTATTCGAAAAACGAAGCACATGCAAGCTTTTTTACTATTTTTTAAAAAATATAACTTTTTACCCCCAAAAAATTATAAATTTAAAAAAGCTACTTACTGAAAGAATAAATTGTAAAATTTCCTGACAATAAAGAATCTATTTAGTTGTTCTAGCTAAATTTTGTAAAAAGTTCTAGAACATTCCATCGCTGATGTAATATTACCGACAATGAAATTAATATTGTTTTTAACAGCAACAATTAAAAAAAAATTTGATCGTCTATTATTCAGTCTGTTTTAATTAATATTATTGGATTATTCAATTTGTGTTTGTTTATTTAGTAAAAACAAAAGACACGTGTTTTTTCGAGCATTTGGTTTTCCCTTGATGGTAGAATGTTCTAGATTCATCGACCATTTTATCATTTGGGTAATATTGAGTTGATAAACCGGCAAATAAGCTAGTCACAAGATCTATTTTTTTTTCACTTTACTTTTTTAATAGACGCGTTCCATTTTGCTGTACGATATGGTAAGTGCGATCCTTTAATTTATTTTTTAATTTATTTCTTTCATCAAATTACGTAAAAGTTATTTAAAATTTCTGAAGAGAGGACCTTTTTGCGAGTTCTTTATTCTTTGTATGTCCTTTATCAAGTATTGACATTGAATTAAATCCATTCTGAGGTCGATCATGGTCGACCATCTTACTCCATCTTCACATTATTTAAAGTTAATTAAACTATTGAACTAAATTTTATGTCTGATTATATAGTTTGAATTTTTGAGTTAAGGTATTAGAATCTAAGAGTGATGCACGTGGGTAACTTGGTTTAAAACGCTTAACTCGGAATAAGATTATTTGTAACTTAGTACAGGATTTTGAAACTGCGTGAGTTGTGCAGAACTATAGATATTAAAAATTTCTGAACAGGATTAGTGATTTTAACATTACTTCTAGAAAAAAAATATGTGACATATTTTGAATTTTTTCTGTAGAAAGGATGTGGCCATCATCCTTTAAGCCTGAGGGTACGAACAACACTTATCTAAAACTAATAACAGTATGTAAAGAGTTTGTGAAATTTGTTAAAGAGAGCAACTATTTGGGTTTATGGGCCCGACAAGCGAACTATTTTAGCTTTTTTTTCTGACGCTGGATCCCTATGTGTGCATAGCTATTTCAGTAATAATTATTGACTGAATCACTTTGAATGTACACTAGCAGCTTACAATTGCATTTTTGATATAAGAACAAAACAAATGCAGTACCTTTCTCAAATTTTCAGTTATATTGAAAAGAAACTTGTAAAACATTGAAACTTCTTAGTTTATTTAAGATTAAGTAGATATGTTCTTATTTTCAAATAGTTTTATGCAATATGCAGTTTTAAATGGGATTGGTAATGTTATTCCATTCCTAAAACCTGGAGAAGTAAGCAAGGTATATGTTTTTGGTGCATATATATTTCTCTACTCAATGGAGCCCTTTGTTAAAACTTACTAGCCTGGAGAGAAGTGCTTTTGCTTTTACGATTTTGATACCTTTTCTAAATTTCGTTTAATAATGGTGTAGCACTTCGTTTACTGCTACCGGTATTGTACTTTCAATTTCTAACTTATCTTAAAAGCAATATTTTAGAAATATAAAAAAACACCAATCTTTGTACAGTCTAAGGCAGCTGCTGCTATAAAGAAGTTAATGCCCATGTTCGACCGTGTGCTGGTCCTGCGAGCCGAAGCTATTACTAAAACAAAAGGAGGTATTGTGATACCGGAGAAATCGCAAGGAAAAGTCTTACATGGGACAGTGGTTGCTGTAGGACCCGGAGCAAGAAGTCAGGTAATTGAAAAAAAAAATCAACTCAATGCTCTAATTCGCAAAAATATTTAACTAATTATAAATAATTTCTTGTTTTGGATCCACAGAATGGTGAAATTATCCCACCTCAAGTTAAAGTAGGAGATAATGTGCTACTGCCGGAATATGGTGGCACCAGAGTTGATATTGAAGAGAACAAAGAATATCATTTATTCAGAGAAACAGATATATTAGCGAAATTGGAAATGTGACAGGATTTTATCCCGGAAGACAGTTCTTCAGCTAATTCTTATAACAGAAAACAATTTAAAAAACGTAGTAACCGTGTCGTTTGAGCAAATACAAATGAAAAACAATGTTCGAGTTAATTTTATAGGAAATTAACTCATTTCTAATTTATAATAAATATCGTTATATTATTTAAATAAAATTGGCCGGTTCGAAATTTCTAATTGTTTTTTGGCGTTGTTATTCTTAGATTTAGTCTAGAATATTATTATGATTTTGTACTGATAATTTTTTTTTTTTCAATAAAATTTTCATATCTGTATGAAGTTGAGGTTTTGTGTTGTTTAATAAACACCATCAAATGCTATTAGAAATAGAACTTTCAAAAATAAGGAGCAAGACGAGATGGCATCTTTTAGCCACAAATATGTACTACACTACCTAGTACCTCAAATTTTAACTTCACCATACTAAAATATGTTATTATAACTTTCTTCCTTTGATCATTGGTTGATCGATCTGGACCCTTCTGAAAGTAGAGCACTTTTTCATTTTTGTAGTGCCCAAGACATTGATAAATGTGTACTAAAGAACCTAGCAGTAGCCATAAGCTCGGATCATCTTTGTTCAACGTTCTTTCAATTGTCCATTGTCGTTATGGTACAGGACTTAGTCAGAACTCCCAGATTTCTGAATCTCACTATAGTACTTAAGACTCGAACAAGAAAAACGTATTTTTTTTTTTCCATCGTAGCACTCTCCTTGGATAGAATCTTTGGGCGTCAAACTCTTAACATGATTCAGGCACTATTTTTTATTTATATATTGTTTGCGAATTTCACAAATTCCATGAATATTTTTTTAATAGCAAATTGAAATATAAATTGGCACATTTACACAAAATTAAAAATCTTCTGGAACAAATGCTTAAAAGCAAATTTACTAAAAATGTACTTGAATAATTATATATAAAAAAATTTTATACGTCATTCTAAGAAGTTTAAAATTTATAATTCTATTTAACAAAAAAAATTTCTTTTTTTAAATAAACAAACTTTGACGTTAAAAATTAATATTTTTAACATAACTTTAAAAAAAATTATTTACAAAAGTAAACGACAAAACAGCTTAGTTATCTTTACATCTTTCTTCCTGTTTTTCTATTGGAGTAATGGTGCCTTCCTTGAAATGCTTTGTTCCTTTTCATCTGTGGGAATAAGAAGACATTTATTTAGTAAATTGTAGTGGAAATCGCAATAAGAGTTTAAAAAACTGTCAATAGGTTACAGAAACTTCACAACGGTATAGAGTGCTCTAACTCCATACAGGAGAGTTTCTTCGGGACATCTCATCGATACTTTCCATCATGTTGATTCCTTACAACTATAATCACACCAGGGAGCTTTTCAATTGAAGTCCCTCTGAGTCACTCAAAAAGTCAATAGGCTCAACTTAAGTGCGAGAAAGACAGCACACTTACTTGCAGATCCCGTATTTTGATTTCAACAGAGGTCTTAAGATGTTGGAATATCTTTTCCCTTGACTTTTTTTCTAATCCTTCATTTTCCCCTATTATTGGGTGTAGAAGGCACAAAGGTTGCCGGGATTTCACAGCACAGACAAGTTAAATCAACATCTGAACTTGTGAGGGAACTAGAAAGTAATGACAAGTATCCAAATAGATACTTGGTAATAGATAAAATGTTTTTAATTTTTCAACCTAAGAAATTGAGTATCTAGACGTTCTCCTAGTTGACCATTCTGGTAATCTGCCATAGGTGGCTTCTTAAGGCTATGAAATCTACAAATTTTAGACGTGAACACATTCCTTCGGAAAGCAGGCTCCCACCTGGAGCTATAGCTCGCCTTGAAGATTTTTTTTTCGTTGCCCCCAAAATGTTTTTGAGAGTTCATCTTCTGCCTAAGGTTTCATCAGGCGAGACAAGAGCCGTTCGTTTTTAAAATAATATCTCAATATTGATTTTTTAGGTCAATCCACTAAATTCTTACGGGAAGTGAATATCAAATAACAAATAAGTGAATGAAATAGAATATAAACGATATGTTTAAAATAAACAGTTCATTTAACTAATTTAAAGAAGAAACGCAAACTTTATTTTATTAAACCCCATTATAAAAGTTCAGAAGATTAACTTGTATCCACCTACTTTAGGTTTAAATTTGGAGTCAGTAGGTGCTGTTGATTTGCTAGACTGCGATGTACTGGATTGAAATTTGCCAAAATCTACTTTCTTATAGTCATATGGAGTAAAGTATTGATGTTTTCTCTGAAACATAACATTAAAAACAGAATTAAATGTTCTTTGCATTTCCTTTTTCACCAAACAATTTCAGTCACCCAAGTGAAGCTTAGGGTTGGACAAACCTGATGTCTGCTAGGATGATTCGGTTTTTGTCTTTTAGCTACCACTGAAACCTCACCGCCTACTACACCAACAGAACCTTCATTTTCACTTCCAACGACGACTGGAGGTGCATTTTCAACAGGTTCTTTCTTGACTACTTGTAACAATGCATTCGATGACTTGACTCTGTCATCATTTGGTTCGCAGACATCAAATTTCTGCAGCATCCTCCTTTTCTTACCAGGATTCTGAAAATTAATTAAGTAAAACAGTTACAAAACGATTTCTTTTCTCGTTCAGATATTATGTACTTGTTGGTTTCTTTGCATGGATGATGAACCTAATTAGTCAAACGTAACTTATTTGAAGACTGATCTGAATTGGAGAATTGCGAAGTTACAATTATTAATAATATACATTTTACAGCAGTAATTGTCAATTTTTTTTGTCACAGCGGGTCGGTAGAATTGCAGAAAACTTATTAAAATACCAATCAAAACAATATTGTGTTCACAATTCATCCGATAGAAAAAAAGGAAACATGCAAAATTTCCTTGGATAGATTCCATATTAATCACTCAGCATTTATATACATACAGAGTTATCTTCTCCATAGAAATAATATCCCAAGAAGTAAGAAGTAAAATTTTATCAACCTTTTCTTCTATGTCCTCCACAACTACACATGTTAAGGAAATGTTATGTCTAAATGAATGTCTAACAGATATTATTTAAGTATGAGCGCTAATGATCCCGAAGTCGATGCATAATAATAATAAAAGTACAATGACCTTACAATTCGATAGAACAAAGTTGATGTTATTACTACAAATCGAATTTGACTTCGAAACATCAGCATGGATTACTATTAGCTCCCCAGGCTCAGCAGAGGCTTACAATATCCACTCCCTGAAGGTTTAGAAGGGAATATTCTTCCCCTTTCTTAAGATCCAAAGGGATATCCTAACACCAAATATTTTTTTTGCGCTATGATCTCTTCTGGCCTCGAAATGCCCCCAAGTCTCAAACGGCCATCAAAACAGTGTCCACCTCCACCTGAGACGATCTTCAAATCTGCAAGAATGCTCTGAGCTTACTAGTGCTATCCTGTAAAGGATATCTAAACCTACTGAAGGCTAAACAGAGATTAGTCAACTTAACTTGCTCAGAGATAAGACTAGATGATAAAAATATATATTTGCTAACAATTATTAAAACTGTCCGGTAGGACAGTTGTATAAGGGTTGATCGTCAAAAACTGCACGAAAAAGTGTAACGTTGAAAAACATAGGAATAAAAGTAATGAAAAGTAAACTGTTTGGTCCCAGAACTGAAAGTATTCATTTTCTTGAATTATGATTGATGGACTTTCTTCAAACTTCAAATTTTCTTTGAAATTGGGAGTCTGTTGACGGTAAATACTATTGGTGTCGTAGGGAACAGGAATGGAAGTTCATTACCATATCTTGGTCCATTTAAATTACAAATCAAAGGCTCAGAAGATAAGTGGGAAGTGCACATTAGTTAGTTGCCTCTGAATGTAAAAATGTAAATGGAAACTCTAAAGAAATTTCGAATAAAAATAAATAATTTTATTTCAAAAAATAAACAACAAAAATTTTTTATAAAAATTATAAGAAAAAACTAACAATTTCGAATTAAAAAATACAGTTTTTTCTTGCTTTTATTTTAAACATAAATTACATCATTTGAAAATAAAAAGTTTTATTTTACTTTTATTGCATAAATCTATTTTCTAAATAAAAGTGTACGTATTGTTCCGGAAATAGAGCTCAATAACTTTATTAAAGTACAGTCATATATCGCATGCTTCCCGAGTAGAATCTTTTCTGTTATCTTTCTTTCTTCTATTCCTAAGTTGTTTGTTTTCATAATAAAATTTAATTGAATAGACACGAAATTCATAAAATGAGAACTTTCAATACTTAATAATTATTTGAAGGTAATTCAAAAGTAAAGGCAGAAGGAAATATTTCAGTAGTTTACATTTTAGACAAACAAGAATGCCTACAATTCTAATTCTTTTTCGGAGCAGAACACCAAAGATAAATAAATAAACCGAGTAAAAGTACTCAGTCGAGTAAAATCAAGGCTGGGGTTCTCGAGCTTCAGTCCACAGCCCCAATGCTTTTCCCCTTTGATTGCCACACCGTACTTTCTACTTTTACACAAACGATACCTTTTTTTTCTATTACGACGTCACAAAATAATGTGACTGGTTCCGCAAAGACTTAGTTCTACAGAAGATACAGGCAAAAATCTTTTCCATACGTGTACTATGTGTAACTTATGAGTAACTTAAAAAAAAAAAAAAAATCAAGAAAATAACGTAAAATGGGCAGACAAAACATTGAACATCTTTGCTTATAACTCGACTCAAGACTAATCTGACAGTGATGTAACCAACTCTCTCGTCAAGTTCTATCCTTTAGGGTGCGTACCACTAAGCGACCACAACAACCACGCTCACGACCGCGATTTTGCCCGTTCCACTTGCTTGCGAGCGTTGCGATCGAAAACCCAAGTGGAACGGACTGTGGGCGTTTTAACCGTTCATGTAAACATTACATATGGCGGCCTCGAAAATAAGTTAGAAGCTTGAAGAGGTTATTTTTTAATTTTAACCCCGTTTATAAGCAGTTATAATAAACTTTATTAATTATTGGTAAAGTTGACTTATATTAAAAGAATATATATAATTCAATTTTTTATATTATATTTTAGTGGAGTATTTATAAAATTTACGTTTAAATAAAATTAAAATGTCTTTTGTGGCAACAGTTGGATATTTATTAATAATGCTCTAGAAAGTTCTTTATCTAGTTCCGATTAGAGTGGAATGCAATTTTACAAAATCGCAATGATAAAAAGCGAAAACTTAAGCCACGTATTATTAGCTATCAGTGTAATTGATCTTTGTTCAGATGAAGAATTTAGAAGTTATTTCAGGTAAATGATTTTGTGTTATTCAGTGATTTAGTATGAAAAGGGATAAATAATTATTTATTTTTTGTAGACTTTCGAGAAACACATTCTATTATTTACATGAAATAATACTTTCATTTACATGAGATAATTTTTTCGGTCGCCATATTTTGTTTTAAAAATTGCGCCAACTGGGAACGCCCACTTCGACCCAGCTATTAAGGTGGGGCGTTGTGTGAGCGAAAATAGTGACGTCATTAGTGACGTTTTCGCCACGACCACAACGACCGCGGTTGCCAAGTGGAATGCCTGAAGGTATGTTTTGATCGTTGTGGTCGCTTAGTGAAACGCACCCTTAATTAACTGGCGAACCTCATGGAAACCTCCATGAGTACTGTATCATTCTATATTCAGCCGTTTACTCTAAGCGCCTATAGATGGGGGCTTGTAAGACTACAATAAATAAGCTGAAAATGTGCAAATTAAAAGTGCCGCTTTTCGCCAGGAAGTGCCAATGATATTGTGGAACGGACGAATCAACAGACCGAACATACACAAGCTAACTTTCCCATTTTATCAAAGATGCCGAGCTGAATTTAACTGAAGCATTATTAGCTACAATTTTCATTTACTTTTTGTAACTACACTTCTCACCAAACACCAATTATGTAACGAATGGAAAACAAATTACATATTTCCTTACTTTTTTTCCAGATAGTTACCCTAATTAATAATAAAAATACAAATATTAAAAGTATAAATAATATTTTAAAAGAATCGAAGCCAAATTACCAGTCTCCCCCATGGATTCTTAATCGAAAAGATATTCAAATATAAAATAACGTTGCTTAAATTTCTACGACAAATGAAAATAAGCTAAAAATTTCATTCTGTCCCATTTTAAGACACAATTAGAGAAATAAACCGTATTCTGGAATAGCTAACAAATTATTGCAACTATAATGGAATTATTTAAGCTTTTAGTTTAGATATTTACAACAATCACATTAGTTTTTATTGTTAGTGAAGGTAAAATTGGGGTAGTGATGATATTCTCTGGAACTAATGTCAATAAAAAACTTTGTAACTTAAAGTTTAAATCCATATATTAAAAGAATATATGAACAAAAAATAATATTTAAAAATTATATATTTCATAAAATTCCACAGCAGCTGTGACTAGCTTATTTTAAAAATTATTTGTTTTAGAAATCTTTGAAAAAATTAAGAAAACTCTTTATCACAAGATTGATCGGTGCTTGTGATTTAAATATATATGTTATTGAAAAAGTGAAAACTAACTTATATTGCAGGAAATATAGACTTGGGTGCATTGAATGAGAGGGACAATGATTACTCTAAATTATCACTTCGATAGATCATTATCTATGTCATTAATTCTTGGATAAAACATAGCTGCAAACGTAATGGATAAATAAAATTTGATAGTCAATAATATAAAAATAATTTCAGTCTAAACTGTATAATTGTAGGAGAGAAAATAAGTCTAATTTTTTTAAATTAAATAAAAGTAAAAACTCAACGCAAGAACAAAATTAGGACGCATCCATGGAATCGAGAAATCCTACGGTAATCATTTTTTCTCCAACTGAAGTCTCGCATTAAAAGCTTTTAATAGGAGGCTAGACTAACCTGAAGCACGCTTGAATAGCCATTATTAAAGCTGGACACAAATTTCGAAACCATATACAGCTGGTTTAATAAACACAGGCCCGAATATGATAAAAGAAATATTGATTCACAAAATCAAAGATTTTGTTTCTCATCTAACCTGCGCAACTCGGCTCTCCAATAACTAGAATCTCATTTCTAGTACAAGTTTCAACGCAAGCAAAGTTGGCTAGTAACACTAAAAAGCAAGCTGGTTTAACTATAAATTATACATATAGATTCAAATAACTATTTCTATAAATAATAAACGCGTGAAAAATATATAAATAATGATTTTAAAATTATTAACGTTAAATATAATTTTTTTTTTTTAAATCCAAAGACCAGTCTTTTTTCGTTTGAATTATTCGTTATTTATTTATTTTGCAATAATATTGATATTAACGTAAAGACCCTCGGAATAAAACGACGGAATATAGGGTTTGTGAGCCCTTCTTGAAAGACGTTCTCGTAGGCTGAGGCCTCCTTTTCTCTCTTAGCGCTGAATTCTCTATCTTCAGTAGAAATCGTGAAGATTGCCTGCACTGAACACGTAACAAGCTGTTATAAGTTTATACTTTTAAAGAATAAAAATAAAATAAAAAGGTATTTTCGAAAGTATAAAACAACTTTATTTTAGAGACAAATTACGAGAGACGAAAAACACCAAAACTTATTACTTCTTTCTCACTATTTTTTTTTTTTTTTTTTTGAAAAAAGAATGTCTTAAATTAATTTTGACCTATAATGGAGATAAATCATGGCAGCATCTCCTCCTAATTCCACCGCTTTAATGTTTATGTTTGCTGAATTTCTACAACTCCATACCTCACAAGCAGACTAAAGTGAGATCTCAGCGTTCTAGAGGATACCCCAGCCTAATAACAAAACTAGCACTTTCTTACTTTCAATTCTACAATGCAGGCCCTCAATAGGGAAGAGGCGATATCAATTCAGGTGTAGCAAACCAAAAGATCATCTTTGGTTTTCCAGGACAGACCGACAGTTAATGGAGCCTCAGGAGATCCTTTAGGAAAGCAATGAACGAGCAACTACTCATCTTCATCACAACACTCGGTTCATTTGTAAATCTGAACCTCTTTATCAGCGAGAGTAAATATCAAATTTTCTACATCAACCTGTTGGAAAAACTTTTTTTTTTAATTTTAGGAAAATTACAGCATTACCCCCCAAAGGCTGATCTTTGCCGGACAATAGATTTTCCTTTTGGGTGCGACTTTCTAGAAGAACGTGGCAGAGTGCAGATCACTTCTACTAGGATCTTGACGTTACTCTCTTCTGACAATCCATGTATACCAACACGAATATTCTCTTACACACAACCCAAAAAAAGGTAGGTGCTTAGGTTGATACCTAATCCTACTTAGGAGAACCTTAACCTTACCTTCTGTGGCAGAAGATCGATTAGGACGCAATAGATGTTTGTTACAAAGCTTCACCTATATCTAATCCAAACTCATTTTTTATTTTAAAACTGGTTTTCTGGGAGTAAATATTTTTTTGGTGAAATTTTGAGAAAATCTAGAGATTCGGTTTAGGTTTGATTTCCGTAGAAGGGATAACCATTCTAAGGTGGTTAGAAAGTAGATGACTCTACTGACAATTCGGTCCAACCACAAATCATAGCCACAAACAAACTACTTCTACAAACTCCCCCATCTATTTTTATAACCCGCACTGTCTCCAAGTAAGATTCACGCTTATGCAAATTAACAAATCATCTAATTCAAACTTATCAAATTAGCTCACAGTAAAGAATAAACTAAACAATGATTGCAAAGTCTAATGCAAAAATAAGAACTTCTAACGACAAGAAAAGAGTGAGTCCAAAGTACTTACCCTAGTAACTAATTACAAATCGTAGATCATATACATTGCAGAGGTAGATTACGACACTAACGAGAAGTGTGCGCCATATTGAGCTCCACAATAAGCCACAATTAACTAATCAGAATCCAAATTGCATTTAGTAGAATTTTAGTTTGAGTTCACTGGCGCTTGTTTACATTGCGAGGCTCCGACTTCACTCAATTTGAAATCTACTTTAAGAAGATAAAGACTTCCTTTTTTGATGTACATATTATTTCCAGTTCACAAATAATGCTTTTCATTAGAGATAATTCCTAGGATAAAAAAGTAAAAAGTAAAGTAATCGCCTATTTTTTCAGGCGGGCTTTATGTCCAACTACCAATTGGGTGCCGTGGACGGAGGCGACTAGCAAACATACTTTACTATTTCTCATTTAACCATTAAATAAAATGCAAGACCTAAAGACCGGGAATCGAACCCAGTACCACAATACATATTAGCTTCGCAGGTCTCGCCTCTAACCGCTCCTAGAATAATATGATGGTTAAAATTGAAAAAAAAAGTCTTTTGTTTTAAAAGCGAGCATTTAGACTTGGATTCCTGTCTTGATATTTACAGTAACGCTAAGTGTCAAATAAATTTGAATTACTTCTGGCTTTAATAGTTTCTGTAGATTCATCCACAGTTCGTTATGTTCAAAAAGTCTTCTTTTTATGCACGCGATAATATTATGAATAAAAAATCGCATTTTTTATTCTTTTTAAATTTTTTCACAGATATAATTTATTGACAAATGGATTTCGAAAGCACCGAAAAGTATCGCATTGTTGATGGAAATTTATCTGTGGAGTGATTTAGTGATACGCTTTTAGACCAGAAAAATGAATGGATAATTTCAGTTCGGATGACCTAGACAGAAAGTCTAAAAATAAGAACAGTATGATAATGTGAGACAGCAGAAAAGCAGAATAAGTTATGGCAAATTCTCTACATTAAGCTGATGAATCAAGCTTTGAAGATGGATGAAGAAAATCAGAAATAGATGTTAAAATGCTAATATGGGAGATATAATCAATGAACGGATAACACAATATGAAAAGTAAGTTTTAATGCAACTAAGCAATATTTACGAATTTCCGTTCATACGCTGGTAAATATTATATCAAACTCTTGGGAAGCAACTTGTAGAGGCTACACAGAATCAAGATACAAGTAACACCGTAACTAGAAAGATGACCAGAAAAAAGAAATAACATTCACTATAAAAATCCTCCTCCAAAAAATAGCGGGACTTACCGAACTGAAAATGGTATGGAGAAGGTGAATATAGTTCTAAAAAATAAAAAATATTTAAACTAATAAAAGAAGACTTACGTCAGCTGAAAGTGGTTCGGCTTTTGCCTCGATTGGTCTTTTTAAGATATTTTCCTTCTCTTGGGTATCTTCGGGACTTTCCTGTGTCTCTTCATTCTCTGGTAAGTCAGATGGAGGCGGTATGCTGTATTGCTGGAAACAGAAATTAATACCATTATAGACGTGAACGCGATTAAAGCATCCGGGAATTACAAACAGCCTTGTGACCGGCTAGGCCGCTAGGGGAAAGGGACGGTATCTTTGCGGGCGCCAGATAGCCGAAGCTATCAGATACGGGATCCCTAACCAGCCTCAAATAGAAAAATACCCTTAAGGGTGCCTCTGGCTGGATAGCTCACTGGTGAGAGGAGGGAGGGTCCTGGAGACAATCACTCGGGGCGATAGGGAGTAAAATAAAATTCTTTCTTGTGCTTAATGAACCAACAAAATAACTTTACTTAAGGAAAAATTCATACAAAAAGGAAAATTTATGCTAGATACAAAATAATAATAAAAAGATAAAACTTACAGACGATAGATAACATAAGCAGGCACTGGCCAGGCCGAACGTACGGTAGAGAATGAATTTTTTTATTTTTATTTTGGAATCTTGGCTGTAAATAGCACCTGGTCTTGCAGTCCAAAGTGCAAATTTACATTATGTAGCCGCTCCTGCCATCTACGACTATTTTTCGGTTACAGCCTGTACCCCACATCATTAAAAATAATCACGTAATAATCAATAATAACCCGATACCCGTCAAATATCTTTCGAATTACATACGTACACTCAATTGGAGCACAAAGTTTAAAGAAATCTTCAAAAAAATCTGAACAAAAGATTTGGTAAAATGTTGCTTCTGGTGAACCAATATATTATTGTGACAACCCGTAATGGTGTCACAAGTAAAATGATAAATTTCGTAGAAACCCACTATTTCCGGTCCAGACAAGCTCAAAACAGATCCTTCCGTTGGAAACTGCGCACGAACACAACACCTTCTCTAACTTACTGGAGAAAACAGCAAATGAAAAGTAACAGGTACTGCAACAGGACTTACAGTCTGTAACAGCCTTTGCTGGATTCTCTCCTCCTCTATCCTCTGCTTCTCCCGTTCCTCTTCCTCCAGTTTCCGGGAGTACGGCAGCACCTGTTTATAGCGCTGGTAGGGAGTCATGAACTTCACTTTCTCAATTATATTTGTCACCTCTTCCACGTCCTGTACAAAATATTGAAATTAGTTATTTGAGAACTTTTAATTTCTGCTGATCTCCTTGCTTCTGTTTAAGTTTTTAATTTGCAACGAAATCGGCCTTTTAACAATTCATGTAATACTGCTTAACATTTAACAAGTTGATTGAAACGTAAATTATACTAAAATGGTATATCAGAGAGAAGATTATGAATAATTAAAAATATAACTTACTGCGTCATATTGTTCAGAAGAGCCATTTTTGTCCAAATCTACGAATTCCTTTATGAAACAGAAGGTTATAATTAATAATAAACGTAAAATATTTCATATAAAAAATATTAATTTTTATCTCAAGTCAAATATATTAATAAAACTAATATATTACAAATAAATTTAGTAGTAAAACAAAATTAGTGAAATTTATATTTACATCGATTGTATTGACTATCAGTGATAATTTTGGAAGCGACATGCTAATAATGTCTTGTTTTAGACCATGATCCTCAGATTGTTCTTCATGATGTTTTTGCTGACCCAACAGTGTTGGATAGTCGTCCCTGAATTCCAGGCCGGAATTATCATGGATATAAGTACTAATTTTGGCTTCGATGTCGAAGTCACGACTAGCTGAAAACTGGCTGGAAGGTTTGGCAGACTCTTCTACCAATGGCTATAATAAAAACAATTTTGTGTCAAAACATTCACTCGACTGTCAGCAAGATTCTAACAGACACGTTTTTATAAAAAGAAAACTCCGAATTTTAGAATCAAATTTAATTCTTTCATCTCCAGAATTTACAGAAACGAATTTTCCAGGCAATGGTAGGAAGCTTTATCGATGAAATATCAAAAAAGTAAAAAACCCCGAGGACCTCAAAAAAGGATTATTTCCGAAAAAGTTCGGGATCCAAAATTTAACCTGATCCCAATACTTTTCTTGCCTAGTTCCTAAGTGAATACTGGGCTAGAATTGAATTATTTTTTTAATAAACAAATTAATTACATAAGGCTTGTAGCTTCCGTATATATTTTTGCGACCGAGAAATTAAGGATTATAGAATAAGGGATAGCTAGAAGCACTAGGGGAACATTCCTCTCTGAAGGAAGGTTGGTCTTCAAGCCTTACAACTCTTGACTCCTCACACCCACCAAATTACTCTTTGGTCCTGCAAAGCAAGCTCATTGTGGCGGTACTTGGATTTAGAGTATCCACAGCGAACTTTAGCTCAACATTACCCCAAACACACACACACACACACGCACTTCATTGCCCATTCCCATTGGTACATCTTTTAACAAACAAGAAAGGTATACACAGATCCAGAAGATCTAAGGGAATTCAGCTTTTGTAAGTCACTTCTCTGTAATCTACAACTTTAGTAATTACTGTAATAATTAATGTATAATACTGTATACTATAATAATTTATTTACAAATTACTACTGTATGTTCGTAAGAGAAGAAATACTTTTATTTAAATTAATGTCATGGTGGGAATGCCAATGTTTATGTACGTTGCAGTTCGTTTATGTGTACAGAAGGTTAGATTACGTTCCCAATTAGATAGTATTGCTTGATTTTACTTTTTGTTAAATTTATTTTCCTTTTTACTAATTACTTATTTTATTTTAATGATCATTATTATTACTTTTCGAACTGAAGAGAAACGTAAATTTGGTACCTCTTTAATGTAAACATATATTTACTGTGTCCTAAGCCCACTAGGTTTTTGTACTGCAATAATAAATAAATATTCTTGAAGTGTCAGCCGTATTTTTTGTTTTTTAATTACTTAAGGCGAGTCGACATCTAAGGTTATTGGCGCCTGGAGCTTTTTCCAGTGCATTACCGGCCTCTGGAAAGTGTTCTCTCGTTACAGACAACACTGCCCATCATCGGACTTACAGTGAGCTGTAAGAAGCTCCTGGAAAGAGAAAATATAAGGGTCAGCCAGCTGGATTCGAACCCGGTACCTCCGCTAACCGCATAGCTAAAATCCCTTCCCTTATAAGCCATTGCTACAATTCACTTCAACCCACCTTTGCGCAAGTAATTCAATGCCTCTTTTATACTAAGAAAACGCAAATAATTCGATACAAATTGTTTTCATCCACTTTTCGTTGGTAACATCTTCACCCAACTAAAAATCGGATGGGAATAAGTGGTAGTCCTAAGAAGCAAGGTCTGGACTGTAACAAGAGTGAGAAAAAAAGTTCGTCTCGAATATCAAAGAATCAAGCTGCCAAAGTACTGTTATTTTATCATTTTTAAATCAACTTATACAGTAAATTCACAACTAAATACTGATACATAATATTAAAAGGTCAGTGTTAAGAATTCGTATTAGATGACCTAAGCACCATCATATCAACACTATGTTTATGTATGAACAGTTCGACTAACTGATCGAAAAAAATAAACGCAGAATTTAGTTACCCTCCTATTAATCTAATTAATTTTCTTGTACATTTGTTTTTTGGTTTGTTTTTTAACAATATAAGGAATAAATCAATAAAAATAAACTCCAAAAAAATAATTCTGAGATGATTATTTAGAGAATTAATGTTCACACTGATCTAAAGAATCTCTTTTTCTTTTCAACGGTCGACGTACCATGATCAAAGGTTGGTCTTTAGCTTTCAAGACAATGTTGTGCAATGTAATCAGATGTTGTCTGACCGACGGAGGAATCGGATTGCAACAGGCTAGAATTCCTTGCATCTCTCTGGGCAATGTCTGACAGATCTGCATCATCATATGATTGGAGAGAATGTATCTGAAATTAGGGAAACAAAAATTATTACAAATTTGTCTCACAATTTGTGGACGAGAGTAAAAGTGAAGTAAATTGAGGACAATTTTTCCAGGCGGGCCTTAAACTACCAATTACAGGTTATGGCAGGGAGAAATAAAAGTAGGCTACACGAGGGTTTCGAACTGGAGTTCTGCCACTTACAAATCTACGCTTCATAATCACTACACCAACACCTGCCCCTTCTTGAGGCTAGCAGATAAATGCTTAAACGGTACAAGCGTATTAATCAGCACTTTTTATAATGATATGAACGAAATTGATTAAAATGCTCCAATCTAATCTAATCAGTCCAATCTCTTTGTTTAGATTTTCCAGAATTCTGCAACTAATAAGCCTGGACCACAAGAGTACGTAGATAACTTTGATACACCAACTCACCCTGGACTTTCATCTTCTTCTCTCGCCATTCTGTCTCGCCATTTGTAAATTTCCTTTAAAGCGTACAACTGTCTGCTGTCAAACAATCGCTTACTCTTTCTATACAATGTCATATAGCTGTCCTCGGTCAGCAACGGTTTGTGATAAATCTGCAAACAGTTCAATTAAACGAAATTATAATTTAATTTTGGTAAAGATGTTTACTTGTTAGCTACAGCTAACCAGCGTTTGAACTAAGAACAAAAAAACCTTGGATCGCAAAATGAGCCTTGGATCCCCGAATAATGGGGGTGGTCTGAACTACAAGCTGCTTGAGGAATTTCGTCCTCCAGTTAATTAATTCTGGAGGCAATCTGACGCCAAGTGGGTGATCTTGCTATCATAGTATAGAAGAACATTTTTTTTTTCTCTGTTGTCTAAAAAGGAGGCTAGAACATCATAGACTCTAACCCAACTGTGCTGAATAGAGTTTAGGTATGGTCCTTTGGGAAAAATCTTGAAATGAACCACTCCTTCAAAGTTCCAACAAATTATCTTTACTCAGGCAGAAGAACTTAATGAGGAACTGGCTGGCTGGGCACGACAAGATTTTCGATTGTTTACATAATTGAAATGTATTCAATTTTTTTTTTGGAAAGTGACAATTCGCTTAACAAATCGTTAAAATTAGTTAAAATTTTAAAAAGACTTTCGATGTCACAAACTCTATGCGCCTTTTGATGAGGTGACAATTCGAGGATGCTTTCAGGCACCATTATTAGTGGCCATTTATTGTTGAGTGAGACATTCCTAAATCACTTGCAAGTTTCCTAGAGCTTATTCGAGATTCAGCTCAGCTCATTTTGAAACATTTGAGCCAAAAAGTTGAGGACGCTCTGACTTTGCTTCTTTAAAACTCTTGTTACATAGTATTAACCACTTAAGCTCAAGTAATCAGTATTAAATAAGCAGACCATAGAACAATATCCAACGCTATTTATGTATTCAATTAAATGGAAGAGAAAAAACCAAGAAATGTTGTAAGAAAATTAGTTTTTACGTTTCTGCTGATCATTCACAAGTTTATTTAAAAAAAAGAAAAATCATGATCACAATTTCTCTTTAACGAGAAAATAATTCAGCGCAAAGATCGATCAGAAGTAAAATTGACACTTACACGTTTGCAAGTTTCAGTGCTACGTTGATAGACCACGTTCAGTAAGTTGTTGAATCCGCCGGCTCGACTCAGTAGCTCGTTGTTCATCATTTCATATATATAGATGAGGTAATGGGTGTCGGTACGAGCGTAGTTCTTAGCAGCTTCCGGTAAAGGTCTGTCACAGACATAAATATGTATTATTTCAGCAGTATTCTCTGATGATAATAAAAACCACCATTACATCCGGTAATGTTGATTTGATTGCTTATCTGCACTTTTAAACCTTTTTTTTTGTAAATGTGTAAATAGTTTTAACCAATAATTGTAAATAAGAGAAAAATGAGTGCCATTTGAAGCACGACGTGAGTAATTTCGGAAGTCATATTTTTGTTACCATTTTTTGTTTGCGCCCTGTGTTAATATGTGTTCTCACATTACAAGGCTAAATATGAGCCTAAATTGTTAAACTTAGGATTCAAGATTGGCGAGGAATCGGTCAAATAAAAAACAAACTCGTCTTCTTGGCAACGTTTCGACAAATATATTATCCTCTTCAGGGCGTGCCTAAGCGGGTTGGTTGAGTTAGAGTTTCCGTAACTGAAGAGGATAATATATTTGTCGAAACGTTGCAAAGAAGACGAGTTTGTTTTTTATTTGACCGATTCCTCGCCAATCTTGAATCCTAAGTTTAACAATTTACGGTCTCGAAACCTATATATTCTAAAATTTAAACACTATTAATATCATCCTTTCCTACAAATACAAAGAATGTTTTCAGATAAATGCCTGAATAGCTGATGTATTGAATAATTTTACTTAGAATAACAACCTAAATATCTTCATTATGTTTCTAAGAATAGTTTATATTCATAAATTTTTATTTTTAGTGTCTGCATTGGACTAACTAAGCAATTAGAGACTTAACTTTGTGTTTAATTATAATTATTAGTCAACACACACATTCTATTATAATACAGGAATGATTTCTGCACCTTTTATAGTTAAGAGGAGGTAATTAAAATACTGTGAATCAAAAATTATTAAATTTTGCACGAATTATTTTATATTTTTAAAAACTACTTTTTAATAATGAGTACCTTATTCTCCAATCGTACAACTGGAACTTTTTATTTGATTCAACGTTGCAAAACTTTTTGAGAAGATAGGAAAGTCCCAGTTTTGGATAAGAGAGCACCTTGGCCGCCTGGTAGGTGTCAAACATATTCACAACGTACAATCCAAGATCTCTCTGCAGCCATTCGATGTCCGAGTCACCGCTGTGAAATATCTGTTTGGAAAGGAGAAAAACAAAATAAAGCTTTTGACTAGAGAGGGGGGGGAGAGATCGCTGTAAAAGCAGAGGCTTCCCAACAGACGACAGACATCCTGTCGGCGTTGACTTAAAATGAATTGACTAAAACGCAAAACTAATTTTACCAGAAAAATTATTCAAATAACTTTTCACATAAATTTAGAGAAAATTTATGTAATTATCGTCAAACTCAGGATTAAATAAAGATACGATATTTAATCTTTTTTTATAATATAAACGACGTAAATTTGTACATTATACAGAAATGGAACTCGGGAGGAATAAAAAAAAAGCCCTCTACCTCTCACAATTCCCTTTCATAGAAAAACTGATCAACAGACAAACACGGGCCAAGAGAGAGAATAGAAAGTTTAAAAGCAAAATGGTTAAAACTATTTTTTAAGAAAATCTGTAAAGAGGAAATAATCCATTCTGTAAAGTAGTACTTCCGATTAGTATTTCCTTAAATTCTGAATTTTAACAGCACATTGAACTTTGTTTTACAAAAGGTAGGCATAGAACCATACATTATAATCAAATGGTCCCTACTCCCAATAAGTGTCTACTTAATCGCATTTTCTTAGAAAAAATTTTCAAATTTAAGTTGTTGGCCATCATAAGTACAATGTGTGTTCATAGTTTAAGGAAATCGTTGGTGTCATTTTCTTTTTAAAGAAATTCTTCAAAAAAAAGTTAAAATATCCGCTCAGTGGTACCGGTAGTACAAATGAATACCAGAGTTTCAAGTTTCCGTCCATTTAGGACATCAATATAAGGGTTTGCGTGAACATATCGGACCCTCATATAATGGAATCGCAGGGATTTTGTTCTTTTTAATTATCAATTTTGCATTATTTATTAAAATGACTCCACCGACGGTCTATGACCATGGTGAGTCTACAGTATTTGTAAATGTTTTAAATTGGTAACATTTAAGGTATTATGTATAATTGAATAGAATATTACTATTATTATAGTATTCAATTCAAAGGTAGTTGTGTGAGATTTTGTTCGCCTACATTACAGACAAGTCCCTCTGGTAGGCCCAATCTAAAGTTTCAAATTCCTGTGCTTTTAGTTTTGAAGCTATTTCTTCTTTCATACACATCAATTTCTAAAAACCTCGGACTCAAAATCAGTTTTGTGATGAAAATTTGAAATAAAATAAAAAAAATGTGATAATTAAGTGCATCCTACTGGTACGTATTGAATATTAATTACACGTAGGGAAGGGATTAGCTATGCGGTTAGCGTATTGGATTCCCACGCGGAGGTCCCGGGTTCGAATCCAGCTGCTAACCCTTAGATTTTCTCTTCCTAGGAGCTTCTTACAGCTCACAGTCCGGTGATGGACACGGTGTTGTCTGTAACGAGAGAACACTGTCCGGAGGCTGGCAGTGTACTGGAAAAAGCTCCGGCCGCCAAAAACCTTAGATGTTGGCGCGCCTTAAATCATTAAAAAAAAAATTACACGTAGTAAGATCTGAAAGTGCGTGTACTATAAAAAGCGTAGAACTTCTAAAGTTGGATTTGTTTGTGGTTTAGTTTTATACACAATACTATTGTTCGCAACAAAATAAGTGGTATATCCAGTTACATACCTTCAATATAGACGGCTTGGTGAAAACTTCGTTTAATTTATAAAGAATATGGCGCAGACACAAGGTGTCTATAATATAGTCTTTCTCTCGGGTGGATATTTGAAGCAGGCAAGTGATTCCCATAAACGAACGATAAGAATGATGCTGGAATACATAAAAATTAAGAATAACAAAAAATAAAAATAATAATAATGATAATAAACTAAGTATATAAATTCATATTTTCTTCAATAATTGAACTATATTTGGTCAAATAGAGCGCTAATTATAATTGCCAACTAATAGATAATTTTTTTACGAAAAACTCGAATCTCTTGGTGTCGAAACATGTTAAAAATACATCTACATAATTACAGATAGTAGAGTAGAAGAGTTTCAAATTTCTCCCTTAATATAATTGACACTGGAAGATAGTATCTATATCTCAGTAACCTAGACGGCAAAAAGCGAATCTGGCAAATAAGACTGGTTTTACAAAACTGAAATCTAAAGATATTACTAAGCACCACAAAAATTTGTAATAGGTCCAAATAAATTTTGCTGCGTCAGAGATAGATTAACAGAGATTGATTTCTACTTCCCTTATGTTTTTTCGTCTTCCACTAAATTTGCTACTCAAAGATATTAAATCAAAAACATTATCCAGCACTTCCAATATCTGTTTTTAGGTGTGATAAACAAATATATATATTTGGTCAATAATCACTTATCAATTTTCGTTTAATGTTTTTAGCGCATTGCTATAATTTATATAATCCATTTTTAGGTTATTTTATTTGTTTATTGTTTTTGAGCATTTTTACGAAGGTAAAATCTGGGCTTTAACCGTAAATGAATAAATAATTTATTGCAGTTGAGTAAGACTCAACTTAAGAGAGATAAAACTCCATCCCATAAAGAACAGAAAAAGTCACAACCACAATAAAAAGAGGCGCACCTCAAGATCCACACTGATCTCTTTTTGCTGTAGAAGTTCCTCTAGAAGTCCATCAATTTGACTTTCTGCCTCTATCACTACCAGTGGAGTTTTCTCTATGCTGCCAGGTAGCTGAGCTTTACTGATGCTTTGCAGTCTTGATTCTTCCACTCTGAACAGTTCCAGCTCGTAGCCATACGGGTGGGTGAAACTAAAATCAAATATGTTCAACAATTATAAAGCTATATTAAGATTGTTAAAACAGTGTTGACCAAGATGCAAATGACTTGTAAGGTTGGTACCCACTAAATTACATTCTAACAACTGTGAACTTACCATTCATTGTCCTTTTCATCTCTGGTTAACAGTATGGACAATGGTTTCAAAGCATTAGGTTTTTCTTTAATCTTCGGTACCCAAGTTTCATTGCTGTTGTCTATCTGAAAATGGTTGCAATTTGTTATTAGTAAAAACGGATGTTAGTGATGATGATTAGGAAACTATTTTTCTATGGATAAGCATTTTTCATTCGGAATTATCTCAACATAAATTTAATAACGCTTACCGCTTTAAAGCGTAAATGAAAAAAAAAAATTCTCTTAAACTGCCAGGAATATTTTTATATAATAGATAATAATTATATGATATTTTCATATAACAGAAAAACTATATGAGAAAAGTGTCTGTTTAATGAAGGAAATTATAATTGGAAAGGGTACAAATGTGGATACAAAATTGTTTTTTGATTTACGAAAACCGAAAAGTTACTAAATTTATCACTACTTAGCTCTTTTTCTGAAAATAATAAACATCCCCATATTTATTAATTAAGATATGGAAAATTTTACCTAAATTCTCTTTATTAAAAATTGAAAAGAACAGAAAAGCAAGGTAAAATTGTCTCGTATTGGCGAGATCTTTGCTCGTAAAATACTTTTAAAATTTGTTTTAGTAAGCAATGAAGATAATTTTGTTTTCCTTAGTAATTTAGGAACTGCAGAAATAATCCGTCAAGGCCCGCGTGGGGCTATAAGGATAATTGTAGGTCTATTAACTGGCCACTGCAGGCTCAGAAAACACATGCATCGCATGGGCCTGGCAGATGTTAGCCTCTGTAGGTTCTGTCAGGAAGAAGAGGAAACGGCACTGCACGTGTTGTGTCAGTGTGAGGGGCTGGTATGGCTAAGGATGTTACTCCTTGGGGGAGGAAAAACCAAGGGCTGTGTGCTTTACCTAAGAGTCGCTCTCCAGCATTAAGAGTCCTGATTAAAAGGACAGGTCTGGAGGGTGAGCTTTAGAGATCCAAAGGGGTCGTAGTGGCGTAGGCCTTGAGGCCGCACTAGTCTAATCTAATCTAATAATTTAGGAAGTTCTTAATTTCTTTCATGCCATACAGAAAGGATACAAACTAATAAATAATAACGTTTCCAATAAAAAAGGACACATTCTTTTGGTTTCTCTTTTAGGAATGTTTACAGATTTTCTAGCTAGTTTAATTTAACTGCAGGTGAGTTAAAATGATTTCTTAAAGAATGATCCTGAGGATGCTACATGAAGTTAGAGGTGAATATAGGTATCTTCTTTATGAAGCCAAACATAACCAAACCATACCTTTTCTTTAAATTGAATCTGCGGTTTTGGAATCTTGGATTGTGAATTCTGCTCGTTCCGACGAGATAATGTTGCAACGGGAAGCTCTTTATAATTACTACTGGAATTAAAAAACTGCTTTTTATTCCAAGATTCACAGATATTCTTGGCCGGTGTAAAAGCCTCTCCAAAATCATTGCCCAAAGCAATAGGATTCCTTCCGGTGCCGTCCATTTCATGTAAATTCTTGGATACTCTTTCCAAAAGGATATCATTCATGTCTATTATAAGATCGAATTTATCATCGGGACATTGTGCTGCAATTGACCGCTTACTTCCACAATAGTGCAACAACTTCTGTATTCTGTAAAATAATTTACGTACATAAAAAAATAATTCTAAAATTCAAAGTAGGCAATAGTGTAAATGGTCTCAATTTAAGAACAAAATTCATTAAAACTATGTCTAGTTGGAAATTCCAATGCTTAAAATCTATGATGGGTTCAGATGGTCGGTCACTGAACATCAATATTCAACCGAAATGCAGCTTCAATGAATGGATTTAACTTTTCTTCTTTTTTTTTTTTATGACAATCGCAAGTTAGAACCTTGAAAATAGTTGAATAATGTCATATTATATGTTCTTATATTTTACTTTAAACAGGTATTAAACATTTTGATACAGATTGCATAGCAAAATGGAACACACAATCAAAATACTTCAAAGAACAGAATTAGTTTTATAAGAAAACAATTTCTTTCTGATACTATAACACATGGATTTAAAAGTGGTAAAGATCTCAATTTAAACGTTTCATAATTCTAAACACATAGTATTGTACTTGAAACTAGAAGCATAAAGTTGTTTCATATTTTATGTTTTATTAATTTTTATTAATGTAGGAAGTAACAAAAGAAACCAAACTCTTACATGTTTTGCAGTTCTAACTCTTGCTCTTTCATTGTGTTCTTAAATTCTGGAATGGTTGCATATGACGAGTACTGTTTATCTGCAGGAAAACAATTCGACCATTTTACACAATTCATAAGAAATGGATATGCAGTCTGTAAACAAAAAATAATAAATAGGTTAGAGTGAATATTAATAAAATGTTAATCTCCTTGACAATGAGCAGCGATGTTTCATGGTACAAAAAATAATTATAATACCTGAATAAAATCTTCAAAACTACTGCAGCCAGGTAAAATATCGTCTTCTTTAACCAAATTCACTTGTTCACCATCTTTACTGGTACTAGCACCTTTGTTAACATCCATTTTTGCGGCTTATTATTTATTTATTTTTCCTAATTTTGAAACTAAACATATGCTATGATTTTGCCCAAACGTTTTGAAAACCCTTTTTTTATCCAAATAAATAGAGATACACAAACGAAACTTTACAATTTACCACTTACCGCCATTTTGAAATAATGTTACAGGATGTAAAATAAATTTAATTTTTATCATCAGACAAATTCATCAACTATACCAGTAAATTTTCACATTCTCAAACAAAATCCAAATTAATTAGCTACAATTTTGTAACTTAGATTTAAGTTAAAAAGCTGATTACACGTGTTTCTTTTCATGGTTTTAAAGAAGGAGGTTATAAACACAACAGTACACAAAAATGATTCAGGTTATGAATTGTATTACTTGCTTACAATGTTAGTCTACATGTACAAATAACCTTTATTGAATCCTAAAAAGTTAAAATATTTTGATAAGTAAAGATTTGGTCCAAACAGTCCTACAGTTCAATGAAGATTTTTATAATTAAATCGAAGCTCTGGAAGTAACAACTTTTCCAGGTTTTGTCCCATCTCTTGAATCTACACTTTTTCTTTTCTTTTTTGTTAATCTTTTTATTTTACGCTTTAACCTATAGTTACTTTGTAAACAAAGTTCAGCAGAATATTGTAACTTTCGTCCAGCCACTGTTAATTTTCTTATCATGTCATACGAAGTAGACAACAGTTCAAATTTTGAACATGCAGGATTCAATGGTTCAGATGAAATTGACTCCCAAAGATCCTGATATAAACCACGAAGAGCTTTCCGTCTTTGTCTCTCTAAAGCGGCGTGTTTAGAATCACCTTTTCCTTCATCATCTGTCAACGAATCGTACGAAAAATTACTTCCATCTGAGCTTTCTTCATTTCCAACTAATGCACAAATATTTGGTTTTGTTTCTGTTTTATATAATAAGTCATTTTCTTTAATAATCTTATCAACTTGTCCATCACCACAATTACCACCAAACGCTAATTCCGAACAAGAAACCACAGAAGAAATCTTAAGTTCGGACCCGCTTGCATTTTTAGTATTATATTCTAAACTTTCTTTATTTGTCTCATCTTCTTCTTCACCACTATAATCTGAGATGACTATCTCTTCTATATCATCATCAAATTCTAATGCTTCTAAATCAACTATATCTTCATTCACATTTGACATGTTCAAGGGCCTCCTCAGACCCCACAAACGGTTGATGTCTAATTTACATTTACTGTTCTTAACTGTACACCACGCGCCGCGGTTATTTCTACTAAGTCACTCCTGCTACAGCTACTGTTGTGATACTGTGATAATTTTACCTACGGAGGTGCACTTGACTGGCAGTGGCTGAGAAACAGGGTTGCCAGATAAATAGATTTAACAACAAAAATATTTAAGAATGTAGCAAATAAGACAAAAACTATTTATCTAAAAATTTAAAGCTTTACAGTTGTCAATTTCTAAAAAGAAAATATTGACAGAATTAAACAAAACATAAATTTAAAGAAAATTGTTCCGTTTAGCAATGGCAAATCTGCGTTACCCCTACAAGCTTCAACTTAACCCCACTCCAAATCTTTTCTTTTTTTACGACTAACCAAGATTGACGTGCGAAGCCTTTCGAAAGTACAATATAGTACCTTTTTTATTCGAAACTTATTGTTTTATTTATTTAAATTAACAATTATAGTAAATGTTCATTGTTCTTTTACATTAATTTAATTCAAGTAACATTTAAAATTGTAAAATTTAATTCTACATTTCTAAATCCTCAAAATCCTTTTGATAAATCCAGACTCATTTTTGCTTGATCTTTTCCTCCCCACGTATTCCAAATATTGTTGCTGAATTGTTTTGCAGAAATAAGATGTTTAATATATATTTTATCGCCCGAATATTTACAGATTATAATCAAAAAGAAAAAGATTGCCAGAATATTTGGAACATTATTTTGAAAACGTCTAGTTTAAAGTTCGTAGGCTTAACAAACGTTTTGAATTTTTTTAGAAATATTTAAAATTAAAAATTAATTCAATTTTTACGATAATACAATGTAAATAATTTGAGTACGTCTAAAATTCAAAATATAGTAAAACTTATATTCCCTGTTCCGTGTAAATCATCTTTTGTTGACCTGTGTTTGAATAAAAAAAAAAATTGGTCAGCTGATCTTTTAAAATTCCAAACATTGCTGAAAAAACCAATTAAGGACTGCGAAGTTCATTAAACTAGACAAAATTCACTCTTTGAAATAAATTATGAAATAGCCATCTGCCAACGACAGTGGCACTTGCTTTTAGTTTTTAACTTAGATAAGTAGTAATAATATAACTTAGTAATTAGTAATTCATAAAAACAGAATTGAAAAGCCGGATCTTATCCGGTTAATTTTATGAACACAGGATATTGATAAATTTTTTAACAGAAAGAGAAAATGAATCAACTCTGAAATGAACACTACATTCCGCTACTGTAAAGTTTTAGGGAATTACGGGTTGCAAGGTTTAATATTATAAATAAATAAATGAAACCAAAATACGAATATTGTTATCAAAAATAACTTATATTAATAAAACATTTATTTATTTGAAATAAAAATTTGAGTTTGACATTTATAATTTTGTGTGCAGGTTAACAATCAACAAGTGGGCGTTCCACAGGTAGGTTTGGTTGTTGCTGGTTGATCAACAATGGAAGGTTTATTGTCGTTGATAGTCGGACTTCTTGTGACAGTGTTTGTATGTTCATTTATTATATTAATCATATTATGCAGATATAAGAGTGTTAGAAAGAGAACAGCGGTGTACATGAAAAGACTGGCCAGAAGCGAACTTAAGTGAGTTCCTAGTTACACTACTTTCCATTGCATGAACAAAACTCAGTATTGGTTGTTGATGAAGACGGGATAACTGTTTCTTTCCTATTTAATTTATGAAATATCCGTTTAAGATTGTAATTTTCCTGTAGCAGCAGTTCAACCGTATGTTCTAGTTTCCTTTCTTCAGTCACCAATTTATTGACGGTACGAATTGCCATATTAAGGATGTCTTGTACTGTGCATCGTTGGAAATTCAAACACTCGCCTGATGCATTAATAATTGCATCAATAAGAAGAATGACAGGGTTTACTTTTTTATTTATTGTATGTTCGTTTCTTGAGCTCTCAGTATTTTTATTTTCAACTGAAGTTGAGGAATCCTCGGCCAAACATTTTACAGTTTTGTGTTTTCCCTCAGCTAATAAGTTATTATAATCTGACTCTGAGCTGTAATAATGTTCGTTAAAAGACAGATTTTGCTCAAGTTCCTGATCATTTCCAGAAACTGGTACACACTGGAACCCTAATTTATTGCAATAATCATGATCCCCATCCAACAGTCTTCCTTCTCTTTCTTGTTCCACGTCCGTCATTGAGGCATAGTTTTGGACTGATTCACAGTTATCCTGTTCCCCAAGTGTCAAACATCCTCCTTTTCTATCAGCAGATGTACCAGAAAATCCTGACTCAGAACAATGTTCTATTCTGGTTAAACTTACGTTCCTATCTCTTTGAGACCCATCTGGTATCATAGAGGCATTACATCCCAACATGTAATGTGAAAAACTTGAATTAATCTTAAGCTGAGAATCTGTGCAATGATTTGAACAAAATATTTCTTCTTGAGTAGAGTGCTTATCTAATTCAAATACAGGACAAGAAACTACTGAAGAAATCCTTAGGTTTGAATAATTTGTTGTGGGAGTAGATTCTATAAAGTCATCTTCATTGTCGTCTGAGATAATTATCTCTTCAATATCGTTATCAAAAACAGTAGTACCCATATTCAACTTTTTGATTTTGCTGACTTATTTGAAGAAAAAACTTGAGTATTATGATGAAAAATTAGGTTATCATTTATGGCTCAGGATGGCCAACTCAAAAAAGTGACTGCAAACTTTAAAAGACAAAATATAATATGAGTTGAGGTTTGAGAATCATCCAAAAAAATTATAGTTATTTTCCTTTTAATTAAATGTATATTTACTCTTAGAATTACTTTAATTAATAAAAAAAAAAAAAGCTCTAAAAAAATGAGAGAATTTTTCTCATTTCTAAGAAGTGAAACAGTCTTTTTGTAATATTTAAAGAAACTAACTTTAATAATCGTACAATCTATAATATAACTAATATTGGCGTAAAAACTTTTTTAAATTTAAAAGGGTATTTTTTCTCGAAATCTAATATTTATTTATTGAGCTATTTTATTATTTACTATTTTATTTTTAGAGCGGAGAATTTTGGTTTAAATGCTATATGTAGTTAGTTATCTTTTAAAGACGAAAACTAGTTTAGTAGAAAAATGCAAGCGAATGGATTAGATTATAAGTAACTTCATACATTTACAAAAGCGTAATCATATACAATTGTTGATCATGATGGTTTTCAGTCATTCGGACATGGAGCTAATAGATAAATCGTCAAAAAGAAAACATTGGGATGTATTTACGACAAAATCCAAAACTAACAGTCGAGATAGAATTGAAGAACGGTGCGAAGAGGTGTTGTCTATTTGCAATACAATTAATCTGTCAAGAAATGACGTCTCATTCAGCGATCTCAACAAACTTTATCAAATAATTCAGGTATTTAAAGTACTTAATGCTAAACAAAAATTTGGCCTCTATTATTTATTCTTATAAGAACGTTAATATTGTGAGATTGAGATATGTAACCTCTAAAGTTAATTTATTTTTCATTCTCGTTTCAGACGGATTTGTTTTTATTTCTCTGTAACTTTATTTTACTAAATTCGTTTTTGTCTTCTCTTTCTAAAGGTAAGTAGAAACATTACTGAAGAAGCGAATTGCAAAGCAAATAAAGAACACATCGGTCTGCTAGAAAGGCGTACCACAAGATTATTGAATGAAGTATCACAGGCTCTACGTAAAATGGAACATCAGTTGTCGGTAATTTCATTTTACAGATTCTACTAAGCTAGATGTGAATATGGTAAGGCTTTGAAGCCTAATTCGTAAAGGCTGACTCTGGGTAGTTATACCACACACAGACTTCGCTGACTTACAGAATTCTTACTTTTTCTTAACCCTCGAAAGAGAAAGCATTGAAATCGTACAGATTACTTTATATGTATCCCCTGAGTTCGAATTCGAATAAGTGGCTTTAATAATTGGTCTCTTTGACTCTCTGTAAGACTATTAGCTGTAAAAGAAACATTGCAGGGTGTTCAAGTATAATTTCGCCCATTTTTCTAAGAAAGTTAGCCAACCGGAGCTATTTTAATAAATAGATTTTACATTTTGTTTTTAGTTTCTCGGAACTAGATCATTATTTGTACCAAATAATTCGGTAATAAATAATTCATTCACACTTAAGCTCGTAATTTCAGCCTGTCAGAAAGTTTTGAAAAACCTAATGTGTTTTTATTTAAATTTGTCTCTGTTATCTATCCTTTTTGATTTGTCTTGCTACTTACTATTTGGGCTTATGAGAACTTCAACTTCACCTGTGTTTTTACTCTCAATATTTCGCCCCCACATTCATCAGATCATTATGAAACCCTTAATACTTGTAGAAAATATCAGTCTCGAGTAAAAAATGAATTCTAACGATGAATTAGTTTAGGAGATGATAGTTTAAGAGCAGCTAAATTTTTGCCAGATTATAAAGCCCTGTATTTACCCTGAATACCTCGCTATACATTCATTAGATCATTGTGAAATCAACTTAGCTCGTCGATCCTCGAAAACCAACTTTCATTAGCTTGCTACATTGGGGCTTCTTTATACTAAGCAGTTCATCACAAAATGTATTTCCTGTAAACCTTAATCTTACTGTTAAGCCGCGTACCATCCTTTCTCGGCGGTACCGTTTGACAGTTCTCCATCTCGCCTTTTTCTGTTTCTCTCTCTCTCTCCTTATTCCAATTTTTACGCGTTATTTTTCGTTAATCTTTTCCTTTGTTGTCGCCGCCAATATCTTATTTTTCTGCTCTTTTGTGGTTTGTTTATTTCTCAGTTCCCTTGGTTTCAACCTTCCCCTTCTCTATCCTCTCTTAACCGTGGGATTTTTTCCGTCTGCTGTAGTTCAGTACTAGTGATGGGCAGAACGAGTCCGTCTTTGGACTCGTTGGATTTGAATCAGTTCCAGGGTTGGAATCGATTCCAACAACTCGTTCACCGATTCCGGTCTCTGTACTTACCCTATGCATTAGTAAAAATGTCACGCAATTCATTAAAAAATATCATTAAATGTTAGCTTTCCCAGTTAATAACAAAACTATATTTCTTTAACACACATTGAGTACTATCCCTAATTTCCAATTGCACTGATAAATATAAAATTAACAACGTAACACAAAAATTAACATAAAAATAGACTAGTCAATTATAAAAATTAAAGCAATGATGTTTAGTCATTATCTAGCTTGACCACTGGAAGACTGGAGTTAACGTGCTTCAAGAGGATCCAAGGTAGAGAAACGGAAATGGGTAGGAAATTATTCCCATAAAAAAAATTCTAACCCTTCAAGCAAAATGATAATTACTCATAAATAAAGAAATATTTATTTACTAGGACTTGTATATCAAGCTTTAAAAATATTATCTTATTATCTTACGAAAAGAAAAAGCTGTGTGCTTAATCTTTAACATAGCGCTGGACACTCTTATTCTTATCTTCATTGGGTAAGTTTAACCGTGTACATGACCGTGAGACAGTCAAAGTAACACTGAGCCAAAATTTAGTATTACCTAATTGGTTTACTTACTGCAGTATCCCTCCCACTCTATCACCAATTTCACAAACATTCATCGATTGGAAATAATTTTTAGTTAAATATTCGTTTTATTTGAATACAAAAAACATTATAACGCTTTCTTAAGATGATTTTAATTTTTAAAATTTGTTTTTGTCCATTACTCTTAAATAATACGAAGAATTTCAAATAAAATATAATATACAAACACAATGATCTAGTATGCAGGTGGAGTCAGTCCTCGTTACCATAGCAATGGAACCGTTAAACAACTCCGGTTCCAGCTCCAGCAATTTCTATTGGCTAGATTCAGTGAACGAAAAAATGGAACGAGTCCGGTTTCAAAAGGATTTAAATCACTCCGGATTCGACTCCACCAACTCCAGTGGATTTAACCAATGAAAATGCTAGAGCTGGGCCGGATTCGTTTAACGGTTCCGTTGTCATGGTAACTACGACTGACTCCACCTGCACACTAGATCATTCTGTGTTTGTATATTATATTTTATTTGAAATTCTTCGTATTTTATAAGAGTAATGGACAAAAACAAATTTTAAAAATTCAAATCATCTTAAGAAAGCGTTATAATGTTTTTTGTATTCCAATGAAACGAATATTTAACTAAAAAATATTTTCAATCGATGAATGTTTGTGAAATAGGTGATAGAGTGGGAGGGATACTACACTAAGTAAACCAGTTAGGTAATACTAAATTTTGGCCCAGTTTTACTTTGACCGTCTAGCTGACATGTACACGTTCAAGCTTACGCCAATGAAGATGAGAGTAAGAGTGTCCAGCGCTAAGTTTAAGATTAAGCACACAGCTTTTTCTTTTTGTAAAACAATAAGATAATATTTTAAAAGCTTGATATTCAATTCTTAGTTAATAAATATTATGAGTAATTATAATTTTGAAGGGTTAGAATTTTTATGGAATAATTTCCTACCCATTTCCGTTTCTCTACCTTGAATACTCTTGAAGTAAGTTAACTCCAGTCTTCTAGTGGTCAAGCTAGATAATGACAAAACTGCATTGCTTTAATTTATATTTGACTAGCCTATTTTTGTGTTAATATTTGTATTACGTTGTTACTTTTATATTTATCAGAGCAATTGGAAATTAGGGATAGTACTCAATGTGTGTTAAAGAAATATAGTTTTGTTATTAACTGGGAAAGCTAACATTTAATGATATAATAATATAATAAATTGCGTGACATTTGTTCTTATGTTTAATCGTTCCAAACCTTCTGCTGCCTCATTTTCATTTTTATTTGCCTAAATTTTTTGGGGCGGGGCGGAATCACTTTTTTTAAAAATAGGGATTTGAATCAACTCGTTCCACCATCGGACTCGTTCCAATGGAACGAGTCCGCTCAAATAGCCCATCACTATTCAGTACGCCTTTGACACTCATCAAGTTAGTTTGTATGTGCTTCTGTACCTGCTTTACAACGCATCTAGTGCGCTTCCGTCGTTCTGCATATTGCCCCGCTCAACAGCACTGTTCTGCCTGCAAGCTCCATCTGTTCGCTTCAAGTACTGTTGCCGCACTTCCGCTTCAACACATCATCACCGGCCGCTTCTCGCCCTTCTGGGCTCTATAACTGCTTCGCCTTCCCTTGTACCGCTAGTCATCTTCGCTTCCTAGAAACCTACGGATTACTTCTGGTCTGTTTCCGCCTATTTGACCCTTACTTCCCCCTACGCATCTCTGTGCTGAAAACACACGCACAAACACTCAATACACATTCAAACAAGCACACCCCTTTCCTCCGTTTTCTTCCTTTGCCATCCCCTCAATAGCATCATCTTCATCATCAAGCTGAGACTGAGTACCTTCATCTACATTACCTCAAAGGTAAGTGCATTCTTACCCTTCTCTTTTCTATATTTCTTTTAAGTATTTCATCTATCTTATTTGCGTTACTTTGTCGCGGTGTCACCCTCGGTCACTTATCGATTCTTAAACTGCGTTTACGCTCGCTTTCCTCTTTGCATCTGGGTGTAAGCCCTACGCGCTTACACTTACTACATCCTCTCTTGAGCGAAATATGAGATCGGCAAGTGAAATTAGTCATGAAATGCAATAAGCAGAACTGTTATTGTATTTGATTGGCTTAACTTCAAAATTTGGGGAGTGATTTGGTTAATGAAAAAGTATTCTTTTGTTTCAGGAAATGAGTAAAATAACCATTCCGCAAGATTATACTAACTTTCAAAGTACAATCATCATTTAAAACGGTAATGCTGGTGTGGATTGCTTGTGAGTTCCTGATGTTTTTTTGTACAGACAAATAGACTGTCTAATATAAATGTGGTTTTTCCACATTGTATGTATGTTATTGTCGTAAAGACTATATCGGATGAGTTGAAGATTCAAATCACCTGTATGAAGTGGAAGTGAACTTTACACTGACATCGTCAATTGTACAAAATGTCCATCTTTAACTTTTACGCCAGCCTTAGGTCTCTCTTCTAGTTGCCAGCAGTGAGTTACCCAGTACACGATTTACCGATGTTCTTTGGTACTAATAATAATATTGAAGAGAACTCAGAAGAATTGGTGATTTGATGGCAGATTGATTGTATTTAATATATTGTATTTAACCTTTTGTTATAATTATTGTATACTAATGCTATATGTACGTTTATTAACAAAATTAATAGAAGTTAAAATGTTTCGAAAATGCCGTAAGCTAAAGAAAATGTATTCGAAACTAGAGGATTACAGCGGTTACCCGCACCAGATTTATTTCTTTGGTGAACATTTGGTGGATTTGGGTTGATCGATTTCTTTGAATTCTTTGAAGCATACATATGTCAGAGCTCTCTTTAAAAAGGTTTAGTTCCAATTCAATTAAAAATGTATTCAATTTAATTAAATCTTTTTTAAATTTTTCCATTTATTGTAAGTGCAAAAGTTCTTAAAATGTTTCGATTGTATAATATGTAAGTGCAGCTGTTAGATTTGGCCAACAGATATGAGGTAAATTTTAATTTAATTGATTTTTAAGAACACTACAAAAGTTGAAAATAATTGTTGCGTTTTTTGAAGTGGTTAATTTTTTAGTCATTAAAAAATATATCCTTGCTACCAGTTTTGCTGAAATATATACAGTCTTAACCTCACTTTTATGGCTTCATATTTATTTCCAACAATGTGATCATAGATTTAGTAACCAGAGCCATTAAAAAGAAAGAATTGATGAACCATTTTTTCAAAAGAATATTAAACTGATTTTGACATCGAAAGAATAGTTAATTTATCTTCAATTAAAACAATTCGTAAAGTTTGGTATTTGTACTAGATACACTTAATTCTTGAGCAGTGATTCTGCCGTCCTTGTTCACTTAGATCTCAATCAAAATTTAATTTATTAAATAATTTAAAATTATGATAATAATTATAAATAAAGTATAATCAAATAAAGTAAAATAAATAAATTCAAAAGTTAAGATCATTTTTAGTTTTTACTTGGCAGGATTCACATCTGTCTACATCTGTTTTAAGCCCATCTGAATTCTAAGAAAGTGTTTATTTAAAAAAACGTCGCTATGCATCTGTGATGTGTGAGCGGAATCACCAAAAAAAAATGTAAAGAAGTTCAAATTTGATATTTCGAATCGAGCCAATCTGGTGAAAAGATTTTAGACAATATCGGCGCTAGTTGACGGAAGCGATTTTTCATATATATATATATATATTAATATATACAATAGGCAAAAAAAGTATTTGCACACCCTGTTATTTTAAGGTTTCATATAAAAAAAAATTCGCTTTTTTACCCAAATTACGTTTATTTAACTTCTTAAATCAAGCACTATAAGATGATAAATATAAATATGCAAAAGAGTCAAATAAATTAAGTATAAAGAACATAATGTTATTTTATACTGCAAAAAAAGTATTTGCACACCTAGTTAAACATTTCAAAAAATAATTTGGTTGACCCATAACCAATCATAACATTGTCCTTAATATTTAGGGTGCATCCCTTTAGCTTCAATTACGGCTTGTAACGCCTTGGCATTGATTCAACTAAATTTCTTGTCACCTCATCTGATAAATTGTTCCAGGAATCAACTAACACCTGTCTTAAGTGCTCCTTACTTGTAATAGAGGTCTGGCGGACTTTCCTGTCCAGAATATACCACAGATTTTCAATTGGGTTGAGGTCTGGTGATTGAGGTGGGGTCAGTAATCTTCTTGGGGCATTATAAAGAAGCCATTCTTTTGTAATGTTGGCCGTATGTTCTGGATGGTTATCCTGCTGGAAATGAAAATCGTTCTCCAAACCTAATTTTACAGCACTTGCCTTCAAGTTGCCTCGCAACACCTCCACGTAAGACCGAGCTGTCATTAAGCCCTCAATAACTTCTAAATTACCCACCCCAGAATAAGCCATACTGCCCCAAACCAAGATATTTCCTCCTCCATGCTTAACAGTTTTTAACATATTTTTTGTATTCAAAGCAGTTTTATTTCTTATCCAGATTGTTATTATATTTTGTGGTTTAAAAACCTCAATCTTGCTTCCATCAGAAAAAAATAATTTTTTCTCGAAATTCAACAGGTTTTTTAACAAATTCTTTGGAGAACTCAAGACGTTTCTTCCAGTTATTCTCACTAATAAATGGCTTTTTTAAGGGTAGCCTGCCTCGTATGCCTTTATTGTGAAGGACGTTTCTTATTGTTTGAGGTGTAACCGTCTTTCCTGAACAAGACGCCAGGTCATGCGCAAGTTGGTTGAGCGCTGAGAGTTGGTTTCCTCAGCGCGTCTTTGACGACCTTCCTCCTCTCCCGTTCATTTAAGGCTCTTGGTCGACCTGTTTGCTGTTTATTTTCTGTTGTTTCTCTTTCAATGATATACCTCACTGTTGAAAACGATAAATTTACTTTGTTTCCGATTTCTCTATTACTGTTTCCAGCACGATGTAATATAAGCACTTCCTGTCTCACACTCACAGGAATTTTTCTAGATTTTGGAGCCATCTCAATGCACTAGTTGAAAACACAATAAAAACTACTGAATCTAGTAAAGGGAGTATAGACAGTACCAAAGGTGACGTTAATCCTCTTTTGTTAGGGCATTTGTTTTATTTACATGTCAAGAGATCCCAAATTACAGCTGTGCAAATACTTTTTTTGCAGTATAAAATAACATTATGTTCTTTATACTTAATTAATTTGACTCTTTTGCATATTTATATTTATCATCTTATAGTGTTTGATTTAAGAAGTTAAATAAACGTAATTTGGGTAAAAAAGCGAATTTTTTTTTATATGAAACCTTAAAATAACAGGGTGTGCAAATACTTTTTTTGCCTATTGTATATATATATATATATATTTTTTTTTTTTGAGGATGGTTTTTATAAACGGCTTCTTTGATTGAACTTGCTGGTTCATTGCACCATGAGCTCTTTACTTGGAATATTTTTTTCTCAGGGGATTGTTTCTTAATCAGCTGTGAGGAGTGAGGTAGGGTTAAACTTGGCTTTAAAGGGACATTTAAGTGCAACTTTCGACCTGATTAACTTTACTAAAATCGTCGGTCCGGTAAAATTGTATCATCAAAAATTACTCGAAAGAGAGGAATGTTGAAAAACTACCATTTCCCCCCCTTCTGTACTAAAGACAAAATTCCCAAATTTTGTTTCAAATAAGGGGTACAACCCCATTTTAATACTAGTTGACATTCAATACTCAAGTTATATTCTATATTTAGAAAAAAAAATCCTTTGAGTGGAAGTGCCAAAATTTACTGAATAAATTTTTAGGTTTTTAGTGACGCTAATTGTTACAAGAAAAATTCAGTAAGACTAATTTCTTTCGTCAAAGAAAGAGAAAGAAATGTTCAGTGTTGCCACCAATTTTTTTTGTGTTAATAAATTTTTTCAATATAATCGATCTATTTTAATGTAATCTAAGGAATAATTTAATATTTTACTTCTTCACACGATAAACTTAATCAAAGCGGAAGTTGTATATTGAAAATCAACTGCCACTCGAATTTAGTCACCATTCTACCTTGCCTCATCGCCTCTTACATCTTCACAAATAATGTTATTTTTTTATACTTTAGATAACAAAAATTTCTTCGGTAATAATTTTATGTGCTTAATAGAGTGACAAATAATTATTTTTAGTCAATTGAGCTCTTAATTTTTTATGGGTAATTTTCAATTAATTGGCATTTAAATAAATTATTAATCACATTAAAAAAGAAAAGACTGCATATGAGGGATTTCCAATTAGTCTGTATTTCGTAATGCTAAAGTTAACCAAGAATTTTTATTTACACAAAAAATTAAATAAAAGTAAAAGTGAATTGGTACAATAATTTTAAGGTGAGCAATGACAAGCAAAAAAAAAATGTCAAGTATTTATTGCGCTGAAAAAGAAAATAATAAGTTTCTACTATGGAACTTTTAAAGCAATATTAGTAACAGATGAAGCAAACGGCCCAAAACTTTAGCAATTTCTGTGGTGCTGAATAAATTTCAACGATTAATTCACTCTTTTTAGATCAATTAAACAATTTCCCAGTTAGTAATCCGACAAGAATGGGCACCTGTGATGTACCGTAGGGTCTACATGTAACAACCAACTGCTTGCACGTGGAGATTGAGAACGATTGGTCTTCGTTCAGCATGTAATTTGAAACATTTAATCTTACAAAAGCTGCACTTGTAAGCTTTGCTTTTTTGCAAAATATTTGGGTAGGCTCTGCCTATGCAGTGAAGGAGAAGTTTTTTTTCTTATTACTTGGAGAAGGAAAGCGAGGATTAGCACATTGGAAAGCCACACGGAGATCCCGGGTTCGAATCCAGCTGCTGGCCCTTAGATTTTCTCTTCCTCAGAGCTTCTTACACCTCACTGTCCAATGATGGACACAGTGTTGTCTGTAACGATAGAACACTGCCCGGAGGGCTGGCAGTGCACTAAAAAAAGCTCCGAGCGTTAATAACCTCAGATGTTGCCGTGCCTTAAATCATAAAATAAAAAATATGTATATAACTTGGAGTTTGGAAAGTTTTGGCCCTCGGTTTCTTATTTCATACATACTTGTCTCAAGAAAACTAATAGAAGTTACCAACAAAAAATCTTATCTTTTAACTATTTTTTTTAACTTTAACCTCTCCTTTATCTTTGAAGTTTCACCACTTTCGATTCACTATCATAAAGTAGCCGTGAAGTGTTTTAAGTGAATTTCAAGAGCATTATATGAATATTTGAACAAATTTGATAGGTTATTGCCAAAACAAAACCAACTGAAATTGAAATTATTTTTAATTTTTGACAGTTTGATATTTGTTTAATCTTTAAAGAGCTATTAATAAGAATGAGTAAGGCTGATTTTATAAATTCGTAGAAAACTGACTGATCCGATAGTGTCATTTTACAGAGTAGGTTTTTCCATATTTTTAGATTTTCTCGGAGGTGGCTCTTTTGATTTTATTTTAACTTTCTGTAGTGATTACAAACTCATACATTGACTACTTTTGTTGGAAAAATTTCTCCCGAAAATTCAATCAAAGGTTATTACTGTGGCAGAGGTTGGATAGGTTTCATCTAAAGTAAGAACAAGAATAGTAAACAAGATAGGGTTAGTGTTTTGATCTGATTTTTATTAAAGAGATAGGGAAAAATACTAGATGTTGAATTATAAAACTGCTACATTCTTAAAAAAATTTGAGAGAATCGAACAGTTTCTTGTAATAACTGTTTTTTCGCCATTGAGCCGAACATAACCATTTTTCTAAGGCTCTTTTACTCTTCAAGTAGTGACATCTAGTGGCTGTTTGCAGATATAGTTACAAACATGCTCCACAGATATTAGGGAACGTAATAAAAGTATAATTGCTCTACATTATTTAGATAATTGAAATTTTATTTTTACTTTGTTTTAAAAAAATTCTAGTTTATTACTATAAGACTATTTTTTCCACATTTTCGGAATCTAGTTGCAGTAAAATATCAAAAACAAAAATAATAAAGAGGACGCTGGAAACGTTTAAGTATTACTGAATTAAGTTCAACTCATCTGTACATTAATCACATGTTACTACGCAAATAACAAAGAAACAAAAATAACATTTTTTTGATAATGTAACCAAATTTGAAGTTTCACGGAAAAAAATCTGAGTCTTTAGATGACACTTTATTACAGAAATCTACTATCTCATTGAAGGTGAGTAGAAAAATTAACTTATAGTCTGCTCAAATGAAAAACTGACATCACAAAAAGTTTTTTGTGTTGTTTGAACAATTACCGTTCATTTTTTTTGAACCCCAACAGTTGGTGGATTAAAACATTTATTACATATGTGAGTGTACACTTATTCCAGTGTTCATATACTGTGCACATGCAGGAATTCACAAAACTTTTCATAAAGTTATTGATATCTAATGAACAATGTGTTGATAAAACGGAAAGAGAAATATTTTCACATAGAAAAAAGGTTATTAAATAAAGTATAACCTCACTTAATACACATGTCTGTAACACTAACCAGTTACTTCCTTAATATCAGTCCTCAAGTAACGCCAGCCAAAAATCAAAAATTGTCTGAAATTGTTCCAGATATCCTAGTATAATAACCACCATTTCCCATAAGGGAAAGATTAACTTTTATTTTTTAACTTATCACCAGAGAACTTTGTTTTTGCAGCTTTATATTAAAGAATAGTGATGTCGAGCTCGTGTCTCGGAGACGCTATTTGCAGTTTGGGCAAATTGTGTCTCTTCAGTACAGACTTCTTGGATTCCGTTCATCTTCTACTTCTTGGTGACTTCACACAAATTCCAGTGTTCGTCTTTTTCATAGCCGTTGTGCTATTCAACTTTAAATATGCCAACATTTTTAAATTGCCTAAAGAATTTAAAGAATACCCTTACACAGTGTTCGGATTTTTAGCTGAGGTGAGTCTGGAGCAAAAATTTTATAATCATAACAGTAGTTAGTGTAAATTTTTTAAAGGTTAAGGCGAAGCTACAACTTTTACGACAATATACTACTCTTTAATTTATTTACTTTTTAAAATTTAACTTTTTTTCGATTATTTTTTAAACATTTCTCACAATTTAGGGTTCATTTGCAATATTGAAGACGCTCACTAACTGAATTACAAGTTACACCAATAACATTTTTTAGTCCTAAATTTCTAATTGGGCACACCTACCCATTAGCGGCAAATCCAATTGTTGTAATTAATAGTAGCTCAGTTTTACATTCTCTAAAAAAAACTTCAAACCTCCCAATGATCAAAACGCATTTTTACTAAATTCATAGTTTAGATCTAATTTTTACATTTTTTTTTTTTTTAATTTTTACGAAACAAATTTTTATTTTCTTTACCTTCACTAATCAAGTTTGCTAGTCTATGAACGCAATCCATAATTACAACCGTGAGAGAAATTGACAATTAACATCTTTGGTATCATTAACTAATCTTAAAGGAAATTCCATGATAAAATTCCAACAGAGAAATTTTGGGTAAAAAATGACCAGAGTTCTTCACAATGTTAAAATTCAAATTATTTTAATTATTATTACCAACCCCCCCCCAATAATTCTGTACCATGTTCTTTTATCTTTAATATTAAATACTTTTAAACAAATATTTACCCATTTTTTAGTTTTCTTATTTCTCATAGGAAGAGAGTTTTTTCCTCCTTATATTAAGAGATAAACAATATTTTATTGCCACAGAATTGACTTTTTTAATAATTTTTGTAAAATTAATTTTAACATTGTTGGTTAATTAATTTGTCATACACATTAACATTTTTTTTTTGGATGCTTTGTTTTTATAAACTGAAGTTATTTAATTACATGAGACGATATTTTACTATGAATCGATTCTAACTTTGCGGAAATGAATGCGAGTCACACAAGAAGACTTCGCAGGCCACCAGTTTGCGACCCTCTTGTTAAAATTCCTAAACTTCCGGATCGGTACAAAAAAGAAATTAATGGAACTTTATGTTTAAAAATGTAACGTTTACACCTTTCATAGGTTTTAAAATGCCTTTGTTATTTAACTTCAGTATCTTCTATGAAATTAACAGGATAATCAATATAAGGAGCTTGGCATACTATTTATTGGTTACAATACTGGAACTTTTGTTTAATAGTTTTTTGCTTTTAATTTAAGGCGTGCCGTCATCTGAGCTTTTTACTGTACACTGCCGGCCTCCGGACAGTGTTCTCTCGTTACGGACAACTCTGTCTACCAACGGACAGTGATGTTTGTAACATAAATTTCTTGTTCTAACGAGTAATTTTGTACCTAACCAACCAAAATTAACTAAAATTTGATTTTCCTAAATTTGATTTATTTTCAGTTATTGTTACATTGGATTCCATCAAATATTTTGATGGCGACATTTGTGGCTATGCACCGGTCACTCTATAGGTACTTCATAAATCTGGAGATTGAAGATGAACACAGCGGGGCAACTGATTGGTTGAAGAGCAAAGTGCGGGGCATATTCGCTAGCCAGATTGAATCGCCGGAACGCATTGAAATGCCAACGTATCCATTTCTAATTACCATGGGCCTCGCAGGTTTGTGGCCAACTGAAGATAATTTAAATAATAATCTTAAATATCATCAAGGGTGTAACTCTCGACTCGGTGACTTGGGTGATCCGGTGATTTCAGTGCTGCGAGGGGAACTTGACTCTCGCGAGTTATCACCATCCTGGTATTTCCAGGCAAGGCTAAACGGCTAGCATCTGTTGTGTCATTTTCCGGTTGGAAGATGGTGAAAAATGATCGTTATGTTTGGCTCTTACCGAACTCTTTTGTGGATAACGGATAGGGTTCTTCATAAAATGGTGGTCAAAAGGGAGAGCTAAGGCTCTAGGGTGACCTTCTTAAAACAGGTCTGGGTGGACGGTTGTATCCGGATGAGATCTGTCACTTGCCCCGGTGTGTACAACACAGAACTGAGTGCGCTGACGGGTGACAGTCGGTGGACACTTGGGCCTAGAACATTGATAGCAACTATAATGGGAAGGAGTAGAAGTATTATTGTACAAAGAGAACGGACAGACCTACCAGGCTGACTGTGGCTGCCTAGGAAAATCGAGATACTTGGTTTTAGGAGATTTTAGAACCTTCCCAAAACCTGATGTTTCTCAAGTTGGTGCGGTAGAGTGGAAGGTCCCTCTGACCCTGAAACTATTGCCCTATTATAGGTCGCACTCCAGTACTAACAAAAAAAAAAAGGAACTTGGAGTGAATCTTTAATGGACATAAAGTCCATTGAGCGCTTTCAGCCAGAGAAGCCTTTTTTGTCTTTGTATATCTCATTAATTTAATAAAAACTTCCAAATTAGCACGTTATATTAATCAATGAATGACTTTGAATGAAACAGTAAATGTGATTTGCAGTTTACACTCTGCTGACGGTTGCCATGAACAGGCCAGCGGTCACATTAGAAGCTTCACGATAATCGACGTCCCTCTGAAAAAGAACCAGGACTAAGCAAGCTGCGGAAGGAAGTTATTAAGAGTTTAATAAAACATGAATCCGATCTTTGTGTTATTGTTTATTAGTTTTTAAATGCAGTGGTTTGGCCAAACTGGAAACTGAATGCGGTAAGGCGTAAAATCGATTCTGAACACTCGCATGACTTGTAATCGATATTATTGAAGTTATTGCTCTTTATCATTCGCATGAAAATTCATTATTTTAACTGCGTCATTACAACTCAGTTCACACTTGAATTTTGAATCTTTTACTGTGACGATTCTTCAGGCGATTAGTTATTCAGTGCTGAGAACGTTCTTTCCTCAGATTCAGATGTGCCTAAAATCTGACTAGCTGAAAAACTATTCTGTAATGTGTATTTATTGTTTTAATGATACACCGTACCTTCAAAACGGGGCAGTCCCGGCCAGCTTAGTTCTACTGGTTTGTTTTTAGGCGTGTCAGTGAGAGCCATTGAACACGCCAGAGTGTAGCTGAAAAAAAATAGGAATACAAGATACGATAAGCAGTAAACAATAGAGCATTCGCAAAAAGTAAAAAAATTGCTATAAGTCAGTCTATCAGGTATATAGGCTTCATTGTACAAAAATGTTTTGAAAGATACAGGCTTACCAACCTGAAAGATAAGCTCTTATTCTGGTATAAACATGGTTATTATTTATGGCAGCGATGGGTACGTGAATAACAATTTGCCATGATGTCTAACTTGGATGGATTTTAAAATTAGACACTAGAATAGTATAAAAATATTCCAAAAAGATATAGAATTTAATGTTGACATTGAAATGTCAAGGTCGAACAATGTGTTGGATTTTAATTCTAATTTACTTGCAACAGCTGGGAAAAGTTCTTCTTCTTAGTGGAGCCGCTCACCAGACTTCTCAGTCTAAACTGGCCGACTGGAGGAGCAAGTCTTTCGACAAAAATCACCAACTTTACAATCAAAAATCTGCCCTGAACATACATAGCACATTGTTTTACTCGAGATCTAACTTGGAACATATAATATTTTTTTTTGTGCTAAGAACTTTTGTTAATTCTTAAATGAGTGTAATCCCGTACATGAGGCTGAAGTGGCACTCTAGAGGGAAACCTACCCACCTCAAATAAATGTTCTAGAACACTGTTGGGGGTGAATAATGTGTACACATAGTTTTGGCAGAATTTCCATTAAAAATACCAATCTCAAAAAAGTAAAAAAAATCGTTCAGTAGAGTGACACTTCCGGTAAAGGAATTCACTTCTTGGCATGACCACGCAGGAAATGGGCTTTAGAGGGAAGCCTCTACCGAAAGCGGTCTTAATAGAGTTTAAGAAAAGGAGATGGAATGTACCAAGCTAAAGGAAATCAGAGCAATTTTGGGGGGAATCTTAATTATTTAATAAATGTACTTCCGGTAGAAGGGATTGTGAACGGTACCTTCAACAAGATCCATGGAAGTTCTTAAACGAACTGTAAAGTTCTGATTTCTGCGGCTTTTAGTTTCCATCTGGTGTTCGCACACATACACACCAACCAATTTTCCGAGAACCAAATCATCGAGCTCAAGGGACTTCCTGTGGAAAAAAATTTGATTTCCAAACTTTAACTATAACGCGATACTTTCTTTACAAGCGAAAGTGAAAAAACCATTTAGGAGAGGTTATCAGCAGGCAGCGATAACTGTAACCTCCGCGAGCTGGTGGAGTGGCAAGTCGAGATTTGGCCGGCTTCCCCCACCATCGCATAAAAGTATAGTTAAGGTCACGCACGGAGAGTACCTGTACTCCGGTGCAGGTCTGTCTCTGCTCCAGTAGATCTTGAGTGTCGTGTCTGTCAGGTGCAGTGTGGCCGAGATGGCCCGTCTCAGACTTCAGTTCGCTCTACTGAGCGCAGTTCTGCTCTGCCTTGTCCAAGCGCACATCAAGCAACACCGATCTATTGCTAAACTGGAAGTCGGTAAGATTCGAATTTATATTTTTAAAAATAAATAAATTAAGGCCGTTTCGAGCTCATAACTTCCTCATCATTCTCTTTAAGTTACAACTACAAAACATCATTAATTCTTCCTAACATTTCTACTAACTACATTGCTTTTGAAACCAGCTCCTTTCAAATCTCACTTTGGCCCAAAATCTGATTTTCGACTTAATATTTTCGACAGTACTGAACGCCTCTGAGAGTAGACAAAGAGATCGAGGAAGGCCTCATCATCTGGTTAGGGTCTGCGAGATGATTGTCTCTCTTTTACTAAGAATAATAAAATCCCAGATTCTAATCGATTAGTCTAAACGGATTTATCACCACGGGAACATTCATAGAAAATCCAGACTAATATATAGCACTCTTCCTGCTTATAACAAACAGGTTCGCTATTATCTTCGGGAGAATTTGAAGGTGCTCCAAGGTAATCTGCATCAACAGTTGCACATCTTTCTCTTACCGCCTCTTATAAAGATTGATTTACATTAAACTTGGAATGCTCTCTAAAAGTCTAGTTGATCACTATTTCCCCAGAACTCCACTAAAATGTACACTAGATAGATAATAGATGAGGAAATAATAAATGAAATTGTTGTGGCCGTGGGAAAAGTGGAAAAACCAGTGAAACAAATCGCCCTTCAAATTATACTAATTTTCCTTAAACTCAAATTTGTGCTCTATATTTTATAAATCAACCACGAACCAACTAACATTGAATCTAATTCCGGCGGCTGTTGCCCAGACTTGCCTGAGTTCCGGCTGGTTGTCCTGCTTTGTAACCTCTTCTTCCTTGCAAACACTTCTTGGAAATATCTGTCGCCAATACGCTAAAGGGTTCCGCCGACTTACATTGTCGGTATCAGCTGCCATATTTTCTTCTACGCAATTTGCCTTGTCCGACAGATGTATTCTAAAATGAAGTAACTGGAATACTATTAGAAATGTATTTGAAACTAACTTCTGTTAAAAATGTATTGTATAAAATATCGGGATGAGAGTTTATTTCCGTTTGCACTGAAGAGAGCAACAAGAAGGCTGGTAATTATCAGCCAGCTGGGTATGAGGTGTTCATGCGACTAGACTATCCACTGTTGATTAGGAGTTGCTAACAGCTCGACTAAACCTTTGAAGATGTTGGTCTGTCTATCTATGGCTGAAAAAAAAGAGAGTCAAGTGTTTACGAGCAATTTTCCCGTGGAGAAGGTAATTATTAGACAGTTTGTTTTTTTAAGATTAAAGAGCACTTAAAGATAAATTACCCTCCATCGATACTTTTAATTTAATCCAAAATTATTTGATAACTTTGCAAAAAAAAAAAAAAATTCAAGTGGTTAAAAGTACCTAATCATCTTTTAACAATAATAAACTGATTTATCACCAGCAGACCTGCTAACCTAGATCGGTTAACCTATCACCAGACCACGCACTTCATTCACAGACAGGGTCATTGGAATAAGTAAACACACGATTGCCAACTAACTGACAGAAGAATTTTCTCATTTCTCTTAGCTCTGGAAGTGCAGTATTCTAATTTGAAGGTTCTCCAAAAAAAATACTTGCTACGAGGGCGACAGCGCACGATAAAGGGATTTTTATGAATTGGCCTATATGTTGGCATGCCTGTAAATATGAGTGGTTTGCATATTTCTGTTCAAAATTGGATATCTGGTTTCGATTTGTTGTCTTTAGCCAACAATAAGATTTTTCACAAAATCCGCTTACCGGAAGTGCTCATTTGTTTGTGGAATCGATTTTCCAGTTTTTTGTTTAGTTTTTCACTGAAATTCGGCTTCATTATCTCTTAAGTTTAAATGATAGCTTAGTGTATATCAACAACTTTTATTTGAAACCTTCTCCTAGAAAAGGTGAAGCTTTGTGAGTTCTTAGTTAAGGTCTGCCCTGAAGTGTCGCTTCAGTATACTGCCCGATTCTAACCTCAGAGTTAAATGTATAAAATATTCCAAATGGGAGAATTAAGGATTCACCGGCTATGCTTTCTCCAGGTCAGTTACAACAAAACTTATTTTGATTCTTTGGCGCTAGTGGGGCTAGTAAAGTTTAGGAATGCCTTTATGTTGTGGTGAAGTACAATATTTAATATCGTAATCTAACTTTTCTGTACGAATTCTAATTTTTGGAATTGGGGCATTGGGAAATCGGAGCATATTGGAATTGGAAATTGGGGCAATACGAAATTCGTTGCACACCAGAGGTTTCCTCATGAACATCTCTCCTGTGACTAAAATAACCGCGCAATACGCCTAAAGTCTTGAAGTCAGTTTGCAACATCCTGGGTTTCTTCTAGAACAGCCTTGCCCGTGACTACCTGTAAGCAGCGCACCCTCTACGAGTCTTGCGGCTCATTACTGTTCTCATCACATCACTCTCCTCACGATCACAAACCTTCCTACGGCTATCGATATTACAAGGAAGTATATCGAATTGTTCGGCAATTGAATAAAAAAAAAAACTCGAAAAATTACACAAGATTTGACCAAATCATCTTGTAATCAGTTAACTTGAAAGCGACATCTTCAAGTAAGTTAGCAACTTAGCTTATAAGGTAATTAAAAATCCAACCAGATAAAATAGAAAATGAGGCTTTTAAAGATGGCCGAAGTTCTTTCAGATAGAATATATTTCCATTATAATTTTCAAAACTTTAGGCTAAAATTTGTACAGATGCTATTTATCGATTATTTCTATAAAAATCGAATTAATCTAATTTTAAGTAACTCTTTCGGCTTTATTATTAGAATTCTTCCTTTAGAATTAAATCGACCGGCTTGTTAATGTTACTAATGTTCGCAAAATAAAGATAATTTTTAATGTTTTTTTAAAATAAATATATGTTTGTCTGCATTGGAGCGGTTAGTCGATTGGAAAGCTTCATCTGTATGAACGCCTGGGACCCAGTTGCTCATCTCTGAGCCTCTTTCGAACAGGAGTAGGCTCTTCCGACCAAACTAAATATTCAATTGAATTTTAATATATTTGAATCAACATCTATAGTATTTATTGATTCAATAAGACCTAATATTGATTGAACTGAATTTGAAAGAAGTGATAGTTTTGCCGCTTATAATTAAAAATAAAAGCAGTTATAAATCCAAATTTTAAAAACTCTGACAACTGTAAGTATAAATTAATAGAATTTACTTTTAAGCCCTTTAAAATTTACTTTCAAACATTGTCACGAACTAAATTAACATTATCTCGCTTAATACGTTTATAGTACTTTATAACTTATCTAAGTAATATAATCGGCGCTAGATGGAACTGTTATCGAGGTAAGAGGTTCCATTACTGTTCACCTTGACCCATACTTGATAAGAAAGTACGATTTGTGATAATAATAAGTAAGGTTGTTCAAATTTTCAATGGAGATGCATATTTGAGGTCCCCCAGAAAACAAAAAATTCTAAAAATCGCACTGAGTTGTGACTTTATTAGAGTCGCATCTAATAAAGGCTAGAATTTTGTAGAATTTCTTATTTCGAATGTGCAATTTTCTTCTGTTATAACGAAAATGATCTTAAAGATTTGTCAGTAATTTTATTTTCTTACCCTACAAGTATAATGTATAAGGTACCAACACTGTTCGAAGTACCATTTCTCGGATAAGAGCTTCATCAATTTTCTTTATTTGTTTATTTTATTTTTTTGTATATTGTATTCCAAGTTTTCCAAACCTTTATTTAAACTATTTAAAACGATAATACGATCAAGAATTCTGCAAAGGAAGGTGGCTAGGCTTAGCTCTAAAGCAGCATTTCAAGGTTAGAAACGATCCTTAAGGAGATTTACATAAATCTCTAGGAAAATTCTCGTTAGCACAGTTTGGATGAGAACTGATGGTTTTAAAATGGTAATAGACGGTTTTACAAAACGTACAATGTTAGTAACAACTGTTATTTTATAATTTTAATTTTGGAGTTTATAGAAAATTTAATAGTTAAGGACATTGTAAATTATATTTGTTAGGTTTTTGTGAGTGAACTATACATACCTCATTTTCTTATTTACAGGGTACAGATTTTATAGTCGCTGGATTCAATTCCATATTTATTGCCGTGAATAATTATTTACAAATTACTGCATTTCATTAAATGGTTTTATTTACTTGGTTATAATTGTTCACTAGTTGTTGTACGGAGTAAATTGTTTTAATTTAATTAAACTAGATTTAGTTAGGTAGAGTAAAATGTAAACATAACCTGAATGCTTCTGGATAAGTGGTTTGTTTTGAAGATACCGTTTGAGGTTATCAGTACAGAGCTGGATTTTACTTTCATTACTGGCTTGCATAAGATAGGATTGCGATCATTCAGTCATTTGAATTTATTTTTAAAATGAATATGTTTGGTGAATATTTGGAAAAATTACTTTTCGATACTTGGAGTATGCTGATGAACTTGGGAAAGCGCACCTCAAAAAATGGCAACTCAGTGTTGACAATCGCTCGATCTTCAAAGCTTACATTAAACCTTTCTTTTTCTAGATGAGATCGTTGGTATTTGATTCTCCGGAAACGCCTTTTCGTGTTAAATGTGGAAAAAAAATCGGTTTTCCAAACGCTGAAAAAGTTGATTCATCTTAAGTGATTCAAGATATGGCCACTTTCTTATAAAGTTTAGAAATTGCTGCTTTTTTTGGTAACTTTTAAACTTTGTCAAACTATTTATAGAATTTAACTTGCAATAAGCAATCAACAGAGGACTGATCATCTTTTTGAACTGAAATAAACAAGAAGACAATCAAGAAAATTGATTCAGTGATCGAGCACTTCCGGTAGATCGATTGTCACCAAAAACATTACTTGGTTGGTACCTAGACGAAATATTGAATATGATTTTTACGCTGGTAGATGAATAAGATTTGTTTTTATTAATTTGAACAAAATTTCTTCTTACTACCGTCAATTATTTTAGTAATTCTCTCACGTACACTAATTGGTGAGGAAGTGTTTTTTAATAAATTTTTTTTAATCCAAAACAAAAATGCGATGTTAGAATAATAAGGAAAGTATAGAACTGGTTGTATGCAGCAAAAAGGAGCAAAACAGTAACGCGAGTAAGTGACCTTAAAGTAGGTATATTAATTCAAAGTTAGAAACTGCTTCTTTTTTTTAGGAAACATTCCTCTACAATTTCGCTTTTTAATTACCATCTTGACTTTAACTTTTGTTTACTTTCTTCTATTCCTTGTAAGAGCAGATTTTCGCTGTTTAGTTTTCAAAGGACATTCTGCTTGATAGTGTCGCTTAAGCGTTAGACTTAAGATAGTAGTAGACCCTATATGATTTGGTTAAAATTTTGGATAAGTAATTATTTGGCTAGTTTATACTAAAACAGAGGTTGGACAAGAATAATGGCTGATTCAGTATTTTCGTTTTAGGGGCGTGGTCAACTTGGTTTAGGCGTGGTTTTCTAATAGTTCCCTCCCAAACACATAACCTTTATTTAACACCTTCGTTCTTTGTTGTAATTGGTCAATTTTATGTTGCTGTTTATTTCTTGAAAAAATGTTACATACATTTTGACGTGAATACGTCTTTAAATTTGCTATCATATGGAGGCAATCCAAAAAACCTAATGATAACAAAATCGGGGGATACAGTTTGGCATTATAGTTTCGAATCTGTTGTCTACATCCAAAATTAAAGTAGACCACTGGATAGCTAAAGGATCAAAGAATTCATTACGATAAGGCTGGAAACATAGTGGAGCGGCGCGCAAAGCGGCGATGATAGCGAAGAGCAAAGCGGCAAAAACAAAAACTAGAAATAGATAGAGTTGCTCTATCTTCGCTTTGCTCGCCACTACGCGCGGTCCCATATGTTAACTTGTGTTTGTTTCTGTCGCTTTGCTCTTCGCTATCATCGCAGCTTTGCTCGCCGCTCCACTATGTTTCCAGCCTAAGCGTGGACTGTAACGCATCGCGCACAGAGGAGGGGGAAGCGCCGCCATTTTGAGATCATTTTGCTGCGTATCGAGATTTGCAATTAGTATAACTTTTGACTCGGAGAAGCTACGATGTTCGTTTAAGTTTTAATCGTCAGCTGTCGTCACAATCTATCGATTGTATATAAAACATTAGTGACAGTGAATATAATAAGGTGTTAGAATAAAAAAATATTATCAAAAATATATTATGTCGTCCTATACGCGTGGAAAAGCCAAAAGCAAATACAGAGATCGTATACGGTTGGAAAGGGCTCTTCTCAAGAATAATCGAGTGGTAATAATAAAACACCATATGACCGAGTCAAGCTGTGCCGGGAACGTAAAAGAATGAATGCGGCCGAGCGGATCAACGACGGTGTCAGTACATCTGCAGCTGGGGCGGTTGAAATTATGCAAGTGGATGATGAAATCGCTTCTACATCGACAACGGACTGTATAGGCATAGATTGTGTTCGATCGTCGATTTGTTTCCTTGATTTCATCCTAAATGCATAAATAGAAATATACACACGACCGTGTCCATGACACAGCCACAGTTTTTTTTTTTACTAATTTTTTCCCCGTAGGTATTTGATGAACTATCAAACTATGCAATAAAATAATTTTGACTTAAAATTTACAGAAAATAAAGCTTTTCATTGCGTAGAAGTTTTGGTTTTATTGTTCTAATGTAAGAAGAAATAGAAAAGTTAAAAGATTTATTATTTTATTGAAAGCTTAAATAATAGAAAAACTCCTCTGGAATTATAACCCTAACCTTAACCATCACTGATTCTGCCCGTTATAGCGAACAAGGTTTCTGATCGTTTTCATATTTCATCTATAATCAAAGTTGTTTCATCATTTTGGCTTTTACTTTTATACTTCAGACTCTCTTGAGTCAGACATGGATTAAACTAAGAGCTAACTTTATCTTTAGAACTAGGACCCTTTCTCCAAGAAGTGCTTTAATCAGAAAGAATGTTGCAAATAAATGTTGTAGGACTCCATGAACGACGAGTTTAAGGAATTTTGGCGCTATTTTCCACTAAATCCCCAAAAAGTGAAAAATCTCTCTTGCAATGTGCTAGTTCTGGGTTCTACCCACTAAGTTATGAACGCACCCCAGTTTGACTCGTCGCCATTTTTTATTTGTAATTGATTTTGTACATTCTCTTAAACAGAGACCATTTCGTCCGAATGGACATTTCCCAAATTTTCTTAAAATGGTGAAAACTCCATTTCCAACCTTTTTTTTTGCTACAGTTGCTAGGGAGTGAGTGAAAACTATTTGAATGAAGAATAAGAGCAAACAGAAATCTACGCAAAAACCACCCTGGACCCGCCCATGGCTAAGAAGCAGCCAATCATGTGCGAAGAATTTACTCATTTACATAACTAGCGCGTGCTCTGGGCCCAGGTAATAAAAGTGTGCGATAAAGACAGAAAAGCTCGGGGCTGAGAGTTCACCTTGAGTACTGCGCCCAGCTGACAGCGCGGACGCCGGCTCCTGCATGAAGCTCCTCTCAGCTTGCACGCTCCGCAAGTTCAGCTAGCTATGCATACTGCAGCGTCCTTAGCTTTCACAGTCGGTTGAGAAATTATTACTATGAGTACTTACTCTTACGCTTCATGAGAAAACAACCATTTCAGTTGGATCAAACCCTAACCCAGCTTCAGTATCACTCAACCGGATATATGTAGCTCTTTGCAGAGAGCTGGTGCCTTATCTGTGTTTCTATTTTTATTTACAAACATTTTACCTGGAAATCAATTAAAGACACTACTGGATGAGGGAGTAGATAGTTTACGCTCTGACGTGCTGTTTCAGCGCAATGTACAATCAATCAGCTGAAATACTATTATGCACGGTTAAATTGTGTTCTTAAATTTAAAATTGTAGAAGTCAATCTAACTTTTGGGTCTAAAAATGTTTAATATTATATAGTATTTACTATGTTACTAAAAAAAAGAAAGAAATTTTAAGATAATGAATGAGTTGAACGTCGTGTGAGTTGCTCCTGCTTCAGCACTGAGAGCAGGAAATTGTATGCTGGGTCGCCTAGCAACGAGAATCTCACCACTAACTATTCAGTACAGGTTATAATCAGTTCAAATTGCCCATCCCGGATCACCTGTTTGATCCGTTTGGTTGTAGGGAAAAACCCAAGGATTATTTCCTCGTTGTGATGTAAAGCAAGTCAATTTGGAACTTGTCTCAATTCGAAGGCTACCTAACCAAATGCGCACAAACATCTCCAATGGGTTAGCTAGCTAATATTTATTCTTTTAAATCACTCTCATGACTTCCTGTCGCTATAAACTTCCGAATACTTGAATCATATTTATTTCTTACCAGTTTGTAGAATGGTACGTTGCACTGAAATGTCACATTAGAGGTAGCTTACGATTTACCAATTAATTGTAATAACTATGGTCTGATAATTAATTAATTTAATAATTTAAATAAATAAATTGAGAGAATGATTTAAGTAGAGCATTAAATTATATAAACAAAACCAGTTTGCATAGGTTAATTAATCAGTATAAGTTCTGAAATGCGAAAATCGAAAGCTTGACAAATAAACAAAAAAAAAGTTACAAATGGAGGCCACAATTAATCTTCGTAGTTATGACCCCTACTTTCGCAGTTTAAGTACCAAGATTCCGGAAAATGCACAGTGATAATCGTTTTCATGGAATTATTCTAATGAAGCACGAGTTGCGGAGATTCCTCGACTAAAAACACCTAATTGAGCCCAGCCATTGTGTTGGGTTGTCTGTTTACAAGGTATTAAGATAAAATTACGGATGTTTGGTCTACTGTAAATCATGTGTGCTGCTAAAACAAATATTACTCAGTAATCCGTCCGCCATTCGTTCAAACAAACAAACTGACGCACCGATTGTTTGCAACATAATAGGTAGGGAAATGCTATTTCCATTTCATGATGGTCGTTTCCTTTTACTGCCTCCTTATTCCACGAAAAAACAAAAAAATAACTGAAAATCGCGGGAAGCTGAAAGTTTATATTTAGTTGAAACCTACCAGGGGACCTGTTTATAACCTGAACATCTAAACTGGATCTGCTACTTTGCTGGACGGATTGTTTTCTTTTTTGTGTTCTTTTTTTTGAACTTTGAACTTTCATCCGACAACTTTTTTTTGTTTTTGGAAAATTGTGTACATTCTATTGAAATAGCACTTCAGAGTGAACCTTGCCTCATTCCTATAGGAAAGTGGTTCGTATAAACTGACAGAATTGTGTATTTGCGAGAGTGTAGAACAGTGTTTATAGTGTTTGTAAAGAATACAGAAGACGTCGAGGCAGAGTTCCATTACAGTCGTTAAAAATAGCTATAAAATGAATTAATTATAATTAATCCATTTGTGGAAAATATTTTACGCAGCCTCCTCTAACCTTTAATAACCATGTCAATTAGAATTTTCTTTTTTTTGCAGTTATAAATACTCGAACTTTAAATGGGCATTTTATTCCCGGAAAGGCATCTTACGTGACTATTTTCAATTTTAGGGGTTTTCGCAGAACTTGTGTGCGTGCGTGCGTGCGAGAACGTGTTTCCGGTCAGGTTTGAGGTCTGTTTGTCTTGACAGCTGTAGACGGGGTCAGTGGGATACAGATCTGGCCAGTTATTTAGTTTCAGCCTCCACAAAAATAAGATTTGGTGTGCAGCGAAATTCGAGGGACAACTTTGTGGTGCCCGTGGCTCTACTGCAAACTGATTTTCCCCCTCCTTTCGTGTTAGTAAAAAGAAATGGCAAGAAAGCTAGAAGAAAGAGAAGCCTCTTGGACCACTCCTCTCTTTCACAGCATCGCTAAAACTGGTATTGTTTTATTTTGTCCAGGCAATTCAACAAACTGTTCCATCATCAAAGAAGAAACCTCTGACTTCCCAGACGATTTGTTCACCAAAGACCAACGTCAACATGGTGCCATTATTTTGCACATCTTCTGCGGCCTCTACTGTTTCGTCATCATTGCATTCGTATGCAACGACTACTTCCTGCCATCTGTAGACTGCATTTGTCAAGGTTAGTGAATGAAGTGATTGTATAAATTCTGTTGCATATTGAGCTAGCGACCATTATTAATGACAAATATCCCAATAAAAATAAGTTTATAAGGTGATCAATTAAAAATAAGAAAAATAAGATCGAAGACGGAAGAAAGAGAATTTATTCTGATTCACAATTAAGTTGACTGATTGCATGGCTAACCGTTTATGCAGTGTAATTAGGCAGAAAGAATTGCAAACAGCTGTGCTTATAGTTATAAATATTGCATCTTCTAGATTTGCATGTAACTCTTAAACAGAACTAGGTTTAACATGCTTGATTCACTTGCATTTTAAGTATAAAACAAATTAATTAAATATTATTGGCTCAATTGGTTAATATATGTTACTTTTCTCAATTATTAGCTCATCTTGAATACATCACTGCTCTGATAAGCACCAAAGAGATTGCACAAATTTGCGCCTAATGCCACTTCAATAATAATTATCTCTTGTGGACATTAATTCCTATATCAATCTAAATATAATTAGTCTACGATTTCATAAACAAGTTGTGCAATAAATTTCCTAATTGATTCACAAGTACCTACTTCAGTTGTAAGTTTATCTGCAGAACTGCAATAAATATTCAACGTCGTGGAGTGTGCCACTTCACTTATCTTTACGCTACTTATTTTTCAAAAAAAATATTTCTCGTGCTGTTAATAAGTGAATTTACTAAAATCAAATCAAATATTCAAATTATTCACCGAAAATAAATATTTGTAGTTGCATTAAACACGAAGAAATGTATTTTACGTTTGCAGTGCTGGAGACCAAGAAACTAACCAAGTTTCGTGCAAATTGCGGAGTATCTGCTGCAGGGGTGAGGGTTATTTAAGCTCCAATTATGCGGAAAGTAGGTTAGCCGGAAGTTAAAGGGTTAACAAGTTTTTTTTCTCGAAAACTCCTGCGAAACGCTTTGAAAGTAGTAGAAATATTTGCCGATTAGTTGAGGCGAGTACAGTCAGGAAATTGGAGGTTGACATGGTACAGAGTGTTCTGTCCTCCGGAAGTGGATAATGGCGGCCTGCGTGGGCACCGCGCCATTGTCCATTCTCTCAAATACAATCGGAAATTTCGTTGTCCTACAAAATTACGTAATGAAGGCGAATTATAATTTGTATTCTCTTGTTTGATTTTTTTTTTTTCAAGTCCCACTATTGAACAAGAAAAGCGGAAATAATGTCACAATCAATGTGGGAAAGATGTTTGTGGCTAAGATTTACGATCAGGCCGATAGGACTAGGCAAGGCCTCATTCTTCTTCTTGTGCTTCTTCAACATTCACTGCACTCAGCTACCATCATTTCGACCGGAAAATGCGTGATAAACACGTGATAACGAGTGCAGTTGCTATAATTTCGTACAGAAGCTTCCAGCCATTCCTAGGAAAATGTCCAAAGTCTAAAATGAAAGTGAAAACTCTCACGATCCTATCTGTTCGCAGATTGCTGATTCAATTTTTTTTAAATTTGCAATTTATACTAAAAAAAAATAGTCGCTTTCAATACTATAAATATAAAAAAGAGTTTCTGTTGAAGCAATTATGAATCACAGCTTCGCCAGGTTGGCTCCTTAATCACAGTTTTCTGATAACATTTTTAAAAAAAATCGCTGATAATAGACAGAGATATGAGGCCACATCAGACAACCACTCGCTAATTTTAAATGCAGCAAATATTTCAACTTGAAAGTACAGTTTTATCACACTTTTTCTATTACAGGAGGGAAATATTTATTACCAAATTCCCTTTGTTTTATCGTATCTCCCTCAGCCTGCAAACCTGTGAAGCTGATTATAATTTCCGGTCCCAAAAAGGAAGGTATGTTTTTTTTCTCGACCATTGCTGGGGGGAGAGGGGCGATCTCTGTCCTCTTTGACCTTCTGCCATCATGCAGCGAGATTTTAAATTCCACTGCTTCCCAGAACTTTCATAGCGTATTAGTAACAGGGCAGCTACTATCTTGAAGCCTTTGCGATCACTCTGTGGACCATTACATTAGAATAAATGTTTCATCTGTTGCAGATTTGAAGCTGTCGAAGGATGTAGCCGGTGCGACGTTCATGGCGTTCGCCACTTCAGCGCCGGAACTATTCGTGAACGTGATCGGCACGTTCCTGACGGAAAGTGACCTGGGAGTGGGCACGGTGGTTGGTTCGGCAGTCTTCAACACGCTAGGGGTGGCTGCTTGTGGAGGCCTGGCTGCCAGAGCGGTAAGTTGGAGCAAGCGCAGTCGCTGAGCACTGCCTTTACTGTTGCTGCACACATTACATTCTTTAAGTTTAGTTCATTCCTCGATGTGTGATACAAGAGGTGGAGATAATAATCGATTGTGATTCAGGAGTCGATCTCTGGCATAGTGGCGGTAATTTCTTCAAACTCGGACCAATTACTATTTTTTTTTAACAATTATTCTCAAGAAATTGATTTTTGGATTAATCAGCAGGAAGTAGTACTTCAAGCTTCCTCTAAAGCACTACGTAGATCTCGGGGGGGGGGGGATTATAACAAAACTTCTGGGTTACAAGAGTATAATGGAACGGAAGAGCACCAAATCTACTTTTATGAATTTCCTGTAGTCCCCCAGACAGGGATGGACAAAGTTAGTAAATCTTCTGAACTTGGCCATAACGTTGGTGCTGCCTCTCTGCGATTGTACACCAAGGAAGATTGATTGTAGATGGTGTTTCCAGGGAAGTTGTGACGTCTCCCTTTCTTCGACTTTATATTTACATTGCAGTAAGGCGGTAGCGGTAGCCGAGCGGTTAGAGGAGAGACCTGCAAAGCTATTATGCATTAAAACTGTCCGGTAGGACAGTTGTATAAGGGTTTTGTGGTACTAGATTTGATTCCCGGTCTTAGGCCTTGGATTTTATTTAATGGTTAATAAAAGAGATTTACAGTAAAGTGTGATTGCTAATCGCCTCCGTCCACGGCACCTAATTGGTAGTTGGCCGTTAAGCTTCGCCTGAAAAAAATAGGAGATTACTTTACTTTACTTTTTTTTTTACTTACATTGCAGTGTACAAATAAAATATTAAAATCTTTTTAACATTGTTCTGCTATCTTTTGAGTAGAAACTCTAGAAAGTTTCAAGAAAATTTATTATGAACTTAGCGGAAAGGAGAGTCGAGTGAGCAGAAAATATTTTTGCATTTTAGAATAGAGAAGGAACTCGTTGTGAAGCAGTAAGATGTATAGATCTAAGATAACACGTAATTTGCGAATTCATAATTCCCAGAGAGGACAATTACAGTGCTAAGTGTTCATTTCCTCTGCAATAATCTCTTTCGTAGACGGCATCCTCCAAAACCAGTTCTAACTTTATTATGTTTTATTAGATGGCCAGATTTTTACTAGAATCTGCAAAGTATTCACTTTTTGTTTGAATTGTATAAATTCAGAGGCATTTTCTGCCTGCTAATGCGTTATGAAGAGTTTAATCGTAAAAAAAAAGTCTGTAATCAAAGCGGTAGCTTTAATCGAAAATTTTATTTTATTTTCATTTTAAATGAAGAACTAACTTGCGGTCCTCAAACACCTCATGCGTGCTCCCAATCACGTCAAGTTGGTCCTGTAATACTCCTGAAGATGCAGGAAGAGTGTCCTTACTAAAATCATTATTTATTCACTGAATAACGTTTCAAAATCAAATTGATGGGCGTAACTTAAGTTAAGTCCTAATTGAAATAAAAATATTTGGCGGCTGTTCTGTTAACTCTTTTTTATCCTATGAACCCTGGATAAATTAAGTTTTCTAGATTCGTTTTTATATAAAAAAAAAAAATAGATAATAGAAAAGCAGTCGAGTTAGTTCGAACTCCTGAGGTAAGGCCATTGCGAGCCGAATGCCGGGTTTCCATTTATTGTTGAGTGCATAAAATAAAAAAATGATTTAATTTAATATAATTAATTGTTGACTAACATCAAACTTCCTTAAAGGAAATACACTCGTAATAATTAAATCAAACACCATCATAACGACGAAACATTAAAAGTAAAATAGTGAAATTTAACAAAATCTTTTAATAAATCTTGCAAAACTGAGGTTTAATTTATTAAAACTGATAATGGTCCAATGGAGAATATTTTTTCTTTACGAATTGAGACGATTCGCTGCAATATTTTGTAGTTGTAAACATTGGAATTATAATTAATATAAGTATCTTTTAAGCATTCTCAATAACCAGCTGTGTTTTGTAAACATATGTAGGTTATAATACAGTAAATTTATTTACAGGTTATACCTTTAGAAATATGGCCACTGGCCAGAGACTGCGGTATCTACATGTTCGTGGTGAGCGCGCTCACCGTCATACTTTGGGACGAGAAAGTGGAGTGGTTCGAGGCGCTGATCTTGCTCATCCTCTACCTCGTCTACTGCTTCGTTCTGTTCTGCCAGCAGAGGCTGCATACAGCCGCCAAAAGTATGCTCCGGAGCAAGAACTCATTTCACAGCCAAAGTGAGTATTTTGTTTTGTTTTTTTTTTGCCGGAAGTGACAAGTCAAAAAAATCCTTCTACCGGTAGAAAGATTTTGAAATATTACTTGAGGTTTGCAGCATCATTTCAAACATGAACGATCTCCAGCTGTTATTGAAACATTTGCTACTGAAACTCATTTTAAGGCCTTTCTGAATGCATCTAAACTTAATTAAATGAGTTAATCAAGTGGCTATTGCATGACTGGAAGTACTCTAAACGCTGGGTATAATCGCCATTCGCTTCCTTTAGAACTTGCTGTCCAGGAAAGTGGAGCGTATTTAAGGCACAGATCCTCTTTAACTTGTCATTTCACTTTTAGAGTCTTCTACCACTTGTGTAGTATTGGTGAGAATCAAATATCTTGTGGTGAAAGATAAGGGTTGGTACCGGAAGTGTGAAGCTATTGAATAACTTATTTCTGGCTTCCGTTTACCACTATTCAGATAAACAATTACACGTTTAGTTATGAAAATTGATTTTAAGGTGGGGTTCTGGAACATTAGGTAACTTCAGCCAGCAAACTCGTTCAAGAATGGGAAAAGAGTAAGGAAGGAGAGCCTATCGAGATGGCAGTGACATGAGTGCGCAACTCTTCCTGTGAATTTGTGCAGATTTCTCCCACTGGGATCGCTTGGAAGAGCGCATGCGCCGCCGCGGACATTCAATGCACCATGGAGGAATCTCGCTCTGGTTCCGTGGCAGAAATCTAGAGAAATCTGCATTCGGTCAGACCTAAAAGGCCCAAATGTATTGAAGCTCTGGTTAAACAAGACTTTTCAGAATCTTATAGCCCTAAAAATTATCACTTGTACCCGAAAGCAAAATTGGAAATTTAGAATTGAATGGGGATAGAAGGAGCGGTAACTTGGGCAGCGAATTAGCGCGCGGAACTTCCTTAATTAGCTGAACGACTGGTGTGATTATACCAGTTCTGTTAACTTCTTGATGCCGTGACATCAAACTCCTCGTTGCCTCGTTCAAGGTCAAGGTGTTGGACTAATTATAATTAAAATAAGTGACCATAAACTTAAAAAACCACAAAAACATATTAATAGAACTGATAAAAAGGTTTTATCGGCAACACCCAGAGACAGTCTATTTGGAGGTCATTTTTTTCTATTTCGTGCGCCCTTTATCAAGAGCTTCTGTAAACTTGTGGGAAATTGAATTTTTACACCCAGTATAAGTTCAAATATTATACAAATTTATATTATTCGAAAGTCGATTAAACCTTATCATATTTGAAGGTATGACGATTCACTAATAGTACAACAGACATTTAAGGCGCATTAAAATAGATATCCCCAGAAAAGAGAATTCGCTACATCACTATTTCAACCAAAATTATAAACCAATTTAACATATACGAGGTTTCGGAAATATTGATGACGTTTTCTTGATTTCTATTTGAGTAAAACAGGATTTCTTGTGTGCATAATGATGGCAGTTGATGTTAATGTTGAATTAAGAGGAGCATCATCCAAGCTCATTTTAGGGCATGCTCACAACGAGATGTTGAGCTGTAGAGGAGCCAGCATTCGCTACATCGAATATTTGCCCACATCAACTATCTTAGCAGCTGTATGAGTGTTTGGGGTGGCATTGTGTGAGTGTAGTTATACTTTTAGGAAGGCCAACATTACTGAAGAAGCGGTTACATCACTTCCGCTCCGTGGATTTAAAAAAAACTATGTCCGTTTTATAAAGCAAATATTTGTTGTGATTAAATTAAAGGTGTTCTCAATTAAAACCTGCATTTTTAAAGAATATGTTATTAGAATTAGATCCTTTTACATCTAAGTCGCCATAAATCTGTATGCGAATGAAGTTCGCGATGTTGTTTGGATAACATTTGACGGCTAATCTTGTTTGGTAGGTTCAACCGTGGCCCTTGCTTGCAACACACACATGTCGACTGGCACCTATAGACCATTCCACCACCATGGCGAAGTTATCGGCTGGGAGAAACGCCCTTCTGCAGTCAAACCTGAAGATGTAAGTTTATTATAATGTTTATGTAAAATACGGGTCTCTGTTAGTACAGTGGACTCCCTGGCGGAGATCACGGTTTCTAGCTGCCCTCAGATTTTCTCTTCTTAGGAGCCTCCATACCTCAATGTTGTCTGTAACGATCGACACTGTCCGGAGGCCGTCAGTGCTCGGGTGCCAACGACCTCGATGTTAACGTACGTTTAATTATTCTTTATTTTCATTTTGAAGACACTGTGACCTTTCTTTGGGAATGCCTGCTCACCCACCATACATCTGGACTAACAGTGCACTACCATTACAGGTGAAGTCCGTGGGCGATTCGGCCACCAACAGTGGAGGAGGCTCCAGTGGGGACGCCTGCTCGGTCAGTTTGGAGTTCAGCGTGAACCCGTGCTTGCCGCCGCCAGGCAGATGGTGGACAAAGGTGTGGTGGCTGTTCTCTTGGCCAGTGGCCTTGGCACTGCACCTGACCGTGCCTGACTGCAGGAACAAGAGGTCAAGGTATCCTTTCACCTTTATCATGTGTGTCTTCTGGATCGGCGCCAGCTCCTACATGGTGTCCTGGATGATGACCGTTGTAGGTTAGTAACGAATCCCATAGTCCAGTTATTTCTTGGTGGTTAGTGATTGAGCCCCAATTTTAATGTCTGATCGATACAAATGTGCTGTGAAAAGCTAGAATTCTGAGGATCCTCCTCCTCTCTTTGGAAGGTTCTATAATAAAAACTGCAGCATGTTTATATGGTAAAACAAACATTACCAAGATTCATTAATATTTAAATGAACATAGAAAATTTAATTGGAGTTATGCTCTTTATTTGCAAACTAAATTTGGTAGCTTCGATCCTTTCCATGAAGGTTAGTCAGGCAGAAGAACTAGTCATCACCATGAGCAATGATTCAGTGAGTTAACAATCCTGTTTGTCCTTCTAGGGAATACACTGGGCATCAGTGACTCCGTGATGGGTCTCACTTTGGTCGCTATCGGCGGCAGTATGCCTGAGGCATCTACCAGCATTATCAACGCAAGATTAGGTTTGTAATTTTGGTTTTATCACAATATTAGCGATAGTAACAGAAATAAGATAACAGAAGCAAACAATATTATTGAACGTGATAACAGCAATATTTAGATTTTGGCTTTCTCTTGAATGGAAATTCATTGATTTGGTTTTGCTGAATGTAGAAAAGTTATTGTCAAATGATTTTATGATATTTAATTATTTTTTCAACAAAAATGAAGATCTACCATTTTTTTAAAATTAATATTACGGTGTTCTGAAGGATGTTGTTAAGAGTTACCTCTAAAGTGCTGCTGTAGTCTTTGTGCTGTTCCTAGTCGTGTACAACGGCATTTATGCAACCTTTTATGCAGCGCAACCCAAAGTTTTTTATTATTTAAAGTATAAAATAAAACAGGAGCTTCATCAGCTCGACAAAAGCATTCACTCGGATATACTTGATAGTAATTGTAATAAAATATAGAGTTGAAAATCAAGATCAACTACTTATTTTATTAATTAGAAACTTTAAACCTGTTGTTAATTAACGAAAAAGTGTCCTCTTTTTCAAGTAAGACATTTCTATACTAATTGCTACAAAATTTATAGAAATAAATTATTCTGAATTTTACTTATAGGGGGCCTGCATTAGTATAGATGGGTTGGCTTTGTAGTAGGGACGGCCATCTTGTGGGGATTAGAGATTGACACTTGCTGGGGACCACAAACCAAAATAATGATAAAAGGTACACTTTGGCCGCTACAAATTTAGTTTCAACAAACTAAAGATTAAAAATTCCAAACAATAATCTCTATAATTCATAAAGAATTACGTCAGTAGGTTTTTTGCTTTGTTTTTCCTTAATGCAGGGAGATTTTTTGTTCCAGGTATTGGTAGCATGACAATAAGCAACGCTCTAGGTGGCAATACCCTGGACATCCTACTGTCTCTGGGTCTGCCCTGGTTCATCAAGACTCTGCTGCCTCCATCACTGAACGGCGGACCCGTGCAGATAGAATCCGCCTCTGTGGTCTACAACAATGTGGCCCAGCTTGCCTGCGTGGCCGTGCTCTTCATCACGGCCGCCGCCAACAGATTCTCCATGGATAGAAAGTTGGGCATTGTGTGTCTGGTCATGTACCTCTTGTTTATTTGCTTCATTGTGGCTGTCGAAGTGGATCTGTTCCACTGGAAGCCTTATAAATCTTGCCTCTAAGACTGGATCAGCCTTAATTTAAATCGATTCCAAGAAGTATTATTGCAGTCGCCTATTCGTGCGGGGCAGTTTTGATACTTATGGAAGGTTAGAAAGGAAGAGGAAGACGTCATAAAAGCGGCTCGCTACAGGAGGTGGAAAAGATCGGCAAATAGAGCTGCTTCTAGGGAGAGTAGCTGACAAGATGGACCAAAGTATTCACGTGCCACTATAAAGTATCTGCCGCACACCTCACTATGGGTGCCCAGTTAGTGAGGTGTGCGCAGATACTTTATACGGTAATTTTGGCCACTCACAGTATTAGGCGGGAAGTTTTCAATTTACAGTTGGTAAGATATATGGTTGGCGGCGCCAGTGTGGGTTCTTTAAACCAGATTCAACCGGAGCGTTAATTCCTTGTTAAACGTTTATTTGCTTTAAGAAAACATTCCAGATACAGCTAGTTCATGTGGTTATTTCGTATTTTTCTCTTTTATTTGTTAAAATTTCAAACAGTGATGGTATAATATGTAAATTACCAGTTCTATTCAAAGAGAATTTGGTAACATTCCTTTTTGTTTTACACAAAAGCTGCTCCAGTGTAATTGATTCTAATGTGAAACTTTCTTTTGGATGGTCTGCTTTAGAAATAAGCCTTCTTTCCGGTCCCAGCTATCACGAGGAAATACTTAGTTCAATTTTACCTAATTTTCTATATATATCTGCAACTATACCCTTATAAAACTCACGTACTACGAAAAGAAAACATAAATGAAGTCGTCCAAACTGATTTATCTACCTCTGATATTGGAAGAATGTCCGAAACCTGTCAGGGATACCAATAAACATGCGTGCTACGGCGGATAAAATGAAAGAGTTACTATCCGGGCACTGCGGACAACATATTTTCAGCCTGACGTTATATCTATTTAGTAAATATTTTTTAGATAGCTGACGTGATAAATATACTTATCGAAAGGATAGCAATAAAGATTTGTTGCACTAGTTGTTCTACATTATTATTTGCGATAAATGTAGATATCGTAGGACTTGAACAGCTTGTTCGGCTTAGAGTTCGCTCAAACATTTGGTCGAAGAGATTCTACCACGCGCTATCCAAATACACGGAACACAAAAAAATAAATTACAAAATGACGATTTACTGGTGATAGAAGGGTTTCTACGATATAATTGTGAGAAAAGTTTTGTTTTGCTCAAGGTTAATTCCATGTCAAACAGAAAACAATTGTAAATAGTGGTTATCAGCCAGTTGGAACCAAACTATTTTAGTTCTATAATTATTTAGTTCCTGCATTCCAAACTATTGAATAACTAGGGTTTTTTTTTTCCTTTTTTTGTTTAACTTACAATAATGTTAGGTTTTTTTTATCTATGGAGAATTAAATTTAGATAATTGGTAGCATTTTATAAGTATTTTGCAGTATAAATACTGAATCGTTTGGAAAAAACACCATAACTATAATGGTATTCTATGGCTAGTCAATTAATATTTAGCGAAGTGGAAATTTTTTCCACTATAATTATTGTAATTAACGATATTATGCCGCTATTGTAAAATAATCAAGAACCATTGAGGATTGTGATAAATTAATTTACTTAAGTTAACCTATTTGAGACAATATATTAAGAATTATTTTGTTGTTGTAAATAAAAATACTTTATTTGTAGGAGTTTGTATTATTAATACGTCACCTTATTTGTTGGTCAAAATTATGTTTAAAGTTACAGGGGTGGGGGAATATTCTCAAGTTAAAGTTTCAAGAATGGGGGTCCATCACCAGCGACGTGCTTAGCGTTCATCTCAGCCAATCTGCTGAGAACTACTCACCGGACCCGCTCTTACTACAACTATCTCGGTTCTGCTCTACGCGAAATATTCACTTTGAATTTTATGCAGCAAGCTATGAATTCCATTTACATTTCAGTTTCACTAAAATTGCGTTTTAGTAAGAAATCCAATCACCCCATCATCTTGAAACCATCCTTACAATCAATAAGCAATTTTCTCATAAAAAGTTTCAAATTTTGGAGTAAATCACTTGAAACTGGGCAAGATGAACTTCTTTTAGGAAATTGTAAGAGCTGGCTGCTCTTCTTTTGGATTGAGTGTCGGTTATATGGAAGAATTCGATATGTATGTTGCGTCTCCGGGCAGCATTCCTTCCATATGGATGAGCTGTATGACCAGTCGACAATCTAAACTGATAATTCGGGACCCGTCCGTGGTCTCCTGACTCAGATAGCCGCTTGGTTCCCTCACTGGGTGTTGCATATAGGGAGAGATCTGTAAGAAAAAGAGGTTCAAGCAGGATTGTTTAGGGTATGAGGAGTTCAGGTTTAGGAGCTTACTTTAGATCAGACAGCTGTGCTTCTTAGATGATTCAGATTTGAGACCGGGCTTTCATTGTCGAGCGGTTGAAAGTTTTCTTTGGGGTAGCTAAGTGGGTCCAGTGAGGCTTTACAAGGCGTAGAGTTTCCCTACCTGCTGACCTATAATCCTCTTCATGTGACTCAAGTAAAGGCCAAAAATAACACAAAAATGACAAAACAACGAAGGTTCGCTCTTGGTTGAAGAAACTAACCTCGAGAATTTTATTTCTGACTCAAAGGTTAGGGATTAAAAGGAAGGGATTGGCTAATTAGAGGAATAGTTAGAGCCTTGGAATCCCTCGCGGCCATTTCGGATTTGAATCCTTAGATATTTTATTTTAGTTCTATTTACTTTTCGGAGGTGGACAATCGTTCAGAACAATGAAAGAGATTGCGGCTGCCTAAAGCCAAAGCCTTAAGGTGATGACGCGCTAAATTATTACGTCTTCATCCATCCTTCCAAATCCAATTTTTTTTTAGATTTAGCTAAAACTAGACAAATAATGTAATAATGATTTTTATAAAAAATATTTTTTACTAATGTATATTATTATTTACAATTTTGAAGATTATTATTTACAATAAATTAACTTAAATTGTCTTATCAAATAAATAAGATATTTACGGACAAAGAGATAGATTTCCCTTGAAGATTATGTCCGTCTCCAAAAGTGCAGTGATACTTGCAAATAGCAAATATGTTACCAAAAATACAGCGCCCATCTGTAACAGATTTTTGCCATTAAAAAATTACTTCTGTTTTAACGTTTCAAGGTTAGTTATTTTTGGGGTGTTATGCACTTCGACTTCATTGATCTATGGTGTCCACTATGGGTGCTGGGCAAAATCGCTCACTCTACAGTATTTAGAGAAATTTTAGCATCTGGAAGGGTTCTCGGGAGCGATCGGCGTATCTTCCTCCAACACATGGTAACTAACCAAGCCTGAGAGCATGTAACCACTGAACGACGACACAAGGTAGTCCTCAAGAAGGTATATTGAAGTCTCCTTCATCAACCCCTAAGAAAATGAGATGCTATCACGTTCACGGGGGAAGCTTATTGTTAGACTATGTCATTAACTTACCCTTTTACTAAGATTGAATCTGTTGAAAGCCAGACAAGTATATAGAAATATCAGCGACACCCCGAGCAAAATCGCAGAGTATCCTATACCTGTCGTACAAAACAGAGAAAACGTGTATAAAATATATATATACAATAAAATTAATAGCTTTTGAGTTGAAAAGAAATTATCAGTTTAAAAAAATTTACCTCTAGAGTTGATGTACACTTCATGGGGGTAATCAGAGAAATAGGCTGACTTTAGTACCCAGGGAAGGCCAAGGCAGATCAAGATATCGAACGTGCTCGCACCCAAGGAGTTACTGAGCGCCATTGACCCATGACCTAAAACATATCGAACCAATTTCACTTATTATGAAATTGAAACATATTTCCACGATTAAGGGTACTTTTGCGAGGAGGCCGATGTACAATTTTTGGAAAATAAAACATTTTTTTTACTTAGTACTTACTCTTAGATCTGCAGCTTTTTAAATATTTTTTCAGAGAAAGTTAGTTTTAAAGAGGTTGGAGGAAGGATCATTCTAAAAATGTTCTTTCACTATAAACATTCGCAGTAAGAACTTTCTACAAACAATTAAGTTGTTTGAATACCGTTTACACCAAATGAACACGAAAAAATAGTTCTCACTTTTGTTCTAGGCACTAGTTCGTTTGATCCGTTCGTCTTCAGTGTAGCGCCATTAAGCAAAATTAGGGCGAACTTTTTAATCTCGTAATGATTACAATGAACTACACAGAATCAAAGACATTACATTCTAGTCACATCCCTTCCTAACTAAAACATAACTACTTTCTTAGAAAACTGTTCACCCATAATTTTTATTGGTAACAACCATCGTTTTCTCATTCCAAACGCTCGCACTAGATAGCAGCTCTTCACAGATTCATATTTATTTTACCCGCATAAATAAAGCAACGAAAACATGAATAGAACAAATGAGATCCACGATTTATAATAACAGGTCACTTTTTTTTTTTCTGTAGCAAAATCATTAATTGGCACATCGTTGATCATTAGCTTTTTATTAATTTTTACTTTTTATTCTGCATAACCAAACAACTAGAATTTTAATATGATTCTAAAGTTCAAGCTAGGAATTTAAAAACGAATAATTTATATTTTTTTTCAGGCGTAAACTCGTGAAAGTATCTGACGGAGTATTTTTAGTAGGTCTGACATCTTAAATCACAAAGTTTCTTCAATAAATCACTTCTATTAAATTCCGCTTTTCGACTATTTTCAATATCAGTCTCAAATTAATCAGAATGAGTCCGACACTTGTGCAAAATTTAAGTAAATCTCAATTATAAATTTGCAGAATTAGGACAAGTTGCGTGAAAAGAGTGTATAGAAATGTACAAACCTTGTCGAGCCACAATCACACTGGATGCAGCTTCTGGCACGCCCAGTCCTATGGCGATGAATGTCAAACCAACTAAAGAATCTGAAATTTGGAGCTCGTAACCTAAAAAAAAAAGTTATATAAAAAAATAAATGAATAATATTTTTCTTTCTAGAGTTTTGTTCGTTCACTAATAAATGAATTCAGAAATCTAAAAACAGTTTTATTTTATTTTCATTCTTTCTCTTGCTATATTCGTAATAGGAAGAATTGCGATCCGGGCCGGGTCCATTAACCTGGCGGCACTTTGGTTGAATTTTGAGACAAAACTTTTGCACCGAGCTCGAAACACATTGCACTCTTATGCACCACCAAAAAAAAATCTAAATTCGCCAAGGAAAAGCCACAATAAGCAATTAAAGTTTTTTTCCCGCCAAAAAAAATTTGGCCGGATTTGATTGAAACTTACTTCATTATGTTAAGTACACTTTGCACTCCATTGCACCACTTAAAAAAATTCATTAACTTTAATAATTACGGAGATATGGCCATTCAAAAGATCAAAGGAATTTGCCGCAAACACTGAATTTCGAACCGCGACTTAGTATACAGGTAGAGGAGAGCTAGCACCAGCTAGAACCACAAAAAAAATCTAATAAAATATGCACACATTCAGAAATATAAGGAATTAAAGTGCTAAAAAAAGCATTAACTTGGCGGCACTTTGGTGGAATTTTGGGTAAAAAATTATTGCACCCTGCTCAGAACACTTTGCACTCCTATGCACCACCAATAAAAAAGCTAGCACCACCAAGGAAAAGCCTCAATTTTCCATTTAAAGTTCCGCGCGAAATTTAAATTCAAAAAAAATGAGTCTTATTTGCGGGAAAATTGGAGCGCTTTTTTCCAAAATAGCAAGTACTAGTATTAGAACAACTAGCCCCACACAGGAAATGCCAAAAATTAGCATATTTTCAAAGTAATTTACAAATTATTCAACCGATTTTCCCGCCAACATACCTTTAACCGGAAGTGCTCTAAATTGAATTGAAACTCATCCTATTTTGTTCATGGTAGCTAGCACCAATATGCACCACAAAAAGAAATTTTGAATTTACACTAAAAGCTGATATATTGATAATAAAAGATGCACTGACAGACGTGACCATTAACTTTGCGGCACTTTGGTGGAATTTTGAGAAAAAAATTATTGCACCCAGCTCGGAACACTTTGCAATGCCAATAATAAGCCAGCAACACAACGGAAACTGTAAAAATTCACCAATTGTACGCCAAATATAACTTTAACCGGAAGTGCCCTAAATTGAATTGAAACTCATTCCATTTTGTTCGTGATAGCTAGCACCAATGTGCACCACAAAAAGAAATTTTGAATTTACACTAAAAGCTGATATATTGAAAATAAAAGATGCACTGACAGACGTGACCATTAACTTGGCGGCACTTTGGTGGAATTTTGGGTAAAAAATTATTGCACCCTGCTCAGAACACTTTGCACTCCTATGCACCATCAATAAAAAAGCTAGCACCACCAAGGAAAAGCCTCAATTTTCCATTTAAAGTTACGCGCGAAATTTAAATTCAAAAAAATGGAGTTTTATTTGCGGGAAAATTGGAGCGCTTTTTTCCAAAATAGCAAGTACTAGTATTAGAACCACTAGCCCCACACAGGAAATACCAAAAATTAGCATATTTTCAAAGTAATTTACAAATTACTCAACCGATTTTCCCGCCAACTTACCATTAACTTGGCGGCACTTTGGTGGAATTTTAAGAAAAAAATTATTGCACCCAGCTCGGAACACTTTGCACTCCTATGCACCACCAATAAAAAAGCTAGCACCACCAAGGAAAAGCCTCAATTTTCCATTTAAAGTTACGCGCGAAATTTAAATTAAAAAAAAAATGAGTTTAATTTGTGGGAAAATTGGAGCGCTTTTTTCCAAAATAGCAAGTACTAGTATTAGAACCACTAGCCCCACACAGGAAATGCCAAAAATTAGCATATTTTCAAAGTAATTTACAAATTATTCAACCGATTTTCCCGCCAACTTACCTTTAACCGGATGTGCTCTAAATTGAATTGAAACTCATCCTATTTTGTTCATGGTAGCTAGACCAATATGCACCACAAAAAGAAATTTTGAATTTACACTAAAAGCTGATATATTGATAATAAAAGATGCACTAACAGACGTGACCATTAACTTGGCGGCACTTTGGTGAAATTTTGAGAAAAAAATTATTGCACCCAGCTCGGAACACTTTGCAATGCCAATAATAAGCCAGCAACACAACGGAAACTGCAAAAATTCACCAATTGTACGCCAAATATAACTTTAACCGGAAGTGCCCTAAATTGAATTGAAACTCATTCCATTTTGTTCGTGATAGCTAGCACCAATGTGCACCACAAAAAGAAATTTTGAATTTCCACTAAAAGCTGAGATATTGATAATAAAAGATGCACTGACAGACGTGACCATTAACTTGGCGGCACTTTGGTGGAATTTTGAGAAAAAAATTATTGCACCCAGCTCGGAACACTTTGCAATGCCAATAATAAGCCAGCAACACAACGGAAATGGTAAAAATTCACCAATTGTACGCCAAATATAATTTTAACCGGAAGTGCCCTAAATTGAATTGAAACTCATTCCATTTTGTTCGTGGTAGCTAGCACCAATGTGCACCACAAAAAGAAATTTTGAATTTACACTAAAAGCTGATATATTGATAATAAAAGATGCACTGACAGACGTGACCATTAACTTTGCGGCACTTTGGTGGAATTTTGAGGAAAAAATTATTGCACCCAGCTCGGAACACTTTGCAATGCCAATAATAAGCCAGCAACACAACGGAAATGGTAAAAATTCACCAATTGTACGCCAAATATAACTTTAACCGGAAGTGCCCTAAATTGAATTGAAACTCATTCCATTTTGTTCGTGGTAGCTAGCACCAATGTGCACCACAAAAAGAAATTTTGAATTTACACTAAAAGCTGAGATATTGATAATAAAAGATGCACTGACAGACGTGACCATTAACTTGGCGGCACTTTGGTGGAATTTTGGGTAAAAAATTATTGCACCCTGCTCAGAACACTTTGCACTCCTATGCACCATCAATAAAAAAGCTAGCACCACCAAGGAAAAGCCTCAATTTTCCATTTAAAGTTACGCGCGAAATTTAAATTCAAAAAAAATGGAGTTTTATTTGCGGGAAAATTGGAGCGCTTTTTTCCAAAATAGCAAGTACTAGTATTAGAACCACTAGCCCCACACAGGAAATACCAAAAATTAGCATATTTTCAAAGTAATTTACAAATTACTCAACCGATTTTCCCGCCAACTTACCTTTAACCGGAAGTGCTCTAAATTGAATTGAAACTCATCCTATTTTGTTCATGGTAGCTAGCACCAATATGCACCACAAAAAGAAATTTTGAATTTACACTAAAAGCTGATATATTGATAATAAAAGATGCACTAACAGACGTGACCATTAACTTGGCGGCACTTTGGTGGAATTTTGAGAAAAAATTTATTGCACCCAGCTCGGAACACTTTGCAATGCCAATAATAAGCCAGCAACGCAACGGAAATGGTAAAAATTCACCAATTGTACGCCAAATATAACTTTAACCGGAAGTGCCCTAAATTGAATTGAAACTCATTCCATTTTGTTCGTGATAGCTAGCACCAATGTGCACCACAAAAAGAAATTTTGAATTTCCACTAAAAGCTGAGATATTGATAATAAAAGATGCACTGACAGACGTGACCATTAACTTGGCGGCACTTTGGTGGAATTTTGAGAAAAAAATTATTGCACCCAGCTCGGAACACTTTGCAATGCCAATAATAAGCCAGCAACACAACGGAAATGGTAAAAATTCACCAATTGTACGCCAAATATAACTTTAACCGGAAGTGCCCTAAATTGAATTGAAACTCATTCCATTTTGTTCGTGGTAGCTAGCACCAATGTGCACCACAAAAAGAAATTATGAATTTACACTAAAAGCTGAGATATTGATAATAAAAGATGCACTGACAGACGTGACCATTAACTTTGCGGCACTTTGGTGGAATTTTGAGAAAAAAATTATTGCACCCAGCTCGGAACACTTTGCAATGCCAATAATAAGCCAGCAACACAACGGAAACTGTAAAAATTCACCAATTGTACGCCAAATATAACTTTAACCGGAAGTGCCCTAAATTGAATTGAAACTCATTCCATTTTGTTCGTGATAGCTAGCACCAATGTGCACCACAAAAAGAAATTTTGAATTTACACTAAAAGCTGAGATATTGATAATAAAAGATGCACTGACAGACGTGACCATTAACATTGCGGTACTTTGGTGGAATTTTGGGTAAAAAATTATTGCACCCTGCTCAGAACACTTTGCACTCCTATGCACCATCAATAAAAAAGCTAGCACCACCAAGGAAAAGCCTCAATTTTCCATTTAAAGTTACGCGCGAAATTTAAATTCAAAAAAAATGGAGTTTTATTTGCGGGAAAATTGGAGCGCTTTTTTCCAAAATAGCAAGTACTAGTATTAGAACCACTAGCCCCACACAGGAAATACCAAAAATTAGCATATTTTCAAAGTAATTTACAAATTACTCAACCGATTTTCCCGCCAACTTACCACTAACTTGGCGGCACTTTGGTGGAATTTTGAGAAAAAAATTATTGCACCCAGCTCGGAACACTTTGCACTCCTATGCACCACCAATAAAAAAGCTAGCACCACCAAGGAAAAGCCTCAATTTTCCATTTAAAGTTACGCGCGAAATTTAAATTAAAAAAAAAATGAGTTTAATTTGTGGGAAAATTGGAGCGCTTTTTTCCAAAATAGCAAGTACTAGTATTAGAACCACTAGCCCCACACAGGAAATGCCAAAAATTAGCATATTTTCAAAGTAATTTACAAATTATTCAACCGATTTTCCCGCCAACTTACCTTTAACCGGAAGTGCTCTAAATTGAATTGAAACTCATCCTATTTTGTTCATGGTAGCTAGCACCAATATGCACCACAAAAAGAAATTTTGAATTTACACTAATAGCTGATATATTGATAATAAAAGATGCACTAACAGACGTGACCATTAACTTTGCGGCACTTTGGTGAAATTTTGAGAAAAAAATTATTGCACCCAGCTCGGAACACTTTGCAATGCCAATAATAAGCCAGCAACACAACGAAAACTGCAAAAATTCACCAATTGTACGCCAAATATAACTTTAACCGGAAGTGCCCTAAATTGAATTGAAACTCATTCCATTTTGTTCGTGATAGCTAGCACCAATGTGCACCACAAAGAGAAATTTTGAATTTACACTAAAAGCTGAGATATTGATAATAAAAGATGCACTGACAGACGTGACCATTAACTTGGCGGCACTTTGGTGGAATTTTGAGAAAAAAATTATTGCACCCAGCTCGGAACACTTTGCAATGCCAATAATAAGCCAGCAACACAACGGAAACTGTAAAAATTCACCAATTTTACGCCAAATATAACTTTAACCGGAAGTGCCCTAAATTGAATTGAAACTCATTCCATTTTGTTCGTGATAGCTAGCACCAATGTGCACCACAAAAAGAAATTTTGAATTTACACTAAAAGCTGAGATATTGATAATAAAAGATGCACTGACAGACGTGACCATTAACTTGGCGGCACTTTGGTGGAATTTTGGGTAAAAAATTATTGCACCCTGCTCAGAACACTTTGCACTCCTATGCACCGTCAATAAAAAAGCTAGCACCACCAAGGAAAAGCCTCAATTTTCCATTTAAAGTTACGCGCGAAATTTAAATTCAAAAAAATGGAGTTTTATTTGCGGGAAAATTGGAGCGCTTTTTTCCAAAATAGCAAGTACTAGTATTAGAACCACTAGCCCCACACAGGAAATACCAAAAATTAGCATATTTTCAAAGTAATTTACAAATTACTCAACCGATTTTCCCGCCAACTTACCATTAACTTGGCGGCACTTTGGTGGAATTTTGAGAAAAAAATTATTGCACCCAGCTCGGAACACTTTGCACTCCTATGCACCACCAATAAAAAAGCTAGCACCACCAAGGAAAAGCCTCAATTTTCCATTTAAGGTTACGCGCGAAATTCAAATTAAAAAAAAAATGAGTTTAATTTGTGGGAAAATTGGAGCGCTTTTTTCCAAAATAGCAAGTACTAGTATTAGAACCACTAGCCCCACACAGGAAATGCCAAAAATTAGCATATTTTCAAAGTAATTTACAAATTATTCAACCGATTTTCCCGCCAACTTACCTTTAACCGGATGTGCTCTAAATTGAATTGAAACTCATCCTATTTTGTTCATGGTAGCTAGACCAATATGCACCACAAAAAGAAATTTTGAATTTACACTAAAAGCTAAGCATATATTGATAATAAAAGATGCACTGACAGACGTGACCATTAACTTTGCGGCACTTTGGTGGAATTTTGAGAAAAAAATTATTGCACCCAGCTCGGAACACTTTGCAATGCCAATAATAAGCCAGCAACACAACGGAAACTGTAAAAATTCACCAATTGTACGCCAAATATAACTTTAACCGGAAGTGCCCTAAATTGAATTGAAACTCATTCCATTTTTTTCGTGGTAGCTAGCACCAATGTGCACCACAAAAAGAAATTTTGAATTTACACTAAAAGATGAGATATTGATAATAAAAGATGCACTGACAGATTTGACCATTAACTTGGCGGCACTTTGGTGGAATTTTGTGAAAAAAATATTGCACCCAGCTCGGAACACTTTGCAATGCCAATAATAAGCCAGCAACACAACGGAAATGGTAAAAATTCACCAACTGTACGCCAAATATAACTTTAACCGGAAGTGCCCTAAATTGAATTGAATCTCATTCCATTTGGTTCGTGGTAGCTAGCACCAATATGCACCACAAAAAGAAATTTTGAATTTACACTAAAAGCTGAGATATTGATAATAAAAGATGCACTGACAGACGTGACCATTAACTTGGCGGCACTTTGGTGGAATTTTGAGAAAAAAATTATTGCACCCTGCTTAGAACACATTGCACTCCATCAATAAAAAAGCTAGCACCACCAAAGAAAAGCCTCAATTTTCCTTTTAAAGTTACGCGCGAAATTTAAATTAAAAAAAAAATTGAGTTTATTTGCGGGAAAATTGGAGTGCTTTGGTATTAGAACCACTAGCCCCACACAGGAAATACCAAAAATTAGCATACTTTCAAAGTAATTTACAAATTACTCAACCGATTTTCCCGCCAACTTACCATTAACTTGGCGGCACTTTGGTGGAATTATGGGGAAAAACTTTTTGCACACTGTACGGAACACATTGCGCTCCTATGCGCCACAAAAAAAAAGTTTCTACTTACACTAATAGCTGAGATATTGATAATAAAAGATGCACAGAAAGACGTGACCATTAACTTGAAGGCACATTGGTGGAGTCTTGGGGAAAAAATTATTGCGCCAAGCTCAAAACTAATTTTTGGCAATTTCTTTGTGGGGCTAGCTTTTCTAATAATAATGCTAGGTATTTTGGAAAAAACGCACTAATTCGCCCGAATATAGGGACCATTCTTTTTAAATATAAATTTCGCGCGTAACTTTAACTGGAAAATTGAGGCTTTTCCTTAGTGGCGCTAGCTTTTTCATTAGTAACGCATAGGAGCGCAAAGTGTTCCGAACAGGGTGCAATAATTTTTTCCCCAAAATTCCACCAAAGTGCCGCCAAGTTAATGGTCATGTCAGTCAGTGCATCTTTAATTTTCAATATCTCAGCTATTAGTGTAAATTCAATATTTCTCTTTGTGGTGCATATTGGTGCTAGCTACCACGAACAAAATGGAATGAGATTCAATTCAATTTAGGGCAATTCCGGTTAAAGTTATATTTGGCGTTCAATTGGTGAATTTTTACCATTTCCGTTGTGTTGCTGGCTTATTATTGGCATTGCAAAGTGTTCCGAGCTGGGTGAAATAATTTTTTTTCTCAAAATTCCACCAAAGTGCCGCCAAGTTAAAGGTAAGTTGGCGGGAAAATCAGTTGAATAATTTGTAAATTACTTTGAAAATATGCTAATTTTTGGCATTTCCTGTGTGGGGCTAGTGGTTCTAATACTAGTACTTGCTATTTTGGAAAAAAGCGCTCCAATTTTCCCACAAATAAAACTCATTTTTTTTTAAATTTAAATTTCGCGCGTAACTTTAAATGGAAAATTGAGGCTTTACCTTGTTGGTGCTAGCTTTTTTATTGGTGGTGCATAGGAGTGCAAAGTGTTCCGAGCTGGGTGAAATAATTTTTTTTCTCAAAATTCCACCAAAGTGCCGCCAAGTTAAAGGTAAGTTGGCGGGAAAATCAGTTGAATAATTTGTAAATTACTTTGAAAATATGCTAATTTTTGGCATTTCCTGTTTGGGGCTAGTGGTTCTAATACTAGTACTTGCTATTTTGGAAAAAAGCGCTCCAATTTTCCCACAAATAAAACTCATTTTTTTTTAAATTTAAATTTCGCGCGTAACTTTAAATGGAAAATTGAGGCTTTTCCTTGGTGGTGCTAGCTTTTTTATTGGTGGTGCATAGGAGTGCAAAGTGTTCCGAGCTGGGTGAAATAATTTTTTTTCTCAAAATTCCACCAAAGTGCCGCCAAGTTAAAGGTAAGTTGGCGGGAAAATCAGTTGAATAATTTGTAAATTACTTTGAAAATATGCTAATTTTTGGCATTTCCTGTGTGGGGCTAGTGGTTCTAATACTAGTACTTGCTATTTTGGAAAAAAGCGCTCCAATTTTCCCACAAATAAAACTCATTTTTTTTTAAATTTAAATTTCGCGCGTAACTTTAAATGGAAAATTGAGGCTTTTCCTTGGTGGTGCTAGCTTTTTTATTGGTGGTGCATAGGAGTGCAAAGTGTTCCGAGCTGGGTGCAATAATTTTTTTTCTCAAAATTCCACCAAAGTGCCGCCAAGTTAAAGTTAAGTTGGCGGGAAAATCAGTTGAATAATTTGTAAATTACTTTGAAAATATGCTAATTTTTGGCATTTCCTGTGTGGGGCTAGTGGTTCTAATACTAGTACTTGCTATTTTGGAAAAAAGTGCTCCAATTTTCCCACAAATAAAACTCATTTTTTTTTAAATTTAAATTTCGCGCGTAACTTTAAATGGAAAATTGAGGCTTTTCCTTGGTGGTGCTAGCTTTTTTATTGGTGGTGCATAGGAGTGCAAAGTGTTCCGAGCTGGGTGAAATAATTTTTTTTCTCAAAATTCCACCAAAGTGCCGCCAAGTTGAAGGTAAGTTGGCGGGAAAATCAGTTGAATAATTTGTAAATTACTTTGAAAATATGCTAATTTTTGGCATTTCCTGTGTGGGGCTAGTGGTTCTAATACTAGTACTTGCTATTTTGGAAAAAAGCGCTCCAATTTTCCCACAAATAAAACTCATTTTTTTTTAAATTTAAATTTCGCGCGTAACTTTAAATGGAAAATTGAGGCTTTACCTTGTTGGTGCTAGCTTTTTTATTGGTGGTGCATAGGAGTGCAAAGTGTTCCGAGCTGGGTGAAATAATTTTTTTTCTCAAAATTCCACCAAAGTGCCGCCAAGTTAAAGGTAAGTTGGCGGGAAAATCAGTTGAATAATTTGTAAATTACTTTGAAAATATGCTAATTTTTGGCATTTCCTGTGTGGGGCTAGTGGTTCTAATACTAGTACTTGCTATTTTGGAAAAAAGCGCTCCAATTTTCCCACAAATAAAACTCATTTTTTTTTAAATTTAAATTTCGCGCGTAACTTTAAATGGAAAATTGAGGCTTTTCCTTGGTGGTGCTAGTTTTTTTATTGGTGGTGCATAGGAGTGCAAAGTGTTCCGAGCTGGGTGCAATAATTTTTTTTCTCAAAATTCCACCAAAGTGCCGCCAAGTTAAAGTTAAGTTGGCGGGAAAATCAGTTGAATAATTTGTAAATTACTTTGAAAATATGCTAATTTTTGGCATTTCCTGTGTGGGGCTAGTGGTTCTAATACTAGTACTTGCTATTTTGGAAAAAAGCGCTCCAATTTTCCCGCAAATAAAACTCCATTTTTTTTGAATTTAAATTTCGCGCGTAACTTTAAATGGAAAATTGAGGCTTTTCCTTGGTGGTGCTAGCTTTTTTATTGATGGTGCGTAGGAGTGCAAAGTGTTCCGAGCAGGGTGCAATAATTTTTTTCTCAAAATTCCACCAAAGTGCCGCAAAGTTAATGGTCACGTCTGTCAGTGCATCTTTTATTATCAATATCTCAGCTTTTAGTGTAAATTCAAAATTTCTTTTTGTGGTGCACATTGGTGCTAGCTACCACGAACAAAATGGAATGAGTTTCAATTCAATTTAGGGCACTTCCGGTTAAAATTATATTTGGCGTACAATTGGTGAATTTTTACCATTTCCGTTGTGTTGCTGGCTTATTATTGGCATTGCAAAGTGTTCCGAGCTGGGTGCAATAATTTTTTTCTCAAAATTCCACCAAAGTGCCGCCAAGTTAATGGTCACGTCTGTCAGTGCATCTTTTATTATCAATATCTCAGCTTTTAGTGGAAATTCAAAATTTCTTTTTGTGGTGCACAATGGTGCTAGCTATCACGAACAAAATGGAATGAGTTTCAATTCAATTTAGGGCACTTCCGGTTAAAGTTATATTTGGCGTACAATTGGTGAATTTTTGCAGTTTCCGTTGTGTTGCTGGCTTATTATTGGCATTGCAAAGTGTTCCGAGCTGGGTGCAATAATTTTTTTCTCAAAATTTCACCAAAGTGCCGCCAAGTTAATGGTCACGTCTGTTAGTGCATCTTTTATTATCAATATATCAGCTTTTAGTGTAAATTCAAAATTTCTTTTTGTGGTGCATATTGGTCTAGCTACCATGAACAAAATAGGATGAGTTTCAATTCAATTTAGAGCACATCCGGTTAAAGGTAAGTTGGCGGGAAAATCGGTTGAATAATTTGTAAATTACTTTGAAAATATGCTAATTTTTGGCATTTCCTGTGTGGGGCTAGTGGTTCTAATACTAGTACTTGCTATTTTGGAAAAAAGCGCTCCAATTTTCCCACAAATTAAACTCATTTTTTTTAATTTAAATTTCGCGCGTAACTTTAAATGGAAAATTGAGGCTTTTCCTTGGTGGTGCTAGCTTTTTTATTGGTGGTGCATAGGAGTGCAAAGTGTTCCGAGCTGGGTGAAATAATTTTTTTTCTCAAAATTCCACCAAAGTGCCGCCAAGTTGAAGGTAAGTTGGCGGGAAAATCAGTTGAATAATTTGTAAATTACTTTGAAAATATGCTAATTTTTGGCATTTCCTGTGTGGGGCTAGTGGTTCTAATACTAGTACTTGCTATTTTGGAAAAAAGCGCTCCAATTTTCCCACAAATAAAACTCATTTTTTTTTAAATTTAAATTTCGCGCGTAACTTTAAATGGAAAATTGAGGCTTTACCTTGTTGGTGCTAGCTTTTTTATTGGTGGTGCATAGGAGTGCAAAGTGTTCCGAGCTGGGTGAAATAATTTTTTTTCTCAAAATTCCACCAAAGTGCCGCCAAGTTAAAGGTAAGTTGGCGGGAAAATCAGTTGAATAATTTGTAAATTACTTTGAAAATATGCTAATTTTTGGCATTTCCTGTGTGGGGCTAGTGGTTCTAATACTAGTATTTGCTATTTTGGAAAAAAGCGCTCCAATTTTCCCACAAATAAAACTCATTTTTTTTTAAATTTAAATTTCGCGCGTAACTTTAAATGGAAAATTGAGGCTTTTCCTTGGTGGTGCTAGCTTTTTTATTGGTGGTGCATAGGAGTGCAAAGTGTTCCGAGCTGGGTGCAATAATTTTTTTTCTCAAAATTCCACCAAAGTGCCGCCAAGTTAAAGTTAAGTTGGCGGGAAAATCAGTTGAATAATTTGTAAATTACTTTGAAAATATGCTAATTTTTGGCATTTCCTGTGTGGGGCTAGTGGTTCTAATACTAGTACTTGCTATTTTGGAAAAAAGCGCTCCAATTTTCCCGCAAATAAAACTCCATTTTTTTTGAATTTAAATTTCGCGCGTAACTTTAAATGGAAAATTGAGGCTTTTCCTTGGTGGTGCTAGCTTTTTTATTGATGGTGCGTAGGAGTGCAAAGTGTTCCGAGCAGGGTGCAATAATTTTTTTCTCAAAATTCCACCAAAGTGCCGCAAAGTTAATGGTCACGTCTGTCAGTGCATCTTTTATTATCAATATCTCAGCTTTTAGTGGAAATTCAAAATTTCTTTTTGTGGTGCACATTGGTGCTAGCTATCACGAACAAAATGGAATGAGTTTCAATTCAATTTAGAGCACTTCCGGTTAAAGTTATATTTGGCGTACAATTGGTGAATTTTTACCATTTCCGTTGCGTTGCTGGCTTATTATTGGCATTGCAAAGTGTTCCGAGCTGGGTGCAATAAATTTTTTCTCAAAATTCCACCAAAGTGCCGCCAAGTTAATGGTCACGTCTGTTAGTGCATCTTTTATTATCAATATATCAGCTTTTAGTGTAAATTCAAAATTTCTTTTTGTGGTGCATATTGGTGCTAGCTACCATGAACAAAATAGGATGAGTTTCAATTCAATTTAGAGCACTTCCGGTTAAAGGTAAGTTGGCGGGAAAATCGGTTGAGTAATTTGTAAATTACTTTGAAAATATGCTAATTTTTGGTATTTCCTGTGTGGGGCTAGTGGTTCTAATACTAGTACTTGCTATTTTGGAAAAAAGCGCTCCAATTTTCCCGCAAATAAAACTCCATTTTTTTTGAATTTAAATTTCGCGCGTAACTTTAAATGGAAAATTGAGGCTTTTCCTTGGTGGTGCTAGCTTTTTTATTGATGGTGCATAGGAGTGCAAAGTGTTCTGAGCAGGGTGCAATAATTTTTTACCCAAAATTCCACCAAAGTGCCGCCAAGTTAATGGTCACGTCTGTCAGTGCATCTTTTATTATCAATATCTCAGCTTTTAGTGTAAATTCAAAATTTCTTTTTGTGGTGCACATTGGTGCTAGCTACCACGAACAAAATGGAATGAGTTTCAATTCAATTTAGGGCACTTCCGGTTAAAGTTATATTTGGCGTACAATTGGTGAATTTTTACCATTTCCGTTGTGTTGCTGGCTTATTATTGGCATTGCAAAGTGTTCCGAGCTGGGTGCAATAATTTTTTCCTCAAAATTCCACCAAAGTGCCGCAAAGTTAATGGTCACGTCTGTCAGTGCATCTTTTATTATCAATATATCAGCTTTTAGTGTAAATTCAAAATTTCTTTTTGTGGTGCACATTGGTGCTAGCTACCACGAACAAAATGGAATGAGTTTCAATTCAATTTAGGGCACTTCCGGTTAAAATTATATTTGGCGTACAATTGGTGAATTTTTACCATTTCCGTTGTGTTGCTGGCTTATTATTGGCATTGCAAAGTGTTCCGAGCTGGGTGCAATAATTTTTTTCTCAAAATTCCACCAAAGTGCCGCCAAGTTAATGGTCACGTCTGTCAGTGCATCTTTTATTATCAATATCTCAGCTTTTAGTGGAAATTCAAAATTTCTTTTTGTGGTGCACATTGGTGCTAGCTATCACGAACAAAATGGAATGAGTTTCAATTCAATTTAGGGCACTTCCGGTTAAAGTTATATTTGGCGTACAATTGGTGAATTTTTGCAGTTTCCGTTGTGTTGCTGGCTTATTATTGGCATTGCAAAGTGTTCCGAGCTGGGTGCAATAATTTTTTTCTCAAAATTTCACCAAAGTGCCGCCAAGTTAATGGTCACGTCTGTTAGTGCATCTTTTATTATCAATATATCAGCTTTTAGTGTAAATTCAAAATTTCTTTTTGTGGTGCATATTGGTCTAGCTACCATGAACAAAATAGGATGAGTTTCAATTCAATTTAGAGCACATCCGGTTAAAGGTAAGTTGGCGGGAAAATCGGTTGAATAATTTGTAAATTACTTTGAAAATATGCTAATTTTTGGCATTTCCTGTGTGGGGCTAGTGGTTCTAATACTAGTACTTGCTATTTTGGAAAAAAGCGCTCCAATTTTCCCACAAATTAAACTCATTTTTTTTTTAATTTAAATTTCGCGCGTAACTTTAAATGGAAAATTGAGGCTTTTCCTTGGTGGTGCTAGCTTTTTTATTGGTGGTGCATAGGAGTGCAAAGTGTTCCGAGCTGGGTGCAATAATTTTTTTCTCAAAATTCCACCAAAGTGCCGCCAAGTTAATGGTAAGTTGGCGGGAAAATCGGTTGAGTAATTTGTAAATTACTTTGAAAATATGCTAATTTTTGGTATTTCCTGTGTGGGGCTAGTGGTTCTAATACTAGTACTTGCTATTTTGGAAAAAAGCGCTCCAATTTTCCCGCAAATAAAACTCCATTTTTTTGAATTTAAATTTCGCGCGTAACTTTAAATGGAAAATTGAGGCTTTTCCTTGGTGGTGCTAGCTTTTTTATTGATGGTGCATAGGAGTGCAAAGTGTTCTGAGCAGGGTGCAATAATTTTTTACCCAAAATTCCACCAAAGTGCCGCCAAGTTAATGGTCACGTCTGTCAGTGCATCTTTTATTTTCAATATATCAGCTTTTAGTGTAAATTCAAAATTTCTTTTTGTGGTGCACATTGGTGCTAGCTATCACGAACAAAATGGAATGAGTTTCAATTCAATTTAGGGCACTTCCGGTTAAAGTTATATTTGGCGTACAATTGGTGAATTTTTACAGTTTCCGTTGTGTTGCTGGCTTATTATTGGCATTGCAAAGTGTTCCGAGCTGGGTGCAATAATTTTTTTCTCAAAATTCCACCAAAGTGCCGCAAAGTTAATGGTCACGTCTGTCAGTGCATCTTTTATTATCAATATATCAGCTTTTAGTGTAAATTCAAAATTTCTTTTTGTGGTGCATATTGGTGCTAGCTACCATGAACAAAATAGGATGAGTTTCAATTCAATTTAGAGCACTTCCGGTTAAAGGTAAGTTGGCGGGAAAATCGGTTGAATAATTTGTAAATTACTTTGAAAATATGCTAATTTTTGGCATTTCCTGTGTGGGGCTAGTTGTTCTAATACTAGTACTTGCTATTTTGGAAAAAAGCGCTCCAATTTTCCCGCAAATAAGACTCATTTTTTTTGAATTTAAATTTCGCGCGGAACTTTAAATGGAAAATTGAGGCTTTTCCTTGGTGGTGCTAGCTTTTTTATTGGTGGTGCATAGGAGTGCAAAGTGTTCTGAGCAGGGTGCAATAATTTTTTACCCAAAATTCCACCAAAGTGCCGCCAAGTTAATGCTTTTTTTAGCACTTTAATTCCTTATATTTCTGAATGTGTGCATATTTTATTAGATTTTTTTTGTGGTTCTAGCTGGTGCTAGCTCTCCTCTACCTGTATACTAAGTCGCGGTTCGAAATTCAGTGTTTGCGGCAAATTCCTTTGATCTTTTGAATGGCCATATCTCCGTAATTATTAAAGTTAATGAATTTTTTTAAGTGGTGCAATGGAGTGCAAAGTGTACTTAACATAATGAAGTAAGTTTCAATCAAATCCGGCCAAATTTTTTTTGGCGGGAAAAAAACTTTAATTGCTTATTGTGGCTTTTCCTTGGCGAATTTAGATTTTTTTTTGGTGGTGCATAAGAGTGCAATGTGTTTCGAGCTCGGTGCAAAAGTTTTGTCTCAAAATTCAACCAAAGTGCCGCCAGGTTAATGGACCCATCCGGGCCAAAGGAAGTGAATTTATCCCCTCTTTGGGACACTTCAATGGAACACAATCTGATCCCCAACAGTTTTGAAAAAGCAGCCATTTTACAGTTTCTAATGCCAGACACCTTTTTAATCATAAAGAAGCCTCACACTCAGAGTGCTGCAGCGATTTAGTTAAACCAATCGAAACATTAAATTTTCTGTAAGTTGATAATGTCATTTTGTCTACTATTATAAAACCTAGTGTCATTTGGTAGCTTTAAACTACAAAAATTAAGAAAATCATAATTAGAAGTATCTTTTGTTGCTATCTCAAATGTCCATAGCAAATGCAGACAAAAGTTTTTTGAAGAGGATGTAATTTAGCTGAGCAGTTTTGTTATCTCTGACGGGTTTTTTAAGATATTGGATGCTTTGAAGGCAATCATTGTGGTTGAATGTTGAGAGGAAGGGCTTTCTCAACAGGGTAAGGGTCCTTCTGAGGCCAAGGTCTCATGTCTTAGGAGTCGTTATAATGTTTATCAATAGAATTCTCTATTTTTAATGAAAAGAATCTTACCAGCAAAGGTTATCATCCAAGCGACTGTATACGAAATAGCTGCAATCCAGAGCAGACAGAGTACGAAGGTCAGGGGGTACCATCTGGAAGGTCCAATTCGGGTCTGAGGGTTAGGTAAAGTGAGATAGAGTAACAGATCTATTGGAGCGCACAGTATTTGGCCTACCTTCTTCAAGCATGCTTCCACTCTGGACAGGTAATCATCTGGAATGTAAGGAAATGTAGAACACAATTAAATGAAGTAGGAAATTTGTTTTATAAATTAATAATTAATTAACCATTTGCTGCTTCCCTCTAATTATCACCTGTGCAAGTTGCACGATGTTTCAGTTTAACAAACAACTACTTTAAAGCAAATAACCTTTAGCCAAGGAAGAGAAACTTAAAATGAACGAGTTGAGATTACCTGATACATACATACGTACATACACTGGGCCAAAAAAGTCTGTGAACACTAACCTAAATTTTATTACTTTTATTATTATCTTATTAGAAACTTCTTTTATTTTCAAATGAAATATACTATTCGATAGAGAGAAACCAGAGTTTTTCATTTTATATTCAATCTTTTATTTTTGTTCAGCAGGAATATCACAATTAAATGTTTAACAAAACAACACCCCAAACGAATGCAAAAAAAGTCTGTGAACAGCTGTATAAATATGTAAAAACATTAAGATAACAAACAGAAAAACGATTGAATAAAGTTTCAAAGTTCTCTATTGTATTGTAGAAACCACTACAGTCAGTTTTGTGAATAAATAATCTAATTAGTACATATTTAACCACTAATATGGAAGTTCCCAGACCAATTCGAGAACTTATTGTGACGTTGCGAAATGAAAGAAAAAGTATTCGAGAAATAGGGAAGATAGTTCAAAAAAACCCTTCAACGGTGCATAATATAATTAAAAAGTACGGAAATGTGATTAGTAGGCCACGCAGTGGACGGCCACCAAAACTTAATTCCTTTCATAAACTGCAAATTCTGAAGTCTGTTCGAGAAGAACCCAGGACAAGCGCTCAAAAATCAGTCAAGAATTATCAAGTGGTTATGTGTAAGCGTAACACCACAGACAATTAGAAATAAATTACATGAATACGATTATTGCGGTCGAGTCCCGAGGAAAAAACCTTTAATCAATAAAATAAATAGTAACCGCCGATTGGATTTCGCGAAAGAATATGTTTCTAAGCTTTCTAGTTTCTGGGAAACCGTAATCTTTTCAGATGAGTCGAAATTCAATGTATGTGGGTCTGATTGACGACAAAAAGTGTGGCGAAAAAGAAATGAAGCTATGAAAATGAAAAATATGAAGCCTACTTTTAAGCATGGGGGAGGCAACATTCTGGTGTGGGGTGCATGAGTGCTAAAGGAGTGGGCAAGTTAGATCTAATTAATGGTATGATGGACCAATATGTGTATGTGGATATATTAAGACGCAATTTAAAAGAAAATTCAAAAAAATTAGGGTTGGAGGGAACGTTTGTCTTCCAACAAGACAATGACCCGAAACATACCGCACTAAAAACTCGGGAATGGCTTTTAAATAATACACTCTGGCGCCTAAACACCCCTCCACAATTGCCAGACCTTAACCCAATAGAACATTTGTGGGATGAAATCAGCCGCCAAATAAATAAACGAGGAATAAGAAACCGTGAACAACTAAAAAACGCTATTTTAGAAGAGTGGGATAAAATTCCAACATTGACGACCACAAAATTATTAGGATCGATGAAAGCTCGCTTGTTGGAAGTGATTAGGAACATAGGAGGTCCTACAAGTTTTTAAAATTTATAATTCACGTACAATGTGTAAGAATGATTTATTTCTGCAAAGTGTTCACAGACTTTTTTTGCATTCGTTTGGGGTGTTGTTTTGTTAAACATTTAATTGTGATATTCCTGTTGAACAAAAATAAAAGATTGAATATAAAATGAAAAATTCTGGTTTCTCTCTATCGAATAGTATATTTCATTTGAAAATAAAAGAAGTTTCTAATAAGATAATAATAAAAGTAATAAAATTTAGGTTAGTGTTCACAGACTTTTTTGGCCCAGTGTATATTACAGTTTGGCACTTCAGAAAAAATTATTATCTGACTGATAAGAGTTACACCTAGGGATTTAGAAACCCGAAATGTTAGTGACTCCTTTCCTGACTTATTAAGTCTAATTGTTTACTATTGTATATACTATTGTTTACTTGCCATAGCAAACATTGTTTCTTTTAGGTTATGTTTATATTTTAAATAATTGTATTGTTTAATTCTTTTTCTTTTTTGCTTTCCTTGTGACCACAGGGAAAATAGAGTGTAATTGGTGCAAAAGAGTTTTCGTTCGAGTGTGGTTGCAAAATTCCAAACGATTACGAAAACGGGGCACTTTCCGCGCTTATATATCTTTACAATTCATAAATAACTAATCATAAAATCAATCGTCTTTTAAAAATTTTCGACTCAAAAATGGTACTTACCATCGTATAGTTTTGAATAGTCTCGAAGAAGATCTTCCTCTAGATTATAAGACAAGATAGACTCTAGGGGCGAAACAAAAATAAAAATAAATTAATTAATTAAGAACAAAAAGATCGGCAATAATCCAATACATTCAAATAAATAAGATTGGTAACGCTAAATTTAGGCGAATATCTACTTGTCAAAGTCTTAGTGAGTCCCTTACAAGAGTTAGGATCTAATGTGTATCCTTATACAACCCTTTCTTTTTCACAAATTTAAGTAATTACATTTTAAAATAATGTTCATTAACCCTAATATCCCAAATTCCAATGAAACCCTGTGTAGTGACGGTAAAGTTATTGGAAAATCACTTTTGGTGAACTGATTTTTTCAGACAACTCAAAATTTAGGTTAGGTTAGACTCACTTAGAACCATAGTTGGACGTTAGAACAGTATCGTGTGGTAAAATGCCATTTTGGGGAGAAGTTTAGTACCCCCCCCCCCAAAAAAACTTGCTCAAAAATAAATGGACAATTATTTCAAATAAAAGATCTAGATCTTTTATCTTTTTAAAAAAACCTACGAATGGAAGGTTTTATATCCGTTCTAGGGGAGGAATAAAAGCTTATTATAAAGTCTCGTAAAAGTCTTATAAAGCGTACAATCTAAGGAAGAAGTAGATATGACTCAAATGTTCGGAGTTGGAAGAAAAACTATGAGTTATGACCTTGAGAATTATAGTAATAGGAAGTCATGTGAGTGGGCACACCCGACATCCTGTTTTGGTTAGCTTGAGAAGGATAACTTGTGCAAGTCAAAGTTGTACTTACGGGACTTTCGGATGAGCGGCCATTCCTCCATTGAAATATTCTTGCTTCGCCTATAAGTATCCAAATAAGATTCAATTTTGTTTCGTAAGCTTTTGTTACAACATAAAACTGTAATCATTGACAAAAGAAATTTATTTATTTTTGTTAAAAATGCAAACTTAAGTTAAAAAAGAACTACATTTTGATTAGTTAACCACTTTTTAAACGTAATTTGCTAAATGGAAGGATTTTTTAAAACAAATTTTTGTATTTTCTATAAGTTTCGTGAGTTTATTTTTTAGAATATGTTTTCCGAAAACTAAAGCATCAACTGCAACTTTTATAAGCGAATACTGACCCATGATATAAACTGCGTAGATAACTATAAACACCAGACTTTCGTACCATTCAACCCTGTTGTCCAACAACGTCAGCGTCAGACAGACCAGCGAGATTCCAAAAAAGATTGCGTCTCTTGTTAGTGACCAATAGTCGATTACAATCATCTGCAATGTTTAAAGAAGTATGAACAATTGTTTTGACAAGTTTGGACAATGCAAACATTCTTGGCTAGCAGGTGGGGTGGGTGGGTGCCTACATTGGAAGGTTGAAGAAGAACGAAAGCAGCAGGTACGGCCAGCATGTTGAACAGACTGACTCCGACCACGGTGCCCACGCCGATGTCGCCCTCGGTAACGAAGGTGGCCACGCAGTTCATGAACAGATCCGGAAGTGACACTGCCACCGCCATTAGAGTAGCGCCGGCCACATCCGATGAAATACCAAGATCTAAAAACAAAGAATGTTAGTCACAATACAGAAACCTCTAATTTGAAATTGATTGTTCACCGATTATCAGCGCAATGTTCATAGTAATTAAAGTAACACGTAATTCAGCCCCCTTGCCGATTAAGTCAAAGAACTCTAAGAGTCCCCTTCGGAATGATTACTCCCGATCCAAAGCGTGCACTCTTCATCCCCGTACTCTTCTCTAAATATCTTTTGTACCTTTAGGTTTTTCATTAAGGGATTGTTTGTCTCTTATCTGTTACCTAAATCACTTTGTAGTTCAATTAAGCGTTTTTTTTAAATTATTATTATTTGAATAGTTCCTAATCTTGGTGAATCCCAAAATATAGCTGTTTCAAATGCACTTTAAGTCACTTTACTTACTGTAGGAGGTGATTTTGATGCATGAAACGAAGTAATGATCGCAAAGTCTTGCCAACAGAAGAAAGAGGTACGCAACGATAAACAGTGCAAACAGAGTTGACAGCAATGGACCTCCGGGCAGCTCTAGGGCCGGGAAACTGTGCACCGAAGTCGAACAGTTGGGCCCTTCCATTGTACCAGCGAGAAGTAATACTTGTCCAGCTGGAAGACAATAAATAAAGATATTACAACAGAAATGGATATTGGCTGGTGGGAAAGTCAACTGCGACTAGGTGGGTAGAAATCAGAAGAAGGCCATTGTTCCATGTGAAGTATTTCCATTGTCTTTCGTTATTCTGAAGAAAATAAAATATTGTTACACTTATGGTTGTGGAATGATAGCTAGAAGAGGCTGTCAGCTGTTCATGATTTGAGATCTCCTTCACATCCTTAAGTCGCCCAGTTGCTCATGATTACAATCTGCTCTGGCTATCACCAATCACTTGGGTACCAGTTGGATACCGTATTATTGAACTATTCATTCTTCTTCTGATTCTGCGATACCAGCGTTGTCCGTCAGGACCTCTACATTGTGAATGTGAGTAATTATTACTCTTTTGGGGTGATGCATTTAAGTACTTGGTACTCCTTGCAATATCCGTCTCTGGTATCTTGAGTATAGTGTTCGTTTCGATAATACAACCAACCGAAGTACGTAATAACTTACGGTTATAGAACCTGCCTTTCCACCAGGACCTAACCTTCATTGTGTATGTATGTGGATCATGCACAACCAGAGATTGGAGTTCTCGTAGCAAAAACCACCTTTTCTTGGTCACTTTATTAGTAATATTTACAACTACAATGAATGTTCTAACAAGTAAATTCGATCTTATTGGCTCAGTTTACTAGTTAAGTTATGGAAGAGCAATCAACCAGTTGTGAAACCTACTCTTATTCGATATATAACAACATACACATTACCGATTTTTTTTAAATCTGATTTAAGTAGAGTTAAGCGCAGCAGAAGGAAGTAAAATCGTCGGTTTAAGTTCATTTTCAATTAAACTGATTGGTACTTTACTTTATACAGTAGTTAAGCAATAATAATTAATCTAGTTTGTTAATATTAATATGGTTTTTTTCAACTACATTCTTAATCTACGTGTTCTCTCCACAATGTTATTTATATGTAATATAAAGTAGATGAAGGTATGCATATTATAAGGACAGGTAATCGTTTTTAATGTACTTTACTAATTATTTGATTATAAAATTTCTTTACAAATACCTACTCATATTTAATTAAAATTGGCTAATACTTTTGTTTGTCAAAAGTAATAGCAAGTAGCAAAATGAAAAATACAGATCTTCCATTTTATTACGGGCCAAAGAGGGCGTGGTGTGTCACATGGAGGTAGGCGTGGTTTAATAAATAGCTCTCGCTTCTGATTGGCTCTTCAATCAACCTACTTTTCACACTTTCATTCTTCACCGTGATTGGCCAATACTTTACTCTGAATTATTTCTATGAAAAATAAAAGTTTAATTTTTTTTAATAATTTTTCCCCCGTAGGTATTTGATGAAGAATCGAATTGTGCAATAAAAAATTTTCTCAGTAAAAACTTAAAAACCAGAAGTTTTTTCTTGCTTAATGTCTTGTTTTCTCTACTAATAATGTATGGGTAAACAGGAAATTGGGAATTCAGGTTATTTCCTTGGGAAGTAGCTAAAAGAGAATTGTGGGCCTTGTTCACCTATTGTTCTCCACCATTTTGTATGTTTATTGGCATAGGGCTGTTTATTTATCGATTTTTATCGATTTAATGATTAATGGTTTAGATAATTTTTAATACTATATTTACTTTACTCTACTTTTACTATTTCACTATTTTTTTTTAGTAAATACTAACTGAAATTGTAATCCAAACTCGTAGCATGCCAGCAGGAATGCGAGCTAGATGAATGCAGGAATATGTCTCCTAATTAGAGATTGTAGTGGTCTGTTTAAAAAGCGATAAATCACCACTAATGGTGAGTGAACGTACTACTTTTACTCACCCCCCCCGCGTGTGACAAGATCACGCGTGAGGTCAGCGATCAAACAGAGGTCAAATCAATTCTAACAATGGTACAATCGACAGACCACAGCTGACGTATAATGATCTGTTCGAATCAAATTAGTTATATAAACATGATGTCCTATTCTAGGCCCAGTGATAAGAGAACTTTTGGCAACCATCAAGGCTGCTTATCAAAGGTCTGGCTATAGTCTATCATCCACAGAGATCAGTTGAGTAAACATTCCATCACACTCTGGTCGAATAGAGCAGACGTTCGGGCTACCTTCTAAGCAAATTTGAGTCAGCTGGCAATCGGAATGGAATGAAACATTTCTTCCATTAAAGAAAACATTCAGCAAAGAACTCGCAACTAGAATCTAAAATTAAACCTGCTGTGAAAAAATCACTCACTGTGATTTTCCACCTGATTTCCACTTTTAAATCTGAATTTCATTTTTTTAAAAAATCCACACTAATGTAAGAAGAAAACAGAGTTACTCTTAATAATTTTCTAACTGGCTAGATTATAGAGCATTTAATATAAGTTTTTCATTACAAAAAAAGACTGTTTAAACTCGATACTGGCTTCGTCTTTCAGAGGACTCCCGGAACTGGTGACTTTCAAGCAGGATCAAACTGGTGTGGAGTATTGCGCATGTGCAAAAGACTAAGCAGCCAGCTCATTGTAATTCTGAAATGCTTCGTTCATTGGTGGAGCACGACTGCCAGCACATCCTTAGAAGTGGCACTAACCAGCAGGATTCATCTAAACAAAATGTTAAAGGTAGGCTAGCGAAATTCGCAGGTATCTCTGTCGGGGTTGCTATGTGGAAAGAGAATCTATCAAGATTCGCAATTTCCGAAACTCCAGAGGTAGCAACTAAAGCTCTTGTATAAAGATACTGACCGTCAGACCTGATTGGCAACAGTTGCTAGTATTGTTATTAATTTCTAGAAAGAGATTTATTAATAGCATTTCGATAAGAGTTTATGTAATATTATTCAAACGTTATCAGGATTCTTGGTCACTAAATTTAAAAAACAGGCGTTACATAATGCAATTATCGTAGTTGTCAATAGTGGATGTAGCCGACAGGCCGAAGTGACGCAGGCAGTTTCCGGGCAAACTGATTCACCGATACCGGCCAGTTGTAAACATTGATGGAACCTCTCAATGAAATAGTATTTCCGCTTTTAGCGGATGTTGAGAGACCATGGCGATGGCGCGCTGTGAACACACACACGACTCTCTCTTACCACATTTTCGTAAACTTGGAATTTGTTTTAGAATATAATTTAGCATCATGTCTGCCCACTATAATGATATGGTCCAGGATGAAGGAAACTGTACACAGGAAGTACGTTCTTACCCGTCGTTTGAAACTTACCAAGACGATTGGACCGACTTTTAGAGGACTTGGCTGAAAATATTAAAAAACTTTAACAGCACTAAGAGGAATTCAGAGATATATGATCAGATCATGGTCTATGGCGCCTCATCACCGAACGCAGACATTACATCACTCACTATTATCATGTGCAGATAACCATCTAGATATTTCCAGATCTAGATATTAATATCCAGTTTCCGACTATCTATCACCTAGTTTATCAGTACCATTGCCTTATTTTCGAGGCAGACATTCTCCAAGACAAAAACAAACGTTCAAAAGGTTAGATTTCCGTTTCTAATATCACACAGTTTCCCAGAATTTTGGTACAAACCGTTTCCTCGGCAAAATAATTTTGAAATAAAATTGTGACCTTGACCTTTGTACTCGAGGTTGGACAGTAGGGTGAGACCATTTATTCAGAAAATGAAAAGATAAATAAACTGACACGTGAGGTCACACATTGCGCACCCTTACAGGAAGTACTGTCAAGGCTCCTTATTCCGGATTCTGGGCAAATATTTACTACAAACTGACGTACGTATGTCTCATTGGGGAGTACTAAAAGGAAGCGTCGAGTCCCTAATCCTCCAGGACTCAGGAACGAATAAAACATCAGGGTGATAATACCAGAAAAAGTGAAAAATTCATTCGGTGAGGTAGTACTTCGGTTTAGCAGTTCTCTATAGACTCGACGTTTCAGCAACACATTGAATCCTTCTTCATCCATAACTGTATGGTTCACAAATAGAGTAAATAAATGTGAGCACCGTAGATAATGTCGAACTGGCCACTTAGAGTAAAGCGATTTTCAAGAAAGTTTTGAAAAATTGATGCTATTTCATTGCATTTCGGATAGAGCAGGGGTCGGCAACCTGCGGCTCTTTTATCCAAATTTTGTGGCTCTTCAGCCTGTCCAAAATAAATTGTATATTTCAATTTTATTGAAACAAATAAAAATTTCATTTATTAAAGTAAAGATATTTTCTCAAAAAGAATTTTAAATGTGATAGGTTTGAAATTGAATAGAATTATATTAAAATACAGTACGTAATATATAGGACTGCCGCCATTTTCATTCAAACACAGATTTAGTTATTATTTATTTGTTTATTTACTTTGCAATATGTGAAAATAAATATATAAAACATTTAAATGTTATTGAATATCATAAAATAATAATTTGTGAATACAAATGATCTACAGAGTTTTTTTTACTCTATCATCCTTGCGGCTCTTGGTAAGATTTATTAAAATTATTTAAGGAGAAATTGCTCTCTACTTGAAATAGGTTGCCGACCCCTGGGGTAGAAGGATCGTTTGGCTGAGGCTGAATTACCCTCTCTGGTCCCTTGGAGATACTCAAACGAAATCTAGGCAACTTGCGATTTACCGTAGTTGAGCTGGAGTATCCAAACTCCAGAGTGTTTCCCCTTACTACTTTCTCGTACAGCTGCAGAAGTGAAGAAGAACTTTCTTCCGAAAAGGATGCAATCATTTTTTTATTTACTTCATTTCTTCTCTTCATTCACGAGAGGAGCTTAAAGGCTTTTGTTTGATTTCCAGGAAAAAGAAATTGTTCACCCAGACTGTTCTAGGGCTAATTAGGACTATTTCGACTAAAATATCATTTAAGAGTAAAATACTTTCTGGACACTACTCGGGGGACGAACTTGCTACCAGATACTGGAATAATTTTATCCGTTTCAATTCCAAAAGTCCAAAAAAAAATCCAATTTCTTGGAAAAATGTGACAATGGAAGTAACAGACGTTTCTATGTATCTGCGAAATGGGAAATTTACAGAAAAATTGTTGTTATTTTAAAGAAAAAGGCTTCAATAAGGTAGCACATCCGTTGGCGTATTTCTTACGAAACTTTGGTACTGGGAGGGACAACAGCATCAATTTGGAATACCAAAAGTTTAGTCTTTTTGTAAGAAAGAATCCCAGACAGCCCAAGGGGCGACACCCTGGGGTAACGTAGTCTAGTTTACGGTATTATTATTATTTTTTAAATTGTCAATTATTTTAAAAGAAACATTTGATCGATTGTAATTCTTCCTGTTTACTAGGTGCAATATTCAAGAGGAAAGACTACTTACCAGGAGATGGTGGAAATCGCTGGAAGGGTGCATGTATTGTTTCCGGTCGATTTGTCCTGGCAGGATGCGGACAATGTTCTCTCTGAGCAGGTCTGGCCGAGACTTTACTATGACAAATAATCCAGGCAGAGATAATGATTCTAATACTCCGTCATTGATAACTCCTTCTTATCATACAATGGCACCAAAATCTAGAGTAGGGGGATTTTTAGAATACTGAATTAGATTTCCTTCATTCAGCCAGAGCTAAGAGCGGCGGGTGGAAATAGCTGTGAAACAGGATATGGGTCATGGAGATCCATATCAAAAAGGTGTAATCCAGGAAATACTTGTGAAGTTAAAAACATCGACAAAATAAGGTGCTATCAATCGAGTTTAACCAGTAAGATGACACAGTTGGGTTCTGTTCAATATCAACACAATGGATGTGCACTGACTATTGACTATAGAATCAAATTCGACTCCAGGGAGATTCTTGCGGAAGTAGAGCGTTGACTTCCTTCAATAGAAACGTGCTATCTGTCTAATTGGCACCGGAACAGTATTATCAGCACCCAAATGTGTGACCAAAATTCCCTGGTGAAAGAAAATCAGTCTATGAGTTTTCTAGTCAGTCTCAAAAGCGTTTCACTTGAACTCGAAAATAACGTTTGTAACTATGTCTGACGTTTCTTTTGGAAACTTTTCCTGGAGAGCTTTGACGACAAACTTCCTTCAACAGTGTCGTGAACATTCTAGTGAATTATACAACCAAAATGGTGAAAAGGCTGTAAGGAAAACTGCGGGTTTTTTTTCTATTTCCTTCGCTTAGTGGAGTGGGGGCTGTCTTTATGAACAAATCGTTGATATCGATTTTTGCTCACTTAATTGATATTCATTTTTCAAAGAAGTTGAAGGGGCCGTGCTTTTTGCGCGTACAGTATTGGCTTACAAAGTTCAGTAAGGGAGATGTGAGCTTTGAAAGTAAGGCACTATCAGCTTACAAGGAACACAGATTCTTGAACTAATTGATTCACGAGAAACTGATCTTCAAACAAGCTCTAGGAGAATTGTAAGAGATTTGTAATGCTGCTGACATGAAATGGTGCTTAAAAGCTGTAGGGCTGGAGTCACTGGAGCTGTAGGGTGGCACTATCGAGTTATCACCTCAGCAAAAGGCCCTTAGGATTGAAATGTTAACAGAAAACGAAGTGATTAAAAAAAAAAAACCTTGAGACTTTCACGATTATGCACTTCTAAACTAAGACGACCATTCAAAAATTAATGAGTTGGAGGTTGAACTTCTTCCTCGTCCTGCTGACTTCGCTCCTTCGGACTTCCAATTGGAGGAAAACAGTAGTGAAGGTGAAAATTGAGGGTTTCGAAAGATAAGGAACGGGCTACCAAATATGAACTACTGGCAACTGTTGTAGCTTGAAGTGATCAATAACTGGGATTACGCTAATATAGAATTAGAAGAATGACTGATTGTCTTCATACTCAGGGCTCACTAAAGTGAAACAGCCGTGATTGTTAACACTTCTGTAGCTTTCAAAGTACACGATCTGTTACACAGAAAATTGACTAGTACCGATAGCAGAAAAGATATTCTTGCGAGTTTTGATCACATTCTCAAAGAACTCAATGAATTTGGTGATGGTGTTAAGCGGTTTGCAGAATTATGTGTTATAAGGGTAAGAAGTAAGTAAGACGTGTCAAAGGATGTTTTGTGGACAGGAGCTTCAAGATGGTGGAAGGGAGCTACAGTAGCGGCAGAGTGTGGCGCGGCGATCGGGCACTGTGGCGAGCGATGTGGCAGAGTGCGGTCCATTTCAACTGCGGGCCTCTAAATTGTCGGTCCCCTCCCTCGCTGCGCGGCTCCAAGTGGGGGGGCAGCCTGGAGCTCAGTCTAGTGCTGTGAGCCTTCCTAACACTGTGCACCGCCTCCAAGCAGTGATCGAGTACCTCAGTTCTACAGTGCGAACGGCCCTAGAAAATTCCTTATTCCGGGGTAACTGTTGATAAGCGGGACTCGGCCCGCCACAATCCCGCCTTAGTGCGGCCGTTTAGGAGAAAAGTGCAAATCTCGGCCAGCAGCAGCAGCAGCTGTAGACTACGGCCTCCGAAGAAGAGAGCAGGGCGGCGCTGAAAGCGGAAGTACAGTTACTTGAAGGAACTCGACCCCTCCAGCATCAGCGCGCCTTTAGCGGATATTTACGGCGCGCACAGATATGGAGGACTACGAGGGTAAGAAGCTCTTTTGTATCTGTTTACTAATCAATGAAACTAGATCTTCAGATGGAGTCAATTCCTCTGGTTCCACGTAAAATGCTAAGTCCGGTGTGTAGTCGCTTTAGGATTTGCACACCCTCTTTTGTAGGGTACAGAGGTTACCCAGTGGTTATCTTAGCCATCCTTGGTTTTTTATTTAGTGAACTTCACAACTCGTCATGGGAGTGCCAAAGAGATTAGTTTTTTGCTGTAGTATATCCTCAAAGAGTGGTCCAATCTGTTTCCCAGATGTTGGAAACACTTCGTCTGATAGATGAACGTAGGTTTTCGCAAACCGAGATGCGCCCCTTTACAAGCCGTCTTCGATTAGTTCTTATCGAAACCGCCACTAAAGCCGCGGTTTCCGGATCAATAAGAAAACTAGTTTAGAGCGTACACTCACACGACCTAATACACTTTGTCCAACTGTGCATGACACTTCGCAGGAAATATTCCTCAGGGTGGCCCCCTAAAACTAATTTTCTTACAAAAATTATTTTAATAAAAGTTACTGAGCGTTTATAGGAAGTTCATAGGAAGTGCCGACGACATATCATTGGCGCTATTTTCGAGAAATAATAAAAGAGAAACTTCGGAAAATCGGTTCTTTCGGATAAGAAATTGTTTTCTAAGAATTTAAGCAACATTTAAAACTTCATAATATTAGCATAGAGGAGTTGGGACCCCGTAGACTTCAAAAGGGCACTTAATAGATCCCACACTTTTTAAACTATATCTCGAAATGCAGCTGCCAAAAAGTTGGAAACCACTTTAGCTATCCAGAAAGGGCGGCCAACGGCTTTCTGCCGAGGGCGGATAAATAGTTGACAAAATGAAACGGGCAAACAATAAGTAACTGGTGACAATCTTTTGACATTCAATAATCTATTTTCAATCATAATCAAGAGGAACCGTAATAAATATTCATTTCAGCGACCAGGAACAACTGGAAAGGGGAAGTAACGTGATTAGGAAATAGACGGGATGTTTATAGTTTTTAAACAATGTTTGCTGTACATGAGCCATCACCCAGTGTGAGATCGCTATAGCACAAAACAGGAAGGAAGTTCAAACCTTGTACTTCCGTTGGACCAATAACTTGGGTATTGCTGTACCGGAAGTACCACTTTTTCCGCGATTCTGAGATTTTCTCGAAAAACTGCTCCAACGGAAGCTTTCTTTAAATTGTTTCGCTCATTGCACACGTGATAAATATGTTATTCTTACCTGAGAGAATTCGATTAAGGATACGGCATTTCTTTTTACCTACCTTCTGTGAATAAGTGGGTAAGATCCACTAAAATACACTTTGGAATTGTTTTGTTTCCCAGAAAATTGCCCATCAGGTTTCTATTAAATACAAAACTCCCCCTCAGGAGACAATGAATGCTTGAGAACAGTAAGATAATACAAGTAAGTTTTTAACACAAAATAGATCGGCAAAGAAAAAAAGTCGGCCTATCGAATCAGATCTATCGAACTAACAGATTTCTAGGTTTACATTACTGTGAAGCTGACTGTCTATTTTAGGTGTCAATGCAGCCAACACAAAATTCTCTACACAAATTTATAAATCAGGTTCATAAAATCAAGATATGAGGCGCCACGGTAGTCGAGCGGTTATAGGCGAAGTACTGTGCTACTGGGATCGATTCCTGGTCTAGTCTCGGATTTTATTTATTAAAATTCTCAAGGTTCTAAAATTAACGTAGTCTTTTTAAACTCACTTATTTTAGCATATATAATTCTTTAACATTATACAATTCGTAAAATCGATCATTTCACTGAATTAGCACTGAGGGGGGAAGTCTAATTACATACCTGCCACCAAAGCTATCATCAAAATTTGCCTAGTATTCGATTTGGATAACTGTCGTAGCTTTCATGTACTTACCAAGTTTAGAGAAAATGGTAAAAGCCATTTCGAAAAAATTGCCAAAAAAAGTGGAAGATCTCTCAAAGGAAAAGGGCACCTCCGGTTCGCTAATTTAGATCAAAACTTCATTGTTACATCTCCTGGCGGTACCTGAACCAATTAACCTGTTAGAAGTTCCTGCGTTCTCCAATTTTTTGACGTAGAATCGCAGACACTCTGACGTGTACTGCTGAGGAAAAGAAATTTAAAAAATTCAACATGCTCGCCATGCTGGCTCTTACGAGAAAGAGAAAGTAAAAACTAAAGTTAGAATTTAAATTCTGGGTGTGGGGGGTCCCCTAACTGGCGCACTGACTCAACTCAATTAGCGCCAGAGCTGGAACCATGTCCCTAAATTGGGCGTTCCTAGATTGGAGCTCACGGACCTACATGTTTCTCGCATCGTTTACTATTCACTTATTTAACCGACCAGTATCCTACAGTTCTAAACTGACTGGCGAGATCTCCGGTATCACTTTTTTGGTCGCTGAGAGAGAGAAATCTTGTTAAATTAGTACATAGGGCCTCGTTGATAGTAAACACTGTTGCAATTACATTACCGTCAACGGATACCATTGATGTACCCTTTTAATTAAGCGACTAATAAAAGTTATAGTTCTAGATGAATGCAATCAATTAACCCAATATTAATAATAATAATAATAATAATAATAATAATAATAATAATAAAATAATAATAATAATAATAATAATAATAATAGAATCTTAGGGAAGGGATTAGCTATGAGGTTAGCATACTGGACTCCCACGCGGAGGTCCCGGGTTCGAATCCAGCAGCTGACCCTTAGATTTTCTCTTCCTAGGAGCTTCTTACAGCTCACTGTCCGGTGATGGACAGTGTTGTCTGTAACGAGAGAACACTGTCCGGAGGCCGGCAGTGCACAGAAAAAAGCTCCGGGCGCCAATAACCTTAGATGTTGACGCGCCTTAAATCATTAAAAAAAAATAAAAAATAATAATAGTAATAATAATAATAATAAAGTTAGTTACGAGAAGGTGGCCAAAAACTGCACAAAATAGTTCTTAAAGTGACATTTTCGTTTTTTCAATTTTGGCAAAACCTTTTAGAATAATGTTTGATTATTATATGACGCCTAAAATTGCAACCTAGTTGAAAATATCGATAAAGTACACAAATCGGTACTGACCATCGGTGATCAAAGATGAATGTAGGGTAGCTGACACTATAGCCACTTATTTACAGTACTTTGTGCATTAAGAATTAATTTTAAAAAAGTTTTGTGCAAAATGAATGACGAATTTGTTAAATTTTGCAATAACAAATGATGAAAGGAATTTGACAGCGATGACGGATTGTCTAGGTGTGAGGGGGTTATATCTTTGACGTCCCGCTGTTACTCCTCAGGTTTCTCGATCAGTTCGAACAGCTGAGCCCGAACTGGATTTTGATCCTAGACTCGGTCTGTTGTTGTTGTTTGAGTATAATGGGTTGTTACAAGGGCCCAAATGTATGTATCGTCAATTTCGCTCCCAGTGACGAGTAATAAGCAACTCCTAAAAAGAAAGAGAAACTTTGCCATCAGATGGGACTCGAAACCAGCAACACCTCGGATTCCACAGAATATCATGGATGCCCCTCTTTCTTTGCTCGAAGTTTAATACAATACCTCCATTCTGTAGTAAGAAATGTTCATTTCCTTGCAGGATGCTCAATAATAAAATTAAAAACGACATAAACAAATTTTATCGTTTAAATGCAATTTTTTGAGCTTACATCAACCCTTAGCTGACTGACCAACCAAACATCTTTTGACATAGTACTACAGAAATTAAAGCATCAGTTTATATGTCAATATTATTTTATAAACTACTGCAGATGAAGTAATGCCCAATAACAGGGTCATAAAATAGTCTTAGAAATCCAAAAATGTGACATACAGGCTTATCTGAAACATAATGTGCCTTCTACGATTATAGGCTCATGAAATTGTTCTGAGGAAGGTCGTTTTTAAGGCATTTATTGCTACGCAAAAAAAACAAAGAAGCAGTTGAAATTCTATATTGTCAATAATCTTATTGTCACACATAGTAGTACAGTAGATTTGCATACGTAATACAAGATAGACTAATTGGTAGATGGACGTTAAGCCCCGCCTGAAAAAAATGGCCGATTACTTTTCAAGATGGTCAACTTAAATAGATATAGTAATTAACCTATTTTAGAAAAATGTAAACTGATTCCTTAGCTTAAAGTATACTAAATTCGGCATTAAATTGTTCTGCTGCTAGATTATTAGCTATTGGTAGATAGAATTATGTGATAAACGCAACATGAGAACAGAAGTATTGTTACAATTAAACTTGTAACCGGCGAGAATCTTCCATCTTGCGTAAGTAAAACCTTCTAACAAATTCCTCCGATCATTGGACTTATCTATCACATTGTCGTAGAATACAGATACTGAGAACATGTTGGAAGATGCACCACTGCAGAGGAATTCCTTTTAAAATTTTAATTTAACAGAGAATTCCAAATACAACTTTTCACTTACCACTGAAATACGAAAATATTTTTTTATGCAATGATCATTAAGTTCTCATCTAAAATTCTTTAAGAGAAAAAGAGTTGTTGGTTCTTATAGTTCTTGGTGAGTGAGTGAAGCTGGAAGGAGATTCTAGTAAATTCTAGCTAATTTTTCGTCATCTCAAGACGAGATCTCCGCCATTCACAAATTAGTTCAATAATAACTAATTTCATTTTCTACCAGACAAAAACACAAACGTAAACTAATTTGAATTTCAGATGTAACAAAATATTATTCACTCATAAAACCAGAAAGTGATGATCCACTGTCGGGTTTTCATGCTGGACACTGAACCTTAACAGAGCGTTTAATACTTATTACAGTGCAAAATGACAGTGTGATTAAAGCTCGCCATATCTCTTCCAGAACTCCGGTTAAAACTTTGGGATTGTTAGGCAGGATTGTATTACTTGCTGTTGGCTAGTTTTAGTAATACAGTGTTGCCATAGATCTAATTAAAATTATCTCTCTTATTATATAATAATTTCAGAGTATTTAATTTCAAGATGATAAACAGCATTCAATGATCCTCTTTAATGAAGAAGTTTCACTAACAGAACAAGATCTGGTATGAACACTCACCGCTAATTCTCAAAGTTCAATCCAATTGCAGTATTTTTATTCAATGTTACTAGATTTCATATTGTGATGGCTTTTGTAAGCAAAACCCAACTCAAAAGGAGAAGAGTCATTCTTAACTTAGTAAGCTAAAAAGAATTCGTTCAAGAGTTTCAACTTCCAATCAAGCGAATTTCTTAAACTAAAACTTTCGATTAAAATTTAATAGATGGTAACACCATACAACTTAGTGAAATGGTACGTTAGAAACGAGACTTAACCACTCACTCCCTCGTAAGAACACTTAAATGAAATTACCTTCCAAAAAAAATTTTTCATGGCTGCATTGAATGTAAGGAATAGTAGGGAACCGTTGTCCAGAAACTAACCAAAACTCTAAATGGGAATACTATTATCATTATAAACAGGGAATTTCCTTCAAACCTTGTATTGGGCCTATCCTCTGAAGTCTTAAATTAAATGAAAGAAAATCGTTGGAAATGATTTCTAGCGTCGAACATTCTTCAGCTGTTTGGAGTTTAACAGTAGATTGGCCTACATCGGCAAGCGGAAAAGTTCTCGGCGGCGCTCAGAGATGGTGTTGCTTTCAATGAAACTTTGTTTAGGTTGTAACGCCATAACAATGGCGATCTTTATCTTCGAATCTTTTTCTGTATAAGAATTTCAAAGTAGGCAAGTTGAGTGTATTTCGTAGAAACTAATTAATTAAAATATCATGCCGTCAATTTCCCGGTTTTAGATGGATTATACCCAAGAGAAGTTCACCCAAAGTTCACATGGGACCACGAAATAACGTGTAAATTGTGGTATTGGAAGATCGGCGATTATAGATGTGTGTTAGCCTCAAATCTGATATTTCTTGTGTAAACAGAATGTAGAAAACAGAGGCACGATCGCTATACTTCCTTTTAGTACAGCTGAAAGTGAAATGAATACTTTTAAACATTCCTTTGGAAGGCGTTTTGGTAATGTAAACAGAAATAGTAATTTCATTTGTACAACTTGAAGCGCTAGTCTTTCTTTTAGAGTGTGCGTGTGGATATTAACCAGCGGGATTGAGGCACACCGGATACCGATGCATGAATAGAGAGCGGTTGTTAGTGTTCCTAACAAAGGAGGGGAACCCAGCTCCGAGATCAGCTTGAACGGCTACAATTGAAAGCAATTTAGTTTGTTTGGGGCCGGCTACTCGACCGGGCGGACTCTGGTCCTTCGTTTCAGCCACTGGCTCAGTATTATTAACAATAATATTAAAATAAATGAATAAAAAGAAATAATAATTCCTTTATTCCTCACTGAGATCGCTTCTCTCATCAAGGTGAAAGATTACCCACCTGTCTGGCGAACTAATGGCTACCTCCAGTAGTTCCTGATGATTTATGGCTCCTGTAATTGAGCAGAACACTTGACCAATATTAAATATTGTTAAATATGTTACAACTCATAACATACCTTATGACGCAATAACACAAGTTTGATAAATAACTAATTATGTGTAATGATGTCACTAATTATGTCTCTTCATTAATCCAAAAACCCTTTACCCACTCCATCCCAGGAAATCAGGTTAAAAGAGTCTATCCTAGTCTGTGCCCCAGGGATCTGGCGGAACACAAGTGAACTGTGAAGTTTTGTAAATATGCAAAATATGTAAACACCCTACCCTCTTCTTGCACAGTCCACTCTCAGCCCTACTGCGCTCCTTGTTAGTACAATCATCTTTCCCTGTAAACAGTTTCATCTCCTTACCTATCTGACGCCTACAAACTTGCTGACTGAGTCAGTAACTTTAGTGCGAGGCAGTAACGTAAGTGAAGTGAAAATCTCTTCACTAAGTGATAAATCTCCTTCCGGTAAAGAGGGATGGCAAAGTCTGAAAATGTGTTTGATGTGCTTCTATACGAGTACTCTTCTAAAATAGACGATAGTTATGAAAAAATAAGTGTTCAAATGATGAAAAGAATCAGGAATGTGATGGTTAAATCTAAGATATTATTCAGCACTGAGGACCTAACCCCATTTTCAAAAATGGACTCATGAGGACTGAAAGTTAGAGTACGACGAGGAGACATGGAGATCTGAAGCAGAGAGAAGTCCTGGACAGTTTATATCGATATGAAAAAGGTTGAAAATCAAGAAAATACCGGTTTGCCACCGCCTGCAGGATAATTTGGGAAGTATGATGCGTCTAATAATCTGCATCAATCAGCATCTAACTGTAATCAAGGCCAGAAGAAGGGAAAATTAGCAGATATAAGGACTTACAGTTAATAAGCCGTTTGGAGTCGGCTAGCGTAAACCTTACTGAGAGGTAACATGCAGCTAAATCCAGGTCAGTAAACGAATTCGTTGAAACTGCAGTACTGACACCTAAGGACAGAAAAACGGCCCTAGTGTTGTTACATCAGTTCCAGCATGCATTAATCTGCTACAGCAACGACCATGGAAGGAGAAATGAGTCCAACGCTAGAAATCCATTGCACTTTCAGCATCATCTTCCCTGCCCTGCTTCCTTTCTTTTATAACCTAAGATAAGATGTAGTCATAAATTATATTTCTTACATCAACATATGAGGTTTTTTACAATTAATAAAGTTTTCTAAATTTATATATAAATATTTTTTCGATTTCGGAAATGTTCTTTCAGAGACAGATGTACGCGAAATATTCTTCCTTACCATGTGTGTACCCGTAAAAAAAAAATGGTGCTGTCCCACCATTGGGGAGCTAAAAGGTCTCGAAGTGTAGTTTACTGTCGTAGTGATTGTACAACCAACAGATACGTACAACTATCGCACATCTTTAGGGGTTCATTATCCTCGAATAAAATGCGCACATACAGTTTACATTTAATATTTTTCTCCTTTATTACTGTAAATATATAAATGTACAAAAAAATCCATAATTAAATATTTGATTTAATATCAGATTAAAAATTGAATAATTCTTGCGAATTATAATGTAGTTTAAATAATTTTTTTTTTTTTGCATGGTTTGTAGCATGGTTGTTTTGTCTGAATGGATTGTAGCCAGGTGAATTTTATATAAGTAAAACTTCTTCTAACGAACTCTACCGAACATAGGTCTTACCTGAATCATGGGTTTTGAGAACATGTTAGGAGATTTCTCATTGTGGAAGAATTTAATTTAACAGGAATATCGAAATAATATTTTTTAATTTCTTAATAGAAATTCAGAAAGATTGTTTGTATACACGAAACTGTTTTTGGTAATGACGTGTAACTTTCCCAACCAACATCAAACGGATCATATAATTTTATCATTTTATGAATGAAGAAAGACAAGAGATTCTGTTATAATTATCGTTAAATTTTCGTTTTCAATTAAACATCTTCGCTATACAGAAATAGCAGTAATTTTACGAACGATCAGCCACTAAACAGTAACACAGCGTTTAAGTTTAATATATATGTTTAGTGCAAAGTGAAGTTTGATTAAAACCCGCTTTATTCCACGCCCAACTTCGGAAAATCGCTGAAAGGCTGTAGACCACATTACTATCAAGTAATAAGTACCCACAACTAAAGAGAACAACTGCACAAGTGCAAAAGGCTGCAAAAACCGCCAGCCTTTGCTGAAACTCTTGTTCCTTCATTCAAACGTACAGCACATTATTCAAAATGATTTTGTTAATCAGAGCTGAATCTATTTACTGAAACCTAGGCAATTATAAAGGGCTAATAAAAATGTTTTGGGCAGGTTAGGTTTTAGGAGCCCAAAGGGAAGGTTGCACTATTTGTTCCACACATTCTGCACTAGTATCCCCTACGGCAGTCGGACCTTTATTATTGACGTAACAGAGAACTTAGATCATGAGTTCTAGTAACTTTTTAGTGCAAATTCCATGTTCCAAGAAAAATTAATAACGTAAACAATGGTAAGACGAAATCACATCAGATTTCTTCGAGATACTATACATTGATCATGATATCCTTGTAAAGAACTGTATATGGATGAGTGTATATTTGAAACTTTCCACTCATGGTTGACCTTAAAGTACCAGAGGATTTCTGTCAGTTGATCATTCTGATTTAGAAGGTTGGTTGGAGTGCCGAACATGACGCCAGCTGAGTGCTAAGAATACGTCACTCAGCTCAGATAATGTAGTTAAACTCGCGGCCAGTACAATTACTGTCATGCTGCATTGCGAGTCAAGGTCTATTAGCTCGCCCGGATTTTATTAATTATCTGGCTAAGAGAGTTAGCTGTCAGTAGATCAGGCTAAACGTGCGTAATTTGTTCACTTCTACACACAATACGGTTACCTAGCATCTCTCACCACTCAGCCATTAACTGTAATATCAAAGGACTGTGAACAGTGTTGGTGGCTGGCTGGCTTTGTAAACTTCGTGTATCATATAACCAATATTCTTCTTAATAAAATCTGGAGAAAAACTTACACGATTTACAGAATTTTTTTAAATTTTTGATCAATTAATTATCACCAAAATGTACAGTTAGTAACCGTACAATACACTGAAATATAACCTAACTTACCAATTCCTGCCCTAAAACAAATTTTTCCAGAAAAATGACAAAAGTAAAAGTTACAAATCTAGGTAGCGGTGGTTCGAAGTTAACATTTTAATCACCTAAACTATTCATTGAGTTACAAATCTAGGTAGCGGTGGTTCGAAGTTAACATTTTAATCACCTAAACTATTCATTGAGTTACAAATCTAGGTAGCGGTGGTTCGAAGTTAACATTTTAATCACCTAAACTATTCATTGAGTTACAAATCTAGGTAGCGGTGGTTCGAAGTTAACATTTTAATCACCTAAACTATTCATTGAGTTACAAATCTAGGTAGCGGTGGTTCGAAGTTAACATTTTAATCACCTAAACTATTCATTGAGTTACAAATACTAGACAATGGACTGTCTACATGTTCATTTCATTCCACGGTTTCGATCAATGATTTACATAGAAATGAATATTATCTTTATTTAATTCTTAATCGTAGTTATATTTCCAAACGTAGTTGCGCTAATATTCTCATTTTATTCTTTGTCTTTATTCACCTGATCCGAAGATTGCAGTTCTCGATTCCGTATTTCATCACAATTCAGCTCCACCGTTGTACTCATTTTTTCTAGTTATTGATGTCTAAAAAAAAAATTTAAATATGTACAATACCTGCAGAATCACCTCTAGCGTTGTTAACCGCAAATGGTTCGGTGCAACGTTCGTGGAGAATCAGGAAAAACTATGACATTACAAAAGCAGGCTAAGAGATGATGGCATATGGAGACGAGTATTTCGCGCAAGTCCTAGGCCTGACTGAGCGCCCAACTTTAACTTGCCTCAAGTGTCGCGCGGCGAAGGGCAATATTGTGTAACAAAGTTTTAATTTTAGTCAATAATTTTTAAGTAAAACCAAAGTGTTAAGACCATTGTAGAGAGTTCCCTTATCTAAAAAGACAATTGGACTTTATCTATATTCTTACCGAGGGCTGCGAATTTGTAAAGAAGATTGTAATGTTCCAGCTGAGGATTACTCATGGCTTCTTAGTCTTGCCTCTTGGCTTGTTGCAGATGAGCCGCCACACCTGCAGCTGAACTGCACGCCACCCGCCATGGACGACTTCCCGCGCGACTGGTTCACGGAGGAGGAGCGCGCCGCCGGGGCCGTCGTGCTTCACATTGTTGCCTCGCTCTACCTCTTCTTGGCGCTAGCACTAGTCTGTGACAAGTACTTTGTTCCGGCCGTGGAGCGCATTTGTAAAGGTAAGCTTATACTTTCAGTGGGCCTAAGCTATCTCCAGATGCCAGAGCGCCCCCGGGGTAACCCAGCCTGTCGGCACAAATAAAATATTCAAATCCTACAATACACACACAAAACACTAGCAGGATCCAAGGACGTCTATCAAGGCTTTCAGAGAGCTGCCAACGCCCAACATTCTTTCCTTAATGTAGAGAACAAACAATTGTCTGCTTATTATTTCCGAATCAACTAAATTATAATTCCATTTTATTTTAGGTAATCAATGGTTACTTAATAGGTAACAATAATAATAACAATTATGATCTTTAGAGAAGGAAATAGAACAAACCTAATAGGGAAGATATTAGTTCAGTAAGAAGCGCGGTGGACTTGTAAGCCGGAGATCAGGTATCAAATCCAGACTGCTTTCTTAGATTTTCTCTTCCTAGTTTCCTCCACGGCTCATTGTTATGATGGACAAGTTTCTGTAGCGAAACAAAGATGTCTCCAGGCGCTAATGTCTTCAGACGTCGACACGATTTATGTAAATTAAATAACAATGAAACAGTTCTATTTATTCTTTAATTAAAAAAAAAAAACAGCACCTTCAAATTACATTCCATTATGAATACAGTATTCGCGGTACAGTGGATGTGGTTGCTGCGATAGATTGTTGGGGAGGTTACACTAAGCTCATCTGCATCAAGTCCGTTTTTACCTACCTACTTCGTGATTTTCATTTTAATTTCTCTTACCACTCCGAAAGAAGTTTCACGGTTCTAATTTTCTATTTCCTAGAATTTTAACAATGACCTATCAAAATTTGGACAGGCCAATTGGTTTCAAACTGCTTTAAGAATTAGTGTTAATTAATGTTTTAACGACTAGAAACGGGGCATGGCAGACAGTACATATTACCATAAATATAAATACGCTCTTAATAAAATGAAACAAATAGCCCTTCATTTTATTGCAGCAGTTTTATTTTATACTTTCCAAGTAAAATGAGGCGAGTGATGAAAAGTTTGTTTGTTTCCGGAAAAACTGCACAGTCCTAAATTAAAGAAGCACCGTTGCCGAAATAGCAGAAAAATAACAAGCGGAGAAATTATTGCGATCGGTCGAACTTGGAATATAAGTAGCTCTATTAATTCGTTTCCTTTTGCCAATCGACCTCGCCACGTTGTCTGCAGTCAGTCAAATGTTTCTAGCTCTACTGAGTGAATCTGTAAAATATTTCATCTTTTAGCACAAGAATTAAATTTTCTTGTGTATTTTTGCTTCCTACTTTTTTTTTTTTTTTTTTTTTTTTTTTTGGTGCATCAACATCTGAGGTTATTAGCGCCCGGAGCTTTTTTCAGTGCACTGCCGGCCTCCGGACAGTGTTCTCTCGTTACAGACAACACTGTCCATCACCGGACAGTGAGCTGTAAGAAGCTCCTAGGAAGAGAAAATCTAAGGGTCAGCTGCTGGATTCGAACCCGGGACCTCCGCGTGGGAGTCCAGTATGCTAACCTCATAGCTAATCCCTTCCCTTTCCTACTTCTTGTTTACATGTCTATTCCCAAACTGTATCCGTATAAAATTGTCTGTCTGGCATCTTGTTCTGAGTTAATGGCCACAGAAATTAGTTATATTTCCATTTAAGTTAGGAATGCAATTCATTGTTTCAGCCCTGAACATGTCAAACGACGTAGCGGGGGCTACCTTTATGGCGGCGGCCACGTCCGCGCCAGAACTCTTTGTCAACGTCATCGGCACATTCATCACTGAAGGCGACATCGGAATCGGCACCATTGTCGGTTCGGCCGTCTTCAACATCCTGGCAGTGGCGGCCTGCTGCGGCATCGGAGCTGGTATGGTCTGTATCTTGGCGCTTTGCTTTCTCCACTAAAAATATGATCATTCTGGAGTTTCGTCTGTAGCAACTCCACACCGGCACGCAATGAACGATGATTTTTCTAGCAATAATTGTATGTACCCTCTAAAACTGGGGGCTATCTTATATTTTAACAACTAGATGATGAGATTAGTTGTGCGCATATTACAGCTTCATCTTTCTGAAAAGGTGTGTGACAGGAATACTCAACTACGAAATATCACAGGAAGTTACTCATTAACGAGTAAAAATTTTTTAACTTTTTGCGATAAGGTCGACAATGCATTTAACACGATCTTATATGTGATTACGAAGCGTAGATTTAAAGTAGGAGATTCACGGTTCAAATCCCGCGGGTTGCTACTTTTTGTTTGTTAGAAAATTAATATAAAGTATACGCTTCATAGTTAGCGCCCACGACACATAATTGGCAGTTAGACGTTAAGGCCCACCTGAAAAATAGACGATTTGTTTACTTACTAATTCATACTTGTTTTGAAAATTTTCTAAGATTCTTTTATATTCATTTACATTGGTAATATTAACCTTCAAGTTTTAAACTATCTAACCACACCTTAAGTTCAAAATAAAGAATTTGGGATTTTGGATTTTCAAAGTGAAATTACTACTAATATAATATACTGCGGTTATCTTTTATGTCCGACCAACTGATTACTTCTATTGCAGCGCTGACGCATCAGTAGTTGTTCTCAATAGCCGTACTGTGACAAGCTATATAGATTTTGCTACTCATAATGCTTAAGTAGTAACTAAAGTAATTCTTTTTACTTTTTCTATTGGAACTGAAACACTGGTCTTCAATTCTCGACTTGATTTGGATCCATTTTGTTTAGTTAATTCAGGAAAAGTATTGATGACGACTTTTTTAATAACGGTGCTATGTAAGAATGAATTGTTTTCATTATAAATAAATTAGAAAAACCATACTAAAGTGTGCTTCTCTTTATTTTCATTCCTTTGACAATGTTCAGTAACTTTTCCTCTGAATATGAACGTAAAAATTCTTTTGCTTAAATTTGAGTAATAGCAATAACATTTTCCTTAGGTAGTACCATTACACTGGTGGCCGTTGACAAGGGACTGCTTAGCATACGGAGTCACTGTGACCATACTCATCTGCATCATCCACGACGAGAGAGTGGAGTGGTACGAGGCGCTAGTGTTGGTGATGCTGTACACAGTCTACATTGCCGTCATGTATTGGGACAAGAAGATCCAGAAGTGCGCTAGACGAGGTCTACACACTAATCACCATGCTGACGAGGAATCGGCTGATAATGCTATGCACACTTCACCAAACAAGGACGTATCCAGACAACCTCAGCAAGCCTCCAATATGGGTTAGTTGGACATAGTGTGATTATTTCTTTGTTAATCCGTAACTAATAGTTTAAAGTTTGTATAGCTAATTAACTTTTAAATTTAAAATTCCAAATAAGTGTAAAATATTAAATAACTATGAAGCCAGACCAGTCCGGAAACAACTAGTGCGTAGGAACTTTAAATTTAAGAATTTTTACAGCTTAATCAACTTGGCTTCGTAACTAAATACATTGCGTTGATGTTGCAGAACCTGGAGAATTAAGAATTTGTGATTTACCCACTCAGAATGGCAATGTTAAGGCCTCACTGGAAAACGAACAGAGCATACAAGAGCAGCAAGACCCAGGATGTAAGTAGAAAGGAAATTCAAACTAATTTATGAGAAATACAAAGAAAAAAACACACTAAAATCTGTTGGGAATACTCTTCGGAAAGTTCTAATTTACAACTAAAAGTTAGGTGATGAGTGTATTCTGTAAAATAATGATACTTTTGAGATACACAAGTTCCCTTATAGGTATTTTATAAAATTGCGTAGCAAAGTGGTGGATCCATTTAAGCCATTCCAATAAAATGTATGATTTTTAATTATATGCATAAGAATCCAATTACTTTAATTAGAAGCAGCTCTAAGTGATGCTGCTTCATATTCGTACTATAGAGAGGCTGCATTAAGTTTGGGTTTCAAATGAAGGCATTCTCGAGATCTTTCTGATTGATCCTAAAGTGATGCTCGATGTTCTTTATCCGTACATCCAAAGCATCATGGAGGATACTTCTGTTACATTGAAGCTGCACTGAAGAAAAAGGATATCTTCTTTTATATCTTCATCAAAATGTTTTACTTTCATGAAATAAATGTTAATATTCTGACTGAAGAAAGACTGATTGATGGCGTTCTTGTTAGTTTTTAATAAAATACATGATAGTGGAAATTAGTACCCTGTGCTTCTGGATGCCTCAGCAATTTATATCCATTTGCCAACTCCATGTCATACTTGCTGTCCTGTTAGACGCACATGAATTCGTATGAACGCGATTTCCTTCAAGAAAATGTGGAGAGACTGGAACGATCATATTCCTAGTGAAGTTTCACTCTATTTCTATGCGTATTTTGAGACAAAGTCTGTTTTAGTTAAATTATTAACGCTCAATAATTTTAATATTCGAATGTCAATGTAATACAATGTACTATCTTCAGAAGTAGCTCCATTGTGATAAATGTTTGCAATTTGCAGTGTGGGCAGTGGTGAGCTTTCCATACAAGAAGGGTTGGCTACGGAAGGTCGCCTGGCTGATTGTTCTTCCAATACACACGGTCTTCCTGGTTACCATTCCAGATTGCGAGAAACCGCGCTTCAACAAATGGTTTCCGCTGACGTTTCTCATGTGCATCATTTGGATTGGCTCGCTGTCCTACCAGGTGGCTTGGATGATTACAATCGTGGGTAAATACAAAGAAAAAGAGACTAACACGCTGATAACGTGTCATGCAAAGCTTTACAATAAATGTCGTATCAGTTAAGAAAGCCCGTGAATATAATTAAAGAATGCTATCAGCTCACGAATTTGTAATTAATAAGTTTATATTCATAGAAAAGTAGTTAGATACGGTAGCGCAGCGTAATTACTAGGATAGTAACTAAAATAGCTTCCCATATGATCCTTATATAACTTTAGTCTGCTGAGACCTACAATCATCCGAGAGTCTAAAAGTTTTTTTGAGTAATGCCGAACTTTAGGCGACTAGCTACTTATAAAATTGTTCATTTTGCTCTGATCGTGTGGTTGGTTCTATTTACTCCTGCACTTGCAGACTTAATCAGACTTTGATGGAAGTCTTGGGTCACCTACCAGGACTTATTTATTGCTCCTATATCCTGAATAAGTAGTCACCAGTTCTTTTAAGGATCTCAATTTAGTCCCACACTTGCCTTAAGCGGGCTTCGTAGAACTGTCTATGAAGCGGTCTGGCTGTCCGAAAACATGAGACCAGGAATTGATTATTTCTCGGCTTAATATCTCAAAATTACTTTGACTACCAGAATCATAATTTATCTTCATATATCCTTGTGTGAGTCCTACAGGACACTTTTCTCTTATTCCTGATTGCTGGCTTTCCTAATCTGGAGTGAACTCTGCAGTAATATTGTAATTATATGTATTCTAAGTGATAATGCAATATGCTAGAAACCATCTTATGTAAACAGTTAACTTTTATGAATTGAATGTCTCATTTATCTTTCCAAAACCCTTGCAAAATAGAAACAAATTAAAAATTGTTTGCGTCTTTCGTATCGAGAGCTTAAACGAAAAAAAAGAATAAAACATGAAATTTATAGTAAGTTATTAAACCAAAGTGTTCCGTTGTTTTACAGCTATTAAGATCTTGTTGAAAAGCGGGATGCTGAAAAGTCCAAATTTAGTTGCAATAATCTCTTAAGATAATCTTGGAATGTTTTCCAGTAATACTTTTCTTAATTCTAGTGTAAGAAATAATATTGCTTTTGAATTAATCGGAATCTATATTGAGTGGAACATAAAAAACATAAAATTGTTTACAGGTGATACTTTAAGAATTCCAGATTCTGTGATGGGAATCACATTCCTTGCAGCTGGCACCAGCGTGCCTGAAGCAGTTTCCAGCGTAATCGTCGCTAAACAAGGTAAGATGAGTGCTGCATTCTGATGCTTTTGATTCAAGTTAGTAGTAAGTCCACATTCATAGATACAATATCTAGATAGTGATACTTACCCTCCGCAGAGAACTTAAATTAATCATAGATTTCCAAAAATTTTCAAGATTGGTTGGAATGGCCGTAGAAAACGGCCATTTATATTCATATAAATCACATTAGTCTGAAGATTAATTAAAAAGTTTGTGTCTTTGGAGAACTTAAAATTAAAATTGTAAACAATTTGCAAAACTTAAAATAACTTCATAACACACGATCAAATTTTGAACAAAAAGCTGTTCAATCTCTTAAAATATTCTCCAGTTATGTTCTGTAATATTCAATAATTATAATTTTACGTGTATTTCAAGGTTATATCAAGTGCCCTTTATATCGTAAAACGTGATGAAAACACGTAATTCCAATGGCAAATAGTTTATTTCCTTTCTGTTTTTAGTTTTCGTTTTAGCTTTCAGTGATATCTTTCTTATAATAGACAAAATGATATTATCTTATAGAAAAGTTAATGTTCTTTCGATTGGTGCAAGTAAATTTGCAGTAGTTCTTATTCCATTAGAGGGAATTAAACCATTTTTATCGAAAAAAAAAAGTCGATGCATTGTAAAATGTCCGCTTTCTCGAAAACGGTTGAGTCTAGGACTTGGTTTATATGAACTTTTTTAGTCACAAATTAATGAAGGTAAAGAATCACCTTCATTCTTAAGGACAGTTTAACATTTGACTACCTGAACCTTCGTACTACTTGATCAAACTTTTGTTTTCACAAGCATGGTATGTTTTTATTTATATTTAGGATTTCGTTTATATTATTTACAGGTCATGGCTCTATGGGTATATCGAACTCTCTAGGATCCAACACCTTTGATATCCTGTTGTGTTTGGGACTGCCGTGGCTGATAAAAGCTTCCTTTCTGCCTACAAGTGCAGGACATCATTATGTAGGCATCAATTCTCGAGGGCTCGAATATTCTGCAATCTCTCTGTTATCTACACTATTAATGCTTTACATCGCATTCGCTGCGAACAAATTCAAGTTGGATAGCAAAGTTAGTAGTTTTGGTTTTTATTAACTTTTACTTTAAAGGTTATTTAAACTATGTAGCAGGAAGTTGATTAACCAATTTGATATGCGAATAGCCCTGCTTAATTGAAAATACACCAAAATTTGTATCAAAATTTTACAGTTTACAGGCAAGAAAGAAAATGTCTGTCTGTGGCCTCTGGCGCTTACAGGTTAATTGCTTCGTTAATTTGATATTTTTTTATTTTTAGGTTGGCCATACTTGCTTGTTAATGTACCTTGGCTTCCTGATACTGGCCACCCTGATCGAATTGAATGTGTTCTTCACGGTGAACCTGCCAACATGTGGACGATGAAAGAAAGCTATTGACAAAATGACATAGAACCAAATTAAACAAAACAAATTTGCCGGCACGCAGCAGAAAACGTCATGGACTTGAGCATACTTGGAAAAGTCCTACATTTTTTGTAGAAAATCTCTGCGCGGGGATTTCAAATTAAATAAATGGGTCCTCAGATTTTCTAAAAATATTTTCCTATGTAAATATATTTTTTTTAAACAAAGAAATTGTTCTCCAAATAACTGATAGTTAAATGTGTTTAGTCCAATTCACGCTGCATCTCTGTAAATATACGTAAACTGCTATTTTTTTATATTATACACAATATACTTACTTTGTAATTGAATAATTAAATTGTAAGTTAATTAATATTTAATAGGATTAATCTTTAGAAGAGAATTATTGTAAATAATTACAAATCAGTTCAAAAATATTTGACTAGTTAGGTTAGGTACCGTCCTGCCATCAGTTTACAATTTTTAACTTTTGTGATGTTAAATAATTCTCCCATGAAATTGTACGTTTGTCTGTATTGTTTACCACAATCAAATTGAAAACTCAATAAAGAGATTTTATTGTTATCTTCTTTCTAAATTATTCGCATCATGACTTTGTGAAGTGAAACATTCTTCCATTTGTGGTCTGTTATGAGTTGGGCACTTTTATTCTTTCGATTTAATGAAAGAATTAGTCCAACGAATCTTGGAAACTGATCAAGAATAGTAATATGAAGAGTTAGAACAAGTAAGGCCCCCTTCCTCTGGAAACAAAAACACCATCACACGAGGTTCAATTCCTGTACATGTACGCTGAATTATGAATTTAAATCCTGAAGATTTATGAATAGAATGTGATAAAACTTAAAGCATGTGATTTTTGAGCGATTCTGTTTTCAAGAAATAACACCTTGGCTGCCTATTTACACCAAGTTATCTGTAGTCAAGTTGCTATAGTTTCAGTGTACGCGTCACTTTTGATGTAGTTTATCTGACAAGTGGCGCTCACAAGCAAGAGAAAAGGCATCTAGAAGAAAAAGAATTGCTCTCATAATAAATAATATATATTTGGTCGTCAAGCATAAATTTAATAGTTCGTACTCATAATAATACTAATTATAATAAAATTGAACAAAAAGCCCTTTGGTATTTAATTTATATGCTCAAAGCAAAAAACAAAGAATATAAATAATCTTTCTTTTTTTTATATAGCAAAAAATAATATTACACGAACAATAAATTATATTAGGATTCCTTTTCAAAATATGTCCAACCTTCAAGAGGTAAAACTGGTTTCACCAGTCTAGCACTGATTGACATTAGTGCATTGCTCGCTATATTGCACAAGTGGGCTTCATCAAGATGGGATATGAGTCTTCCAAGTTTTATTGACCTGAATATTTTTAACATTTAAGTCTTATTTCTTGATCATTAATGATAACATTGAATAGTGTGATTATTGAAAGAAAATAAGTTTCGTATTGTAAGAATGAAATGGTTTTATGGAATTATTCAGTTTCTAGAGTGAGAGAGAGAGAAAGAATGAAAGGATATCTGGCCGAAGGAAATCTGCCAAGGGCCCATAGAAGATAGCCTCGTGACGTAGAGAATGTACGACAGAACGGTATGCTTTATGTCGATGAAGATATGACGATAGAACGTTAATCGTAGAAGGTATAATTAGAAAATAATTTTATAAGTACCTTATTACAAATACATATATTCGTCCTGTGAATCGCCTTTTTTTTTCTTTTTTTTTTAAGGAAGGAGTCAGAATAAATGGAAGGAGTATGTATCCGATATCTTATGGAATGGTGTTTAATTTATCCCCACGATATCTGGGAAGAAAGGCAATTCTTATGCAGATCTAGCTAACTGAACCTAGTTTTGCTATCGATCTAAGAGAATTAAAAACAAAAGATCCTCATTTTTCAAATATTCAGACAAAGGTAAAACATTTGAGATTCCAAAGAGATTACTTCCAAAATAGTATTTGAATTTTTCATTTTTAAAAGTTGTTTTTTTTTTTTGTTTTTTTTTTGAAAGACTCATGTGCATCATGATTTAATATAAAAATAATTTCTAAAAAATATATTAACATGAAAAAGAAGCACTAATCCCAAACCAGATTACTAGAATTAAACATTTACATCTTATTATAATATAGAATGTTCTGTATTTTTCTTTGACAAGCATTATCAGTCCTTAGAATTATAATCAAATTGAATTTAACATAAATCACAGTACAATTTTTAAAAATTTCTTTTTTGTTTAATTAACTTTAGCATATACGTTATTAAAAAATCTCTGCCTAACGAGTATTTAAAAAGAAGAGGAAGTGGTGTAATCTAATTAATGAACTACGAGGAAGTAGGATGCTGTTTCACCACCGGGTGAACTTTAAAAGACGATCTTGGTTCTGGAAATATTGATCATTTCTTTGAATTTTCTTTTAGCTGTCGTTTTTAAATAAATAACCACATTGTGTTATCACTAGTAGCTTTTCTTCTGCAGAGCAAAACTCCAATATTACAATCAATACCTTTATTTGACATATTGTAAATATCAAATAATAGGCGGGGGCAACTAAATACTACAAGGGTGTCACAGTGTTTTATTCCATTAATAAAGCTGTGTAACTGCTACGTCTTCCAAAAGGAAAAACAATGCAAATTTTCTGAGAAATGAAGATGCCGGTTTTTGTATCAAACACTTTTTGACTGTTCTACTAATTTCGAATCAGCTGGTAAATGAGCTATGCAAAAAGCGCTAACCTTATTCCGAGTATGGTATCAGATGTTTCGACTTGACTGGAGCTGAACGGAAATATTATCCGACTAAAAGGGCAGATTTAATACTCCCAATAGAAAGATCCACTACATACTAATAACATAATATTTCCTCCAAGACGTAGCAAATGCACAAGCAATTTCCACAAAAATTATTACAAATCGTTTTGTAATAGCAGACGATACTTTAAATTGATTTTCATTGATTTACTGTAACACAATATTTTTTTTTGAAAATAATAAGGTAAAAAATTTTTGAATAAAAACTAATAATACGAAAAACACTCAAGGTTAAAGGAAAAACGACTCAATTTTCTGAGATGACACTTAAAAATAAGTTATAGAATGCGCAAACCTGTGCATTATTTTAACACTCTTAAATAAAAAATATGTTTTTATTATAAAATAGGAACATTTTTTAATAAATTCTAAAATTGTCTTTTGAAAAGTAGCGGATTAGAAAATAAATCGCAGTTTGGATGGAGCGATAAATAACTAAAAGTTGTACATAATAAAAAACAAATAAAAACCTTGGAATTGCCGAATGCAGCAGAGAATAATACTAAAAACAATTGCCACATAGATTCTAATTTCATTAATACTAAACCGACATAGTAAATACAGGAAATTTTAATTTATTAAAAGGAAATTAACATCAATTTAAGTAAGTACATTTATAAAAGCTGTGAAATACAAGCAACAATTGAAAGTATTTTTAATCATTATTAAGGTAAAATAATTCAAAATCTTGAAGGCATTTTATTTAGATTACAGTTAACGCACACCTTGCATTCGTCAAGATAACCTCTCAATTTTAAAACCCACAAACAATATTTATACATAACCTTTGGAATAATATTATCAACCAAATGCTATACCAATCCATTGATACATTTCCAAAACCAAGGGTTTTTTCAAATTTTTGCATAGAACTTATCCTATACTCCAAATTTTGTGCACTCACTGCTTTATGTACCTATTTTATTTTAAACTTGGATGAAATCAGCTGCAGGGCCTCTTTATTGTAGGGAGGGGGGAATCGTGATTATGGCTGCCCCACCCTGTAAACTGTACTTTTAGAAACACTTCGTGATCCTTCCGTGGCCTAGGTAAAAAGGGAGGCCCCGATTTTAGTGACCACGAATATGGTGTTGGGAAGGTGCGCCAGCCATCTTAAACAAGAACAATTACTTATTCTTATTTTTCATGGAATGTTAGATCCCTAATAGATATATTTGGACAAACAATAATATATTATAAATACAAAGCTAATTTATAAAATTAAAGAAATACGTAAACCTGAATTAAAGCATTCAATTTCTTACCTTGAACTCTTTTCAAGTTATTAAACTAGACCTTGAATATGTAATAGCTCTTAATTTAGCCCTTGCTACCTTTGACCTCCACTTCGCCATTATTTAACAAAAATAATGAATAAAATCCTTGAACTTTAAAAAGCATTGGCTGCATTATTGGCAAGAAGCTAGTACAAACTTACAATATTCAAGCACACCTTAACAATTTTTAATTGAGATTTTAAATATAAAAATGCCCTTAAAGTGGAATGATGAATTTCTATAAAAACAATTCAAGGAAGCCCTTAAACAGTGATAAAAATGAAAACACATGAATCAGGTTTCAACAATGAGAAAACAATCGTAAAGAATCAGTAAACAGTAAACTGTCTATCAAAAACAAATCATGATGGATATCATTGCTCAACACGATAAGCTTCCTAATTAGTAATAGTAGTAACCACAAGATCTGCACCAGAAAAAAAATGTGGTTATTGTAGCCGAACCGTAAACAAGTTCTAGAGTTTCGGAGCGTACAACGATCCCTAACTGATGTTCTAGGCCGGATTTAGATGAAAAGAGGCCCCTAGGGTATTCCACTTATGAGGCCCTTTCACCTCCCATTTTTAAGTTTGTAAATTACATGAGAGATAATAAAATACATCACTACTGTGATATGTAAAGAAACAATGTGATAATATGTTAAATGAAACATGTTGTTATTGGTACTGATTTTAGAATGGTGTAATTTTCATTTTGCTAACAATTTGAATGTTGGCCCCTCTTGATCTTGAGGCCCTAGGCTGAAGCCTAGTTAGCCTATAGGGAAATCCGGCCCTGCTGATGTTATTGCTACGGTCGGGGGGATGCAAAAGCGTGCACTAAGTACCTCCTTTTGCAGAAAACTATGGAAAACAAATGTGCTTACTAGATGACGCACTGTAAAAAGAACTTTGATTACTGTACAGTACAAAAAGCAGACGGGCATCACAGCTTTTTTAAGCCTTGACTAATAACAGCCAGCCAAGAATTCACTCAACATCCATCACTGATGCCTTCCATTTGTTCTTTCTTATAAGAAAGAAAAAATTTTTCTAAGAATTAATTTGAAATATATTATCGATAATTAATTTTGAAGATACAAATAAGTTTTTTTATCCACTGAAATTACTCACAGCTAAATTAAATGGTCAACTTGAGGTGGTGAAAATGACGGACCTCCTTAAGGCGCTCAGGCTAACTAAAAACCTTTCGAGATCTATAACTGATACTGCATCCCAAAAAAGGGCACGCCCCCAGATGACAAGAGGAGCATTTTTTGTCTAGAACTAAGGAGTTACAGAAAGATTTGCTTGTGTATACAAATCAAGGCGCAGGCATGCAATCTGAATTCATCCAAAGAAGTTGATATTTAGGGGGATTGTATAAATTTCATAAATAACTATTTTTAGAGACAAAAAAAAAGTATTTCTTGCTTAGGGAAGCTTTTGCGCAGCTAGACTTGTTTCAATACGATTTTTGTTTTAGCTGATCTTCTTTTTTAATGACCTCTTTCATTGAGTTCATTGTTTGTTTCTTTTTCTTTTACTTATTTATAAAATTTGACTTCAGTTTCCACGACGTCTTTAAAGAGCTCATCAAGTTCTGAAAGAACCGAATCTCCAGTGAAATTCTGAATAAAAGTAGTAGTCTCTTCGGTGCATGAAGATTCCATTTCACGCAACTGTTCCAGTGCAGAAGGTTTTGAAGACACTGCCGCATTGTGCAGCTTGTACAGGCTGTGCTCTCTCTGCAAAATATAATCACAAAACTGATTCATTTACTGAGATTAAAGTCAAAGTGGTGATACCCTGCATCGCTCGATTTCAGGAAGATCAGATAAATTACTTCAATTTGAAATGTAGTGCTACTATCAAATGAAGCAATTACACTTCCGGAACTTTAAAGCAAAGCCCCCAAGAACTAAGTTAAATTCACCTAATAAAAGAAGAGAACTGATAAAAATCCTGTACATACCTCGCCCTCTTGAGCGACCGTATGGTGGGAGATTTTTACACAAGGTGTAAAGACAAATGGTTTGAAGACAGACACTGACGGATCAGGGGTGCCGGTGAACCAATGAGCGCACGGTCGATCGGCGAACAGTAGCGAGACCTAAAAGCATTAATTAACATGTTAACTCGAATTATTTTGTAAAGATCAGTTCATAACAGAGTAGAATATACGGCTCGCTAAAACCTCCCCGATCATATTTTAATTTTTTTTTAATTGAAAACCAAATTGTTAATAGTTATTGTTTTAGAATCAGGTGTAAGTATCTGAGAATAAAAGTAACTAATAAATACATCATTTTTAAATGATACTTTGAACTTAAAAGGAAAGTTATTGCCAAATCCTTAAACCTTTTATTTCAAAGAAGAAATCAGAGCATAGTACAAGAGAAATTACGATTCAATCAATGCTAATCGATTTTTAAGGCGAGTCAGAGGAATAATGGTGGAAATGGTGGAATAATGGTTATGGCGAAGCCTTATTATTCAAAGACACATTTAAGACTATAATTCATTTTAATGAATATTTCTAGCGGTTACAGTATACCTGCGAAGAAGCGGTGACAGTAGATGATCCCAGAGACATACATATTCCACTATCCTGATCTCGCAGTATCTGCACAAACATTTGAACAATAACTAGACTACAGTGTTACATTTTGCTCAGTCTGGTGGCCGGTACATGACTTCAATGAAATAATATTTATTTCATAAATTCGCTAATAAAACAACTGTGTTTTTCTGTGACCGTAGAAGTTTTACTTTCCATTATATAAAAAGACATACTTAAATAATTATAATTATCTGATAAATTGCAATAGTTTAGAGATTTATGTTTAATAGAAATTATGGATGTTTATCGGACCTCGGTCTCTAACCGCTCGGCTACCTTGGCGCCTTGCAAGTGATTATTTTTACCTGAAACATGTCTGCAACACTGAATGTGGAAGAGGAAGTATACTTCTCTAGAAGGCCGTGGCCACTCTGCTGCCTGTCACAACTTCCTGTTTGAGAGAAAGTTTCAGCCCAATTGAATTCACCCTGCGATTATTAGAATTTCACTGTCAGAATTTATTCCTAAAAGCCATGCAGAGAAGATGTCAGATTTCAAGAGAAATGATATTTACCTCTCCATTCCATAAATTGTTCTCGGTGGCATAAGATTTCACTGCGTCACTCATTTTATCAATTTTAGTAGTAATAGTCAAATTGTTAGAAATATTACAAAAACCCTCTGCAAAAAAATAAATAAATAAATAAATAGCATTAATTGAACAATCCATAAGAGATTACTTATAGAAATAACTAGAGAAGAATACGCTCTAGGAAATGCTAAGGAAATAGCCTCCTTGAGCTAAACTCTAAGATATTTAGCTTGGTAACTATTATAGGGTGCACAAACTGAATTTCATAATCATTAATCGCTTAGTTTTTCAAATCCTGAAGTAGGAAATGCCAGAAACAGAATTTTCTTCGTATCATTTGAGATTTATTTAGGGATGAGATTTGCTAACTAAAATTATAACAGTAAGAGAAATGAGTTGTGTTGCTGATTAGTTGTCTTACGGCAAACCACTTGTATCTCTCCCTCTTCCTCCTCAAACCATTCCACCCGACGGAAAGTGAATTCAAGAACGATGGTGCAATAAAGGAAAGATACCGGACTGCCTAGTGCAATTGGGAAATCTATATTGGAGAAATAAAAAAACAAGTACCTGTAATTCTTTGAGCAACCCACAAAGAACCGGCGGTTTCTAAGACCCAAGCTTCGACGCTGTCAGCAATTAAGAAACTATTGTGATATGTCATCGAGTTGTCTTCGTTACAGGGTCCTCCCTGTCCGTGTTTCTCCAGCAGATTTGTTATAACTTCTAGAGCTTCGCTTGCACTGCACGATCTCTCTAGGCCCAGCCTGTCAACAAAATGAATGCATTCTATTTACATATTCACTTACGAAAAGAAGCAGATGTTGCAGACAAATGGTTTCATTCCGTCATACCACGGTCAGCCCTATGGAGGGGTAAGTGTGAGTAATCGTGAAGTTGGGTTGAAGTACCCGAAGTACATCAAGATTTCTGAAGGAGTAGCTAGTCTACTTTCATCGACAGGATACTTGAAAGATTATAACCCCTTATTTCAACCAATCATATAACTGAAAATTATTTGCGAACTATTTTAATGATTTTCATGTTCTATCTCTAATAATATTTCTAGAAGATGACGTTTCCTTATATTATTATTTGGAAAAATTATAGAGATGAATAAAATGGAACTTTGAGCAGTCAGAAAATCATACGATCGTAACTGAAGCAAAAAAAGAGTTATTGTATATTATGAAAGCTGAATACGTGGAAATGACAGGTCTGGACTTCGGTCTAAATTAGTGAAGTACCTGACAAGATCCATTCCAAGAAGTTTCTTCTCTTCACAATCTTCAAGTTTGGTAAACACTGCTTCGTTTCCGATGACAACTCCACATCCGTTTGCACCCATTTCAGCTCCCCACATCCACACAGGTTTACTAAGTATAACCGCTTGAGTTTTGGCCGCTTGCTCTATTTCTATGTAAGTACACTGCACAATTATTAAAAAATTAATCGCTAGGATTCCCACAGGAAAAATAAATAAAAACAATAAAGCGTTTAATTTTAAATGTAAGAAAAAATAGCAATTGTGATTAAAAAATTCGTTCTTGTTAGCTACTAGCACACAGAGCTAAGAGTGACTACCCAGCAGAAGTTTCTTAACTAACCCTGCAGCAAAGGCGAACCCATAAAACTTCATTTTTTGATGGAAAATGTGATCTCAAGTTTTCCAAAGATGATCCACGTGAAAGACAGCCCAAAAACTGGAAATTAGGGCGAAAAAAAAAATCGAGAAAGTGCACAATAAAGTATTGGACGAGGGGACGTTAACGATGCTGAGTAGTTGAATCTGAAATTCGATGTACAAATAGTTGTAAAAAGTTCACCCGGTCTACTAGGTTTGCCAACTATAACGAAATTCGTGAATGAACCTTTTTGAGTAAAAAAAAGAAAAGATGCTAAGCGAAGTAATAAGTACCACAATCTAATAAAAAAGGGCTATATGGAAAAGTAAACCACAAAACCAAATACAACCAAGTTCGAGCTACCAGCGATTTTGGAGATATTCTGCTAGTTGACAGATTGCTTTAACATTCTTGCGACTGGGGAACAAGCAAACCACCATCTACCAGAGGAATGAATATCAATGACGAAGGTACTTTTCCGTTAGCAAATGTCGCCAATTGTGAACCAAGCGCGAACCAAGTCAACGGAATAAAAGTCGAAAACGTTCAACTATAAACAAATATTAATTAATATTAAGCAAAACAAGTGCAACTATAAACAAATATTAATGAATTGTAAAGAAAACTGTTTTACCCAAAACTGTTTTTCGCTTGCGCCCGGCTAACGGAAAAGTACCATGACGAACATTTGGTTCGATCACCATTCTTCCCTTTTTTAAAGATTTAAGAAAAATTAAAAATGAAACAAAACTTCACTTTGTAGGCACAGTTACAGTTTCCAAGTACCCTATCAATAACTTCGTCTAGAGTACCATAAGCACAAAAATGTTTGCCCACCCATATCTGACTGTTACGACCACGAATTCAACTTTGGCGAGGTTCCTGCTTAGCGAGTATGCAAGATATGGCCAACTTATTGCTTTGTTCATCCAAGATATGTAAAGGTCAATATCAATCCCTTACCTTTACTGATTCTCCATCGGAGTAGGTTTTCTCTGGATAGTAGACTATTTCTTGCACTTCTCCGGTCGGTCGATCAGAATTCTTTCCAAAAACAACGCCACCCGATGTGAGTGATGGCATTACTACGAATGTGTCACACCCTTTTGGGATCGCAGCCATTATTGCTGTCTATTCTAAAAAATGTTTTCTCCAGTTATCTCTGCAATCGAATTCAATTGTGTTAAATAAGTATATGATGAATAATTAATAATACCCTAATTTCTGAAAATTTCGATAGAATAACCTAGCTTATAAAAATCTGAGTAAACACTCAATGACAGCAGTAACAGGACTGGTATCCAACGATTCTAAGGCATGCAAATTTTTTCAAACTTGAAATAATTAAACCATATTTAATTCTCATCTAAATTATACAGTATTTTTAAACTTAATATTTAAACTTTAACTTTCAGGGAAGCCTAACCATAACCTATCCCCAAGAATGGCCTTGAAACGTTTTTTTCTAGAAAAATGATTTTAAAAAATTATAAATCTATGTTGAAGTAATGTATATACGAAGGAACAGAAAAGCCAAGGAGCCATTTTCGATAAACGAACATCCATTAGGTAAAGAGGTACTTATTATATACACATATGTATATATAATTAAAAAACTCTTAAACATTAATTGCATTCCCAGAAGAGAATTGTTTACCTTGGATATGCAACAGATGATGTGGTATATATGTATGTATCTCTTAGTTTATTGTTTCCTTGGGTAAGAAATGATGTTACTACGAAGTTTCTAAACAAGAAGAGTGAACACTTAGGCGGTAGCATTGCTTCCATATTACTAATGCTTCTGCAACGCTTTGGGAAGAAAGGAACTAATAGCATCATCAGACTCGGATAAGAAGACTCAAGGAAGGTAAAAAAAAAAAATATTTAAGACAGCTTCCTTTAATATAAATGCTTGGAAACCTCTTTTAAATTGCTGAAAACTTCTCCGCAATGTTCTCGGACTACAGGTGATCAAAGAATTGTCGAAAAACGTTGGGAGAAGCTGTTCCGATCATTGGGGGGGGGGGGGGCATACTTGTAGTTCTCATCGTTATTTGGAAATTGTAGCATTGGAGAAGTGCGCTTTTCGAAATGTTTCGAAAATCTATCGAGAAACTATTTATCATTAAAAAAAAAAAAATTAATGCCGAATCATGTTTTGCACTTTCGAAGAAAACAATTTTCAGAAGAGAACGAATTCAATTTCAATGAATTTCTATCAAATTTAGTATGAAACCATTTAATTAAAATTCACGTTTTTCGAAAAAGTAGAACCAGATGTAGGCGTGCTTATAATAAAATTTAGAGCAAGTTAACCATCTTTGTCTAATTCCTTAATAAGCAATAGAATTAATATTAAAAAGAGGGGATATATTCCCTTCTTGTTAAAAAAAACTGCTAGTTGGGCTCTTTCAAATAATATTAACTAATAAAATGCCAAACAATTCTGGACGACAGGTGATTCGAGAAAAGATTTGTAATAGATTGAAGCTTGCCCACTTATTTCATCGAAGGCCGAATGGTAATCTAAAACATGCAATATATCTTTCTTTACAGGGACTGCCATTGCAATAATATCGTTAGCTAAAAACAAAAAAAAGACGCAATATCTGAAACTTTATGATGAACACCAGTGTATTTCAAGTTCTTTTGTAATTAAAGTAAAGTCAAAAGTTTAAAATCCAGAAAACTTACATCTACAGGGAAATAAAAAAAATTGGAAGCTTATACATATTCTATGCCTTAGAATTGCAAGAAAAAAAAAAAAAAAAAAGCAATGTGACGGAATAATCAGCTAGATATTAGGTCAAACATTGAGCCTGTCAAAGCCAAAGCATAATCATTTGAGATGATCTGTTTCATTTCTTTTTAATTCAACATAAATCGGATATATTTTAATACTGACAACCATAAATATTTTTCCCTTAATTTATTTTCAATAGCATTTTTTTTTTGTTATCGACATTGTTAACGTCGACAGAACTGAAGATTTTTCTAGGAATACTTCAACAAGAAAAACAAAATTATCAAGATTCTAGCGAAGCGCTAATAATATAATATCAGAAAAACAAAAATACAAAGTAATTAATTTATTAAAACGAAATTCTTCTTATAAAACATGCAATAGGTGTTATTAAGTCCATTAGTCATGGTGCATTCAAGAAATATCTAACTCACATATTGCACTTCTAAGTACATTTCATTCAAGATATAACTTAGAAAAATAAGAAAGTTTACGATAAAGCTTCTTTAAACAAATTACATAAAAGAATAAGAAGATCTGTCATGACTCACTATGCTAATTCAAAGGCGGCAACTTATCACAAATATAATTTATTCCTGATTTAGAACTAACCTCTCACCAACACCATCTGCACCTAGACCAGCCGTAGACTTATAAATTACCTGAGGTGGGGGCACCCCTTAAAATCGAGGTCGACTAAAAAATTTCCCTTAGCCAGAATGTTATGGTTGCTTTATAAAAAAAAAAGAAATTGTAAAAAATCTTGTTATCTTATTTTTCTATGAATTAGAAAAAAAGTTATCAATCAAACCGAAGAATAATATAATTTTGAGCTTAATTGCATTAATCACAGTGGACAAATTAAATATATGAAATAAACAAAAATGCAGTTTTTTTTAAAATACATTTTCTTTAAAGTACTGGTCGTTTAAAAATAATTGTACGATCAGAAATTGTACTTACTTAAAGCAAGACATTCAGCTAAATGTTCTTCAGACTTGGCCACTTTTTCTAATTGGGTTGGTAATAGGGCCTTTTTTACACAATTTTTAGATTACCTATATAAATATTTTTCTAAAACAAAAATATAAATGAAGAATTTTTGAATCCAAAATAAGTAAAAAAAAAAATCAATAATCTACTGTTATTGCTGGTTAGTAGTTCTTCAGGATCTTACACATTAAATCACGGAATTCTTTATGTTGGTCAGCATAGGACCATACTATGTACATATATTTGTTATTTTTTGAACATCCCTCCGAAGAAATAAGTTACATTAAGATTTAGCTATTTATATAGATATATGCAAATATTTAAATTTACTTCTCCTTAAATAATTGAATACTTAAATAACCGTAATAATTAAGTTTTAAGCCAAAATAGTTGTTTTAAAGACTTGAACTTTACATAAACAGTTTAAACAAATGATCAACTCTCATAACTAATCATTCTAATATATTTAATTTCTTTTAATGAATGATCTAAGGACAGTATGTAGGTTTATTGTATAATCACATTGATAATTAGATATGTGCAGAGCTACCATAATGTTCATTACTCAGTAAAATATTTTTATTATTTTCAGTTAAATCGTTTAATCACTGGGGAATCTGAAGAGCATATTTTACCGCAATCCCAAACTGTTTGTCTCAGTAAAAGTATAATTTTTCAAAGAAACTCTTTTACTGAAAATTTACTCTACCTACTTCTGCCAAAGTCTATTTAAACTGTCGGTTATTATTTTTTTGTCTGGATGTAAAACTCACTGAATGCATGAAAACTACGTGTACATCTGTAAGACATGGAGGGGCCGCAGAACATTGTTACTTTTTTGCAACATTTAATAACTTGTTACTTCTTCATCAACGCTTTTGCTTCTAAAATGTTTAAATAGCAAAACTAAAAATGTAAAACTCATAAATTATTAGAACTTTTTAAGGAAAAATTGGGTAATTTTTATATTATTTGACAGACTGAATTTGTGAATGTGTAGTGTATTAATGACTGCAAGGCGTCTTATTATTTTGTTCTTGGTGTTGTGTTGGATAACGTAGGAAGTGGTTTGGGGAAGGCTGTTACTTTTGTTTGTTGCGTAACAAACTTTCTTGCGTATTCCACATACTAATTGTTGTATCAGACAGTTTCTTTTCACCAGTTGTTTAGAAATGGCCGATATTTCTATTGACCCTCCCAACTCAAGGCTGTTCATACTTTGCGGCAAGACCGTCACTGAAGATGATCTGCACGACGCCTTTGATAAATACGGGCATATTGAAGATATATGGATTGTCAAAGATAAAGCAACAAATGAATCAAAAGGTTATATTTTGTTTGGATCTTATTTTTATTTTGTTTTTTTTTCAGAAAGTCTAATGCTTTTTTAAATGCTCTCAAATTAGGTGTCGTATACATTAAATATTCTAAATCATCGGAAGCTGCCCTTGCTATGGAAGAGATGAATGGAAAAACCGTAGGTTCTTTGCCAAAAGCTATCAAAGTAATGATGGCTCACAGGTATGTTTATTTCAAAATGGCAAACTCCATAACTTCCATTATTACTTTTATTTCAATCTTATTAGAAATTTGTAAAATAGTTTTTCTTTTGTAACTTGCAACTGCTTGGAAATTGTAACTAGTCACTAGTTTTAACTTGTGTCTTATGAAGCAAAGAAATGATGTAATAGGTTGGAAGAGTTTTAGGTAATTCTTTAGAAAGAATGGCTCTGCTTAATCTTTAGAGTATATTCAATTAATTTACAAGAAATCGCTTAAAGCCAATTTTTTGGTGTCCAAAATTGGATTCTCTTACTTTCTTGAGGTAGTTACATGTTTTGTATAATTTTTCACTATTTACTGACAAAATTTTACTCGAATACCCAGATCAAGTCCCGCTGTTTTTTTTTTTTTGCTTTCTGTGAACCAGTAGTTATGTAGATAGGCCTACGCCACCGCGACCCCTATGGATCTATTGTGGCTCCCCGATTTTAGAGCTCACCCTCCAGACCGTCCGCTTAATCAGACTCTTAATCAATTCTGGAGAGTGGCTCCTGGGTAAAGCTCTCAGGCCTTGGTTTTTCCTCCCCGAGAAGTAACATCCTTAGCCATATAGTAGTTATGCAGAAATGGATTTGTTAGAAAACATGACTGATTGTGAGTGTTCCATTTTCACTTTACATTTGTAGGTATTTTATACTTAGTACACATTTTACATTTGTAATTGTTTCTAATTTGACATTGTTATTCAGGGCTTTGCCCTTGGTTCTGCCGTTCTGGTATTTTATAACCAAACCCACCCCTCTTTCCAACTCTTAAATGCTCGGATTTTTGTGTAGTTTCTTGCTTTCACATTTCATTTATTCTCTATATGTGAATAGACTTTCCTCTAATCTAAAGTAGTGCATCGACTGATGTTAATATGAATACCCCATATCCATCAAACATTGTTAAAAAAAAAAACAAGCAACAGTTCTTAATTTATATTTAGCAATTGGTGCTCTCGTTATATTGAAGTATATAGACCACTACTTACATTGCGGACATAAAATCTACATGAACAATATTCTTAAAATTACTAATATTTACTAGTTAGATAATGTTTAATGAGTGTTAATTTCCTTTAGTCGAGAACAAGGTTCACGAAAGGACGATGACCCGGAACGCCTTCAACGGTTGTTTATAATCGTGCCAAAAACTGCCACCGAAGAAGAGCTTCACGCACACTTCAAACAGTTTGGTGCCATCGATTACATATCCATCGTCAAGAATAGAGAAACTGGTGAAAGTAAAGGCATAGCTTATGTTAAATATCACAGGTGAGCAACACTATTTACTTACAATATTATTTCTTAGCAAGGGGCAGACGAGGATGTGTAAGGATTAATAAATTATAAACTTATACAATTAGAGATTACAAAATTTTAACACCTATTTTTTAAAACATCATTTAACGTTTTCTTAATTTACCAACAGAGCTTACCATGCGGCTAAAGCGTTTGAAGAATGTTCTCGAAGTTACAAGGCAGTGTTCGCACGACCTAGAGAGCCGAAACCTCAAAATACATACGATGGACTTCCGGATCGTTATAGTGCACCCAGTGGATCATTCTCTAACAGTTTAGGTGGCGGTCGTTGGAGCGGCGGTGGGGGCGGAGATGCTGGCCAAGACACCAGACTGTTGGTTTCCGCCCCGGCCAGTCTCAGAGAGGATCATCTTCATCGATTATTCGATATCGCCCCAGGTTTGATCTCCATGCGACCTTTCATGCAGGCTAATTCTCAGGTATCACATAATAAGTGAAATTTGTCCAGTAAAATAGTATTGCCGAATATTGCCTTAAAGATATGAACATGGCAAACTCCATTTTTAGGTTTACAGTTTGTATGCTACTCTTGGGTGTCAGCAGTACGGTATAGCTTGGATATCTGAGATGTTGGTTTAATAACTTTTGTTTTTTATTCTTCGGTCTAGAAAATTAGTTACTTTCATAAAATTTACTCAGCTTGAAGGAACTTAAATTTATGTTTAAGATAATAAGCAACTCTGAATACTCCTTTACTTGGCTAGGATAGCATCATACCCATGGCTGTTTGCAGGTCTTCATAGAGACCTTTTGAACATTTAGCAAATTAATAGATATTTGGTTTCAATTAACAAAGAAAATATTTTGAAAATTTAATAATTAATATCTCAAATAATCACTACAATTCTTTTTCGCTCGAGTCACCACTCGAGCAAAACCTTTTTATTCTGGTTTGTTGTTTAGTATTACGGAGTGCAGAAGTTACTGGTTGAATACAGCTGTCCTGACGCTGCGAGCCACGCTTTAGAGAAGATTGACGGCTTAGAGTATCCCCCCGGACAAAGAATCAACGTCAAACCATACATGGCTTCACCTTATATGTTAGGACGTCATGATGACATGTAAGAACACTTCATTAAGACATGTGAAGTGTTGTAATAATCGTATATTTAGCTCATCTTGCAAACATGTTTGTTTCATTTAGGAGATCAGGATCTCGACACGGAAGTTCCGGAGGATTGCTAGGAGCGGCACCCAAATCTGATATGAATGGTGCCATGAGCGGAGGTAATACCACCACCATTTCCACTTCGGAGCTCGCTACTCTCACCACAGCCTTGGCTAAGGCCGAGGCAATCATCAAATCTGCCGGTTTAACGCCAGGTAAGTAATTACTTAATATCAAAGTAGGTGCGCACGAGCTAATGTTTCAGGCGAGAACCGTTAGTGAATCCCGGCCGCGTTGTTCTAGAAAAATTTTACAGAACAAAGTGAAGGTTAGTCAGTGGTTGAGACTATTATTTGTAGATAGGCTAATGTCTACGAAGAGGGAAGGCAGAAAGCTGAGAATTGAAACAGTTTCAAGAAGAAAACTGGAATGCCTGATGTGAATGAATAATATGACAAGTTAAAACAGGGTTTCACTTCTTCGTTCGATGGTGCTACAAAACTAGACCCATCGTAGGGTCTAGACAAGTGCTTGGATCTTGACGGTACTAAAAATGTTAATTAAACATTATAGTTTTTATTTACGATTATAAATTTGTTATTAGTCAAGTTGCTTAGCTTACTAAGTCTTATAAAAATAATTCTTATACCAGTGTTCATTAACATTATTATCCTCATAATTCGTGTCCTGACTGAAGTGACGGCGGCCCTTTTATAACTACCGTTCATAATGCTTTATTTTTATAACTTTGTTCTCTCTCTGACTCTAAATCAAGAATATCAGGAAAGATCAGAAGATCTTTTTATAAGAACTGACTTTCTTTTAAGGGAAATCTTATTGGAAGTCTTCAAAATGACAGCCTACATGAGGAAGTAGTACTTCCATGATTTTATATCGTAAAAGGAATAAATTTTTAATTTATTCTTTGTTCACAGGAGGAATCCGAGCACCCACCATGCCTCCAGATGGAGATACTTTCGATCCAAGTTATTGTTCAGTCAAGTTACCGCCTCCACAGCCATTGGCACCTCCAACAGACGACGCTACCCACCGGTAATTATCGCCTTTTTTTAAAAAAAGATTCTATCAGTACTTCAGAGTAAATGCTGGTCCACTTTTCATTATGCTCGATTACCAGGAATAGATTGGAACACGAATAGTGTCCTGATCCTCGAGGCTTGTTCGTATGTAAGGTCCTAAGTGGCGTTCTCACCTGTCAATGAACATGTCTTAATATTATGATGTGTTTCCAGATTATTTATAGTTAGTCAGCCAGGACTGCCGCCGATGTATGCCCTGAGGGATGTATTTGGAAGATTTGGAAACCTTGTAGAAGTCTACACATTGTACGGGAAGAATTGTGGTTATGTTACGTATTCAACTAAAGAATCTGCTGACGAGGCCATTAAAGTGAGCCATTCAATATATTATACATTAGAGATATTCTCCAGTTGTTTTGAAGTTTGAAAAAAGTAAAATCTTTGGTGGGGGAAAAGAAAACTAGATCCAAATATTGTATTCTCCTAAATATATTGTAGACTCTCCATTTGCAAGAAGTGTGCGGTATGAGGATGAAGGTAATGGTGGCCGAGCCTCCTAGGCCAGGCGGCGCTAACGATCGTAAGAGGCTTCGTATGGATGTTGAAGACAGTAATTAAATTTAGGATGCTGGGAGGTAAGATTATTACCAGTATTTATTTTCATTATTTACACTTTATTTATTTTTTTTAACATTATTAAATCTAATGTTAGGTTTGTTTTTTTAAAGAAAGAAACAATTTTCCTTTGACACAGTTATGTGGTGCAGGTAAGGGAATTGTCTGGTTATTGCTGAAACTGAAGTGATACTTGTTTATTTCCGTGGCCAAATCAAGTATGTTTGCTAAGAAAGAAGTAGAAACCAAGTAACAAAGTTGAAAGGCAAGTCCCTTTGTTCCGTTTGGAACCATCACGACATTCAAGTTTGATTCTAGAATGGAAAGTAGATTTTTGTAATCTAAACTAGGGCGGAGGCCTCTTCACGGAACAACGCTTGGGCCACGCTTCGTCCCATAAAGGTTAAGGGGTCCAAATCTTGTTGGGCGAGCACCTCTCACATTCCACACCTGATCGCCAAATATTACGAATTCCTTGCGGCCATATTGTTCACATTTCCAAAGGAAGTACAAGTTTTGTTTTCTTTACATTTTTGGTTAAGATATATGTCCTTTTAATCTGTCAGAATGGCAGTGGATCCTCCTTTCGAGCAACTCTCTTCTGTTCTGTGCGAATCGTTTCTAGCTTCTCCATGCAATGTTTTCTCTTTTGAGAAAATTGTCACGTGTGACCTTATTAATGTCCTGCTCTCAGTTGTGAGTTGTTAGCCTTGGGTTCGCCTCACTTATTGTTAAATTTTTCAAAAATTGGTGAGCTAACTATTAAAAATATGATCATGCAATTATAGGTGGCGAAATCTCAATCTACAGTAAAATTTAATCAACCTTTTAACCGTCAGAATATTAAGAAATTGCTTTTACCAGCTAAATATGAGAAATTATATAAGAAATACTTTTAAGTTGTATGCTCAGTCTTTACTGCATCTACAGTGTCATCTCTTTAATGTTTGGCAAGATGAAACATATTTCAGATCTAAAAATTTAAAATAGCCTATGTGGCCGGCCTACCCTTGCCGAGTTGCTCTTACTATTGTGATTTGCAAGATTGTAAATGCGTACGAGCTTCAGCAGCAATTAGCTGCTGTGTCATTGTTTTTTTAAAAGTGTATGTCTACTTAACAAAGAACTAACTTTTGGTATACAGGTGCCGAATCCATTCGTATCAGTTAACTAAGAAATTTCTGTCGCTTAATAACTTGAGTACAAATGCAGTTTTGCAAATTACGACAAAGGAAAGAAAAGAAATGGTTAAAATGTTCTGTTCATCAAAATTCATTTCTTATAATACCCTTTTTTATTGCCATGACTTTAGTAACATGAAGTTACTTGGTTACTTGATATTTGGTACTGATTTACTTGTGACTACTAATCAAGTTTAGCCTTGATTGTAGGTACGATCGTACTCGTAGATTAAAGATATTGTGAGTAAAAATATTTATAAAAAAAAAAGAGGCACACTTGACCATAAACATTAAATATGTGGGCAACTTGCTTGAATTGGAAATGAACACAACATTTCTTGAACATGGAATTGTCCAGTTGTGAACATATGCGCATCAGATGGTAAGATAATATTATAATCCAACTAGTTTTCTTCCTCTTATAGTTTGAAGAAGAAACGATTTGGAAAAATCACCATCCACAACCACAGTACTAGATAATATCGTTGATTTTATTAATCCGTCGATTCCACGCTTGTGTTGAACCAACCTCTAAAGAAGGCTGGGAATCTGAAACTGGCCAGTATTAACAGAAAGCAGACGGACGAAATCATTGATATTGTTCAGTATATTGGTATCAACCATGTGTTCACATATTTTTTTCTTTATATCTGGGATAGAACTGGACAAGGCGTTTTGGGATCAATTGTTCGCCCGAACTCTTCAAAATTCATGGCGGACATAAAAAAAAACATATGAGGTGTATGAAATAAAATTATTTCATTTTTTTTTAAAATATGTTATTTGCTTTTATGCTTAATGTTTTAACATCCAAAATTAATCTTAGTGTGATGGCGTTTTGCGGCAAGCCAACTTTTGGGAAAAATTCAATGCCACATTTTCTTTAAAAGAGCTTTCTTTAGTCTCGTGAATTGGTCTGAGCTTCTGTTGCTCCTGAAGCGAAAGAGATATGGCCAAATCTCTTTGTAGTTTAGTGTATATCTTGTATTCATTTACTGGCAGTAAAGGTCGTAAGTGATGCAAAATCTTTCAGTAACGAATTCTCTTGACGTTATTCATTCGTAGTTTCAAGAAATGTACATTTCTTATAATATTGTAATGTATCATCGGAAATGAGGTTTTGCGCGATCCAAGCATTGGCCACCTATCTCTCCAGATGTCACCAGGAAATCCTCTTCCATCACTTTCTTTTTAGCCATCTACAGATCGTAAAAAAATTTATAGAAAGCTCACAGTTGATCTGACATTGTGAAGGTGTCACAAATAATTCTACAGGGTCTATAGATTAATGCAAGTAGTGTCCACTAATATCAGATTATGTTGAAAGGTTTTAATCAAGTTTCTTAAGCTTTGTCACTTAGAAGACGGCCATTTATTTTCATACAATCCTCGTTATAATCTTAATTAACTCATTACTATTATTATTATTATTTCATTTCTGATTCCTTATTAGGGAAATCACTCAGGAGGGTGGACTTTGCCTCAACCCCTTATCTAAATTATTATCTATCTCTCGGAGTTAAAAACTAAATTTAAATAATAACCTGCTGCACGCAGCGATCGGCTGTATTGATCTGCTTAATGGGCAGCACTCAGGAACTTTCGGACAATACGGACCGTATCTAGGAGGACTGCCTTCTGTGCCTCTACAACCAGATCAGTGGATAGGCCCAACTCATTGACAGCAGTCACCGTTGTTCTGGGCCCGAGGCCACTCGTGGAAAGTATTATAGGCGCAATCGTCGTTTTGTCCAGGTTTTACATTTCTCTTGGCCCTGGTACTTCCGGATCTTTTCGGCCCTGCTTTTCTGCATGTTATCATCATTGGGTATGGCGATATCGACGATATGTGCCACTCTACCCTTCCTACCCATAACCAAACTTTGAGCAAAGTGCTTTATGGATAATTTTAGCCACATTATTGTGCCTGAAAAGGAACTTCTTCGGCGCAAATACTGAACATCCTGAAATTATTATTTTTATTATTATTATTATTATTTCAACTAACTTAGCAGACCAGTTAGTGACTGCATTTAGAGACTTGAGGGAAGAGATATCTTGAATTTATGAAAGATATTCACATAGTTATTATAGAGAAACATAACTGGTTATTGCGCTAAGCTTACAGTTAAGGACAACTAACTACATTATTAAAAGCAACGATTTAAAAAAGAACTTGGTGAACATTTCTTTATCATATTTTCAGTATGTGTACTATTTATGTGTATTTATGTATTTTTATGAATATTAATTGGCCCAAAAAACTTTGAAACGCAAAATTTGCCTGGATTTCAATGAGTGAAATAATTTTTAAATAGTAACTGAACGCATTAACATCAACATTTCACTTATTACCAGAAATCCTGTACAGAACAATAATCTTGCCAGTTGCTGTCAGAGCAACATTTGGCATTCAATCATGTTTTAATGATTCATTTCTTTTTTTTAATTTTTGGTACACTGAAACTATGTAATATTTTGGTTTCATTCCTTAATTTGGTTCTCAAGCTCTTAGAGAATTTTTTTTTTTTTTTTGAGACATTGGCCATTTTGTTTCTTTTCCTTTCTACTGACTAAAAGTATAAATCCTCTTCTTAGTTATTTTGTGAAAACTGTGAACAAGGCTTCTCAAACATTTCCAAATGGCCCTTTCAATCTAACAGATATTTCCCAAAGCCTAGAAATTGAAGTGGTCACATTAAGGCAAGGAATACGAAATGGAAACAGTTGTTGATCAATAGCCATAAAGAAAATGTGATTAATACAGTTTTTTTTTTTTTTTGGTGAACATACGAATATAATATTTTATCATTAATAAAATATACATAAATGTACATACCACATGTTCACTCTAATGAGCTGGAGGTGATTGTACATATACTTTGGCATAATAGACGTAAATTTAATTTTCGCTAAGCGATAGGGACTGTATTCCATAAAAAGTGTTTTTTTTTTTATCTCGGTGTATTATAAATTTATAAAATATCTACATACGTAGTAGGTAATGTTAGGTTATGTTTACAAGCTCAAACAATTGTACGTTTTAAAGAGTTTTAACACTACTGTATATTTTTAATGTAATCTGAAATTAAAATTTTGTTTTTTTCCTTGCCATGAACTAATTATACTGTATTTTGTTTTCATACAGTATCTCTCTACTTAATAAACACTAATCTCATATGAACTCTTATGTGCCAAGACTAAATTAAATGTTGTAAACTGGTTTTCCAATTAATGTTCATTTAAGCATTTTTATAGTTTTGCTTAAATTTCAGATACTCGTAAATTTCGCCGAATTTATCTGTTTTAATTGTACGCATGTTTATTGTATATTTAATCAGTTCGGTGTAAGGAAGTCGATTTCACTTGATGTTTCCGTTTTTACACTAAACTAACTTTGGTAAATTTATTTAACCCCAGTGTAAAGAGCAAGCATTTTTGCAGAATGTTTAGCTTGTGCTATTGGGATATGTTGCTTTTTTTTTCTTTTTCTTCTGTAACTGTAGCCCATCTTTTATGGTGTTAATTTTGCGAAACGTCGTGGTTTTTACAAATTTAATTTAGAAGATGGGCGTTTAAGTCAGTTAAGAAAGGAGTAGAAAACCAATCCAGTCCGACGAATCCTTAGTCCTAGCTCTACCGAATGTTATATCTGGGACTCTTTTTTCCCTTTTTTTCGATAAATAAAAAAAAAAAAAGCTAACCAAATGTACTAACCCATTATTACAGTTTTTAACAAAAACTATTAAAATTGTTTTTACAGAAAAACGTTAAACTGGAATCAAATTTTGACTGCTGACAAAAAAATAAATAAATAAAAGACAAAAATAAACAGAACAGAAAAACCCACCAACAACCACAGAACTTCAGAACTGGATTTTGAAAAAAAATAAAAAATAACACGAAAGATAGAATACATAAAAAAAAAGACATTCTCTTTCTCTACAAAGAACAAATCTACAACAAGACCATGGTAATGGCGAGTTATTGAATAGGAAGTAGGCGATATTAGCGGAAAGTGACTAGTCCGACTCCAGTACGAATATCAAGTGAAACCTCCCGCATTCCTTTCATCCAAACATTTAGACTTACTTTCTACAAATACTCTTTTCTCTTGCAAGATTACTAGCTTTCATTATTACAAGAGAGAATCTATCTCTTTTTCTCAATTTGACGTGTTTTCCTTTTACTTAACTTCTTAACCTTTTTTTTTATTCATAATTTTTCCTTAAAAAAAAATTAAACCAGAACAATTGCTTCTTTTTTTTATTTATAAACATGTTAATTGTAAAAATTATAAACCTAATTTAAAACTTGCATTTACATTTTGTGTAGTTATAATAAAAGTATTCAATACTAATTTATTTTCTCCTTTTTTAAGTTCCATGGTATCCATCATTCTGGTACAGAATATCTCTCTAGTTATTGTAGCAGTACGAGTTCCATTAAACCGGAAGAGACGTCTGTTTGTCTTAATAGTTGGAGCACGACGACCAAAACGCTTATATCACTTGAGAGCAATTAAAAAATAAACTTAAGACATTTCAATGAACCTATAAAAACAGTGTCAAAATAAAAAAAATGAATTTAACAGGTTAGATGGAATTGTAATTAGGAGGGGAGTGAGCCAAATGGCCCACAGCCACCGCGATCCTTGTTGACCCGATTAGCCAGCGCATGCCGAATTTTCAGAACCAGGCTCCAAAGCCGCCTAAGGGACTTACCAACGCCCTGTGTCTCGCTTCCTGTCACGCCCTTGCGTGATGACGCATAGGTGAGGACATAGAGCACACAGTAATGTTCGATAAACAAGAGCTGGCTTAGCAGATACGCCCTTAACTTTGGTTTTCCTCGAATGAACTCCTTTGCGTGTCTCACAGGCCATCAACAAGTTCGTTGCAGACCCAGGACTAGGAAGATTGATTTCGTCACTGCTTGGGCAGGCAGCCGAAGGGTTCTAGTTGGCCTAGAACCTTCCCAGGTCAGTTTGCCTCCATTCTCTTTGCCCACATACTCCGCAAGTCCTGGCCCCCAGAGTGAGCTTTGATGATATTGAAAAATTTATACTTGTATTATATATTTTAAGTGATATATTTTATTACTTGAGTTTAATTCTTCAATTTTAATACTTCAATTCAATACATTTTATTCCTTTCCTTTGCATAGGTTTAATTTTGATAAAATTCTCTATTATCCAAAATGGAGACTACTTAGAGTTTTAGCAAAAGAAATGATAAAGAAATAAAATATTTTGGAAAATGATAATTTAAACTTTATGCGGAAAACTTTTCGACAGATTGAATTGGATAATTCAACTCCATTACACCAGGTTTTAAAGAAATAAGCAGAAATTTGAGGAAAATTGAAGCAGTCCGCTTTTCACCTTGAATAAACAACTTCGACTTAAATTCGACTGGGTGGAAAAAGTGAATGTAGGGAAGTCATATTGTCTCAGGTCGTGCTAATTGAGCTGCCTTTACACGACATATTTGAATGGCTTTTACAATTTTCATTCAGCTGAAATACCTTTTATAGGCTAATTTATTAGTTGAAAATAACATTAATTTTTTTTTAATTAAAATAATAACTTATCTGAACTTTCAAGACAGTTTTTTGGAAAATAAATGCTTTCCTTCGTTTAGAAGTAGCAACACGGCTGATCATTTTGTTTTTACTTATTTGTATAAGAGGTGAATTGTTAATTTTATTCCATAATAAAGAGCTTTTTTATCATTCTTATCTAATGTCCAAAAAAAGTTTACAGGGTTTACAAAATCTTCGCGTCTCCTTCACTTAAACCTCAACTATGATATTCGATATAATGAATTTTTTTACGAAACTTAAAAATGAAAGGTAAGTAAACGGCTAGTTAATGGTAGTTGGACGTTAAGCCCCGTATGAAAAAATAGGCGATTACTTATTTACTTACTTACTTAAGGTAAGCAAACGGCTCTTCCAGAATTAATGAAGTGCTAAAAAGTAAAAAGGCACTCGAGCTTCCGGATCAGAGAATATGATTAATCTTCTCAGATTGAAAATTTTTGAAGAGGGCGACGTTAGCATTAAGAATTAAGTTTTCTTCAGCACCTCCTACTTGTTGCATTCAGCTTTTCTGACGGCAACTTAGAAGCGGTCTTTTCACCCGCAAAACCTTGAAACGCGTATGATGATCACATTTTTTAGACATTCGTAGGTTTTGCTATAAAAAAAAAAGTTATAAATTTCACTTCGTACTTGATTACTATTTCAGGTTTAGTTAAAAAAATAAATAAAAATAGGACAATATGAGCTCAGAAAGTGTACCTTCAGTATGCGACTTAGCACTTATGATACGTAGTAAATGATGATATTCATTTTCAAAACATTTCCGGCCTAATAGTATGTACCACTTGCACATTAATTGCTCGTAAGTCGGCACTCGGCTGGAGAAGCCACATCTCATTAAGCGTTACTCCCAATAAATTGGGCGTAAATTATAATTGTAAAACCTTTCTTCCAAATTCCAGTAATTTTAATGGAATTAATATCATTTGTTCATGTTAGTAGATATTCCTAGAACATAGATATATATTCCTGCGAACTTTAAGTTATTGTAAAGTTAGTTTTCCATCATAGATATGATATGAACACGCAGATGCATGTTATTTTATAAATAAAAGCAAAACTTGGGGCTCCGGCCACTGCCCCGCCCATATGATGCAAATTAGAGAATAAGGATCTCGCTCAAACAAACCATTTGAGTCATTCTAGCAAGGAAAATTTACCTTTTCTTATCTCTTTTAGAATTTCAAAGAGACTTATAGTTATTACATGTCCTGTTTTTAACAGAATTAAATAATCAAAAAATGATATGACAAAGCATATCAAAAAAACATTTTCTTTATAAAACGATTACACTCAATTTTTACAAAAGTGTAAAAAGTTTACTTTTACGTGAAAATTGTTAACTACTTTCGACTCGCGCAGGTATATTCCTTAATTTTTTGAAATACACGGGTTGAAATTTGTTTTTGAGGGGGTATTTGAGAATGCGATATGAACTTACGTTGGTATTTGTAATTGCGTAATGCTCGTATAGGTGTGTTTGCATACCAAAGTTTCTAGATAGGCTAAGTGGCATTTGCGAATTTTAAATAATCTTTGAAGAAAAATTACTTTTTGCATTTAATTTCAACATTAGTTAAGTTGTGGAAATTAAGTGTGAGACACTCTAGCGGAATTTACTTTTAACTTAGTTGACGCCCTGAAGGAGTGAAGGTTTTCCCGTTTATTGTTCTCTCTTGTTGCCGTAAATTTCCGAAGGTGTTTGAAAAATAACTAATTCCTGGATAGAAGAGCTAAAACATTGTAAGTACTAGTTACACAGTATTATAATTAACACGTGCATTAATTTGAATAAAAAGTAACTTCTAAGTGTGCTAGTCGCATGTCAAAATGGCTCCTTTGATGATATCATAGCGCTTGCTGCATTTAAGTTGAAAAAACTAATCCTTTTTTAAACAAAGAATAAATTAAAAGTGGTCTAAGTTAAGTGAATTTTTGGTGTTTACACGGTTTTCTTTATAAGAGACCTAATGGTTTATAATTAAATCGTACGGATTTTTATTACTAACGAGGGAGTGTACAACTTTAAAACAAACTAAGGATTAGATTATTGTAATGACTAAAGTCTACACCAAATTATCAATAGTTCGTTTTTTTAGGTATGTAACTAAAATTTTATCAAATCATTTTAAGGTTAAATACGAAGCATTGAAACTTGACTAATTTCACTTCTGATATAAGAACGAGGTACTCTTTTGTGTTGAAAATTAAATTCTATTCCCTTTTGGTTTTTGTAAAATTGGAAAATCATTCAAGTAGGAAATAATGAGATGAAGATAGAATAAATGGATCAATTCAAATCTTTCGATTCTGATAAATCTTCTTTATTAAGTTTTTATTTCCCTAACAGACTTTTCTAGCTTGGCATAAAAGTGACGATCAGGTTCAATGTGTTCAAATTTTTTAGCGTCGGGTTGATTCCAAGTTAATGTGAGTTAACAGATCTTCATAGGTAGCTGAGCCTATGTTTCTTGCTGCCTAAAGTGAGGTCTTTGTATGGTTTATACATATGTAGCTCTGCAGGCTTATTACGCCTTGTTGGTAACAAAGATCTGATATGCCGCGGTGCATACTTTGTTCTGTAAAAAATAGTTAAAAAAAATTGTCCATAATTCATAAATGTAATTCGTTAAAGCCTGTTTTAGAGAATTCAATATTCAACGTGACCCCAGTTAGCTATTTTCCTTGTTCTTACCACAAAAAATAAAAAGGTTCAGAATTGTGTCACATAATAAATAATTTATTAGTCTCTTCTGAGTTTCTCATCTGTTGAATAGATACTTTTGTCAAAATTCATTGTTCAAATTTGTTTTTGTTGATTCAAAATGAAGAGAGATTCAGACATATTGTTCTATAATTTTTACGAACAAAGACATTGGTCATTTTGTAATAGTTTGAAGATAAAATTATCTTCTAGCCTTTTTCTTCTAAAAAGGTACTTAACCTTTTTGGTCCTATTGATCACCTTCTAATTATTTTTTCTGCCTCCTATAAAATTGACCATGACTGCTTCTTGCTTATTCAGGCTCTTAACTATCTGAAGGATAGATTAGTCATGAGCACATTATTGCTAGAAAAACATGCTATAAGTTGTGGGACGGGCCTTCTATTTTTAGAACGTATTTATGGTACAAATAAACAATTTTATAAAAGCATGGTATTATTGAAAAAAAGTCAAAATAATCCCTACGTATTTTACGAACTGAAAGTCCGTTTTTTCTTTGTTCATTCTAATAGGCACGTCTTTATTTTAATTAGATTTAATTTATGATGAACATGTACCCATGTAGGTATTGTACGTATATGTTAATGAATTTCCTTTATTAATTTTTGAAAACAAGAACAGATCGAATTCACCAATTGAATGATTATTAAAGTCGTTTTTGTTTTTTACAAACGAATGAAGGATTCAACAAAATATTTCTTACCTTTGGGTAACCTAAGAACGACCGTGAGAAGTAAATTATTAGTGTTTACAATTTTTTTTTTTCCTTACAAGTTTGTGAATAACCAATATTATTTCGAGGATTGTACGTAATTTAGTTATTACACCGATAGAAGAGACAAGCTTCATCAAGTTTTTTTACTCAGGTTGTTGCTAAACACGATGCTTAACTCTCCATTTAATTTCAAAACTGTATCTCCTACATTCTTCGACAGTTACAGCCTCAGTGATATGGAAAACTTATATTTGTATCCCATCATATAAAAAAAAAGTCTAGTGCACTCAAATGACTTGCATGTAGGAAATAGAGAAAAACTTGGCAGATTCTACAATTTATTTACGTTCTAACTGTGTTTAGTTGTTTAATTGTTCTGTGCAGACTAATGGAAATAAATTATTCTCGTTTCAGAAAATGCAGACCATAAAGTGCGTGGTGGTGGGAGATGGAGCAGTAGGAAAAACATGTCTTCTTATTTCATATACCACTAATAAATTTCCATCCGAATATGTTCCTACGGTGAGTATTCTGCATTACTAATTGTTATCATTCTTCCTAAATTTCTAAATATGGAAAAAATTATCGTAATGTCACTTTATCATTTAGTCGCAGATTGTGCAGCATTTTTGTTTTTCCTTTTTTTTATTTTTATCCAATTCAATGTCCTGGCAACTTCTCCCTTCCCATAACACAGCCTCTATGATGATAGATTCTTATTCTCAAAAGAGTTGTGGTGGTCAAGTTGAGGTGAGGGGGGTCTGAAAATAAAAAGTGGAATGATTTCTGTTTATAAACTCTCACACTTTGTACGAGAATTGAGTAACCAAATGATTTTCGATTTTGAGTTATGACATTGCCAATTTAAAGTGGCCCAAGGGCCTATGTACCCACGATAAGCTCAGCTAACGTCTGCTCAGGATGTGTTCCATAATGTAGCCTTGTGGAAACATATGATAGGAAACGTAGACGAAACGTCACGTGTCCAGATTGCGTTTCAAATGCTATTTCGCAATAAGAGACCATAGGAGATAAAAGCAAAAACAACTGTTAAGGAAACCTTGGGCCGTTTTTGAAGGCAAGTTTTGCCAATATAGCTACCAGGATTCTCTTTTTTTCAATTTTTTACTTTCAAATTACCTCCATTTTCCAGTTGTACTACCAACTAGCATATAATGTCTTAATAATTTCAACACATGTTCTAAATTTTATTTTTGGCCAAAATATTCTATTAATTTATTAATTCTCAAAAAATGAAGGGAAGTCACTTTTTCTCGAAAGTTATACGTAATCAAACTAAATGGATGACACCTTTTGACGGTCAACCCTTACTCAACTGTCATACTACCGGACAGTTTTAATAAAAAAAAAAGATGATGTTTTCTTCAGTTTCCCTTTTGAAAACGTTCCTAGCAAATAACCTATATATTTTATTTATTATTTCTTTCAGGTTTTTGACAATTATGCAGTTACTGTAATGATTGGTGGTGAACCCTACACATTGGGCTTATTTGATACTGCAGGTATAATTTTTTTTTTTTTTTTAGGATTTTACATTATTTAAAATAGATTTATCATTAGCTGAGTGGTTAGATTTCATTAGAGTTGACTGGCTATATAGCCTGTGTAGACATGTTTTTCAACTGTGGCACCTCCACCAATCTGAACTGAACGACTACACTAAATAGTCTGAAGAGGAATTCCTGAATAAAGCGTGAAGAAGTGAATTTTCATTTCCTTCCGTAATACTTGCAGCTTCTTTTTCTTTCTGGAAAAACTCTGCAAGGCTATCCGATTCTAATCATATAAACGGAGCATTGTTTACTCTGTCTGTAGTAGTAGGCCTACGATCATCCGATTGGCCGCCAGTGTTTTTGGAATAATATACAGATGAATAAATTATTGCTGTAATATACTTTACCCAGATGCAACTATCCTACCGGACAGTTTTAATAATACTTGAAATACTACTTTTTCTGGGTTTGAATTGTAAGAAAATGTTCAATGTTAAGTAATGTATGTTTTGTGTACGTTTAGGTCAGGAAGATTACGACAGACTAAGGCCACTTAGTTATCCCCAGACCGACGTATTTCTAGTGTGTTTTTCTGTAGTTTCTCCTTCTTCATATGAAAACGTCAAAGAGAAGGTAAGTTGTATTTTTAAGAAGTTGTTCTAAACAAATAGCTCTTACCCTTTAAATTTTGTAGATATTAGATAACTGTGGTTTGATTATTTTGAGTTTAAGAAGATATTTGCACCCGATGAGTCTTAACTAGCTCTTAATGCTCCCAAAAAGTTTATTAATGCCTCCTCGCTTGTTAGGAATTTTTCATCTGTATATACATTTTTTAAATTACGCCAAACTCATGGCATTGGCCGTGCCAGTTCTGATTGCCATTGTATCTTTCGTTCTGCATCTTAATTAATGAGAGGCAACAAATCCTCTTGATACAAAGTGGCTAGAGAAGTCGGCGTAACGGTTTATGTGCTCCTGCAAATAATCTCGCGTCAGAAACCAAAAACTAATGAGCGGGAGACCGAATTATGACTCGCTTTTTGCGGGGTAAGAAGTTTCCCACGAGAAAGCTCATGGTACCAAATAGAATCAAATTACTGACACAAGATGGGTTAAAGTGATTAATAACTTTAGATGATACCTAAAAGAATGAGTGGATAAATCTTATTTTTTGCCAAAGTACTCTAAAAGTAAAACTGCCGACTCGCAATGAGTTTTGTTACCACCAAGTAATACAATAATAAGTTGGCGATGTGTAGATATTGGCAGAAAATTAAAAGTTCAACCTAAAGCATTTTAAGATAATGCCAAATCCTTCTGTTATGGAATAACTTTAATGCTCGCCACAAACGAATTTAGTTCTACCAACATTTTATGAAGATGACAGAAATACCTTAGTTTTGTTATTATTATTTATTTAAAATCAGGTGGTCACCTAACGTGTCAGGTTTTTGGGACCAGAATTTTTCTCGTCGCAGTAGCCTACACTGTACATTCACTGAGCTGTAAGAGGTTTTCGAGTGGAAACTCATCTGGGCTGGAACCCGGGACGATTCCAGTGTAACCAACGGAGTTAATTCCTTCTCCTTCGTCTTAATTATGTATTATTTAAGAAATTTAATATATTATATCTAAATAATTTGTTTCAGTGGGTACCTGAGATAACGCACCATTGCCAAAAAACACCGTTTCTGTTAGTAGGAACACAAATAGATTTAAGGGACGACGCGGGAACTATAGAAAAGCTGGCCAAGAACAAACAGAAGCCAATCACTTTCGAACAAGGAGAGAAACTTGCTAAAGAGCTTAGAGCCGTCAAATACGTGGAATGTTCCGCTCTCACCCAGGTAAGGAATTCAAACTGTTTTCAATTCTTCTTCTTTGAGTTAAAAGGATACACGGATACACACTAAAAGACGGTCAGGTCGTTTATAAACAAAAAACAAAAAAAAAAAAATCAAAATTTTAGATCACATCTCGAAGTCGAAAATCTGCAAGGTTGCCAACCTTCTTTTGCTAGTACATTAAGAGAAAATAAAAACTGACCAATTTTAGTGTAGGCTAACATTGCACTGTTTGGCTTTTTATAGAAAGGACTGAAGAATGTATTTGATGAAGCAATTTTGGCCGCGCTGGAGCCTCCGGAGCCAATAAAAAAGAGGAAGTGTGTTATACTGTAGGGAGGCTGGACGGCAGCTTTCATTTACGATCATCACGCACTCTGCACAACGTAAGTTATCTTTCTAATTCTAATATTATGATGGCACTGCTTTTTATTTTGTAGAAAACTGTTTTAGAACGTTATGGGGGGGGGGGCCGCGTCGTGATAGCCAGCCTTCACTCTGGTGTCACTTCAGTGAAATATATGGGCTTACAACTTACAACTAGACAATCTGAGTAAGAATTCTTCTTTAGAATCTTCGGGTATCGTCTTATTATGGAAAATTCGTGAGAATATTCACATTGGTTTTTCTTGATCAATTAAGACCACTTCTCAAACTTTTTCATCCGTTTTATCCAGAATATTAGCATACTATTCGCCAGTCAAGGGAATCAATAAAAAAAATCATCCCTTTTGTATTCCAGAAAATGCTTTCCATGAATGATGATTGAAAGAGGGAATTGATTTGCTTGTTTTGTATTAGCGCGCACCGGTTTTACACCTATTGCTTACGTTCAAACATGTAAGCTATGATTCAAAATATATATTCAGATTTTTTATTATTAAAATCTCTTTTTGGGTAGATCAATAGGATATGTAACATAATGACTGATGGAGCGATTATGGGCTCAGAAGCCTTGGGTATGTAAAATACTACATTCTACTTTATCTCACTGGATCTTATCCTTGTTTCAGGACACACAACATCTCCCAGAATGTGGTGAAACAAGAAGAAATAACAACAACTTTTTTGATACATAAATATATAAATATGTATATATCTTCATATATATATTTATATATAAACAAAATATCTTTAAATAATTGGACAGCATCGTAATTTTGGGCCGTCGGGAGTTTAGGCATCTCTTCTTCCAAGATTGTTTTTGGATTGCCCAGTCAGTGACGACAGCCAAATATGGTGGCGGTGTGGTAACTAATGTTTAATAACTGTAATAATAATTTTCTTATTATTGTATAATTATCATTTTATCATTAACTGCTTCTCTTCCTTTTTTTTAAAAAAAGAAAAAAAAATATATTTATTGAAACATGTAAAGATAACTTGTTGCCAAGCAACTCTATGCCGCAGTTTTGCTATAAAAAAAAAAAGAAGAAGCTGTCGTCATGAAATTCCAAATAGAAATTTTTAAGATTGTGTCTCTATGTTTGTGCATTCTAAAAAATATAAATAAATAATATATTTAAATATATATTAAAAATTGTATCTAAGAAATAATTTAATAAAAAAACAAACAAAACAAAACAAATTTAATTAAATTATTTTATAAAATAAACGAGAAAGAAAAAATTCTGGGAAGACTGAAAATTTGGAAAAATGGAGAGGTTAGGTAATGCCAGCGATGGGCTTATCATTTGGTTGCAATTCGGAATATATTTTTCTATTTCGTTTAATTATTATTATTATTTTTTAAAGAAAGTAATGATGTAACAGGAAATGGGCATTATTCGAAGGTTTTGAATCAGGAATATATTTTCATTGGTATATTAATCTTATTAATGGTAAGAAATAAATTTGTATTTTTGAAAATTACAATTATTCATATTCTTAGATTATGTTACTTGATATTTATAGCCCCCCCCCCCCTACAGAATTTATCTGTTATCATTAACCGTTCAAAATAGTGATAAAGATAAAGGATAAAAGTTTTATTCTTTATTAGAATTTTTCGAATAATGCCCGTTCCTGGCGAGGTCAAAGTCCTCAGGGCTTGAACGCCATTATTTCTATGAGTATAATATAATTACTGTTGGTTTCTCTTCACAAGCTTGCCTTTATAATTTTAGCAAAAAATTTTGTTTTTTTGTTTTTCAAAGTAATATTTTGATAATCTGCTTAAAAATAATATTTTACAAAATTTGAAATTGTTTTCTGTTACTCTAAAGGACTTTAAATTGGCCGGTTTTAAGTTTCAAAATAGTGTGTTATAGGCTGTTTAACACTTAAATTTGAAATATCCCTGAAAGGTGTTGAAAAATGTTTTAAGCCGCAGTACTGAGACAACCTCAGCCATATGATTTCAGTTTTCGTTAAGTTCTGACAGGTCTCGCATTTTTTATTTACCATCAGTGGTGACCGGGGAGATCGGACTTCCACCTCAGTTTCTGCACTACATTAGTAGTATTGATTGTGGCAGGTTATTTTGTGTGTATATATACATGGAATGTTCGCATGCAATAGAACATTTATGAGCAAGTAGTGAAGTAGTAAAAAAGTGAGTAAAATCAAGTTTTTGTATTTCTAGCATCGAAGTTCGAGTTGTTTTCTATTCCGAACGGGGGAGCCGAAGTTTAATGTGCGAGAATTTGTCCCTTAATGCTCGCAAATATTAGCAGCCGATATTCACTGGATATTATTGTTTAAATGGCTGTGTAATGCAACATATTTTTCGTATTCCATAATTTTTCAAATTGTTTACAAGATCAATATTTGACCACAGCTGATTTTGATTGTATAAAATTGTTTATACATTCAGTGGTAAGAAACCCTTGAATATAAATACTTAATTTACTATTATTACCTGCTATTGTTAGTTAATTAAAGGTGATTTAGAGTCGCAGTTCAAACTTGACGCCTACCCACGGTGTAGAGAACAAACTTGGGATAATTCCCAAAAGTTACTTATAACTAAACTTGCAGGAAACTTGATTGCACTCTACTTGTATTAAGTTTATCCCACTCATTCCTCATAAGTGTCTTACATCTTGGGAATAATATAAGACACGAAGTAATCTTCCTCAGTCATTCAGCAAGTGTAGCGTGTGTCAGAAGCTTGGCGAGTGGTAGGCAAAATCTCTCTTGATGGATGGAGATCCGAAACCTGACAGAAATAAGGGAAAAGTGTGTACTGTTACGGATATAACCAATGATACCTAGAGCGATGCTTTAAGTTATATATTAAGGCTTTTTTACGGTTCAGTTTTGACGATCATCACGGATGATTCTCTAGGTGCGAAAGAAAAAGTAAAATTCACTTTTTGTTTGGGAATATCATCCACAATGAAATGGTTAGTTCATTTCCAAGATGCGCTGAACGAGTTGAAATGTATCTGATTTGCAGCAACTGTTAATTTATGTTCACTTAATCTACATTTCTTTTTTTTTTTTAATTTTAAAACCAACAGAAAAGAAAATTAAAAATTAATTTTTTGTTTTCCAAGACATCTAGAGCAACAGTCATATTTTTAAGAATTAGTGATTCTGCGTAATGTGCACCACCCCAGTCTCTTTGGATGAATCATCCAAAAAAATTGAACGAAAAGTTGAACAGACGGACGATACGCCGTTCACACATTTCACTCGCTACTCAGTATGGATAAATAATTCGTGAAAATGACAAAAATGGAACCGTCCATACCGCCTTGACTGTCCCCCATGCAAGTCCACCTTTTCTGCAACCTGCGGCTAGCTTATTGCTCACCTGTTGTGGGAACTGACCTTCACTAAAGTAGAAGAAAACAAAGTGGAAAGTTGCTATATTTAAAAATTAAAAATTTTCATTCCAATTTATTTTAATTTGCCAGGTGAACACAACATAACGGAACATTGCTTCTCCTGTGCTTACATAAATGTTGGCGTACTATATATAGACAGGCACAGCGTTGGAATCTATATAATAAAAGAATCTCGAAGCTTTGGAATCTATAATTAAAGAATCTCTAGGCTTCTTTATACATATATATGGTCTATATATATATATATATATATATATATCAATCAATCAATATATCTTTACCTAAACAATGAATTATATTGTTCATTAAATTAAATCAATTGTAGGATGGAATCTCCTAATAAGGAGAGATCCACAACATGTAATCCAGATGCGACAACCAACGCTTCTCCTGCAACATGTAACCAAATTTTAATGTTAATGTATTGTTAATCTCTCCTTTTGAGAAGCCGCTCAATAAGAAATATTATTTTTGTTTTCATAATAAAAAAAAATAATGATGGAAAAAAACCAACTGTATAAAAAAAAGTCAACAATTGTGACCTTTGAATATTTATATGAATATACCCATATAGATATAAATTGAACATAAAATATCTAATGTTTACTAATTTTATTATATCATAGCATTTATTATTTAGGAATATTAATTAAAATTGCAAAAGGGCGCGAGAGATATTTGCATAAATTGTCAGATGTAACTAAAATTAAATTTAAAAATTATAATAAAACTTTGATATGGAAAAATTAAATAAATGAAATAATTATATAATTTACATATACATTTTTCTGTGTCCAGTTATGACCAGTGCTGTCCTAGATATACTAATGTTAAATAGACAGCTGATACCCTGGAGTTCAAAAGGTCCTCTCTCTCTTCACCGCAGTTCCATTACTTTTCTTACATCTTTGTTTCTCCATCTCATTTCCCTTTTTCTAAACACCTTCTCCAATAATCCATTTCTTCTCTACTTACCTTTGCGTACGTTTTCGTTGTAGTAGCCCAGCTTTCATAGCCATCTGCTAGGATTTCTTGTGTTGTTAAGTTGAAGAATAGTTTTAACTTTTCGTCATCAATTGATTTCATTTATTCAAGTATTTATTATGCTCACATTAACCACACTTTCTTTCCACCCGTACTCTAGACTTCGTACATTTTTCTCCATCCAAAAACAAATTATCTTTGTCTCTTCTTAATAACGAAAAACTTCTAAATTTCGATATAATTTTTTTTTTTGCCGTTTATTTTTCAATTAAATTAATGTAGATTACAATTCTAATTTAAAGAATAAATTCATTCCTATAAGTTTGTGAAATTGAATTTAAATTTGTTTACACGATAAATGACCCAAAGGAAAAATGATAAAGCATGTTGTTAACCGCAAAAATGAGCTTTAGAATATTTTATTCTTCTGTGATTTCTTACCAACATCCTTTTCTTACAAACATGTACTACTCGTAAGAGATCGTACAGCCTGCCAGTACTCTTACAATATCAGCTCTTACTGCAAGGTTGCTACGCTGCTGCTTATAATTCGAAGTTAGTAGCGGTTACCATCAATGTAGAGCAGAGCCTATACAGTTGGCATTATTGATGGCTGGACTGCAATAGACAAATTTATTTATACGAATTCTCTCAGTTAATTGAACAAGAAATCAAGACCCCCTCCACGATACCTTGTCGATAGTTGGACGTTAAGTCACGCCTGAAAAAATTGGCGATTACTTAAAGAAGTCACGTATCTCTTTGTTTTTTATTTATTTTTTCGTCTTGAAAAATATATAAGGTATATATCGGCATAAGTTAAGCCAATGCCCAATAAATACTGTTTTCCACATATTCTGATCATTGTTTCTTTTGTCTTGGCTTCAAAGCTAAATTCTTTTCGGCAACTTGATATCCATCAACCATTCTATTTATTATTGACGCCATCGTTCTGTTTTATTATTAGTTATTCTTCTAAGTGCTCTTTACATCAATTAAAACACCCAACTTAAATTCTTACTCAAATAAATCTCGCAAGAATTTTACATTCTCATAAACTTAGAACTTGATAGTAAAATCGCGAGGGAAACTAAGCGCAATATTCAAAATCGCCATCAGAGTGAAAGAACACAATCTGCACTTCATCTGTAATTACTTTAATAGTTGAGATTACGTTGGTTCAAGACCGCATTCAACTACTAGCCTGTGACGTCACTCAGAACAAGTCCTTGGCGGCTTAAATTTGATTTTATTTTCCCTCCAGTCATTATGTGCGTCAAACGTGCTGTCCACATTTAAATTACACACTTTTCAAATATAAAGGGGAATTTCCAACGGAGGCGTTCCAAAACTAGTTTGCTCCTTCGTAGAACTGTTTTGTCTTTCACCTTTGTTTCTGCAAATACAAATTTCTAAGAATGATTTCTTTGTTCCAGTTTTATTTTCTTGAACTGTCCGCAAAAGGAAATGAAATTGGTTGGGGAAAACCAGCCAGTTTTTATCTTAATGGACCAACATACAAATTGGATTTGTAACCTCCCTCAGCAGGCAACTAATGAGCTTCCCTTTTGGAAAGTTGAAAGAAAAAAAAAGTCACTAAAAGCAAGGCTTTGGTGAGCACGACGATTATGGTAATCCTTTGACTGAAAATCTAAATAATCTGTAAGTGAAAACTATTAAGTGAAATGGAAATATAGTTGAGAGATTTTGACCAAAGCCGTGAGAACAGGGTTCAGAAACCTGAAATAAACTTTCTTAAAGACTTAATACCAAGTTATCTTTCTTCTGAGATATTCCAGTATAACCTTCACTTAGACTTACAATTTTACTAATAAGACTAAAAAGGAATCATTCGGGAGATTCAGAGTTCAAGCAATGATCTTCAAAACTCTGAAAATTTGCAACATACTTGATACTCACTAATATTACACACTGGTGGAAATAAAGCATTACAGCACAATGAAAACTCACTTTAGAGGGATTAATAATGACGTAATTAGTAATGGTGGAAATCTGTCAGATGGACCAAGTATTTGTGGGCTTCTGCGATAAAACATTGTAATCCACTTTTTCTAAAGCTCTACCTACTCACGGAATTCAATAAAATAAATGACATAATTTAAGTATCAAACTGTCATCATTATTAAATTGTAATACCTGGTTTAGAAGTGTCGTTCACTACATTGTTTTTTTTTACTTTAAAAACTATTTTCGATTAAAAACTCAATTTCGATAATTTTACACGATCGCAATACTTCCTCTAAGGGAGTGATATCGAAAATTAATAAAACAATATAATTTATAAATAGTGTTGATCAAAACTATCGATACCAAATAAAAAAATCTTTTAATATTACTAAGCAATATTAATGATTGGCTGTTTGCCAAATTGTATTTTGTTCTTAGATCAAATTCAACCATTCTGAAGGTGATTTCTGTTTATTTGCAGATATTCTTGCTTTTCAAGGGCACGACTTCCAGTTATTGCTCCACACGTTGTTGCCTGCCTGTTGTTTACCTATCGCTTTTATTTAAAGGTTCTGCCAAAAAAAAATCGATTTTTCAGGTAGTTTTCAGGAACTATAACATTAACTGTAATCTTCTAATTTAGGTTGTACAGCGCTGATAGGATTCAAAGTTTGAAGAATATTGTAAAAATAAAAAAAAGAATCCTGCAGAAGTTCAATTTGGAGTTTTAATCAGAAAAACACATTTTGAGGCTCCCCAGAACGTGGTTTTTTCACAAGTGAGTCTGTTTCTTGTGTGTGGTCAATGTATCACAATGTAAAATTTAGATGCCACAATGAATCACCAAAATAAAAGACGAAAATGTTGAAAAACTGGACTAACATCATGTTTACAATTGTGCCTTTCTGTCAATTTGATACTTTTTCTTGTTGTCACGATAGTGTCGCCATCTACATTCATGAAAATAGAAGTAGTTAGTAACAGCTGGAGAACTAGTAAGTTCATGGTTGGCGCCTATCTAAACAACTCGTGGTTCTAGTTATTATAATTAATACTGTTAATAAAGTTAATTAAACTAAATAAAAGGTCTTAAAGTTATTTAATAAAACTTTACATGGCGCAGTCGGTTAAAAAAGGGTTAAAAAGTGTTAGTTAAACAAGTGTTATTTAAAAAAAAAAAAAAAAAAAAAAAGTGTTAGTGTTAGTGTTAGTCCCCGTGGAGGAATTAGACAAGCACGACAGCGAGGAAGAAGACGAAAAATTAGAGATGGAATCGTCCATGCGACCGCCTTCGGCCCTCTTGTTCGAGGGTAACCTCAAAGAAAACTGGCGTAAATGGAGACAACGCTTCGAGCTCTACCTGAAGGCAACCGGACTCGATACGAAGCCTGCGGAACGACAAGTTGCAGTTCTCCTTCATGTGATTGGAGACGAGGCGTTGGACAAGTTCGATACGTTTGGCCTTACGGACGACGAGAAAAAAGTGCTTGCAACCGTGCTAACTGCATTCGAAAACTTTTGCACGCCAAAGGCAAATGAAAGTGTTGATAGACATATTTTCTTCACGCGAAAGCAGCAGCCCGGTGAGACTTTTTCGTCCTTTATCACCGACCTAAAAAAACTCAGCAGTGTGTGTGGTTTCGGTGAGCTTCGAGACAGTCTGATAAAGGACAGCGTCATCTGTGGTGTACTGGACCAGGACTTAAAATCGAAGTTGTTGCGAGAGGACGACCTCAACCTGGAAAAGTGCATAAACATCTGCAAAGCTGCAGAATTGTCACAAACGCAACTCAAGACGATTGACTCGGATGCAAAGGTAAACGTGATCAAAATGGCCGTGAACAAAAATCAGCAAGGACAAAAGAAGCGAGGCAAGCAACTCAAAGCAGCTGTACAAAGCCCGATTGAAGCTACATATTGGGGCGCACAGCAGACGTTCCAGCCAAGCAGTACGAAGGCGTCACAGCAGTTTACATGCAAGCCCTGTCAACGATGCAACAAGCTTCATCCAAGGAACCAGTGTCCAGCCTGGGGAAAGAAGTGCTCAGCCTGTGGTAAGATGAATCACTTCGCACACGCGTGTAAATTTAACAAAGTAAATACAATTGAAAATGAAACCAAAACTTTGCAAGTAGAGTCATTGTTCGTTGGAAACATTTCTCTTTCACAAAACGATAAAGATTGGTGCGAAATGATTCAAATTAATAACCAAAACAAAGTGTGTGTCAAATTAGACACCGGTGCACAAAGAAATGTAATTTCAATTGAAAATTTGAAAAAAGTGTGCACTGAAGAACCTAACCTAGAAAAATTCAATGTCATTTTAAAAGCGTATGGGGGAAGCCAAATACCAGTCTTGGGGAAGTGTTACTTGACTTGCAAATTTGAGAATCGAATCCCAGCGATTCTTGAGTTTATTGTAGTTGAAGGAAACACAAATGTACCAACTGTAATTGGCTCACCTACATTGGAAAAGTTAAAACTTGTACAAAGAGTTGATGTCATTGAAGAAACTGTAAACAAAGAAAAAAGTAGTGTAAAAAATGAGTTTGTCAAAAAACATGCAACTGTTTTCTCAGGAACTGGGTGCATAAAAAACTTCGAATATGACATAAAACTGAATGACAATGCAGTAGGTAAAGTTATGCATTGTAGAAAAGTACCAGTAGCATTAATTGAACCTCTGAAAAAAGAACTTGATAAAATGGAAAAAGCAGGTATAATTGAAAAAGTGAAAGGTCCTTCAGACTGGGTAAATCAATTTGTTATTGTAAAAAAGCCTGATGGTAATTTGAGAATTTGTCTTGATCCAACTTATTTAAATGAAAATATTAAAAGAGAGCATTTTAAAATTCCAAGTTTTGAAGATTTGTGCTCCAGAATGCCTGGTGCAAAGGTATTCACAACACTGGATGCAGACAAGGCATTCTGGCAGATAAAATTAACAGAAAAAAGCTCAGATTTAGTCACATTTAATACACCGTACGGTAGATACAAATTTTTGCGCATGCCTTATGGAATTACGTCAGCGTCAGAAATTTTTCAAATGTGTTTTCAAGAGATTTTTGGGGACATTGAAGGTGTATTGATTTATATAGATGATCTCATGATTTGGGGAAAAGATAAAAAAGAACATGATGAAAGAGTTGAAAAAGTTTTGAAAAGGGCAGAAGAATGGAATGTAACTTTCAATTTAAAGAAATGTATTTTTGGAGCTGACAAAGTGAAATACGTAGGTCATATTTTTTCAGAAAAAGGAATTAGTATGGACAACGAAAAAATTCGTGCAATAACAAACATGGAACGTCCAAAAAACAAAAAAGACATGGAAACGTTTTTGGGAATGCTTGCGTATGTCAGTAAATATATCCCAAATGTGTCACACGAAAGTTCACATTTGAGAAATTTGATAAAAAAGGACGTCCCATGGTTGTGGACAGAAACTGCAGAAAAAAGCTATAAAAAAGTTAAAGAAATTTTGATAAAAAATCCTGTTTTACAATTTTTCGACGTAAACAAACCAGTTGTATTATCAGTAGATGCTTCAAAAGATGGTTTAGGTAGTGTACTCTTACAAAACAACTTACCAGTTGCTTATGCTAGCAAATCGTTGTCAGAAACTGAACAAAGGTACGCTCAGATAGAAAAAGAAACTTTAGCTATTTGTTTTGCTTGTGAAAGATTCAGTCAGTACATTTATGGTAAACATGTAATTGTAGAAAGTGATCATAAACCGTTAGAGTACATATTTAAAAAGTCACTAAATGAATGTCCAGCAAGATTATTGAGAATGAGACTGAGATTGCAAAAATATGATATAGAAATTAAATACAAGCCAGGAAAAGAATTGTTATTGGCTGATGCATTATCTCGTCATTATCTTGTAGAGCCGTCTCGTGAAAGTGAAAAAGAAATTGAAGCACAAGTTTGTTTATTATTAGAGTCATTTCCGATTTCAATAGAGAAAAAAGCTGAATTTCAAAAAGAAACTCATAATGACCAAGAAATGCAAATGCTGATAAAATTCATCCAAGAAGGTTGGCCAAATAATAGTAAAAAGATACCGGATATAATAAAACCTTATCATACTTATGCGGATGAATTGTGTGTAATTGAGGGTTTAGTCTTTAAAGGTAACAGAATTGTTGTGCCAAAAAGTCTGCGAAAAGAGATGTTAACTAAAATTCATTATTGTCATCTTGGTATAGAAAAATGTAAAAATAGAGCACGTGAAATTGTATACTGGCCGGGTATGAATCAGCATATTGAAAACATTGTAAACAGCTGTGAATCATGTATGCGTTTTAAAAGAGCAAATGTAAAAGAAACTTTGTTACCACATGAAGTTCCTATTGGTCCATGGGAGACACTAGGAATGGATTTGTTTGAATTTCAAAACAGTCACTTTCTATTAGTTATTGATTATTTTAGCAAGTATGTGGAAGTTGCAAAATTGGAAAACATGTCTGGAATCACTGTTGTATCAAAGTTAAAGTCAATTTTTGCAAGGTTTGGTATTCCGAAAAAAGTAATTTCTGATAATGGTACTCATTTTGCAAATCAAGACATGCGAAATTTTGCAAAATCCTGGAATTTTGAACATGTAACTTCAAGTCCAAATTATCCAAAATCAAATGGTATGGTAGAAAGGAGTATAGGTACAGTTAAAAGCATGTTTAATAAGATAGAACACAGTGGTAGAGATCCAACACTTGCATTGTTAGAATATAGAAACACACCGATCTCAAACAATATTAAGTCGCCGAATGAATTGTTATTTGGTTACAAAACGCGTGGAATCCTTCCAATTAATGTAAAAAAGGATGAGTGTGAAAAGTATGAAAAAGTGAGGCAAGAACTGATAAGAAGGCAAAGCGAACAAAAACTTGTCTACGATAGAAATAGTCACAATTTGAAACCATTAAGTTTAGCTGAAAATGTATTTGTACGAAAACAAGTGGATAAGCCCTTAGAGCCAGGTATTGTAACAAAAATCTGTAATAGACCAAGGTCTTATGAAGTGGAAATGTCGAATGGTAGAAAGCTTGAGAGAAATCGTGTTCATTTGTACAAAAACACTACGGAGTTTGATTGTAATGAAAATGATCAAAGCAAAGCGTTTACAAATGTAAGTCAGTCATATCCTATACAAGCGAGTTCTAATTATGTGCACCAATCTGATAGTTCTAACTCAAATCACAATGTTCAAACTACTCAACCTTATGTCACAAAATCTGGTAGAATAAGCAAACCGCCATCTTACTTGAAAGATTACAAAGTGTAAGCCAAAAGATTGTATTTTCTAAGATTACTTTTGTACTTTTATAAGATTCAAACTTGTAAAAAAGGGAGATGTCACGATAGTGTCGCCATCTACATTCATGAAAATAGAAGTAGTTAGTAACAGCTGGAGAACTAGTAAGTTCATGGTTGGCGCCTATCTAAACAACTCGTGGTTCTAGTTATTATAATTAATACTGTTAATAAAGTTAATTAAACTAAATAAAAGGTCTTAAAGTTATTTAATAAAACTTTACACTTGTGAAGCGATTGCGTGCTGAGCAAGTTTTGACGTTATGTTGTAGCGAAAACTTGTAATACTGAAGTCAACAATCCATCTGTAGAATTCAAATCTAAATTTGTAGAAAGTTTACTTATTTGAATTTTGATAAACAGTTCATACCAGATTTCGACTGAGCTAAATTTAAAATCTTTGAGGAGAATACCGAGTAGGAATAAGTACTTTTTTTTTATAATTAAACAGGTGTACCAACTTGACAGCATTCCAGTTATATGTTAGATTAAAACTGTCCGGTAGGACAGTTGTATAAGGGTTGACCATCAAAAACTGCACGAAAAAGCGTAACGTTGAAAAACACCCAACTTTGACAATTTTTTTCTCTTTTTCTATAAAAGATAAAATTCCCAAATTTTCTTTAAATCTTACTCCAAACCCTCCTTTATAACTGTAATTTTTTTGCAACAGCCTAGATTTGATAGATATTGAGAAAAAAGATGCTGAAAATGAGCAAAAACGGCATTTTCAAAAATTGTTCTTGTTCTTGTTCTTCTTCTTCTTCTTCTTCTTCTTCTTCTTCTTGTTGTTGTTGTTACCTTTTTTGTAAACAACGTAGCGCCTAAACGCGTGAACCGATTTTCATGAATGAGGTGTCATTCGAGTCGGAATGTTATGTAGATGTGCCTTTTGGGGGTCTCGATGCTGCACATCGAATGGGAGAGGAGTTAGCCCCCTTTATGTAAGGCCCCCTCCAAAATTATTATCATTAATTACTCTGTAAATCTTAGCCCGATTTTGATAAAATTTGGTAGGATGACAGGGTTAGGGCTCCCCTACGTAACATTAAAGCGACGATCTGCTCTTACACTTGTAAAGGGGAAGTATAGCAATCGTTTCAAATTATCGAAACGTGAACCGATTTTCATGAATAAAGTGTCATTCGAATCGAAATTTTGTACAGATTTGCACTTTAAAAGTCTCGACGCTGTGCCTCATAAGGAGGGGAGTTTGCCCCACCCAAGTAAGGCCCTTTCTAAAACTATTATTACCAATATTTCTATAACGGTTAGTCCGATTTTGATAAAATTTAGTAAGAAGAAGTGGTTAAAGCTCCTCTACGTGGCTGTGAAGTGCCATCATGCTCTTACACCTACTAAGAGGAAGTATTGCAATCGTTAAAATTTTCAATGAGTGAACCGATTTTCATCAATGAATTGTAGTTCGATTCAAAATCTTTGCCTCTTTGGGAGAAGTACTGTAATCGCAGTTTATTTTTCTTACTCCTCTTAAAGGGAAGTACTGAAATCGCAGTTTAATTTTGCTATTTACGTACAAATTACCTTCCTATTTTATTCAAAACGCTTTCTCAAAAAAATTGTTATTGAGGATGGCTTGGGGACCGCAACTATAATCATTCTTTAAAAAGATCTGTCCAGTGGTAGTAACTCCGACTTAACACCTTTTCAGGTTATAATGATAAAATTAAATTTATTATTCCCAATTTTAATAAAATCTGTAAAGCAGATATGTAACTTTGCAAAACATACAAAAAAGAAAATCTGTCCAAAAGGTACAAAAATCTCTTTACAAAAACTTACAGTTTAAAATGTTAAGTATAAGGGTTGATTAAACGCCAAAAGGTACACAAATCAGCTAGTACCCAACATTTCATTAATACTTCATTGATATTATTTTAAGTAATTTTACTACATTAATTTTCATTAATATTTTTTTGAATTTATTAGATGTTTCACAGACCCTTATGCTGGCCAGTTCATTCATTTTCTTTTTTTTTATGATTTAAGTCGCTTCAACAACTTCAAAAATCTGCGGTTACTGGCGCTCGCAGCTTTTTTCAGTGCACTGCCGGCCTCCGGACAGTGTTCTCTCGTTACAGACAACTCTGTCCATCACCCGGACAGTGAGCTGTAAGAAGCTCTTAGAAAGAGAAAATCTAAGGGTCAGCAGCTGGATTCGAACCCGGAACCTCCACGTGGGAATCCAATATGCTAACCGCATAGCTAATCCCTTCCCTTTGTTCATTCATAATATTTTATTTTTTTGTTATAATTATGATAAAATGTATATTATATTTTCGTAATTAAATAGGTACTTTATTTTAGCTTTATTCCAAATTATTCTTCTGATTTATCTTTATTATGCTCTTTATTCTGAATAGTCACATATATCGTATGTATGTACATGCACGTTAAAGTAAAAAAAGACAAAGGCAGAGTCGGCTACTATTTAAATTTGAATCACGGATTTAAAACAATATTTCAGTCTAGAATTCGTCTTTCCGAAGTATTTGTGAGCACATAAATAAGAATATCAATTAGATGGTGGCAGTTATTGTGTGACGTCAATGGGAGCTCCCACAGCAGGCAATTAACAGAGTGGCTCACCTTTAGTTGGCTCGGCTGCGACGCAGAAATACTCCCTGTAAATGTCGATAATAAATGCGAAATTATAAACTCTGTTCTCAGTGTGTACATATCTTAATTACATAGCGACGTCTCCGTCAGGCGGACTGCAATCATTAGCAAAGTGGCATGAACGGGAAATTCGCAGTGCAGCATGTTTGAATTTAATTTGTGAGACTGTTGCCATAGTTACCATTGTTTTGTTGTGTCCAACTGTGGCCGAGTCTGAAGTCTGGTTTTAACCAGCATATTGCTTACCGCCAAAACTGCGTGGTTTGACTAATTCCATCCAAGAAGAACGGGAGTCTATTCGGACGACTTGTAAGTCTCTTGTCTGGCTACTACCAGTTGAGTAAACACAAGCGCTAGATAATTACGTTTAGATTGTTGGCAACAGATGGATTCATGTTTCTATGCAGAGGTAGAAAAGTAACCCTTATCTTAGAGCCGGAAGTATTCCAAAACTCTAAATTGAAGAAAATTGATTCACGCTACACAATTAGATTTGAAAGTTTTTTCGCACGAAAATGGTGGCAGTGATTCTGTGAGTGAACACCGTTTGCAGGACCATTACTTTCATATTCAATGATTTTCCAGCAAGCTTTTACTGTTTTGCGGAGACTCCATGCTAGGGAGGGCTGAAGTCTAAACACTAAGAGCATCAAATGCGTTCTCCAGAGGAGCGCGTACTGAAACTTTTCTTGAGTTTTCCGCTACTTTCTAAGGAAGTTACCTAAGGAATTGTTTTCAACATGACATGGCTCTAGCAAGTTGCATTCAAACTTGCTTCTTTTTCAAACAGAACCAAAGGATCCTTTTTACTTTCTGCTATTATCGCTCGTAAAAGCAAGTATTGCTGTTTAAGAAAAATATTGTGTATTAGACGCGAATTAACTATTTAATAAAAATGCATAGTTTCAATAAAATTTATTTTCGTAAACTGCAGTACGAGAAAATGTGACTTTTCTATAAGATTTGCTTCAAGCTGCACTTCAGCTGTAAGCTCTTTCGATGTTTTAACAAAATATGTAAATTAATGTTGAGATCTTGGACTAGACCTTGGAGGGAAAGAGGTGGAAGTCAGGCCCTGGAGTTAAACTATGACATTCTGCGTCTGAATTACTCTCGTATGAACTCTGTGTAAAAGAACTGGTCAGCCTTGACTTCAAACAACTCGCCGTGACAGACTGTAAATACTAGGACCGGAAGTGAACAGCTTGATATAAACGCCCAATCAAGGATTTTGTCACCGCAAATGGGATTTTAAAAATATTTTGTTGTGTGGGTTCCTTACGAAGTTTACAGAAAAGCACAAGGGCAATTTTAGGGAGGATGAGGTTCTTCCGGAAGAGGAATTGCCATCAAACTCCATTTTTAGCGACTATTCTATCCCTTCTCAGCAGTACACAAAAGTACAACTCGGAAAATGGGAATTTTGGGGGAATCGACTTACCCTGTTGCACGAAGACAATCGAAAAAATGAAAGTCAACACAACCAGAGCGCCATGTTCACGGAAAATCGTTGGATCCGTTTCCGAGAAAATCTTAGAAAATGAAAAACGATTTATTAAAGAGTTTTCTTCTTGTTGAACGATTTTTAGCAAAAATATTTTGAGAAATTACTCTAAATTAAAGACTGCATGATGAGGGAATGTGTGACGCTACGCTGCTCTCAGAAGTCTTGTTTTTAATTACTCTAAATTATAACAAAACTTTGCGAATCACATGAAAAGTAGATCGTGTGAGAATTCTCACCTGATTTTATTTTAGTGTTGGAAAATACTTCCAAAAACGTTGAAGACCTTGAAAGGAAGTATGATGTACGTGTCCGAAAGTGTTTGAATTAGATGTGTACTGTTATTACCTAAATAGAAAGTTTACGAAGACACTAATTACTCCATTCCAACAACTTCCGCTCGGTTAGGCTACCTGTCAACCGCCAACCATTGTGTTCAAAAGCCAGGAACCACGCTGTCTGATTAGGCTTTCTCAGAATCATGTAACGGCGTAAACCTTCAACACCATGGTAAGTTCCTCAGGCATAATATCCTTACTACATCAGGAACTGGTCAGTGCACACATCCGTTCTGAAACAATCTGCCTGGTTAACTTGAAGACTGGTACTACAGGGAGTAATTACGCTACCCTCTAGAATTGTGAATGAGCAACAATGCACGACCTGAGTCGCAAAATCTTCGAGGCTCCAAACATTTCTTAGCCTGGGAGGAGCCACTTTATTCACTGAATATTGCATTCTTCGGTTTTCTCCATCGAATTCGCATTTTATTTCAGATCCAAAACCAGCCGACCTTATGTGTACAATGTATACCTGGCTAAAAAATACAATTTAGCAATAGGAAATAATGAGTATCAGCTACAATAATGATTTTTGTGTTTTCTGCAATTTCCTGTGTTAAATTGTTGGAGTGTTGTAAGTGGACACGTCTATCATTAACGTCTTCCAGCCTTTTTTAATATAAATTCTAGGTTTTTAAGAAAATTTTATAACATGAAAGAAATTCATGCGGACGTTTACTCCAGATTTTGCGTACGTTTTTGAGAAAATTCTTATTTATTGTTTGTTGAACTGGTGAAGTACAGTTAGGTCCGCACTTGGCACTGCTGCAAGACGGTTCTCCTCAAGTTCACACACCCACCATGTATGTTAAATATAGCAATCTTCTTCCGCGCAGTTCTACCAACAAGATCCTTGTTCTGGCCACAATTTTCTCATCCTGATGAAGTTATTGCCCTCGCCACATTTTAAAGTTGCTTCATTTTAAATATGTATATAATATCTCTGGAATCAAGAATGCAAACGTCGTAGAATATCAAAATTTCTATGGGTGACATTAATGAATACATTCTAATAAAACTAACTCAAATTCAACAAATATGGATAAATTTATAGGTATCGGTCCCGACCCGCTTATCTATTCTATTATAAGGTTCCTGAATCTGAAAGAATTAAAAATAAAAAATGGCCTCACCCTCAGTGTGTGAACAAAACATCTTCAAAACGAAGAATCTTTTGTAGGCAATCTGGATATTTCTGCCACCCTACATATTGAGAGAGTGCTGAATTGGATCTTTACACCTCTAGGTCACGTTACCATTTAAAATCCTTTCAACATGGAGTGATACTTAAAGCAGCCAGTCTGCTGTCTGTCACCACTTTATAACCATCTTGCCGACTCATAACGTACGATCGGACCTTGAAAGAAGTATTCACGAAGCAAGTATTAATTAGTTCTCTATTTAATAAATAATATAACAGGAACATGGCCAACATCTTTCTTTATTGCATTTATTGCCATCGACTGCTCAGTGCTCCTTTAAATACAATAAAGTCACACTGGATATATTCTTATTCATACCTCGTACTCACTGTTACTTAACCCTCTTTGCAAAAACCTTCCCTCTCCACACAGCCGTCACTACTATCGATTGAATTGATTCATCAACCAATTTAATGTAAACATTGAAAATTTACATAAAGCACGTATTTGAAAGTTTTACTTTTTGTAATTATAATTATTCGAATCTTCATATGAGTATCGCGTCATATTTGAAGTATCAGTGAAAAAAATTTTTAGATTAATAATAAATAAAAGTACTTATAACCTCAACGGAAAGGTAAAAAATTGAAAATTGGACTCCGCCTCTAGGGGGGGGGGGCTCTTCTTTCTTGCATCAATCAATAAATTATTAGAACCAGTCATACTAGGAGTGTTCATCTTATGACCATTTTGTGGGTTGGGGTGAAGTTGTACTTTTCGTGTATCCTCTACTGAGATAAACTGCTCTCATTTATCTTTAAAATACATTTCATCAAAACTATCTAGAGAAAGGTTCCGCAACGCCACGTCTCAGAAGTATTTGTATTGTCCCTTAATTGAAGCTACATTGAGTAAAAACTGGAAGTTTATAGTATCCTCGCGTAATGCAATGAGAGGAAGTTGTGATTTTTCTCACCGGATGTGCTTTCTCTTAATTGAGACTACCGGAAGAATGTTGAGGTAAGAAGAGAGTCGTGTAAGGGTTTAATAAATTTATTCGTATTTCCGCTACTCGGTTGGCTCTAATAAGTCGTTTTGATTAAATTATCGATTCCCTCTTATAAGATCGATCTCAACAATGCACAGAAGATTTCAACAAATGGTTAATAGCTGTTGCATAATAGAATTGGCAAACATAATGTTAATGTTGCTTTTTGTTTGCAACTAGTCGAGGGAGACCGTTGTTCAAAGGAAATAGTAGAAGTCCAAGTGCCATTCACGCTGTGAGAGCTTTGCGCAGATAATGGCAGGTTTGGAAATGTACGACATCCTCTAAGTAGCATCCTCGCACTGCAATCAACATACTTGCCAAGGTTGTCTCTCTCACACACAGCGTTCTGGAACATTGTTAGGCCGTGGTGGGGAGACATTGTGTCTGTGGAGCCGAACGTGCATGCAGATATAAGCTGTGCAAAGTGCTGGCTACTCCGGCTACAAGAACTGTACGTCAGATTTCTTGTACTCCAGACCATCATCATGAATTGTTTGCTACCTATCTGTTTTCTAAGCATGCTCGCCGTAGCATGCAGTGCCACCTCCACCTACAGTACCTCCTACGACAACCTGGATCTGGACGAGATACTCAACAACAGCAGACTCTACACGAGGTACTTTCAGTGTCTCACCAACAAAGCCAGGTGCACTCCAGATGGCAAGGAACTGAAAGGTATCTTCATTATCTTTATACCAAGATATTGGTGGCCCTACCCAAATCCCTTAAAGATGTTATCAACTCCTTCCACTTGGATCATCATTCCCAGCATAGTTTTCCTCCAATCGCCTGCACTGCCAGACAAACAGAGTATGTAACGGAGTGATTCTTGCTTTCAGTGAGAGTTAGCCCATTTGCCGAAGTAAGGCACAATTCACCTTTTTTCTTCCTTGTACTTCTGTCACGGCCAAGAAAACTAAAAGAAGTTCCATTTCTATTAGGTATTCAGGAAAACCTTCTTTTTATTCCAGAATTCCACAAACCCCACCTTCCCAGTTTGATCTAGATTATCAAGTTCTTTTTTTGTAGTATTTTCATTGACACTTTTCACATCGACCTAAATCGCGAACAAGACAGCCCTTGGGGTCATCATTTCTGGCCAATCCCACCGAATCCTACCTAATCGCTAGCAAACATGTTCATGCTGTTTTATGGCTGTAATGCAATTGGCCATAGGTTCATGATTCCCAATGTTTTATCAATAAATCATTCTTCAATAAAATAATTTTTATTTATAATTGGCCATTTAAAAAATTGATTTAGAAAGCAGTTTAATATTAAAACGGCTGTTCTAAGAATGTTAAACCATTTGCAAATATATATATAATGGCACAGTCATGGTGGAGGGGGTTGGTTTTTTTTTGTGATTTAAAGCGCGTCAACATCTAAGATTATTGGCGCCCGGAGCTTTTTCCAGTGCACTGCCGGCCTCCGGACAGTGTTCTCTCGTTACAGACAACACTGTCCATCACCGGACAGTGAGCGGTAAGAAGCTCCTAGGAAGAGAAAATCTAAGGGTCAGCAGCTGAATTCGAACCCGGGACCTCCGCGTGGGAGTCCAGTACGCTAACCTCATAGCTAATCCCTTCCCTGGGGGGTTGGTTTGAAGAACTCCGAAGTATGATACCTCGGCAAATCATCGGCAGTGCAGTATGGTTGGATCACAAGTATCTGATGAAATTAGCCACCATTGCATACGCCGCAGCCTTGGTAATGGCTTTTTTAAGAAGCCTCCAAAGAAATAGGTGCGGGCCCCCCACTCAACCAATGATCTCACTGGATCCACTAATCGACAACTGGTTCTATTGCAGCCGTACTTCCAGACGCTTTGGCCACAGGCTGTGCCAAGTGTAATGAGAAACAGAAGCTGGGCTCCGAGAAGGTAATCAGATTTCTGTTGAAGAACAAACCCAGGGACTTTGAGGAGCTAGAGAAGATGTACGACCCGAACGGCACCTACCGTCACAAGTACGAACAAGAAGCCAAGAAGTTAGGAATTAAAGTGTAATTTAGTCACATAGTTGCTAACAATATTGTTCGTTTGTTTGTACATTGTTCCTTAACTACATTCATTCTGTACAAAACCTGTTCACTTAGTTTACCAAATAGAATATTTATTTTGTTCTAGTTTATTTGTTTTGTTCTTTTAGATAATAATTTAGTTCTTATCACTTTGAAACCAACAAGTTTTCGGCAAAGTCAAGGTGAGTACTAGTTATCGATGGTTGCAGCTGTTGCAGGTTACTAAAAAACGATACTTTTCAAGGACGTCGGGTGGTGGTGTTGACTCTCCGACCATTTCATCTGACTCTTGCTGGGATTGCACCAATGGCAAAATTATAGTTTCTTCAAATATGTTCTTCAGCTATACTCACTTCAATGGTACTCCCTCCTAAAATGGTTTATCTCTTAGGAATGCAAGAATGCTGGATTGCAGCAGACAGTTGATGCCTCCAAAATAAATATCTGCCACACATTCATTGCATCAACTTTTATTTTATGTTTTTTGCCCTTCACATAATTATTAAGATATTCAGTCCTTTCAAAAGAAATTCCCCAAAATTTTCAAAATTATAGTCAAACCTGGAATTTCTGCATTTTCTTTTTGGAATTTATTTGGCATCATGTAGAAAGAGTAACTTGTACTGAAGGCAGAGAAGAACTTGAAGCAAGGCGAATCTAACAGTTAGCGGGATGTTCTGAGGTCGGTAAAAGGGCTTAAGTAATCAATATTAGTGCTCTCTTTGGATAATGGCAATAATATTGAAGCATAGATAAGGTTGGCCACACTGATCAATACTGCTAACTGGAAATGTAAGAATTGAATAGCCTAGTTGATTGGCAGGGATATTATGTAAGAATTTAATGCTAGGTTGGTCATCCTGTCATTAACACCTTAACTGCACGGACACAAAATTACCAACATTAATTATTAATACTCAATTAATAATGGTAAAAAATAATTTGGGGTGTGGGAAGAAATTAGCTCAGTGTTTAGCGTACTGGAGATCCCGGTTTTGAATCCAGCTGATACTTTGATCGTTCTCTTCCAAGGAGCTTCCTAATTTAACTCAATTTGAAATTAAAAAAAAAATAATAAAATACTCTGATGTTTACATCCACACGACTTCTTTATTATTTGTGATCGTGTGATATTCAAATTTTGTTTTCAGCCAAGAATATTAGTCATGAAGTTCTTGAAGTGTTTTACGGATTGGTCTGTCCACTGTACTCTAACTAAAACGAAAGACTGCAGCAAGTTCTAACTTGATATTACGTTTAGCTGCCACCAGGAGAGCTGCCAAACCGAAGTACCACTTAACTGATTAGGTGCATTGCATTTGGTTGTTTATTATCTTCTACATTTTCTTAACAACATGCACATTCAAGGGCGCTCTTATGATGGACAGAATCAAATTCTCCCGAAGTGCATGGCAATGGTTCTACCACTAGTATAATATTTTACGAGAATCATTCGAGTAACTAGGATTTCAAGATGGAAGAATACAGTGTTGTGGCGCCTGGTAGGTACATTATGTTCAATCTTGAGAGAAGCAATAAACCAAGAGAAAAGTCAGAGGCTTACGTTTGCTTGCAGAATATCAGTGGAAGTTGTGCGTTTCTTGTGTATTTATCATTAAAATTGGAAAATAAATAAAAATAAACTTGATAACCTAATTTAATTTAATATGATAACCTTATCTTATTTGTAAATAAATTAGAGAATTATTACATTCTATTTTGTTACCAGTAAAAACAAACAATATTATCTTAATTAAAACTGTCCGGTAGGACAGTTGTATAACGATTGTTCACCAAAAAAACTGCACGAAAAGGCGTAACGTTTAAAAACACCCAACTTGGACAATTTTTTTTTTTTTTTTCTGTAAAAGATAAAATTTCCAAATTTTCTTTATATTATAGGATTAATCCTCGTTTTCAAGACTAATTTTTTTTGCAAGTACGTAGATTTGATAGATTTCGAGGAAAAAAGTTACCAGAAATGAGCAAAAATTGTTACTTTTTTTTGTAAACAACATAACCTAACTAAAACATAGCCAAAACTCGTGAACCGATATTTATGAATGAGGTGTCATTCGATTCGGAATTTCATGTAGATGTGCCTTTTGGGGATCGAAATGATGCAATGAGGATAATGGGAGAGGAGTTAGCCCCATTTATGTATGACTACCTACTAAACATCTATTACTCAGTAAATCATATCCCGATTTTGATAAAATTTAGCAGGAAAAAGTGATTAGAGCTTCCTTACATGGCATTAAAGTGCCATCCTGCTCTTAGCCTACTAAAGGGAAATACTGCAATCGTTACAAATTATCGACATTATCGACTGATTTTCATGAATGAAGTGTCATTCGAATCGAAATTTGACGTAGATATGGATTTTTGAGGTATCGATTGTATACACTTTAGGAAGGAAGTTTGTCCCACCTAAGAAGGCCTCCTCTAACACTATTATTAAATAATAACTCTGAAACTAAAAAGTTAATAAAATTTTGCTAGAAGAATAAGTGGCAGAGTAATTAAGGTATTCACAGTTTGATTTCACTTTGCCTGAAGGAGAAGTACTGTAATCGTAATTTTATTTTTATTAATTTTCTTAAGAGGAAGTAATGTATTTCCGTTTTATTTTCTTATACGAAATTGCTATTTACCTACAAATAAATACCTTCCACTTTTATTCAATACGTTTTACCAAGAATTTTTTTGAAGAGTTCTTTGAAGACACAACACTATCATTTAAAACAATCTCTCTAGTGGTAGATAAAGTTCCGCTAGTACCAATAAAAAGTAATCATGAAAGCCTTGCTAATACCAAATATTAAGAAAATCTGTAACCAAACATGCAACTTTGCGGAATAGACTTTTAAAAGTTTGGAATTTCCTGGAAAACAGTATTACTAATTATTTTGAAAATTAAAATAATAATTACAGAAATATTTAAATATTGATTTCATTGGAAAGTATAAAACAAAAATTTAATTGGATTTATGTTTCTGGGAAATGAATATATAGTTTTCGTGACCGCAAATTGTTAAACTTAGGATGGAAGATTTGCGAGGAATCGGTCAAATAAAACAACTCGTGTTTTTGCCAACGTTTCGACAAATATATTGTCCTCTTCAGGGCGTGGCTATGCGGGTTGGTTGAGTTACAGAAACAGTTTCTGTATTTAAATAACAATATAAATGAAAATTTAATACATGATATTATCGTTATAAAACACAATCTTTTTCGAATGTTTCTTTTTCTACTTTTTATTTGTCTTAGCTCTTATGCCTTTTAGCGTTGAGCTTTAGATAACTTAGGCCTTCTTTCACAATCGGATGTACTCTTCTTTATTACTTGCCAATCTTCGGATGGATGACCTGGTCTGAGCTCGCTTTTTTAAATAGCTGAAATTACGGGCTAAAGTATGAATTGAAATGATGGGTACTTGCTGGTTTGTGAATTTAATCAGCCCCTTTAACTCGAAGTTATTGTTAAGAAGATAATATTCGTAATGGTTTAGAAAAGAATGAATATAGAAAGTATTTATACCTCCAGGCTACTTACAATATCTAATTGGAGGGACCGTTTATCAGATCCTATAAATTTTTGCAAGGAGTCTGCAGCGCATTAGTCCGTATTCTGTATCAGCACTTGCAGGAATACCAACTATGGAGTAGTTTTTTATGGCTTTGGGTCTTACCAATTGTCCCATATTGCTGGATTCGACTTTTAAATAACGTCAGTTTTATCCAGGATAACCTTAAAAAAGTTAAGCAGGTGTAAACTTTCCTTGGTAGTACTGTTCTAAAGTGTTCAAGTAATTTTCCCCCCAATTATTCTGAAAAATAGTTGTTTTTTAAATTTAATTTTTTTTTGTAAAATGAGTTCGGTAGAAGTAGTTTATCCGATAACTTTGTCTAATTTTGGTGGCCCATCCTGCTAATTTATTGATTGAATGTACAGTAAAATGCAGTGTTTTTTTGAAAATTTTCCGATTAGAATTGCAACAGTAAAAAGGGTAAAAGAAAGTTGAGAGAAGGTTATGTTATGAATGCGCTAGAAGGAAGCAATTTAGCCTTCTATCAATAAGCAACACATTACTTCTATTCTGCATCAAACTTTAGATTTAATTACAATCTCCTGGAATTAGTTTCTATTCTTCTTTTATATTAACACCTATCTAGATGGGTGGCTTGTCACAGCTGACTAACAATAACAATAAACAGCCATATTGGTTGTCCATTGGTGGGCAACATCAAAATAAATTCTCATCACTATTCAAGGACAAGTGTATATTAAATACTAAAACAAAGAAGACAGTTAATTCCTACTTCTTTGGTTAAACGGCTTTTTAACAGCACCTTCTTTTATTAGACGGAAGTGGCAAGAGGCTGCAATTCACTGGACATGAGATTAGGCGAGAAGGTACCCATTCTTGATTTCCGGTGTTGCCTTGAAATAGTCAGGAAGCTAACAAATCTGGTGAAAAATAAGATTTTAGCCAGAGTCTATGATTCAGAGTTTTACAATTTGTATTCTTCATTGTCGCTATAAAATTTAAATCGCAATACCATGCTTAGCAACTGCAGCTTGGAACAGACGAGGGACCTTGAATGTGCCTTTACGAAGGGGATAACCGATCAGATCGTTGCTGCACTGACCACTCCTCTTGCTAAAGAAGAATCACATCAAGTGCAGAGTGAGAATTACTACAAGAACTTTATAAACAATACGAACTTACTAAATTAAATCGAATTTAAATTTAATGCGCTTTTAGTTTGAGAAACTATGACCGTTTCTTTAATTTAAATCAAACTAAATATATGTAAGTATTAGTTTATGAATATACCATTAACATTTGTGTGTATTTACATAACCGTAATACAGGGTAAAAAGGGGCATGATCAGGAATAAAAGAAAGGAATGAAGCGCTAAGGTGGTCGTTCTTGTCGCACTGATGTTGTTTTACCCAGGACTGCGAAGGCTGTCCGATGTTCTTGCAGGAGAAGGGGAAATGGAAATTAGAATATAGTTCCAACAATCCGATCTGTTCTGGAAAATTTCCCATCAGTCGAAAAAAGATTTAACATTTTAGATGACCTTAAAAACCAGTTTCTATACTGAAAACGCTGGCTGACGCTACCAAATTTTAATTTTAGACACAAGAAACGTAAATTTTTGAAGTAAACAAACAGGTAGATATTGATGATCTAGTAGACTTTAAGTTGTAACTTATTGCAATGTTGTACAATAATCGAAAACGTTCTCGTGTGATCGATCACTGTACGAGATTCTTTTACTTGAATCGAATCTACAATTATAATTGACTAATTATCTTAATGGACTTAGAGTACCCTCATTGACGTGAAGGACGAACGGCAACATGGTAATCGATAGCGTGTGTCAACTGCACAATCATTGTTTTATCAACTAGGCAATTTGCCGATAGATTATTCTTGCCCTAATAGCGCAGCAGTCGCCCTCGATTGCAAGAGAAACTCAGCTCACTTCACCTCAAAGAAAGTAAGTCGACGGATCAAATTTTCAAAAATGAGCTCTACTCAAATATCACATTTCTTCTCTTACGCATGCGCAGAATGATTCGACCAGACTTCCTAGATCTGAATGAACATAAATACCATCAAACCATCAAAGCCATTTTCGAGAATTCCCTAAAAACGGGGGACCAAAATTCAGTGAAGTGATTCCTCTAGAGGAGCGATTTGTACAGTACTTGTGGATTCTCTGGGCGCGCGAACAAAGCTGATTTGAGTTTGACCTTCCTTACGGTTTAACGATTTTCCAAGTTTTGAGCCTCAAGCACGGCCTCTATTCAAGAGACCTACGGCCAACTGATGTGCAGTTTGGCGGTTAGTTTTATGGCTAAGTCATAATGGTAACAATCGCTGTGAGAGAAGTTTTAGGAGAATAGCCACTTCTCTTAGATAAGAGAAACTATTTTTTTTTTAATGATTTAAGGCGTGTTAACATCTAAGGTTATTGGCGCCCCGAGCTTTTTTCAGTGCACTGCCGGCCTCCGGACAGTGTTCTCTCGTTTCAGACAACACTGTCCATCACCGGACAGTGAGCTGTAAGAAGCTCCTAGGAAGAGAAAATCTATGAGTCAGCAGCTGGATTCGAACCCGGGACCTCAGCGTGGGAGTCCAGTACGCGAACCGCATAGCTAATCCCTCCCCTGAGAAACTAATATTTATGCAAAAACATTGGCTCTAAGAATCAACAAGTTCTATTAACCACCGCTTTGGGGGAATTCCTGCGGTTGTTTTATTTGGATTGTGACCTCAGCATCTCAGCTGGAGCAAAAAGGTCAGAGTAGTGGGGCGTCGCTTTCTTATTCTATATATACAGAACTAACTGGTCTCCGGTGAAACTAATTCCGTGATCACAATCAACACGACAACATGTTCAGAACAACAATCTTCCTCACTCTATTGGTGGTAGGATGCGCCTGGGCGGCCAGCACCTACACCACCAAGTACGACAACATCGATCTGGACGAGATCTTGAAAAATCCAAGGATCTACAAGAAGTACTTTGACTGTCTGGCCCACAACATCCAATGTACTCCGGATGGCAAGGAGCTCAGGGGTGAGGTTTTTTAATTGTCTTGATAACCGTAATTAAAGTCAATTATAAATTATCAATTAGCTTAAGGGTGCTAGAACATTCTCTACCAAGTCTTCGATCTTGGCCCATTTTGGAAATGCAATTCCTAACGGAAAGTTTTGATGTAAGATCGCAGAAAATTAGAATTATTTCACCTAAGTGCCACCAGGGGATGGACAGACTGGACAAGGTTTACTAGTGAATATCGGCGAGGATTACTGGTCACGCTAAATTATGAAAACAAAAAAGATTTCACCAAGACAAATATCCATTTTAATGTTCGTTGAGTTCGTAAAATGATGTGTGAGTAACTCTACCACAAAAACGAAAACTCTGAGGAACTTACAAATTTCTATTTCCTTTGGGTGTAGATTTTGAAAAAGGTTACGATTTTTTTAAAACCTGAATATTTTGCGGTAATGATCAAAAAAGGTATTTACAGAAAAACGTTTACTTTTGTCCTACGTACGGTAAATTTCCTGCACCTACACATGCTAGAGAATGTGATTATATTGCGAATAATCTTGGGGTTGTATTAGTGCAGAGAAAAATAATTGGAAGCAATAAATATATCAAGTTGGTAATCTTGAGGAGATAGTTTTCAAGTTGTTACCATAAGTGGCACATTAAGATGACATTTTTGGTTTCAAATTTACGTATTTTATGGAGAGTAATATTTATAATGCTGATAAACTGTTTTTAAATTGTTCTCGGTCACTCATTATTGCTTATTATCAAAATACGACCATTTAAAAGAGAAATAATGTTCACAAGTTCACGAAATATTACTTAAAAACAGAAATGGGTTGAGAATAACCTTAAACTAACAAAGAAAATAAATGGTTAAACATTTCTCTAAAATATAACCTCAAGCAATTTGGATTACGTAGTAGATCTATTTTTCATCACACGTTTGATGAAATGATTCGATCCACATTCGATTATGAAACGATCTCCCATTTGACTTAAAGAAGCTTTCAGCAAGATTTCAAACGGTGCTGAGCTTGAGCAGCTTTGTTTAAATTCTCTTACCCTCGTAAATTTTCATAATAATTTTGCGTTATCACTGGAAATACAGTGTTAACTAAGAAAATGTTTTTAAAATAGGTCAGTGATTGACTAAATCTATATAAATATCCACCTTTACTCAAATACGGTCAAATTAGGTTTTGATAGCTTTTTTATGAAGATAAGGTTATGTGGAAATTTGTTATTCGTAAGTTCCACTAAACGAAATCTACATTATTCTTGTTCAATGTAATGAAATGAATCTACTAAAGGAAGTAAACACTTAATAATTTGTCCATCGTTACCATAGCAATAATTACACAAGAGAAGGTTGTGCCTCAAACGAACTAAATTTTTCTTGAAGTACATTAACATAATTTTTTTTGCAGACATCCTGCCAGACGCTCTGAAAACTGCCTGTTCCAAGTGCACTGAAAAGCAGAAGGTCGGTTCAGAGAAAGTTTTCAAATATTTGTTGGATAACAAACGCGACGACTACGAAGTTCTGGAGAGGCAGTTTGACCCAACCGGCATCTACCGCAAAAAGTACGCCCAAGAAGCTAAGAAACACGGAGTCCATGTTTAACTTTCTGTTTACATATTTATTGTCCAAACTTAATTTATTTGTAATATAATTTTCAATAGAAATAAATAAAAAATTATCCCTAAAATCTGTTTGTGTCGTTTCTTTTGTATCAAGTGCTTCATTGTATCCACTTTCAGTTTGTTGTTTATCTTAAACACATTTCTAGCGAGAGTGGGGCTTTTTGTCTTCTTGAATCTTAGTGAATGAAACTAGTACGTCAGAAGTAAAGTAGCCACGATGATTCACAGAGGTTACAATATTACAGGTGCAATAAAATAAACAACATAAATTAATTTACATAAACAAAAAGCTCTCACTTAGCTCGCAGTTTCCCAGGCGTTCCAAATTTAAAATGCTCTTTCTTAAAATAGAGGGGAACCAATTAAACTGGTTTTGTTGTTTATCCACTATAATTTACTTCACTAATAGTTACTTACTACTCAATAACTGAGGCGATTTATGTTTCCTCGTCGAGCGTCTCAGCTCCCAAGATAAAGGAAATCAAAATACTTCATCAAAATATCTAGGTAACATGGGGTAGAAAGTATTCTGGAACAGTAGAGTTACTTCTGAACAGAACATTGGCTGAAAACGAATCAGCTGATATGTTATTGAACGAAGCTAAATCTAAAAACACTAAATTCAGCAATTAAGAAAATTGTAAGGCAAAGGTAGTAGTAATTGCCTGTTTTTTCAGGCGCGCTTTACGTCCAACTACCAATTAGGTGTCGTGAACGGAGGCGACTAGTAAACATACTTTACTGTATATTTCTTTTTATTAACCATTAAATAAAATCCAAGGCATAAGACCGGGAATCGAACCCAGTACCACAATACACATTAGCTTTGCAGGTCTCGCCTCTTAACCGCTCGGCTACCGTGGCGCCTAAGCAAAGGAAACGGCATGTTTTTGAGAATGACGTTGGCCAGTCACCTTTCATGGAGAATTCTCTTAAATAAACTGAGCAAAAAGCTGTCTCAGGTAAATTTATTTATTGAGTAAATACAGGGAGGAGATTTCTGTAAATGTTTGAGAATGGCCTATTTTGCAGTGATCGAGATGTGGGAAGCCACACTTTAATATTCAAGTTAAGCTTCTATAATATTCAAATTGCAAAAGAAAGTAGTTAATGTACAATGATGCGAAAAATAGTTCGTGATAGTGGGGGCCCTTTAACAGTTTATTATAATGACTTTGCCAACACTGTATGTTTTTAAGTTGGCAATAAAAAATCAGAAAAATAATTCAATCAGGAAATCTGATGTGGCAAACATTTTTACTGTACAAGGAGCAAAAAAAAAAAAACATTTACTTTCTGCAAGACTAATATAATCAAGACTTACTCTTATTTTGACTTACAGCATTGAATTTGTAATCAAATTCCTGAGGATGTTAGACCGTTGCACTTAAATGACCAGAAGAAAAATTAGTAAATTTGTAATCCCAACAGTGTGCATGGGAACAGCCTCTGATACAGGATATTTCAGATGACGATGGCTGCACTTTGTCTGTGAGGGGAAAGGGGAAGTAACAGCGGCCTGATTCCCCCTATTTATGAAGAAATGGTAAATAAAAGGAATAGAAGTACCTCTAAGTTGAGATTGCCATTTAACTTGTTTTAATGTTTCTATTAAAAAGTTGTAAGTAGAAAGAATTAAAGATAAGTAAATAATAAAGACATAAATAAACTAAATAGTAGAGTGGCCTTCGGTTTCTGACGTCACCGGCAATTTGCTAATTATCTCTTTATTCATCGAAAGCACCACTTAATCAAGTTGATTGATTTAATAACTTTGTATACTATCCAAGAGGCACTATTGCTGCCTATCGGAGGCTGTCAGAGATTCCAGTTTGCTTGGAAACAGTTAATTGCTGTTGGATATCTTTAGAATGAAAGTCAAGAGAACACAGTCTATGAAGAATATAAAACTAATTTTATGCAAATACAATAGCATTATTTTACCTTGCGGAAGAGCTAGATCCAACAAGGTTTTCGAGAAAAAGAATTGTACTAGAGGCACCAGTACCCTGGACCAGAGAATTTCCTCCATATGGTGGAGAGCGGGTAGACCGCTACCACGCGTATTCTATTGTTCGTCCAACAATCGATTTATACAGAACAATAAAAGAATTGAACTTTGAAAATGAAGGTAATTCCATTGATGAATCCTAGAATTTGGTTTTGAAACTTGAATTGATTGCAAATCTTCTTAAGAGAAAAAAAATTAAAAGCAAACTCCATTGTACTAAAATAAATGGAACTATAGAGTTAATAAAACCAGCAATAATCTTGGTTTCGCACCAGAGAACTGTAATCTGTGATACTGTAGTATCATAGAAGTAGTAGTTCTCCTCTGTGTAAAAGTGAAGGTGTCGAAATGGTTATAAAACGGCGGTGGAGGTATTTTTAGAGGTGGCCAACCAACCTTCTATAAATAGTGAGAATGCCTGGAGGCCTGAAACTACCTACTAGCATGACCAACACGACAACCATGTACAGGACGGCAGTCTTCCTCGCTCTGCTGACAGTTGGGTGCGTCTGGACGGCCAGCACCTACACCACCAAGTACGACAACATCGACCTGGATGAGATCTTGAACAACCAGAGGATCTACAAGAAGTACTTCGACTGTCTGGTCCATAACGCCAAGTGTACTCCGGATGGCAAGGAGCTAAGAGGTGAGTCATAACGTGGAGCTCCCCTCTTCACAAAGCGCTTCTGAAATCAATGAACTCTATATTTTTATATCCAGAGATAGGTGTTATACGTTTGTTTGTTTGGTGGCCGATTGATATGTGTCCGACAGTATTGGACACATTTATTACTCTAACTGAATTTCAAGGAACTTAAGTTACCACTAGCTGAGAAGTATTAATGAGCATAGAATTATCTTCCGGCAGTACGTACACTAAATGAGTAGATCTATCCACCATCTATCTGCTGCGGTACCTTCACATTCGGAAACCTGTTATCAACGTACATTTATCGCGCCCGAAATCCCAATAATCATCATTTCCGGGGGGTTTTCTAAATAATAGTAATAGTGTTCAATAATAGCAGTTAGCGCGACCAACGTAATCCTTAAGAAACCTATTCTGTTAAGGGGTACTTCCGGATAGGCGACCTACTTGCTGCTAGCAATTCCAGCAATGCTACTAACCTCTCTTAATATTAAAAAGGTGACGAATAATACAATATTGTGAAGTGACACTCTAAAGGGGATTCTAAAATTGCAGTTCTCTGGTATCTTAAAAGGGGGCCTAATGTTGCAGATCCCTGGAACAGATAATATAGACTTTTTTTTTGTAAAAATGTTCCCGAAACTAGACTAAGGAAGTAATAATGCAAGATTAAAGGATATCCTTAAGAGTGAGACTCCTCGAAGTGCTCGTATGTAAACAGAAAAAGCCATAGCAAATCACCATTCTGTCCTCGCTGGTGAAGAACGACCAGTAAGCCGCCATGCAGCAGGCAATGTGCCCAATCTATGCCGCTAACTGTAGTAACTACTACGTAACTGGCGCCAATGTGAACGCTTACCAACTCTATCGATACAAGGCGTTCGGTGACGACATTGATTTGCAACAGTTAATTCATTCATGGTGACCAATCGATTATTGAGTTCCAATCACTTAACGCACCTTTCTCCAACAACTAATTTTCCTAAATGCACCCAAATCAAACCATAAATGGGCAAGTGTTCAGTGCGAAGAACTCAGTTGAATTTCCTACGCTACAATTCACACATCTTTGTTTACCTTTTGCCATAGTTACGCCAAATGTTATTCTTATCCTTTTATTCAAACAAAGCGCCTCAAAGAGCAGTGATCTCGCCCATTAGTGAGCTATCGTAAAGCTCTGAACGACATGATAATTTCTTTGCGAGGAGATTGCAGCATCTCTCACCTAAAGGATGTAGAGTAAGTAGGTCCAATTATGTGAAAATTATTCTGGTCGTTTTTCAGAAAATCTCAAAGAAGAGAAAAATGCAATCTTGAAATGGAAGTTCCGTTTGAAGGATAACTTACTGTCCTTCACCAAGTTCCTGTCCGGACCCTGAGGTATTCGAAGAAAAACTTTCCTCTGACTTTTCGTTTTAAGTGGGCTCACCCACATTCAAACCATTTCTCTACCTCACAGATATACTGCTAATAACTCCATATTTGACGCGATTTAATATTTATTCCTAACAGAAAGCCGAAAGGCTATTTGGGCCGAGGCAGTCCCATGGGTCGCCCACCTTTTACCATTTTCAATTCTTTTTCCTTTCTCTCACGACATTAAGGGAAAGAACCAACTGCAATTCTAATCTTATTAAATTTTAGATATTGCTTTTCACTAGAAATGAACCTAAACCTAAACTACAAAACTACAGAAAGGTTTACAATGGCGTTTTTATAAGAACAATATACCCTAAAACACGTTGTAAATATAGGACGTTGTAAATATAGAAATCTGACTGAAGAAACAGATACTCGCTAATACTTTTTTTTAATATTCTTACAAAAAAAAATTAGATGTTACGCAGATGTTTGCTCAACGTTTGCAGATATCCTGCCGGACGCTCTGAAGACGGGCTGCTCCAAGTGCAGTGCGAAGCAGAAGGCAGGAGCCGAGAAGGTGATCAGGTTCTTGTTGGAGAGGAAACGAGCTGACTTCGACATCCTGGAAGAGAAGTACGACCCTAGTGGTATCTACCGCCACAAGTACTCTGCAGAGGCCAAAAAATATGGAATCAATGTTTAATGTGTTTATGGATACATGTTTTACTAATAATAAACTTCCTGTATCTGGATAAAGAATTTAATTAATAATATGACATGTTCTTCATGCATGTCCCATTCCTGCAAACTGTGTATCTTCGAGCCATATTCATGTTCAGTGACTAGGGGAACAATGGGAATTTTTGATTGCCTGCATTCCTTCTGCTTTTTGGTGGAACCGCCCTTCTAATACAATCTACAATGTTCGGTCACTGGGATTTGGCAAAATGCTAATTGTTACTTCATTTGGAAGCACCTAAATACAATTTTTTTTTTTTTTTTTTTTGACAATTCAGCTATTTTTGGATTTTGAGTCATGATGGTCAATTCTGAAAGCCACTTTCTCTCCACACATAGCAATTGGGTGGATTTTTAATTAAGAACAATTACCAGCATTTCCGTTTTGAGATCGATCGTATGGCTACTCGCTAGAAAAAGTAATTTTTCTTGTTGATCACTAAATATGATTATTTCATTTGATCCTAAATCGCCGCTGCTTATACCAAATATGCACTTCTGGTCACGGCACCTTTTCAGAAAAAGTACACTTTTAGATCTACTATGTGGACTGAAGAATCCTTCCAGTAAAGAGGTGTTTTAGATTCTGAGATTTAGATCTCCAAGTTTCGTACAGGTTCTGTTGGTATCTCCAATTTTACTCCGAAGTGGAGATCCGGCGACTTTCGTTTTTTGGTATTTTGTTTATTCTAGAAAGAATAATAGAAATAAAAAGAAAAGTTTATAACGATCTTAAATTTTTCACTGCCTTCTATAACTTTCGCTAACAAAATACTAATGGTTATAAGAAAAAAATTCTTGCTGTGATGACGTTATCCCTCCACTTTACTGACATTGCAATAAATATGTTGAATATATTCAAGTTACAGCATTAATAAATAATAATAAAAGTTGAAAATATGTATGACACTTCTGATCTATACTTTCTGCGTTTAAATAGATTTTTCGATGATATAACCTTTTTAGTAAACAGTATTCTACCAGTTGAAGGTTACTAGTGCTTTCTTTTTCTTTTTTTGCTAGATGTAATAACCTGACCACTACGCTAACTTGGGGACACGTATTTCAGTTGGCACAAATGGGTCAAGAGATAACCACCAAATAGTCTAAAAAGGTAATTGTCTACATTAGAACCTTCATGGTTCGTAGAAAAGTTCAATGAACAGTGTTTAGTTAAAGCTTAACATTGAGGTTAATACGAATTGCGGTGAACTAATAATTGTAGCCGCAGTGGAATCATTGTCTCCAGTTTCAAGAGGAAGGAAATTTTAGAGTCAAAGTGAGGTTAGAGCAACTATTTCCTTAGCAAATTTAAATAATAGTTTTAGAACCACAAATTTAGAATGAGGATACCGAGTTTAGATTCATGACCTTTGCTGAAAAAATAGAAAAATCTAAAAACTAAAAAATGAAATTCAAATTGGTGGTTGTAATTATGAATAAACCAACCCGGACCTATAAACTGAGTTTTAGTTTTACAATCAGTACGAAACACTAATAGCCAATCGACTAAAAATCGAAATAAGTATTCATTTGTAATCAATTCAACAATTAATAGCCGGCTATTAAGATTAATCTGCGGTAGACCCCAAGGTGCGCATTTCTTGACGTAGCGAGCTGCACTCCTCCTGCTTCTGCGATGACCTCATCGGGCTTCTGGCGGTTGAGTGGGGGCAGTGCAGTGCAATTCGCTTTTCTGTATATATACCGAGACAATCACCGACCATCGCAAGTTCAATCAGTGGTCACAATGTTCAGGACAGTAGCTTTCCTCACTCTATTGGTGGTAGGATGCGCCTGGGCGGCCAGCACCTACACCACCAAGTATGACAACATCGACCTGGACGAGATCTTAAATAATCCGAGAGTCTACAAGAAGTATTTTGACTGTCTTGCCTACAACACCAAGTGTACTCCGGACGGCAAAGAACTCAGAGGTAAGGCGTTCCCCGTACAGTATTACTGAAACTAAGATGCTGGCCAAATTCCACCTTAATGGGAAATGTGTCTGTCTTTGAGGTTATTTTCGAAAGCTTTTCCTTCAATTTTCTAGTAATCGGTTTCGAAAATGTTTATCAAACATTGAGACTGCTTCTCGGCTTTAATTTCTATAACTTTTATTTGAATCTTTTTCCCAGATTTTATTCGTTAAGTTTATTCGAAAACTGTCATGCTTTGTTCTATGAAGTGCACATTTAATCGTCTATTCAATATCTAAGAACATTAAAAGATTTTGCGAACGATTGCTGTGTTGAGCCAAAACTCTAACCTCGAGAAGCTGCGGTTTTGGCGAAACGATGTTTTAAGAAAATTGTAAATGCTGGTCCAATACAACACTTGGCCAGTAGACAAATTTAGTAAAAAAACTGCCAAAAACTGTGTACGAACTGTTTGCAAATGTATATTTAAAACATGTTTAAACCAAACTCTCACGTTTTTCTTTGTCCTCGAAGGAAGTCATAAAATCGGAAGTCGATACATTCGCATCTATCACAAGCTTCACTCTATGCAGGCACACCCACAATATGAGTGCCCACCCACCCTCTCTACCAAAACTATTCTCGATCTAGTAATCGAATTTTTCTGGAGAAATATTACATATCGATCTACAGCTGAGCTTTGAATATTTCAAGTTCAAAGAACAGCTGTTGAGCCGTTTTAACCTTAAAAAAAATTCAAAAATCTCTAACGTTAAGTTCTGCTTCCGGTAAAGATATTTCGGCCCCATGTCAAATTCGGAAAGTGGGCCACAAATTTGATTTCTATTAATACTAAATACTAGTTACAGTAGTTAATACTAAGTGACGATAGATTAATGCCTGGCGCTTGAGCGATCCTATCCTCCCACCGGAATTGAGTGAATTAACTCGTAGATAGATTACACAGTAAAAGAAATAAACCTGTGTGTGTTCAGGGAGATTGCCAAGTTTGAAGGGAACTCTTTTAGAAAGAAACTGGATTATATGTGCAGGGAGACTTGGGGGTTCCGGACCAAGTCATAGGGTTGGAAATGGCTGTAATCTTAACAGGAGGAAAAGTGAATTCTAGCTTCCTTCACAGTGTGCTTTAATTTTGTTTAACTAATTGCAGAAGTGCTGCCTGATGCGCTGAAGACCGGGTGTTCCAAGTGCAACGAGAAACAGAAGGCTGGTGCCGAGAAGGTCATCAAGTTCTTGCTGGAGAAGAGGCGCGCCGACTTCAACATTCTGGAGGAGAAGTACGACCCCAGCGGCACCTACCGCAAGAAGTACTCAGCCGAGGCCAAGAAACATGGAATCAATGTTTAAAAAATCACGTTCTCTGTTAATTATTTCATTGTATAAAAACGTTTGTATTTAAATAAATATTGTAGATATTATGTAATGAGCGAGCTAGTGTCAGTTTATTTATTGAAATGCTCCAGATCTGGTTTGCAATTGGGACGCCTAGAGAGTACAGCGGCAGCAATAAGGTCGGCCGAGCTCATATCTATTTTCCAGATGCTTGAACCATTTCAAATCCTAAAGTTTTATTTCTGAAGGCGAAAGGCTCGTATAATTGGAATAACAAATGACTAGGGTAAACAAAGTTGCCCTCAGAGTTCTGAGGCCACCACTTCCAGCAGGTTATTAACTTTGTTGGTCCAGTGCATCCTCCAAGAAGGTACTGGACTGCAATAACCACATCTGCTCAGTATCATGGCTCTGAGATATTTACTTCAAACGATAACTTTTCTTCACCTCGCGGGACCTTGGATATCATTCCTTTTACACTTAACTGTTTCTTTTCTGGTACATTGAACGGTACTTCTGAAATTGAAACAATAATTTGGAACTGATGAATACACTTCAATTTAGTCAAGTACATTAAAAAAAAAAAAAAAGTGAATCTAAGGTATCTGAGCAGGGTTTTGAGTGAGTTAAAAATAGAGACAATAAGAAGCCGAAAACAGAATCACAGGTTTGAAACTTCGGAATCTGCCGTCTTCTTTCTGAACATAAACGTTCCTCTAGTTCTTCACAGAATGACCGTAATTGTCAATAATGTTAAATTGGACAGTCTTTCTATATTTCGTTTTTTTAATTACAGTTCTTTCTTCGAAAAACACTGCTGATCCCATTCCAATACATTGGAATTTATAAGCTTTCAAAAGAATCATACAGTTCAGCAGGGTGGCAAATTGAAATTATCGTACATGTTAGCAATGATCTGGCTGGCAGTGGCGCATCTTCTAGACTGAGGTACCTCAGATATTCTTCGAAACAAACCGTTTTTGTGCGGTACTCAATATAGAAAGGCAGGTTTTGCAATATGGAAGTCTAAACAGAATTTAGAAGCAATTGCTGACATCGTAAGCGCCACATCGGAACTTCCCTCAGTACGAACACTCTACTTTCTCTTACATCCTAAACTCTTAAGTATTCTTGTCAGAGGAGGGAAAAGGTCACTTACGATCAGCTTGATTGCGATTCAATCACTAGCTGGCGATGTACTCCTTTAACATATGACTTGGGTTAGTACTTCGTTCTCTAAAAGCCACTCTGTTTTGTTTCCTTCACCAGTGAATTTCTAATTTTGATATTTCACTCAATCATTCAATTATAAGAATTCTTCATCAATAGAACAAATTTTCAAAGAGTTCTGAGATTAAGCAAGATTTTGCTACACAAATTTGCTAATTGAAATGTAACCTAAAATCGTTAAATTTCAACTTCCACTAAGGTATACTACTGCACAGATACAAACTTATCGTTTTAATCTAAACAGTTTTGTTTTATGAATTATTTTTATTTTGATAGGATATTGTGGATAAATATTCTCTTCTTATTTCTGGCTTTTTATATAATTTTAACAATTAATTTTGCCTAAAAATTGCTAAGCTTTTTAACAAAACTTTTCTGATTATTATACTTCTTTTTGAATAAAACAAAAAGAAAGTTTGAGAGGTTACTAATCCACTTTTAATTTCGTATAACAAGAAAACATTTCCTAGACTGACGTGTATCTAAGTTCCATTTCCTTTTATTTGTTAAAAAATCTTTTTAAATGTTTTAAGTAAAGTAAAAATTGGTTGTTCCAGAAGTAAAAACTGAATTACGTCAATATAAATGGATTACAAGCCCAATCAACTACTTGGAAATTTCAAAACTACATGAAGTGAGGCCGAAAGAACCTGAATCAGCTTAAGTTCTTTCTGACAAATCTGAAAGTGCGCTTTGATTGTCTTACAGTGCATAGGCGGGCTGGATATGTTTTTAAGTTTAGTTTTAAGTAAATTTATAAACTGCTTCAAGAGAAATTCAAGTTTTCAAACTCACGGCACTTTCAGACAAACACATATTTCTCGAGAAAATTCTTTTTCTAACAGTGTTCCCATTGAAGGCAAAAAATAGCCGACATTAATTGGTCAATTCCAATTTGTTGTTTTGCTTCCAGCCTTCAGAAGAAGTAATTTAAATCAAACAAGCACGTTTGAAAAAAACGTGACGAAATTTGTGACCTTGTTTGACATCGGAAACTTTATCTTTGTGGATGGAAACGTCCATGCTATGGTGTTTCAGTTCTACGAAATGCAAATGTTGTACAAACCGGGTCGGAAGAACAAGTTCAAGGCGACTGTCAGTTCTGAGACTATAAAAATAGAGACAAGTTGGCACCGGTCCTTCGCCAGGAGGACAGGTCCTTCCCTCATACGCAAACATTGGCGACGTAAAGAATTAATTAATAAGATTGTTTGTCTAATGTCTATTAGTAAAATAAGTTGTTAGATCAATCGACAACTTTACAGCGCACACCTCACTCAAAACAATTACTGGAATTAATGCATGATCACCTTGCAACACGCCCACAGACAATGAATATATTAATATGTTTATGTATTTAATAAAGTGGCGCTTGTAGGAAAATTTGCAGTTAACAGTGCGTCACAGCGATTCATGGGAAATGACGCAGTTCGAAAAGCTAGAATCCTGGCATTTGCGGGACTCAGAGCAAACTTGAAATGCGGGGCCCCTCCACAATCAACTACTTTTAATTTTTCACTTATTACCTTCTATTACTTTTCAAAGAAAATGCATTTACTAAGAAAATGTGGTACAGTGATGCGAGTTGATAAATTCCGGCTCGACCAGTCAGTCCACTTCCTCTTACAGCAGTTTCAAGGTTACTTCAAACTTGGAATTTGTACCAAAAAAGTTCATTGTTATAAATAGATTCTATTGAAGGCAGTTTAAGACTCACAGCTTCCGCAGTTGTTTACTACTTACGACTAACTCACTGAGACTAACTTTTTAGGAGCCGAAAGACATCTTCAGTCTTACTAAGTGGCACATTAATGGGTCCATTATTAATCAATACTGTTGTTGAGTACAGAAAACAATGGAATATAAACGTTGAAATGTCTATTGTGTTTATTCTATTACTTTCCTTGTATGTGTAACCGTCTTTTTATAACCTCTACACCACAACTGTCTCTTCAAATCGTAGATTTAAATAAACAACAAGTTTATTTACAGATAGGTAACTTAGCAATTTAGTACTATATGCTTATCTAGAGGATGGCAAATGGTACCCTTTTTTTAAAAAAATATTAAATAAATAAATTATTGTAATAATTACATAGATCTGGTAAGTAAAACCCAGAATGCAATGGGTGCAGTTTTATGTTATGTTCATATTGTTTTCTGTAAGGATTAATATGTTTGGGGTTATGGTTAAATACAGATAACACTCAACTTTGACTCAACATAAATAACATTTAATGTTCGAAATCAGAAGGCTTAAACATGCAATCGACTAAGTATCATTCTTAAGTGAAAACAGCCGAAACAATCAATTAACAATAAAAACGCGAGCGAGCTTGCACGAAGCACAAAGAGAGCGTTCAAATGGTCTCTTTTTTTGGGTGGTATATCCTTTCCTTGCCAGCGCGGGCAGCGTAAAATATCTGCGTAGTGGGGCACATCAAATGAAAGCCGTGCTCAAGCCGAGTAATTGATGATGAACTTAAAAAATACTAACAAGAATCAGTTAATTAGGTTAAAAAATAAATTCTGGAACAATGTTTACACGAATAGTTTTTCCAACAACCAGATGTACATACATATGATGAATCAAATGTTAGGTACTAGTCGATTGGTGCACCTTCTACATTACTTTTCAAACAGAATGTTAAGGAAATTAGTGTACGCTTTGGACATATTTTCTCTTTTACAGAATTTATATTTATACTTTGGACATATTTTCTCTCTTTATAAATGTTGGGATATCGAGAGTATTTTGAGGCTGAATTAGGCCGGATGTTTCTATTGATGCCCTATGATTGTTGACACCTAAGCAGACTACATTTGATGTTAAAGTCATAGATTTTCCGGAATCTTAAACTGAATTCATTTTTTTTTTAATTTTTCAAATTAAATAAATAAATATTCATAAAATATTATCATTTTAACTTTAGTATTAATCGATAAAGCTGGTTCCAGAAAATTTCAAAACTTACAAAACTCTATTCTGTAAAATTGCATTTCCATTTCCCAGACTTTCTTTACGTTTGAAATAAGCTATGCTTTCATTATAACTTTATAATCTTATTGTGTAGGCGGCAGAAGTGAAGAAACTTCGGGAAAGATACATATTTTAAAAGAATGCTTAGAGTTGTTATCCCAAAAGAACTCTTCTAAAACCATTTTTTGGGAAAAGGTTTCTAATATAAGAGGAAGGTATTCTTAGTTAAATAGGATTTTGGTAAAAGGAAATTGATAATAGTCATTGGGTATTTTTAACTAATACCAAGTTGGTGGGAAGAAGATGTAGGGGTTCAAAGGGTAGGTAAATTGGGTATAAGAGTGGAAGACAGAAGAAGTACTTATTTTCTCCAGTACACTGACCCTTCCACAACCATCACCTTTGGGTACCTAGTGGGCTCAAAGTGGAACAGAAGAAATGAAGTTGCGATTACACGATTTCCTCTTCAGAGAAGTAAGAGGAAATGGTCTGCTATTACATTACTCTTCTAAAGTGCGGTAAAAGAAATTACAGTGTTTCCTCTTGGAAGAAAAAAAGAGTAAGTGAACTGGGGGATTACAGGACTTCCCAATTGGAGAAAGAGCATCGCGATTACTCTCCCTTAAAAGTAGTTTTTCGTTCACAGTTTTAACTAATACTCGATTTTATTGAAACACAAACATAAAAATTGGCAACCTTAAACAACACCAAACAAATTACTAGCTAATTTTAAAGGCACGCATGCCCTGCGGAATTATATTTTCTGCACAGACTAGGAGCGCGCCATGTTCTTGCTTTGTCCATCTACCTGGCAAACCATCCTCAGCCTCTCTCACTCTCTTGAAGATCTTTTACTCCTAATTTAAGGAGGTTTGATTATTGTGTTTCTTGCGACTGTGGAGCTAGCATAATTATTTAATTTAAGGTGAGCGTAATATTTGATTCAGCGCATGTACACTAATAAATAAGAATTAGCTTAGCTACTCGGGGAAATCCTTGTGCGTTATTGCACTGCATCTGAGTGTGGGTGACCTCTGGGCGCTGCAGAGGAAGGCCGATCAGTGGAGGGGTATGCAACCTTCTATAAATAGTGAGCCATACCTGGGCACCGGAAATTAGTGCGATCAACTCGACAACATGTTCAGAACAACAATCTTCCTTACTCTATTGGTGGTAGGATGCGCCTGGGCGGCCAGCACCTACACCACCAAGTACGACAACATCGACCTGGACGAGATCTTGAACAATCCGAGAGTCTACAAGAAATACTTCGACTGCCTTGCTCACGACGCCAAGTGTACTCCAGATGGCAAGGAGCTCAGAGGTGAGATTGTTTACGACAATCTAGTGGAAAGTTTGTGAATTAAGAACTCCTAATAATACCGATTTTCTTTTCTGTAAAAAGTCTTAGTTTTAATGAAATCATATTTGGCAATGTCGTTGATTTCAGCCATCGCAGCAGGTCTGGGAGATTGAGAAAAGTGTGTACAGTTATACCGGATAAATTCTTTGCCACCCCTCTTTGGACAGGGCTTGACGAACAATTGAAAATTTTGTTGCTATATGCGAGGCAGGTTATGTTGCTATATGCGAGGCAGGTTATGTTGCTATATGCTGCCAAGTTTGTTTACAGTAATGTTCTTAGTCCACCTTTTGTGGCCAGGACTGATGTGAGACTTGATACCATCTTTCTAACGGACGGACTCTCCTCCAACTCGCGAAGTTTCTACTCAGTCAGATGGGCAGTGAATGGTGCGGGTTGCCAAGTGGAAAAGTAAAAGGAAAATTCCATATCCGTTTTGTTTAATCCCATCGAACATGAATAACATGAATAGAAGTCCATCATTTCTTTCAGAACAATCACCAAGAGTTAGTGAAGTTAAACACTTTTAGTACTGAAAACGTCTTTTTCCGTTAAAAATACAAAACTAGAAAATCTATGCGATTGATTCTGCTCAGTAATAGGTAAGAGTGGAAAAAGCCGCTTCAAGGAAAGTACTTCCTGTTTCCTTGCCACTTTTTCGGAAAACGTTTTACTAAAATCGAAGAAAATGTTTTTACCATCATTTGCCAGGAGGACGGACTGTACCTTTAGAGAAGTTTCCACTTGTGCACGAATCCCACTAAAATAGGTCCGCCATTTTTCTTTAAACTTAGAAAGCTCATGTCGAGCTACAAATTTTTATTGAAACGTTTTCTCTAAGGAAAATGCAGATCCGGGGGGAGAAGTTATTACATCTGTAAGTACTGCAATAAGAATAAATCGTATAAGTGTTCGACCAGATATTTCAGACTCAGAGGACCTGAAACCTATGATTTCTGTGAGAGACCAATATATCGCAAAGGTCACACGATTGAAATACTTCCTCTTATAAGTGTTAAGAAAAATTGAAATTTAAATCAGAATTAGAGATTTTATAAATACTATTAGGTTTTCTAATGTTGGTAAAACATTTTTAGACATCCTGCCTGACGCGCTGAAGACCGGATGTTCCAAGTGCAACGAGAAGCAGAAGATGGGCGCTGAAAAGGTGTTCAAGTTCTTGCTGGAGAACAAACGGGCTGATTTCGACATTCTGGAAGGGAAGTTTGATCCCAGTGGTATATACCGCAAGAAGTATGCCGCCGAGGCTAAGAAGCACGGAATCAATGTCTAACCTCATTGCTTATTATTTGTCTTTCAGTTATTTATCCTTAATTTATTTAATAAATTTGTTTTATTAAAATATTGCCTCCTTAAGATGCCCCAGAGGAAACGCAGAAAACTTGCAATACGATTTTCTATAAACTGGATATTCCAGCAATAATGTTTAATGGCCATGGATGTTTAAATGATACAGAACAGTGGATTGCTCAGAAAAGTCAAGGCTTGAGGTTGTAGTTCGTAGGAATCTTCAAGAAATCAATTTTCTTAGCTAACTTTTAATTGGGTCGGCATTGAATCAATGAAAACTGAACTTTAAAAAAAAATCATTGGCAACATTTTCAAAAAAATAGGTACACGAAAACTATAAATAAGTTTTCATGGTTCATTTTGATTCTTTAAAACTATTCATGAACTAAAAAGATTGCTTATTTCAATTAGCAGCCATCGCAATCCGGTAGAAGATCGCCAGACATGGGCGTGGTGAAGCCATGAAAGTTCTATCTTCTGATTGCATAATCCAACCGCCCACACTTCATACCTTTGCCCTCTGCATTCTGATTGTTCAATTGTTTATCACTAATTATTTCATAGAAAAATGTAGTTTAGATTCTATTACTAATTTTTCTCCCGAAGGTATTTGTTAAATTATCAGAATATGCAATAAAAATGTCGTGTAAAAATATCGATTTAAATTTGATCATATACATTTATTTACTTGTTTAGGTTTAAGAATTATTAAGTAGAATTGTACGATTTTAGGGAAAAGAAAGGAAAGTAAGATCTGCACTGATGTGGGTCAGGAAAAGCCAGTCCGCCAACTTGTCATGTTAATATGGGGTATTGCCTTTTACTGAACGATTGAACCTCATATATTATTGAATAAACATAAAATTGAGTAGGTGATTGGTTAATTCAATGCCAGATAATATCGAATTAGAAAAATAATATTGATTTGGATGGTAACATTGTGGGGTATAACATCCTACTTTCTTCAGCAAAGCTGTTTGAGTAGAAACTTTAATTCTGATCTTTCCTAAGTTCCGTTAAATTAAAAGAGATATTAAGCTTAATGGAGGCACTGTTAATGAAAGAAGAAAAATTCCTATATATTCTTCCTCCTAAGAATTGAGGAAGATCCTTCTCATGAGCGTCTTCTGAAGAGAAAAGTTGTCCATTGGCCGGAAGCAGCTCATCGTGCCTGCACATTCACATCAATCCGGCCGAGGAGGACTGCCACCTCCAGGCTGACCAATATGATGAATTATTTGTCAGGATAACGCACACATTGTCCGAATAGGTGGATCCTTTTTCTCCAGCGGAGAGTTACCTCCGCCATTTTTCAATGGTGCCTTAGGCACATGTACACGAGATGCCGCTTCTATTTGTAAGTTTGGAGAAAAAGATCAATATTCCAAAGATGAGGTGATATGAATAGACACTTGACATTATTTGTTCCGTGATACAACTCAGGACAATCCAAGATCCATCGTAAAAGTTAGTGAACAGAAAAATAAACAATTTATCATTTAGAAGTAATGCAAGCTTACTATGTTCTCTTTGAAGCTCCCTTATTTATCAGAGATTTTCTATTGGTCTATTGATTCTGGGCCAAAAACAAAAATTCTCCGCTGAAGAAATGGTTGTCATTGATAAAACTATAAAAGAGGCTTATTAAGGAAAAAGGTTGTGGCGCCAACGCAACAGGTTTATAACCAGACATCAACCTTTTTAGTTACTGTTAAAGTTTTTTCCTTGTTTACTTGTGTTTTTATAAAGTTAATGTATTCTTTGTGTTTTTAAATAAATAAACCAATTTTGTTTGGGGTACTCTGGTAACTCCTAATAATTGTGCTTCACCTTCTTAATCAAAATATTGAGTGGTAGCTCCAACTGGATAAATCCCACCAAAAGGTATTCATTTCTGAATGAAAAAAGTAAAAGTCCAATGTTGTTGATATGATGTAGCAATCACTTTTCTACAGTTCGGACGCAGGTTGTTTATAATCGCAGAGTTCCAGGTCATTTGAATTTGGTTGTATTTTCTGTTGATACACTTCTACGATAATATATTTACTTCAAAACTTTGACTAAATGGTTATTATGTTCATTATTATTAATATTAATATGTTTATTTAAATGATATGTTATAATAAATAACAGGAAATATCAAGGTTGAATGTACGCATTCGGCTTCAAGTGGGCAATTTTTCTGGCATCCTGTTTACATTCTTCTCACATGGAACTCTTTTCAGTGGATAAACTAAAAGAAAATATAGCTTCATTATACAGATTTTTAACCATGTGGAGGACTTAGAAGCAGAGTTTGAGGACAAAATAAGGATAAAGAAGGAATGTAGTCGTGAAGGACCATTGTAAAAGACATTGCGTCTTCCAAATGCTACAGGAAAGTGAATCTTACTTTCCGGCGACGATTAACTGCTCTGACACTAAACGTCCGTCACATGCTATCAGTAAAGAAGACCGTTCTTTCAGAAATCTGCGGTATAATAACTACTATGGCACTGGACCGGTTAAATGGGATAAGAATAAATGTAGGAAAATGATGTTTCACATCTACGTTGGCTTTATACAAGCAATAGAGCATGGATAAACTGGTTTGCAATAATAATTTATTGTTATTTCCTCACCAATCCAAATGTTACTTCTTTATTCTCTTTCCTCACCTCTAAACTTGTTTAAAATTGTCAGTTCCTCTCTCTAGCGAGGAAGCTATCGACGTCCTTGAATACAAGCGTCTGTGTATCTTCTGGTCAAGTAGGTGAACTAAGTGATGAACGCCAGCACTATATGACGTAGAGAGCGCGGCAATATGTTTCTATGCTGTTAAGATATATGTTAGTAGTGAACTTAGAATACTAAAAGAATTGAAACTGGCAAGCGAAACTTCTGGAATGTGCCCACCATACGCCTTGGGCCAAAACTGCACCAGTGGAGTCAGTGTAGTAGCCACAACAGCCATCTAATGGTTGGTGCACTAACTTCAACATTCACAGCTAGCCGCTGGATTGCTCTGCTAGTTCTGCTCCAGAAAAGGCGATCAACTATCTTACTTGTAAGTTGAGACACGAAGGTTAGTGAAGGTTACAGGATTCTGTAGCCGGCTTTGTCGTCTTGTAAATTTTCATCAGACGTTCTTAGTGCATAAGTTTGACAGATATCTAGGTTTTATTATAATTTATTTATTTCGACATCTTATTTTTATAATTGCAAACAAAGGAATTAAAGCCAAATGGTTGACAGTTTGTTTAGTAAATAGGCAACGTCAAGTTTTAATTGGCAGCTCCTCTAAACTTTACTGAACTTAAAGAAACATGGTCAGTGGACAAACTAAAGTTTGTTAGGACATGCGCATTTACAGCTTCAAATATTTACTGAGCTTTAACAAAAGCTACCTCTTTACATTTTCATCGACTACCCTCTACCGGATGTACCACTGAATATGTCTTTCAACATTGATGACGTTTTCTCAAAAACCATTTCCGGCGATTTTCTTTAAACTAAAGTTGCGGAATGGTGGGGTTTCTCTCTAGCTCATTTTGTTGTAAATACGGTTTTACAAAATTAAAATTAAATATTTTTCTGGTTTTCACGTAATTCTATGAAGTTTTTAATATTTTTGTTCAATAACATTATAAAGATTAAATGCTCAGAACTCCAAATTAAAAAAAAACAAAACAAAATCAAAAGACATTTAGAACAAACACAAGTACGACCAGCCGGCCTGTTCGAGGTGATCTTCTGCTAGGAAATTGCATAATTATAGAGGAACAATCTTATGGAAGTAAGGTTAGCTGGTTTCCTGCCGTTTGAGATAATTTATGCACCTTAGACCGGATGGGACCTGCTTCTGTTTCTCATTCGATCTCTTTACTTCCTCTCTGCTTTGGGGCTGCATCAATCATCTCATTATTTACCTTTTGCTCACTCCTTCCTTCAGCTTCCAACCGGAAATATAACTTTTGAAGAACCCGATTTAGAAAAGGTTTCTAAAAGACAAGCTAGTGCATGTAAACCTCCAATACTGGAAATTTGTGAACGCTTAAATGTGTAGAATTCGTTTTGGTATCGAAAATAAGGTATCGCCTAAAATTCGCCGGAAGCACGATTGCCCTAGACTTTATGGAACTGTAGACAAAATTTCCACTAGACTAAATAGATTTACCACTTTTTCAGTTTTTCTCTGCAATGGCGTCAAAGTTTTTCATTAAACTTTGTACTAATGGTTACTGAAACGAGTTATCTGTAACATTTTCCTGAAATGTGTCAGCAAAATTCCGAAAAGCGAAAAAATTCCGAAAACCGGAAGTAATGAGATTTTCTCGAATATTTCTGTAAAGTTAGCGAGCACACACACACACACAGATAGCTTAATTTAATAATTTTCTTCGGAAAATCCGGGAAAGTCATGTGGAAGAAGGGTGGGAGTGGGTGTCACAGTAAGTCGTTATTACATTGTAATTGGCGGTCTTAGGCAGTGCATGAAGTCGTCAGAATGAAACAGGATTCTAGGATCAGGAGGAGGAAGGAAGTCAGAGAAAGTCGGGAGAGTGTGACCGCCAGATTTTCTGTTGTTTGCAACAGATACTCAAAACGTTTGTGTTCAGTTACGTTAAACTCAAGTATAGTTGATGTAATTTACATTCAAAACTAAATCTAAAATATCTAACACAGGGATGGCGAACCTTTTCGGACGTTTTGTTCATTTTTTTTTTTAATAAACTAGCTCTTGGGTCACTAATGCCAATTTGCACAAGAGATAAGTTTAAAAATTTTAAAGTCTCTCTTTTTACAAACGTAACTGAACAAAACCTTACAAAAGTGTGTTTTATCTGAAGAAAAATCTAAATATGGTTATTTGCTTTGGGTTGTCGATTTTTTTTACAAACAAAATATGAGTAAAATTATACACTTTATTTGTTATTTTTGTAAACAATTTTACTTTATTTCAAATACTACAAAAGCATTTGTCGTCATTGGCGTTTTAGAACTGTAATGATCAAACTAAAGGTTATAGATAGCGTTTAAATTGCTTTTGTGTCAATGCGTGATTGAAAAAAAAAAAAAAGATAGAATATAAATTATCCACACAATTAGAAAATCTAAATCTTCCCCGCGTAAACAAACAAATGGTTGCCTAGCCATTGTGGGTCAGTGGAAAAGCTTGCGCGGGTCCTAGGGTTCGCCATCACTGATTTAACATAATGTTTGAATCCAAATTAAACCATTTGGTTTGGAATAGGCAAACAAAATCGAAAAGTCACTTCCGGTGGACTAATATTCGTTCGACTTGGAATTTTAGACATACCGTACTTATCAAAAAATATCCCCAGGGCAATATACTGAAGTGGCACTTTAGAGAACAGCCTAAATTCACCCCGCCTAAATTAAAAGTGAACCAGCTGCTGAACACAGAATTATCCTTCATCGAATTTCCTACGAAAGAACTTCACCGTAGAAGTTGTAGATTTAGTGTATGTTGGTAACCGTGGAACTAATTTCAATAAAGTCGTAGAGGCCGGTAGCGAGGATCTCTTAAAGCAAAACAAAACATTTCCGTAGAAATGGCGCTTTCGGCAAGTCGATTTCCTTCAAATTTGTATATTTAGTTCCATAAATAATTCTTAATAAAATAGGCGGCAAGACAGTATAATGCTGCAGCACATTGGCGCTCTAGATGGAAACCTAACTGAATTTAACGCCCTTAATCCATAATTATTTCAACTGAAAATTCTACATCTTCGCGTAAACAATTAGCACAGGAAGTTTAAGTGAAGTCCTACGCGCGCTTTTTTGAGAATCTTGAAACAAAAAAACTGAAAAATATATTCAGTAAAGTGATATTTGCGGGAATCCATTTTGGCTGAATCCCTTCCCTCTTGAGCAAAGTTTGAAGTTTGAACTTGCCACGTGCAATCTAATTCTAAAATGAACATATAATTGATGGGAATACAAGTCTTCGAGATTTGCAGCAAAGGTGCACTCCAGACTGCACTGCTGTTGGATTTAATCAACTTGGCAGTAATGAGTCCAATTTATTTTAAAAAGCTTGATAGACAGCCAGATGGGTAAAGAGGGGGATCCTGTGGTCACCGGTTGGTTTCTGCGGGTGCCGCCTAGTCATGCAGATTAATGTCTGCTAATTACTTTCTGTAGACTTGAGTAGCTTTTTTCCTCATCTTTTTTTTTTTATGATGATCGGTCAAAGTCCGTGTGACGCCCGAGTAAACAGTGACGTCATTGAAATTCCCGCAGCCCTGGGGGTACAAAGATTGCTTATAAATAGAGTCGACTGGACCTGTAGTGGCACAGTCAACTGAAAGAGCCTTGAGCTGAAACAGAATGCAAGGACTGGCACTAGTGCTGTTGTGCACTGTAGCCGCGACTCTGGCGGCCAACACCTACACCACCAAGTTCGATAACATCGACGTCGATGCGGTGCTGAGGAACGAGCGCGTCTACAAGACTTATATCAACTGTTTAACCAACAAGGGCAAATGTTCGCCGGAAGGCCGCGAACTTAAAGGTAACTTAGATTTTTTTTTAAGTTTCTTCCGTTTTTGCAGTTCGTTCAAGTCCCAGTGACATGCAGAAACATCATACCTAGAAGCACCAATCAGTCCTATTTAGATGCGCCTTTCTTAAGCTGAAACTGTTTCACCCACTGAGGTCGGTCTCTCTCTGCTGAAAGTTACGAAAACTTTACCCGGGTAGAGAAGTTTCCTCACTTCAACAACCCTACGATTTACAAATCCAGATCAACAAAAAGAGCTTTGCTTTAGCGCGCTTTTTGAGATAAAACAAAATCTGGCCTTAACTCACCCACGATTTTCTCGCACGTTCCTTTTGAAAGCTGAAATTTATAAGTTCAAGTTCAGAATTTTGGTTGTGGTTTTAATAATTATCATTTTACGAAAAATAAGTCGTTATATTACACGGAAATGGCTTTCAGAACTACCCTTCCGCCCTAATCTAATTTTCGCAGTGAAATTATCCAAATAAAAGGTGTAGACACTATCTGCATGCATTAAGTGCACTATTTGCAAAAGATCGTAGCAATCGTTTTCAAGAAACTGTCAAAACTAGAAAAATCAATTGTTGGACCTTTCCAGCTTTGTCGGTTGGCCGATTTTGACTCCTGGATTGCACTAAGCCAAACAGACAGACCGACTTACAGACACTTCTATGAACCTCGAAACAGATATTGCCAGGGAAAATCGAATTGGTAAATCTGCAGTGGTAACAGGAAGATAGTATATCCGGTTTTAGTTTTAGAAGAAAACCTCTTTGAATTTGGCGAATTTGCTTCATTATTTTTCAGTTTTCCACTTAGAACGACACCAGCGGATGTGCTGAGCTGTAACAATTTCCCTAAGTAGTGGCTGATCCGAGTTCCCAAGGGAGTATTGGTCAAGCAGTCTACCAACTGAATTTAAGAGAAATTTGTCACAAACATTTTAGAACCGGGAGCGAGTGAGATATGACACGTTTCATCTTAAATTTTCAATCTTTACTTTTTAGAACGCCAATAATTTAGCAACGAATCCCTGCAGTCCATTAAATTTACAATATTGGAACAATTATCTTTGTTTACGAAACTGGTGACACCAATTTAAGTTCTTACATGTTGCAATAATTTGATTGCAACCTTGAGGCAAGAATGCACACAATCTCCGGGCTTGTTGACCTAGAGCAGAACTGGACACGTTGATCTTGCTTCCTGCAATCCACTTTTACTTTTCCCTCTCTCCTAGGAAGCAGAATTTTATGATGGCAGCGACCAATTGTCTGTGCTATGTTCACGCAGGAAGTAGTTACAGCATCATGGCCACCCTTAACCTTTTCAACTTTTGGATGATTATATCTTCTCAACCCTTTTAACAGACCTTCCTCAATAATGCAACCTTCACATTCTCAAAATTGATTCTATTTTTTTGGCTGGTGAAGGTTGCAACATTCAGGAAGGTCTCCAAAGAGAATTTAATCTCCCCAAAACGAGGACGATTTAATTTAACGAAAATATCCTATTCTCTATATGATACATGTAAAACAATGTATTTATAGAATGTGCTATGTACGTGGCCACTTACCTAAGAACAATAATAGCAGGAAGTTCCGATGGTTTACTTAGTTGGCAGATCTTAATAGGATCTGACCGCAATTTAGGGAAGGAAATCCCTATGTGATTCTGATGGTGTGGATTTTCTCGGTAAAGGCTCCATTGTTTCCTCTTTAAAGTAGATAAACTTACTGTAAACATGTTGAACTGCAATCGATCTCAAGGTTAATGAATTTCCGAGCTTGAAGAAAAGGCACCAACGGAAATTCGAATCTCCAGAACGATATCCTCTAATAATACAAAGACCATCGTTTCTGTTAGAAGTCCTTTCTCGAAACTGTTTGAGGGGACCTAGAACGATACCCATCGTCCTTTGATTATAACTCCATTGAACCATATTTAATATGTACATAATTCAAAAATGGCAGAAAACCTTTGCAATTGAATTCAAAGAAAATCGAGTTAGAGTTCTCAGCAGAACGAGTGCCATGGATCAACCTGGAATGTATGGAATGCATGAATATCTCAATAGCATAACAAATTCTAGTCACGCTGAGTATAGTGACTGTTTTATCGGTTTCGCTGGTTTTTGACTGAGTTGTTGTATGTTCACAGACAAACTGCCGGACGCCCTGAAGACAGCCTGTGCCCGATGTTCTCCTAAACAGAAACAAGGACTTGAAAAAGTTCTCAAGTTCCTGATGAACTCCAAGCCGAATGACTTTAAGGAACTGGAAAGGATCTACGACCCGCAAGGAGAGTACAGGAAGAAGTACGCCAACTTGGCAAAGAAGAAGGGCATCCGCCTTTAAGCACATGTGATTCCCCTGCTCCATGTATTTATTGTAAATAGCCACTTACCCAATAAATATTGTAAACTAAGTTAGTTGTAAACATACTGGTTGTATTTATTTGTGATCCTATACCCGTCCTGCAACATATTAGCGTACTGAACACTGTAACAAAAGCAACTCTACATCCTACCGCCTTCCAACAACATCAGCGAATTGGCGTCAGTCAAGGTTGCAACAATGGCAGTTTGTAGACAATTTGAGAGATCCATCCACTTTTTGAACTCTTTGAATTCAAAAACAAGCTGTCTGCAGAAATTCGTCCGTTAGGTAAATTTGGGTTCAACGAGAAGAACAACAAAAGAAAAAAAGTGGAGAACAAAAGTTTTATGCCAGGAATGGAGTAGACTGTGCACGTTGGTTTGGATTCTCGTATGGTTGGTATGTGGTATTAACAGTGATAGGTTGATCGACGGTATGGTTTTTAATTAAATTTCATGTCATCAATATCTGTTGTAAAAGCACGACAGTCATGGAAGCTGGACGCACAAATAGACGAAGCCATTGCAGGTTGATCCTGAGACCAAGTAATACAAAGTTCATTATTAGCCGCAAGCATAAGTTGCATAAGTCAATGCCGGGCAATCATCTGGATGATTCCAAGACCTTTTGACGAGTGATTGCAGATTGAGCAAAAACACGCTTCGCAACGACTGGCCTGTCCAATGTTGACAGGGAAAGGAAGAAACGAACTACAAACATAGTGTATATATCCTGTGAGTGTAGTGGGCACTTTTGGCTGAGAGTTTTGAGAGAAGAAATATGTCCATTCTTCCACGAATAACTTAACATTAGATGACGGCTGTACGGTGCTCGGGTATGTAGTTCGAGACCGGTTTTAAGCCCTCGCAAAGGAGCCGTTCAGAGGTTGACAGCGTTTATGGTTCTGTATGCATAATTCGGGTCCAACATTAAAATCGCAGTGCAAACGTACGCGAACAAAAATTGGCTTTTGTCAAAGAGACGCGAAATATAATTTTCAATTCCTTTAACGTAAAATTAACTATATTTAATAAAATGAACCCTTTGGAGCTCTCTTCATTCCCTTTCTAAAGTAGCAGACTTTTCCAATTGATTTCCACAAGTTGATGAAGTCGCCAACTCACTTTTATACCCAATATAATTCAATTTAATAAATATAAATAAATGAAAGTAATAACACTTCCACTTTGAGCACACAAATAGAATTGTGTATTTCCTCGTAAACAGTGTGAACTGACGCTCTTAGATCTGATCAAGTCGTACTGACTTGTATAAGTCCAACAGTGTTGCCGATGGGGTAAATCAGAATTACCCTCTCCACTAGGTTCAATTACCCGTTTTTACCCGATACTAAAACCAGCGTTACCAACTATATTTTATAAGCGGGATATATAAAAAACACTTTGTAAGCTTAAAGGGTTATAAACAGTATGTAAATAATAACTATGATTAAATTATTTTATTCTTTATTTTACAGCTTTTATGTATTAACATAATTAGTAGCAACATTTTTATAAATTTTATATTTAAAATTATTATAATAGTCATAACTAAACAGAAAATAAACTTTTAAACCTCTTTTTTGTCCCAAATGTTAGTATTTAACATTTCCTCATTTGGTTCAAAATTAATAATATCATTATCTTTGTATAAAAAATTTTTGGTGATTAAAATAGACTTTAATGTATTAGTTGACAAATTATTTCTGTGATCAGTTTTTATATTTTTTATGTCACTGAAAATTCTTTCAACAGATACATTAGAGAAGGGTAAAACAAGCAAAAAGTATATAACTTTTTTTAAATTTTTAAATTCAAGTTCACCATCAGCTTTTTTTATATTAAAAATTTTAGCCCAGTAATCCTCAGTGTCCAAATTTATATCGATATTAAAATCTTTTAACTACTGAACTGTTAGTAATATAAGTAGATTAAATATATAAAAATGTTATTGCTCTTTACAAAAGCTGAATTCAGTCTAGATCGAATTTGAAATTTTCGAAAAATTATTTCGTTTGAGTAAGATGATTACCCGATTTTACCCGTCAAAGTTCAATTACTTGCTTACTTACCCATTCAATGTTGAATTACCCGAAAAATGGGTAATTACCCGGACATTGGCAACACTGAAGTCCAAGGCTCTTTAGCTTACAGTTTGTACCGTGATTCAAGTACCTATTCGCCATTTTTCCCATTAATAATAATTTTCAATTTTTTTGCCAACTCATTTGCATCAGCTTTCTCCATCCAACCAAGTTTTTGTTTGTTTATTTTTTTTTCATAAATACAAATTAAATCTACCCAGAAGTGGAATTTCCTAAAAAATATTGCGTATATTTTACTTTAAAATTACATTTTTTATAGCATATTGTCGAAAAACGCTAATGTATATTATTTTCGGAGGTCAACTGCCCAAACTGGACCCCGGGGTGCGGCACAGTCCTCAGTACATGTGCTGGGTGTTTCCAGCTCTTCTGGGACGGGGGCGTCCAAGAATTGCGTCTGTCCACACCCTCACTCGCTCAGGCGTTTCACTCGAGGCGGCGTAATTAATGCTCAATTTCAATTTGAGGAGTCAGAGAATTCCCATTTTTCGCACGCACACAAACACCCTTCCCGAAAAGACCGGAAGCAACAGGCGATAAATGATGATATTCCAAATTGAGTTGAAAAAAAGTTTTTCTTGATTGTGCATAAATAGCAGGAAGTGACCTGCGTTGGTGGCAAACACAAAAAAATGCAACATTTATAACTAGAACCTGTTTTTTGTTTTGGTTAAAGCAGGAATTCCCTTGAGTGCTGAATAGATTTTTTGGTAATACAAGGTTAGAAATTAGTTGACCATCAGAACGTCAGACTGACCTGACAAATGCGTATTAATTAATTATAACTCGTCGATTTCAAAGATCCCAAAATGAAATTTACCCCTAAGATCAATTAGGGATCAATATAAAACTAATGTTCTTACTTCTCATCTCAAATTTGGAAACTCTCATCTTACATTTCAACTTTCTAGTTATGCTGTCCACATGAATACGCAATGACCAAAGGGACAAACGTCAGCGTGGATATATCATGTAAAATCGCTAGTCGATCGCAATGTTATTTTAAAGAATAACAATTAAGAGATTGCCATAAAATACAGAGTTACACACCAACATCTACTCCTTGGGCCTAAGAGTATTGTGGTTACAAATTCTTACATATATAAACAATTTATAAACAAAAACTATTTAAAGTACGACTAAAATAGGCCAATACAAATTAATAACGTTTATAAAAAATGATACCACCAAAATTTAAGAATGTGCAAAATGATCACTATAAGTTTATAATAAAAACTATTTTTTTTTTTTTTTTTGGCGCATCAACAGCTGAGGTCATTAGCGCCCGGAGCTTTTTCCAGTGCACTGCCGGCCTCCGGACAGTATTCTCTCGTTGCAGACAACACTGTCCATCACCGGACAGTGAGCTGTAAGAAGCTCCTAGGAAGAGAAAATCTAAGGGTCAGCTGTACTATTATTATTATTATTGAAAAAGTAAACAAAAAGCTTGTAGGTAATTTTTCTTAATTACATTAAAAGCCTCGTACTGTCTTAAACTCATGATTTTTCTGCAAATCTCAGCAAAATTAATCAATTAATTAACCTCAAAATTCATATTCAAAAGAGGAAGAGGTTGCATAATGGGCAAGTAACAATCGAATTGATCTTCCACCTGCCTAAGATTGAGTCTTAGGCCCTTCTTCCAGGGCTTTCCATTCTAATTCAATGTTCGCATCTCAATTTAAAAATCCATTTTATATTTAGAGTAAGGCGAAGTACAATCTACGTAATTCAAACAACTATCGATTAATATTAATCGATAACATTTGGTAGTTTTATCATTATTATATTTACTATAAATTTATTTTAAAAAATTATTTCTAAAGTTTAATTTAAATAATATGTTGCATTTGCGTGGGTGGGGGGTCTCCGTTGAAACCTGACCAGCGCCTCCAAAATTAAGTTACGCTCCTGGTCGGGATAGTGAGTTTATACCCAGCCAGGCTATATATAATAATTCGGAGAGTGTGTGGCTTGCATTCATTGATTTGTATAGAGTCTGAGAAGACAGTATTGTGGCCAAGAAACCAAACACTAAATCGGGAGGGGGGATCAACCGTTCAGATGCGTGCATGTATATAAAGAGGCGGATGTTGAACGAAGCGGAAGCAAAAACATGACCTGTAAAGTAGTAATGCTGGCAGCGCTGGTGGCCTGCAGTCTGGCCGCGGACAGATACAACACCAAATATGACCATTTGGACCTAGACCAGATCCTCAACAACGAGCGCATTTACAAGAAGTACCTGGAGTGTTTGATTCGGCGTGGCAAGTGTACGCCGGACGCACGCGACCTTAGAGGTATGTTCTTTACAATACTACATAATATTGGCGCTCGTAGTTCTTTCTCTTAGACTAGGCGCTTATTAAGGTGCATAGATCGCGCGTGACTATAACATTAATGGCAGTCAATGTTAAGTATGGATGCTGTAGAATTAAAAAGACGGTACACACACACACACACAAGAATTTTTCAAGCCACAATTTACATATATGATGGAGTTTTTCTGAATATTTTCATATTCCACTGCTACTACCATGACAAAGGTAACGTGACCACACAGTATCCTTTGGGGCCCTTCAGACGGATGTTTCTTCACTCTCTAGGACGTTGAAAAACTGATATTTCGGTCTGCATGATGACAATACAAGAATAATGAATGAATAAGAGAATGTAAACAATATTAAGAAGGTTTTCTTATACGGAATATGGTTATAATTTTTCCTCACAACAATTCACGTGGATAAAATTTGTAGTGAGATTTACAAATTCTCCAAAAAACTGGCGTTAAGTTTGCTTAATAAACATTTTTTAGAATAGTCAGCAGCTAAAATCTATAAAAAGTTTCAAACCTGTCATGTCCAAGTTCAAGTGAAACCCTTTTTTGCGACACAAAGGCCCAATGATTTTTTTTTTTTTTAACACAAATTTATTAGGTCATGCGATTACGCGAAACATTCTCACGACTTACGAAAAAATTACAAAATCTTCTGGAGTGATATTAGTTCAATGCGCAAAACTGAAGGTATTTCTCAAATGTTCTATACACGCTGACGTCATGCATCCTACGCCAGATCGTGAGTTCAATAGAAGAACGCCAAAGAGAGTCTGTTTAGAAGCTGTTTCGAGTTTTCTATAATTTTGTTGAGAATCTGGACAAAATTCATGTTGGAAATTTTGCAAATGAACGTTATTCCAGTGCGTTTAAGGTCAGAGATTGATTATCTACTTTGGAAAGGTCGTGTAGGTCAGATTTTTAGTTTTAAGAAACTTTTAACGGACTTTTACAAATGGATTCTTTTTTTTCCTGTTGCTACTTACAGATGCTTTGCCTGATGCCCTGCAGAACGAGTGCACCAAATGTACACTGAAACAGAAACTTGGCTCAGAGAAGGTAATCAAATTCCTGCTGAAGAAGAAACCGAATGACTTCCACTTGCTGGAGAAGACTTACGATCCGAACGGAGAATACAGGAAGAAATATGGTGAACTAGCCAAGGCGCGGGGGATTGTCCTGTAGTAATGCTACAATTGTAATGTTTCTATTCAACTATTTAATGTATTTATTAAAGGAATATTTATTGTAAAGTGATTTGTTTATCTGCCCAACCACACAGAGGCATTCTGTGTTACACTCTCACGTTGAAAGATTTAAGAAAATAAAACAAAAAAAATTATTCCGCAAAGTGATATTTCCTGTTGGGATTTAAATCGCTGAGCTACAGCCACGCTCCCTGGTGGGCCCAAAGTGAATTATAAATTTGCATCTTCTTGCAATACACCCTCTTCTATTTTATAAATCCACTTTTTTCGGAGCCAGGTGACCTCAGAACGCATATTTCCGGATTATATACAAAATAAAAATCTAAAGATCAGCAAAATAACTTCTTCTTCTTCTTCTTCTTCTAAGGGGATGTGTTCTATTGATTAGAAATAAAATGTTAAAGGTGTGTGCTTGCTTTGTAGGAAAATCGCACACCTAAACTGTTTGGATGCCACTGCCATCAGTAATGAGTGGCCAAACTAGTCAGCCTCTAATATGATTTACAACTACACAGCTAAAACGATTGGAGGAATTAAGTCGTAATTATTATTACCACTGGTGGGTTTACTTGTATTTCTTATTTCCTTATTCTCACCGGAAAAACCAAACCACAGACCTACATGAAGTTGGTTTTTTTTTTCTGTTTTCAAAATGCCTTCAAACATACAATTTCATTTCATTTATTATGTCTCTCATGGTATTTCATTTTAATTGAAGACCTTTTTCCGGGAAAATTAATTTATTCTGCGCCAAACAGAGGCTTAGTTTCTGTCAGCGTGGGAAGCTCAGCCTACACGAAATGTTTTTTTCGAAAATTGAAATAATTTGCCGTTTTCAATTTGTAAAACAATTTATAAGTTGTGTTTACACGAGGTTTTCTGATATTGTGTGCGCAATCTCTTTTGATGTTAAAACCTACATAAAGTTCAAATCTCAATTGAAGTCAATTCTTTAATTTTCAACGAATGGAGTGAAAGAAGAACACCGTAATAGTTTTATAAACGTGGTGTAAATAATCTCCAGATTTACTGCGATACCTAAAGTGCAAATCGATACATTTTATTAATTTTTACGAGTAATACTTGCAATTTCAAAACATGCTTCTCGCTCACTCATAAGTTTGTAAAAACCGAACATTTCAATAAAGTTCTTTTTATTAAAGAGAAGTCTCCATCACCATCTCTTCCCAGAACTGTTCCAAAACGGATTTTCGTAGGAAAATTATTCAAATTAAAGTTATAGTTTAAGAAATTAATTTAAAAACAAAATTGAGAGAAAATCGCAGAATCACTCAGTAAAATGGTATTTTCAAATGAAGAATTGTCTTCAAAATGTATTTTATTTAATTTATACTAATAAGTAGGAGATTAAAACGTTCATTACACTGACAGGCAATTCTGGGTGAAACCTGCTCAAAAACCAAAATCTACTCTAAACAAACCAAAATGTCCTTAATCGAATTTTCTCTGGGGAATTATCGATTATAGAACAATTTGTGCACAATAAATACAGCGAGTTCAAAGAAAATCTACGAGCTTCAGCTGGTTTTAAAAAAAGAAGAAATTATTGTAATAAATTTCCTGTCAAGATACGATATTGTGATAACACTTCGAGTTCGGTGTTCTTAAATAGAAGCGGCCAATAATCAGTCCTTAAAGTTCAACTGATTTAGTAGTCTAATAAATGTTCAGCCAGAGTTGGCTAAGTTTTAGAAATAAGTTTTAGAAAGATATTTCCACTCGTCCATGGGCCGGTTAACGCAAGACCATTAGTTACTTCAAATTCAAACGCAAATAAATATCTTTGTAAGATAGGAATTATATATCAAGGTCAAAAAACTCGTTTAAATGTGTTTTCTTTTTTCACGCCTACTTTATTTTTTCAAAATAGATTACTTTTTAAATTAAATTTTAACAAGCTAACTCTCTGGGAAAACACAGGGTACAACGCATGTATTTAATTACGCTAAAACGTTTGGCATTTGTTCAATTCTACCATTTTCCGATTGTAGAAGGTGGGGTGTACCTATGCAAGCAAGCTAACTTGTAGTGAGTCACTTTAGAGAAAGCAAAATGCAGCTAATTATTAATTAATAATTGAGCAGCCAAATAAATACAGCGGTTCAAATGTCTCAATTATAAACCACAGGTCCAAAAGTCGGCAGTTATTTAGGAACTAGCACGCATCTCTTTTGAGGGGAAACGCAAGATGGCCGAAAGTAACAACTGCAACAATGAGTATATTGTTGTGTTCGGAATATTTCACAAGTAAAACACAGAAAAGAAAATCGATTTTCGCCCATTAATCAAACGACTCCCTTCCAAATCAGAATTGTAGCAAAACAATTACAACTTTTTAATATTTTACATATGTTAGCATCGAGCAATGACACATTAATCGTTTGGAATGTGCATAAACAAAAATATAAGAGTTATAAATCTAATCATAAACGAATAGGAAGGTTATAGAAAACGTTAGATCTAAATTCGATAATAGTAAGATTCGATAAGATTGGTGGTGGGTAGGAGAAATTATCATATTTTATTTCCAATATTGATAATTCTTCGAATAATAGAGTAAAGATTCAATTGATCAAAATTTTATAAGGTTTTGAACATTACAAACAAAATATGACTACGTTAACTAATAAAAAAAATAAAAAAATGGAGGGGGCGTTTCCCTTGAATCCAAGGAAAGGTAAAAGAAGGCATGCTCTGCACACCTTTCAATTCTCTTATAACATTTGCAACAAATTTGAACCGTACTTTAACATTGTTATGAATATCTAATGCATAGCAGTTTCGATGTCCCACAATAAGTGGTCTGTAGATAGCAGCACAATGCAGGCGTCTATTGTGAGTTGCCTATGTAAACGTACAGACTAACAATTTTGAGGATTTTACATATTTGTGTAAATGTTTTTTTATAGAAAGCAAAATGTAGTAAATCTAGCACGAAACATTAAGTTCTGTCTTTTAGGAATACTAAGTTACTTCAAGTTACGAATTTGCTTTAAACTGTAAGTATTGATGTAATTAGTGAAAACTGACTTAAAAAGTTTGACTGAAACTTAACTTGATGAGGGTAGGTTCATTCACCCTGCTTTCTTTTCAGTAAGCTCTTTTTCGACAAGCTGCTCTTTCTAGATTGGAAGCTGGCATTACCCATGATATCAGATGCTTTAATCTATCACTTCATTTTTCGAACTCTCCTGCCTATACAAGACCAATATCAGTAGATTATTACTCCAACAACCCTCCAAAAATTATTACCTCCATAGAGATATGTGGAAAAAAAAACTACAGGTTTACGTCAAAGCCATTAGTAATAAAGTGAAGGAAAAAGAGTTTTCACCAGCTATTTCCAACGAACTTGATATTCTAGCGCTGCTTTTAATATCTCTATGGAGATATTATAACTGCAAATCAGTAGATTATTCTGAAGAGGCTCTTAGGATTCCAGAATAAAAATGTTTTTAAACTTTTTTTTTTATACAAGATGTATTTATGTACAAAATGTAAAATAAAACAAACCAAATCAAGGACCGACTGACGGTAATGCCCTTAAATACAATCAATTCTTGACACAAATAAAAAGAGGTACTTTTAACCTAAAAATAAAAAAATCTCTAATATACAGGCGAAAATAAAACTTAAAAATTAACAACTCAGGTAATACAATGAGAACAGTTGTGTTGTAATTGCAAATTATATTTATGTATTAATTTTGAATCGTTCAGCACGGAGTCGCTTCCTCTCCTGCAAACTGAGCGAGCTGGTTGACACCTTGGTGCCGTTGGAGGTCGAGGACGCCGGCTGACAGGTGGTCGCAGCAGTCGCACTACTCGGGGTCGCCGACGACTGTTGGAACCTCATTTTCCGCGCCTGCAGTTTCTCCAGGTGCTGTCTCTGGAGAAACACAAAATCATCACATGCAATCACTATATACTCTCCAGTGTTGAGCATTTACATTTTTAAGTGGTTTAAAGTGTTCACGCCCAAATATCAACGCTTGGCGAAATTCCATTAAAACAAACAATCTCTCTCTCTCTCTTTGGGAGAGAATATATTAAGGAGCCAGTTTACCATCTACAGCTGAATCGCTATTTAATAATTCTGTGCTATTTATTATTCTTATAATCCTCATTCCCTACTTTTTTACCCTATAACTAGAACATCTAGAATTGATATACCGACTAGACCATCTATCTGTGGATTAGACAATCTAAGTTTGAAGGCAACTGGATTCACAAAGGACGAAATTATCAACAAGCAAATCAGCAGCTGACAATAATAACAGTACTTTTGGTTTTAAAAAAATGAAACCTCCTTCAATAAAATTTTATTTTGGTGATGACTGAATATCAGCCACTTATTTAATTCTCTCTAATAATATACAACTTTATAGTAAATAGCGCTTGAACAGGAAGTCTACCCACTTCTCCTCCTCATTTTCCCTTAATTGAATTTCCTGGGCAAATATTTCAAATAAATATTGTACAAAATGAAGCAAGAATATTGCCAATAATTAATTCACAATTAAGTCTTAAGTGTTTCATTTTTTGCCAAGCTTTTCGTTTAGAGACTGCGTCAACTTCAGGGCAGTGAACATATTAAACAGCAACAAATGATAATTTAGATAAAAAGCTGTACATCTACTTCCCTAAAGGGTGTGCTTTGGGGAGGGAAGGTTCCGAGTTTCCGAGAGCATAACTCTCAATATTATGTGATCACTCAAGTGGGTATACCTTTATCTCGGCTGGACTTAAGATTCCAAACCTTTCGGCTCGTCTCTTCAAAACTTCATTAGTCGTGGTGGAGGTAACCTGGAATACATTTTAGAATTAACTTCAATTTAGTTACATTAAACTTAGTGAGAGATGATAAACCCAAATAAACAATTTCCACTTTTTTTCTCCTTTTTTATTCTTCTTCCTCGAAGAGCGGTTCCGCTGCCATGGTGGAGGTTTTCATGGAGTTTTCACAGAAAATAAACTTTTGAGGCCCTCAGAAGAGGGTCAATATTCTCAAAAAATGTTTCAATGGTGTATCTCTTTTGTAACGAGCTCTCTCACAAAAAACACCAGCAAAACCTGAACATCTTATTCTCTTGGATCGCAAAGTTTGTGCCAAATTTTTCTCTAGGAAAAATTTCCTGCCCAATATCTCCACTGCAAAGATTTCTAAGGGCTACTCGCTATTTATGACTATTATTGTTATTATTATTATTGCTGTACTTTCAGGCATTGCAATAAAAAGGCTAATTGTACCATCCTCTACAGAGGCACAACGGCAATGTAAGTATTTATTACTATTTGAATACATGGCTTTCACAAATTCCTTTACATTTAAATGCATTTGATACTACATCCCTGGATAGAATATGCCGAGGCCGTCTCCATGTCTCCAAGTAACTGGAGGCGTCAGATGAGATGAGATGAAACTGTGATGGAGAAATAGATGCTGATGAGCTCAAACAGCTGGCTGCCAAAAAATAAATTGGCAAGAGGTGGAAATTGTATCAACAGCACCAACCTTACAGGGATATCAAACTCATTTATCAGAGTTGGCCGATGATAATCACGCCCGTCCCAGGACAGCCGCCCACCGCAAATCAACCAATTTTTTTGTTTTTTTTTTTTCTCATTTTATACTTTATTGAAAATGAAATACTGTTTATAAAGGGGAGTCGTTGTTTGGTAATTGATCCGAGTAGATGTGCTTGTATAAGATACGAGGTTTTTGCGTTTTTAAGTGGTATTACTGCCATTTTTTTGTTCTATTTATTTATTTACACATACTTCTAGTGGTTACGCATTCATTGGCGTGGTTAGTTTTATTGTTATCTACTGTTTATAATGACTTAATGAAGAGAGTAGGTCCATTGAGCTCAAGTACCTTGGTCTGTCCGGTGCTGGAGTCGGCCGGCTTACTGGCACTGTCCTTGGTCAAACTGAACCTTTCCGCTCGCCTCGCCAGAGCTGTTGTCTGCAATAGAAAATGGTCCTCTCAATAGATATAGACAATTGCCAGTTCAATCTGGGATATTATTATCACTACTCTTCAGCTTTGGGTTTATGGGCAAGCTAGTAAGGCAATCCAAAAACCCATTTTCACGGAATAAAAATCGAGGACATCTTTGAACAAATTGCCAGGACTATAATTGTAAGTTCTGGACTATAACTTACAAGGTCAGGGTACTAACAAAGATCGCGAGAGAATAGAAAAATAAACATTAATGGCAAGCAGGCCATGGAAGCGATTAAATAGACCAAGAGAGGAGGTATGCACATTTTACGAGAATATCCCAGGCAGGATGTCTCTGGCAGAAAGATAGACCGTTATTGGAAATGAGGGAGGACAAGACGAAGTAAATTGTTTCCAAAAATTAATACATACTTGATTTTTTTGCGCAGTCCCAAATCTTTCAGCTCTAGCCTTCCTCCTCTGAGCTTCCGACAGAGCGAGAGGTTGTGACTTTAGATTAACCTTTAACTAAAACGCAAATTGAAAAAAAGAAACCGCCTTTAATGAATAAATAATTATACAATTATTTAATCATTTAAAAAATTAACAAAAAAAATTATAGAAATATATATAATATATACAAATCCATAGGACCATAAAAGTCTGCGACTACCTAATTTTATTAATAGAAAATAAATTAAATAAAGGACAAGCTGAAGAAAACATATTGTTGCTCTTTGATAAGAAGTAACTAGTCGCTGTATACTAAATTTTACTACTAAATGTTCATTGTTTCTTCGTAAAACAGATTTTTTTAAAGTTAAATACATACTTTTAAAAAAGAATTGGATATTTACTGACAGAATTTATTAACTTCGCTTTCTTTTCTATTAAGGGAAGTTCATAGAAAAATTGTCCTATTTAAGAAGCTTTTTTCATCAAGTATTTCATAAAATCGAGACATATTGAAACTAATCCTTAAGATCAATTGCAGATTATTAAAATTTAAATTTATATCCAGAATATTGACTAAAATAGGATTCAAGATAGTTTTTGAACAATTTGATTTCGTTTTCAATAAAAAGTTGCAACAGAATAATGCTTAGGAATGGGAGAACTTTGTAAGTTAATTTAAATGAAGCTTCAATGCAAATAGATTGCAAGGAATAGTTTTCTTTCAAAATGGCAGTCGACGAGTATTGTTCTAAACAACTTCTTCATGAAGATCCTAAATGGTTCGTCCAACATTTCAGAATATTCTCCTCCGCCGATTTAAGGCTAAGATTCTTGGTGACTTATAGAACCTTCAGGATATTTGAAATTCATCTGCAGGGTATGTAAAAATCAGAGGAAAAGCTCTCGATTAAAGATATTATTATTTTATTTAAGAAAGCATAATCTTCTAATGAGTTACAAATAGATCTTTTCCAATTTTTGATACGGGATGAATCCGTAAATTGGTGCCATGTAATGCGTAAAGTATAAACTAAACACCTCCAAGGTGGTAGTATTCAAATCCAAAATGGACTGGAATATTATTATTTTTATGAAACTCTTGATAGTGAAGTACATATACACCAAAGTTACGTACTCTAAATGGTTCCCTCAGGGCCATCTACAAGAAAGCTTTGGCGTAAAGGTGAGCGCTAAATATTTATATTTATTTCCATCAACTGAAGCACCATCCAATTTATGGGCTCTTTGACATTTTCTAAAAATAACCATCTGGATTTTTTCATTTTTTGATTTAAATTCCATAGTTACAGTGTAACGAGGTAAAATTATTGTAATTGCACTTCACAGTTATATACTGAACTAAAATGAACATAATCCCACTAAAAATGAGTTTAAGCGAAACAATTTTAAAAATTATTTTTTTTTTTTTTAGCACCATCTTCATTCATTTAAATTCAACAACTTACAACTATTTTATTTTTTCTAAATTTGGAAAGAAACTTCATTCCTTGGGACTACAAATATACCCTTACAGAAACTGTCCAGCCAGACATTATTAATTCTATTACTAAATAAATATGTTATTAAAATATTAAAATTTTCCTTAAAATGGTTACGATAGTTTCCTATGTCGTACCTGTTTAGACGCTTGGCTTTCAGCTTCCGAAGCTCCATTCTGGCTTTCAGTCTCTATGTTTGAACTCTCCTTGATGTCATCAGTCAGCTTTGGAGAAGCAGAAGGAACTGGTGCTTCATTATGTTTGGTTTCCTGGAAGAAAATTAGAACAAAAAACTAGAATAAAAGATCACTTTAACAATCTAATTTAAATTAAGAAGAATAGGTTATTGGAAAGTTAAAGGGATTACCACAGAGTTTTTTTCGCTAGGAAAATGGCTCGATCTTGTGGAGTGAAATGCATCTCTATTCATGGTGTAAGAACACGATTGATCAAGGAATTCAAGAATGTCTCGCACTTAACGCTCGACGTTACCCGATTTTATTCATTGATGGACGGGAGAGTATTGCTATAATAGTAAACAATATTTTAAATATTTTGGAATAGCTATTTTCAACTTCTAGTACTACTTATAATGTGACAAGTTCGCTGCCAGCAAAGGAGGCCTCTGAGAACTTCAGTCGTTTTTTTTTGTTTAATGTAAAGTTTCTGCGAGCACCAAAAGAAAGAAATTAAGACCAATAGTAAGTAAATTTTTCTTACAGCGCAGAATCACTGTAATAAAATTGTAGATATTTATATAAATACCACCTTAATATCTCCTTGCGGATCTTTTTGATCAGAAGTTTTGCTCGAAGTGAGAACATCAGCATGTTCTTCATCGGCCATAAGAGCGGATTCGTCCAACTCCTTCTGCAAAATTGACCATTATTCCAATTAGAACATTCGTATAAATTACTTCTGATTTTCAAAGTGCTAATTTGCTCATATCCAAATTTGATAATTTGCTCAAATCTATAGGAAAGAAAGGCCCATTATTGTACGCAATTTTAATAAGCTCTAAACCAAACTAAACGAACCATTTTTTTGGGTACCGTAATCAAGAGTTCATAACCATATTTACGGCCATACTTATTTTACATACACATTTCAACAGCGTCTTTAATAATATAACTATTCAAACAATACTTTCACACATTTAATTACCTCACAATTCTAAATCCAACCAATCACACTCCTACTGCAACCAACTATTCACTCAACGTACCAGACAACTGTGAATACACATTGGAATTGAGAACTGGGTGTACATCAATATATTCCAAAATAAAAATCTATATAACATAATCCATCTGAACAATCTAAATTTAGACTTACAAAAGTACTTAAAAAACACTAACTTAAATCTTAATCCAAGCTTATTACCGAACGACCACCAATTGAGAATAAAACTTTTGGGAATTCGCAAAAATCAGAAAAGTTTACCTTCTTGCAAACCTGCATACATAGCATTTCTCAAAGGTTGACATTTGGCTCAAATTTTGAAGATAACAATTATTTTTATTTTAATAAAAGTTTAATAGGACGTAACAATAAAAACGAGATATTTAGTATCAAACGTAGGATCGGGCTCATAGGGTGGCAGAGCTGACTACTTTCAACTGCAACATCTCTAGTTAAAACTCTGCTCAAGTACGAAGATGAAAAAGACGTTCAACAGAAAAAATGTCATTAAGTTAACAACCGCACGATACTCTCATTACATCAAATATAAATATCATGCTCCATAAACACAAGAATTTAGCAACCAAGCTGTTTCAAAAACCGGCCGCTCATACTCACAAAAAACATGGACTTTCTCAAATCACTACATAGTTTAGTGTAATGAACTAGTTAGTACAGTTTAGTCAATTCAAATTGAATTGTATCACTAAATAGTGATTGTAGCATGGTTCTGCAACAGCGTAACTTTAAGGAGAAATGTCCGATAGAAATAATAATAATAATAACTTATTGATATCCACTTACATCTAATTCTTCGTCAAAACCGTCTTCACCGACTTCACTGCCCTCCAAAAGAGCTTCTGAAAACCCGATTCATATCATTACAGTTGTAATCAATGGAACAGACTTTTAAAGAAATTAAAAAGCTTAGAACATTTTTCACGCTAACCTGCAGCAGCTTCTGAAGATTGAAGTCTGTCGATAAGATCCTGTTTCACTCCAGCAATTGACAATCCTCGGGATTTTAATAATTTTTTTAAATCATTCACCTGAAAAAAAATAAGTTAGTCCAGGTTAGGGAGGTTGTAAACGAAGTTGTTTCTCAACCTTGCTTTTTTTAAATAAAAATATATGTAAATCACACCTTCATTTTGGAAAAATCCGTGCTTCCGACATTTTCAGCCTCGTCTGACATAACTGGTAGATAAAAAATGCGTTTAGTTTATCACTACAAGAAAAAAAAGTACGGATTTCGGTCCTGACACGCCGACTGACTTCCAGGCAGAACGCACCTCAACAAGGCAGTGGAATTTGAACGCAGGTTACTGTGTGGAGGGGACTTATGAAGTCTAAAGCAGGGTCGCCATCGCCATGTCTACCGAACACAACAAAAGGGTGCCCGCCACTGCAAATATCCACTGGAAATCCAAGCTAGCAATGCAAGAACAGGTAAATTCAAATTAATCTGTATTGAATTGTGCTCCCCAAATTTATTTTCATTTATTTCACCATAACTGTTTAATTTTTATAAGTTGCTTTATTTAGATAACATCCTCTAGATGAAGCGAAAACCTAGTATGACAGAAGAAAACTTTGATAAAATAATGGCCAGTGCACAGACAGAAGAAATTCTCAAAGATGAAGATAACGAATCCAAGGCAGAGGTTAGTTATGACTTAACTCAATTTGTTGTTTCTGTCAAAAACGTATAACACCTAACGCTTCTGCAATATCAAGAAGAAAACAATTTAATTTTATGTTATTAAATTTCAAATAACATAAAAACATCTTACAAATTTTCTTACCTCTAACTCATGGAATATGTTTTCCATTTGCTTTTTGGATTCAGTATTTTTTTTGCTGTCAAATCGTTAGTAATTTTTCTTTTCTTAATTGTTAGTAATTTCTGTTTTTAATCAGTTGTTTGTAGTAATCACAACTTTAGGTTATAAAGTCGAGTTTTTTTTTTTCATCTGATGCTTATGTGAACTAAGCCATTTAGCAGCAAAATCTCTTTTTTCATTTAATTCGTTTTTCTATAGCCACTACCTTTTTTAAGCCGGTTACAGTCAAAAGTACATAACTTGTTAGGATAATATATATGTATGTATGTGCTGAATCTCAAAAACGAAACGTAATATTTTATTTTCTTCCTGGGTAACTTATGGAACAAAAGCACCACTCTTTAAAAAAAAGGACCCTAATAAGCGTTTTTAGTAAAAACTGATAGATAAGATAAACTTTTATCGAAATGGTAAAATGAGGCCGTTGTATTATAAGGGTAGGGTTGGTGAATCTTTGCGATTAAAATTGGATTCACAATTGTCGCTCTGCTCACGATACGTCATAGTCCAGAATTAATCTTGCTGGTATTGCGAAGGTACATATGTATATCATTTAATGAGCAACAAGTAGGAATTTTTGGTTCACTGTGATTAACTTTTACTTTTAAAAAATTGAAATAGAAAGGTCAATTTATCGGTGCAATGTGTTATACTTAGGTGAGGAACAGTAGCAAATCAGGACGAACTCAAAATATGGAAGCAGGTATTTTAAAACATAACCTGAACATTTTTGTATTCATCTCAAAGGACTTGATGAAAATGAAAGAAGGTTTTGCCAAACGTTTTCGCATATCCAACAAATATTTCACTATATATTGAATAAATGTAATTCAGTTGTCATGCATTAAAAAATTCATTCTTTCCAGGGAGCCTTCACCCCATATTAGAGAAGCTTCTTAAGTAATAATTTAATGTGATATTCTAAAGAGAAAGGTCAAAGATGTTCAGTTTTCTTTTAAATTATTAACTGATAACAAGGAATTAGGGTATTAATAGTCTGGAAATAGGCATAAAACAACAAAATATAAATCCTGAAATTTATTGCGGTACTTTTCCGTTAGCCGGGCGCAAATGTCGTCAATTGTGAACCAAACGCGAGCCAAGTCAACGGAAAAAAGTCGAAAACGTTCAACTATAAACAAATATTAATTAATAGTAAGCAAAACAAGTTCAACTATAAACAAATATTAATGAATTGTAAAGAAAACAGTTTTACCTAATACTGTTTTTCGCTTGCGCCCGGCTAACGGAAAAGTACCTTTATTGCTTTTAATTAATTAAGAACATTTTTAAGATATGAATAAGGCTTGCATTACAGTTGCCCACAAGGTGGTATCGATCTGATAAGGCGTAAAATAAAATCTCCCCAAGCATATTATACGAGTATACATACTGAAACCAGAATTGAGGGTTCACTTTTACGCACTGGTAGAAAGAGTTAAAATGCATGCAATAATAGTTTTCGGGATTTGTTGGGAGCATGTGCGGACGTACCTGAGCTTGTAATGAAATTCATTTTTAGTGGGCCATTTTAAGCCAGGTTTCGAGCCCAATGGTGTCGTGTTGATGTCCATATAATTATTATATAATTTTATATATTAGGTTATATGAATATAGTATAGTAGAATATTTTATATAGGTTAATGTGAATATAGTCCTTTACATGAATTCAAGAGTTTTGGCACCTCTGTAAAATTAGAATTTACAAGAAGTTATTGCGGTTCCTGTTGAATGAATTTGATATCGTCGACCCTCTTCGCAAACTGCTTTATTAATCAGAATAAAAATCAGTGCAGTCAAGACATTTTCATGGATTGTTTTAGTCGGACAAGGACAGCGATTATGGCGGTTCAGATTACGATACTGGCGAAGCTACAACGTTCCGTATGTTAATAGAGAAGACTCAGGTGAGTGACAGAGAATTCATGGAGGCGTGTCAAACAGCTGGACTCATTGCTCATACCAGGAGCTGTACAACTTGCAGCGCAGCCCCAGCAATGGCACTGGAGGATTGTCCTGCTTCACTTGACGGTGTTGAATGGAAATGTCTTCAGTGCGGAAATAGATTGCCAATTAGGGAGGGCACTTGGGTGGAAGATGTTAGACAGATAAGGTAAGAAGTTGCTTTTATCCGGTTGTAGCATCAGAATCATTCCTTCAAGGACTCCGGTGGCGTTTATGGGACACAACAACCCACTCATTTAGGAAATTTCCAGTTCAGCCGGCACAAGAACTGTTCAGGAAATAGTGTGCAAGCCAATGGAGCATTAACCTTATTTGTTATCAATGTACTGGTGTGGAACTGCTAGCAGAGAGTATCGATTAGAAAATAATGAGGTAGCTGGCAGAAAGTGCTTAACAAACTTCTAGCGAACCTGCCCTCCATGTTGGGCCAGACTCCCTACTTCTAATTACTCGGCAGGCTAATTTTTTATTAACTTTACTATTTTCTAGAATGAAGGACATCATTCTTATTTTATACTGCTGGTCGCGCAACTACCCAGAACATTTGTGTCAACATGAAATGGACCTGGTGGAAGTATCCCTGGTACCTTTTATTTATAAGAAATGTCAGAAGTTATGCTCTGAGTACTTCAACCATGAGATATCTAACATTGGCGGGCCCAACACTATAGTGGAGATCGAAGAGTTCCAGACACCGGCCGGTCTTCACATTGTGGGTGGCGTCGAGAAACACAATTTGAAGAATGTCTTCTTCAGGTAAGCAGCTCGCAATGGATCATTAGTCCATCATTTCAACTGATCCCTCTATGTCCTCTCGAGCTGCATTTCTGGTTCGACCATCCTTTTTGCAGACCATCAACTTACCAAGAAGCCTTCCCGGTCCCATTTCTTCACTCCTATCCTTTTCTTATCTGGGCGTTCTTGAGTCTTTTCGCCTCGGGCACTAGCAGGTAGATAAGCAGCATCTTTGCCAAAAGTCTAATTCTAGTGCTAGGTATCTTACGCACTTTTCTGCACCTTTTATACTCATAACACTGGAACATTTATGCATTCGCTTTTTGATTGTGGGGAGCATATTTATGCGCTACAGCTCTGGGTTCAATAGATAATACGTGACCCACCTCACATGGAGCAGCAGCACACAAAAAAAGAATCGCAAGTAACGCTCAAACTTTGAGTTTGAGTACCAGTACGGAACCCGAATACTAAACGATTAAAAACCCTCGATTACATTATTGAGTGGATTTTCCACTTTTTTGAGTTTAAGTTTATTTTCTTATGCCCGGTATTCTGATTGCTCGTGAGTAAAACAGACTGAAACTTAAAAATTAAAATTCTGCAGCGGTTAGGTTTTTATTAAACGTGCCTTTTTTTTGCGTGTAATTTATTGATCATTTAATTAATATTAACTTATTTATTATTGAGGAGAATTAAATGAGTTGCTAAAATGCCAACTTTTTTTTTTCTGGCGCATCTACTGCTGAGGTCATTAGCGCCAACATGTTGTTACTTTGAATTATGTACGTTGGCCAAAGTTCTGAGTTTTCGAAGCAGCAGAATATGGTCGGTCTCTTACAGATTAGGGGATTGCAGAAAGGGTGAGATAATCCACATCACTTTTTGGTTTACTTAACCTTTTGAACAATCCCAAGTTTTAGAAAAAAAAATCCGTTGTACTTTCACATTGAAGGAAGTGTAAGTGTACTAATAATTTTTTCTTCACGTGCAGCTTCACATCATCATTAACTGTTGTAATTGTAATCATAATATAATATATTATGCACAGAGTACTTCCTGAAAACTGGACCCGAGACGATTTATGCACTGCCATAGCTGACAATATCACGTCAGGAACCAACATTCATTGTCATAATCAAACAATAGTTGAAATCCTAGGAACGGTAGGTGTACGATATCTATCGCGGGTTTGGGGACTGGCGTTGGATACTAGTGCAACTTGTGACTCTCCATTAGTGGCCTCTCTCTGGGCACTGTTTGAAAGACTGATCTCCGACCAAGACTACACTGAGCACAGCCTCTTACAGTTCTTGTACAGGCGGAGGATGGAAGTCTTCAGAGATCCATTTTTGGCAACTGTACACATCATTTCAAAGATACATCCTCCACAACAGTGAGAGCAAAAGTAAATCCTCAAGAGAAGTGATGTAGTTGTGATTCTCATTTCGTGTAATATCTTGGAATCAAAACGAATCTTTTAAAACAGTGATAAAGTATAATACGGAAACAAATAGTTACGAAATATTTTAAATAAATATGAAGATGCTTATGTAAAGAATTATTGTACCACATAACTGGCTAGATTATTAAAAATGAAAGATTCAGAGCTAAAATATTTGTCACAACATTGTCTAATAAAGTTTTATTATTTTAAGTAATTTTAAATGCTAATTTGTTGCATGTAATAATTTTGTTCAAAATTTAAATTTAATACTTTTTTGTTTTTGCAAATGTTAATTGTATAAACGCCATGATTTATCAGAAATTTGTCTGGGATGTTAAGACTTATATGTATGTATTTATTTTTCTTTACAATGTTATGAATCTGTGTAAGGTTGTAATGAAATCTAAATTCAAAAGAAAATTAGAGCACTAGAGAATGTTGTACATACGTCATTTGAAATGGTCGAAATTATGTCGAAAGGCTTAACCTCTACAGAATTATAAATATTATATATTTACAATTTTAACTGAGATAAGTATGTATATTGGAGTTGTATATGGGAATTTTATATTTAAATACAGTATATTAGAATAGTCGCCTGATGTCATTATTGTAAATCCCTTTACTTTTTTCGTCGACTTTGACAAAGTCGATGTACTTTACTTCAAATTAAGGCGTACTTTGAGATTCTCCTTCATCTCTGCGAACTCTCCTGAACCTTCATGCTTCTACTTCCTTTCACAGCCGCATAGCATATCAACTAAATGAACAACTTTTGTATAAATTCTTCCAGTTATCGGATACCCTCCTCACTGCCTTGTAAAATAATGAATTGATTTAACTTTTGGGCAGAAGGTTAAGAAAGCTGATCTTGCGAGAATTCTTTTATAAGTTTTCGTAAATACTGTATTAAATCACATTACTTACAATACAATGCTGCAAAGTAAAATTAAAACGATAATTATTAAAAATGTATAAACTATAATATTAACTGAACATCCAAAATTATACAATAGCAAAGTCTAATTTATCAATGTATTTGCTTTTGATTAAAAAAATTTCTAAACAAATTAAATTTCCTTAGTACAATGATAATAGTATAGAGCTAATTTACAAAAAAAATTGTTTATGCTAACAGTTATGACAACTTGATTGCTCAAGAAGCAATAAAAGACAAGAAGCAACGTACACAAGTATTAAACGAAATTACAACAGTTGCTCTTTTTAAAATCTATCGTCAATCGTATTTACAATGTCACATATTTAGACTTCAACATTTAATATAATTACTGACAGAAGATTTTCCTTTAGAAAAGGAAACTTACATTTACAGAACAGGTAGTGTGACTGCAGTGAAACATTTCCGTATCTATATTCTGACTTAATTGTAAAAAATACCTAAATAATAGTCATGAAATATCACATATTCGTGAGACAGTGCCAGCCAATTGTACTCTACAGCATATGAATTAGCTAGAGAATTTCTAACTCTGGAATTCTTCCTTATTCCTACCGGATACTATCCTTTTCTTAATATATCCATAACGAACTATTGAACCTTTCCAGGGACCTAGTACATAAGACAATTTTTACATTCCTGACATAAGGTTATCTTTTTAAAAAACATACACAAAGCAAAACTGTAAAACCGGAAATATTGTCGGAAATTAAAATTTGTAAATTACCAGACCTTTCTGCGCAGACTAGATCATATGCTTACTTTCACTTACACCTCGTACGGGTGTCATAATTTGCAAAAGTGGCATACCGCAAAGAAAGGTTTCGAGGTTCCTCTAAAGGCGAACCAATTTTTAGCGCATGGTTTATATGGTATGTAACAGAATTTTCTAAGACGGTTTGAGCCAGAGAAAAGATATCATAAAGGTCTATCATTTTTTTTTTTAACTTTTCACTAGAAAAAAAGGTTTTAGGACCAAATTCAATTCGGTTAGATGAAAGATGAAATTTCACTGAATCAAATTATTTTTTTTAGCTTGTACTTGAGTAGGGAACGTGTGATTAGCATAAAAGCACAAAAATTGGATGAAGGAATGTTCGCAGTTCGCAGGCTGAAGTGTGGCTGCCAGAGTGGTGGACAGCTTACACCAACTAGTTAATTGAACGCGCAGTAATATCCAGTGTTACAAGAAAATAGTAATTGCTGCAGTCGTGTATGCACCAGATTTTGTAAATGATTTCTCAGAGACTCTTCTTAAGGGTAAGTAAGTCGATGGAATAAAATACTATAAAAGTAAACATCACTGGTTCATCCAACAACATAACCTATCTGCTAGTTGAATTCTCAAAGAAGCTATGTGGTTTAAAAAGAAAGATATCTCTAGCCAGTAGGGCTCAATTTTATGAGCGTTTGTCGAGTTTGTGAGAAACGCAAGAAATTCTCATTTCATTCAGCTTATGTTCGGGATTTCCTATCAGATTGGATCTGGTCATCGGAGAAACATTAAGCGGTTAAAGATCGAGTCTGGTAATTTAAACTCACGCTGGTATCGCTCTTGTTTTTCATTCAACCCCTCCCATAGAATAAATGAGGCCTAAGAGCTGCGACGAGTTTTTAAACCGTTCGGTTTAAACTAGAGTGTCAAACCCGCCACAGAAACACCATGTATGCGGAAAATTAACTCAACTCATTCTCTTTACAATCATATGTGCACATTATTTTTGCAGTTCTCTGTAACAGTTTTTTAGTATTTTATTTCCTCATACTGCACTAGCCAGAAAAGGTATTGAAATCAAAGATTATAGATTTTGAGATTTGGAAAAGTGGGGTTTTTACAAATTTGGTAGAGTATGGAGGAATCCACCGTAACTCAACAGCTACAATGTTGATACTCGATACTTCGGTATGCCAAAATGACGTTCTAGTTGAAATCGTTCAACCGGAAATACCACAGTTTTCTCGAAAAATATATTAAGGGTAGTTCTGGGAAAAGGGAAGGGTAAATTCTCTTTGTGGTACCATTTTTCTGCCATGAACAATTCCATCTCTTGTATGTAATGAAAAATTATGTTGCCATCTTTTAAATTGTGCACAGATAATCTCCAAACTAATTTTGGACTATAATCACTTCCGTTATCAAATTTATTTCCTATTTATATTTTTCAGCTTTTCAAGATTTCCTTGAAAATGGCGCCAAAACTTTTCTTTGAACTTTGAGCACTATGTACATTACCTAAATGTTCGTCTGTAAGGAGCCTTACACATTTAATTTACTATCCCCGAAATACCGAAATTGCTGCCATGAACTGCAGCGAGTGATTACTACTTATGATTCGCTGTTAGTACCCCTTGAAGACACTACAACAGCCTCATTCGAATTTAATTAAATCGATTGTTTGGAAGGGACATTATGGAGTCTGTTCCATCAGGCAATTGGTGATCAGTCGCCAATTTATTTATTTATTGCGCTGCGATCCTGTACTGGTTTGAATTTTGGTAATTTTAATTACACAAATACATTTAATTACTTTGGGCATGTCCAAAAATTTTACGATTATTTTGAATCCTTCCTAGATCAAACAAATGAAGTGGCCTACTGTGTATGTCCCAAACTGTAGGTAAATGGATACAGTTTTGATGGAACAGCCGACAAAAAATTGGAAATCAGATTGAATTCAGATGGAACTCCGAACTCTTATTGTCGGCACCGTATCACGAACCAGTGAAAGTTCTGGTGGAACAAACGTTAAATTGAAAAACTATTCACAGCCTTAAAAAAAAATTGTTCTTTTTAAAGATTTGACAGGTTTAAGTAAACTGGCCACTAGATTTCTTTAGTTAGGTCAATTTTTTGGGAAAACCTATTTCGGAGATGAGTGCCCAGGAATATCCACTAGGACTAGTATTTAGTAAGTATTTTACTCACCACAAGGACGGAGTGACTGGTAACTCGCACAGTTTGTCTTTTTTTTTCTATGTATTTACTTTGCGTCAAACATAACAGATTTCAGTTTTAAGGAAAGACATCAACATCATTTAAAATTGTTCAGTAGAACTCCGTGCCCTCTAGGCTACTAATATCGAGTAGCCAACACTGTCCATGTGTGACGCCTTTTATAAATCCTACCTTTTCGTGTACAAGTTAGTGCAGGAAGTCGCTGGTTCGTAGATCCTAGAAGAGGTTCAGCTGCAATATATTCTCCTCGCTTCAAACGAACTGGACCCCTGGAAGGGCCGGCCAAGAAGATTTCTTCTTCAATGGCTGCCGCATGAGGATGGCCTGCTGCTGCAGCTGAAACAGTTTAATTGCGATTGTTCCACAAATGCAACCACTCTCTAGGATAATAAAAGAGGCTATTGTGTACACTCATACAACTTTCTCTCGCTGCAAACATTTATATTCCAAATTTTACCAACTTTCCTTAAAAACCAAGCAAAAGAAAACCCCTAGGAAATAAGTTGGTGAGATAAAGGTTTCTCGCTACGATTAATAACAGGGACTGTCAGGAACTCTACCTTCCTCCTCTACGAGGAAATCTCTTCTCTCCTCCGGAAAACCAAAATTTTATTCCAAATATATATATATGAAGAGGTAGTGAACCCAATTTAGTGTTAGCCGGATAGGATTTCTAGGATCTCACGAAAAAACCTTCAGGAAATCGCATTTCTAAGCAAGCTTTTTTTTTAAAAAAAAAAAAAAACTCGGAACATTTGGTTTCGAGCAGTCTAGTACTTCTGGTTGACCAAAATTTTATTAAATCGTCTAACCAAAATGTATAATTTGATTTTTTTGTGGTTTTCCAATTTTGAATTAAGCCGACCACATACGACTCAATCATAAATGGATTGAAATAGCTTTTGCGGGCTTATATGTCTACAAAACGTGACATACTGGTGAATAATCAGTTCGAGCATTTGGCAAACTGCAATGACAGCACTTACTGACAGGAAGAGAGGGTAATTAGAACGTGAGAATGTAACAGATTAAACCAGAGAAACCTTAACGCCTAAATACCTATGTGCTGCTGAGGTTGTTGGTGGGCTCCTCTTTCCACTTGCTGTGGTTCCGACCTTTTGTTGGTTTCCAGAGTAAAAAAAGGTAACTTTATGGTGAACCCAGTCATCACAATTACTATCAGTAGTAGAAATATTAGGAAAAAAATTGGGTTGAACAGCAATTGAAGTGGTTGGACAACCCATCGAATCAACCAATTTTGTGATCCTGAAAAGTAATAAAATCAACATTAAGAAATACCACGCATTTATAAAATATAAAATTCTATATTGTTTTGGATTTACGATTACAACTTACCATAAAAGTTTGCTACCATGTGACCACTCTTTTCGCCAAGAATTGGTAAAAAGTGGAATACACTACCGAGAGTTTCCACTACAACTTCGCCAAAGTTTATGTTGAACATTGGATGGTTCTGTGTCAGCAAGTCGTCCTGTTTGTTCGACCCGTATACTGCAATCAAATACTAAGTGGTAAAATCAAAAGAAAAACTTTAATTATTTAAAATAAAACATTAAAAATCTGATATGAACATACACGACTTTCTATTACAACAAAACTTAGGGCTAAATCTTATTCATTTGCTTTAAACTCCGACTAGCATTTTCTAGAATATGAAACGTACAGTAAACTAAAATATTGCATTAGAGGAACTTCTAAAATTATTGCTTCCATGGACCTTCCAAGAGCTGATGCTCCAGAAACGAAGAAAACTTGGAAAAGTCCTTGCACAAGTTCGCAATTCGATCTAGTGATTTCCTACAAATTAAATTTTTTGAAACGAATTCAATCCCGTTCACAATAAAATTACGTCAATAGAAAATAGAATTTCTACCCCCCCCCCATTCAATTTTCTCTAGACAAATTATTAAAATAGATAATTCTAGTATAGATATGTAGACAAAATTTATAGGAAATCGTAGTAGTAACTTTTTTAAAAATTTCAAAGAACTGAACAAAATATATTCTCTAAAGCGGTACTTCGGGCTGAAAGTGGCACTGATAAGACCCTGTCACCTTCTATACATTTTGGTGCGCCAAAATTTTTATTTATTAATTTTCAAGTAATAATTCAAGTATAGGGATTTTAATCCCTAAGTTAATGTTAAGGCCCGATAGGGATAAGCAAACGAAATGTTAAGTTTTATCTTCTGAAGGTCTTCCGTTTTTTACTAAAGCTTACTCGTGCAATCTCTTACAGGCCATTCTTTTCGAACTGGAGGATATAACTCAGCAAAGAAAATTTTTACTCCAACACAATACATCGTCTTGCTTAGAAATAAGTAGCAGAAAAAAGTAATAAACGAGTGATAAATTATCTTTAAAAAAGACGTTAAAAGAATGGTATATTTACACTGAATAGATTCCCACCATGATGGAATTTTCAGATCTGTTCCTAGTGATTTTAAAATCTTCTGCTTTTCTATCTGAAATTTATATGAAATGGAAAATTTATTTCTTTGGAGACACATTCTCTTAGAAGATGGGTGGTTACACCTTTGTATCCTTATAAAGATATCATACAAATGAATTAAATTGGAAAGTAATAAAAACAAATATATGTAAAAAAAAAGTAAGACTCAAAAATGCGAAAATAAATAATATAAACTAAAACAAAATTAGTACATAATCATACTTTCAACTAGGCATGGAATGCAAAACATCTTGAATCGTAAAATATTAATAAAATGGTCTAGCAAATGCATTGTTTCATGTTAGCAAATTTTTCAAAATTTCTATTTTTATAACAAATAAATGTTTTGTGAGTTTTATTGAACTTTGACACAAACTTATTGATAACTAAATGTACATAATACGGACAGCTGTTAGAAAATTGTCCTAAGCACTTTTCTTATTCCAAGAGTGTCTTCCTGGCTGGAAGTACATAAGTGGTTAACTAACCACTCTTACTAGAGCCGTGTAGTGTTTGCTGCCTACGGAAGTGACACATCCCGATGGACAAATAAACCTACTAACAGGAATTCTAGGAATCTCATTAATGTTTTACCCTATAAAAGTTTAAGACCACCCAGTTTTAAGTCAAAAATTTGCAAAAATGTATTATTAATATTAGTCAAATACACTCTAATGTAAGTTAATACGGTTACAAACTCGTCTCTTACATAACAATTTAAAAATATTTAGTGTATGATACGAACGGATTTTAGTGGGTATTGAATCAGGGTTTGCTTGGTGATTAGATTAAGGTAAATTCGGAACGAAATAAATACTTAGCAATCCTACATATTTTTCAACATCTAGACGTTGAAGCTTTCGTTTTCCCTATCTCGTTAAAAAATTGTTAAGTTACCAGCCGAAAGTGATGTAGCAAAAATGAATTTATTGTAAATTAAACTTACTGCATCAAATTAAAATAAAATGCATTATTTTTGTTTAATATTATTATTTACTTCCAAATTTGTATAAACAAATATATGTTCATGTACAGATTTTTTTTTTGACCAACTTTTACCTTAAACACTTAACGTTTTAGTAGACTTCTTTATCCAATATGATTTGAGAGAATAATTTCTTCTAAATTTTGTTTATAATGTTTTGCACATGTTTGATTACAGTTTCTTTCAGAGAATATCATTATGTTGAAGCAAATGAAAGATGGTAAAAACTAGCGTAAAAGTTGTGCCAATAAAATCAGCATCATCTTTATCCCATTAAAATTGCATCAATTAAAACTTACATTGTAGGCTTTAAATAGATTCCACACCAACGCACAACAGAAATTCATCACAACTACTACCCAGCAGGCTTTAAAAATAGATCCACTTTTTAAAAGTATCCAAAGTCCAGCAATCAACATGCCTCCAACAATAGAAACAAAGATGAACTGTAACAAAAGGAAAACAAAGCGTCTAAATAGAATATTCCAGTACAATTAAATGAATTTACAAGAAAGAACTTTAGCATACAGACTCAAAATTAATAAAAAATAAACAGTTACCAGGGTATTATCTTGCTGCGGACCTGTAGATTCTTCTGTCGTTACAGTAACTTCAGGTACTTCAAACAAAGAAGAAAATGCCTGATCAAAATCAGACCAAGAAAATGTTTCATACGTTTCTGAAGAGGCGTAAGCGTGAAGAATTTCCAAATTTTTAGATGTGAAGTACAAAGTAATCATAACGATTCTTTTATCAGCTTCAGGCAGTCGGTAATTCTGCAAAAGACAATGTTTGTCAATAATTTATTCTAGAGCAGTCATTATGGCCAGCATAAGTGAACTTGTCAAATAATTTAAGCTTCAGTTTTTATATATTATATTTTAAGGTTTTTGAGAAGAGGCTAATGAAAAAAAACAAAGATTAGCTTGCAACCCTACTGATTAAAACAATTCAAAATAACAACCAAAGTTAAAGAAACATCAAATTGAAGATATTTTCATATCGATGACGATTGATTCCTTGCCTTCATGGTTGTCTTCAATAACAACTTATTTATCATTCTCTTAAGATACGAATCACACGCTGATTGCACCTGTGGTGGGCAAATAGAAGTAGCATTTTGTAACACACTTTTCGATTCATCAGCTGCCACTTCCTTTTCTGGTGGTAAGTTTTCTGACTTATAAGGCACCTTAGTTTCAGGAAAAAGATCTCCAACTTTACGAGAATGATGAAGATCTGATGGATTTATCCAATCCGCCGGAAGATCAAAACAAGAAACACAACCAATCAGTAAAATTAACAAATACATTTTGTCCATAATTTTTGCAGAAACTGAATAAGTAATAGTTAACTACAACATAACTCAATACATGTTGTAAAAGTCTATTAAATTAACAATTAAGTTGCGTATCTTGCTTCTCCAATGTGAAAATCTGTAACCTACTTTAACTTGAACAGCTTGAACACAGTAAATTGGAATGTGGCGCTCTATGTTAGCGGTGCGTAGTGTTACTAAACTGGAAACCGGGTTCTCGTCCGTCAAACAAGTTACAGGTACTTCGGAATTGAGAAACATAGTATTGCACATCGTCAATTACTGCGTTTAGCCCGGCAGTGTACAAAATCTCTGCAAAATTAACTGTTAACAGAAAAATTCTGACGTTTTTTAACAAATAAATAAAATTATAATACCTTACGTAAGTAACTAATAAAATAAATTAATTATAACTAAATACATAATATATTTAAAATTGGGGCTTAAAACCGTTGGAACACCCTAAATTGCGAAGTCCCACGCTTGTTTGCCTCGAGGAGACACTTTTTCATTTTCAAAGACACTAGATGCGCCTTTTTCTAAATGCGTGAACCTCTGTCCTCCGCGATTTTCCTGTTCAGTCAGGGCTCAATATTTCATTTATCTCTGAAATCTTCTATTCTGTAATGCAATCACCAGTTTTCCAAACTTTATTATTGTTACAAATCTCGCACACAATCAAAATGCAAGGAAAAACTAACACTTAGAACATCTTTAGGTAAGTATATTTGGTCAGGTTTTGACGAGAATACGGCAAGGGCGCCGTACATAATCGCCTATGCTGTTTAACGTTTCATTGAAAATGATGCAGTGGCAAGAACAAAGGGTTTCGTAAAAATAAAATAATGTTTGAGAGAAACTTGGAATAACGAACAGCAATTAACTGGTGCAAGATTATGTACTGACTTCTCTCACTTGAATGGCTGTTTTAATTATCCTTCAATTTATTTATTTTTATTATTCTTCAATTAGCGCTTGTACAAATACTTTGTATACAACATAAATAATTTTAACCGTTCTCCATTAAATTTTAACATTTAATCAGGAAGTTATAGAGAACTTTACAATACTTAGCGGGAATTATAGACACCATTCCCTGAATAAATGAGAGCAGTGCCTAGGAACTTTGTCCTGATTCAAAATGAAATTTTCTTTTATACTGAGTTTTCCTACACCTTTCTTTAAATTCATTTTCAGTGAATCACTGTACAATTTACTATCAATTATTTTTTTAATAGTATTGAGATTAAAGAAATAATGATCTCATTTCTGCAATATCGTATGAAGCTATTTACCTTGGTGATTAAATAAATTGGTTATTTCGTGATAGAAGAGCACAAGTTTGTTAAGAGGGTCTATTTACTTTATCCCTGCAACCTCAAGTTTATTATAAATGTAATTAGAGGGAGCAAGTCTCTATAGGGAGTGTAAATGTGTGTCAAAAACAATGCAACATGAAGTGTAACATTGAACTGTTTATTATTTTACAGCACTGCAAATAAAATTTTACTGGCAAGAAATAGTATAGTATGTAAATAAACACATTGACTTTTCCAACAATTAGGATAATAAAAGAATTTTTACAATACTGAAGACTGATGGTTATCTTTTAACAAAATTGATAGCCTCAGCTACTATTCAAAGGATAGAATATTACGTGAGAGTTTTAAAGTAAGATTAAAATATCAAAGCCTAGACAGACTTTGGAGAGCAGAGAAGATTTAAGTGCATTTTACTTACAAAACACGGGAAATTGATTGACTCATGAGTAACTGATTATTTTGCTAGAGTTCGCCTTCCCAGTTATATTTTTTCTGAGATCAGCGTCATCAAACATCTTTTTTGACATTCTACTTCTGGTACATTAGTTCTATCTCAGGACACTATTTTTTCTGCACTTGTACAACTTTAACTTTTTCACAGTTTCTATTTTTGCTAATTTCCTAAAAATTGGTTTAGTTAAGTGATTTGCGGCTTGCAGGGACGTAATACCAATCCACCAGATTTTTTTTCAATTTTTTTTTTTCTGCCATTCCTTCATTCTGCTTTCGATGTACGATACGTTCACCCATCTAAGCGTATAAATTAAATTTGGACTTTTCTATAAATAGAATCTTTTTTCACATATCATAGTCTTTTAGGGATTTCTCCAAGAGATACTCTTTAGCGATTTAACCTTGTTTTCTTTCATCTGAGATTTTTTCTTCTATATTCTTTCAAGAAAATTTCCTCTACGAACTCGTCGATTTTTTTCTGTATGATCCATTTCAATATTTTTCTAGTACTTACGTTAAGTTTGGAGCACTTTATTGAGATTTCCGTATAAAGTAATTTTGCTAAATATTCATTTAACACTATGTTGGATATATTTATTTTTTGTACTTCTTTTCTGGAGATACTACAGCGCCATAGTACTTGCGCACCAACCGCTACCTCTATTATTAAAGCACACTCACTACGAAAATTGTTTGGATTGAATATGTTATTAGCTAATCATTCATTTCACCTGGCAGCTGGCAACCAGAACTTTTACGGTTGAAGGCCTTCAACCAACAACTAATAAAGAGGAGTTACTTTTGTGACCGAACTAAAAAGTTTTACAGCTGCTCAACATGGATTATATGACCTTCTCCAATTTCTTAATAAACAGCTAATTCCAATGAATGTGTAATGGGTGGTTAACAGAGCGGATTTCGCTAGGATGGAGGAATCTCGTTCAGATCTTCGTCACCAAACAGGTTTATTAAATCTAGAACAAGTCACATAATTTAAGATATTAAATTGATCTTCTGCCAATATTTACATTAGAGAATGTGTTTTAGATGATGAAGTTTCCGAAACTTCATTCTTCTTCTTAAATGGCGCTACAACTCATGAAGAGTCTTGGCCTCCTCAAGACGTGCCCGCCAGGCGTCTCTGTCCTGCGCAGCCGCCCTCCAGTTACGGAATCCTAGCATTGCCAAAGCATCTCTTGCCACACAGTCCTGCCATCGCGTTCTTGGTCTGCCTACCCTTCTGGGACCTTTTACACTACCATCCATAATTTTTTGGGTATTTCTTCATCCCCCATCCTTGCCACGTGCCTGCTCATCGCAGTCTTCCGAGTTTTACAATTTTGACGATATCCGGCTCCTCGAACAAAGCATATACCTCCCGGTTTTTCCTGATCCGCCAGTTCTGTCCATCACGTACAGGGCCATAAATTCTACGGAGAACCATCCGCTCGAATACCGCCAAGGACTTCTCACCTACTTTTGACATGGTCCATGCTTCGGAGCCGTACATAAGCACTGGCCGGATCAACGTCTTATACATTTGAATTTTCGTGCTGCGGGAGATAAGCTTGCTTTTAATGTACTTTACTAAACCAAAATAGCACCTATTTGCGGCCATAATTCTTCTTTTAACTTCCAGGCTCTCTTGATTTTCACTACTAACTAGGAACCCTAGATAGCCAAACTCATTAACTGTCTCGAATTTGTAGTGCGCAATCGTCAGCTGCTGTTCCTGGTTGGTAGAGCTATATCCCGTGCGCATATATTTGGTCACCGAAACTTCATTAGCTTCGTAAATAAGATTCATTGATCTTAAAAAAAAAAAAAAAAAAATTATACCGGACTACAAGAACTGTATATATTTAAAATGAAATAAAAATTACAAAGATTGTCATAATCATTTGGTCAATGCTTACTTCTTCCTAGCCTCCACGTCTGTCGGAGCCAATTAAAAAATTAATATTATTTAATTTACTCCACATCAAAAATGAAGAACAAGTGAGGACAAATTTTCGTTACATTTTGCTAACTTTTTCCATTAATTTCATTACATTATCTTTTGATACATCATTTTCCCATCTGCAGCAAATATATTGTGATCAATAAATAACATATATTTTGAATTAGCAAGTAAACTGATTCTTTAAATAACTTACCGTCCATCTTTTTTAAAATAAGAGCCAACAATAAAGGCATCAGCTTGCGAATAGCATTCAACATTGTCAACCGTGATACCAGATCCAATGAGAACTGGTAGATTTGTAGCTTCTTTGACTTCTAAAACATTTAACAGATCAACTTTAATCACTGGTTTTTTATTATGAAATGGTGAAAATTAGTTATCAAAATTCGACCTATTTTGAAGATTCTTTCTTCTACCCCCCCTATTAAGAGAAGTATTGTAATCCTGAAAACAATTTTACGAAGAAAATCACTGACTACCACAAAATGTATTCAGCAAAATACTACTTCTCGAACGAATTTTTCAATTTTATTTACATATCTAATTGCTAGTAGTATTACATATGTAAAATAGCCGTTCATTACACTTGCTTGACATTTTGGAGGTAAGCACATCTCTTTCTCAGAAATGCTTAAGTCTTAAAGTAAAATAACACTTCTAGTTAGCTGAATTTGTCTAGAAATTTATAAATAGGCCATCATGACAACAAAATCGTTTCAAATTTGAATTTTCTGCGATTTTCTGTTTTTTACTTATGTTCATACACACACAGCAATCAATAAAAAAGTCTTTTTCGGACTTAGGGGACTTAGCATTGGTTATTTCCGGTAAAAACTAAAAAAGAAAAGCTGCACGATCACTAGTAGAGAAAATTAAGTAAAACAAAACTGATGGATTCATCTTAGGAGAAGGTTGAAAATATGAAGTCTATCGAGAATTCAAAGTTCTATAAAATGATCAATACTCACTTTCCAAATCTGAGGTGCTGGCAGGTTGGCCCGTACGTGTCCCGGTGAGTACTAGGCCATCACTAAGGAAGAACTCAGCCGCTTTGGCTACATCAGATATCGTCAAATCACTGGTGATTGTGTGTGAACTAAAAGAGTGTTATACATACATTACCTTAGCTCGTGGAACATATACAAAACAACAGAGATGAAATTTGACCTTGAATAAAATTCCTCTGAGGATGTTTGATACTCAGACATACCGGGAGAGATGGCAATGATTGAGCGGACCAGTTCCTCAAACTCCAGCAACTAATTTTCTAGAAGCAATTTTGTCAGAAAGAAAGGAAATTGGAGAAGAACAGAGGTGTCAAGAAACAACAAGAAGAGCTGCAGACATAACAACTACTAAAAGAAGGCTTTTATGAATAGGGTTACGTTCGGAAGAAAAACATCTGCCTTAGCGAATAGTTAGGCTTCACTGTTCAGCCAGAACGGTTTGAGAATTTTATATTACAAACGCGAGTTAAATTTGTTAATATTCTGCATTTGAAGAAAACTTCACAACTACTGTACAGATCGGATTTAGTCATTTTTTAGGATTTTCTTGAAATTGTCGCAAATATTTTCCATAAACCTTGAACACTAGTTGCTTAAATGAAAATCTACAACTTTTACTTGAAAAATTTCCCAGGAAAATTGGGAAAAATGCACTTTAAGCATGAAAAAAAAGAAGGTAAAACTCTTACCAATGCTTTTTTTTAATGTCAGTGAATATTAGAACATTTTCAGCATTCAAATATTTTCTGTAGCGCAACAAGTGGCCAGCATTTGCATCCATGAAGCCTTCATCTGCAATGTGGCTATAAATAAATCCCTCGGCTCTTACAAATTGATAATCACAAATTTTTGCTACGGCTAAGGCTTCTATATTGCCGCCTGCAAGAATCTAAAATTATTTTTTTACAAATATGAACATAATCAAATAATAAGTTAAAAAAAAAAAGATGTAAACTGTTGTTTGAAATTATAACTTCATCTCTAAATTTTAATAATCCCGGTATACGGGTGTAAAGCTTGAGAAGACACTTATTTATTTATTTACAATAAGGGCAACCACCCAGTTACAATGAAACATAATTTAAAGTAATTTTAACTAACATGTAATTTATAGAATATAATATATATTAATAGTACAAGAATAGTAAAAAGAAAAACAATTGATTTTAGGCTTTTTGAGGAATACAATAAATTGAAAGATATAGTTAAACTGAAGTACTTTACTTAATTAATAAATTTTAATGATTATTGATTGGAATGTAATTTTCCTTATTGACTAATCATTGTAAAATCAGTTATTTAAAAAACGTTTCAGTTCGATCATGTTAGTGTTGAATAAATCAAAGTCAGAGGGTAAATGATTAACTTGATCCGTATTTCTTGATAATGAACTGAATTTACGATAATTTGAACTAAAACAAATTTATTTGTATTTAAAAAAATATTAAATGTTAAACACTTATTCGAACCAAAGATGTAAAAGAAAACTTTTTCAAAATTTTAATTTTCACCAATCCAACTTTGGGAGTTTTTCAAGAGTAGTAGCCAACTAATACAACCGTGGATAGATAAAAAAACAACTAAATAAGGGGCAAGTTGAATGTTACAAGAATAATGCTGAAAAAGATGAAAGATACTTTGTTTATCTCAGCCTCTAACCCATTATGCTGTTTACTTTCAATTTATTGCCAGCCAACTTCGAAGTGTTCATTTTCAAAATTAACCCACTGTTATGGCGAAATGTTCAATATATAGGCGCCACGGTAGCCGAGCGGTGAGAGGCGAGACCTGTAAAGCTAATATGTATTTTGGTACTGGGTTCGATTCACGGTCATAGGCCTTGCTTTCTATTTAATGGTTAATAAAAGAAATTTATAGTAAAGTATGTTTGCTGTATGGAGTTACCTCCGTCCATGACACACCTAATGGTAGTTGGACGTTAAGCCCGCCTGAAAAAATAGGTCATTACTTTACTTTTACTTTGTTCAATATCTTGCAAAATCTCTCCTCTTTTCGAACCGAGGAAAGAAGTGCGAAATAAGAATTTGCACAAACTACACTACAAACAACGACACTGCTAAAAAATAATCAGGTATCGGATACAGAAGTAAAAATCAGTATTGTTTTCATATTCGAAACCAAGATCAAATATCGAATCCAATGTCAAAATAAATCTATGGCTTTGCTGGCCTCGCGTCTAACCCTCAGTTATCACGGCCTTATACAATAATAATAACTAAACAAAAATAAATATAAATGGACATTTAAGCAACTAAAAAAATTATAGAAAAGCCTAAAAATACCTGCAAGCCGCATGGAATACGACTATCAAGTGTTCTCTTAATTTCCCAGCACACTTTTGTCAAGGTAGCTGTCACTTCTGGTCCAAAATATTTAGATTGAACATAAGGAATATCGTGCATATTCTCTACCATAATGCCACCCTAAAATATAAATATATTCCGTAAAATAAAAAACTTTGACATAAAAATGAATAAAATTTTTCATCTTTTAAATGCTTACAACTTGGCAAATTTTGTACAGTTCTGCTTCTTCACAAGCTTTATCGACGAGACGGTCAATGCTTCCTTCAAACTTTGGAGAACCTGGAAAAAACAGTTGAAGCAGTAATTAAAGAGATATAAATTTTAGTAGATTAGTAGTTTTAGTAGATTTTGTAGCCTGGCGGATTGGTTAGGCGAAAATAAAACTTTATTTTCATTCACCGACAATTCCTTTGTGTATTCAATTATTTTCAATGATTTAAATCTGCAAAGATATCGCTGAGTTCAAATAGACAGAGATCAGCTTGTGACTCTCAAGCCGGCGTTCACGGGTTCTGCCCCTACAAGTTTTATCGATTGTAAGAGGAAACATTCACAGTTCACAAACAGACAAGTCAGAAGATACACCAATCTTATAGAATGTCAAGTATTATATTGTTAATAAGCCCTGAAGATACCTAGTTCCTAGGTCGAAAGCTCGGCACAATAAAAAATCATGACTGAAATTGGTAATATTTTTCATCCTTATTTGATTCAAGAGTGCGAGAGAGACTTATTTGTTGTGTCCACCATAACTCCAAAACGAAAATTCGCTGAGATTCTTTAAACTTTTCTATATTAATTGCAAATTCTTATACAACTTTTGCAGTCATCAAAGCGATATGTCCACTTCCTGCCAACCTGCATGCCATCCTCACAGAACCAATATTCGAAACGTATCTGGCTATTTTCCAATTCATTACCAAAAACAAAATCAAACTTTGAAAATAAAAATAAAAACATAAAACATAACAGCAACTAAAACAAAAATAACAATAGTACTCATAGCACATCCCATTAAATAATACATTAGTACATCCCTGGCTAATCTGCACAGACAGGAAGCCAACAAACAAACAAACAAATATACAACTTTTGCTTAAAACATTGTTCCAAGAAAATTCAAATATGGGCACTAATAATAAGCTAAACATTCGGCTAGACAAGAGAGGGCGCGTGCGCGAGTGAAAGTTTGAAAATGAATGTTAACAGTTCAGTTAGTTATCGAAGTCACCGCCCATTACGAGGTGGTTATAAAGTTGTTCCATAATACTATTTTTAATTTGTTTTAGTTGAATTAGTTATTGAAAGGTGGATTCAAATAGATTTTATTAATTATTCTATTAATTCCTTAATAATTATTCATAAAATTTACATGTTCCACTTACCTGGAAGAGCACCGACGTGGATCATGCCTATGATTCTGTTGTTAAACAGTGCTTTTAGTTTGTTCATTACGAGTGAAAAAGTCGCAGAGGAAGCTCTTGATTTATAAATGTTTGCTAGTGAGTGGAGAGTAGTGATGTTTACAAGAAAAGTTATCGTGACAGCACGTGCCACATGGTGCCAGTGGGGAGTGTACTACCTACAGCCCCCTGGAACCGGTCTTCTCAAGTATGTATTGATTTATTAAAACTTTTTTTTTAAATATTTGAATAAAATGATTTATATAAAAAATTCCTGAATACAACCTCTGAAATTATATAAAATTAATATTTTAGCGTATTGTTCATCTGTTTTAGTGACTGATTCATTAATCCTAAAGAAAGTATGACTTGAATTGGCCATAATCTTTCTTTTATTTGGTATAATTAATATTTTATATGTTTAACCAGAACTCTAAATTACTTATTGCATTTTTTATAAGGCGTAAAGTATTTACATTTAAACTTGATTTAAGAGAGATTCTTAGATTTAATTGGTTAACTAGCTGGCCGAGATAACGTACTTTACTATAGTTCGGGCGATTCACATTAGGTGTTAGTGATGGGCAGAACGAGTCCGCGTTTGGAGTCGTTGGATTTGAATCAGTTCCAGGGTTGGAATCGATTCCAACAACTCGTTCACTGATTCCAGTCTGTACTTACCCTATGCATTAGTACAAATGTCACGCATTGTAATTAAATAAATAATTAAAAGTTAGCTTTTCCAGTTAATAACAAAACTATATTTCTTTAACACACATTAAGTAGTTCCCTAATTCCCAATTGATCTGATAAATATAAAATTAACAACGTAACCAAATATTAACAAAAATAGGCTAGTCAAATATAAAAATTAAAGCAACTGCAGTTTTGTCGTTATCTAGCTTGACCACCGGAGTTAACTTGATTCAAGAAGAAAAACGCAAATGGGTAGGAAATTATTCCCATAAAAAAAAATTATAACCCTTCAAACAAAATGATAATTACTCATAAAGAAAGAAATATTTATTTACTATGAATTGAATATCAAGCTTTTAAAATATCTTATTATTTTACAAAAAGAAAAAGCTGTGTGCCAAATCTTTAACTTAGCGGCTGGACGCTCTTTCTCTTATCTTCATTGGCGAAAGTTAAATCGGGTACATGTCATGACGACGATTAAAGTAATACTGAGCTAAAAAATAGTATTACCTAACTGCTTTACTTACTGCTGTATCCCTCCCACTCTATTACCTATTTCACAAACATTCGTCGATTGGAAGTAGGTTTTAGTTAAATATTTGTTTCATTTGAAAACAAAAAACATTATAACGCTTTCTCAAGATGTTTTTAAGTTTTAAAAATTTGTTTTTGTCCATTACTCTTGTAAAATACGAAGAATTTTAAATAAAATATAATATACAAACACAAATGATCTAGAATGCAGGTGGAGTCAGTCGTCGTTGTCATGGTGATGGAACCGTTTAACGACTCCGGTTCCAGCTCCAGCATTTTCTATTGGCTAGATTCAGTGAACGAAAAAATGGAACGAGTCCGGTTTCAAAAGGATTTAAATCACTCCGGATTTGACTCCACCAATTCCAGTGGATTTAACCAATGAAATTGCTGGTTTTAACCAGTGGGAGGGATACAGCAGTAAGTAATCCAGTTAGGTAATACTATTTTTTAGCTCAGTATTACTTTGATCGTCGTATTAACATGTTCACGATTTAACTTTCGCCAATGAAGATAAAAGAAAGAGCGTCCAGCCGCTAAGTTAAAGATTAAGCACACAGTATTTTCTATATGTAAAATAAAATATTAAATAATAAGTAAAGTAACTACAGCATTGCTTTTTAATTAATGAGATGGGTGTGCCTGGTGTTTCTTTGCAAGGTTCGCTATATTGGGTACGAAATTATTTTTCCTTCGACTCCCTGTCTTAGATCGACCCCTACTTTTGTTTAGAAATTAACAAAATAATAAAATGAATATTATTTTAGAATTGATATTCTAAAAAAACCTTCGAACTTATTTTATTCTTCAAGCATCAGTATTTAAGCTCGCCAGGTTTTGTATTTTGGTGTGGATTCCTCTTACAAGTTGGAATGTGTCAGTGAACTTCTACATAGTAGCCTTAAGTCAGTTTTATTTTAGTGTAAACGACTACAGTATTAATTATTTTCATTTTAATTTGCCTCAATTTTTTGGGGCGGGGCGGAATCACTTTTTTTTAAAATAGGGATTTGAATCAACTCGTTCCACCATCGGACTCGTTCCAGTGGAACGAGTCCGCTCTAATAGCCCATCACTATTAGGTGTGTTTCAGGCATATCAGGTGAATGGTATTCAATTGATTCGTTCGTTTAGATTGCTACAGTAACCTCCAACCACTACTTGTAAAGTTATAAAATCTTTCTTTTGATTTACACATACAATTTTCATTAAAAATTATTATATGAATGTTATAAGATATCAATATATATAAAACAATCTGCTACTGATAAAAGTCTAATCACTAGTTTACGTTATAAAAAAAAATTAATAAGGAATTTGATAATAGTGAGAAAATATAACTGCTTGCCAAATAAAATATCTAGCCAGTAGTTTACGAGATATTTGAATTTAAAGTTTTCACTCTGTAAAACGGGAACAAACTTTAACTCTAAATATCACTTTTTCTGCTCGATAGATTTTTACTAAATTATACACAATTATAGAGAATAGTTGCCTACATATACAAATAATATTTAAAGAAAATCTATCGAGTAGTTTACGAGATATTTGAATTTAAAGTTTTCACTCTGTAAAATGGGAGCAAAGTTCAACTCTAAATATCTCGTTTTCTGCTCGATAGATTTTTACTAAATTTTACACAATTATAGAGAATAGTTGCCTACATATACAAATAATATTTAAAGAAAATCTATCGAGTAGTTTACGAGATATTTGAATTTAAAGTTTTCACTCTGTAAAATGGGAGCAAAGTTCAACTCTAAATATCTCGTTTTCTGCTCGATAGATTTTTACTAAATTTTACACAATTATAGAGAATAGTTGCCTACATATACAAATAAAATATAAACAATATCTATCGAGTAGTTTACGAGATATTTGAATTTAAAGTTTTCACTCTGTAAAACAGGAGCAAAATTTAACTATAATTATCTCGTTTTCTGCACGATAGATTTTTACTAAATTTTACACAATTATAGAGAATAGTTACCTACATATACAAATAAAATATAAACAAAATCTATAGAGTAGTTTACGAGATATTTGAATTTAAAGTTTTCACTCTGTAAAACGGGAGCAAACTTCAACTCTAAATATCTCGTTTTCTGCTCGATAGATTTTTACTAAATTTTACACAATTATAGAGAATAGTTGCCTACATATACAAATAAAATATAAACAATATCTATCGAGTAGTTTACGAGATATTTGAATTTAAATTTTTCACTCTGTAAAACAGGAGCAAACTTTAACTATAATTATCTCGTTTTCTGCTCGATAGATTTTTACTAAATTTTACACAATTATAGAGAATAGTTACCTACATATACAAATAAAATATAAACAAAATCTATAGAGTAGTTTACGAGATATTTGAATTTAAAGTTTTCACTCTGTAAAACGGGAGCAAACTTCAACTCTAAATATCTCGTTTTCTGCTCGATAGATTTTTACTAAATTTTACACAATTATAGAGAATAGTTGCCTACATATACAAATAAAATATAAACAAAATCTTTAGAGTAGTTTACGAGATATTTGAATTTAAAGTTTTCACTCTGTAAAACGGGAACAAACTTTAACTCTAAATATCTCTTTTTCTGCTCGATAGATTTTTACTAAATTATACACAATTATAGAGAATAGTTGCCTACATATACAAATAATATTTAAAGAAAATCTATCGAGCAGTTTACGAGATATTTGAATTTAAAGTTTTCACTCTGTAAAATGGGAGCAAAGTTCAACTCTAAATATCTCGTTTTCTGCTCGATAGATTTTTACTAAATTTTACACAATTATAGAGAATAGTTGCTTACATATACAAATAATATTTAAAGAAAATCTATCGAGTAGTTTACGAGATATTTGAATTTAAAGTTTTCACTCTGTAAAATGGGAGCAAAGTTCAACTCTAAATATCTCGTTTTCTGCTCGATAGATTTTTACTAAATTTTACACAATTATAGAGAATAGTTGCCTACATATACAAATAAAATATAAACAATATCTATCGAGTAGTTTACGAGATATTTGAATTTAAATTTTTCACTCTGTAAAACAGGAGCAAACTTTAACTATAATTATCTCGTTTTCTGCTCGATAGATTTTTACTAAATTTTACACAATTATAGAGAATAGTTACCTACATATACAAATAAAATATAAACAAAATCTATAGAGTAGTTTACGAGATATTTGAATTTAAAGTTTTCACTCTGTAAAACGGGAGCAAACTTCAACTCTAAATATCTCGTTTTCTGCTCGATAGATTTTTACTAAATTTTACACAATTATAGAGAATAGTTACCTACATATACAAATAAAATATAAACAAAATCTATAGAGTAGTTTACGAGATATTTGAATTTAAAGTTTTCACTCTGTAAAACGGGAGCAAACTTCAACTCTAAATATCTCGTTTTCTGCTCGATAGATTTTTACTAAATTTTACACAATTATAGAGAATAGTTGCCTACATATACAAATAAAATATAAACAATATCTATCGAGTAGTTTACGAGATATTTGAATTTAAAGTTTTCACTCTGTAAAACGGGAACAAACTTTAACTCTAAATATCTCTTTTTCTGCTCGATAGATTTTTACTAAATTATACACAATTATAGAGAATAGTTGCCTACATATACAAATAAAATATAAACAATATCTATCGAGTAGTTTACGAGATATTTGAATTTAATGTTTTCACTCTGTAAAACAGGAGCAAACTTTAACTATAATTATCTCGTTTTCTGCTCGATAGATTTTTACTAAATTTTACACAATTATAGAGAATAGTTACCTACATATACAAATAAAATATAAACAAAATCTTTAGAGTAGTTTACGAGATATTTGAATTTAAAGTTTTCACTCTGTAAAACGGGAGCAAACTTTAACTCTAAATATCTCGTTTTTTGCTCGATAGATTTTTACTAAATTTTACACAATTATAGAGAATAGTTGCCTACATATACAAATAAAATATAAACAAAATCTATAGAGTAGTTTACGAGATATTTGAATTTAAAGTTTTCACTCTGTAAAACGGGAGCAAACTTCAACTCTAAATATCTCGTTTTCTGCTCGATAGATTTTTACTAAATTTTACACAATTATAGAGAATAGTTGCCTACATATACAAATAAAATATAAACAAAATCTATAGAGTAGTTTACGAGATATTTGAATTTAAAGTTTTCACTCTGTAAAACGGGAGCAAACTTTAACTATAAATATCTCGTTTTCTGCTCAATAGATTTTTACTAAATTTTACACAATTATAGAGAATAGTTGCCTACATATTCAAATAAAATATAAACAAAATCTATCAAGTAGTTTACGAGATATTTGAATTTAAAGTATTCACTCTGTAAAACGGGAGCAAACTTTAACTATAAATATCTCGTTTTCTGCTCGATAGATTTTTACTAAATATTACACAATTATAGAGAATAGTTGCCTACATATACAAATAAAATATAAACAAAATCTATCGAGTAGATTACGAGATATTTGAATTTAAGTTTTCATTCTGTAAAACGGGAGCAAACTTTAACTATGAATATCTCGTTTTCTGCGCGATAGATTTTTTCTAAATTCTACACATTTATAGAGAATAGTTGCCTACATATACAAATAAAATATAAACAAAATCTATCGAGTAGTTTACGAGATATTTGAATTTAAAGTTTTCACTCTGTAAAACGGGAGCAAACTTTAACTATAAATATCTCGTTTTCTGTTCGATAGATTTTTACTAAATTTTACACAATTATAGAGAATAGTTGCCTACATATACAAATAAAATATAAACAAAATCTATCGAGCAGTTTACGAGATATTTGAATTTAAAGTTTTCACTCTGTAAAACGGGAGCAAACTTTAACTATAAATATCTCGTTTTCTGCTCAATAGATTTTTACTAAATTTTACACAATTATAGAGAAAAGTTGCCTACATATACAAATAAAATATAAACAAAATCTATCGAGTAGTTTACGAGATATTTGAATTTAAAGTTTTCACTCTGTAAAATGGGAGCAAAGTTCAACTCTAAATATCTCGTTTTCTGCTCGATAGATTTTTACTAAATTTTACACAATTATAGAGAATAGTTGCTTACATATACAAATAATATTTAAAGAAAATCTATCGAGTAGTTTACGAGATATTTGAATTTAAAGTTTTCACTCTGTAAAATGGGAGCAAAGTTCAACTCTAAATATCTCGTTTTCTGCTCGATAGATTTTTACTAAATTTTACACAATTATAGAGAATAGTTGCCTACATATACAAATAAAATATAAACAATATCTATCGAGTAGTTTACGAGATATTTGAATTTAATGTTTTCACTCTGTAAAACAGGAGCAAACTTTAACTATAATTATCTCGTTTTCTGCTCGATAGATTTTTACTAAATTTTACACAATTATAGAGAATAGTTACCTACATATACAAATAAAATATAAACAAAATCTTTAGAGTAGTTTACGAGATATTTGAATTTAAAGTTTTCACTCTGTAAAACGGGAGCAAACTTTAACTCTAAATATCTCGTTTTTTGCTCGATAGATTTTTACTAAATTTTACACAATTATAGAGAATAGTTGCCTACATATACAAATAAAATATAAACAATATCTATCGAGTAGTTTACAAGATATTTGAATTTAAAGTTTTCACTCTGTAAAACGGGAACAAACTTTAACTCTAAATATCTCTTTTTCTGCTCGATAGATTTTTACTAAATTATACACAATTATAGAGAATAGTTGCCTACATATACAAATAATATTTAAAGAAAATCTATCGAGTAGTTTACGAGATATTTGAATTTAAAGTTTTCACTCTGTAAAATGGGAGCAAAGTTCAACTCTAAATATCTCGTTTTCTGCTCGATAGATTTTTACTAAATTTTACACAATTATAGAGAATAGTTGCCTACATATACAAATAAAATATAAACAAAATCTTTAGAGTAGTTTACGAGATATTTGAATTTAAAGTTTTCACTCTGTAAAACGGGAGCAAACTTTAACTCTAAATATCTCGTTTTCTGCTCGATAGATTTTTACTAAATTTTACAAAATTATAGAGAATAGTTGCCTACATATACAAATAAAATATAAACAATATCTATCGAGTAGTTTACGAGATATTTGAATTTAAAGTTTTCACTCTGTAAAACAGGAGCAAACTTTAACTATAATTATCTCGTTTTCTGCTCGATAGATTTTTACTAAATTTTACACAATTATAGAGAATAGTTACCTACATATACAAATAAAATATAAACAAAATCTTTAGAGTAGTTTACGAGATATTTGAATTTAAAGTTTTCACTCTGTAAAACGGGAGCAAACTTTAACTCTAAATATCTCGTTTTCTGCTCGATAGATTTCTACTAAATTTTACACAATTATAGAGAATAGTTGCCTACATATACAAATAAAATATAAACAAAATCTATCGAGCAGTTTACGAGATATTTGAATTTAAAGTTTTCACTCTGTAAAACGGGAGCAAACTTTAACTATAAATATCTCGTTTTCTGCTCAATAGATTTTTACTAAATTTTACACAATTATAGAGAAAAGTTGCCTACATATACAAATAAAATATAAACAAAATCTATCGAGTAGTTTACGAGATATTTGAATTTAAAGTTTTCACTCTGTAAAATGGGAGCAAAGTTCAACTCTAAATATCTCGTTTTCTGCTCGATAGATTTTTACTAAATTTTACACAATTATAGAGAATAGTTGCTTACATATACAAATAATATTTAAAGAAAATCTATCGAGTAGTTTACGAGATATTTGAATTTAAAGTTTTCACTCTGTAAAATGGGAGCAAAGTTCAACTCTAAATATCTCGTTTTCTGCTCGATAGATTTTTACTAAATTTTACACAATTATAGAGAATAGTTGCCTACATATACAAATAAAATATAAACAATATCTATCGAGTAGTTTACGAGATATTTGAATTTAAAGTTTTCACTCTGTAAAACAGGAGCAAACTTTAACTATAATTATCTCGTTTTCTGCTCGATAGATTTTTACTAAATTTTACACAATTATAGAGAATAGTTACCTACATATACAAATAAAATATAAACAAAATCTTTAGAGTAGTTTACGAGATATTTGAATTTAAAGTTTTCACTCTGTAAAACGGGAGCAAACTTTAACTCTAAATATCTCGTTTTTTGCTCGATAGATTTTTACTAAATTTTACACAATTATAGAGAATAGTTGCCTACATATACAAATAAAATATAAACAATATCTATCGAGTAGTTTACAAGATATTTGAATTTAAAGTTTTCACTCTGTAAAACGGGAACAAACTTTAACTCTAAATATCTCTTTTTCTGCTCGATAGATTTTTACTAAATTATACACAATTATAGAGAATAGTTGCCTACATATACAAATAATATTTAAAGAAAATCTATCGAGTAGTTTACGAGATATTTGAATTTAAAGTTTTCACTCTGTAAAATGGGAGCAAAGTTCAACTCTAAATATCTCGTTTTCTGCTCGATAGATTTTTACTAAATTTTACACAATTATAGAGAATAGTTGCCTACATATACAAATAAAATATAAACAAAATCTTTAGAGTAGTTTACGAGATATTTGAATTTAAAGTTTTCACTCTGTAAAACGGGAGCAAACTTTAACTCTAAATATCTCGTTTTCTGCTCGATAGATTTTTACTAAATTTTACACAATTATAGAGAATAGTTGCCTACATATACAAATAAAATATAAACAATATCTATCGAGTAGTTTACGAGATATTTGAATTTAAAGTTTTCACTCTGTAAAACAGGAGCAAACTTTAACTATAATTATCTCGTTTTCTGCTCGATAGATTTTTACTAAATTTTACACAATTATAGAGAATAGTTACCTACATATACAAATAAAATATAAACAAAATCTTTAGAGTAGTTTACGAGATATTTGAATTTAAAGTTTTCACTCTGTAAAACGGGAGCAAACTTTAACTCTAAATATCTCGTTTTCTGCTCGATAGATTTTTACTAAATTTTACACAATTATAGAGAATAGTTGCCTACATATACAAATAAAATATAAACAATATCTATCGAGTAGTTTACAAGATATTTGAATTTAAAGTTTTCACTCTGTAAAACGGGAACAAACTTTAACTCTAAATATCTCTTTTTCTGCTCGATAGATTTTTACTAAATTATACACAATTATAGAGAATAGTTGCCTACATATACAAATAATATTTAAAGAAAATCTATCGAGTAGTTTACGAGATATTTGAATTTAAAGTTTTCACTCTGTAAAATGGGAGCAAAGTTCAACTCTAAATATCTCGTTTTCTGCTCGATAGATTTTTACTAAATTTTACACAATTATAGAGAATAGTTGCCTACATATACAAATAAAATATAAACAAAATCTTTAGAGTAGTTTACGAGATATTTGAATTTAAAGTTTTCACTCTGTAAAACGGGAGCAAACTTTAACTCTAAATATCTCGTTTTCTGCTCGATAGATTTTTACTAAATTTTACACAATTATAGAGAATAGTTGCCTACATATACAAATAAAATATAAACAATATCTATCGAGTAGTTTACGAGATATTTGAATTTAAAGTTTTCACTCTGTAAAACGGGAGCAAACTTCAACTCTAAATATCTCGTTTTCTGCTCGATAGATTTTTACTAAATTTTACACAATTATAGAGAATAGTTGCCTACATATACAAATAAAATATAAACAAAATCTATCGAGTAGTTTACGAGATATTTGAATTTAAAGTTTTCACTCTGTAAAACGGGAGCAAACTTTAACTATAAATATCTCGTTTTCTGCTCAATAGATTTTTACTAAATTTTACACAATTATAGAGAATAGTTGCCTACATATACAAATAAAATATAAACAAAATCTATTGAGTAGTTTACGAGATATTTGAATTTAAAGTTTTCACTCTGTAAAACAGGAGCAAACTTTAACTATAATTATCTCGTTTTCTGCTCGATAGATTTTTACTAAATTTTACACAATTATAGAGAATAGTTACCTACATATACAAATAAAATATAAACAAAATCTTTAGAGTAGTTTACGAGATATTTGAATTTAAAGTTTTCACTCTGTAAAACGGGAGCAAACTTTAACTCTAAATATCTCGTTTTCTGCTCGATAGATTTTTACTAAATTTTACACAATTATAGAGAATAGTTGCCTACATATACAAATAAAATATAAACAATATCTATCGAGTAGTTTACAAGATATTTGAATTTAAAGTTTTCACTCTGTAAAACGGGAACAAACTTTAACTCTAAATATCTCTTTTTCTGCTCGATAGATTTTTACTAAATTATACACAATTATAGAGAATAGTTGCCTACATATACAAATAATATTTAAAGAAAATCTATCGAGTAGTTTACGAGATATTTGAATTTAAAGTTTTCACTCTGTAAAATGGGAGCAAAGTTCAACTCTAAATATCTCGTTTTCTGCTCGATAGATTTTTACTAAATTTTACACAATTATAGAGAATAGTTGCCTACATATACAAATAAAATATAAACAAAATCTTTAGAGTAGTTTACGAGATATTTGAATTTAAAGTTTTCACTCTGTAAAACGGGAGCAAACTTTAACTCTAAATATCTCGTTTTCTGCTCGATAGATTTTTACTAAATTTTACACAATTATAGAGAATAGTTGCCTACATATACAAATAAAATATAAACAATATCTATCGAGTAGTTTACGAGATATTTGAATTTAAAGTTTTCACTCTGTAAAACAGGAGCAAACTTTAACTATAATTATCTCGTTTTCTGCTCGATAGATTTTTACTAAATTTTACACAATTATAGAGAATAGTTACCTACATATACAAATAAAATATAAACAAAATCTTTAGAGTAGTTTACGAGATATTTGAATTTAAAGTTTTCACTCTGTAAAACGGTAGCAAACTTTAACTCTAAATATCTCGTTTTCTGCTCGATAGATTTTTACTAAATTTTACACAATTATAGAGAATAGTTGCCTACATATACAAATAAAATATAAACAATATCTATCGAGTAGTTTACAAGATATTTGAATTTAAAGTTTTCACTCTGTAAAACGGGAACAAACTTTAACTCTAAATATCTCTTTTTCTGCTCGATAGATTTTTACTAAATTATACACAATTATAGAGAATAGTTGCCTACATATACAAATAATATTTAAAGAAAATCTATCGAGTAGTTTACGAGATATTTGAATTTAAAGTTTTCACTCTGTAAAATGGGAGCAAAGTTCAACTCTAAATATCTCGTTTTCTGCTCGATAGATTTTTACTAAATTTTACACAATTATAGAGAATAGTTGCCTACATATACAAATAAAATATAAACAAAATCTATCGAGTAGTTTACGAGATATTTGAATTGAAAGTTTTCACTCTGTAAAACAGGAGCAAACTTTAACTATAATTATCTCGTTTTCTGCTCGATAGATTTTTACTAAATTTTACACAATTATAGAGAATAGTTGCCTACATATACAAATAAAATATAAACAAAATCTTTAGAGTAGTTTACGAGATATTTGAATTTAAAGTTTTCACTCTGTAAAACGGGAGCAAAATTAACTCTAAATATCTCGTTTTCTGCTCGATAGATTTTTACTAAATTTTACACAATTATAGAGAATAGTTGCCTACATATACAAATAAAATATAAACAATATCTATCGAGTAGTTTACGAGATATTTGAATTTAAAGTTTTCACTCTGTAAAACGGGAGCAAATTTCAACTCTAAATATCTCGTTTTCTGCTCGATAGATTTTTACTAAATTTTACACAATTATAGAGAATAGTTGCCTACATATACAAATAAAATATAAACAAAATCTATCGAGTAGTTTACGAGATATTTGAGTTTAAAGTTTTCACTCTGTAAAATGGGAGCAAAGTTCAACTTTAAATATCTCGTTTTCTGCTCGATAGATTTTTACTAAATTTTACACAATTATAGAGAATAGTTGCCTACATATACAAATAAAATATAAACAAAATCTTTAGAGTAGTTTACGAGATATTTGAATTTAAAGTTTTCACTCTGTAAAACGGGAGCAAACTTAAACTCTAAATATCTCGTTTTCTGCTCGATAGATTTTTACTAAATTTTACACAATTATAGAGAATAGTTGCCTACATATACAAATAAAATATAAACAATATCTATCGAGTAGTTTACGAGATATTTGAATTTAAAGTTTTCACTCTGTAAAACGGGAGCAAACTTCATTTCTAAATATCTCGTTTTCTGCTCGATAGATTTTTACTAAATTTTACACAATTATAGAGAATAGTTGCCTACATATACAAATAAAATATAAACAAAATCTATCGAGTAGTTTACGAGATATTTGAATTTAAAGTTTTCACTCTGTAAAACGGGAGCAAACTTTAACTATAAATATCTCGTTTTCTGCTCGATAGATTTTTACTAAATTTTACACAATTATAGAGAATAGTTGCCTACATATACAAATAAAATATAAACAAAATCTATCGAGTAGTTTACGAGATATTTGAATTTAAAGTTTTCACTCTGTAAAACAGGAGCAAACTTTAACTATAATTATCTCGTTTTCTGCTCGATAGATTTTTACTAAATTTTACACAATTATAGAGAATAGTTACCTACATATACAAATAAAATATAAACAAAATCTTTAGAGTAGTTTACGAGATATTTGAATTTAAAGTTTTCACTCTGTAAAACGGGAGCAAACTTTAACTCTAAATATCTCGTTTTCTGCTCGATAGATTTTTACTAAATTTTACACAATTATAGAGAATAGTTGCCTACATATACAAATAAAATATAAACAATATCTATCGAGTAGTTTACAAGATATTTGAATTTAAAGTTTTCACTCTGTAAAACGGGAACAAACTTTAACTCTAAATATCTCTTTTTCTGCTCGATAGATTTTTACTAAATTATACACAATTATAGAGAATAGTTGCCTACATATACAAATAATATTTAAAGAAAATCTATCGAGTAGTTTACGAGATATTTGAATTTAAAGTTTTCACTCTGTAAAATGGGAGCAAAGTTCAACTCTAAATATCTCGTTTTCTGCTCGATAGATTTTTACTAAATTTTACACAATTATAGAGAATAGTTGCCTACATATACAAATAAAATATAAACAAAATCTTTAGAGTAGTTTACGAGATATTTGAATTTAAAGTTTTCACTCTGTAAAACGGGAGCAAACTTTAACTCTAAATATCTCGTTTTTTGCTCGATAGATTTTTACTAAATTTTACACAATTATAGAGAATAGTTGCCTACATATACAAATAAAATATAAACAATATCTATCGAGTAGTTTACGAGATATTTGAATTTAAAGTTTTCACTCTGTAAAACGGGAGCAAACTTCAACTCTAAATATCTCGTTTTCTGCTCGATAGATTTTTACTAAATTTTACACAATTATAGAGAATAATTGCCTACATATACAAATAAAATATAAACAAAATCTATCGAGTAGTTTACGAGATATTTGAATTTAAAGTTTTCACTCTGTAAAACGGGAGCAAACTTTAACTATAAATATCTCGTTTTCTGCTCGATAGATTTTTACTAAATCTTACACAATTATAGAGAATAGTTGCCTACATATACAAATAAAATATAAACAAAATCTATCGAGTAGTTTACGAGATATTTGAATTTAAAGTTTTCACTCTGTAAAACGGGAGCAAACTTTAACTATAAATATCTCGTTTTCTGCTAGATAGATTTTTACTAAATTTTACACAATTATAGAGAATAGTTGCCTACATATACAAATAAAATATAAAGAAAATCTATCGAGTAGTTTACGAGATATTTTAATTTAAAGTTTTCACTCTGTAAAACGGGAGCAAACATCAACTCTAAATATCTCGTTTTCTGCTCGATAGATTTTTACTAAATTTTACACAATTCTAGAGAATAGTTGCCTACATATACAAATAAAATATAAACAAAATCTATCGAGTAGTTTACGAGATATTTGAATTAAAAGTTTTCACTCTGTAAAACAGGAGCAAACTTTAACTATAATTATCTCGTTTTCTGCTCGATAGATTTTTACTAAATTTTACACAATTATAGAGAATAGTTACCTACATATACAAATAAAATATAAACAAAATCTATAGAGTAGTTTACGAGATATTTGAATTTAAAGTTTTCACTCTGTAAAACGGGAGCAAACTTCAACTCTAAATATCTCGTTTTCTGCTCGATAGATTTTTACTAAATTTTACACAATTATAGAGAATAGTTACCTACATATACAAATAAAATATAAACAAAATCTATAGAGTAGTTTACGAGATATTTGAATTTAAAGTTTTCACTCTGTAAAACGGGAGCAAACTTCAACTCTAAATATCTCGTTTTCTGCTCGATAGATTTTTACTAAATTTTACACAATTATAGAGAATAGTTGCCTACATATACAAATAAAATATAAACAATATCTATCGAGTAGTTTACGAGATATTTGAATTTAAAGTTTTCACTCTGTAAAACGGGAACAAACTTTAACTCTAAATATCTCTTTTTCTGCTCGATAGATTTTTACTAAATTATACACAATTATAGAGAATAGTTGCCTACATATACAAATAATATTTAAAGAAAATCTATCGAGTAGTTTACTAGATATTTGAATTTAAATTTTTCACTCTGTAAAGTGGGAGCAAAGTTCAACTCTAAATATCTCGTTTTCTGCTCGATAGATTTTTACTAAATTTTACACAATTATAGAGAATAGTTGCTTACATATACAAATAATATTTAAAGAAAATCTATCCAGTAGTTTACAAGATATTTGAATTTAAAGTTTTCACTCTGCAAAATGGGAGCAAAGTTCAACTCTAAATATCTCGTTTTCTGCTCGATAGATTTTTACTAAATTTTACACAATTATAGAGAATAGTTGCCTACATATACAAATAAAATATAAACAATATCTATCGAGTAGTTTACGAGATATTTGAATTTAAAGTTTTCACTCTGTAAAACGGGAGCAAACTTTAACTCTAAATATCTCGTTTTCTGCTCGATAGATTTTTACTAAATTTTACACAATTATAGAGAATAGTTGCCTACATATACAAATAAAATATAAACAATATCTATCGAGTAGTTTACGAGATATTTGAATTTAAAGTTTTCACTCTGTAAAACGGGAACAAACTTTAACTTTAAATATCTCTTTTTCTGCTCGATAGATTTTTACTAAATTATACACAATTATAGAGAATAGTTGCCTACATATACAAATAATATTTAAAGAAAATCTATCGAGTAGTTTACGAGATATTTGAATTTAAAGTTTTCACTCTGTAAAATGGGAGCAAAGTTCAACTCTAAATATCTCGTTTTCTGCTCGTTAGATTTTTACTAAATTTTACACAATTATAGAGAATAGTTGCCTACATATACAAATAAAATATAAACAAAATCTATAGAGTAGTTTACGAGATATTTGAATTTAAAGTTTTCACTCTGTAAAACGGGAGCAAACTTTAACTATAAATATCTCGTTTTCTGCTCGATAGATTTTTACTAAATTTTACACAATTATAGAGAATAGTTGCCTACATATACAAATAAAATATAAACAAAATCTATCGAGTAGTTTACGAGATATTTGAATTTAAACTTTTCACTCTGTAAAACGGGAGCAAACTTTAACTATAAATCTCTCGTTTTCTGCTCAATAGATTTTTACTAAATTTTACACAATTATAGAGAAAAGTTGCCTACATATACAAATAAAATATAAACAAAATCTATCGAGTAGTTTACGAGATATTTGAATTTAAAGTTTTCACTCTGTAAAACGGGAGCAAACTTTAACTATAAATATCTCGTTTTCTGCTAGATAGATTTTTACTAAATTTTACACAATTATAGAGAATAGTTGCCTACATATACAAATAAAATATAAACAAAATCTATAGAGTAGTTTACGAGATATATGCATTTAAAGTTTTCACTCTGTAAAATGGGAGCAAACTTTAACTCTAAATATCTCGTTTTCTGCTCGATAGATTTTTACTAAATTTTACACAATTATAGAGAATAGTTGCCTACATATACAAATAAAATATAAACAAAATCTATCGAGTAGTTTACGAGATATTTGAATTTAAAGTTTTCACTCTGTAAAACGGGAGCAAACTTTAACTATAAATATCTCGTTTTCTGCTAGATAGATTTTTACTAAATTTTACACAATTATAGAGAATAGTTGCCTACATATACAAATAAAATATAAACAAAATCTATAGAGTAGTTTACGAGATATATGCATTTAAAGTTTTCACTCTGTAAAATGGGAGCAAACTTTAACTCTAAATATCTCGTTTTCTGCTCGATAGATTTTTACTAAATTTTACATAATTATAGAGAATAGTTGCCTACATATACAAATAATATTTAAAGAAAATCTATCGAGTAGTTTACGAGATATTTGAATTTAAAGTTTTCACTCTGTAAAATGGGAGCAAAGTTCAACTCTAAATATCTCGTTTTCTGCTCGTTAGATTTTTACTAAATTTTACACAATTATAGAGAATAGTTGCCTACATATACAAATAAAATATAAACAAAATCTATAGAGTAGTTTACGAGATATTTGAATTTAAAGTTTTCACTCTGTAAAACGGGAGCAAACTTTAACTATAAATATCTCGTTTTCTGCTCGATAGATTTTTACTAAATTTTACACAATTATAGAGAATAGTTGCCTACATATACAAATAAAATATAAACAAAATCTATCGAGTAGTTTACGAGATATTTGAATTTAAACTTTTCACTCTGTAAAACGGGAGCAAACTTTAACTATAAATCTCTCGTTTTCTGCTCAATAGATTTTTACTAAATTTTACACAATTATAGAGAAAAGTTGCCTACATATACAAATAAAATATAAACAAAATCTATCGAGTAGTTTACGAGATATTTGAATTTAAAGTTTTCACTCTGTAAAACGGGAGCAAACTTTAACTATAAATATCTCGTTTTCTGCTAGATAGATTTTTACTAAATTTTACACAATTATAGAGAATAGTTGCCTACATATACAAATAAAATATAAACAAAATCTATAGAGTAGTTTACGAGATATATGCATTTAAAGTTTTCACTCTGTAAAATGGGAGCAAACTTTAACTCTAAATATCTCGTTTTCTGCACGATAGATTTTTACTAAATTTTACACAATTATAGAGAAAAGTTGCCTACATATACAAATAAAATATAAACAAAATCTATCGAGTAGTTTACGAGATATTTGAATTTAAAGTTTTCACTCTGTAAAACGGGAGCAAACTTTAACTATAAATATCTCGTTTTCTGCTAGATAGATTTTTACTAAATTTTACACAATTATAGAGAATAGTTGCCTACATATACAAATAAAATATAAACAAAATCTATAGAGTAGTTTACGAGATATATGCATTTAAAGTTTTCACTCTGTAAAATGGGAGCAAACTTTAACTCTAAATATCTCGTTTTCTGCTCGATAGATTTTTACTAAATTTTACACAATTATAGAGAATAGTTGCCTACATATACAAATAATATTTAAAGAAAATCTATCGAGTAGTTTACGAGATATTTGAATTTAAAGTTTTCACTCTGTAAAATGGGAGCAAAGTTCAACTCTAAATATCTCGTTTTCTACTCGATAGATTTTTACTAAATTTTACACAATTATAGAGAATAGTTGCCTACATATACAAAAAAATATAAACAAAATCTATAGAGTAGTTTACGAGATATTTGAATTTAAAGTTTTCACTCTGTAAAACGGGAGCAAACTTCAACTCTAAATATCTCGTTTTCTGCTCGATAGATTTTTACTAAATTTTACACAATTATAGAGAATAGTTGCCTACATATACAAATAAAATATAAACAAAATCTATAGAGTAGTTTACGAGATATTTGAATTTAAAGTTTTCACTCTGTAAAACGGGAGCAAACTTTAACTATAAATATCTCGTTTTCTGCTCAATAGATTTTTACTAAATTTTACACAATTATAGAGAATAGTTGCCTACATATTCAAATAAAATATAAACAAAATCTATCAAGTAGTTTACGAGATATTTGAATTTAAAGTATTCACTCTGTAAAACGGGAGCAAACTTTAACTATAAATATCTCGTTTTCTGCTCGATAGATTTTTACTAAATTTTACACAATTATAGAGAATAGTTGCCTACATATACAAATAAAATATAAACAAAATCTATCGAGTAGTTTACGAGATATTTGAATTTAAGTTTTCATTCTGTAAAACGGGAGCAAACTTTAACTATGAATATTTCGTTTTCTGCTCGATAGATTTTTTCTAAATTCTACACATTTATAGAGAATAGTTGCCTACATATACAAATAAAATATAAACAAAATCTATCGAGTAGTTTACGAGATATTTGAATTTAAAGTTTTCACTCTGTAAAACGGGAGCAAACTTTAACTATAAATATCTCGTTTTCTGCTCGATAGATTTTTACTAAATTTTACACAATTATAGAGAATAGTTGCCTACATATACAAATAAAATATAAACAAAATCTATAGAGTATTTTACGAGATATTTGAATTTAAAGTTTTCACTCTGTAAAACAGGAGCAAACTTCAACTCTAAATATCTCGTTTTCTGCTCGATAGATTTTTACTAAATTTTACACAATTATAGAGAATAGTTGCCTACATATACAAATAAAATATAAACAAAATCTATCGAGTAGTTTACGAGATATTTGAATTTAAAGTTTTCACTCTGTAAAACGGGAGCAAACTTTAACTATAAATATCTCGTTTTCTGCTCGATAGATTTTTACTAAATTTTACACAATTATAGAGAATAGTTGCCTACATATACAAATAAAATATAAACAAAATCTATCGAGTAGTTTACGAGATATTTGAATTTAAAGTTTTCACTCTGTAAAACGGGAGCAAACTTTAACTATAAATCTCTCGTTTTCTGCTCAATAGATTTTTACTAAATTTTACACAATTATAGAGAAAAGTTGCCTACATATACAAATAAAATATAAACAAAATCTATCGAGTAGTTTACGAGATATTTGAATTTAAAGTTTTCACTCTGTAAAACGGGAGCAAACTTTAACTATAAATATCTCGTTTTCTGCTAGATAGATTTTTACTAAATTTTACACAATTATAGAGAATAGTTGCCTACATATACAAATAAAATATAAACAAAATCTATAGAGTAGTTTACGAGATATATGCATTTAAAGTTTTCACTCTGTAAAATGGGAGCAAACTTTAACTCTAAATATCTCGTTTTCTGCTCGATAGATTTTTACTAAATTTTACACAATTATAGAGAATAGTTGCCTACATATACAAATAAAATATAAAGAAAATCTATCGAGTAGTTTACGACATATTTTAATTTAAAGTTTTCACTCTGTAAAACGGGAGCAAACTTCAACTCTAAATATCTCGTTTTCTGCTCGATAGATTTTTACTAAATTTTACACAATTATAGAGAATAGTTGCCTACATATACAAATAAAATATAAACAAAATCTATCGAGTAGTTTACGAGATATTTGAATTTAAAGTTTTCACTCTGTAAAACGGGAGCAAACTTTAACTATAAATATCTCGTTTTCTGCTCGATAGATTTTTACTAAATTTTACACAATTATAGAGAATAGTTGCCTACATATACAAATAAAATATAAAGAAAATCTATCGAGTAGTTTACGAGATATTTGAATTTAAAGTTTTCACTCTGTCAAACGGGAGCAAACTTCAACTTTAAATATCTTGTTTCTGCTCGATAGATTTTTACTAGATTTTACACAATTATAGAGAATAGTTGCCTACATATACAAATAAAATATAAACAAAATCTATCGAGTAGTTTACGAGATATTTGAATTTAAAGTTTTCACTCTGTAAAACGGGAGAAACTTTAACTATAAATATCTCGTTTTCTGCTCGATAGATTTTTACTAAATTTTACACAATTATAGAGAATAGTTGCCTACATATACAATTAAAATATAAACAAAATCTATCGAGTAGTTTACGAGATATTTGAATTTAAAGTTTTCACTCTGTAAAACGGGAGCAAACTTTAACTATAAATATCTCGTTTTCTGCTAGATAGATTTTTACTAAATTTTACACAATTATAGAGAATAGTTGCCTACATATACAAATAAAATATAAACAAAATCTATAGAGTAGTTTACGAGATATATGCATTTAAAGTTTTCACTCTGTAAAATGGGAGCAAACTTTAACTGTAAATATCTCGTTTTCTGCTCGATAGATTTTTACTAAATTTTACACAATTATAGAGAATAGTTGCCTACATATACAAATAAAATATAAACAAAATCTATAGAGTAGTTTACGAGATATATGCATTTAAAGTTTTCACTCTGTAAAATGGGAGCAAACTTTAACTGTAAATATCTCGTTTTCTGCTCGATAGATTTTTACTAAATTTTACACAATTATAGAGAATAGTTGCCTACATATACAAATAAAATATAAAGAAAATCTATCGAGTAGTTTACGAGATATTTTAATTTAAAGTTTTTACTCTGTAAAACGGGAGCAAACTTCAACTCTAAATATCTCGTTTTCTGCTCAATAGATTTTTACTAAATTTTACACAATTATAGAGAATAGTTGCCTACATATACAAATAAAATATAAACAAAATCTATCGAGTAGTTTACGAGATATTTGAATTTAAAGTTTTCACTCTGTAAAACGGGAGCAAACTTTAACTATAAATATCTCGTTTTCTGCTCGATAGATTTTTACTAAATTTAACACAATTATAGAGAATAGTTGCCTTCATATACAAATAAAATATAAAGAAAATCTATCGAGTAGTTTACGAGATATTTGAATTTAAAGTTTTCACTCTGTCAAACGGGAGCAAACTTCAACTTTAAATATCTCGTTTTCTGCTCGATAGATTTTTACTAAATTTTACACAATTATAGAGAATAGTTGCCTACATATACAAATAAAATATAAAGAAAATCTATCGAGTAGTTTACGAGATATTTGAATTTAAAGTTTTCACTCTGTCAAACGGGAGCAAACTTCAACTTTAAATATCTCGTTTTCTGCTCGATAGATTTTTACTAAATTCTACACAATTATAGAGAATAGTTGCTTACATATACAAATAAAATATAAACAATATCTATCTAGTAGTTTACGAGATATTTGAATTTAAAGTTTTCACTCTGTAAAACGGGAGCAAAATTAACTCTAAATATCTCGTTTTCTGCTCGATAGATTTTTACTAAATTCTACACAATTATAGAGAATAGTTGCCTACATATACAAATAATATTTAAAGAAAATCTATCGAGTAGTTTACGAGATATTTGAATTTAAAGTTTTCACTCTGTAAAATGGGAGCAAAGTTCAACTCTAAATATCTCGTTTTCTGCTCGACAGATTTTTACTAAATTTTACACAATTATAGAGAATAGTTGCCTACATATACAAACAAAATATAAACAAAATCTATAGAGTAGTTTACGAGATATTTGAATTTAAAGTTTTCACTCTGTAAAACGGGAGCAAACTTCAACTCTAAATATCTCGTTTTCTGCTCGATAGATTTTTACTAAATTTTACACAATTATAGAGAATAGTTGCCTACATATACAAATAAAATATAAACAAAATCTATAGAGTAGTTTACGAGATATTTGAATTTAAAGTTTTCACTCTGTAAAACGGGAGCAAACTTTAACTATAAATATCTCGTTTTCTGCTCAATAGATTTTTACTAAATTTTACACAATTATAGAGAATAGTTGCCTACATATTCAAATAAAATATAAACAAAATCTATCAAGTAGTTTACGAGATATTTGAATTTAAAGTATTCACTCTGTAAAACGGGAGCAAACTTTAACTATAAATATCTCGTTTTCTGCTCGATAGATTTTTACTAAATTTTACACAATTATAGAGAATAGTTGCCTACATATACAAATAAAATATAAACAAAATCTATCGAGTAGTTTACGAGATATTTGAATTTAAGTTTTCATTCTGTAAAACGGGAGCAAACTTTAACTATGAATATCTCGTTTTCTGCTCGATAGATTTTTTCTAAATTCTACACATTTATAGAGAATAGTTGCCTACATATACAAATAAAATATAAAGAAAATCTATCGAGTAGTTTACGAGATATTTGAATTTAAAGTTTTCACTCTGTCAAACGGGAGCAAACTTCAACTTTAAATATCTCGTTTTCTGCTCGATAGATTTTTACTACATTTTACACAATTATAGAGAATAGTTGCCTACATATACAAATAAAATATAAAGAAAATCTATCGAGTAGTTTACGAGATATTTGAATTTAAAGTTTTCACTCTGTCAAACGGGAGCAAACTTCAACTTTAAATATCTCGTTTTCTGCTCGATAGATTTTTACTAAATTCTACACAATTATAGAGAATAGTTGCTTACATATACAAATAAAATATAAACAATATCTATCTAGTAGTTTACGAGATATTTGAATTTAAAGTTTTCACTCTGTAAAACGGGAGCAAAATTAACTCTAAATATCTCGTTTTCTGCTCGATAGATTTTTACTAAATTCTACACAATTATAGAGAATAGTTGCCTACATATACAAATAATATTTAAAGAAAATCTATCGAGTAGTTTACGAGATATTTGAATTTAAAGTTTTCACTCTGTAAAATGGGAGCAAAGTTCAACTCTAAATATCTCGTTTTCTGCTCGACAGATTTTTACTAAATTTTACACAATTATAGAGAATAGTTGCCTACATATACAAACAAAATATAAACAAAATCTATAGAGTAGTTTACGAGATATTTGAATTTAAAGTTTTCACTCTGTAAAACGGGAGCAAACTTCAACTCTAAATATCTCGTTTTCTGCTCGATAGATTTTTACTAAATTTTACACAATTATAGAGAATAGTTGCCTACATATACAAATAAAATATAAACAAAATCTATAGAGTAGTTTACGAGATATTTGAATTTAAAGTTTTCACTCTGTAAAACGGGAGCAAACTTTAACTATAAATATCTCGTTTTCTGCTCAATAGATTTTTACTAAATTTTACACAATTATAGAGAATAGTTGCCTACATATTCAAATAAAATATAAACAAAATCTATCAAGTAGTTTACGAGATATTTGAATTTAAAGTATTCACTCTGTAAAACGGGAGCAAACTTTAACTATAAATATCTCGTTTTCTGCTCGATAGATTTTTACTAAATTTTACACAATTATAGAGAATAGTTGCCTACATATACAAATAAAATATAAACAAAATCTATCGAGTAGTTTACGAGATATTTGAATTTAAGTTTTCATTCTGTAAAACGGGAGCAAACTTTAACTATGAATATCTCGTTTTCTGCTCGATAGATTTTTTCTAAATTCTACACATTTATAGAGAATAGTTGCCTACATATACAAATAAAATATAAACAAAATCTATCGAGTAGTTTACGAGATATTTGAATTTAAAGTTTTCACTCTGTAAAACAGGAGCAAACTTCAACTCTAAATATCTCGTTTTCTGCTCGATAGATTTTTACTAAATTTTACACAATTATAGAGAATAGTTGCCTACATATACAAATAAAATATAAACAAAATCTATCGAGTAGTTTACGAGATATTTGAATTTAAAGTTTTCACTCTGTAAAACGGGAGCAAACTGTAACTATAAATATCTCGTTTTCTGCTCGATAGATTTTTACTAAATTTTACACAATTATAGAGAATAGTTGCCTACATATACAAATAAAATATAAACAAAATCTATCGAGTAGTTTACGAGATATTTGAATTTAAAGTTTTCACTCTGTAAAACGGGAGCAAATTTTAACTATAAATCTCTCGTTTTCTGCTCAATAGATTTTTACTAAATTTTACACAATTATAGAGAAAAGTTGCCTACATATACAAATAAAATATAAACAAAATCTATAGAGTAGTTTACGAGATATTTGAATTTAAAGTTTTCACTCTGTAAAACGGGAGCAAACTTTAACTATAAATATCTCGTTTTCTGCTAGATAGATTTTTACTAAATTTTACACAATTATAGAGAATAGTTGCCTACATATACAAATAAAATATAAACAAAATCTATAGAGTAGTTTACGAGATATATGCATTTAAAGTTTTCACTCTGTAAAATGGGAGCAAACTTTAACTCTAAATATCTCGTTTTCTGCTCGATAGATTTTTACTAAATTTTACACAATTATAGAGAATAGTTGCCTACATATACAAATAAAATATAAAGAAAATCTATCGAGTAGTTTACGAGATATTTTAATTTAAAGTTTTCACTCTGTCAAACGGGAGCAAACTTCAACTTTAAATATCTCGTTTTCTGCTCGATAGATTTTTACTAGATTTTACACAATTATAGAGAATAGTTGCCTACATATACAAATAAAATATAAACAAAATCTATCGAGTAGTTTACGAGATATTTGAATTTAAAGTTTTCACTCTGTAAAACGGGAGAAACTTTAACTATAAATATCTCGTTTTCTGCTCGATAGATTTTCACTAAATTTTACACAATTATAGAGAATAGTTGCCTACATATACAAATAAAATATAAACAAAATCTATAGAGTAGTTTACGAGATATATGCATTTAAAGTTTTCACTCTGTAAAATGGGAGCAAACTTTAACTCTAAATATCTCGTTTTCTGCTCGATAGATTTTTACTAAATTTTACACAATTATAGAGAATAGTTGCCTACATATACAAATAAAATATAAAGAAAATCTATCGAGTAGTTTACGAGATATTTTAATTTAAAGTTTTCACTCTGTAAAACGGGAGCAAACTTCAACTCTAAATATCTCGTTTTCTGCTCAATAGATTTTTACTAAATTTTACACAATTATAGAGAATAGTTGCCTACATATACAAATAAAATATAAACAAAATCTATCGAGTAGTTTACGAGATATTTGAATTTAAAGTTTTCACTCTGTAAAACGGGAGCAAACTTTAACTATAAATATCTCGTTTTCTGCTCGATAGATTTTTACTAAATTTAACACAATTATAGAGAATAGTTGCCTTCATATACAAATAAAATATAAAGAAAATCTATCGAGTAGTTTACGAGATATTTGAATTTAAAGTTTTCACTCTGTCAAACGGGAGCAAACTTCAACTTTAAATATCTCGTTTTCTGCTCGATAGATTTTTACTAAATTTTACACAATTATAGAGAATAGTTGCCTACATATACAAATAAAATATAAAGAAAATCTATCGAGTAGTTTACGAGATATTTGAATTTAAAGTTTTCACTCTGTCAAACGGGAGCAAACTTCAACTTTAAATATCTCGTTTTCTGCTCGATAGATTTTTACTAAATTTTACACAATTATAGAGAATAGTTGCCTACATATACAAATAAAATATAAAGAAAATCTATCGAGTAGTTTACGAGATATTTGAATTTAAAGTTTTCACTCTGTCAAACGGGAGCAAACTTTAACTGTAAATATCTCGTTTTCTGCTCGATAGATTTTTACTAAATTTTACACAATTATAGAGAATAGTTGCCTACATATACAAATAAAATATAAAGAAAATCTATCGAGTAGTTTACGAGATATTTTAATTTAAAGTTTTTACTCTGTAAAACGGGAGCAAACTTCAACTCTAAATATCTCGTTTTCTGCTCAATAGATTTTTACTAAATTTTACACAATTATAGAGAATAGTTGCCTACATATACAAATAAAATATAAACAAAATCTATCGAGTAGTTTACGAGATATTTGAATTTAAAGTTTTCACTCTGTAAAACGGGAGCAAACTTTAACTATAAATATCTCGTTTTCTGCTCGATAGATTTTTACTAAATTTAACACAATTATAGAGAATAGTTGCCTTCATATACAAATAAAATATAAAGAAAATCTATCGAGTAGTTTACGAGATATTTGAATTTAAATTTTTCACTCTGTCAAACGGGAGCAAACTTCAACTTTAAATATCTCGTTTTCTGCTCGATAGATTTTTACTAAATTTTACACAATTATAGAGAATAGTTGCCTACATATACAAATAAAATATAAAGAAAATCTATCGAGTAGTTTACGAGATATTTGAATTTAAAGTTTTCACTCTGTCAAACGGGAGCAAACTTCAACTTTAAATATCTCGTTTTCTGCTCGATAGATTTTTACTAAATTCTACACAATTATAGAGAATAGTTGCTTACATATACAAATAAAATATAAACAATATCTATCTAGTAGTTTACGAGATATTTGAATTTAAAGTTTTCACTCTGTAAAACGGGAGCAAAATTAACTCTAAATATCTCTTTTTCTGCTCGATAGATTTTTACTAAATTCTACACAATTATAGAGAATAGTTGCCTACATATACAAATAATATTTAAAGAAAATCTATCGAGTAGTTTACGAGATATTTGAATTTAAAGTTTTCACTCTGTAAAATGGGAGCAAAGTTCAACTCTAAATATCTCGTTTTCTGCTCGACAGATTTTTACTAAATTTTACACAATTATAGAGAATAGTTGCCTACATATACAAACAAAATATAAACAAAATCTATAGAGTAGTTTACGAGATATTTGAATTTAAAGTTTTCACTCTGTAAAACGGGAGCAAACTTCAACTCTAAATATCTCGTTTTCTGCTCGATAGATTTTTACTAAATTTTACACAATTATAGAGAATAGTTGCCTACATATACAAATAAAATATAAACAAAATCTATAGAGTAGTTTACGAGATATTTGAATTTAAAGTTTTCACTCTGTAAAACGGGAGCAAACTTTAACTATAAATATCTCGTTTTCTGCTCAATAGATTTTTACTAAATTTTACACAATTATAGAGAATAGTTGCCTACATATTCAAATAAAATATAAACAAAATCTATCAAGTAGTTTACGAGATATTTGAATTTAAAGTATTCACTCTGTAAAACGGGAGCAAACTTTAACTATAAATATCTCGTTTTCTGCTCGATAGATTTTTACTAAATTTTACACAATTATAGAGAATAGTTGCCTACATATACAAATAAAATATAAACAAAATCTATCGAGTAGTTTACGAGATATTTGAATTTAAGTTTTCATTCTGTAAAACGGGAGCAAACTTTAACTATGAATATCTCGTTTTCTGCTCGATAGATTTTTTCTAAATTCTACACATTTATAGAGAATAGTTGCCTACATATACAAATAAAATATAAACAAAATCTATCGAGTAGTTTACGAGATATTTGAATTTAAAGTTTTCACTCTGTAAAACAGGAGCAAACTTCAACTCTAAATATCTCGTTTTCTGCTCGATAGATTTTTACTAAATTTTACACAATTATAGAGAATAGTTGCCTACATATACAAATAAAATATAAACAAAATCTATCGAGTAGTTTACGAGATATTTGAATTTAAAGTTTTCACTCTGTAAAACGGGAGCAAACTTTAACTATAAATATCTCGTTTTCTGCTCGATAGATTTTTACTAAATTTTACACAATTATAGAGAATAGTTGCCTACATATACAAATAAAATATAAACAAAATCTATCGAGTAGTTTACGAGATATTTGAATTTAAAGTTTTCACTCTGTAAAACGGGAGCAAATTTTAACTATAAATCTCTCGTTTTCTGCTCAATAGATTTTTACTAAATTTTACACAATTATAGAGAAAAGTTGCCTACATATACAAATAAAATATAAACAAAATCTATCGAGTAGTTTACGAGATATTTGAATTTAAAGTTTTCACTCTGTAAAACGGGAGCAAACTTTAACTATAAATATCTCGTTTTCTGCTAGATAGATTTTTACTAAATTTTACACAATTATAGAGAATAGTTGCCTACATATACAAATAAAATATAAACAAAATCTATAGAGTAGTTTACGAGATATATGCATTTAAAGTTTTCACTCTGTAAAATGGGAGCAAACTTTAACTCTAAATATCTCGTTTTCTGCTCGATAGATTTTTACTAAATTTTACACAATTATAGAGAATAGTTGCCTACATATACAAATAAAATATAAAGAAAATCTATCGAGTAGTTTACGAGATATTTTAATTTAAAGTTTTCACTCTGTCAAACGGGAGCAAACTTCAACTTTAAATATCTCGTTTTCTGCTCGATAGATTTTTACTAGATTTTACACAATTATAGAGAATAGTTGCCTACATATACAAATAAAATATAAACAAAATCTATCGAGTAGTTTACGAGATATTTGAATTTAAAGTTTTCACTCTGTAAAACGGGAGAAACTTTAACTATAAATATCTCGTTTTCTGCTCGATAGATTTTCACTAAATTTTACACAATTATAGAGAATAGTTGCCTACATATACAAATAAAATATAAACAAAATCTATAGAGTAGTTTACGAGATATATGCATTTAAAGTTTTCACTCTGTAAAATGGGAGCAAACTTTAACTCTAAATATCTCGTTTTCTGCTCGATAGATTTTTACTAAATTTTACACAATTATAGAGAATAGTTGCCTACATATACAAATAAAATATAAAGAAAATCTATCGAGTAGTTTACGAGATATTTTAATTTAAAGTTTTCACTCTGTAAAACGGGAGCAAACTTCAACTCTAAATATCTCGTTTTCTGCTCAATAGATTTTTACTAAATTTTACACAATTATAGAGAATAGTTGCCTACATATACAAATAAAATATAAACAAAATCTATCGAGTAGTTTACGAGATATTTGAATTTAAAGTTTTCACTCTGTAAAACGGGAGCAAACTTTAACTATAAATATCTCGTTTTCTGCTCGATAGATTTTTACTAAATTTAACACAATTATAGAGAATAGTTGCCTTCATATACAAATAAAATATAAAGAAAATCTATCGAGTAGTTTACGAGATATTTGAATTTAAAGTTTTCACTCTGTCAAACGGGAGCAAACTTCAACTTTAAATATCTCGTTTTCTGCTCGATAGATTTTTACTAAATTTTACACAATTATAGAGAATAGTTGCCTACATATACAAATAAAATATAAAGAAAATCTATCGAGTAGTTTACGAGATATTTGAATTTAAAGTTTTCACTCTGTCAAACGGGAGCAAACTTCAACTTTAAATATCTCGTTTTCTGCTCGATAGATTTTTACTAAATTCTACACAATTATAGAGAATAGTTGCTTACATATACAAATAAAATATAAACAATATCTATCTAGTAGTTTACGAGATATTTGAATTTAAAGTTTTCACTCTGTAAAACGGGAGCAAAATTAACTCTAAATATCTCGTTTTCTGCTCGATAGATTTTTACTAAATTCTACACAATTATAGAGAATAGTTGCCTACATATACAAATAATATTTAAAGAAAATCTATCGAGTAGTTTACGAGATATTTGAATTTAAAGTTTTCACTCTGTAAAACGGGAGCAAACTTCAACTCTAAATATCTCGTTTTCTGCTCGATAGATTTTTACTAAATTTTACACAATTATAGAGAATAGTTGCCTACATATACAAATAAAATATAAACAAAATCTATAGAGTAGTTTACGAGATATTTGAATTTAAAGTTTTCACTCTGTAAAACGGGAGCAAACTTCAACTCTAAATATCTCGTTTTCTGCTCGATAGATTTTTACTAAATTTTACACAATTATAGAGAATAGTTGCCTACATATACAAATAAAATATAAACAAAATCTATAGAGTAGTTTACGAGATATTTGAATTTAAAGTTTTCACTCTGTAAAACGGGAGCAAACTTTAACTATAAATATCTCGTTTTCTGCTCAATAGATTTTTACTAAATTTTACACAATTATAGAGAATAGTTGCCTACATATTCAAATAAAATATAAACAAAATCTATCAAGTAGTTTACGAGATATTTGAATTTAAAGTATTCACTCTGTAAAACGGGAGCAAAGTTCAACTCTAAATATCTCGTTTTCTGCTCGATAGATTTTTACTAAATTTTACACAATTATAGAGAATAGTTGCCTACATATACAAATAAAATATAAACAAAATCTTTAGAGTAGTTTACGAGATATTTGAATTTAAAGTTTACACTCTGTAAAACGGGAGCAAACTTTAACTCTAAATATCTCGTTTTCTGCTCGATAGATTTTTACTAAATTTTACACAATTATAGAGAATAGTTGCCTACATATACAAATAAAATATAAACAATATCTATCGAGTAGTTTACGAGATATTTGAATTTAAAGTTTTCACTCTGTAAAACGGGAGCAAACTTCAACTCTAAATATCTCGTTTTCTGCTCGATAGATTTTTACTAAATTTTACACAATTATAGAGAATAGTTGCCTACATATACAAATAAAATATAAACAAAATCTATCGAGTAGTTTACGAGATATTTGAATTAAAAGTTTTCACTCTGTAAAACGGGAGCAAACTTCAACTCTAAATATCTCGTTTTCTGCTCGATACATTTTTACTAAATTTTACACAATTATAGAGAATAATTGCCTACATATACAAATAAAATATAAACAATATCTATCGAGTAGTTTACGAGATATTTGAATTTAAATTTTTCACTCTGTAAAATAGGAGCAAACTTTAACTATAATTATCTCGTTTTCTGCTCGATAGATTTTTACTAAATTTTACACAATTATAGAGAATAGTTACCTACATATACAAATAAAATATAAACAAAATCTATAGAGTAGTTTACGAGATATTTGAATTTAAAGTTTTCACTCTGTAAAACGGGAGCAAACTTCAACTCTAAATATCTCGTTTTCTGCTCGATAGATTTTTACTAAATTTTACACAATTATAGAGAATAGTTACCTACATATACAAATAAAATATAAACAAAATCTATAGAGTAGTTTACGAGATATTTGAATTTAAAGTTTTCACTCTGTAAAACGGGAGCAAACTTTAACTATAAATATCTCGTTTTCTGCTAGATAGATTTTTACTAAATTTTACACAATTATAGAGAATAGTTGCCTACATATACAAATAAAATATAAAGAAAATCTATCGAGTAGTTTACGAGATATTTTAATTTAAAGTTTTCACTCTGTAAAACGGGAGCAAACATCAACTCTAAATATCTCGTTTTCTGCTCGATAGATTTTTACTAAATTTTACACAATTATAGAGAATAGTTGCCTACATATACAAATAAAATATAAACAAAATCTATCGAGTAGTTTACGGGATATTTGAATTAAAAGTTTTCACTCTGTAAAACGGGAGCAAACTTCAACTCTAAATATCTCGTTTTCTGCTCGATAGATTTTTACTAAATTTTACACAATTATAGAGAATAGTTGCCTACATATACAAATAAAATATAAACAATATCTATCGAGTAGTTTACGAGATATTTGAATTTAAATTTTTCACTCTGTAAAACAGGAGCAAACTTTAACTATAATTATCTCGTTTTCTGCTCGATAGATTTTTACTAAATTTTACACCATTATAGAGAATAGTTACCTACATATACAAATAAAATATAAACAAAATCTATAGAGTAGTTTACGAGATATTTGAATTGAAAGTTTTCACTCTGTAAAACAGGAGCAAACTTTAACTATAATTATCTCGTTTTCTGCTCGATAGATTTTTACTAAATTTTACACAATTATAGAGAATAGTTACCTACATATACAAATAAAATATAAACAAAATCTATAGAGTAGTTTACGAGATATTTGAATTTAAAGTTTTCACTCTGTAAAACGGGAGCAAACTTCAACTCTAAATATCTCGTTTTCTGCTCGATAGATTTTTACTAAATTTTACACAATTATAGAGAATAGTTACCTACATATACAAATAAAATATAAACAAAATCTATAGAGTAGTTTACGAGATATTTGAATTTAAAGTTTTCACTCTGTAAAACGGGAGCAAACTTCAACTCTAAATATCTCGTTTTCTGCTCGATAGATTTTTACTAAATTTTACACAATTATAGAGAATAGTTACCTACATATACAAATAAAATATAAACAAAATCTATAGAGTAGTTTACGAGATATTTGAATTTAAAGTTTTCACTCTGTAAAACGGGAGCAAACTTTAACTATAAATATCTCGTTTTCTGCTAGATAGATTTTTACTAAATTTTACACAATTATAGAGAATAGTTGCCTACATATACAAATAAAATATAAAGAAAATCTATCGAGTAGTTTACGAGATATTTTAATTTAAAGTTTTCACTCTGTAAAACGGGAGCAAACATCAACTCTAAATATCTCGTTTTCTGCTCGATAGATTTTTACTAAATTTTACACAATTATAGAGAATAGTTGCCTACATATACAAATAAAATATAAACAAAATCTATCGAGTAGTTTACGGGATATTTGAATTAAACGTTTTCACTCTGTAAAACGGGAGCAAACTTCAACTCTAAATATCTCGTTTTCTGCTCGATAGATTTTTACTAAATTTTACACAATTATAGAGAATAGTTGCCTACATATACAAATAAAATATAAACAATATCTATCGAGTAGTTTACGAGATATTTGAATTTAAATTTTTCACTCTGTAAAACAGGAGCAAACTTCAACTCTAAATATCTCGTTTTCTGCTCGATAGATTTTTACTAAATTTTACACAATTATAGAGAATAGTTACCTACATATACAAATAAAATATAAACAAAATCTATAGAGTAGTTTACGAGATATTTGAATTTAAAGTTTTCACTCTGTAAAACGGGAGCAAAGTTCAACTCTAAATATCTCGTTTTCTGCTCGATAGATTTTTACTAAATTTTACACAATTATAGAGAATAGTTGCCTACATATACAAATAAAATATAAACAAAATCTTTAGAGTAGTTTACGAGATATTTGAATTTAAAGTTTACACTCTGTAAAACGGGAGCAAACTTTAACTCTAAATATCTCGTTTTCTGCTCGATAGATTTTTACTAAATTTTACACAATTATAGAGAATAGTTGCCTACATATACAAATAAAATATAAACAATATCTATCGAGTAGTTTACGAGATATTTGAATTTAAAGTTTTCACTCTGTAAAACGGGAGCAAACTTCAACTCTAAATATCTCGTTTTCTGCTCGATAGATTTTTACTAAATTTTACACAATTATAGAGAATAGTTGCCTACATATACAAATAAAATATAAACAAAATCTATCGAGTAGTTTACGAGATATTTGAATTAAAAGTTTTCACTCTGTAAAACGGGAGCAAACTTCAACTCTAAATATCTCGTTTTCTGCTCGATACATTTTTACTAAATTTTACACAATTATAGAGAATAGTTGCCTACATATACAAATAAAATATAAACAATATCTATCGAGTAGTTTACGAGATATTTGAATTTAAATTTTTCACTCTGTAAAATAGGAGCAAACTTTAACTATAATTATCTCGTTTTCTGCTCGATAGATTTTTACTAAATTTTACACAATTATAGAGAATAGTTACCTACATATACAAATAAAATATAAACAAAATCTATAGAGTAGTTTACGAGATATTTGAATTTAAAGTTTTCACTCTGTAAAACGGGAGCAAACTTCAACTCTAAATATCTCGTTTTCTGCTCGATAGATTTTTACTAAATTTTACACAATTATAGAGAATAGTTACCTACATATACAAATAAAATATAAACAAAATCTATAGAGTAGTTTACGAGATATTTGAATTTAAAGTTTTCACTCTGTAAAACGGGAGCAAACTTTAACTATAAATATCTCGTTTTCTGCTAGATAGATTTTTACTAAATTTTACACAATTATAGAGAATAGTTGCCTACATATACAAATAAAATATAAACAAAATCTATAGAGTAGTTTACGAGATATATGCATTTAAAGTTTTCACTCTGTAAAATGGGAGCAAACTTTAACTCTAAATATCTCGTTTTCTGCTCGATAGATTTTTACTAAATTTTACACAATTATAGAGAATAGTTGCCTACATATACAAATAAAATATAAAGAAAATCTATCGAGTAGTTTACGAGATATTTTAATTTAAAGTTTTCACTCTGTCAAACGGGAGCAAACTTCAACTTTAAATATCTCGTTTTCTGCTCGATAGATTTTTACTAGATTTTACACAATTATAGAGAATAGTTGCCTACATATACAAATAAAATATAAACAAAATCTATCGAGTAGTTTACGAGATATTTGAATTTAAAGTTTTCACTCTGTAAAACGGGAGAAACTTTAACTATAAATATCTCGTTTTCTGCTCGATAGATTTTCACTAAATTTTACACAATTATAGAGAATAGTTGCCTACATATACAAATAAAATATAAACAAAATCTATAGAGTAGTTTACGAGATATATGCATTTAAAGTTTTCACTCTGTAAAATGGGAGCAAACTTTAACTCTAAATATCTCGTTTTCTGCTCGATAGATTTTTACTAAATTTTACACAATTATAGAGAATAGTTGCCTACATATACAAATAAAATATAAAGAAAATCTATCGAGTAGTTTACGAGATATTTTAATTTAAAGTTTTCACTCTGTAAAACGGGAGCAAACTTCAACTCTAAATATCTCGTTTTCTGCTCAATAGATTTTTACTAAATTTTACACAATTATAGAGAATAGTTGCCTACATATACAAATAAAATATAAACAAAATCTATCGAGTAGTTTACGAGATATTTGAATTTAAAGTTTTCACTCTGTAAAACGGGAGCAAACTTTAACTATAAATATCTCGTTTTCTGCTCGATAGATTTTTACTAAATTTAACACAATTATAGAGAATAGTTGCCTTCATATACAAATAAAATATAAAGAAAATCTATCGAGTAGTTTACGAGATATTTGAATTTAAAGTTTTCACTCTGTCAAACGGGAGCAAACTTCAACTTTAAATATCTCGTTTTCTGCTCGATAGATTTTTACTAAATTTTACACAATTATAGAGAATAGTTGCCTACATATACAAATAAAATATAAAGAAAATCTATCGAGTAGTTTACGAGATATTTGAATTTAAAGTTTTCACTCTGTCAAACGGGAGCAAACTTCAACTTTAAATATCTCGTTTTCTGCTCGATAGATTTTTACTAAATTCTACACAATTATAGAGAATAGTTGCTTACATATACAAATAAAATATAAACAATATCTATCTAGTAGTTTACGAGATATTTGAATTTAAAGTTTTCACTCTGTAAAACGGGAGCAAAATTAACTCTAAATATCTCGTTTTCTGCTCGATAGATTTTTACTAAATTCTACACAATTATAGAGAATAGTTGCCTACATATACAAATAATATTTAAAGAAAATCTATCGAGTAGTTTACGAGATATTTGAATTTAAAGTTTTCACTCTGTAAAACGGGAGCAAACTTCAACTCTAAATATCTCGTTTTCTGCTCGATAGATTTTTACTAAATTTTACACAATTATAGAGAATAGTTGCCTACATATACAAATAAAATATAAACAAAATCTATAGAGTAGTTTACGAGATATTTGAATTTAAAGTTTTCACTCTGTAAAACGGGAGCAAACTTCAACTCTAAATATCTCGTTTTCTGCTCGATAGATTTTTACTAAATTTTACACAATTATAGAGAATAGTTGCCTACATATACAAATAAAATATAAACAAAATCTATAGAGTAGTTTACGAGATATTTGAATTTAAAGTTTTCACTCTGTAAAACGGGAGCAAACTTTAACTATAAATATCTCGTTTTCTGCTCAATAGATTTTTACTAAATTTTACACAATTATAGAGAATAGTTGCCTACATATTCAAATAAAATATAAACAAAATCTATCAAGTAGTTTACGAGATATTTGAATTTAAAGTATTCACTCTGTAAAACGGGAGCAAAGTTCAACTCTAAATATCTCGTTTTCTGCTCGATAGATTTTTACTAAATTTTACACAATTATAGAGAATAGTTGCCTACATATACAAATAAAATATAAACAAAATCTTTAGAGTAGTTTACGAGATATTTGAATTTAAAGTTTACACTCTGTAAAACGGGAGCAAACTTTAACTCTAAATATCTCGTTTTCTGCTCGATAGATTTTTACTAAATTTTACACAATTATAGAGAATAGTTGCCTACATATACAAATAAAATATAAACAATATCTATCGAGTAGTTTACGAGATATTTGAATTTAAAGTTTTCACTCTGTAAAACGGGAGCAAACTTCAACTCTAAATATCTCGTTTTCTGCTCGATAGATTTTTACTAAATTTTACACAATTATAGAGAATAGTTGCCTACATATACAAATAAAATATAAACAAAATCTATCGAGTAGTTTACGAGATATTTGAATTAAAAGTTTTCACTCTGTAAAACGGGAGCAAACTTCAACTCTAAATATCTCGTTTTCTGCTCGATACATTTTTACTAAATTTTACACAATTATAGAGAATAATTGCCTACATATACAAATAAAATATAAACAATATCTATCGAGTAGTTTACGAGATATTTGAATTTAAATTTTTCACTCTGTAAAATAGGAGCAAACTTTAACTATAATTATCTCGTTTTCTGCTCGATAGATTTTTACTAAATTTTACACAATTATAGAGAATAGTTACCTACATATACAAATAAAATATAAACAAAATCTATAGAGTAGTTTACGAGATATTTGAATTTAAAGTTTTCACTCTGTAAAACGGGAGCAAACTTCAACTCTAAATATCTCGTTTTCTGCTCGATAGATTTTTACTAAATTTTACACAATTATAGAGAATAGTTACCTACATATACAAATAAAATATAAACAAAATCTATAGAGTAGTTTACGAGATATTTGAATTTAAAGTTTTCACTCTGTAAAACGGGAGCAAACTTTAACTATAAATATCTCGTTTTCTGCTAGATAGATTTTTACTAAATTTTACACAATTATAGAGAATAGTTGCCTACATATACAAATAAAATATAACGAAAATCTATCGAGTAGTTTACGAGATATTTTAATTTAAAGTTTTCACTCTGTAAAACGGGAGCAAACATCAACTCTAAATATCTCGTTTTCTGCTCGATAGATTTTTACTAAATTTTACACAATTATAGAGAATAGTTGCCTACATATACAAATAAAATATAAACAAAATCTATCGAGTAGTTTACGGGATATTTGAATTAAAAGTTTTCACTCTGTAAAACGGGAGCAAACTTCAACTCTAAATATCTCGTTTTCTGCTCGATAGATTTTTACTAAATTTTACACAATTATAGAGAATAGTTGCCTACATATACAAATAAAATATAAACAATATCTATCGAGTAGTTTACGAGATATTTGAATTTAAATTTTTCACTCTGTAAAACAGGAGCAAACTTTAACTATAATTATCTCGTTTTCTGCTCGATAGATTTTTACTAAATTTTACACCATTATAGAGAATAGTTACCTACATATACAAATAAAATATAAACAAAATCTATAGAGTAGTTTACGAGATATTTGAATTGAAAGTTTTCACTCTGTAAAACAGGAGCAAACTTTAACTATAATTATCTCGTTTTCTGCTCGATAGATTTTTACTAAATTTTACACAATTATAGAGAATAGTTACCTACATATACAAATAAAATATAAACAAAATCTATAGAGTAGTTTACGAGATATTTGAATTTAAAGTTTTCACTCTGTAAAACGGGAGCAAACTTCAACTCTAAATATCTCGTTTTCTGCTCGATAGATTTTTACTAAATTTTACACAATTATAGAGAATAGTTACCTACATATACAAATAAAATATAAACAAAATCTATAGAGTAGTTTACGAGATATTTGAATTTAAAGTTTTCACTCTGTAAAACGGGAGCAAACTTCAACTCTAAATATCTCGTTTTCTGCTCGATAGATTTTTACTAAATTTTACACAATTATAGAGAATAGTTACCTACATATACAAATAAAATATAAACAAAATCTATAGAGTAGTTTACGAGATATTTGAATTTAAAGTTTTCACTCTGTAAAACGGGAGCAAACTTTAACTATAAATATCTCGTTTTCTGCTAGATAGATTTTTACTAAATTTTACACAATTATAGAGAATAGTTGCCTACATATACAAATAAAATATAAAGAAAATCTATCGAGTAGTTTACGAGATATTTTAATTTAAAGTTTTCACTCTGTAAAACGGGAGCAAACATCAACTCTAAATATCTCGTTTTCTGCTCGATAGATTTTTACTAAATTTTACACAATTATAGAGAATAGTTGCCTACATATACAAATAAAATATAAACAAAATCTATCGAGTAGTTTACGGGATATTTGAATTAAACGTTTTCACTCTGTAAAACGGGAGCAAACTTCAACTCTAAATATCTCGTTTTCTGCTCGATAGATTTTTACTAAATTTTACACAATTATAGAGAATAGTTGCCTACATATACAAATAAAATATAAACAATATCTATCGAGTAGTTTACGAGATATTTGAATTTAAATTTTTCACTCTGTAAAACAGGAGCAAACTTCAACTCTAAATATCTCGTTTTCTGCTCGATAGATTTTTACTAAATTTTACACAATTATAGAGAATAGTTACCTACATATACAAATAAAATATAAACAAAATCTATAGAGTAGTTTACGAGATATTTGAATTTAAAGTTTTCACTCTGTAAAACGGGAGCAAAGTTCAACTCTAAATATCTCGTTTTCTGCTCGATAGATTTTTACTAAATTTTACACAATTATAGAGAATAGTTGCCTACATATACAAATAAAATATAAACAAAATCTTTAGAGTAGTTTACGAGATATTTGAATTTAAAGTTTACACTCTGTAAAACGGGAGCAAACTTTAACTCTAAATATCTCGTTTTCTGCTCGATAGATTTTTACTAAATTTTACACAATTATAGAGAATAGTTGCCTACATATACAAATAAAATATAAACAATATCTATCGAGTAGTTTACGAGATATTTGAATTTAAAGTTTTCACTCTGTAAAACGGGAGCAAACTTCAACTCTAAATATCTCGTTTTCTGCTCGATAGATTTTTACTAAATTTTACACAATTATAGAGAATAGTTGCCTACATATACAAATAAAATATAAACAAAATCTATCGAGTAGTTTACGAGATATTTGAATTAAAAGTTTTCACTCTGTAAAACGGGAGCAAACTTCAACTCTAAATATCTCGTTTTCTGCTCGATACATTTTTACTAAATTTTACACAATTATAGAGAATAGTTGCCTACATATACAAATAAAATATAAACAATATCTATCGAGTAGTTTACGAGATATTTGAATTTAAATTTTTCACTCTGTAAAATAGGAGCAAACTTTAACTATAATTATCTCGTTTTCTGCTCGATAGATTTTTACTAAATTTTACACAATTATAGAGAATAGTTACCTACATATACAAATAAAATATAAACAAAATCTATAGAGTAGTTTACGAGATATTTGAATTTAAAGTTTTCACTCTGTAAAACGGGAGCAAACTTCAACTCTAAATATCTCGTTTTCTGCTCGATAGATTTTTACTAAATTTTACACAATTATAGAGAATAGTTACCTACATATACAAATAAAATATAAACAAAATCTATAGAGTAGTTTACGAGATATTTGAATTTAAAGTTTTCACTCTGTAAAACGGGAGCAAACTTTAACTATAAATATCTCGTTTTCTGCTAGATAGATTTTTACTAAATTTTACACAATTATAGAGAATAGTTGCCTACATATACAAATAAAATATAAAGAAAATCTATCGAGTAGTTTACGAGATATTTTAATTTAAAGTTTTCACTCTGTAAAACGGGAGCAAACATCAACTCTAAATATCTCGTTTTCTGCTCGATAGATTTTTACTAAATTTTACACAATTATAGAGAATAGTTGCCTACATATACAAATAAAATATAAACAAAATCTATCGAGTAGTTTACGGGATATTTGAATTAAAAGTTTTCACTCTGTAAAACGGGAGCAAACTTCAACTCTAAATATCTCGTTTTCTGCTCGATAGATTTTTACTAAATTTTACACAATTATAGAGAATAGTTGCCTACATATACAAATAAAATATAAACAATATCTATCGAGTAGTTTACGAGATATTTGAATTTAAATTTTTCACTCTGTAAAACAGGAGCAAACTTTAACTATAATTATCTCGTTTTCTGCTCGATAGATTTTTACTAAATTTTACACCATTATAGAGAATAGTTACCTACATATACAAATAAAATATAAACAAAATCTATAGAGTAGTTTACGAGATATTTGAATTGAAAGTTTTCACTCTGTAAAACAGGAGCAAACTTTAACTATAATTATCTCGTTTTCTGCTCGATAGATTTTTACTAAATTTTACACAATTATAGAGAATAGTTACCTACATATACAAATAAAATATAAACAAAATCTATAGAGTAGTTTACGAGATATTTGAATTTAAAGTTTTCACTCTGTAAAACGGGAGCAAACTTCAACTCTAAATATCTCGTTTTCTGCTCGATAGATTTTTACTAAATTTTACACAATTATAGAGAATAGTTACCTACATATACAAATAAAATATAAACAAAATCTATAGAGTAGTTTACGAGATATTTGAATTTAAAGTTTTCACTCTGTAAAACGGGAGCAAAGTTCAACTCTAAATATCTCGTTTTCTGCTCGATAGATTTTTACTAAATTTTACACAATTATAGAGAATAGTTGCCTACATATACAAATAAAATATAAACAAAATCTTTAGAGTAGTTTACGAGATATTTGAATTTAAAGTTTACACTCTGTAAAACGGGAGCAAACTTTAACTCTAAATATCTCGTTTTCTGCTCGATAGATTTTTACTAAATTTTACACAATTATAGAGAATAGTTGCCTACATATACAAATAAAATATAAACAATATCTATCGAGTAGTTTACGAGATATTTGAATTTAAAGTTTTCACTCTGTAAAACGGGAGCAAACTTCAACTCTAAATATCTCGTTTTCTGCTCGATAGATTTTTACTAAATTTTACACAATTATAGAGAATAGTTGCCTACATATACAAATAAAATATAAACAAAATCTATCGAGTAGTTTACGAGATATTTGAATTAAAAGTTTTCACTCTGTAAAACGGGAGCAAACTTCAACTCTAAATATCTCGTTTTCTGCTCGATACATTTTTACTAAATTTTACACAATTATAGAGAATAGTTGCCTACATATACAAATAAAATATAAACAATATCTATCGAGTAGTTTACGAGATATTTGAATTTAAATTTTTCACTCTGTAAAATAGGAGCAAACTTTAACTATAATTATCTCGTTTTCTGCTCGATAGATTTTTACTAAATTTTACACAATTATAGAGAATAGTTACCTACATATACAAATAAAATATAAACAAAATCTATAGAGTAGTTTACGAGATATTTGAATTTAAAGTTTTCACTCTGTAAAACGGGAGCAAACTTCAACTCTAAATATCTCGTTTTCTGCTCGATAGATTTTTACTAAATTTTACACAATTATAGAGAATAGTTGCCTACATATACAAATAAAATATAAACAAAATCTATAGAGTAGTTTACGAGATATTTGAATTTAAAGTTTTCACTCTGTAAAACGGGAGCAAACTTTAACTATAAATATCTCGTTTTCTGCTCAATAGATTTTTACTAAATTTTACACAATTATAGAGAATAGTTGCCTACATATTCAAATAAAATATAAACAAAATCTATCAAGTAGTTTACGAGATATTTGAATTTAAAGTATTCACTCTGTAAAACGGGAGCAAAGTTCAACTCTAAATATCTCGTTTTCTGCTCGATAGATTTTTACTAAATTTTACACAATTATAGAGAATAGTTGCCTACATATACAAATAAAATATAAACAAAATCTTTAGAGTAGTTTACGAGATATTTGAATTTAAAGTTTACACTCTGTAAAACGGGAGCAAACTTTAACTCTAAATATCTCGTTTTCTGCTCGATAGATTTTTACTAAATTTTACACAATTATAGAGAATAGTTGCCTACATATACAAATAAAATATAAACAATATCTATCGAGTAGTTTACGAGATATTTGAATTTAAAGTTTTCACTCTGTAAAACGGGAGCAAACTTCAACTCTAAATATCTCGTTTTCTGCTCGATAGATTTTTACTAAATTTTACACAATTATAGAGAATAGTTGCCTACATATACAAATAAAATATAAACAAAATCTATCGAGTAGTTTACGAGATATTTGAATTAAAAGTTTTCACTCTGTAAAACGGGAGCAAACTTCAACTCTAAATATCTCGTTTTCTGCTCGATACATTTTTACTAAATTTTACACAATTATAGAGAATAGTTGCCTACATATACAAATAAAATATAAACAATATCTATCGAGTAGTTTACGAGATATTTGAATTTAAATTTTTCACTCTGTAAAATAGGAGCAAACTTTAACTATAATTATCTCGTTTTCTGCTCGATAGATTTTTCTAAATTTTACACAATTATAGAGAATAGTTACCTACATATACAAATAAAATATAAACAAAATCTATAGAGTAGTTTACGAGATATTTGAATTTAAAGTTTTCACTCTGTAAAACGGGAGCAAACTTCAACTCTAAATATCTCGTTTTCTGCTCGATAGATTTTTACTAAATTTTACACAATTATAGAGAATAGTTACCTACATATACAAATAAAATATAAACAAAATCTATAGAGTAGTTTACGAGATATTTGAATTTAAAGTTTTCACTCTGTAAAACGGGAGCAAACTTTAACTATAAATATCTCGTTTTCTGCTAGATAGATTTTTACTAAATTTTACACAATTATAGAGAATAGTTGCCTACATATACAAATAAAATATAAAGAAAATCTATCGAGTAGTTTACGAGATATTTTAATTTAAAGTTTTCACTCTGTAAAACGGGAGCAAACATCAACTCTAAATATCTCGTTTTCTGCTCGATAGATTTTTACTAAATTTTACACAATTATAGAGAATAGTTGCCTACATATACAAATAAAATATAAACAAAATCTATCGAGTAGTTTACGGGATATTTGAATTAAAAGTTTTCACTCTGTAAAACGGGAGCAAACTTCAACTCTAAATATCTCGTTTTCTGCTCGATAGATTTTTACTAAATTTTACACAATTATAGAGAATAGTTGCCTACATATACAAATAAAATATAAACAATATCTATCGAGTAGTTTACGAGATATTTGAATTTAAATTTTTCACTCTGTAAAACAGGAGCAAACTTTAACTATAATTATCTCGTTTTCTGCTCGATAGATTTTTACTAAATTTTACACCATTATAGAGAATAGTTACCTACATATACAAATAAAATATAAACAAAATCTATAGAGTAGTTTACGAGATATTTGAATTGAAAGTTTTCACTCTGTAAAACAGGAGCAAACTTTAACTATAATTATCTCGTTTTCTGCTCGATAGATTTTTACTAAATTTTACACAATTATAGAGAATAGTTACCTACATATACAAATAAAATATAAACAAAATCTATAGAGTAGTTTACGAGATATTTGAATTTAAAGTTTTCACTCTGTAAAACGGGAGCAAACTTCAACTTTAAATATCTCGTTTTCTGCTCGATAGATTTTTACTAAATTTTACACAATTATAGAGAATAGTTACCTACATATACAAATAAAATATAAACAAAATCTATAGAGTAGTTTACGAGATATTTGAATTTAAAGTTTTCACTCTGTAAAACGGGAGCAAACTTCAACTCTAAATATCTCGTTTTCTGCTCGATAGATTTTTACTAAATTTTACACAATTATAGAGAATAGTTACCTACATATACAAATAAAATATAAACAAAATCTATAGAGTAGTTTACGAGATATTTGAATTTAAAGTTTTCACTCTGTAAAACAGGAGCAAACTTCAACTTTAAATATCTCGTTTTCTGCTCGATAGATTTTTACTAAATTTTACACAATTATAGAGAATAGTTGCCTACATATACAAATAAAATATAAACAATATCTATCGAGTAGTTTACGAGATATTTGAATTTAAAGTTTTCACTCTGTAAAACGGGAACAAACTTTAACTCTAAATATCTCTTTTTCTGCTCGATAGATTTTTACTAAATTATACACAATTATAGAGAATAGTTGCCTACATATACAAATAATATTTAAAGAAAATCTATTGAGTAGTTTACTAGATATTTGAATTTAAAGTTTTCACTCTGTAAAGTGGGAGCAAAGTTCAACTCTAAATATCTCGTTTTCTGCTCAATAGATTTTTACTAAATTTTACACAATTATAGAGAATAGTTGCTTACATATACAAATAATATTTAAAGAAAATCTATCGAGTAGTTTACGAGATATTTGAATTTAAAGTTTTCACTCTGCAAAATGGGAGCAAAGTTCAACTCTAAATATCTCGTTTTCTGCTCGATAGATTTTTACTAAATTTTACACAATTATAGAGAATAGTTGCCTACATATACAAATAAAATATAAACAATATCTATCGAGTAGTTTACGAGATATTTGAATTTAAAGTTTTTACTCTGTAAAACAGGAGCAAACTTTAACTATAATTATCTCGTTTTCTGCTCGATAGATTTTTACTAAATTTTACACAATTATAGAGAATAGTTGCCTACATATACAAATAAAATATAAACAATATCTATCGAGTAGTTTACGAGATATTTGAATTTAAAGTTTTCACTCTGTAAAACAGGAGCAAACTTTAACTATAATTATCTCGTTTTCTGCTCTATAGATTTTTACTAAATTTTACACAATTATAGAGAATAGTTACCTACATATACAAATAAAATATAAACATAATCTTTAGAGTAGTTTACGAGATATTTGAATTTAAAGTTTTCACTCTGTAAAACGGGAACAAACTTTAACTCTAAATATCTCTTTTTCTGCTCGATAGATTTTTACTAAATTATACACAATTATAGAGAATAGTTGCCTACATATACAAATAATATTTAAAGAAAATCTATCGAGTAGTTTACGAGATATTTGAATTTAAAGTTTTCACTCTGTAAAATGGGAGCAAAGTTCAACTCTAAATATCTCGTTTTCTGCTTGATAGATTTTTACTAAATTTTACACAATTATAGAGAATAGTTGCCTACATATACAAATAAAATATAAACAAAATCTATAGAGTAGTTTACGAGATATTTGAATTTAAAGTTTTCACTCTGTAAAACGGGAGCAAACTTCAACTCTAAATATCTCGTTTTCTGCTCGATAGATTTTTACTAAATTTTACACAATTATAGAGAATAGTTGCCTACATATGCAAATAAAATATAAACAAAATCTATAGAGTAGTTTACGAGATATTTGAATTTAAAGTTTTCACTCTGTAAAACGGGAGCAAACTTTAACTATAAATATCTCGTTTTCTGCTCAATAGATTTTTACTAAATTTTACACAATTATAGAGAATGGTTGCCTATATATTCAAATAAAATATAAACAAAATCTATCAAGTAGTTTACGAGATATTTGAATTTAAAGTATTCACTCTGTAAAACGGGAGCAAACTTTAACTATAAATATCTCGTTTTCTGCTCGATAGATTTTTACTAAATTTTACACAATTATAGAGAATAGTTGCCTACATATACAAATAAAATATAAACAAAATCTATCGAGTAGTTTACGAGATATTTAAATTTAAGTTTTCATTCTGTAAAACGGGAGCAAACTTTAACTATGAATATCTCGTTTTCTGCTCGATAGATTTTTTCTAAATTCTACACATTTATAGAGAATAGTTGCCTACATATACAAATAAAATATAAACAAAATCTATCGAGTAGTTTACGAGATATTTGAATTTAAAGTTTTCACTCTGTAAAACGGGAGCAAACTTTAACTATAAATATCTCGTTTTCTGCTCGATAGATTTTTACTAAATTTTACACAATTATAGAGAATAGTTGCCTACATATACAAATAAAATATAAACAAAATCTTTAGAGTAGTATACGAGATATTTGAATTTAAAGTTTTCACTCTGTAAAACGGGAGCAAACTTTAACTATAAATATCTCGTTTTCTGCTCGATAGATTTTTACTAAATTTTACACAATTATAGAGAATAGTTGCCTACATATACAAATAAAATATAAACAAAATCTATCGAGTAGTTTACGAGATATTTGAATTTAAAGTTTTCACTCTGTAAAACGGGAGCAAACTTTAACTATAAATATCTCGTTTTCTGCTCAATAGCTTTTACTAAATTTTACACAATTATAGAGAAAAGTTGCCTACATATACAAATAAAATATAAACAAAATCTATCGAGTAGTTTACGAGATATTTGAATTTAAAGTTTTCACTCTGTAAAACGGGAGCAAACTTTAACTATAAATATCTCGTTTTCTGCTAGATAGATTTTTACTAAATTTTACACAATTATAGAGAATAGTTGCCTACATATACAAATAAAATATAAACAAAATCTATAGAGTAGTTTACGAGATATATGCATTTAAAGTTTTCACTCTGTAAAATGGGAGCAAACTTTAACTCTAAATATCTCGTTTTCTGCTCGATAGATTTTTACTAAATTTTACATAATTATAGAGAATAGTTGCCTACATATACAAATAAAATATAAAGAAAATCTATCGAGTAGTTTACGAGATATTTTAATTTAAAGTTTTCACTCTGTAAAACGGGAGCAAACTTCAACTCTAAATATCCCGTTTTCTGCTCAATAGATTTTTACTAAATTTTACACAATTATAGAGAATAGTTGCCTACATATACAAATAAAATATAAACAAAATCTATAGAGTAGTTTACGAGATATTTGAATTTAAAGTTTTCACTCTGTAAAACGGGAGCAAACTTCAACTCTAAATATCTCGTTTTCTGCTCGATAGATTTTTACTAAATTTTACACAATTATAGAGAATAGTTGCCTACATATACAAATAAAATATAAACAAAATCTATAGAGTAGTTTACGAGATATTTGAATTTAAAGTTTTCACTCTGTAAAACGGGAGCAAACTTTAACTCTAGATAGATTTTTACTAAATTTTACACAATTATAGAGAATAGTTGCCTATATATACAAATAAAATATAAACAAAATCTATAGAGTAGTTTACGAGATATTTGAATTTAAAGTTTTCACTCTGTAAAACGGGAGCAAACTTTAACTCTAAATTTCTCGTTTTCTGCTCGATAGATTTTCACTAAATTTTACACAATTATAGAGAATAGTTGCCTACATATACAAATAAAATATAAACAAAATCTATAGAGTAGTTTACGAGATATTTGAATTTAAAGTTTTCACTCTGTAAAACGGGAGCAAACTTCAACTCTAAATATCTCGTTTTCTGCTCGATAGATTTTTACTAAATTTTACACAATTATAGAGAATAGTTGCCTACATATACAAATAAAATATAAACAAAATCTATAGAGTAGTTTACGAGATATTTGAATTTAAAGTTTTCACTCTGTAAAACGGGAGCAAACTTTAACTCTAAATATCTCGTTTTCTGCTCGATAGATTTTTACTAAATTTTACACAATTATAGAGAATAGTTGCCTACGTATACAAATAAAATATAAACAATATCTATCGAGTAGTTTACGAGATATTTGAATTTAAAGTTTTCACTCTGTAATACGGGAGCAAACTTTAACTCTAAATATCTCTTTTTCTGCTCGATAGATTTTTACTAAATTATACACAATTATAGAGAATAGTTGCCTACATATACAAATAATATTTAAAGAAAATCTATCGAGTAGTTTACGAGATATTTGAATTTAAAGTTTTCACTCTGTAAAATGGGAGCAAAGTTCAACTCTAAATATCTCGTTTTCTGCTTGATAGATTTTTACTAAATTTTACACAATTATAGAGAATAGTTGCCTACATATACAAATAAAATATAAAGAAAATCTATCGAGTAGTTTACGAGATATTTTAATTTAAAGTTTTCACTCTGTAAAACGGGAGCAAACTTCAACTCTAAATATCCCGTTTTCTGCTCAATAGATTTTTACTAAATTTTACACAATTATAGAGAATAGTTGCCTACATATACAAATAAAATATAAACAAAATCTATAGAGTAGTTTACGAGATGTTTGAATTTAAAGTTTTCACTCTGTAAAACGGGAGCAAACTTTAACTCTAAATATCTCGTTTTCTGCTCGATAGATTTTTACTAAATTTTACACAATTATAGAGAATAGTTGCCTACATATACAAATAAAATATAAACAAAATCTATAGAGTAGTTTACGAGATATTTGAATTTAAAGTTTTCACTCTGTAAAACGGGAGCAAACTTCAACTCTAAATATCTCGTTTTCTGCTCGATAGATTTTTACTAAATTTTACACAATTATAGAGAATAGTTGCCTACATATACAAATAAAATATAAACAAAATCTATAGAGTAGTTTACGAGATATTTGATATTAAAGTTTTCACTCTGTAAAACGGGAGCAAACTTTAACTCTAGATAGATTTTTACTAAATTTTACACAATTATAGAGAATAGTTGCCTACGTATACAAATAAAATATAAACAATATCTATCGAGTAGTTTACGAGATATTTGAATTTAAAGTTTTCACTCTGTAATACGGGAGCAAACTTTAACTCTAAATATCTCGTTTTCTGCTAGATAGATTTTTACTAAATTTTACACAATTATAGAGAATAGTTGCTTACATATACAAATAATATTTAAAGAAAATCTATCGAGTAGTTTACGAGATATTTGAATTTAAAGTTTTCACTCTGTAAAATAGGAGCAAACTTTAACTATAATTATCTCGTTTTCTGCTCGATAGATTTTTACTAAATTTTACACAATTATAGAGAATAGTTACCTACATATACAAATAAAATATAAACAAAATCTATAGAGTAGTTTACGAGATATTTGAATTTAAAGTTTTCACTCTGTAAAACGGGAGCAAACTTCAACTCTAAATATCTCGTTTTCTGCTCGATAGATTTTTACTAAATTTTACACAATTATAGAGAATAGTTACCTACATATACAAATAAAATATAAACAAAATCTTTAGAGTAGTTTACGAGATATTTGAATTTAAAGTTTTCACTCTGTAAAACGGGAGCAAACTTTAACTCTAAATATCTCGTTTTCTGCTCGATAGATTTTTACTAAATTTTACACAATTATAGAGAATAGTTGCCTACATATACAAATAAAATATAAACAATATCTATCGAGTAGTTTACGAGATATTTGAATTTAAAGTTTTCACTCTGTAAAACGGGAACAAACTTTAACTCTAAATATCTCTTTTTCTGCTCGATAGATTTTTACTAAATTATACACAATTATAGAGAATAGTTGCCTACATATACAAATAATATTTAAAGAAAATCTATCGAGTAGTTTATGAGATATTTGAATTTAAAGTTTTCACTCTGTAAAATGGGAGCAAAGTTCAACTCTAAATATCTCGTTTTCTGCTTGATAGATTTTTACTAAATTTTACACAATTATAGAGAATAGTTGCCTACATATACAAATAAAATATAAACAAAATCTATAGAGTAGTTTACGAGATATTTGAATTTAAAGTTTTCACTCTGTAAAACGGGAGCAAACTTCAACTCTAAATATCTCGTTTTCTGCTCGATAGATTTTTACTAAATTTTACACATTTATAGAGAATAGTTGCCTACATATACAAATAAAATATAAACAAAATCTATAGAGTAGTTTACGAGATATTTGAATTTAAAGTTTTCACTCTGTAAAACGGGAGCAAACTTTAACTATAAATATCTCGTTTTCTGCTCAATAGATTTTTACTAAATTTTACACAATTATAGAGAATAGTTGCCTACATATTCAAATAAAATATAAACAAAATCTATCAAGTAGTTTACGAGATATTTGAATTTAAAAGTATTCACTCTGTAAAACGGGAGCAAACTTTAACTATAAATATCTCGTTTTCTGCTCGATAGATTTTTACTAAATTTTACACAATTATAGAGAATAGTTGCCTACATATACAAATAAAATATAAACAAAATCTATCGAGTAGTTTACGAGATATTTGAATTTAAGTTTTCATTCTGTAAAACGGGAGCAAACTTTAACTATGAATATCTCGTTTTCTGCTCGATAGATTTTTTCTAAATTCTACACATTTATAGAGAATAGTTGCCTACATATACAAATAAAATATAAACAAAATCTTTAGAGTAGTTTACGAGATATTTGAATTTAAAGTTTTCACTCTGTAAAACGGGAGCAAACTTTAACTCTAAATATCTCGTTTTCTGCTCGATAGATTTTTACTAAATTTTACACAATTATAGAGAATAGTTGCCTACATATACAAATAAAATATAAACAATATCTATCGAGTAGTTTACGAGATATTTGAATTTAAAGTTTTCACTCTGTAAAACGGGAACAAACTTTAACTCTAAATATCTCTTTTTCTGCTCGATAGATTTTTACTAAATTATACACAATTATAGAGAATAGTTGCCTACATATACAAATAATATTTAAAGAAAATCTATCGAGTAGTTTACGAGATATTTGAATTTAAAGTTTTCACTCTGTAAAATGGGAGCAAAGTTCAACTCTAAATATCTCGTTTTCTGCTTGATAGATTTTTACTAAATTTTACACAATTATAGAGAATAGTTGCCTACATATACAAATAAAATATAAAGAAAATCTATCGAGTAGTTTACGAGATATTTTAATTTAAAGTTTTCACTCTGTAAAACGGGAGCAAACTTCAACTCTAAATATCCCGTTTTCTGCTCAATAGATTTTTACTAAATTTTACACAATTATAGAGAATAGTTGCCTACATATACAAATAAAATATAAACAAAATCTATAGAGTAGTTTACGAGATATTTGAATTTAAAGTTTTCACTCTGTAAAACGGGAGCAAACTTCAACTCTAAATATCTCGTTTTCTGCTCGATAGATTTTTACTAAATTTTACACAATTATAGAGAATAGTTGCCTACATATACAAATAAAATATAAACAAAATCTATAAAGTAGTTTACGAGATATTTGAATTTAAAGTTTTCACTCTGTAAAACGGGAGCAAACTTTAACTCTAGATAGATTTTTACTAAATTTTACACAATTATAGAGAATAGTTGCCTATATATACAAATAAAATATAAACAAAATCTATAGAGTAGTTTACGAGATATTTGAATTTAAAGTTTTCACTCTGTAAAACGGGAGCAAACTTTAACTCTAAATTTCTCGTTTTCTGCTCGATAGATTTTCACTAAATTTTACACAATTATAGAGAATAGTTGCCTACATATACAAATAAAATATAAACAAAATCTATAGAGTAGTTTACGAGATATTTGAATTTAAAGTTTTCACTCTGTAAAACGGGAGCAAACTTCAACTCTAAATATCTCGTTTTCTGCTCGATAGATTTTTACTAAATTTTACACAATTATAGAGAATAGTTGCCTACATATACAAATAAAATATAAACAAAATCTATAGAGTAGTTTACGAGATATTTGAATTTAAAGTTTTCACTCTGTAAAACGGGAGCAAACTTTAACTCTAAATATCTCGTTTTCTGCTCGATAGATTTTTACTAAATTTTACACAATTATAGAGAATAGTTGCCTACGTATACAAATAAAATATAAACAATATCTATCGAGTAGTTTACGAGATATTTGAATTTAAAGTTTTCACTCTGTAATACGGGAGCAAACTTTAACTCTAAATATCTCGTTTTCTGCTAGATAGATTTTTACTAAATTTTACACAATTATAGAGAATAGTTGCTTACATATACAAATAATATTTAAAGAAAATCTATCGAGTAGTTTACGAGATATTTGAATTTAATGTTTTCACTCTGCAAAATGGGAGCAAAGTTCAACTCTAAATATCTCGTTTTCTGCTCGATAGATTTTTACTAAATTTTACACAATTATAGAGAATAGTTGCCTACATATACAAATAAAATATAAACAATATCTATCGAGTAGTTTACGAGATATTTGAATTTAAAGTTTTCACTCTGTAAAACAGGAGCAAACTTTAACTATAATTATCTCGTTTTCTGCTCGATAGATTTTTACTAAATTTTACACAATTATAGAGAATAGTTACCTACATATACAAATAAAATATAAACAAAATCTTTAGAGTAGTTTACGAGATATTTGAATTTAAAGTTTTCACTCTGTAAAACGGGAGCAAACTTTAACTCTAAATATCTCGTTTTCTGCTCGATAGATTTTTACTAAATTTTACACAATTATAGAGAATAGTTGCCTACATATACAAATAAAATATAAACAATATCTATCGAGTAGTTTACGAGATATTTGAATTTAAAGTTTTCACTCTGTAAAACGGGAACAAACTTTAACTCTAAATATCTCTTTTTCTGCTCGATAGATTTTTACTAAATTATACACAATTATAGAGAATAGTTGCCTACATATACAAATAATATTTAAAGAAAATCTATCGAGTAGTTTACGAGATATTTGAATTTAAAGTTTTCACTCTGTAAAATGGGAGCAAAGTTCAACTCTAAATATCTCGTTTTCTGCTTGATAGATTTTTACTAAATTTTACACAATTATAGAGAATAGTTGCCTACATATACAAATAAAATATAAACAAAATCTATAGAGTAGTTTACGAGATATTTGAATTTAAAGTTTTCACTCTGTAAAACGGGAGCAAACTTCAACTCTAAATATCTCGTTTTCTGCTCGATAGATTTTTACTAAATTTTACACAATTATAGAGAATAGTTGCCTACATATACAAATAAAATATAAACAAAATCTATAGAGTAGTTTACGAGATATTTGAATTTAAAGTTTTCACTCTGTAAAACGGGAGCAAACTTTAACTATAAATATCTCGTTTTCTGCTCAATAGATTTTTACTAAATTTTACACAATTATAGAGAATAGTTGCCTACATATTCAAATAAAATATAAACAAAATCTATCAAGTAGTTTACGAGATATTTGAATTTAAAGTATTCACTCTGTAAAACGGGAGCAAACTTTAACTATAAATATCTCGTTTTCTGCTCGATAGATTTTTACTAAATTTTACACAATTATAGAGAATAGTTGCCTACATATACAAATAAAATATAAACAAAATCTATCGAGTAGTTTACGAGATATTTGAATTTAAGTTTTCATTCTGTAAAACGGGAGCAAACTTTAACTATGAATATCTCGTTTTCTGCTCGATAGATTTTTTCTAAATTCTACACATTTATAGAGAATAGTTGCCTACATATACAAATAAAATATAAACAAAATCTATCGAGTAGTTTACGAGATATTTGAATTTAAAGTTTTCACTCTGTAAAACGGGAGCAAACTTTAACTATAAATATCTCGTTTTCTGCTCGATAGATTTTTACTAAATTTTACACAATTATAGAGAATAGTTGCCTACATATACAAATAAAATATAAACAAAATCTATAGAGTATTTTACGAGATATATGAATTTAAAGTTTTCACTCTGTAAAACAGGAGCAAACTTCAACTCTAAATATCTCGTTTTCTGCTCGATAGATTTTTACTAAATTTTACACAATTATAGAGAATAGTTGCCTACATATACAAATAAAATATAAACAAAATCTATCGAGTAGTTTACGAGATATTTGAATTTAAAGTTTTCACTCTGTAAAACGGGAGCAAACTTTAACTATAAATATCTCGTTTTCTGCTCGATAGATTTTTACTAAATTTTACACAATTATAGAGAATAGTTGCCTACATATACAAATAAAATATAAACAAAATCTATCGAGTAGTTTACGAGATATTTGAATTTAAAGTTTTCACTCTGTAAAACGGGAGCAAACTTTAACTATAAATATCTCGTTTTCTGCTCAATAGATTTTTACTAAATTTTACACAATTATAGAGAAAAGTTGCCTACATATACAAATAAAATATAAACAAAATCTATCGAGTAGTTTACGAGATATTTGAATTTAAAGTTTTCACTCTGTAAAACGGGAGCAAACTTTAACTATAAATATCTCGTTTTCTGCTAGATAGATTTTTACTAAATTTTACACAATTATAGAGAATAGTTGCCTACATATACAAATAAAATATAAACAAAATCTATAGAGTAGTTTACGAGATATTTGAATTTAAAGTTTTCACTCTGCAAAATGGGAGCAAAGTTCAACTCTAAATATCTCGTTTTCTGCTCGATAGATTTTTACTAAATTTTACACAATTATAGAGAATAGTTGCCTACATATACAAATAAAATATAAACAATATCTATCGAGTAGTTTACGAGATATTTGAATTTAAAGTTTTCACTCTGTAAAACAGGAGCAAACTTTAACTATAATTATCTCGTTTTCTGCTCGATAGATTTTTACTAAATTTTACACAATTATAGAGAATAGTTACCTACATATACAAATAAAATATAAACAAAATCTTTAGAGTAGTTTACGAGATATTTGAATTTAAAGTTTTCACTCTGTAAAACGGGAGCAAACTTTAACTCTAAATATCTCGTTTTCTGCTCGATAGATTTTTACTAAATTTTACACAATTATAGAGAATAGTTGCCTACATATACAAATAAAATATAAACAATATCTATCGAGTAGTTTACGAGATATTTGAATTTAAAGTTTTCACTCTGTAAAACGGGAACAAACATTAACTCTAAATATCTCTTTTTCTGCTCGATAGATTTTTACTAAATTATACACAATTATAGAGAATAGTTGCCTACATATACAAATAATATTTAAAGAAAATCTATCGGGTAGTTTACGAGATATTTGAATTTAAAGTTTTCACTCTGTAAAATGGGAGCAAAGTTCAACTCTAAATATCTCGTTTTCTGCTTGATAGATTTTTACTAAATTTTACACAATTATAGAGAATAGTTGCCTACATATACAAATAAAATATAAACAAAATCTATAGAGTAGTTTACGAGATATTTGAATTTAAAGTTTTCACTCTGTAAAACGGGAGCAAACTTCAACTCTAAATATCTCGTTTTCTGCTCGATAGATTTTTACTAAATTTTACACAATTATAGAGAATAGTTGCCTACATATACAAATAAAATATAAACAAAATCTATAGAGTAGTTTACGAGATATTTGAATTTAAAGTTTTCACTCTGTAAAACGGGAACAAACTTTAACTATGAATATCTCGTTTTCTGCTCGATAGATTTTTTCTAAATTCTACACATTTATAGAGAATAGTTGCCTACATATACAAATAAAATATAAACAAAATCTATCGAGTAGTTTACGAGATATTTGAATTTAAAGTTTTCACTCTGTAAAACGGGAGCAAACTTTAACTATAAATATCTCGTTTTCTGCTCGATAGATTTTTACTAAATTTTACACAATTATAGAGAATAGTTGCCTACATATACAAATAAAATATAAACAAAATCTATAGAGTATTTTACGAGATATTTGAATTTAAAGTTTTCACTCTGTAAAACAGGAGCAAACTTCAACTCTAAATATCTCGTTTTCTGCTCGATAGATTTTTACTAAATTTTACACAATTATAGAGAATAGTTGCCTACATATACAAATAAAATATAAACAAAATCTATCGAGTAGTTTACGAGATATTTGAATTTAAAGTTTTCACTCTGTAAAACGGGAGCAAACTTTAACTATAAATATCTCGTTTTCTGCTCGATAGATTTTTACTAAATTTTACACAATTATAGAGAATAGTTGCCTACATATACAAATAAAATATAAACAAAATCTATCGAGTAGTTTACGAGATATTTGAATTTAAAGTTTTCACTCTGTAAAACGGGAGCAAACTTTAACTATAAATATCTCGTTTTCTGCTCAATAGATTTTTACTAAATTTTACACAATTATAGAGAAAAGTTGCCTACATATACAAATAAAATATAAACAAAATCTATCGAGTAGTTTACGAGATATTTGAATTTAAAGTTTTCACTCTGTAAAACGGGAGCAAACTTTAACTATAAATATCTCGTTTTCTGCTAGATAGATTTTTACTAAATTTTACACAATTATAGAGAATAGTTGCCTACATATACAAATAAAATATAAACAAAATCTATAGAGTAGTTTACGAGATATATGCATTTAAAGTTTTCACTCTGTAAAATGGGAGCAAACTTTAACTCTAAATATCTCGTTTTCTGCTCGATAGATTTTTACTAAATTTTACATAATTATAGAGAATAGTTGCCTACATATACAAATAAAATATAAAGAAAATCTATCGAGTAGTTTACGAGATATTTTAATTTAAAGTTTTCACTCTGTAAAACGAAAGCAAACTTCAACTCTAAATATCTCGTTTTCTGCTCGATAGATTTTTACTAAATTTTACACAATTATAGAGAATAGTTGCCTACATATACAAATAAAATATAAACAATATCTATCGAGTAGTTTACGAGATATTTGAATTTAAAGTTTTCACTCTGTAAAACGGGAACAAACTTTAACTCTAAATATCTCTTTTTCTGCTCGATAGATTTTTACTAAATTATACACAATTATAGAGAATAGTTGCCTACATATACAAATAATATTTAAAGAAAATCTATCGAGTAGTTTACTAGATATTTGAATTTAAAGTTTTCACTCTGTAAAGTGGGAGCAAAGTTCAACTCTAAATATCTCGTTTTCTGCTCGATAGATTTTTTCTAAATTTTACACAATTATAGAGAATAGTTGCTTACATATACAAATAATATTTAAAGAATATCTATCGAGTAGTTTACGAGATATTTGAATTTAAAGTTTTCACTCTGCAAAATGGGAGCAAAGTTCAACTCTAAATATCTCGTTTTCTGCTCGATAGATTTTTACTAAATTTTACACAATTATAGAGAATAGTTGCCTACATATATAAATAAAATATAAACAATATCTATCGAGTAGTTTACGAGATATTTGAATTTAAAGTTTTCACTCTGTAAAACAGGAGCAAACTTTAACTATAATTATCTCGTTTTCTGCTCGATAGATTTTTACTAAATTTTACACAATTATAGAGAATAGTTACCTACATATACAAATAAAATATAAACAAAATCTTTAGAGTAGTTTACGAGATATTTGAATTTAAAGTTTTCACTCTGTAAAACGGGAGCAAACTTTAACTCTAAATATCTCGTTTTCTGCTCGATAGATTTTTACTAAATTTTACACAATTATAGAGAATAGTTGCCTACATATACAAATAAAATATAAACAATATCTATCGAGTAGTTTACGAGATATTTGAATTTAAAGTTTTCACTCTGTAAAACGGGAACAAACATTAACTCTAAATATCTCTTTTTCTGCTCGATAGATTTTTACTAAATTATACACAATTATAGAGAATAGTTGCCTACATATACAAATAATATTTAAAGAAAATCTATCGAGTAGTTTACGAGATATTTGAATTTAAATTTTTCACTCTGTAAAATGGGAGCAAAGTTCAACTCTAAATATCTCGTTTTCTGCTTGATAGATTTTTACTAAATTTTACACAATTATAGAGAATAGTTGCCTACATATACAAATAAAATATAAACAAAATCTATAGAGTAGTTTACGAGATATTTGAATTTAAAGTTTTCACTCTGTAAAACAGGAGCAAACTTCAACTCTAAATATCTCGTTTTCTGCTCGATAGATTTTTACTAAATTTTACACAATTATAGAGAATAGTTGCCTACATATACAAATAAAATATAAACAAAATCTATCGAGTAGTTTACGAGATATTTGAATTTAAAGTTTTCACTCTGTAAAACGGGAGCAAACTTTAACTATAAATATTTCGTTTTCTGCTCGATAGATTTTTACTAAATTTTACACAATTATAGAGAATAGTTGCCTACATATACAAATAAAATATAAACAAAATCTATCAAGTAGTTTACGAGATATTTGAATTTAAAGTTTTCACTCTGTAAAACGGGAGCAAACTTTAACTATAAATATCTCGTTTTCTGCTCAATAGCTTTTACTAAATTTTACACAATTATAGAGAAAAGTTGCCTACATATACAAATAAAATATAAACAAAATCTATCGAGTAGTTTACGAGATATTTGAATTTAAAGTTTTCACTCTGTAAAACGGGAGCAAACTTTAACTATAAATATCTCGTTTTCTGCTAGATAGATTTTTACTAAATTTTACACAATTATAGAGAATAGTTGCCTACATATACAAATAAAATATAAACAAAATCTATAGAGTAGTTTACGAGATATATGCATTTAAAGTTTTCACTCTGTAAAATGGGAGCAAACTTTAACTCTAAATATCTCGTTTTCTGCTCGATAGATTTTTACTAAATTTTACATAATTATAGAGAATAGTTGCCTACATATACAAATAAAATATAAAGAAAATCTATCGAGTAGTTTACGAGATATTTTAATTTAAAGTTTTCACTCTGTAAAACGGGAGCAAACTTCAACTCTAAATATCTCGTTTTCTGCTCAATAGATTTTTACTAAATTTTACACAATTATAGAGAATAGTTGCCTACATATACAAATAAAATATAAACAAAATCTATAGAGTAGTTTACGAGATGTTTGAATTTAAAGTTTTCACTCTGTAAAACGGGAGCAAACTTTAACTCTAAATATCTCGTTTTCTGCTCGATAGATTTTTACTAAATTTTACACAATTATAGAGAATAGTTGCCTACATATACAAATAAAATATAAAAAAAATCTATAGAGTAGTTTACGAGATATTTGAATTTAAAGTTTTCACTCTGTAAAACGGGAGCAAACTTCAACTCTAAATATCTCGTTTTCTGCTCGATAGATTTTTACTAAATTTTACACAATTATAGGGAATAGTTGCCTACATATACAAATAAAATATAAACAAAATCTATAGAGTAGTTTACGAGATATTTGAATTTAAAGTTTTCACTCTGTAAAACGGGAGCAAACTTTAACTCTAGATAGATTTTTACTAAATTTTACACAATTATAGAGAATAGTTGCCTACGTATACAAATAAAATATAAACAATATCTATCGAGTAGTTTACGAGATATTTGAATTTAAAGTTTTCACTCTGTAAAACGGGAGCAAACTTTAACTCTAAATATCTCGTTTTCTGCTCGATAGATTTTTACTAAATTTTACACAATTATAGAGAATAGTTGCCTACATATACAAATAAAATATAAACAATATCTATCGAGTAGTTTACGAGATATTTGAATTTAAAGTTTTCACTCTGTAAAACGGGAACAAACTTTAACTCTAAATATCTCTTTTTCTGCTCGATAGATTTTTACTAAATTATACACAATTATAGAGAATAGTTGCCTACATATACAAATAATATTTAAAGAAAATCTATCGAGTAGTTTATGAGATATTTGAATTTAAAGTTTTCACTCTGTAAAACAGGAGCAAACTTTAACTATAATTATCTCGTTTTCTGCTCGATAGATTTTTACTAAATTTTACACAATTATAGAGAATAGTTACCTACATATCCAAATAAAATATAAACAAAATCTTTAGAGTAGTTTACGAGATATTTGAATTTAAAGTTTTCACTCGGTAAAACGGGAGCAAACTTTAACTCTAAATATCTCGTTTTCTGCTCGATAGATTTTTACTAAATTTTACACAATTATAGAGAATAGTTGCCTACATATACAAATAAAATATAAACAATATCTATCGAGTAGTTTACGAGATATTTGAATTTAAAGTTTTCACTCTGTAAAACGGGAACAAATTTTAACTCTAAATATCTCTTTTTCTGCTCGATAGATTTTTACTAAATTATACACAATTATAGAGAATAGTTGCCTACATATACAAATAATATTTAAAGAAAATCTATCGAGTAGTTTACGAGATATTTGAATTTAAAGTTTTCACTCTGTAAAATGGGAGCAAAGTTCAACTCTAAATATCTCGTTTTCTGCTTGATAGATTTTTACTAAATTTTACACAATTATAGAGAATAGTTGCCTACATATACAAATAAAATGTAAACAAAATCTATAGAGTAGTTTACGAGATATTTCAATTTAAAGTTTTCACTCTGTAAAACGGGAGCAAACTTCAACTCTAAATATCTTGTTTTCTGCTCGATAGATTTTTACTAAATTTTACACAATTATAGAGAATAGTTGTCTACATATACAAATAAAATATAAACAAAATCTATAGAGTAGTTTACGAGATATTTGAATTTAAAGTTTTCACTCTGTAAAACGGGAGCAAACTTTAACTATAAATATCTCGTTTTCTGCTCAATAGATTTTTACTAAATTTTACACAATTATAGAGAATAGTTGCCTACATATTCAAATAAAATATAAACAAAATCTATCAAGTAGTTTACGAGATATTTGAATTTAAAGTATTCACTCTGTAAAACGGGAGCAAACTTTAACTATAAATATCTCGTTTTCTGCTCGATAGATTTTTACTAAATTTTACACAATTATAGAGAATAGTTGCCTACATATACAAATAAAATATAAACAAAATCTATCGAGTAGTTTACGAGATATTTGAATTTAAGTTTTCATTCTGTAAAACGGGAGCAAACTTTAACTATGAATATCTCGTTTTCTGCTCGATAGATTTTTACTAAATTTTACACAATTATAGAGAATAGTTGCCTACATATACAGGTATAATATAAACCAAATCTATCGAGTAGTTTACGAGATATTTGAATTTAAAGTTTTCACTCTGTAAAATGGGAGCAAACTTCAACTCTAAATATCTCGTTTTCTGCTCGATAGATTTTTACTAAATTCTACACAATTATAGAGAATAGTTGCCTACATATACAAATAAAATATAAACAATATCTATCGAGTAGTTTACGAGATATTTGAATTTAAAGTTTTCACTCTGTAATACGGGAGCAAACTTTAACTCTAAATATCTCGTTTTCTGCTCGATAGATTTTTACTAAATTTTACACAATTATAGAGAATAGTTGCCTACATATACAAATAAAATATAAACAAAATCTATAGAGTAGTTTACGAGATATTTGAATTTAAAGTTTTCACTCTGTAAAACGGGAGCAAACTTTAACTCTAAATTTCTCGTTTTCTGCTCGATAGATTTTCACTAAATTTTACACAATTATAGAGAATAGTTGCCTACATATACAAGTAAAATATAAACAAAATCTATAGAGTAGTTTACGAGATATTTGAATTTAAAGTTTTCACTCTGTAAAACGGGAGCAAACTTCAACTCTAAATATCTCGTTTTCTGCTCGATAGATTTTTACTAAATTTTACACAATTATAGAGAATAGTTGCCTACATATACAAATAAAATATAAACAAAATCTATAGAGTAGTTTACGAGATATTTGAATTTAAAGTTTTCACTCTGTAAAACGGGAGCAAACTTTAACTCTAAATATCTCGTTTTCTGCTCGATAGATTTTTACTAAATTTTACACAATTATAGAGAATAGTTGCCTACGTATACAAATAAAATATAAACAATATCTATCGAGTAGTTTACGAGATATTTGAATTTAAAGTTTTCACTCTGTAATACGGGAGCAAACTTTAACTCTAAATATCTCGTTTTCTGCTCGATAGATTTTTACTAAATTTTACACAATTATAGAGAATAGTTGCCTACATATACAAATAAAATATAAACAAAATCTATAGAGTAGTTTACGAGATATTTGAATTTAAAGTTTTCACTCTGTAAAACGGGAGCAAACTTCAACTCTAAATATCTCGTTTTCTGCTCGATAGATTTTTACTAAATTCTACACAATTATAGAGAATAGTTGCCTACATATACAAATAAAATATAAACAATATCTATCGAGTAGTTTACGAGATATTTGAATTTAAAGTTTTCACTCTGTAATACGGGAGCAAACTTTAACTCTAAATATCTCGTTTTCTGCTCGATAGATTTTTACTAAATTTTACACAATTATAGAGAATAGTTGCCTACATATACAAATAAAATATAAACAATATCTATCGAGTAGTTTACGAGATATTTGAATTTAAAGTTTTCACTCTGTAAAACGGGAGCAAACATCAACTCTAAATATCTCGTTTTCTGCTCGATAGATTTTTACTAAATTTTACACAATTATAGAGAATAGTTGCCTACATATACAGGTATAATATAAACCAAATCTATCGAGTAGTTTACGAGATATTTGAATTTAAAGTTTTCACTCTGTAAAATGGGAGCAAACTTCAACTCTAAATATCTCGTTTTCTGCTCGATAGATTTTTACTAAATTTTACACAATTATAGAGAATAGTTGCCTACATATACAAATAAAATATAAACAAAATCTATAGAGGAGTTTACGAGATATTTGAATTTAAAGTTTTCACTCTGTAAAACGGGAGCAAACTTTAACTCTAAATTTCTCGTTTTCTGCTCGATAGATTTTCACTAAATTTTACACAATTATAGAGAATAGTTGCCTACATATACAAATAAAATATAAACAAAATCTATAGAGTAGTTTACGAGATATTTGAATTTAAAGTTTTCACTCTGTAAAACGGGAGCAAACTTCAACTCTAAATATCTCGTTTTCTGCTCGATAGATTTTTACTAAATTTTACACAATTATAGAGAATAGTTGCCTACATATACAAATAAAATATAAACAAAATCTATAGAGTAGTTTACGAGATATTTGAATTTAAAGTTTTCACTCTGTAAAACTTGAGCAAACTTTAACTCTAAATATCTCGTTTTCTGCTCGATAGATTTTTACTAAATTTTACACAATTATAGAGAATAGTTGCCTACGTATACAAATAAAATATAAACAATATCTATCGAGTAGTTTACGAGATATTTGAATTTAAAGTTTTCACTCTGTAATACGGGAGCAAACTTTAACTCTAAATATCTCGTTTTCTGCTCGATAGATTTTTACTAAATTTTACACAATTATAGAGAATAGTTGCCTACGTATACAAATAAAATATAAACAAAATCTATAGAGTAGTTTACGAGATATTTGAATTTAAAGTTTTCACTCTGTAAAACGGGAGCAAACTTCAACTCTAAATATCTCGTTTTCTGCTCGATAGATTTTTACTAAATTCTACACAATTATAGAGAATAGTTGCCTACATATACAAATAAAATATAAACAATATCTATCGTGTAGTTTACGAGATATTTGAATTTAAAGTTTTCACTCTGTAATACGGGAGCAAACTTTAACTCTAAATATCTCGTTTTCTGCTCGATAGATTTTTACTAAATTTTACACAATTATAGAGAATAGTTGCCTACATATACAAATAAAATATAAACAAAATCTATAGAGTAGTTTACGAGATATTTGAATTTAAAGTTTTCACTCTGTAAAACGGGAGCAAACTTCAACTCTAAATATCTCGTTTTCTCCTCGATAGATTTTTACTAAATTCTACACAATTATAGAGAATAGTTGCCTACATATACAAATAAAATATAAACAATATCTATCGAGTAGTTTACGAGATATTTGAATTTAAAGTTTTCACTCTGTAAAACGGGAGGAAACATCAACTCTAAATATCTCGTTTTCTGCTCGATAGATTTTTACTAAATTTTACACAATTATAGAGAATAGTTGCCTACATATACAGGTATAATATAAACCAAATCTATCGAGTAGTTTACGAGATATTTGAATTTAAAGTTTTCACTCTGTAAAACGGGAGCCAACTTTAACTATAAATATCTCGTTTTCTGCTTGATAGATTTTTACTAAATTTTACACAATTATAGAGAATAGTTGCCTACATATACAGGTATAATATAAACCAAATCTATCGAGTAGTTTACGAGATATTTGAATTTAAAGTTTTCACTCTGTAAAATGGGAGCAAACTTCAACTCTAAATATCTCGTTTTCTGCTCGATAGATTTTTACTAAATTTTACACAATTATAGAGAATAGTTGCCTTCATATACAAATAAAATATAAACAAAATCTATAGAGTAGTTTACGAGATATTTGAATTTAAAGTTTTCACTCTGTAAAACGGGAGCAAACTTTAACTCTAAATATCTCGTTTTTGCTCGATAGATTTTTACTAAAATTTACACAATTATAGAGAATATTTGCCTACGTATACAAATAAAATATAAACAATATCTATCGAGTAGTTTACGAGATATTTGAATTTAAAGTTTTCACTCTGTAATACGGGAGCAAACTTTAACTCTAAATATCTTGTTTTCTGCTCGATAGATTTTTACTAAATTTTACACAATTATAGAGAATAGTTGCCTACGTATACAAATAAAATATAAATAATATCTATAGAGTAGTTTACGAGATATTTGAATTTAAAGTTTTCACTCTGTAAAACGGGAGCAAACTTCAACTCTAAATATCTCGTTTTCTGCTCGATAGATTTTTACTAAATTCTACACAATTATAGAGAATAGTTGCCTACATATACAAATAAAATATAAACAATATCTATCGAGTAGTTTACGAGATATTTGAATTTAAAGTTTTCACTCTGTAATACGGGAGCAAACTTTAACTCTAAATATCTCGTTTTCTGCTCGATAGATTTTTACTAAATTTTACACAATTATAGAGAATAGTTGCCTACATATACAGGTATAATATAAACCAAATCTATCGAGTAGTTTACGAGATATTTGAATTTAAAGTTTTCACTCTGTAAAATGGGAGCAAACTTCAACTCTAAATATCTCGTTTTCTGCTCGATAGATTTTTACTAAATTTTACATAATTATAGAGAATAGTTGCCTACATATACAAATAAAATATAAAGAAAATCTATCGAGTAGTTTACGAGATATTTTAATTTAAAGTTTTCACTCTGTAAAACGGGAGCAAACTTCAACTCTAAATATCTCGTTTTCTGCTCAATAGATTTTTACTAAATTTTACACAATTATAGAGAATAGTTGCCTACATATACAAATAAAATATAAACAAAATCTATAGAGTAGTTTACGAGATGTTTGAATTTAAAGTTTTCACTCTGTAAAACGGGAGCAAACTTTAACTCTAAATATCTCGTTTTCTGCTCGATAGATTTTTACTAAATTTTACACAATTATAGAGAATAGTTGCCTACATATACAAATAAAATATAAACAAAATCTATAGAGTAGTTTACGAGATATTTGAATTTAAAGTTTTCACTCTGTAAAACGGGAGCAAACTTCAACTCTAAATATCTCGTTTTCTGCTCGATAGATTTTTACTAAATTTTACACAATTATAGAGAATAGTTGCCTACATATACAAATAAAATATAAACAAAATCTATAGAGTAGTTTACGAGATATTTGAATTTAAAGTTTTCACTCTGTAAAACGGGAGCAAACTTTAACTCTAGATAGATTTTTACTAAATTTTACACAATTATAGAGAATAGTTGCCTATATATACAAATAAAATATAAACAAAATCTATAGAGTAGTTTACGAGATATTTGAATTTAAAGTTTTCACTCTGTAAAACGGGAGCAAACTTTAACTCTAAATTTCTCGTTTTCTGCTCGATAGATTTTCACTAAATTTTACACAATTATAGAGAATAGTTGCCTACATATACAAATAAAATATAAACAAAATCTATAGAGTAGTTTACGAGATATTTGAATTTAAAGTTTTCACTCTGTAAAACGGGAGCAAACTTCAACTCTAAATATCTCGTTTTCTGCTCAATAGATTTTTACTAAATTTTACACAATTATAGAGAATAGTTGCCTACATATACAAATAAAATATAAACAAAATCTATAGAGTAGTTTACGAGATATTTGAATTTAATGTTTTCACTCTGTAAAACGGGAGCAAACTTTAACTCTAAATATCTCGTTTTCTGCTCGATAGATTTTTACTAAATTTTACACAATTATAGAGAATAGTTGCCTACGTATACAAATAAAATATAAACAATATCTATCGAGTAGTTTACGAGATATTTGAATTTAAAGTTTTCACTCTGTAATACGGGAGCAAACTTTAACTCTAAATATCTCGTTTTCTGCTCGATAGATTTTTACTAAATTTTACACAATTATAGAGAATAGTTGCCTACATATACAAATAAAATATAAACAAAATCTATAGAGTAGTTTACGAGATATTTGAATTTAAAGTTTTCACTCTGTAAAACGGGAGCAAACTTCAACTCTAAATATCTCGTTTTCTGCTCGATAGATTTTTACTAAATTCTACACAATTATAGAGAATAGTTGCCTACATATACAAATAAAATATAAACAATATCTATCGAGTAGTTTACGAGATATTTGAATTTAAAGTTTTCACTCTGTAATACGGGAGCAAACTTTAACTCTAAATATCTCGTTTTCTGCTCGATAGATTTTTACTAAATTTTACACAATTATAGAGAATAGTTGCCTACATATACAAATAAAATATAAACAAAATCTATAGAGTAGTTTACGAGATATTTGAATTTAAAGTTTTCACTCTGTAAAACGGGAGCAAACTTCAACTCTAAATATCTCGTTTTCTCCTCGATAGATTTTTACTAAATTCTACACAATTATAGAGAATAGTTGCCTACATATACAAATAAAATATAAACAATATCTATCGAGTAGTTTACGAGATATTTGAATTTAAAGTTTTCACTCTGTAAAACGGGAGCAAACATCAACTCTAAATATCTCGTTTTCTGCTCGATAGATTTTTACTAAATTTTACACAATTATAGAGAATAGTTGCCTACATATACAGGTATAATATAAACCAAATCTATCGAGTAGTTTACGAGATATTTGAATTTAAAGTTTTCACTCTGTAAAATGGGAGCAAACTTCAACTCTAAATATCTCGTTTTCTGCTCGATAGATTTTTACTAAATTTTACACAATTATAGAGAATAGTTGCCTACATATACAAATAAAATATAAACAAAATCTATAGAGTAGTTTACAAGATATTTGAATTTAAAGTTTTCACTCTGTAAAACGGGAGCAAACTTTAACTCTAAATTTCTCGTTTTCTGCTCGATAGATTTTCACTAAATTTTACACAATTATAGAGAATAGTTGCCTACATATACAAATAAAATATAAACAAAATCTATAGAGTAGTTTACGAGATATTTGAATTTAAAGTTTTCACTCTGTAAAACGGGAGCAAACTTCAACTCTAAATATCTCGTTTTCTGCTCGATAGATTTTTACTAAATTTTACACAATTATAGAGAATAGTTGCCTACATATACAAATAAAATATAAACAAAATCTATAGAGTAGTTTACGAGATATTTGAATTTAAAGTTTTCACTCTGTAAAACGGGAGCAAACTTTAACTCTAAATATCTCGTTTTCTGCTCGATAGATTTTTACTAAATTTTACACAATTATAGAGAATAGTTGCCTACGTATACAAATAAAATATAAACAATATCTATCGAGTAGTTTACGAGATATTTGAATTTAAAGTTTTCACTCTGTAATACGGGAGCAAACTTTAACTCTAAATATCTCGTTTTCTGCTCGATAGATTTTTACTAAATTTTACACAATTATAGAGAATAGTTGCCTACGTATACAAATAAAATATAAACAAAATCTATAGAGTAGTTTACGAGATATTTGAATTTAAAGTTTTCACTCTGTAAAACGGGAGCAAACTTCAACTCTAAATATCTCGTTTTCTGCTCGATAGATTTTTACTAAATTCTACACAATTATAGAGAATAGTTGCCTACATATACAAATTAAATATAAACAATATCTATCGAGTAGTTTACGAGATATTTGAATTTAAAGTTTTCACTCTGTAAAACGGGAGCAAACATCAACTCTAAATATCTCGTTTTCTGCTCGATAGATTTTTACTAAATTTTACACAATTATAGAGAATAGTTGCCTACATATACAGGTATAATATAAACCAAATCTATCGAGTAGTTTACGAGATATTTGAATTTAAAGTTTTCACTCTGTAAAATGGGAGCAAACTTCAACTCTAAATATCTCGTTTTCTGCTCGATAGATTTTTACTAAATTTTACACAATTATAGAGAATAGTTGCCTACATATACAAATAAAATATAAACAAAATCTATCGAGTAGTTTACGAGATATTTGAATTTAATGTTTTCACTCTGTAAAACGGGAGCCAACTTTAACTATAAATATCTCGTTTTCTGCTTGATAGATTTTTACTAAATTTTACACAATTATAGAGAATAGTTGCCTACATATACAGGTATAATATAAACCAAATCTATCGAGTAGTTTACGAGATATTTGAATTTAAAGTTTTCACTCTGTAAAATGGGAGCAAACTTCAACTCTAAATATCTCGTTTTCTGCTCGATAGATTTTTACTAAATTTTACACAATTATAGAGAATAGTTGCCTACATATACAAATAAAATATAAACAAAATCTATCGAGTAGTTTACGAGATATTTGAATTTAATGTTTTCACTCTGTAAAACGGGAGCCAACTTTAACTATAAATATCTCGTTTTCTGCTTGATAGATTTTTACTAAATTTTACACAATTATAGAGAATAGTTGCCTACATATACAGGTATAATATAAACCGAATCTATCGAGTAGTTTACGAGATATTTGAATTTAAAGTTTTCACTCTGTAAAATGGGAGCAAACTTCAACTCTAAATATCTCGTTTTCTGCTCGATAGATTTTTACTAAATTTTACACAATTATAGAGAATAGTTGCCTACATATACAAATAAAATATAAACAAAATCTATCGAGTAGTTTACGAGATATTTGAATTTAAAGTTTTCACTCTGTAAAATGGGAGCAAACTTTAACTATAAATATCTCGTTTTCTGCTTGATAGATTTTTACTAAATTTTACACAATTATAGAGAATAGTTGCCTACATATACAAATAAAATATAAACAAAATCTATCGAGTAGTTTACGAGATATTTGAATTTAAAGTTTTCACTCTGTAAAACCGGAGCAAACTTTAACTATAAATATCTCGTTTTCTGCTCGATAGATTTTTACTAAATTTTACACAATTTTAGAGAATAGTGGCCTACATATAAAAATAAAATATAAACAAAATCTATCGAGTAGTTTACGAGATATTTGAATTTAAAGTTTTCACTCTGTAAAACGGGAACAAACTTCAACTCTAAATATCTCGTTTTCTGCTCGATAGATTTTTACTAAATTCTACACAATTATAGAGAATAGTTGCCTACATATACAAATAAAATATAAACAATATCTATCGAGTAGTTTACGAGATATTTGAATTTAAAGTTTTCACTCTGTAAAACGGGAGCAAACTTCAACTCTAAATATCTCGTTTTCTGCTCGATAGATTTTTACTAAATTCTACACAATTATAGAGAATAGTTGCCTACATATACAAATAAAATATAAACAAAATCTATAGAGTAGTTTACGAGATATTTGAATTTAAAGTTTTCACTCTGTAAAACGGGAGCAAACTTCAACTCTAAATATCTCGTTTTCTGCTCGATAGATTTTTACTAAATTTTACACAATTATAGAGAATAGTTGCCTACATATACAAATAAAATATAAACAAAATCTATATAACTGATTAAAGTGACAGTTTTCTGTTGATAATTATTTTATGAGATATAGGAGGGTTAATTTTAGAGGTTTTGTAAATCGTTCAAATTTCAAACCTTTTTATCTCTCTTCGTATCATTCAGAGTTTAATGATTTCTTCGCCAAATTGAATCTATTAATTAAAATTTATTACGTATCAGTTACTATCTAAATCTTCGTCCGATTTCGATAAAGTTAGGCAGGTAGTTAAGGTTTTTCTACATGATATTAATGTGCTATCTTGCTTTTATACCTCCTGAGGGATGTGTACTGCTATCGTTCAAATTATTAATGCGTGAACCGATTTACATGTTTGTATTGTCATTCGATGCGAAATGTTAATGTAGCTTTTGTGGCTCTTGTTGTCTGCAAAATTGGAAAGGGAGTTTCCCCACTTAAGGTTCCTTTTAAAACATTATTTATCTTCGCCTGATTTTGGCTCCTGACATTTGGCAGGATAAGTGCTTCGAGCTTTGCTGAGTTATATCCTCAGAATATTTTTTAAAACCACTTTGCAGACTCAAAAGATCTAAGATGGATAGTTCCAGCCTAAATTCAAAAAATCAGGTCACAATGCCTTCTCAATAGTAGAGTAAAATATTGTAGTACCTAGGCAAAGTAATATTCATTAATTCTACGCACAGTTTATAATTTGTATGTCATCTTTTTTGTTCATTTCGTTTATTAAGGATTAGGCATTTATTAACTTTTTGGGTCAATCAATATAAATTTTCACCCATTTCTCTTTGATAGTAACTTCTCTACTTTTCTTTATTAGTAACTGATTATTTAAATTTAACCAAGTGTGTTCAAATACGTTTTGAACCGCTTTTGGAAAAGTAGAGAGAGAGAGTGCGAGATCATGTCTATATTAGCAAACCTTTAAAAATGAGAAGAAACGCTAATTCAAATTAACTAAGAAATTGACTAAAATAAGATATTTTCTTATGAGCTGAATTTATGAGGTCATTGCTTTTCTGAACGATTTCTCAACTATTATTGTTTTTTAACGAGACATAATAATTAAAACACTCCTTAGAAATATTTTGAAGAAAAATTTAAAAATAATGTTCTAAATTTTAACGGTTAGTTTAATAAACATTGTTTATTAAGAAATATTACTCTATAATTGTCTAAATTAAATTCTATTTCAACTCAGTCACTTGTTTTGAATCCAATTTGGATATATTTGGCAACTTTTAAAAGGTTAGTTGCGGTTCAATATAAATTAAATACAAGGGCACAAAACACTGATCAATTAGACTACCTGGCGCTAAAAAATTTAAAAGGCATTGTTTACTTTCTTTATAAATTTAAAAAAATATTTATTTTTTAACAAATACCCTTTTGTATTTAATCTTTTTCATCACTTATATAATCTGTACCTCGGAGAGAAAAGGCACCATGTCCATTTTTTTCGATTTTCAGATTTTGACATCATTTTACAAATTTTTTGTTGCTCTTTCTACAGGTGTAAAGCACTATGGCCTATGTTTACTATTAAGCGATTTATGTATTTTTAAAAAGCGCTATGATACTTCATTACTTAAGGGTAAAAGGCACTACATGGGCATAAATTTTTTCACAATGGAGATGAAAGTAAAATATTTTAAAATATGGGAGGTTAAGTGGCCATACCAACTGTAATAATTACGGTGAGAAGTACAAGAAAGAGTACAACCGGAAAAGTGGAACAAAAAATGAATTTGGAAAAATATCTTCATTTGGCTCCCCTGTAAAATTTACTTTCTGTGACATGGTGCCTTTTCCCTCCGAGGTACAGATATAAAGCAAAAACTAGTTTGTCCTGTGTTAAAGTGACACTGTTTATTGCAATGGTTACTACTTTTGGGTGTAAATCTGCACTTGGATTGGATTGGATTAAAATAAAACAATGGAATTCTGAATAAGGCAAAATATACCATTTTATTTTAACTTTTTCTTTGTCTGTACAAATTAGTACATTTTGTAATTTGTTTTATATAGGACCATAAATATTACTAAAATTGACAACGTGGCGTTAGTGTCATTGGCAGTACAATAGAAAACCTTTCTCCCTGTAACGAGAACTTCTTTTGGACAAGTGTTTCTGCATTAGTTTCAATTAGTTTATGTACAGAACGAAACACTATCTTGAACATGATTTGGCATTTAAATGATCATTTATATTTATTATACAAATATTGAGGCAGTATCATTTCTTGGTTAATAATAACTTTTTAGCCAAGTCGTTTTAAATAAAATACCTAAAATAATAATTGTTTGCTATAGACTTTTTCATAGCATTCCTATTGTAATGAAATTATTAACGTTATTTACACAATTTCTATCTAAATTTATACGCATTTTTTCTTTAATTTAAAATAATGCAACAGGTTCTATAGTTTTTTTTTATTGGTATTTAATGGTGTTAACATTATTACCATATGATTTTCAACACACACATGGCTTAAATATGAGATCATTCTACATCCAACAATGTGGTTTCATTTATTTTATTTGTAGTTATTATTATTTAAATCACACATAAAAACACCCAACTATTAATATAAATAATTTAAAATATTTATATGTATATAATATTTATTGTAAGAGAAAGTTTGCTTGTTCTAAATTTATGTTGAATATAAACGTTTTTTTTTCACAACATACATAAATACATCCATTCAAATACAACGTAACCTAGCAACACACACAATAAATCATGCGCTAACATTTTACATTTCCAATCATATTTTAATCCAGCAACATAATGGTTGGTAAGAGTAGTAAAAACTAGGCAAACGTACATCTGGAAGGTAATTGGGTTTAATCTTTGTTATAAAGAGAATTGAGAGAAGAAATAGTTTTTTAAAAGAATAAATTAGAAGCAGGCTTTTATTAATTACAGTAAGGCTGGACAATATTTAGTGAGCCTTAACCTCCATTCAGATGATTAAAACCATGTTTGTTTACTTGGCTTTAATCAAACTATTCGAATATACATATTTTAATTTTTCGTTTTTTATTCAAATTTTTAATACCATAAACTCTGCGTAGCTTAAATAAGTGTTATCTGGACTGTTTTTTTTTTTAATATATTATACTAGTTCCGCGAGAGTCCAAGGTTGATCGATCCACCATGAGTAGTACTTCGACTGCTTAGAGCATTGAGGATGTGCTCTCCCCATAATGCTTGCTTCTAGCCCTTTAATAAGTCTGATACATAATTGGAATGATATTGTATTTAAAGATTATACAAGTTTATTGAGGAACACTACTTTTTTGTAGTTTAATATAACGAGTTATATCAGAAAAGTCTCCACTAATAAAAGGAAGAAAAATTTTTGAAGGTTTAAATTGAAAGTACGAAAGCTTATATCAAAGAATATAGAAAGCTAACAAAGCTGTATTTCGGCTAGCATATGTGTCGTCGTGCTTTGTGGAAAAACAAAGGCGACGTTCAATATTATCATCGTTCATTGTAACGTACGTCAGTCCCCAGCCTTAGTAAACAAACATGGCAGATTACCCGACTCTTAGAACAATCAAAACAATATTCTATTTTGAACGCTGTTAGGCTCAGTGCACAGTATACGCATTAACTTGCTAGCGTCTAATTTTAAAGATTAGGCAAATATTTGTTGTTTTCCAAATTTTAGATATTTCCTTGTAAATTTTCACAAATAAAATATAACTTATTTTATATAATTTCATAAATAGACCTAAAAAAAGAAAACAACCCAGTATTTAGAGTGTAGCCCCAGTTAAGAAGGCACTTTGTGAGTTTTACAATTAATTATTTTTGTTTTGGCTTCAACTTATAACATTTTATTTGTTATTTAATAATAAAGACACATGCGCAGCTGTGGCTAATCGATTTAATTATTTGTTTTGCTGTAAATTTGCAAAATTTTAATCTACGTCGATTAGAGCCCATTAATTTTTATTATTTTTTTTGTTAATGTACATACACAATAAATATGAAAGTAAACAAAGGTATATAATATAAATAAACAAAAGATTTACTTGGAAGTTTGCATTGTAAATTTTTGCTTCTTAAACATCTCACCAAGTAACAAAATAATATTTGTTTGTTTCTTCTTAAATCAATTATAAATTAAAATAAAAAAATATTTCTTTTCAATAATGAAAGAAAATAGAGGTAATTTCATAATAAAGTTTGATATAAAATCGTAATTTCACAACTACAGTTTAAAATTTTACCTTACAATTAATATAACTCAAAACTGCTATATACCTATTTCTATAAATTTTTCATTTTGAGTTATCAAAATCATCTAAAAATGTATACGACATTTATATATTATTATGTATTAAATTTGAACTTAAAAATGAAAGACTGGTGTATTGTACTCTATAAACTCCACAATGCGCAGAAGTAAATCATTATTATTGTTCACCCCTTGCTAATAATACACATTGACAAGTAGATAAGGTTCCAAGCAGCATTTCGCCAACCAGTTCGTGATTATAAGGAGGAGCTTGGGCCGTCAGTCTCGATCGCGTTGAAGTCAGTCTTACACAGCCCATGGCGTTCAGTTGGAATACAAGATCGCCGGATTTGCCAACGCTTGCGATAACATCTAGTGGAACAGGTTTACTTAGGAATCGGTTATACAGGGTAGCCAAGGATAATGATCCTGGAATCTAGCCCAAATTCACGATATATTCTTGGACCAATTTCCTAGCACAAATGCGGATGATTGTAAATAGTAAGATAGCGAACAGAATGTCCGTCTCGACCACTCCCTCTCTCTCCCTCTCATACCTTAAAGAGACCTAAATAAGAACTTGTGCACTTGTGTCTGTAGTAAGTTCTAAGGAATGTCAACTAAATAAAAATAGAGATAAGTAGATAGACAAACCTTGAAAAAGCTTTAACTAAAGCTCTAACTGTTTTCAGTGGTCACTCTTGGACCGTTATCCGTACCCTGGAAGAGTAATCCGACTTGGAGTCATGGAAGGAAGCGCAGTAGCAAACATAATTTTACGATAAATTTTTCTGCAGCTCCATACGTAACATCCACAGCGAATGAAGTTATCGAACCCAGTACTTTAGCGGAACTCTGTAGTTTATGCCTCAACCCTAAGAAGCACCGAGGTTTTCATTCGCAACCTTTGTAGACGTTTACCAACTATAATCCATTTCTTTAGACTAACTGCCTCAAAATATAATTATTTCCTAAATTTCGTACAATATATGGCTCAGCAGAGTTTTCTTAGAAGCGCGCAATCTACAGAGTTACACACACCAGCACAATTTAAAGATCTAAACAGCTTCCCAGCAATGAAGAAAACATTCGATTGTTTCTTAGTTCATAGGATGGTTCAGGATACGTTTGCAATGATATTACTGAAATCGCAGGATTGCATAACAAGTGCTCACCATGAGAACTTGCAAAGACTGTGCGGCATGCTCCTGCTAAGAGGAAATCCAACACTCGTAAACATCATAGGATTTTGATTTTTCACCAGGAATAACAGTCGGGAATATTTAGGTTTGGAAAAGCAGAGTTCTTACAACTAGGTCATCACGTAGCTCAAAAACTCAAATTTAATATTACGCTTGAGTGCTGTCAGGGAATGCGAAAAATAGGCTTTACTCAAATAGGTCATTCCTTATGTGTTAATGTCTTAGCGCGCGGTGGGTGGGTACTTAACTGATTATCTCATTTGCGAATTGGTTGTCCAAGTAGTTATCAAGTTCGCGACACCAAATAACCACAAACGGAGGTTATGTTGGAACTAATCTACTTGACACACCCTAGTAGATCGTCACACCTCTCTGTATTATAATATACTTATGTATGTACACAATGATTATTATAATCAAATATTAAGAATGCCCCGGTAAAATGGAGGATCTCTATTATTTATAATATAAATTTATAATGAACTGTTTAGTTAGTTTAGAAAATGACAGAGCACTAGTAGGCTATTGCAGTTAACTCTAGCAGACTGTCATTTAGCCCGTCACTCCCGCATCTTGCAAATCTGATTGCTCCAATTAATCCTAATTTCATTAAATAAATATTTAGTGAGAAATACGTTGAGACAAGTCCCAGTGCTGAGTTAAAGGAAGCAGTTTTACAATTTACATATATATATATATATATATATATATATATATATATATATATATATATATATATATATATATTACATTTTGTTTGTTATAATTTCTAGCGAAACGTGAACACGTTGTGGTAGTGAGAAGCTAAAATTCTCAAACTGTGCTCCTTGCAGTTCGCTCACTTATGTAAATATATGTTGTTTTTTTAAAATTTTTTTACATATTTTTTCCTTTTTTTTGTTGTATATAGAACTAGATAACTAGAGCTAGAGGGGACTAGCAGCATTTACGGTTGTTGTTGGCACCTGAGTGGTTCTTCTGTCGGTCGCTCCTCTTGGGCCGCTTGTTGCGGCGGTTCACGTCACGCACCTTGTTGTTCCTCTCCAGCTGCTTGCCCTTCAACATCTGACACTCCTTCCGGTTTTCTTGCTGAAATCACAATACACCGTCACTAAACTTGACCATGATATTATTACGTTATGAAGTTCGCAACATGAAATAAAGCATCACAAAAAGTAAACTTATAAAACCTGGAAATCCAAATTTTTTTTAAAATTATCAGTCGGAGAAATAAACGTGTTATATTCTTGTTTTTAGAAGGAAATCCGTGATTAAGATGCCATTTTCCAACAACACATTGGGAAATATGCCTCAAAAAACAACATATGTGCAAAGTATTTCAAATTTATATGCAAAGACCAAGATGGCCATAGTTGTACGAAACGGAAAATTGTGAACTGCCGGCTGATATAGGTATCTAATTAGATAGAACCAAGGAAAGGAGATTAGTGGTTCCAAGAACATCAGGAGGTAAAAGGCAGCGGGATTAGCCGCGTTGAAATTCTCGCAAGATGTGGAGTTTGGTACCTTTGCCCAGTAGAAGTGGAGAGTGTCAGCCAATAGTGATGGCTGAGGCTCCAGTCGTTTCAGTCCAATAGAAGTCAATCTGGGCGTGGATTATTTGCATTTGAGTAAATATTTGGAATCTGGGAGTTTGGATTCTGGGATTTTGGAAGGAAACGATCCTACCTACTTTGATCTCTGTTCTGCTCCCCCTTCTACCACTGCCACAAGAGCTTCCAACAATTTAACATAACTTAGGACTTTGGATTGGTGTTAGGGAAAGAGAACCTTTTCCAATTTGAAATCTAAATCTTCTTAAATTATGGCATCGCATACACTTTTTTTTACTCACCATAAAAGAACCCAGTATGTGGGTGAGAGCAAACAAATAGAAGAATTTCTTCAAGTGTAACCCTTAGTTCAGGAATCAGATAATAAAAATAAGAAGGTTCGTGTAAAGAGGTACCTTTTGCGCGGAGAAGACCTGCAGCTGGAGATTGTGGTAGTAGTTAGGCTGAAGAGGAGCTCGATGGTGCCTGGGCTGGACGACGGGTCGTGGTGACAGACTGCGCGCCCGTTCTGGCTGTACGGCCGCCACTCGGACTCCGCCGATAGCCACACCGTTACGGTCGTACACAGACATGCTCGGATGTTCGATCAGCAAATTCTCGAGAGGCGATGTCTCCACAGTGACAGCGCCAGTCGACGTGAAGCATGGCGGTGGCGTGACAAACCAGGACTCCTCCATCGACAGGCAGGTGGGCAGCGAACTGCTCGACGAAGACCTGCTGGCCCGGTTGGTTGCTGACTCTCTTCCTATGGACAGATGTGATCTTAATGAGTAAGTGCAGAAATAATGGGACAGAAACGAGTTAGAAGCTTCTCTGGACTTCGAACCACAACTGTAAGATTAACCTACACAAGGTCGACATTTACAATTAAATAATAATATGAATTACTGGCAGTTTGGGCGGAACTGATCTTATATGTTTCCTAAATTGGGCAAGTAAAATTGTGATTTTTTTTATTTTTTATAAATCCATGACAGTGTTTCATCACTTTATTGGTGGGAGGTAGCTACATCTCTCGATGTCCACATTTCTTTATTCCCCAGACAGTGGAGCAGTCTGCAACAACAGGAGTTTGATCTAAGGAGCCTTCTAAATTTGGAGCAATGTGAGGTATTGTTTGAGCGTCCAGCGCTGGGCGACATTTCTAGCTGCCACATCTAGAAAGTCCTAATGGACTAGTCTTGAAACTAGCCTCTACTGCTAGAGGCAAATGGCACATGTCGGTAATTGGACGGACCTGCGGGACTTAGCCCAGACATACTGAGTGCCCAGATCGAATTAATTTAGCTTTATGCTGGGTGAAATAGGTTCTGAGAACATCTTCGCAGGGGGGACAATTTCTTTCAACTCAATGGAGAGGGTGGCAGAAAAGGAGAAAACGGCCTCTTACACTCTCATCTTCGCTAGTTTGCCATGAGAGTACATGAGAGAGAAGATAAAGTGTGAAAACTACTCGTGAGGTCGCCGCCAATGTGCGGCGTAGGATACTTCGCTTGAAATTACACTCAACATGCTGCTAGATGGAGAATACCTGTTAATCCATCTCCCACTAAATCTATTTGACCAGGGCTTCTATAAATGGATAGTGACTAATTTGAATACCATAAAAGAGATACATCTTACTCGTGGTGTGCACAAGTAGCCAATCGTCCTCCTCGGACTCCACGGTACTAAGTCGCATATCTTCCAAGTTGTCGCTGGGCACTTCCGCCGGAGTAGACTCGCCGTATCCCAACAGGTAGCTGGCAAGGTTGCTCAACATATTGCTTCTACTTCTTTGAGATCTGCAACGTTAAAGAAATTCACAATTACTCCTCACAATTACTCAAACAATGATGTGTATTACTGAGCAATTCAGGTCTTTGGTGTACGAATGTTCAGCGCAATCACAATTTCGCGCTGCTAGATCTTTCTTCATTCGGAGACTCTCTGCTCTCTTTGCTGCCACCGCTACTTCCACATAGCTCGAAGATGTTCCTGTATCAAATGTTAAAATAGACATGTTACTGCGCACGTATTGGGGGACAGACAAATGTGCTGAGACAGACTGTCGACAGAAGCACCCCTTGGGATTTAGTGGCACTGCAGTGCAGTCTTCGAGTCCAGCATTGTTTGCTTCTTTTCTTTCCAGTAGATTTACTGGTTGTTAATTCTTTTACAGCCGGAGGTTCTCATTGAAAAAATTAAAATCCTTTATTAAAGATTGATAATTCAAATATAAATAATAATGGTACCTAACCCAAACTTTTTGTGAATTAACATTAGCGCAGAATCACTAGAAAAATCACAACTTGAATTTATGTCTATTTATGTATATTATAATAATAATTATTATTATTATATAAATACAACATATAAAACAATACAATTTCCGTTCGAATGATTATTAGTAATTCAATTTTATATATATTTTTATGCTGATCCAGGCCCTGAAGATATAATTTTTGCAAACGTAAGCGAAAAAATTAATTGACCGAATCCTTTATGTATAGATAGAAGTTTAACTGCTTACTAACGCCAAATCTAACATAACCTGCAAAATTATATTAGAGCTATATTTTAATTATAACTTAACTTAGGTTTACGATTGTTTTTAATTATACATCAGTCTCGTCAAAATACTTTTTATTTTTCATCTCTATTTTTTCTGTTTTATCTTACAGTCACAGACCAATACTCGATAACCTTGGAGACAATAGTACTATTGAGGTACATTTGCTGCTGTCCTGTTTCTCTATACAAAGTCTGTCCATATAATTATTAAGAATAGCAAAAATTACAACCACTAAGAACCAGTGCGACGACGCCAAGCAACTCGGTGATTGAAAGGTTCGAGACGAACTGGGAAGTTGGCCGAAGAATTAACGTAGAGACTAGTGATGGGCTATTTGAGCGGACTCGTTCCATTGGAACGAGTCCGATGGTGGAACGAGTTGATTCAAATCCCTATTTTTAAAAAAAGTGATTCCGCCCCGCCCCAAAAAATTTAGGCAAATAAAAATGAAAATGAGGCAGCAGAAGGTTTGGAACGATTAAACATAAGAACAAATGTCACGCAATTTATTATATTATTATATCATTAAATGTTAGCTTTCCCAGTTAATAACAAAACTATATTTCTTTAACACACATTGAGAACTATCCCTAATTTCCAATTGCTCTGATAAATATAAAAGTAACAACGTAAAACAAATATTAACACAAAAATAGGCTAGTCAAATATAAATTAAAGCAATGCAGTTTTGTCATTATCTAGCTTGACCACTAGAAGACTGGAGTTAACTTACTTCAAGAGTATTCAAGGTAGAGAAACGGAAATGGGTAGGAAATTATTCCATAAAAATTCTAACCCTTCAAAATTATAATTACTCATAATATTTATTTACTAAGAATTGAATATCAAGCTTTTAAAATATTATCTTATTGTTTTACAAAAAGAAAAAGCTGTGTGCTTAATCTTAAACTTAGCGCTGGACACTTACTCTTATCTTCATTGGCGTAAGTTTGAACGTGTACATGTCAGCTAGACGGTCAAAGTACAACTGGGCCAAAATTTAGTATTACCTAACTGGTTTACTTAGTGTAGTATCCCTCCCACTCTATCACCTATTTCACAAACATTCATCGATTAAAAATATTTTTTAGTTAAATATTCGTTTCATTGGAATACAAAAAACATTATAACGCTTTCTTAAGATGATTTGAATTTTTAAAATTTGTTTTTGTCCATTACTCTTATAAAATACGAAGAATTTCAAATAAAATATAATATACAAACACAGAATGATCTAGTGTGCAGGTGGAGTCAGTCGTAGTTCCCATGACAACGGAACCGTTAAACGACTCCGGCCCAGCTCTAGCATTTTCATTGGTTAAATCCACTGGAGTTGGTGGAGTCGAATCCGGAGTGATTTAAATCCTTTTGAAACCGGACTCGTTCCATTTTTTCGTTCACTGAATCTAGCCAATAGAAATTGCTGGAGCTGGAACCGGAGTTGTTTAACGGTTCCATTGCTATGGTAACGAGGACTGACTCCACCTGCACACTAGATCATTGTGTTTGTATATTATATTTTATTTGAAATTCTTCGTATTTTATAAGAGTAATGGACAAAAACAAATTATAAAAATTAAAATCATCTTAAGAAAGCGTTATAATGTTTTTTGTATTCAAATAAAACGAATATTTAACTAAAAATTATTTCCAATCGATGAATGTTTGTGAAATTGGTGATAGAGTGGGAGGGATACTGCAGTAAGTAAACCAATTAGGTAATACTAAATTTTGGCTCAGTGTTACTTTGACTGTCTCACGGTCATGTACACGGTTAAACTTACCCAATGAAGATAAGAATAAGAGTGTCCAGCGCTATGTTAAAGATTAAGCACACAGCTTTTTCTTTTCGTAAGATAATGAGATAATATTTTTAAAGCTTGATATACAAGTCCTAGTAAATAAATATTTCTTTATTTATGAGTAATTATCATTTTGCTTGAAGGGTTAGATTTTTTTTTATGGGAATAATTTCCTACCCATTTCCGTTTCTCTATCTTGGATCCTCTTGAAGCACATTAACTCCAGTCTTCCAGTGGTCAAGCTAGATAATGACTAAACAGCATTGCTTTAATTTTTATAATTGACTAGTCTATTTTTATGTTAATTTTTGTGTTACGTTGTTAATTTTATATTTATCAGTGCAATTGGAAATTAGGGATAGTACTCAATGTGTGTTAAAGAAATATAGTTTTGTTATTAACTGGGAAAGCTAACATTTAATGATATTTTTTAATAAATTGCGTGACAATGTTACTAATGCATAGGGTAAGTACAGAGACCGGAATCGGTGAACGAGTTGTTGGAATCGATTCCAACCCTGGAACTGATTCAAATCCAACGAGTCCAAAGACGGACTCGTTCTGCCCATCACTAGTAGAGACAGTAGATATGTGAATTGAGGTGAGGGCCAAGTGCGCATGTGCACAACTCGTCAGGACTTTGGCCTCTATCTCTGCTCAGCTGACTTTCATTTAACCTTCCTCTGGACCAGCGGTACTATTTACATTCTTCAGCTGTTACAACAGCTCGTTACAGTTGTGATGTACTGGCAGAATGCAACATCCAACCTTTAACTATTTTCTACAAACATCAGGAATAATGGCTACTGTTTACAAAGAACTCTAATCAAAGGAAAACTATTTGTTTAAGACAGCTCAGAAACACATGAAACGATCTCCTTTAAACTTTGATATACAAGAAGATCTGTAAATTCAAGAATAAAAAATCTTCACTCCTGAATATTTAATTCTAATTAATATTTTACAGATTTAAAACATTATGGCTTAATTACTCGTCACCCACCACAGTAACGCTATTGGCAACAGACTGACGTTCAGGTAGACTATCACAATAATAGCAAATTCATTTAGTTTTTAGTGAACTATCCACATCGACTCTGTCGCATCCTAAACTTGGGACTTTTGAGTTAATAAGCAGTTGCCAACGCTCCGTCTATCACAGTTACTAATTATTTACAAATTATTTCTACATAAACAAAAACAAGCGGGCAGTCATGGTGGCGTGCACTCGCGGCCGGAAGCTCCAAACAGGAAACACAATAAACCCTTAACATCAACAGTGTATCGCCCTATCTAATCTGACAATATTAATCTCTACTTTCTAGCGTGCAATTGCCAACTGAAAATATTAGTCGCCATCATGAATACTTGATCTGCCAAGCATCCAATTATTCTAAAACGGATATGTAAACAATTTCTCAACCGGAAATGAATCTCTTCGTTCATGGAAATGTTTTGGTTTTTGTTTCATGAGCCATATCCATTCGAATTGAACCTTAAAGGTATTATAAATAGAATTCCGGAACTGCCAAATACATACCACTTTTGCTTGGTCCAATTACTACGTAATCCTAATTTTCTTAGATCCTTAGAACAGAGAATGTGTGTATATATTTACAGTTTAACTGTACATCAAAAATTTCACCCTATCGCCATACATTTCTTTCCAGCAATAAGAGAATGTTTATGTTGCATTTCTTAAAGTGATTGTTCCAGCATAAATGAAAATCGTAAAAAAGCTGAATTTTTTACTTCGACTAGGTTGCAAGAGGAAATGCGACAATAAGCACTTGGTCGAATCCAGCCAAACGGAAGTGCTTTTCTAAAGCGATTTTTCAGTTTTATAGCATTTTCTCAGACAAGCTGCAACGATATTCTCCAAACTTGATATGGAAATTGCTTATCCGCAACTCGTATACTTTTATTTGAAACATCTTTCTGATACTACTATAAATATTTTTACTAATACACTGCTTATAAATATTCTACTTCAGCATGCGTTTATGAATATTGTTAAAAAGATTAACAAAATTTTGTTAAAATGTTACTGCAGTATTTTTCGATTTCGTACTGATATGAACTCTGTCAATTATGATCGCAGTTAAAGAAGGCCGAGTGAGGGGCACGAATAAACCAAAGTTTAATGGCTAAGGAGAGGAGCTGAAATAAATCACAAAGAATTTCTCAAAAAGCTTAATTTGTAATCTAACATGTGATATCGTTTGGAAGGAGATCAATTTGGCATCACACCATTGCATAGAATACAAATCTTGCGTCAGATAAAAGTTCAGATCGTTGCTCACAGCTGTCAGGTCGATTTAATAATAAACTCTGAAGAGGCAGGTTACAGATCAGTGTGAGAGAGGTTAGTTGAAGGTTACCCTGGCACGTTGGAGGGGGTGGGGAGGTGAGCATCAGTTCTCTTTGTTCTGTGAACACGCAGAGCTCGATCTCAGAGCGGCTTACTTCTAAACTTGGCTTTCTCGTTGCTTGCTGCAACTACATTGCGAACAGCCGGAACTAAACGTTTTGAAACTCCTAGAACACGAAGAAAATGCGTTATGAACACCATTCGACCACCATTTTACGTGCACGAGCAGTTTATCTCTAGGGAAAACTTAATTGTACAAATTTTACTCGATCACATTTCTACCTGATAACAGGCGTAAGAGAAGGTCAAAGCCATTTTTCTAGAATAAAAGATTCCAAAGGCAATGATTTAGCCTAAGATGTAAAGTAATACTAGCGCTAATTGCAAATCGAACTGGACAAATTGCTAGGTGCCCAGTAATTCAACACGCCTAGAGTTCAGCACAACCTAGATGTACTTGTCAGCTACCTGAAAGCCCCTCGCAAAGGTCGACATTCCTGAGCCCCGGTGGTGCGCCCTAATAACAATCTCGTCATGTTCAAAATGGAGTTTCGTGATTTCTCAATTTGGCCGGAAGGAGCCAACAGGACACTGAGCTGAACATTCTGCAGCAGGTAAGATTCGTTCAGGAACATTGTGAACGCTGTACCTGTGTATATGTAATCATCTTAGCACGGCGAGCCAAATAAAATCGTCATTTCGCAAGAAATGAAGGTACGAAAGGTTACTGGCAAATCAACTGTCTTGCAACGTGTCAATATGCTCAGCGTTAATAGCAGCAACTAAATAGAAATTGCGGAAGTGCTACTATATCCTTGAAACATGCAAATGTTATTAAGATTTGGCTAGTTGAATACAGAGATGGGCTAAAAGCAGCGCGATCGCCGGATTCACACAGATACAGCGCCATATGTACCATTTTATCCGCGCCACTGCATAAATTGAAACTCAGTTTGTTAGAAGCCCCGACTTTTGGAAAATCCTAGTAATCCCTAGCCTGGGTAATTGTTGATACCGAGGAATACTTTTTCTCTGAATTGAATTCAAAAGATAGAAAATTAGAAGAGTTTTACAGGTCCGTAACCAATGAGTTAAGGCCACATTCCTTGAAATAATTAACTTATAATTTGTGCAGATTTCAACCTTCTAATTTGCACATTAATCACACTTGTATTGTTTAAATCTTTCTTTCTTTAATTAATTGAGTTGAATTCTGTAAGGAAGTGTATATTAAATAATGCTTACAAAGTTAATGTACCTAAAGGAAAGAAAAATGATTACTACTTCAGTCATGTTATTTTTTATTTGTTGTATTGTTAAATTTTCGACCTGGGGACTAGGTCATCTTCAGGGCTGTGGGACATATTTTATTATAGAAACGGATTACAATATAAATTGATCTCAAAAATTATTTTCCTGATACGTATTTATTAACAATAGTAATTTATTTTACATTGTTAACCTTAAATGTTGGTACATCTTCAATCCTGAATGTTTAGGTTCTGAGTGTGGTAGGTTTTAAAATGTATTTCTTTGTAACAGTCAGTGTTGCCAATTGTCAAAAAGATGTTTTTAGTAAATGGCGCATACTTATATCAAGAAGTTCAGTAATTATCGTCGAAAATAAACAAGTTCTAAACAATTTTTTTAAAAATTTGTATTAAATGTTTTTATTGCGGAAAGTATTCACTAAATTTACTAAAGCTATGTAAGTCATATCCAGACTATTTCAAACTTAAGTTATTTAATTATTTAGAGTTGTTTTAAGTTTGTTGTTATGTCAAGATGATTTATATAATAGTCATTTAAAATTTAAGCAAATACATTAACTATTCGTGCAGATGTCTGGTTTTGGCCGCAGTTACGGTTTGAGTTGCACTACTCCAGATGTGGCATTGACGCACATATATATCTATAATATCTCCGGCGGCCTTGCGTTCTCCATTTTACAGCTGTTTTTTAACAATTCCATACAGCAGCACTGGACAAGCACCTCGGTTTCTTGGTTCCTTGTTTCTAATGAACTGTACTTACTCCGGCAAAGTAAGCATTTTTTTTAAAGGCTACCAAAATCAATCGAATTTGAATCCTGCTGTTTCGTGTGATAAATGTGATTGATTAATGGTGCTCTAATAGGAAATACATACTTTTGTTTAATTGTTAAAGGAAAATAATTATTTTTAATGATTATAGTTTTTTTTTTTTTAAACCGTAATGATATTTTTTCTAGTTTTTGTCAAATCAAATCAATATAAAAAAAAAGTGGCCAACGTTTCGACAGATTGTTGCCTATATCAGCGACTACTACTGTTACCATACTGAAGTGATCTCAAATAAACAAAATTATAATGTAGCAAGTAGTCACAAAACTCTTCCTTGAAATTAATTTCGATAAAAGTGATTATCGATAGGTCTGAAATAATTTTTTTCCCTCAGCAATTAAGAAAATGAGAAGCTCCTGTTTCCAAAGGTCCTTTCCACAACCTACGGCCATCTTACTTCCCCCTGAACTAATGTTAGTACCTGCTACCCTGCATGGGCCCCCTTCCAAGCAAATGAAAGTTCGTCCCAATGTTTTAGACATTCCAGCATAGTTCACTCCAGTCGTCTAACTATAACTTCAGCTTGGTTTCTATAATTTGCTAGTTAACTAAAATCGCTTCTTGAAGAAAAACTTCCACATAATCTTATTACATTATTATTATTTTAATTCAAGTAATGTTTAAACATTAATTGAATTCAAATGATACCTAATCTAATTATAAACAGACCACCATCTTTGACGTCTGTTTGCGGCGCATCTTCGGACATGTGAATTGGACTTCTCCGTGCAAGCACCGGCAAAAACCGGACGTCTCCCCGGACCTAAGAATGTAGTATTGCATTATGACATTGTCATTTTGTTGGTTCAGTCAGAAATGGAGTTACCTTCGCCAGTGCTAGTAATAATCTATTCCAAGAAACTAACCTTGAGAATATTGAGAAGCGGTCAAAAATTTTGTTGACAAATTTTTTGTTTACCGACATTTCGGCAAATTTATAGCCTAACATACTTCAGGGTCGTTACAAAGGAATAATAGAACATTAATTTAAATACAAACTGAGTAAGGTAAATAAATAAATAAACTAATAATAATAAATAAAAATAGAATAATGGTTAATGATGGAAATAATATTAATAAAATGACAATTATAAAAATAATTTTAAGTTGACTTAAAAAATAAATTTGTAGTTAAGATGGTTTTGGTTTTCGACCGTTGATAAAGATTATCTTATTCAAATTCGAAATCAATTATGAAATTCATTTTCAATAATTTCATTCATTCATCTGAAAATCCTCGTAAGATAATTTGCGGAGTTATGTGAGGATAAGTTATGTTCATGAGGATTCATGGAAAAGTGGGTTTATATAGAGGTAAGGGAGGGGTGAAAACAATAGGGCTGGAAAAACCTGAGGTATTTGGTGAGGAATTAATTGTTTCTGTTTGAAGGATGTTGTTGTAGAAATTCGAAAGGTTGTTCGTGTCTTTTCTGAAGTTAATGGATTTTTGTTGTTGTTTAATGTGGATCATTTGTAATATATGTTGCGTATTTTCTCTTGCAAGTACGGAAGTGTTGTCTAAGCCAAAATCGTGTTGCAGGTCTAGATGGGGTTCAGTAAGAGCAGAAAATGTATCGTTGGGTTTTTTTCTCTTACAGTCGTGTTGGGGTTGGTGTAGTCTCTTTTTAAGATATTGTGAGGTTTGTCCAACGTAAGTTGCCTCACCATTTATGGTGTATCTAATGGATGAAAGGAAATATACTTTGCTGGTTGTGGAAGTATGATGTACGGAAGTGTCAATGTCTGCGAGAGAGTTGATTGGTGACTTGGTTCAGTATTTTTTCTGTTATGTGAAGACGATAACTACTGTTTCTAGAAATTTTAAAAATTGTATAGCAATCAAGCTGTTCTTGATAATGAAGTCTCTCTCAAGTTCCGCGTGAGTTGCATTGTGAAGTACAACCGCAGCAGGAAGGTGACCCCGACAATGTCAACATAAGCGTTGGAAACTTGATCGTGAGTTTATTTTGCAGTTAAACAGGGAATAACGGTTAGACACAGTGTAGCGAGTAAAATCTAACCTCTGTTAGCATATAACAATATGGGGGGCGCGCCCTACTCTTCAACCAACTGAAGAAGATTAAACTGTTTTCCATTCTACTGCTCCCTCAACTGTAAGTCTTCTATTCAAGCAGTTTCTGATTTTAGGTTTCCCCCGGAAATGCACGTTTGTGATTAATAAAAGTTAGTCTGTCTGTAAGTATGTGGTCACTAAGTTCAACTTCCTCCCTATCCGCTATTACTAATGGCCGTGGCTCAGGTAGCTAGAAAAAAAAAATTGCACATTGTATTTTCATATGAAATTAAAAAAAATAAAAGAAAATGAATTTAAGACAAAAGAATAACCTTGCAATTGTGCTACACAGTTCTTGTGAATGCATTATGGGTAAGTGGCCTATTGTGCTGAGGTTACATTGTTTTCATGTTTACCTTTATTATATATAACCTGACTTTCTCTCCTAACTAACTTCTTTCAAAGAATGGAGTCTCATTATACCGGAAACTACTAATTTACTTGACCTCCTTACTACGTGTACAATGTGAGAGAGAATACAATTTCTGGCGGAGTTACTTTTAGAGTTACTCACGAAGAGAAGGTGTCGCACCTTTCCTTAACCGGAAGAAATGTTTTCAAAAATTAATTCTTGAGCAAAAATCGATGGCGGATCCAGAATGTCCGATTGGGGGGGGGGCGGATCTACGCAGATCTTTGGGATACTACGAACCTTCTATATTGTTATCCCTAATATTATTGCCAAAATCTATATTAATAGTCAGTTAATTAAATATTACCGATTGGAAAACAAATTACTGCAACAGTATCCACAGGTTTGATCGAATGCAGTTGATGTAAATGAAATGAACATTCATCTTGTAAACGATGCAAATAACGGCGTAAAAAACTACTCCTTTTTCCTCTCTACAGGGTAGTGGTTCGACTATAGCATTGTATGACAACCAATCTGATCTCGCCTACGATATTTACATCGTTTTTATACAGATTAGATTACTTGATTAAATATAATGTACATAATCTTATGTACATAATTTATTTATAAAATTATATCTTTAGAATGATTGTAGTTTCTGGTTCTAACTGGATAAGTAGTGAGTTAGTTCAACTGTTTCCGAGAGAAACCGAAAAAAAAGTGAGAAATCGGTTCAGTAATGTGTCACTTCCGGATTAATTTTTTTTTGCAACTCATTGTGTTGGATCCCTCCTAACCTAACCTTACCTAACCTAACCTAACCTAACCTAAATATAACTGTCTGCGCCTTATTTATTTTGAGTTTTACTGGCCATTCACACAGACACACATACACTTTGTTCTTCCCCCTCTTAAAACTATGAAAAGTGTTACTATCGATAATAATGGCACCCAAAGGAATTCCTAATTATGGGATTTTTCACAAAACAATAATATTAAATCCTAGCATTTAATTTCTGGCAAAATGTCCTCACCACTGTTCATAACCTCTGAAATTAGAAAGTCCTGCAAGAGTAAAACAAGTAACTATCGATAGCGAAGAAGGGCTGGCTGCCAGCGAACAGAAGCCCCGATCTCGAGGCCGGGCGAGTTCAATTATTGAGCAAAGTAAGGTTACACAAAGGCTATATATATTGCGAAACGAGGAAAGGTTAACAGATTAAAGTAGGCTAGCAGGTCCTTGCGCAGTGTTTACTTTTGCTAATTCCCACTCCACTCTATACGTAAAGTAGTTTCAAAAATAGATTTTTATTTTATAAAATTTACTAAATTGTTGAAGCAACATTTCAACCACTATTTTATCGATACGCTTACTAAAGTATCCTTACCATAGATAAATTATTATTATTCGCTAGTTAATAATTTCTACCAACCAATAGTTTCGATTAAAACCTCTAATTTGTACTAGTCCATAATCGATAAAAGACAAAGACTCGTAAAACAAAAGGAAAAAAAAAGTTTATTAAGCTTGTAATTACAATCGCAATTTCTCCATTTTACTAATATTTGATAATTTTTCTCAGAAAAATTTCTTTCGAGTTTGTAGGTGAGAAGCTGAGGTGAGCGAAGTAGTGAGGGTCCAAATCTAGTTTTAAAGGAAGCAATGAGGTAAGACGGGTTTGAGGGATGCATTATGAATTTGATTCTAAAATTGAAACTTGTCTAATGGCGACTTGTCTGAAGGGCCAAGGAATGTCGTGTGAGTTCAAATTTGTGAGGATTGCGTCATTATTTAAAATAACGATTAAAAACAAAGGAACAAACAAGAAATAATCTGTTACTTGCGGAATTAATGATTCGCTCATGCACTCCAGTAAAGTGGGTCACCGCGGACAGCTGGCAACCCCCACCCACCGCCGCTACCGTTGCGCAATACTCGCGAATAGTTAATTGTTTGCTTTCCTTCTGGGTTAAAAAAAATAAAAAATATTTATTTTATCTATCACGCGATGTCAATGTCATAATAATGCTCTAGCAGTAATTAATATGTCCAGGCGTAATCAGCTGTCTCAATTAAATGAGAGATCATTTAATGTCATCTGTGTGAAATGAAACAGAATATCTGCATTAGGCGAGGAGAAAAGAGAGGTAGGCTTTCCCTAAACTGGCAGCAGGCTTCACCAGCTGATATGACAGGCCCATAAAGCCTCAATTAGGGCCTGGCAAAATGTGACACACATTCTGGCCAGCGAAAACAGTTACAATTAGAGCAAATGATTTAAGTCCATCGTCACATTCTATTTAGTTATCACAAAATTTTAAATTCCTTTATTTTGGTTTTAAATGCTGTCGATGACCCTGACTAAATCGGATTTAGAGTTCTTAGCTCTAACTGTAGAGACTCTGACCGAGAAAATAGAAATAAACCCAACTTCTCACTGAATGCAGTCAAACGGAAATATCGCACGCAAACTCACACGATTTCCTCTTTCTTAACGATCGTCTAAGGCGAACATTTTATTTATATTCCCGATTATGAAATATGTTTACTCTTAGAAGCACTATCCTATTAGCCAAACCGTCAACTACACCGAGAAATGGAACTTCAATTTTTCGTTTTTGAGTTAATGTTCACACACACAGAACTATAATTACAATTAGAGCAAGAGAGGGGGGAATGTAGTAACCTGACGTGCTATTGTGGTATGTGTGACGTGTTTACCTCAACTACGAAAATCTGTTAAGGTTGTATTTTAGAGAACACTATTATAACAGTGGTGCAACCTTCTCTATTTTAAAGAGCACCAAATGATGATAATAAGAATAAAAATGCGGGCACATAAATTCGAGAGTTGCGCCATTCAGACGCAATATTTTGATGGCAAATAAAACAACTGCGTCTCTAACGCACGCGTTCTCACTAGCCTCTTATCTGCTTGGCTTAGTTCTCTCTAAGTGCTTTTATTCTTGTCGCGCCTTTTCACTTACAACTTCACATCGCCAGCGTTGCAAAACTATTCTATCATCAATATTATATTCTCACTGGAAATTGAGGCACTGGAATTCGAAAGAATTTCTTTTCAAAAGTAATCCGCATACATTTCCAGAACTGAGTAAAAAGTTGTAAAATAATTTGGTGTAGCCACTTAATCCACTCTTTCATTACTTCTTAAATATTTTATTTAAATTCCGAATTCGTAAACGTATTTAATCCTTACTTAAATTGTGTATAGTTTATTACATTATGTTATTAGACTTCTAGAAAAGTACTCTTAATAAATGTAGATATGAGTGTGCTATAATGAGTCCAAGTTAAACAAAAAATCTTTGAAAAAATCTGCAAAAAGGGGAAAAAAATTGGAAAAGAATGCAAAGTTTTGTTGCTGATGGGAGCCACTGCCACATAAATATATAGAAGGAGCAACCTGAGGTTTTCATTTTTTTGAGTTGTAAGTACTCAAACACATACAAGGGGCCTATTTTTTAAAAACTACTTCTTTGGACTGAGGGAATCTCAGCAATATTTTCTCTGTATACAGACGATAACAAAATATTATTCATATTTGGTTGAAGAGCCGACGGGAAATCGCGTCAATAAGGCTTTCATTCGAATTCCACCAGACTGTGGGGGGCCACTCTCTCTAGAAAACACATTATTCCGTTCTTCTGGCATTTTCTTGATAATGGCTCCAACGGTTTTCTTTAAATTTCGTAAGCGCACTGCATACGTCATAACGAATATTTTCTTTGTAACATTTCTCCAGCTAAATCCTATTCAACACTTCGAATCAATTACAGGTACCTCTAAGAATTACTTCCAAGTTTTAGGTGGTGCCAACAAAATGTACTCACCGCAAGTTGTGCCAGAGTTAACGTGTGGCTGTCAGGTGTGCAATTCCAGTGACCGCTGGCAATGGTTTGAAAAGGAAGCGACACCAAGCTGGAGCTTCAGGTCAGCGAGATATCGCATGTTCCTCTCCTACTATCGCACGACTGGCCTCATTCGCAGCACGTGCAGCCTCGTCGCTGCCTCTTCAACCACTTCTTCAATTCCCCCTCCCCTACTCTCCACAGATATTAATTTGTTTTTACACAACATTTTGATTAGCTTTATCGCCATCAAGCATTTAAACGTGCGCTGGAGAAGAATTTGTTCACTTGAAAGTGCAGCCTTAACTCTTAAAATCCACCGTCATGGATCCTTCCAAAATCTACAACTTTTTTTGGAACAGTGTTCAAAATAGAGGCAACATAGTTATGGCAAGTAAATATCGTTACCCAAGTTTAGAGATAAAAATCTAAAAATCTATTTTGTAAATTGCTATTCTTATGGTTAACTATAATTTTTCAAGCTTTGAATTCCAGCTTTTGCTTTCTGATAAAAACAAGGTTCAGTCCACAGAGCTGGACAAAATTTGACTGAATCATTATTGCTGGAAACCAAATTGATAGATGAACCTCCATTAATGTTTGAAAATCCGAAACGGTAAAGTAATAGAAAGGAAATTTCCATCAAGTCCTGAGAAACTAAGAGCGTGGTTGCCTCTATCGCAATACAGCGGACTGCGTGGCGATGTGGGACAGTGGTGCTATCTGAGGGTCACCTACCTCTCTACAGTGCACACTCTCTTATCTCCAGCTGATAACTAAATCTTATACCAAAACAAATATTGTTTACCACTTGTTGTCATTATTTCCTGATTGCCCTTGAAGTTTGCTGTTTGCCTTCTTTCAATATTGCACTAGTTACTTGCTGTTTACAGTTCTAAGGTCAAAAGCATTGCCATCAAGTCAAAATCATGCAGTAGCTTAGTCTGAGTGTATGATTAGGGCCAGTCTTACTTAGTGAGAAATTGAAATATCTCAAAATGAAAAATCGCTGATAGCGCAAAGTTGGTGCAGATGCTTCAGATGGTGAAGCTTCCGGCGATAGAAGACTAAGACTAAGTTAAGTTATGAAGAGGGGGAGTGGTCTTAAAGGCAGACTAGAGATCTCACCAGACTTGTTTTTGTCTTTTTTTGAAAAAATTAAGGCGTAGCGATATGAAAGCTTTCTCAGCGCTCTGCCGGCCTCCGAACAGTGTTCTCTTGTTTCATACAACACCGGAGCTGTAGGTGGAGAAAACACAGGACGGCCAGCTGGACTCGGAGCATAATCAATACTGAGTGTTCAGTGACCTGGAGTTCCTGGCAAGAGCAGGGTTTTTGTCGCGAGATATCGGCTGACATAACAATAGATCGTGCGCTGCTTCATAGTTTGTTGGCTCTGCACACGGCCACCGGAAGTTCAGCGCACCGAACACTGCTTCAGCTGGTCTCGCTTCCTGCGCGCCTGATAAACATCAACTCCACCAGCTAATAATTCTCTCTGCCCCCATTTCTTTGTAATAACTTATCAAGATGTATAATGACGGCTTCTGGTGAGACAGTAATCTTTCTCCTCTGCTCGCAAAATGAAGTGTTTTGTTCGGCCAAACACTAGTTTTTGTAGTGAATCAAGATTTAGGCTCTCTTAAACCGCAGAGGCGCTACTTCCCTTTATCTGAATTCGCTCCTCTGTCAGCCCTTATCTCTACTATTCATTACCCACCTCTAGCTCCTCTAGCACCCACCGCATTCACAGACAAACATACAGACACACAAAACAACTTTTCAATATTCAATGAACATCAAAACGTTTCGTCAAAGAAAAAGTAAATGACTTGAGTATTTTTTTGACGGGGCTTAACGTCAAGCTACCAAATACGAGGGTCGTTTTGAAAAGTCCGTGCAAAGTCAGAGATATAGCACTACTGGCGCGTATCGAGGTTATGTTTAGTTAGTAGCATCTCTTGGAAGAACACACACCAAGTTTCAGCCAGATCGGTCTATTTCTTTGTGTTTGGCATTCGTTTGAATCGAGGAAGTCGAGTGATTTTCAAAAAATGTACGAAAAAGAATTTCGTGTGTTGATTAAACACTACTTTATGAAAGGCAAAACGCCTCAGGAGACTAAAGAGAAGCTTGATAAACATTATGGTGACTCTGCACCTTCGATTAGAACAGTTTATAAGTGGTTTCAAAATTTTCGGAGTGGCCATATGGGCACAAATGACGCTGAACGTTCTGGACGCCCTGTTGAGGTTACTACTCCAGAAATCATTGATAAAATCCATTATATGGTGATGGATGACAGAAGAGTGAAGGTGCGTGAGATTGCTAGTGGTGTGGGCATCTCGAATGAACGGGTACATAATATTTTGCATCAACATTTGGACATGACAAAGCTATCCGCAAGATGGGTGCCGCGATTGCTCACGCTTGACCAAAAACGAAATCGTGTGAAGTGTTGCAAGGACGGTTTGCAGCTGTTCCAGAAGAATCCGCAGGACTTTAAGCGTCGTTTCGTCACTGTGGATGAAACATGGATACATCACTACACTCCTGAGACCAAAGAACAATCTAAACAATGGGTTACCAAGGGGGAATCTGCGCCAAAAAAGGCGAAGACCGTTCCTTCGGCAGGAAAGATTATGGCGACTGTCTTTTGGGATTCGCAAGGAATAATCCTCATCGACTATCTGGAAAAGGGTAAAACTATTACAGGTGCATATTATTCATCGTTATTGGACCGTTTGAAAACCGAGCTGCAAGAAAAACGCCCACAAAAAAGTCCTTTTCCATCACGACAACGCACCAGCTCACACCTCAGCAGTTGTGGTCGCAAAATTAATGGAAATAGGGTTCCAACTCGTTTCACATCCCCCCTATTCTCCAGACTTGGCTCCCTCGGACTACTATTTGTTCCCCAATATGAAGAAATGGCTGGCGGGAAAAAGATTTTATTCAAACGAGGAGGTGATTGCAGAAACGAATGGCTATTTTTCAGACTTGGACAAATCCTATTATTCGGAAGGGATCAACAAACTAGAGCAGCGTTGGACGAAGTGTATAAGCCTAAAAGGAGACTATGTTGAAAAATAAAAAAGGTTTACCCCAAAAAATTAAGTAGTTTTTATTTTTGCACGGACTTTTCAAACGACCCTCGTAGAGAGTGCAAGAAGCGGAAGCACATACATTACTGTCAGCATTTTCCTAACAAATAAAAAACAGCCATATCCGGAATTTGAACTGGGGATCTCCCACTCACTTGTCCGCATGACTACCTCATGAAATCCGCATTCTACATTTCCAATAGGCAGCACGAATCGAGGGACAGAAGGATTGGTAAACTTTCAGCGATATAAATGATAGAATCATACATTGCACTCCTATAAAGTGGGTGGGGCCACCATCTTGCTGCCCCTAAAATAGCGCCGTGCGTTAAAATGAATTTTTCGAACCAAGTGTAGATGGACAAGTGGAAGTTAAGAGAGCGATCAGTGGACCAATTCTCATGAAAAATCTCAAAAAAACTGTTTGATGATTGAGGTGGCACTTTCTATGAAGGGGATTTCGATTGCTAATTAATAGTCGGGACTCCAAGCGTTACCCAATTTGAGCTTGCTGCAACTTTAAGGTTCTGAAATATTTTGTGCGCCAAGAATTTCCCAAAGTACATTTTGCTGAAGCGGGAACCTCAAAAACATCAGGGGTTCCTTTGAGAGTTTGGGCGCGAGAACAGCCAAGTTAGAGCTCTGCCGCCAGGGCGCCAAGGCTGGCCCAAGGCCATGTTGCACGCACAGACTGTATGTCTGTAATCCCCACTCCTGCACACCTTCTATTTTGTTGATATTCTTTTTAGAGCATTTAATTAATTTGTCATATTTCATTTTGGAACGCAATAAGTGTTCATAATTCAATATGGAGGAGGGCCACAAAAAGAAAAAAACTCTTTTTTGCGTTTTGGAAACTATTGATTTTTTTGTTTTTAATTGCATGCTGAGGAGGAAATATTTATTAAGGTTGGACAATAATGGCAAGTTTAAATAGCCAACTAATGGATGAAATTTATGTTTAAAACACCTTACCACCTATCGTTTTTCAATTATCGCAGCTTAAATTTTAATGAAACTTTAGAATTTAAGCGAAAAAGATATTTGGTCTCCGGGTTATAACAAATGTTCACTAGATTAAAACTGGTTGAATAATCCCAAGAGAAGTTCACAACGTTAGAAACTACAAAATATACTGGCAGCAACAAACAGGACTGGCTTTCGTTATGTTCTGGAGTACGTAAGTGAAGGTTTTATCCGTTAGGGATAATCAACCTCGAGAACAGTAACTAGTGGAGTGAAATCAGTGCTTATAAGAGTTATGGGAATGCAGGCCGCAGTATGGCCATCTCAAGTTAGAAGGGTCGCAGAAGTATGGGTAGAGTTCTAAAAGAAGAACCAAGGTTGCTGTCCCCAGATACGGCTACCCTCGCCATAAATTTGAAATTTTGCTCTCGGATTTGAAGATTATTAACTGTAGACATTTTTAAGAAATCTAACAAAAAGAAATGGAGTTATTTAAAATTTTGAAAATTATGACGTTTATTTAAATTTGAGGCCTTCTAATGTGCCATATTTTTTATAATGAAAGGCAAAATGACATCATCATCTAATGGAAAATTTAATGTTCTTTAGATTGGTGTAATCAAATTTGCTTCAGATCTATTTCCTCAGAAGTGGTGTACATTCAAGAGTTACCAAGAGCAACCAAGAAAACGAAACGCTAGAGAAATGTTTAAGTTTAGGTTTGTCGCCTCCTTTGGATCAATGGAACTGGAATGTCAGTTTAGATTATCATCTCTGAAGAGCCATTAGCACAACGTGAGAGTGGTTGGCTCAAAGTGGAGGGAGGTGCCAAATTAGGATTTGGCTGGAAGCTTCTAGAAGACACTGAAGGCAACCACTCTGGCAAACCTTGGCTGCCAAGCAAGGAAAACCAGCTACTTTCACAGCACTGACCTATTTCTAGACGGTGTCTATTTTAGGGCCGTTCCATTAATAGATCTAACTGTCAGAAACCAGGGCGCCTATTACAAGCAAATTAGACAGTATTAACATTTTCTTTCACTCTAATCTCAACTTCTAATTTACAAATTCATCCACAATTGGAGATCAAGGTCCGACACCGGTCCACATAGTGCGACTTGTTGGCTAAGTGTGAGGTTCCGATGTTCTGCTCTCTTCTAGAAAGATCTTTCTATTCAAATGTTTACTATACGAGTATGTTGTCATTCAGTGGGTACACAAACTCACCAAAAGCTAATCTCTTGTTATTCTGTATTTATGTCAAGAATTTCACGAGCAATAATTCCATTCAACATCATTAGAAATGTTAAAATTGGAAATAGTTCTAATCGACACCTTAGAGAAGCCAAGAACACCGTAAAAGGCCACCTCAATAGATTCCATAAAACAGCACTTCAAGTTGGTTGATAGAGTAGTGTCCTCTCCTAACCCTTCAAAGATCAAATTTGAGTTAGCCATTTTCCGTTTTTGAGTTAGCTGACAGCACAGAACTTAATATTGAGTTTATTTCGCATCAAAATGATTGTATGTGTCTAGTCATTGGTTTCATGTTTAAAAAACTTTTTGCCAAGTCAGAATATAGTATAATAGTATCAGATGGATAATGGAATAGTATCTGCAGAGTCACTGCGCTAAGAGCCATTAGGCGGAACTAGCCTAAGTAACTAACTATAGTCCGGATATTGCCTAAATTACCACTTACAGCAGATTTGGGTCTGCTGAAATCACGTATTTCTGGTGGAAATGAAATTAAAAAAAAAAGCGCTGTTACAATATCAAGCACAGTGGGGACATTATTTAGAAAAGTGGATAGTGTTGGCAGCAGTGGTGTCTCACATAAGTGAACATTATAAAGGGGCAACCAGAGCTGACCTAGGCCTAGCCTCTGCATTGTCTAACTTCTAGAATTCCTTGTCTCCCAACTACATCCAGAAGATGACAACGCGTGTTATTCCTTTCCACCATGGGAAAAAAAATAGTTTTAGCTCCAGGACTATGTGTAAGGTCAAAATATCTGAATAAAGAGAAGCCGAAACACCTGGTGCTGCTAGAGGATACACAGATGTACCACCTAGATCAATCTGGAAAATCCTTAACAGGATTGCCATCTGGCTGGGTTCTATGTCGGAACAAAAGTTATGTGTAAAAATACATTTTAAAGAAACTGACAGCGAACCACAAAATATCATATCTGCCTCAAAATGGAATCTAAAAACTGGTAGCAGCAAGACTCTAGCTGCTACAGGGAGGAGATATTATTGCTTTTCGTGACAGAAAACAAAAAATTGGCAACAACTCAGTATGATTCTCAAAATGGTATGAGTTATATTTAAACGTTTCATTGCAAAACTTACATCTTGGCAATGGGCGTAAGCAACGCCAGCGTCTATTACAGACTATTTCAAAACAAAAATAGACTTGCAGTGCTGCCAACCTTGAGAAAGTAAACGCGGAACTAGTATCAGGGTACATATTAGATGGACACAAAGCGCTCACTTTACTAAGTCCATGACTCCCAAACCCACGCGCAAGTTTGCAATTTAGCTTCTCATGGTTACATTGGTCCTCAAGCTTTAATGTAATGAGAGATCGTGAGAGAAGGGATTGGAATCGTGCATTCTGGCTGCTCAAGTCCACTCCTACAAAGCTATTCTGGAACAAAGTAGACGCCTCACAAAGTAGATGTAGGTTAATGAAGGCGCACCACACCTCAAGCCGTCAGAAGAACAGGTATTTGGTATCATCCATTACAAAAGTCAACTGAGAGGCGCTTCTGATTTAAGAATGTCATGGAACATTTATTGACGACGAAATGCTCAGGGCTATCCATTAATGGTTGATCGGCTAAACATTGTCTCCGCTTAGGGCAACAGGGTGTATCTGAGTTCTGAGTTTCCTCAAGCTACAGAGAAATAACAAAAGTGAGTTTTACTGTGTAATAGATTTTAAACGGAGTTAACAGGGAGTTCAAATGTGATATTTGGTTCAGGTGGGGAGTGGGGCGACAATAAGATTTTTGAGTCCACCTCCTGCATTGAGCAGTTCTCACTTGAGATTTTCTCCAAAATGGACCCAACAACTTGTCATGGGCATTGAACTTGGGTCTTCAGGACCACTTCTAAGTGTCATGAAAATATAAACTGCGGTAGGAGAAAGCAGGTGAGGTATTTTCCGTCCACAGGACAGAACGTTCATTTCCACCTGAAATTCTATTTGAAATGTGTGACACAATAGTAATACCTTGTCATACTGTAAGTGGTGTTGGAAATCTCTGCGAGATAGTTGGGAATTGGGAGATGGTGAGAACGCAGCAAGACTCTTGGAGTAATACAGCAAAAGCTGCTAGAAATAATGGATTGGCATATTTCCGCTGGGGGGCTGTGGGTTCAACAGCCGACTCGAGGTCTACCCTGGCATCTATTGATCGGCCACCCGACTCACTGAGGCACGCTAGTTCCCTCCTCAGCCGAGCCCCTACTAACACTTCTAATTATCACTAAACTAACCAAACTATGTTTTCCCAGCCAATGAAACTATATAACTATTTTCCTTGCCGCCTAATATGTGTGTTGACTATTTGAACAGAACTTTTCAGAAATGAAAAAATCTTGCATGAACCCTCAGATCGATTACTTGTTACCCGAGTTAATTTTCTAAACTTTCTACAAATTTAGAATTAATGATTCTACAGGAAGACAGAACGGCTTCCTAGGCCCTCCCCCCCGAACAGTGACATCATTCTTGTAGGCCGACAAATTTCCAAGCAAGTAGCAGACCTGGCATAAGTTTCGTTCAAATAAAACTCTATGATTCTCTAGGCATCTATAGAACTCTAGAAAATGTATAATATAGTTGACTTCCGTTGAATAAATATTCTTCCAACTTGGGATTTTTACTACACATTTACATTTTTTGCGGTGCCTGACAGTTCCCAAGGCTGACCCCTACTAATTTTTCTTGGCAACAGCTTTAAAATAATGGTTTTTTAATAACTGAAATGTAGCAGACTGATGCAGATTCTGTTTTATACTAATCGTTTTCGAGCTAAACAAGTAAAACTAGGCCGAAAGTTTAAAGGCTTGGGCTGAAAAAGGTGGTAAGCAGCAAAGCGGAATTGTTTACAAATATAGCACTTTCTAACAAAATGGGAAAACAATGATTTTATAAAAGTTATAATTCTAAATACACACACACACACACACATATATATATATGTAAGTATAAAACTCTATGAATTATATATACATATATTTGTGACAAATAAATCTTTAAATTGTACGCACATTTTAACATTAAACCGTTTGAAAATTATTCAAATTTAAATATAATTAAATATAAAGTACTCCTTTGTATTTACAAACTTCTTCATCCCGTTCATTAGTTTTTCTTAGTATTAGTATAATAGTTTCCCAAGTAAGTAACTGTACGGAAATAGAAAATGGTTGTTGCCAGGAGGTGGACTGACAGTTTCCCTTTACCTGACTAACAACGAGTACCTGGTAGCTAGAATAAACAAAACTAACTTCTAAAACAGTCCTTTTTTAAAACGAGATTTCTCGAACATTTTCTATACCTTTTATCAAATTTAAAAAAAATTGCTAATGCATTTATAAAAAAAAAATCAAAATTTACTTCTATTCATCTAAAAAGAGTTAACTATTTCAAATTTTTATTTTCTAAAGAAAGTATTATAGGTAATTAATTGCAGTTTTTGCGCGAAGTTACGGATTGTAAATTGGCAAAGTTAAAGTGATATTGCATCAGGTTTATATTTAGTCAGAGCATCCTGCATAGGTGAACGGACAGTCGAATCTAATGACGCCAACTTGCGATCGCCCACATTCTAGACTACTGTAAAGCTGCCCTATTGTTCACTTTTTTAAAAAAATAAAAATAAAAAGTAAAAAAATTAAGAACGTACCTTTTTTATTAACAAAAATTATAACTTCTCTCTTTAAAATTGCTTGTGGGTTCGCCCTTGGTCAGTCTTGAGTGTTTACACTGCACAGATACACTTCTTAAAATAACAATAACAAAAAAATAAACTTATAAAGACCGAAGCGAAAATTGTGGAAAAAGAAATACTAAACAAAAAAAGGAAAAATTAAATAAAAAAGAAAAATGGAACAGTTCCAAATGCACGGGTATTGGAGCTGCGTACTGTCGAGGCAGTGTTTGTTTACTGGCGAGGTAGAGGTAGATCAGCTGACTGGTTGGAGGGGACAGTGTTGGTGGGGGCGAGGAGGGGTAACAGCTGGCCCACTAACACGACCCCACAACACTATCGATCTCTGGGCGAACTGGCTTTTAAATAATCAAACACCCTGTCGAGCTGCAGCTGACACCCCCTCCCACTACAAACACATCAATACAGTATCGAATCATTTCAGGCAGAAAGAGCGATGTTCCCTCATCACGTAGAAGGTTTTGCAACCATGTCAAACTGTACTATTTGAGATTTTGCTCGAGAAGTATTTGTTTGATGTCCTCCGAGTGTAAGAAGTGGTGTTTTAGAGAAAGAGCATGGCCGAGTCTGTGTGAACCTGGGCTGGCCCAAACCCAGCAAGCTTAAACTTTGTTCCCATCAGAAAGTCTGCAACTCAAATCCCCTCAACTCAATGTCGCACTTTTATTTCATCATTTTCGATTTTCTTTCAAAAATTGCTTGAAGCTCTCATGTCTCTAAAGGTTTTAAGGGAACTTCTGCGAGGAACAGAGGAACGCTGCTATCTTAGGTGCCCTCTGTTCTAAACTATTTTCTGGTAATATCTGTATAGGGAAGGATCAAGTCTGATTTGCTAAAGGGCGGTTTCAATATGTAATACGATTCCTAGACCATAGAAATAGTATTTATGAATTGCCAAATCAAAATTCTTGGAAGAATATCGGTGTGGCGGAAGTGCCACTTTTGATTTCTTCGAGTTTTCTGTAATTTTCTAGTTTTCTGAAGTTTCTTTCATTGGACGCATTGGAGAGCTCAAATTAATAATAATGAATTAAAATCCTTGGATTAATAATAATAGGAGAAATTGGCAAATATACCGAATAGATTCGGTAAAAATAGTTTTCTTTGAAATGAGGAGAAAAAGTTTGGGCCAGCTGGCAAACAAGGGCGCCCCCAAACAGTTCACCCGGCCAACTATTTCTTACTGGGGGACGGGGTATTTTGAAATATCTGAAGAACCAGATGTGTCAACTGGCCTCTGTTCTAGGCCTCACAGCTGGCTTCCAAGTTAGACTTCGCAAAGCTATTATAACCGTGATCACGGTATAGAACGAAACTGGAAGGAAGTAGTTCTCAGGAAAGAAGTGCAATTGTCCTTTTGTTTTTATTACATTCTGTCGGCGGGAGGGGGTTAGTTACGATAGAGTAAAGCGGTTGGTAACGGGACTTGGAAATCATTTGTGGAAGGCTGCCGACTGCCATTGCCATGGTAATAGCGTGAACTCGCAGAACATGTAAGATTTGGTGGAGCTCCTACGTTGATCTACAGTAGTGAACGTGGGCTAGAATAACAAGCTTTAACAGTGACTCCGGAAGAACGACGGAGCATGGTTTTTTCCGAAAAGCCTTCAGCACCATCAGAATTATGAATACAGCTGTTAATTAGGTGGACTGGCTAACCTGTGTAAAATAGTGTGACTATAGGAAGGTCGCGATTATAGCGCAGGGTTCAGGATGGGTATCGTTCTGGAGTTTCGGAGGTTTTTCTAGTGAATATCGATACAGGCAAACTGGGTTAATATGTACACGAGTCTTCTTTTTGAACAGCCGTGGATGTAAACTGTAATCTTGCCGAAACATTTTGTTAATAATTATGAAAATAAATCATAAACTACAATAATTGACTGTGACCAAATTGAACCACTTTCGAAAAATTCATAAGAAAATACAATATCGATTCTGCAATCTTCCACTCGAAGGTTTTTTTTTTTATTTGGAATTTTTGATATTATTTAATTACTTAGAATAGTAAATTACCGTTTCTTATCGTGAATAGTATCAGGAAACCATTTTAAGAACGGAAGTAGGGGTATAAGTAGCTATGGAGCCATTATTTGTGGGTAAATATGAACATAACATATCGATCTTCTTCTAGAGTAGTTCGAAAGGTGCGCCATGCATGTAACAAGCATATTAAGGCAATTCAGGCTTGCCAACCATATCTTAGACTGAGGGCAGTGTTGGTTGGCACTGCTTCACTCTTGTGGGCAATCAGCATACCTAGAATCGTTAAAGCCGTTTTCAAAAAAATTACAAAAAAAAAAATCGATTTCGGTTGGCTGATTCGAATTGCATAACCTAAACATACTGTGATATCCTTTTTGTATTAATATACAAATCGATTTTTTAAAAAAACCATGATTTCGGATCCTTACGGTGAAACTTCGAATCTGTTGGTGAATCGAGAAGTGGTGAATCGAGCGCTGCAACCTTCTCTTACTAATAATTCGCAACACAGAAACTTGTCTTGTTAAGGTTAAATGTAAAAAAATAACAAAATGGCTTTACTAGTACATAATAATTCTAAGAGAAAAAGTAAGCACTGAAGGGTTCAATTAAGCAATACAACAAGAGTTGAACACGAACGAAGATGTTCGGCCGCATTATCTTATCTTAGTGACAGGAATTGAAAACTAGACGAGATTGGGTTGAGTTCTTGTCATCGCGGCACATTTACAGTTTTTAAACTTGAATAAAGATATCGCCATGTATCGTATCTTGGCCATTAATCACTTTATCTTAAAGTTTACAGGCCTCAAGTACTTAGAGGCCGCTACGATATCGCAGTTAGCTATCAGATTTGGGCAGCTGCTGACTCAATTATTTTTTTGAAGTGTTCACTAAAATATCTTTGGACAAAAAATATAAAAAAAATGGTTTTGGCAGCAGGGAGAAAGACTTTGGTCGGTCGGTTGTTAAAATAAACATCATGTAAATGAATATTTGGCAGACTCTAGTGCACAACCTCGACAGTGACCGTGCTAAGGCTATCCAAATCCGCCCAAATGTTTGCCCACCGATAACCTCTCTGTTCACAATTTAATATACAAATGCTAGAACCATACAATTTCTTAAGTGGCTCTTTGGATTGAGCCTTCCCCTTTCCTTAAAAAAACCGCCTGGACAAATGTTTCAGTTATATGTATAGACAGAGTTTCAGAACAACTCCTCTCGTCGCTGAAGAGAGGAGTTGTTCTTTTCCTGCCAGTTATTCAATCTGGCTCGACCTGTACTCTTTTTTTTTATGATTTTTATCAATTCTGTTTAGGTTGAAATAGAAATTAGTTGCATTTAGAAACTATAAAAGGCTGAACATTAGAAAATAAGAGGTTTATGAGGTACATCGATTGCACGCGAATTTCCACGAAATCACCGCTGTGTTTGAGAGGGTGAGGTAGATCTGGGCTAGACCGTAGGTTCTCCGCCCATCAGAGAGACGCTTTCCGTCTGACGAATATAATAAGAAAGAAAGAAACTAGAAAGAACACAAATGATGGTCTCAGGCCAAGCAAAGGTTTATTTCTGGCCTCCGTAGACGCTAAATATTTTGTGTTATGTACTTTTGAACTGTTTTCGCATAAATAATATCACTACCCCGGAGGTATAACAACACTAAGTCCATTTTTTTGTAATTTCTTTTATTAATGTTTCTAATACAATATTTCTTTTTTTATTTCCCGACCATTTGTTAACGAATCCACCAAAGATTTAAGCAAAATAACTTCCGTGGCCTTATAAGTAAGAAAAAACCGCGAAAAAATCTTTCATTTGCCCTCTTGTAAAAAATTTAAAATGTGATGTAGTGTTGTGATATATAAATTACGCAATATATTAATTTGTGATTTTTTTTGCATAAAAAAAACTACATTAATATTTTTTTTAATAAAAAAATATAGATACACCGAAAAAATAATTGTTTCGACACCAAAAGTATCGATGTTAGCCTTGACAACGTTAAAAACGAGGTATATCGCTATTTCTGACGATGTCCTTACCCTAGCGGATTATGAGTTCGCCTTGGATGATGCCTGTCGCGACCTGCCTGCCCTGCCCTCTCCTACTACGAGGTGATGATATGTACGCCCCACCACGCACACCAGGCCTCCAATATTGTTGTCTATATCTCTTCCACAACAACAAATATCTTGACACAATAAATAAATATTCCTTCTCAGTTCCTGCAGTTATTTTTTTTATTTTTTTGTATTTAATATTACGGTTACTGGCGCCCGGAGCTTTTTCTGGTTTTCAGTAACTGCCGGGCAGAGAGATGCTAGAAGCTGCTATGAGGAGAAAACAAAGGGCCAACAGTTGGATTCGAAACCCTCACTCTTTCATTCTGTAAACCTAAATAGTAATAATTTGTTAATGAAATTAATTATCTGAGAAGGTTGCAAAATGAAAATAAAAATTTAACTTTGAGGTTTGAAGAAATAAAAAGAATGTATTAACATTCTTGAAATAAGTTAGTGAAAAGTTGGCCATTACTTATATTACACCTTACAACTTCACTGTTAGAAGCTGTTCAAAAGTAAAATTCAAGTTTACTAGCTGAAGATGCAACCTCTAAAGGTGAGAACGATCATACTGAAAGAGTCGAAACACTGGCGACAATAGACTGGGCTGCAACCTGGACTGAAGTGGATCTAGTTAGATTTGCCTCTATCTGGACGTTGCTGCACTCAGATAAGGAGGAGCGCGGCACCTCTTCGATAGCGAGGTCGCCAACCTTGGCCCTGATGACCTATCTTCTGAGGACCCCCGCGAAGAATCTCCTTCACAAAATTTGATAAACACATTTCTGTCCTTCACTCACGTGTGTATCATTTTGAATGAAATTACTAAGTGTTATCGCTATAAAATAAAGAATTCTTATGCTTGCTTTACATTTAATGATGATTTGAAGCAAAATTTTCATTATTTAAGTAAAATATTATGCTACTATATTTTTTATTAATTTTAAATTTGAAATTGACTAATATGCACCCTGTTTTGTGTCAGATCTAAATTAAAAATTTCTTTACTCCACATGAACTTACGCGCGTCGATAATCTAGGACAAAATGAACTGTTCAGAAAGGCTTTAAGTCGCTGACGACCACCCAGTTCATGATTCCGGTAAGAATAGGGTTTATTTGGTTATTTGTTCGTACAAGTTGCTTTCAATTCGACCTAATTTTGATGCTTACGTTGCCTTAGCAGAGCTTATGCACAGCAAACGCATTATAAGATTGCACTATAAGATACTAGCGCTATCCATGGCGGCCATTCAACTACACAAGTCAGCACATCTTACTCTATTACGTCAGTTATGCTTGGATTTTCAAAAAAAGAAATCGTAACTTTTTTTCATTGATGTTCGTTCACAAAGTGATGATGTCAGTATTATCTGTAATATTGGTATCAACACAAATCTGGTGTGAATAATACTCTTACGTAATTAAATTTTCAACTTAATATAGTAAAAATTAGGTATCCACAACAGAAATGTTTTAAATGATTCAGAAATAGAATTGTACAGTTGCTATGATGTTACAGCGATTGCAGATATGATGGTGGACAGCTGCTTATTGGGGATATTTGGCGATGCGACCAGCGCAGAGCGATGTTGAGCGAAGTCACGTTATTATTCTGGCGATCGGTTGGTCAATTGCTGCAGTCTTTGTCACCACCACCGTGGTCATCATCTTGATGTACAAGAGGTGAACAGGACATCAGCCAGAAACCTTCATGGCACTGCTTCAATAGAACTTACGTAGATGGACGCTGTTACACTCCACTGTGTAAGTACGTTACGTTCATCTAAACCACCTCCATCCGTGCAACTTTCTGGAGTGAACCGTGTATCTTAAAGGGCTAAAACTGGGTACTTCATTTTAATGCTGATTTTAGCTTCTTAGAGGGCTTTACTAAAGCTTTAGCTAAAATTCATCTACCTGATATACGCATTTGCTGAAGAGATTCTTCAGTTTATTGCGACTTCCTCCAAAATGGCACAAAGATTTCCTTGAAAACATTGCGGAACATGTGAGAAAGAAATTCCATTCGTTAGAGGTACTTCCTGCAGAGAAAACAGTTTCCTTTCCAACAATTATTCATATCCTTGTTTTTAAAATGAAAAAATGTATTATTGCCATATTCATCCATTCTAAAGAAGCAGAAAGATGACTCGAGGAACACCTGAATTTTATCCCGTCGGATCTTAGAGTAATACATTTTAGGAAACTGTTGCAATAGATCATAATGCGCTAGTAATGGTGAATATTCTGTTACAGATGAGCAAAGGAGCGCTCGTGGAGCTTCGCGGCGAAGTACTTAACCCCAACTTCCTTTTAAGACACCACGATATCATTTACTCCGCCCAGTAGTAAGTATCCAGTGACATTATGAAACTCAAGGAACGCTTCTGTTTAATTATAGTAATTGCAGTTGTTATGAATAGATATGTGCTGCGACAAGCAAGAGAGTTCATTGTTCAGAGATGTAAACTCCTAAGAAACTGAATGGAGCTCGGGAAAAGCCTTGACCGGGAAAAGCGGCTACCTAGAATCACTTTCCGGTTACCCAGGAAGCATTAAGCTATGCAATAGGTGCAATTAACTGTTTGTCATTAATATCGATGTACAACTTTGCTTCAAACTGATGTCTCCGGAATCAAAATAAAAATAAGAAAACAAAAGGAAATGAAGGTCAAAAGGAAAAAAATTTGCTCTGCGTTTCGAGTACATTGGTGACAAGGAAGCCAAGACAGCAAACTCACTTTCAGCATCTCCTGTTCAAGAGCACTGTTTGAGCAGTACATGTGTTGGAGCAATAAAGATTTTTGTTCTTTTTTAAATACTAGTTATTAAGAAAAACAGTTAAATGGAAAATTAGTTTTACTCCAAGAAATATCCATCCAATTCTAGGACTAAATTCACCAACAACCAAACTTGAGAATAGAGAAATGAAGAAAACTTGTAGAATCTGATAGAAGTCTGAATCTCGTGAGTGCTTAAAGCTGCATTTATTTTCCCATTTTCTTTATTTTCCATGGTGAGTTTCAAATGTTTTCTACAAACGAACATCCGAAATAGTCCGCTTGAAATACTCTGCTTTTCAACTGACTGAAATAATTAATTTCAAAAATCAATTTCTCCTCAGTATTCCAGAAAATAATTTAAAAAAGGGAGCACTGCTTTCCTCATCATCATGCAATCATTGATCAATAACTCTATTGTTGCCCCAGTCACGTACAGTTCGCTGTTCCAGTAGTGTTTCCAGTTCGCTGTCCTCGCACTCTACTGACACACTGTGCAGTGTGTACTGATCAACATTAACACAACTCTCCGTCTGATTTCTCTATCTATCTTCTTGAGAGAGTGCTAGGTAAGGCCCTACCAACCAATTTAAGATCTAAGAATAGAATTCAGAACGGTTCTGTGGAGGTAAGAAATAGCATCAGTAATCAGAAGGAAGTCAAGGGTGATTGTATTTATATTAGAGATAGGCACCCCATCAATGCTGTCAGCGTAATCAAGTAAGTAATAAAAGTTTCGCTGATATAAAGGTCGGCACTGAAGAGGGTGATTTCTCTTACTTCTTTTAAAGAATTTATAACCCTGCCTGTGGATACATTGTTGTTATTGGTCTACTTGGTGTCCATACAATATTTGAAACACAATTATTGCATGTTCTATTAAATTAATCAAAACTAGTATCGTTATCGTTGTTCACAATCATGGATACGTAGTAATTTTCAAGTACATTTTAGTAGTAATAGAAATCTAGTGTTGAGTTAGGACATGCAGCCTATTCACTGAGTGTAGTTGAGAGCAGATTTTAGACTGCGAGTTGTCAGCTGGAACATCCGTCCTCGGATGTGGTCCCCGGAGTGCGAAAAAAAGAGGTAATCTTAAATGGTCTGTGATTGTATCTAAGCAACTGATAATCGCAGTAAGTCCAATTTGATATTTCGCTTTGGTGCAAACAGAACAGTGCCTTAATAAGGTTTTGGTTGAAATTGCTCAACTGTAAGTACCACTGTACGCAGAAGCGATTGTTTTGTTCGGCGGCGGCTTCTAGAATTTCCAATAAAATCCGTGTATCCATTAAATGCGCGTAGATTATTATCATCACTAGTAGCATGTCAGCTCTCGGAGAGGATTTGGGATGTTCCCAGTAACGTTGCTATTTTTGTATGCCGTGGGTTTTACAAACTTCGTAATGCAAATCAGAAAATGCAAACTTTCAAATTCTGGATTGTGAGTTCAAAGCTTTAGAGTTGAGTGTGAGCACACCAGATTTGAGCCTTATCAGTCAGGATATGTATTAGTTTTAAACATATTTTAGTTGAAACAGAGTAACGATTAGTAACATTCGTCACATAGAGTTTTCCAGTCCCGTAGGCTATATTTTGTTTTTGATTAAACCTTTATCAAGGAGATAATAGTCTGACAGCTTCTAAAAACTTTCCATTCCAAAATGTTGTGTGTATTAATCGAGTTGAATTTTATTTAAACTGGACGTTCAGTCCAAATGGCTGGAGCTATTAGAATACACTTTTTGCTTTTATGCGAGTATAGCAGTCCTTTCTTAGTACCAATAAAAAGATTTAGAATATTTTAAGAGAATAGAAACAACTTTTAGTGATCAGGATGTTTGCCGAGGCTGGAGTCATTGGCCAACCGATGTCAGACTGAGGGTCAAGTTTTGGAAACGTAATCATTAGGGGTCAACTAGATGTTATGTGAACACAGTTTTATATTGTGTTACGAAATTATGTTAATGATTAAAGTTATATATATATATAATATAATTAAAATGGGGGGGGGGGACTTTTTTTGATAAATAAAATAATTTTTTTTGTCAATTCAATTTGTTACGTTTTGGTATGTAATAAATATGTCCAACAGGCTGGCAAACTGTAGGAAAAAGAAATTTTAGTTGAGTTTTCCTGCGACCTGTCGCGCTTCTCTTCCTCCCTACATCAACTTTCGCTCCTTCCAAGTTACTGCTTTGGTTACTCTATCCTCACTTCAAACTATAGCACTCATATCTTCACCAACACGAACCAAACCTTCCTAATTCCGTAAATAATCTGAACTTCCTTTATAAACTTGAAACCATATTTCCTTAATTCAATTATTTCTATACGGACGGTTGTAAAAGTCAGGACGGTGTTGGGTGCTCAGTCTATGACTTCCATCTTGTTGTTCCCAATTCCAATTTTACTACTCATTTTCAGTATTAACAGCCGAAACCACAGCCATACTACACTATATCATGTCTTCTCAGCAAATCTTAAGCCCTATATCGTTATGAGTGACAGTATGAGCGCTCTACAAAAATTAAAACAACCCAATAGTGATCTTACTTTTTGATTTGAACACGTTCGATCGGCAACTCAAAATAAATTCTGATGGTAGATAAGTTTTTCTGGTGTGGATGAGATTGGGTGGAAATGAGAAGGCCGATATCGGCGCAAAACTCGCCACCCGTCCCAAACAAACACCAGTTAAGACATTAACAACCTCTGATATAAAGAGAGATCCTAGAGATCTCTGGAGGAAGGTGATAGTTTTAATTTTCTTGAAACTAAAGCTAAAAAGTTATTATCACATAAGAGTAGGGAGATATGGTTTCTAGTTTGAAAGGAATGCTGTGCATTCGTGGAGGGTATGCCCTGCTTAAATGTAATTCTTATCATTATCACTGTGTTGGCAGCCTAGAAGGTACAAAGCACATAAATCCTTTAAAGTAAGCCAGCAGTAATTATCTAAACTGGAGGACTGTCAGCTGATAAATTTTACTGCGGTAAATTGAGTAACTAGATCTTAACAAACTGCAGCGGACAGATCGGCCGTTGGGTGGCACCCCTGTTTTAGACGACCATGCAACTTTCAAATAACGTCAGTAGTAGTTGTGTGTGGCCCCTGTGCGCTAGTGTAGGTCAAGGTTGATTACAATTATCTAACAGGCAAGATGGTGCTCAGAGAAAGTCGCTGAGAATCCTTCAAATTACAGCTTGCCACTCAAAATATCAGACTAAGTCCCGGTCAAAAATGGCTCCTACAATGAGACGAGTTCTTCAGAGAGTTGCCCCTCAATACACTGACATATCAACTGCTAATATTCGAAGAAAATAAACGATGTACTTTTTTAGATTACTGTCAACTACTCGACTATTATATGAATTGTTATCGCAAGAGTGTGAACTGTATTCATTCTTACTTAAATCCTTTCAAATTCCAAATACTGCTGGCCAGTTTAGTTGAGTAGCGGATAGACCTGCACTTAGGTGTAAGTGAGATAGTATTGACCTTCTATGTCTCATCTCCTATGGTATCTTCAATGCTGAAATTTTTCCCAATTAGACCTATCCGATACCTTTTTTTTTATAAGGGTTACTCGTGTTTTACGACCTTTCAATGATCTCTTATGTCCCCTTGCTGGCATCAAGCAGCGAGTGCCTGCTGCACCCTATCCTGTCCCAGATGACATCCGATTAGACTAAGTTCATTTCGATTAGATGTATTCACAACGCTGTAAATTACGTACACCAAAAATTTCAGTGACACAGTGTGAAGATACAGGTTGTTAAGATGTAACTAACTACATATTTCATATTACACATCAATTTTGATCCCTGTATCTTAGTATAAATTTTTGTAGGATTTTCGAAACAAACTTATTAGTTATTAATTGCGGGATTTCAGCCGTTCATTGATTCTTGATTAATATTTATACCAATAAATGGCCGTTTAGAGGTTAGCCTACTCCTCTCCTACAAATGCCCTTAATAGAATTTCCAAAGAAAATTTTTACAAAATTCATAAAAATTTAATCCCAAATTTAAAGAAAATCAAAGTGTTGTCTAGAAAATCTTGAAAGTTAATAAACCAATCTGCTAGAGGACTTCCGATTGTGGGCATTCTTCTTTAAGTTATGTCCGGTCCGTGGGAGCACTCAATCCAAAGTAAATAATGTGCCTACAATGATGATTGTTTTGAGCTGAAGAGTTGTTCAAACGAAATTCTCAGATCATTTTCCAAAAACTCTTTTTGGACGCAATTTCCCTGTGAAAACTCGACTTGGAAAATTTGACATGATCGCCATACTTTCTTTTAGTGAGAAGAAGTAAAACAGCTGACAAATATTATAGCAGATGAAAAATGCACATATTGATAAAACATGTGGTGCGAAATGCTATTTTCGCTTTTTATTTTAAACACTCAAGGCCCCAAATTGAAGGCCAACCATAAAGGTGGCGCCTTGAGCCTGCATGTGAGATGTCCGCCAACTTCTGTTGTAAAGGGACCCGTCCAATCATCCTATTATCAACACAGAGGTAGTAGCGGCACAGGCGGGCCTTTAAGCCATGTGGGCCTCGTCCTGGGCATTAATTATCCAAAAAATAAACATTAAACATTATGTTTAATGAGGCAAGCCTCCATAAGATTTCACTTCGCAATGTTGAAATATTTATGTTCACGACTTATCTATTATGAGGGTAGATATCTGGGTTTAAACGCTTTAATAGTTAGATAAAATACCTACATATGTATTTCTAGACTTGCATTTAAGAATTTCATTTTATGATATTTTTTATTTGATTTTATAAAGGGCATTTTGTTAATTTTACTTTATCAGCAATAATAAAATATTTAATTAATTAAGGATATGTAGGTGTTTTTCCTATTAGAAAAAAGTTTACTAAATACCGGTAACTTAATTTAATTTTTACCGGTAATGAAATCTATTTGAACATCAATACTAATATTTCAAGAGAAAGAGGCACTTTGCTGAAGCCCTTCTTTAGCTCTAATGACGCACTGTGCTTTTCGGTTTTTAGTTCAATTTTTCTGATATCTGTATGTGTTTTTTATTATTATTATAATTATTTAGAGTAGTTTCGCATTGCTACATTATTTTCAAATAGAGAAGTAGCTGTACCCAAAACTAAAGTAGTTTAAATCTGGGATTTTCATTTAAAGCAAATTATAAATATATTTATGCGTAATCGGTGAATTACAAAACCTAAAGTACTTATAAATATCTTTTTACATAAACAGAATTAATAAAAAATTATGCTGAGATACTATTTTGGCCAGTCTATAAGAGAGCTGTGCGGATGATACATTGATCTAGCTGCCTAGTCAGCTGATCTAGTGCCAGCTGTTTCACAACTTCTAACCTTCTCTCTGCCATGTTACACAAGTGTGTTTACTAACAGTGCGCATCGTTCGTGTAATAGTAGCTTATTGTTACTATTGGCAGTAACAATTAGTGTCATCTTGGCACTACACTCTAGTGCTAGCAATGGCATAAATATGTCATTTAGGGGTTATATTTTGGGACACCGTTACATATTGAATGTAAAAATACTCCCACAGCTTTCGAAATCTTTAAGCCCTAAGTTATAGTTTCTTTTTCTCTCGGAATCGGAACGACAGAGACTGTTTTTGATTAAGGGACTAAACTGTAGACCAGGGTCATCAGCAAATTGAAGGCCAGTTGGAATTCATTCTGGGACCTTCGCCAAAGTCAACGGCGGTTCTGCTTAGCTAGGTTCGAGATGCTCCAAGACTCTTCGTGGACAAGCTTAATGTACATTCCAGACTCAGGAAACCATGCCCCTTGCCATTGCAAGAGACTCCTCACACTGGGCCTTTAGCCATTGGAAGCGTTTCTCAGGCAGCTTTGGAGCATTAGTTATCGCAAGTGCTTCGAGGAATAATTTAGCGCCGCTGCCTATCTGGAGAATGTTACAACAGTTCTCGACGGGACGAAATGACTGTGGGTCCCTAATTTCATGTCCTACCCAATCTACTGGCCATCGATTCCAAACTTGTTCGTGGCTGACTGAATGGGAAATTTGTTTAATTCAATATTGAACTAATTTTCCGGGAGAGGAAACATTTATACCAGTAACACCTCCGAGCTTTCATGGCAACCAGAAAGACAAAATAAAGATCGTATAAACACCCACGATTTTCTGATCCGTAAATAAATTTTCTTCAAACTTAGAAGGGTGTTCTAATAAATTTCTTGCCTTTAATGTTATATATATTAAATATATATATATTAAATGTATATATATATATATACACAGGGTGTTCATTTTAAGACGGCTCAAATGCATTTCATGCTTAAACGGTTAATCTGAGCAAAAAATGATAGAGGAAAAATTTGTTGCCTGTCACCTCTAGTTTCAGAATATGTGACTTGATTTTAGATTCCTGCCCGCATACGCGGCTGACGCGCGACCAAATGTGAGGGTTCGCAGTTGACCCCTATTTTCATATACACAGTTTTAAAGAGTAGAAAAAGTAATGAAAGAAACCGGAAACCGCAATTCGATATTTTCAAAATTAAAGGTGCTAGGCCATTTCAAAATCTGGTATTTTTAATCATATTTCAATTTTTTTAACTTGTTATCAAAGAGAAAGAAGAGCACGCGATTGGTCGTTTTAATGTATTTTTTCATCCCCTTTGTACTAAAAATATTGCCAAGGTAAAGCTAGTATTTTACTTAATATCGGGAAATAAGTCGTTTTCCGAGTGATTTTTCTAAGAAAAATCAAATGTTAAGAGCTTCAAACATACACAAAATGGCTAAAAAATAATTTTACATCTGTTACAAACAAGAAGGTTTAATAATTATTTGGTAATTTTGGGAGAGTTGCGTTTAATTACCAAAAAAATTGGAAACCTCCTGCCACATATTTGAGAGATCAATATCTTTCATGTAAAGGATCAAATTTATTCCTAAATTTATCAAATAATGCACTTTTGCAGCATGAACTGTGTCTTGAAAGGTGCCTCCTCAGACTCGCAAGCCAGGTTAGCCAGGAGGTTATAAACTACTCTCTGCATCTGAAGAGGCACCTTTGAAGGCACAGTACATGCTTCACAAGTTGAGTAAATTAATGTAATTTTTATATTTTTGAATATAGTTCTTAAATAAATTAATTATTAAATTACACGTTTGCAAAAAATCGTACTGGATTTGATGATTCTGATCAGTTATATTCTTATGGTAGGTGAATTCCTTTCATGCCGACGCTGTTTTGAGGCCTACTTTTTTGCTATTAATCCCAGATTTCTGCATCAATTTTTAACATAACCCCAATTATTGTATACCTTTCGAAAGGTGATCGTATGTAGATGTTTTTCCTGAATAGTGCTCGGTTTTTTCATATAAAATGTTTTTGAGAAAAATGAAGTCAAAGTTTTTGGAAAAAATTAGAAACTTGCTATTTCTTATGTTTGGGCCACAAAGTAAAATACTTAATATTATTATTTTGAAATACAAATTAGCTTATTTAAAAGGAAATTTAACCTTCTCTCTAATGAGTTTATTAAAATAGCTGTAGCTTTAATAGATTGAGAAATACAGACAAAGTTTTGCTAAAAAGTAGTAACACCTTGAAAAAACATAAAATTAAAAATATCTATAAAACGGAGCCGAATCGAGCCATAGTTTATATGGAATTTTTTGTTGCAAATGATGCCCAGAATCGCCTCCCAAGTTACCGTAGTCTTATGCTGAACACCCTGTATATAAAATGGTATCGTCAATTTGAACGATTGCAACACTTCTTCTCACAACATTTACGCGTAAGAAAAAGTTCCAGAGGAGTATAAGCAATGGAGGCAAAACTGCAATTAAAGTTTCAAAACATATCATAGAGAATTAAAACGGAATAACTTGACGACGTTGGACTTAGAGGACTGCTTACACTTCCCAGGATATCTCCCTAAAAAATGTTAGAATAACAAAAGTAGGCCTTTAGCCTTTAGTAGAAACTCACTAAGTTAATTTCATGAAAACTAGGAATTAAACTAAAAAATCGATTCAATAAAACGCGTCTCTCCAGTTCGCGGATCACTGCCAAATCATTAGTATTAGATGAGGTGAAAAAACGGAATAACTAGTTTGCTAGAATAATATGGCAGAACTGAGTATAATACAACCAGCTATTGTACAGATGTAGTTGCTTAGCTGCAGCTGCATGCGAGGTGCAGTTTGTTGCTGGCACCCAGATCTTCGCGATGTGGGTAATGACAGCGAACGAACAATGTAGGCCACAACCCTATTACTTCTAGTGTTTTCTGCAATAATTAATCACAGCTAGTAGGTCTGTACAGTTTAGAAACCAAAAATATCAAAATAATTCTTTCTTTTTGCAGTCATTAACATCTGTTTTTTTTTAACCTAAGGTTGGTTTTTGTGCTGTTCCAGACAGCTTTGGTATGTAAAAAATGAAAAACAAGTCAACAAGCAAAGGGTAAATAATTTTGGTAAACTGTGTTTTTTTTTATATCAAATTAATGTAATTCATAATTTGTTGTTTAATTAATTAATTTTAATTAGTTTATTTGTTTGTAGAATATGGTCCACAGAGCTGAAGATGACGAAGTACCTAAGTCGAAAGCTCGGCAAAAAATAATGACTGAAATTGGTAATAATCTTTCTTCCTTTAGGAAAGATGAATCAGTCACCAATAACAATGAATAAAATTCATTTTTTATATTTTATATTTGATTACAATTCTACGAAAATACATGTATTCATTCATTAAAATTACTTTTTTGGCACAATTTTCAATATTCAGTTCTAATGAATATTTAAGTAATTAATTCTTACTTAACGTTTGTACTTAGAAATAAATTTATGTATCACTTATTACACCAAAATTTGGATAACGGCACAATTTCGGTTAATTCATTATATTAACATTAAAGTTTTAGCACAATTTTATGTAGGTATTAATTTATAAAACTAACGTTGGTAATTTGGCACTATCTGTTTGCTTTCATTTATTGCTATAAAACATTTGTATTTTGGCACAATATGTATGTATTTGTTTGATTACAATAACATTTGTAATTGGTTATGAGTGAATAATTTTTTATGGATTCATTTATTGCACTAATTTTTCTATTATGGCACTGTATTTATTAAAGTAACATTTATATTTTATTACAATTTTATGAATTCATCATTACAATAAACCTACGTATTTTGGCCTTGTTATCATTTATCTTTTGCTACAATACGAATTGTATGTTCAATTGTTAAACCTAAAAAATTATGCCTAACTTAAGCATTATTAAGCTTTATTTTTTTTCTCAATTACATGAAATGAGTTTCTAGGTTATTAAACTGAATCTCAAACCCAAAACAAGAAGTTGAATAGGTTGTATGCTCTTTCTATACAAAGGTTTGAAATCGTTTTGTTCAAAGCTGTGCGCTTCATCTATTCGAAATTTACACCTTGAATCATATATACCTGCTTCGACGACCAGCTTAAATATCATTGTTTCTGTCCTTCTTAAGACGTTTAGGATTCGGTTCTTAAACTTTGCGCGAAGTATATACAAACAAATGATATGTTTATCGAAGTTAGAACAGCACTAATTAAACGGAAGTTTTGAGCACCGACGGGTGCTAAAGATGTAGATGGGTAAAATCTGGGAAATTGTTTGTAAATACCACCTAGAGCAGACTAGTGATATATATATACTAACTTAGCTAAATTGTACAGCCAATATTAGCAGCAGTAAGAATAAGAATTTTGGTATACTTTTAGAAACTGACGCCTTATTTTTATACGAAGATACCCACAGTTCCACATCTCTAAATCCGGCATCCTGTATAGGGCGGAAATTTGAAGTAAGTGGTCCATTTTTCAACGGCGCTTTCTCAAACCAACCAATCTGAAAACAAACAAATTTACTTTTGAGCTATGAACCTCTTGATATTCAGTTACATAACAAATAATATAAACAAAAGATGGTCTATAATGGGTGCGTTCCACTTGGCGACCACAACGACCAAAACATACTTTCAGGCGTTCCACTTGGCGACCGCGGTCGTTGTTGTCGTGGCGAAAACGTCACTAATGACGTCATTATTTTCGCCCACACAACGACCACAACGCCCCACCTTAAAAGCTGGGTCGAAGTGGGCGTTCAGAGTTGGCGCAATTTTTAAACAAAATATGGCGACCGAAAAAATTATCTCATGTAAATGAAAGTATTATTTCATGTAAATAATAGAATGTGTTTCTCGAAAGTCTACAAAAAATAAATAAATAAATAATTACTTATCTCTTTACATACTAAATCACTGAATAACACAAAATCATTTACCTGAAATAACTTTTAAATTCTTCATTTGAATAAAGATCAATTACTCTGATAGCTAATAATACGTGGCCTAAGTTTTCGCTTTTTATCATTGCGATTTTGTAAAATTGCATTCCACTCTTCATCGGAACTAGATAAAGAACTTTCTAAAGCATTATTAATAAATATCCAACTGTTGCCACAAAAGACACTTTAATTTTATTTAAACGTAAATTTTATAAATACTCCAAAATGCAATATAAAAAATTGAATTATATATATTCTTTTAATATAAGTCAACTTTACCAATAATTAATAAAGTTTATTATAACTGCTTATAAATGGGGTTTAAATTAATAAATAACCTCTTCAAGCTTCTAACTTATTTTCGAAGCCGCCATATGTAATGTTTACATGAACGGTTAAAACGCCCACAGTCCGTTCCACTTGGGTTTTCGATCGCAACGCCCACAAGCAAGTGGAACGGCCAAAATCGCGGTCGTGGCAGAATGTTACTAATAGAAGTTACAATGATCACTTTTGAATTCAGGATTTGAAATTAATGAAAAAGTTGTAGTCGTGCTTGAGAATCACTAATCCTAAGCACTTTGCTTTTAGTGTCTAACTAGCAACTTCAATTTCCGATGCGACACTCTTCAGAACCTAAAAAGCATTTTTCACTTAAGTTCATAATCGCCCTGTACAATCTGTCATACGAACAGTCTAGAAACTTCGTAAATTGATTTGAATGCAAAAAAAAATGCTCCAGTTGTAAAATGAAATACCTGTTCAGATGATAGAGAAGGTTTGGATTTTAATACACTCCACATCACTGACTCTGAACAAGGAGGCGTCGTTAACGAACCATGGTATCGGTAGAACCTGGAACTATCCGCTGGGAGGAACTGATCCGCAGTTAAATCCGAACTAAGTGGTCCAGCGTTAATTTGTGAATATTTGTTCTCTTCTATCAGATGTCCAATAGGTGAGGATTTACTGCCTTCCTTAAACAAACAATAAATTGGGTGAGTAAAACAAAATCTTATAAATCAGATATTAAATTCATAGGAGAACCTATTTCTGAACCTTACTTTGGACACATCCGTCTGTTAAGCATGTGAGCTGAGAATAGGATGAGATTCTCTACTGATCATAATCTCTGCATTCTCTTGTCTATTCCTTACAGTCCAACATGCCTACAATTGTCATTCGCCGACAGTCTGTACATTCCTTACAGTTCGAAGGGCAGATCTTGATAACTACCACTTTTTGTCTCCTCTAGCCTTTATAACATTCTGTCTACTAGGATGTCCTTCTTCCTAGCCGTTTTACTGGCTTGGCCTGTCACGGTTATGACCTAGAGACGGTTTACTGAGCTGTGTTCAGTCCGTTTAAATATGTATGCCCAGTCTGTTTTGATAATGGCTTTCTTGAAGACAGGATGAGACAAAATGCTCGCATTAAAGTTACAAAAAACATGTTTAGCAAGGCACAATAAATTATTTTGGTTACATTATTGTGTAGCTGTAAATACTCCATTCCACAACGGCACAAAGATTGGAGGCTATCAATAATCTGCATTAACAATCATTTTATAACAGCAATGTTTGTAGTCTGTACAACTGTTATTATTTGCAATTGTGCCAACCTTCAGTACAGAATATAAAACTATTTTTTATTAAGCAATAATTTCATACACAACACTGTTATTTATTTCCTATTTTCCTTGTTGAATTTAATTTGAATAATTCAAAAATCTTTTTCTTTACTTACGTTACACTCTGGTTTGATTAGATTCTAAACCATAACTAGGTTCCGGCCAACTCGTGGTAAAGGAACTTCTTCTCCATGCCACAAGCATTCTCTTTGAGTGCCGATCTTGGTAAACCGCCTCTTGGCCGAATCGCAGACCCTGCAAACGTTCCTCTGTATGAAGGACTCCAAGTATCCATATATGGTATTTCAAGGTTCCACCTTGCTTTTATCCCTACAATAACGGGTGGCTACTCATGTAAGCGTTCTCACTGGAAATTGGTTTCCTCAAATTGACCAAACCCGGAAAGCCTCTTTGTCCATGAAGGCAAGGGTTCGTGACTTTACATACCTACATCTGTTGGTGGTTCAATGCCAACATTATGAAAATCCACTACTTCGCCTTTTAGTGTCTAAGACCACCACAAGGGACAGAACTTTTGAAGATTCCATGAAAAACATATGCAACAATCACTCTCTGTACGTCACTTAGGCTTGGTTCGGCCACTTCGCTTTATAGGTATTATCTATCTATTTCATCTTCTGCCATCACCATAACCTCTGATTTGGTAGAAGTTCTTATTGTTTGCATTTCATTAAACTTGGTTCTTTAGCACTTAACATCTTAATTGAACTACGACTCTTGAACAAATCATATATAGTTTTAGGCAGTTTTTTTTTCTCTGAGAAACGTTGCTGCTTCTGTCATTTCTTCTAATGCACTCTTACGAAAATATTTAAAACTAAGTACATAGTAAGTTCATTCTACTCATACGTACTGTAAAGAGAACTGCGATCACAGCCACGCCTGCCGGATCTGGGAGGGCTGCGTTTAGGCTCGGATAGATGGAGTTATAGTGTACGAAATGTACTTCAAGTGGAAACCTGAAACATTCAGCAATAAATGTAATTAGATCTAATTCAGCAGCATTGTCCAATACTTCAATGCTTTGCTGATATTACAGATGAAGTCGCAAATTTCTTCAAATGTTTCTCACCACTAAAAGTAGAATGCGTGGAGTCTGTAGCAAGCACAGTAAGTCTTGGATATGATTCTCTGTGCTGTAGCAGAGCGGCCTACAGCTGACCTTGAAAAGCTTGCCTTGGTCTAATTCTCCAAAGCTGCCTAGATAATCGTTAACTTTTCCTCGAAAATAGTTTTAATTCGAATCTAATTTCAACTTTTTTTGTGAAACCCGTTAAATGGCAGATTTTCATGCGATTTCCACCATCTGACTTGGAACTTTTTGAAAGTATACCCCTCCGTGACCACACCACCACTGTTCATGCTCATTAATTAAACTCGAATTATCCAATTGCAACGTTGGTTACAATCCTCGATATTTATTCCCCTAACGAAAAGAAAAACATCTTGATGTATTATTTGTGATACCCTGTACTATTACTTTACTATTGTACTATTCAAATAAAGCAATTGCTATTTATCCAATTTAGTCAAATAACTTGCTATATGAATGCCAATATTCTGCCGCTAACCCATGTTAATATTAATATTACATGTGTTACGTACAATAAAATATGTGTATAATTATTTGTATAACGTAGGCAATAGTGTATGTGTTTATTTAATGTATAACATATAAAACAAGTTTGTATACATGGATGTATGATGAATGGACATGGGTAATACCGAGGCATGTGATTGATGGATAATCTCCGGCCTTAAACTCGAAATACGTCATGCTCAAGATGAACACGGACGAAACGACTCTACATGGACTGCAATGATAAAAATGTTGAGAATATATTTTTCAATTATTCATATTTACCATAAAAACCATTCCAGAAAATATTTTTTAAACTTTTTGAGTTCTATATCGACTATTGCAAATGTTTATAGAGTTCGGGTATAATCAAATTACAGTCCCTATTCCAGAGACCCAACTCTCTCTTTTTGAGAGGAACTACATTTCTGTATTACATTTTTATTTAAAAATGCAATACTATAGACTCTAGAATGGTAATATTTTCCTGTACAGAGGTTGAAGTAAGCAGAAGCAGAATGCTGACCTGATGCCGTCGACCGTATGCTCTGATGGCCAATGGAAGTGAATGTGGTCCAAAGAGTAGAATCCTCGAATCCCGCCAGCTGCCACTCCCACTGCCACAGTTTTGCTTGGCATGAGTTTGACTGAAATCAATTAGAAATCATTTCTAGGATATCACCTAACATTTAGGAAAACGATTTCATTTATATGTATGATTGATCGTAGTAGAGTTTGATCAGTAGCCTCCGAGTATTTACGGCTGCTTTATGCTTAGGAGAAATTGATTTAGATCATTTATCTACTCTACTCAAATGAATAGCCTATCCATAAAAGAGAATCCGAAACAGTTGAAAGAACGTCTTTCTAAAATTAATACATTAGAAAGCACCAAGCTCGTAATGATCTAAAATAAATTACACTGAAATGTCTGTAGATGTATTCATCCAATATTTGTTTGCAAAAATGTGAACTTCTATAATGCCCAGTTTCCTGAAAATTTTGGAGGCGAGAAATGTAAAAAAGGATGCATTTGCCAGCTTGTATTTATTAAATAAATCATGCGATTTATTGGATTGCAAGCAGAGTTGCTAGGAAGTAAATGATTGTCAGATTTGGCAGACCGGCTCTAGTGCTATTTATGCTTCGCTGATGGCAATTGAGGAGCATCTCGGAGGCTGTAGCTATCATATTTAAGGCAACCACTATGTTGAACACCTCGGCTGTCCATATAGATTTGGATCCCAGCCAACTATTTAACACTAAACTATTTTAAAATGGACGGTCTTAAATCATTTACATAAGTAGAAGAATTCAATGAATAAACAGATATAAATTATCTAAAAATATCAAACTCACAACCGCTCCAAATGTATGTGTTAAATAAAGCAGAACTAGGTTGCTTACATCTCACAAGGCGCTTCTTAACACCACCGATTCGGTAACTGATTAGGAATTCTGCTATTAGGACTTCTTTTCTCTAGACTGAACCTGCATTTAACTGTGTTTGTCTGAGGTACAAAAAACTTTGCCAACATGAAATTCTGACAGTAGGTATTTGTCTCTTCGATGATGAAAAGTTTGAAATTTTGAAATAGCAGATATTTTCGCTAAAACTTAAAAATCATATTTTCCTCTAATATGTTCTATAAACGTAAGAGAAAATTATAATTCGCCAATTTTAAAGTTACTCAGTTAAATTTATTGTCTCCATCTATATTTTGGGAAGGGGGGGCTAAAGAAACAGTATTAGTATGCCAATAGTTGATCTTGAAGTTTCATTTCAGACAGTTAGTAAAGAAGTTGCGCTCACCGGTGTGCTCATCCAGTAGGATGCTAAGTGCGCTAAGGTTGTAGTTGACGAATACGAAGGGCTGGGCGCCGGGCACGAGGTACGCATCCTTCGAGTCGATATCGATGGGCGACTGTTCTTCGCCTAGTTCGCACACTCCCTCTGCAACATATCAGCGTACTAAAGTTAAACATAATCTGTTTTTTCAAACTAAAAATATCAGTGATTTTGCCATTTTCACCAGATTCGGTGAAGTCAGTCTTACGGTTAAGACATTTTCTTAGAGTAGAAAATCTAGAAATGCTGTTGATACTTGACGATCTGTTAAACACCCTAAGATTCATTCTGCAGATTCCTGAGAATCGCTGAAAACCTAATTTTTTTTGAAAACGTTTCAAATAAAGCGGCCGGAGAGCAAACGTAGTTTAAACAACATTTTTTGGCCATTTACGAGAAAACCTCAACGGACTCAAAAAAACCCTTTGTAAATTAGCCCAACCAGATGGCAGATTTCGGTCCAAACCTTAATCACTCATAATACCGAGACAAAATAAGGAGTTCGGATACTCGCAGCGTTTTGTGTGTAAACTCTCACCCTTAGAAATCATTTACGAATGACAATTTTTTCGAGATCTGGGTATCTCAAAACGGATAATTCTAGTTAAAGCACAAAATAGAAAACCAGCACGTTGTCTACTTTCCTATTGAGCAGAGGTATCTAACTGGCGACGTTAGGTGATTTTTTTTTTGCCCCCTCGATTTTCTGAAATAAAAATAAAACGAAAAAAGTAGTGCTTCACTAGTCAAGAAAATAGTGCTTAGGGGAGATCGAGTCAATAACGTTGACACAATTCCCATTAACCCTTCAAGTTAAACAGCGGGTCTGTATAAACAGCTGACAGTTCCGGCGACGTCTGGAAACGATGTCTGCCATTCTTAATGTCACCTGATATAAACTGATTCCTGCAGCGAAAAGGTTATAAAGAGGTTTCGGGGTTGTGATGTAATGAATCATACCTACCAAATCAAATTTTCAAATGTGTTGTTGCCCTGTTGCACCAAATGGCTCGCCTTTTCATTGGGTTTGACACCGCTGGTCTATATTTCTGATTTTCCAATTTCACTCACCCGCTTTTATGACCAGGGCTAAAATAAACACAAAGGGTAGCCATAACATAGAAAATGAAAAGTAAGATATAAGGTAAAACTCAATATTGGCTCCTAGATTTCTACTTTTTCTGTCTCTGTCACAAAACTCTATGGCCAAAACTAAAATAAATAAACATAAAGGGTAGCCATAACATAGAAAATGAAAAGTAAGATATAAGGTAAAACTCAATATTGGCTCCTAGATTTCTACTTTTTCTGTCTCTGTCACAAAACTCTATGGCCAAAACTAAAATAAATAAACATAAAGGGTAGCCATAACATAGAAAATGAAAAGTAAGATATAAGGTAAAACTCAATATTGGCTCCTAGATTTCTACTTTTTCTGTCTCTGTCACAAAACTCTATGGCCAAAACTAAAATAAATAAACACAAAGGGGAGCCATTTTTTTTTTCGAAAATGTTGGTAAAATGCAAATGAAAATCACCGAATTGGCTACACTTCGTCTAGATTTCAACTTGTTTTGTATCTGTTATCTAGTTTTAAGGCCAAAGCCAAAATATACTTAACAGGTAGCCTTTTTTGGAAAATGAAAAGTCAAATACAACAGGAAAATACCAAATTGGCATCCAGTTCGTCTAGATTTCTACTATTCCTCTCTCTGTGACCTACCTTTACAGTTAGGGATAAAATAGAGTAGTTTTCATTTCGAAAATAGAAGATAAGATTCTAGTGATAAATCCTGAATTGGATTGCAGTTTTTCTAGGTTTATATACTTTAGTTTTTTATTTTAGTATGGCCATTAAAAAAGTTATCTGAGATAGGAAAATGAAAATCTAGAGAAACTTGAAACCAATTCGGTGTTTTTTCTGTTGTTTCTTATCTTCATTTTCTAAATGAAGGGTACATTTTATGTTTATTTTTGCTCTGGCCCTTAAAGTAGGAGATCGAGACTGAATAAATAGAAATCTGGATGAAATAGAATCCAATTCGGCATGTTCCAGTTATATTCTCTCGCTAAGCACTATTTTCATTTTATTTCAGATCATCATGGGCCATAAAGAATTACTTCGGGGCCGCATGCGGCTCTAGGTACCCCAGTTTGATACACTTCTGCTATAGCAGAGATATTATAACGAGCATTCTGGGTTGTGATGTTATAAATTTTACCTAACAAATCAAATTTGTAAATGTGATGTTGCCCACGAGAATCTTGTCTATTGCACTGAGTGTCCCGTGTTTTAATTGAGTTTGACACTCCTGCTGTTGAGTAAGTGAAATAAAATATAAACTATATGTAAATCAGAAATTTATTTAATTACTTGAGTTAGTGGTTCCTCCACATGGTGGAGCGGAAGGCAGAGATAAATATAAATACAGAACTTTGCGAAAAATGCTTACCTTTGTGCTCCCATCCCGAGACAGCTTGCACGATCACTGCAACACAAGATTGCACTCAGTACCAATTAATCTGATCAAGCAGGTTGCCATAGTGCAGTGGGACCCTATGGTAGTGGTAAGGAGGGAGACGGAAGTGGTCCTCCCCTCCTCATCCGTCCTCCGTACTCAGAACACGTCTTCAATGTGACCAACTAGCACGTTGTATGTAACTCTATTATTGCGCCATTGGAACATCGGAAGGACTGGCAAGTCATACCGTGCACTTTACCTAGTTGGGTTTAATGAACCTAAAACCAAAACTCTATTTTTCGCACGAGCAGAAAGGTTTATTTTCTCGAATGGGGAATTAATACGTTCGTGATTTAGATATTCGTTTTTTCCCGAAAATGTAAGCTTGAGGTCCTCTGAGAACGTAAAACGTGATTTTTACAAAACGGTGCCTGACAGTGTGTCTGTCCCTGGCTGTGTGGTTAGCACTTTGCAAAATAGAAAAATGCAGAATTTTCAAAGTAGATATTTAGATTAGGGGCCATTATTGGACCGGAAATAATCTCACGGACATAATTGGTCAACAGGAATTGCCACATTCCTGGTTCGGTACTTCCGTTTCAGGGCGTACAATCTACATTAAACTTGTTCACTAATCAGTATTACTTCTACTTCTTTTTTTTCTATACTTTGTTCTAGATTAGTTCATTATTTTTAGTTTTTACTTATAATGGTCTCTTTAATTAACTCTATGAAATGCCATTTCAGGGTGATGTGAAACCGCTCCCTTCCTAATTTTAAGCAGGAATAGATGAATTGTTCAAATTTCAACTCCACGGCGCTCCGTGAACGCTTTCAAGGAGTGGATTTTTCGCTTTGTTGAGAGTTTCTAGTAGACAGCTTCATATATTCCCAATCCTTCAAATATAAGATACCTCGTAACTTTATTGGTAGTTATTTTTAGAAAAGTTTTCTGGGAATGATGGTTTTAGTTTTAGGCTTACTGTAAAATATATTTTTGTATGATGCGTGGTTTTACGAACTGTATAATGTTTAAAAATAGTTAAATACGTTTCAAAAATTCGGATAAAATGTTAGACATTGGACCAACTGAATTCTTGGGAGTGTACCCTGCTGATTGTTTTACCACATGTTAAAATAAATGAATTTTCTATGAACACATATTTAGTACTCAAACTCAAGATTCCTATTATTAGGAGATTTAAAGTTAATCGTTTGAGTAAATTTCAAAAAAACTACCTCTCTAAAAACTACGCATACCTCTAATGTACGCGCGCAGCCTTCTGTCGCTTTTCCTGCTGAGATATTTCATCAATACGGTCATTTGGTTTTTCATACCAAGGGGACCTCCAATCATATAATTCAGGGAAGAAATGAATTATTCTAAAATTGGCTGCGGCTAGCGAGAGAGAAACATTGGAAGGTTTGTATCTATCTGCAAATATTAAGATTGTCTGCTGGCTGTTGTTGCGTAAGATAGCGATTTATTAAATTGAAAGGGGCTGTCGCCATTATGTGATAATATAGCACGCATTCTGCCACTCTACATTACTGTTTATCATTGTGATGAAAACATTGGACAACACTGCGTCGGCTGGTCTTTGGGACTGCCTAACTGGGATAGAACCCACTGTGGAACTGCTCAGAGCAAGTTCGAAAGTAAATACACTTTCGAAACTGATCAATTCTAAGGGGGAAAGGATTGAGAAGATTTTCTTTTCAGATTATGTACAAGAATATCTTGCAAACTAATAATTTCTGAACTAAATGGATAAAAAGAAAAAGAATATCCCACGAACCTGAGGGATTGAAAGATTTACTATTATCCAACGATATAGCAATCATTTTATCGTTAAATAATTCAATGAAAAGACCTGGCAAATGTTCTGAAAGTGTCCATGAAAGTAAGAGGATTATTTCTGAAGTCATTCTCTTGACTTCCTTCTCACCTCACACCCTCCATAAGAGGAAGTATGTTTTCATACAGATTATCTATTATGTTTTTAACGGAAATACACTTTCAGGTTCTTTTACGAATGAATAAAGTAAATCATAAGGAAAATGTTTAGTAAGCGTCTTCGCCGTGGTATTGGATCCTCAAATCAACCCTCGATCTCTGGGTGCCTCGATTTATTGAGTTCGATGCAACTGAATGCCCTATTCATACACCCTTTACGCATTGAGTCCAATTAACATATCATATTGTGGAATACAGCATGTTTACCCAAAACGTTTATTACTTCCTTCAGACCCTCCAGATCAAGGAACCTCTTTTTTCGAAGCTAAAAAACCTATAATTAGACCGGAAACATTTTCTCCTTTATTCAATGATTGTTCCAACGTATAAATGTGTTTTTATGAAATTAATTAGATTCTGCGATATTAAGTTTTTGATGGGACTGGCAACACTGACGAATATCTCGCTTGAATAATGCTAGAAAGAGCTAAAGCTGATGTTGAGACCTTCTTATCCCTTCTACATTCCTAAAGATAACAGTTTTACCCAAACTTTCTTTCCATTCTTTTTTGATCTAACGAACTGATCTAACTCACACAAATAGGGGGAACAGACTGTAGTAGCGTCTTTCTGGCAGGAATTTATGAACGGAAGTCTCATTCTTCTGTCCACTCTAACCAGGGGGATGCGACCCATCTTCACAATCTATGATTGGATAAAATCTATGAACCACAAAATGGTTACACAAAACTGATAATAGTCTCTCAGTATAAAAAGCGATGAGGCAGTTTTCTATAAAATTGAAAGTCTAGTGGGGAACCTTCTCTTATCGCAATTCACGAGTTTATAGACGGGTTCATTAAAATGAAATAAATCTGTTGCAAGAAGTGTATCCCAGTCTACCCCACAACCGCTTCAAGATTATTATTTCTAGAGTAGTTTCGAACCAAACTGATAGATTTGATGCATGTGCGTAATTCCAGTTCAGGTAATTAATTATCCTTGAACGAGTTCCAAAATTACTGAAAACAGCTGATCTTCCAACTTGGAATTTTGAATAGATAATGTCAACTTATAAAATACGTAGGTGTTAGAACCGTACAATACACTAGAATGGCATTGGAACACCTAGTATTTTGCCCCTCTCTCGTATCCCCACATAAGTAACTTTTCCTGGGCGACTGTTTCAAATAAAAGCAATAGAACTAACTGTGTGTAGTGTGTATAAAGAGTTTAAAAGAAACCAATGGAATCATTTTCCAAAAATATCGCAATAAAATGAAAAATCCATTTTGAATAACGCCACAATTCTGGGCAATCTATTTAGAATTCTAGTTGTTACTTTTATATCTATTGATTTAAAACAGATAATGAAGCAATTCATTACCTGAAACAGCATTTTGAAGAAAATTTCCCAATTAAAAAAAGATCTATTTGAAAAGAAATATTCCTCGTTCCCAACTCGTTTGAAGACCTCAAAACGATTATTTCTGGCGAACTCTGGCACGATTACGTACTTCCTGTAACTATTATCACTGAAATAGTGGAATGCCTTCAACTAAACAATGGTACTCAGGATTTACATATGAGTTATAGCCGATTGTAAGTAATTATTGAAAAGTTTTGAATAGAACGCCAACAATTCTGACAAGTTGCGACCAGGACCCTAAACGGAATCTAATATTCAAGCTTCTTGCATAATCTTTTTGGTCAAATATCAATGCGTACATGCAAATTTCTGGCTGACTCAAAGCATGCGTTCTTGAGGAAAGACAATTTGGAAAATTTGTCAGATAGGAGGAAGTGTGCTGGGATGCAAGCAAGCGGAAGGAAGTGAACCTACCTGGGAGGAGCAGGAAAGGCAAGGCGTGCATACTGGCCGCCACTGATGCTCTGCTCACTTTGACGACTCGCGGCTAACTCGGACTCAGCGCCCCACACTCGCAACCTGCCAGCCTCTCTTCCTCCATATTTACTACCACCCTATCTGCCAAACAGCCATTTCTTTAACTTCTTATTTAGCAGACACTTAGTACGGCTACTCTATTTTCCAATGATATCGCATTACAAAAATATATTCCTTATTAATATTATTCTTAATTATTATCTTTTTAGATCATATTGACTGAATTGGAATACTAGCGATGTAATTGCTAAGGAAGGAAAATAACATGGCGATTCATTTTTTTTTCATCAAAAAATGAAGTGTGAGTTTGTACCGGATGTAAACACTGGCTGAATAAAAAATCTGAGGAAGTTCAAACTAAACTTTTATTGGAACAGGATGGCTCGTTACCAATTGCTTCTGTTGTCTGATGGCTGCTGCCTTATTCTGCATTTGCTGACGAAAACGTTTTCTATCTTCCTACATCCTTTAGGCCCGAAGAAAATATCCCGAGCAAGATTGGTAAAAAGGCCATAGTTCCAGTGGCAGCAGAATCTTACTCGAACAGCTAGTCGCCAGTAGCAGAAAATGTTTGTACATCCAAAACTTGGCATTAGTAAAGAAGTAATAACCATTGGCTTCTAGACACTAAACAGCATATCTTAATAAAAACCAGTTAGTCCTACAGCAGTTAATAAAGATTTGTCCAACTCGAACGGTAATTGATTAAAAATCTATTAACAATTGTTTATTTTTTAGCTTTAATATAATTTATGTTTTACATCATAAATATATCTTTATATATTATCTGATCTTGGAACGTTGTAATCTTATGTTTAAGGAACGGATTTTTATGTATTTAATTAAATATTTAATTAAAATATGCATTTATTTTCGTCAATTATGTGGAAAATGTGTGATTTTCTTAAAATATTTTCTGGAATATTTAAGTAAAATGGACATTTTTTTATGAAAATGGATTTTGGGGGGGGGCAATTTATAATTATTTATACAAGAAAAGAACATTTTTACAATTTATAATTTATTAGGAACAAAATAATTTGTTTATACAAGTTATAATGATTTATACAACAAAGAACATTTTTACTATTTATAAAAAGATGTTAAATTTTCAATTTTGAAAACTTCACTCTTCGAAATTGTTTGCAACCACATGAAATTTCAAATGTTGGAACGTAAAGTGACGACGATCTGGGCGTAAGATGGACTTGTAACGAGTAAAAGGTCGTTCAACATCTACAGATGTTATAGGTGCCTTGCTGAAAGAAGTTATCTCGTTGGTTGTAAAGGGTACACGATGTTCTGAGGTGACTTCTGTTCCACTGATAATATCAGAAATCTGGCAGATGGTCTCCCACCCTTTGTTCTTGCTCAGTACTTCTACCAGTTTTGATCTGATCAGATCTCCCTTACTCCCAGGTATTCCTTCCACCTTTTCGATGACTTTTTTAACGTTGGACACGTTTTCTGTCAGTGGAACATTTTGGGACTCAAGTTGGGTAATGGCTTGTGCAAGAAATACGCAATTGTCTGAAATGAATGCAAGGTCGTTCCTTAAATTAGGTTTCACGAATAAAGACTTGGCTGTATTTATCGCTACTGCTTCGTCTTCGAGATGTGAAAGGACATTCTTGATTTTATTGTAGTTTTCATAGTAATACTGAGCTGCTTCCAGCCAAGTACCCCATCTTGTCAATATTGGTTCTGGTGGAAGGCACAAGTCTGGATAGAGATCTTTTAGAATTTTAATGCGACTTGGTGCTTTTAAGAACACTTTTTTAACCGAGGAGATTAAGGAATCTACGTCACTGAACAAAGATCGGACAGTTTCTGCTACTCGATGCAAGGCATGAGCAATACACGTCACATGAATTATCTTAGAATAAAATACCTGAATAGATTGCCCAGCCGTGACCATGTTGATGTTTGGGGCAGCATCAGAGAGAAACAAAAGAACTTTTTCGTTCAAAACTCCACTGGGCCATAGGATATGCATTGAGGCATCGAAGAATCGTGAAATGGTGGAATGATTGCATTTTTCGAGAACCTCACAGTTCAAAAGGAATGGCTTTGAATCCACATCAGCATCACTGTCAAGTTTTCCAATAACTGCATTGGCAATATACCTGCCCTCAACGTCAGTGGTTTCATCAATTGACACCCAAAACGGTCCATCTTTGATATGTTCTCGAATTTTGGTTAGTGTATCTTTATAGATATCTTCCAGGTAGTTTTTCCGCAGAGTGCTCTCGTCAGGCATTTTTTTCCCAATATAGGTCTCTAAGAATCCTTTGAAATGAGGATTTTTAAGTTTGTGGAAAGGGATATCTGCTCTAACCAAAGCCCGACACAGATCTGTACTCAGAGTAGACTTACTTGATGATGGAGATGTAAGGAAGGCTTGATAGCACGTCCTCTCTTTCTTTCTGTTTTTATTCTCTATGTGCGATCCGGTGGCAATATGTTGGGTGACTTGGGAACGTTGAGAGCAAGAAACGCGCTTGTCACAAGCTGTGCAGTACAAAATGTCTCCATCACTTCGAAAAAGTTCTGCTGGAAACTCGCGAAGATATTTAGCAACCAGTTGTTTGTTTGAGGCCGATGTTCGTGGCATTTCACCCAAAAAATAATACACTAAGTGACCGAACGAAATGAATTGGACACTTCAACGAACGAGCTGAAAGAACAGACAACTTCAAAGAACTAACAAGTGCCCGTCACTGTTTAGCAGCATTCTGTGTAAATTACAATAACCATTGTACCCACTGTGATTCACAGCCCTACAGTCTGTGGTTCACAGTTCCTGTCAACCACCTCCCAATTATGAAAATATGCCCAAAATGAACAATATGTACATATTTTGATTAAATATGTAGAAATATTTACTTATTTTGATCAAATATGTATAAATATGCGATAACATCCAAATATGTGGAAATATGTGAAATAAAAGTAGACTCAAACGGCTTAAAAAGTGTCAGTATGAATACTTCTAGTTGAAAAACGTCTGTAAATTGCCTAGAAAAAAATATGTAAATACATACGAATCCGTTCCCCACATATGTTTCTGTAATGTGTGTAAAGTAAGACCTAGAGCCTTTGTGGTAAGCTTAACAATAAAGCAGCCAAACCATTATTGAAACTGGCAGTAATCTTTCTTCCCCACTTATCATTTAATAATTCACTCAATAAAATTCTGGTTGTTCTCAATTTATTTGGCAAAAGATGGTTTCGTTAACAGTCGCTAATCGCTTCAATGATCTCCCCCCCGCTTTTTAATCCAGAGAGCATTCACTTCCTTTCCAGCGCGCCATTAAAATAAACTCTCACACCATATCCTCGCATAACGGCCATTTCTGGAGATGATGCTGGAGAGATGTAAATTTTCCAAGTTTCTAGATGAATCACTTTAACCACTATTTTGCCTTTCAAACTACATCGAAGGCCAACTTTAAAGTAAATACTTATGGCGACCGTATTTTATTTTTTATGAAAACCTCTTTGTCTGCATAGAAAGTCAAGTTACCTGTTTTAGGTACCTCTAGAGAGTAGTATAACCGTGAAACCTAAACTGGAGCCGCCATTCGATTATTAGTTTATACTTTATGTCAGGGCGTCACTTTTCCAAACTTTAGCCTCGCTCTTGAACCCCGTTGTAGTCAAAGATTTTCGCTCTAGTTGCTAAGGAAATAAATTTGGCAGGTTTTTTTTTACCAAATAAAAATAGTTTTCTTGTTGTTAAGGTTATATTTATAATAATACAATTTTAGTAAAGCTACCAAGTTGAATGTGAATTACAGGCTGAAATTATCACTCATACAAGTTTCTGTTGATATTGTTTAATCCTTTGTAGAGTTCGAGTTATAAGTATGGTTTAGTTGGCATGCTTTCACTTTGACATCTTTGGTTTATTAACAAATATAGACAGTAAGATTGCACAGGAGAAGTGCTCAGGAGGTTAAAACTTTATCTTGCTTATAACGCAAGAGGTAAACTAGCATTCTTCAACCTTTTCATCCTGCGGACCTGTGGATAAGCCATCTTTCACACAAACTGTTTAGAGGTGACGCACGCCAATATGGTAAATATAACCATAATTCTCTAGCTATTGTGAAATGCAATGGGTTGCTTTCTTTCTGCAGATTATTACTTCTCACTTATAAGCACTTACAATATTTTTCTACACCAGACACAAATCTGAACATCACAGATAATCTCTGTGAAATATGTACATCAGACTGGGAATGTAATATAAGGGCATGCAAAGTAGAAAAAAATTACTATTTACGGCTTATTTAATCTGCAGCGTATTACATTTTAACAAACATGGATTGTAACAGGATTAAAACTGCACATAAATATGGTTTTGCCTTCGATTGTTATTTACATGCATATGTTTATAACTTTAGAACTAATTACAATAAGTATATTTTTACTGCATTCTTATGGAATATATTCTGCAGATTAATTTGATGAATAATATACACGCCAATTCCGCCCCTAAACTGAAATTTCCACGGACTTGCACAGCCCAAGAAACCAAGGTTGAAGAACACTGATCTAAATATTGATTGGCAGGCTGGCCGCCATCTTTATAACATTTTTTTTTTGTAATAATTAAAGTTATCTGTTTTTGAGCACCATTTTGGTGTATTCAGTCAGAAACATTCTAACAATAATTAACTTGTATTCCATAGTTAGCTAAAGAAATGACCCGCTTATATACAAACGGAAATAGTTTTCATTAAAAAACAAACTTTTTTATTCAATTTGAAATTCTAACTTTGGCACAAAGAGACGATTTACTTACATCGAATCTAATTAACTGGATTTGACACAAATGTAACTCTACCAGAAAAGACAAGTTTCTTAATTTTTAACATTTAACAACTAACGGAAGGTATATCTTGTACTTTTATAAATATCTACTGGAATTTTTCCGAGATAAAACGAAATTTTAAATTTCTAAAGGTGTTTTTAATAATAAATTTATTTATAGAAAAAATATAAATTAGGCATTTTATTGGAAAAATAAACTTTTTATAGGAATACTAATATATTTATCTATAAAAATAAATATTATTTCATTAATTACAATTTGTACACATAGTACACTAATAATATAGTGCCTTCATTGTATTTATTTAATATGAATTCAAGATACACTAATCTTGGCTTAAGCCGTATTCCAGGGGATAGTACCTCTAAATATATTTTAATTACAATATGTGAAATAAACTATTCAATTATAATGGCCAGCCAAGTATTGAATGCGGGCGATAGCGCATAGCTAGTGCTAAGTGCATATTGTTGGTTTCTAATACAATGAATGCACTAATGATGACGTTACCACAAGAGTAGAAAATGAATTCAATGAAAAACAATAATTGTAAACGAAAGTAAATCTGGTGGACCTTCTTTGTGCTTTGCAATCACAGTTCATCAAGCGTCTGTATGCTTAGAGCCGGCCCTTGGTTGGGCAGTAATAACAAAGGTCTCAGAGATCTTCCAGACATCATCTAATCCTTCACAATTGAACATTAACTCATATTAAAGTTTCTAATAAAATTGATTTGAGTAACATGTGTGCTGCTGACATTCTAAATTTAAAGAAAATCGAACGAACCACGTTCGGGAAAATTTCTTCTGATTTTTTGCTATTGTTACAAGTATTCACACACACGACACTTTTACTTTCACACTGGGAATTTCGAAATGTTACTTTCTGTAGCGACTCAGTTCACTAACAAAGAACGTTTTCGCATACTTACAGAAAGAGAAAAAATATTATAACCAGCATTTAATTTACAGTGAATGCCACGTTTTTGCTTGAATGGCGAAAGAATGCGTTCGAATGGGGTTTTGTATTTGAAACAACCAATACGTGTATTTATAGTTTCATTTCTTCAAAAGAGGTCGTCAAACAACTAATTTCAATTTTTGAACAAAATTTCGAGAAATTTATTCACTTCAAGTTACACAAACGTGTACATTTTGAAACATTAACACAATTAAAGGCAAAGATCTCTACTAAAGAGAAAGACTAAAGAAAAAGTGGAAAAAACCAAAGGGTTACACGACTTCAAGCTAAGAATATGGTTTGCTTGGCCGTTGGTCTGACAGTTGTTCTTCAGTCCATATACAAAACATATTCAGAACACAATTGGATCCATGTTTCTATTGACGGTTCATCTAAGCCACATGAGCGGTGACTAGAAAACGCTTTTTTATTAGACTCTTTGAAGGTTCAGTATCCGTGGTCAATCCATGATCTAACTTCGATGAAGATTTGTCCGAAGTATGGCCAAACTGTGAGAAGATAGCCAGAAAACTTAATCTTGGCCGGTAATACTTCTTGTACAATAAAAGCCCACCGATAACCTCTCACCTACATACAAATGAGAACTGTATGGGTTCGTGAATGAACCATCGGTTTTGAACATTATTTTCCAGTAGATCTCTAGAAAATTGCATTTCAGAAAATAATACGGCAGATTACATTAAAAGTTAATGCCTACTTTTTAGGCGGGCTTTACGTCCAACTACCAAATTAGGTGTCGCGGACGTAGCCGACTAGCAAACTTACTTTATTAAAATTTCTCTTACTAACCATTAAATTAAATCCAAGACCAAGATCGGGATCGAACCAAGAACTACAATACATATTTGCTTTTTGGGTCTCGTCTCTCTCCGTTACCGTGGCGCCTCTTTCTTTAACTATATTAAATAGATCTCTGTGTAATACTATTAGCAAATAAAATTCCAAGTTTTAGCCCCCTGTTGAATTCTTTCAAAATATAATTTTTTTAGCTCAGAAGTAATGATTAAATTATTTAAAATATTGACCTAATCAAGAGTTCAGTTGATTGACCTCCTCCCAAGAGAAGTAATGTACTATAAAATAGTGGTAAAAAACAAAAACCATAAAACTAACAACTTTTACACTAGAATACTGCAGAAGTAATAAAGTGAAATTGCTCTCTCCTTTACAACACGAGAAAGTAGAATAGAATGAAAGAAAAATTTAATTTGGAAGAATAAAATAAGAAGTAACAATAGGGATGTGGGCAGACTTGAAGTTCTCACTCTGCTAAACTTTTATCAAAACATTAACCATAGATTTCATCTGCTTGCAATGGTAACTCCAAATATAGGTATCCAACCCAACATTCCGACACGCAAATAGTAACTACAAACGAAAACTTTATTTTCATTCTTTACCTTAGAAATAACAGTTACAGATAACACATTGTAGACGTTTGGTCGCGAAAACTGCTTTAAAGTCACTTGCTGTTTTGAAGGAAGCCAGAGATTTTTACGTGAAACGATTTATTTTAAGATTTAGAAATCAAGGAAAAAGCGTTAACAGAAAAATAACTATCAAAAAATTCCTTACTCATATTAACATAAAGATCTATTTGCATATCGATGTTTCCTACGGTTTTTACATATACGGCAGTAGCACATTATTGGCTGCTTTAAAAATATTATTTATTGTTTCGGATATTTCACCGTATAACATCATTTTCACCATCATCAAAAAAACTTTAACCAGCAAAAATAAATGCTATATTAGTAGAAATGTTTTCATGCTATGCAGTATGATAGTTTTTCAGATAAAAGAGTTTTAAAAATTGCGGAAAATAACTTCATAGACTTCAAAATAATTAATTAAAACTAGAAACTAATCAAATAATAAAGGAATTGAAGAAAGAACATTACTAACTATATAATTCATTGGAATGATGAGAAATCCATGATATATAGTTTCAATACGTACTTTTGCCCTGATGACAATAACAAATATTGGCACAAATCTGTAATTTTTATTCAGGCCACAATCCTCAGAATTTGTAAAGAAAATCTAATTATATTCATACAACAAATCGTACCATTAAAAACAAATTTTAAATCAAGAAACTAAGATTTAAAGAGATTTTTTTTAAACGGTTTTGTATCAAGATGGCCTAGAATTATAGCCTTAGTATAAGAGTCATTCACTCGGCACCTTACCAGAGTTCTTCTAGCACCACGTCTACACTAGGAAACAACTTACACATCTCTATCAAAAATTGGTCATCTTTAAAAGGGGCACACGCTAGAAAATATTGTCTTGAGAAAGTGACATCCACCCTCTACATTGTGCAGCCCAGTGTCGTATCGCTTGACAATTCTTAAAAAGTAATAGTTCGCAAAAAATAGCGACATTTATTACTTCTCGCTGAGAAAAATTCATTTATAAAGTTAAATATCTCGAATAAATGATCGGTTAAAATCGGAGAAATTTCATTTTGGAATGAGAGAATTGCAATTAATTTTTTTTTTTTTCAATTAAAAGGGGGACTCGTATTTTGTAAAAATGTGATAAAAAGGAACACCCTATCGCGCCAGGCAGGCTGCGTTGGTCGTAATAAGGTGGCTAAAAAAGAACGATGCTACTTGAGGGGATTTGGTACGGTTGCCCGTTGGTCTTCCATCCTTCCTGACTGTAGTCTCATTATAAGGGAGAAAAAGTCTTCATCGGGCACGGTAGAGCCGGGTTGGTCGCCCAGTGAACTGGGTAAACTACTACGCTGATCTTCCAGACGCTCGCCTTGACATCTCATCAACATCTCGAGGAAACTGTCATCTGGGCCGCCGGCTGCAGGAGGACAGAGTCCAGGCAGGTGTGGCAGTGCGACTCTCTGTTCGTCCATTCGTTTACTCTGCATACCCACTATCAAATCAAGCAATTCGTCTTGGCCTTCACCTGCAACATTAACAATCTAGTTGGTAATTGCTCTCCATCTTATTGAATATACACACACACACACAGAGGCTAATTGCTCAAAACTTACGTTCAAGACAAAGAAAATAAAAAAATCAGCTAAAAATTATAAACTGAATAGAATGTGCGTTTCATTCAAATAAATTACCATTAACGCTGTTATGAGCCGGTGTGTTTGAATTACAATTCTCTTTATTCTCAGACGTAACGGAGAGGGAACAGCGCTGATCATCCATTCTCTCGGATTGGAACCTTGACAGAAGGTCGAAAAACGAATCTTCATCATCTCCCTAAAATTGCGATATTATTGACATTTTAATCTCTACACCTTATTTAAACAAAATAGCAACCAAATTAAACACTGAATTACCGATTGATCAGTGTGCTGGACAGGTACAGGAGTGTGTTGCAAAGCTGCTTCGGCGTTATTTCTGGCTTTTGCATCAGGAGTCAACTGTAGTAAAACAACATAAAATTAATAATATAGATTTGAAATAAGAAATACTCCTGAATATTAAAAAAAACTAACTTTCTACTCTAAACTTGAAATTACCACATAAATTAGGGAAAACATACTCATTTCTCTAAGCAACCAATCTCCTCCTGCTACACCAACTAATTTGAGACATAACAAAAAAAGCATGCAGAACATAGATCTACTACAGAATTTCAACAAGACTGCTGAATAAGAAATCAAATTTAGGTTAGGTTACAATTAAATAGTGGGGGGAGGGGTAATAAAAAAAGGAATTCTTTTTTAAGGTCGTTTAGGTGTAACATGGACTACAGTGTTGTGTAGACTACGGGCCAAGAAACTGCTCTAACCAACAAGTTACAAGTTTGAGTCTTCACCAAAACAAAGGATGTCCATGAGAAGAGATTAATTACCTTGAATAACGTCGTTTGGTATATCTCTTACCAATTAAAATGATTCGATACAGTTACCTAACCCTAGTGGTGGTGCCAAGTCATCTGTGGGGCGATACACCATGTCTAGTGAGGAGTTCATTTATTTAAGAATGTATTACAAAGGAAAAAAAAGAAGGATGGCCAGTCTACTCTACACAACCAAACATAAGAAAATCAGAACTGAGATGGCTTAGATTAGGCTGTTACATTTTCGAAATTTTCGGAAGACGACAGTCTTTTAAGGTCGTAAACCACAGTTTGCTGCCCTTCGCTGGTCAAATTATTTTATTACTGTATAAATTGTTTATTCAAATAATAAATTTATTTTATGGTTTCGGTAAGCGCATTTACTTCTAGGTTATTTGCACCAACTGTAGTCATCATTGATGGAACTTACTTTAAATCGTAGTTTTATATCATTTTGCAATATTTGTGAACCAGGTACACACGTTTATATAGGTATACAATTCAACTACTACATAATCAAAATCAAAAGTACATTATAACTTGCAATTAGCAAGACCATTAGATACAACAAGTCTAAACAGTTATGTACATCAGCAATAACATGATGTCATGCAGCGAAGCTTGACAAAAATTATTACAAAAAACTCTCATTCGGATTGAGTAGGCCTCTAATATTATGGATATTTCAAAATTTGTACACGATCGCAATACCTTCCAACTTCCTTAGCGCTATTTGGCCGGACATGCATTGATACCATATGTATGCCATCTGTGTGGACACAAATTTTTTGGCTCAAAAATATTTGCTTAGAACACAAACTTTCTTTACATAACGCAAGTTTAGGTAATAATCTACTTTTACACCCCACATACTCATCATGCGTTAAAATAATTTTTGTCGCTTTCAAGTGACCTCTCAACTAGTAAATCCAGCGGAAACTAAAATTAGAAAACGAAACAACCAAACTCCCCTCTTGTACTAACTACGCGTCAAGGAACTTGTTGGCATCCGCTCTCCACTTTTTCATCTTCCCGCTAAGTCCTTAGAAGGGGCATCAATTGAAAGGTACACATTTAGTGTTACTAAACACCACAAACTTGAATTTAACAAAATATAAAATGAGGTTGTATAGCGGAGTGCAGAGTGCAGCGCATGCGTTGCCAACCTTAATGATATCGAGATGATGCATGCTCGCCCTTCTCACCCTGTATCTGCGCAGAGCCGGTGAAGTTTGATTCCCAAAACTGCTGACCAGCTGCAGACTGTCTGGAGACAGTTCCCCCTCGGGCAGTCCCAACGCCTTTCTCAAATCACTGATATTCATCTGAGCGGTAGCCTGCCCCACGGTATCACCTACCTGCATCATTATAAGAACGTTATTCATTCATCAATTGTTACTTTCCTCTGAAAATCTGCAATCTTCTAACTGAAATGTTATTCTAAATAATGTACTTACTTCTTTAGATATTTCTAAATGTCTGGTAGCATAGTGTAGAGCTTTTTCGTGATTTCCCATAGCAGAGTGTGCATTTCCTAAACTCCAACAAGCGCGACCTAAAACATTTCGAATACATTATATAACCGCAAAACTTATTTTTAAGAGGAACAACAAAAAACTTACAAAATTACTTACCTTCGCCTATTCTGTCCATCAAATTCTGGGCAATGTGCAAATGTCTCAGGTGATAATCGATGGCTGTAGGATAATCTCTGAGGAGAGTATAAGTATTGCCTAGACTATAGCAGGCTTGGGCTTCTATAGCTTTGTCACAAAGTTCTTGAGCCAATACCAGAGTTCGCCTATTGAGGAGAATTATTTCAGATGGTTGTAGAGTACAAATAAGGAAAACTCATTAGAATATTTTCTTAACTCACTTGTAATGTTCCGCAGCTTTCTCGAATTCGCCGAGGAAAATATGCGAGTTACCTAAATTGCTGTAAGCTCTCCTTTCTGCTGCTTTATCCCCAAATTCCCGCGCTATTTTTAAACGCTGTGAAATAAAAGAAACTAAATTAAATAAAAACAACGATAATCGGCCAAAATAAAATAATTGATTACGGCTAAATTCGTACTTCCTGGTGGTACTGGATAGCCTGCTGGAAGTCACCCAACAGGTAGTAAGTGTTGCCGAGGTTTCCACAAGCTCTTCCCTGGGCGGCTGTGTCATTAATTTCTCGCATCAGTTTCAAGTTTTCCCTAAATTAAGAAACAAATATTTATTTTCACCTAACTTCCACCATTTGTGATTATTTAAATGAAGCCAAATTAGACAAAACAGAACACCTGGTTCTCTCAAAAGATTAATCTGCATTATGATTGGCCTCGGCTTAGTAAACTGACGGAAGTTATTCTAGGAGGCTATGACTCCTGTTACAATTACTTGTCGTGCCTTGGTTAGAATAAGAGGACTTGTACGAACATCCCAAATGAGAAGGACTTAAGCCGTTGATCTTTATAGTCGTGGAACATCGCGAATAAGGAAGTTTCTAATTTGGACCGGAGATTTTATTAAAAATAAAACAAACTGATGAAAAAATATAAAGTTTAGCCGTTTTTGCAATACTTGGTGTAACGCTGGCTGGTGCCAAGACGCACAATTTTCGTTAAGTTCGTTGTTTCGGAAAAATCCAACGATTCAGCCAACTAGTACAATGAGTAATAATAATAATAATAATGTGTTTATTTAATTCCAACTATTTACATAAATTACATTACAGAAACCAGTACAATGAGTATTAAAACAACGAAAAAAAAGACATAGGTAAGAGTTTCTTTAACACTTTCAGTAACAGGGAATTAAAATGTTTTAAATTTACTTACTCGTAATAGAAGACGGCTTGTTGCAGGCATTCTCTCACATCTTCCGGAAATTCTCCGGGATCCTGTTGACCTACTCTTCCAATATGTTTACCTTTTGCATGGTACACATTGCCCAAATTGTAAAGAGCTCTACCTTCACTTAACTAAACAGAAAAATGTGTAAATTAACTGGTGTCCTTATGCCAGGCAAAGGTGGTAAAATCGACCCACAAGCACGATTGGAAATTGGAGACCAATCCATTTTAAAGTAAATTCTTGAACACTCAAGTGATACCAAATACTAAATGGGCTACGACTGTCCATATACAGACCAAAAGGTCATCATGGGAGAAACTAATTTAAAAGGTAAAGTCGCGAAGTTCATTGAAAGATCACCTAAAAAATTTGCCCACGGTTATACAAGCTGAAATGTTTGTTATTAAGACCTGCACCGAGGTAAATGTGAGGACAGACCTTGGAAACAAAAGATTCTCATTTTTTCGGACAGCTAGGCTGCATTAAAAGGCCAGTACTTTGAGCGCCTCTTTTCTTATTTGGGAATGAAGGCGTTTCGAAGTGATTTGCCGGCGCGAAAGGGTGTATGAACAGAGAACAGGAGCTGGGACTTCCCGTCCTCTGTTATTATATCAACACAATAATCTATAATATTTTGAACGTGAAATATTCTAATTATTGAATAAAATCGGCAGAAAATTATAAATTTAAAACAAGAAATAACAAAATCGAATTTAAATTGCACATAATAACATTTAAGTCGATGCAACCTCCTTGAAATAATAAAAATAAAAAATTATTGTAGTTAAGTGGGAAAGATGAACTTTGTGAAGTGATGTTATTCTGCGCAAAACAGCTGCAAGACGGTCCTAAGTCCGATTTTATCCGCATTCATCTTAAGTCACAGCATTCAACTATTTGCTTTCTGCTTCTTTTTTGGTCTAGAGTTGTGAATGCGCAAGATCCATGCTCCATTAAATGAAAAAAATATTTTAATCACTTTTATACTTAATTCAGGGCAGAGATTTTTGCTGCCGTAGCCACTAATATTGATATCCGGTATTAGTGCTATTTATTCTATCCATTTCTCTTATAATTTTAATGATTTAAAATGTTTTGGACGTGTTTATTTTTAAAATATCTTCTTATCCCTGATTGAAGATCATCCAAAAACTAGTAATTGGTGATAACACTACTCTTGTAACCGCTGTGTTAAATACAATAAATATCCTCGTAAATCGTCATCTTTCTTTTGTAAAAACTCGTATTCCAGAATCAAAACAGACACTTTTTGACGTACAACAGACTTCAGTAAGAAACAACAAACTCATGAATTCTGACCCTAAAAGAAAATGCTTTTGTTTTTATTGAGCCCTACAATGACGGAAGATAATGATCTGATCAGGCGTTCAATAAGATCTAAGCTACGAAAGGCTCCAATTTTGTTTTTTAGGACTATTGCTTTCACAATCCCTTTATTTAATTGAACGCCCCCAGATTTAACTTGAGCCTTTCGCCGCCCCTTTATATCGTTTCATCGCCTACATGGTGGTGAAAAAAAAAATACATTTCTATTAATTACATTTTGGTAACTATTTTCTAGGAAAGTAGCTTTATAGTCAACTTAGAGACAAGAGTTTTCTTCCCTTAGTTGTTTCAAACAGAATGATCTTAGTTGTTTTCTTCCCTTAGTTGTTCATTACAGAATACCAATGTACCTTTAATTCTAGATAAAAGAGCGCTGCTTGTACCTTATCTTTAAGTTCCCTGGAGATTTCAAGGTGTCGTTTGCAGCAGATCATAGCTTCATCGAACTTGCCCATCACTTTAAGTGTGTTTCCCAAATTACCACTAGACTTTGCCTCGCCCAATTTGTCTCCCATGGTCCTGGAAACAAAAAAAAAATCTTAAATTATCATGGCAATGCAATAAAATTTACTCGCGGTCGTCCTAAGTTGGAATGAAAACCAGGAGCTGTCATAGATTTCTATCTCTAAGATAAGAAAATCCTTACGTTTCCATCGTATTGGCCATAATGGGCAATTTTCCCTGGAAGATAGCCGAGTTTGCAATTAGCAAAATTTCAAATGTTCTTAAAAAGTGATATTTAATATTACTTGGATTCAACTAATTTCTTATTTATTCATTTTATTTTCTCGTAAAACACCGTTAACGTTACCTCTAAATTTCTAACAAAACATTCATTATAATTTTTTACAATTAGTTTTTTTATCCATGATTAATACGTCATATTAATATTTGTACTCTGATAAAGGGCAAAAGTCCGAAATCGGCCATGGAAGCAAAAATTATCAATATTATCCAGCACTGCCGATCTATCCACATTTTCTACCGTCTTTTATCAATTTATCCTTCCCACAAATCCAAATATCTCGATTTTTTCAGCTGTAATTAATTCTTAAATTTTAAAAACAAAAAATTATTGCGCTCATCGCATCATCGCTCATCATTTATAAAACCTTTTTTTAAAAATCACACTTCCGAATAGCTGCATGTCTACAAAATTGACGTTCTAGCAACGATGTACAGATTACTCTGTAACGGGACTTGTTAGAAAGGCATTTTTTAAAAATAAAAAAAACTGTTTAAGGACATAAGGATCTCTTTTGGAAGTTGCAGGAAGGAGTGGCAGCCGGAAGTTAGGGATAACAACGTTTTCGTCTAATTCCATATGGATTCCTTTCAGTCATCAAATCATTCATCAAGAAAATTACCTTGCAAGAGTGAGATCATGTTTGTGAAACTGCATGGCCTTGACGTAATCTCCTAAATAAAAGTAGGCATTGCCGAGTTGGCTGTAAATGGCAGAAAGTGTTCTCAAATCGTCGGTGCCGGCCTGGATTGCAGCCTGAAAGAATGCTACACCGGCCCTACAATCTCCTGCCTTACATAACCTTTCTCCCTCAAGAGCGAGTTCCAGGCACATATTTCCACTGTCACAGCTCTACAAACAAAAAAACCTTTCATCAAGTATAATGAATACATAAAAATTATTAACCTCAAGTATTAAATGTAAACCCTACCTGTGTATCACCTGTTGAAATATTTTCTGCACTAGCGCTTAAAGACATAGTTGAAAATTATGGATAGCTACAGAACATACCTTAAACAAAAAGTTCATGGTTTTATTATACGTTTTTCGTTATCAAACTCATAAATTGGTGCAACTACATCAGAAAATGACTGAAATCTCATTTCATTCTTATTTATCTAACATATGTACATTGGTACATACATTGGCGGGACTAGCTATTCCTAATCCACGCCCGGCAGAGCACTGAAAATAGCTCCAGGCGCCAATAACTTATAATCCAATAATCCAGATGTTTTCGCGCCTTAAATCATTTAAAAGAACTAATTCAAGAGACATATTTCAAATTTACATTATTCATCGCCTAAAGCATATCTCCTTAACAAAAACTTACAGTTTTAAAAGTTAAGTATAAGGGTTGATTAAACGCCAAAAGGTACACAAATCAGCTAGTACCCAACATTTCATTCATGCTTAGTTCATATAATTTAAGTAATTTTGCTGCATTAACTTTTCCTTCACATTTTTTAGAATTTATTAGATATCACAGACCCTTATGCTGGCCATATTTATCTACAAAATATTTGTTCAAGTAGCACTGTAGATTGACTTTAATATCTATTAATATTAATCTATAATAATCAAACTATTAATTACAGGTTAAAAAATTCAAAAACTTTTTGAAAAAATGCTTACATCAACATACATCAATGATTTTGTTTATTTTATTTATTTATTTTATTTTATTTATTTTTTTAAATCGTCTGTTTAAGTTCATTCTTCGATTAAAGTAATTGTTATTTTATGTAGTAGCCAAACGTTTATAATTAAAGGTAATAATTATCTGGCTTTATCGCAAATAATATGGTTTTCTTCAATTACATTCTCAATCTAGGTGTTCTTCCCACAATGTTGTATACATGTAATATAAAATAAATGAGAAATGCATACGTTTAGGACATCTAATTATTCCAGTATTTTACTATAAGTAAAATTAGGGGGTCTAAATTAAATTACAATTGAGAAATGAATAAATAATGTTGAATAATCTACTTGTTATTAACTGTGTGTTATTTGTGCTCACGAATATTTCGGTAAGACGAATTCAAGACTGAAATATTCTTTTAAATCCGTGATTCAAATTTAAACAGTAGCCGACTCTAACTTTGTCTTTTTCTACTTTTGCATATATCGTATATATGTGACATCTCAGAATAAAGGGCAAATTAAAGCTAAATCCGAAGAATAGAGTTAAAATAAAGTACCTATTTAAAAACGGATATAATATACATCTTATCATAATTATAACAAAATAATATTATGAATGAACTGGCCAGCATAAGGGTCTGTGATATCTAATAAATTCTAAAAAATGTGAAGGAAAAGTTAATGCAGCAAAATTACTTAAATTATATGAACTAAGCATGAATGAAATGTTGGGTACTAGCTGATTTGTGTACCTTTTGGCGTTTAATCAACCCTTATACTTAACTTTTAAAACTGTAAGTTTTTGTTAAGGAGATTTTTGTACCTTTTGGATAGATTTTCATTTTTGTCTATTTTGCGAAGTTACATATCTGCTTTACAGATTTGTTTAAAATTTGGAATAAGCAATTCTATCATTATAACCTGAAAAGGTGTTAAGTCGGAACTGTAACTACCACTGGAGAGATCTTTATAAAGAATGATTATAGTTGCCATCCTCAATAACAATTTTTTTGAGAAAGCGTTTTGAATAAAATAGGAAGGTATTTGTACGTAACTAGCAAAATTAAACTGCGATTTCAGTACTTCCTTTTAAGAGGAGTAAGAAAAACAAACTGCGAATACAGTACTTCTCCCAAAAAGGCAAAGAGGCAAAGATTTTGAATCGAACGACAATTCATTGATGTAAATCGGTTCACCCATTGATAATTTTAACAGTTGCAAGACTTCCTCTTAGTAGGTGTAATAGCATGATGGCACTTCACTGCCACGTAGAGGACCTTTAATCACTTCTTCGTGCTAAATTTTATCAAAATCGGACTAAGCGTTATGGAAATATTGGTAATAATAGTTTTAGAAAGGGCTTTACTTGGGTGGGGCAAACTCCCCTCCTTATGAGGCGTAGCGTCGAGACTTTTAAAATGCAAATCTGTACAAAATTTCGATTCGAATGACACTTTATTCATGAAAATCAGTTCACGTGTCGATAATTTGAAACGATTGCTATACTTCCCCTTAACAAGTGTAAGATTAGATCGTCGCTTTAATGTTATGTAGGGGAGCCCTAACTCTATCATCCTACCAAATTTTATCAAAATCGGGCCAAGATTTACAGAGTAAATAGTAATAATAATTTTGGAGGGGGCTTACATAAAGGGGGCTAACTCCTCTCCCATTCGATGTACAGCGACGAGACCCCCAAAAGGCACATCTACATAAAATTCCGAATCGAATGACACCTCATTCATGAAAATCGGTTCACGCGTTTAGGCGCTACGCAGTTTACAAAAAAGGTAACAACAACAACAACAACAACAACAACAACAACAAGAAGAACAAGAACAACAACAATTTTTGAAAATGCCGTTTTTGCACATTTTCGGCAACTTTTTTCTCAAAATCTATCAGATCTAGGTTGTTGCAAAAAAATTACAGTTATAAAGGAGGGTTTGCCCTACATTATAAAGAAAATTTGGGAATTTTATCTTTTATAGAAAAAGAGAAAAAAATTGTCAAAGTTGGGTGTTTTTCAACGTTACGCTTTTTCCTGCAGTTTTTGATGATCAACCCTTATACAACTGTCCTACCGGACAGTTTTAATTTTATAAAATACCTATTAGATAAAACTGTGCTGCTCGAAGGAAATCTCGAAAGTGACAATACTACAAAAAAAAGTGGCAAAAAAATACAAAAGAGCTACATAGATTTCATAGATGAGATAATGTACTAGTTGATATAATTGGCTGGAGGTGGATATAAGAGTTAGCTGGACCATTCGCTAATATACCTACACCTACTCTTAAGTAATGAATAAACTTCCGCCAGTCGCAACACCTACAAGATTCATGTGTCGATAAACCTTTCTAGGATGGGGTATTCACAAACAAAGCTGTTTTCATTAGCCCGTAAATTAAAAAGAGAACTTGGTCTCTGCATATTGAATTGGGACTCATAATTCAGGGCAAGCAACTCACTTCTGATTTTTAGAAGCCAGAGAGGTGCTTAAATCAATTGTAAGTTAGGTTAGAGATTCTCTCATACCAGATACATTAGACTATCACAATCTTAAGTCAGGTACACTTTCCGCTAATAGTATCCTCAATTTGGCATACAAAAATATTTCTGTTCTTGAAAGTAACATCGCTACAATTTTACAAACATTAACTGTGCGCTTTCAGTACAGGCCTAAGTAAAACAGAAAATGGAGAACGCCACTTTCTTGAATAATCGAGAAGTAAGAAAGTAAGTGTGCTAGATAATAGCGTAATAAAAAAGATGATTGAATTCCAATAGATTTTACTATCGTAAAATAAATTTATTTTAATAAAGCAGATCTATTATTGAATTGGAAGATTTCAATTATCCACTAAACTGTTGGAAGCATTAATGACTGGTCATAAATGCGTAAAAATTGTACTTACGGAAACTATATCACTGTATATGAGTTCTCTCATGTTATTAATAGATGTCAGTGACAATTTTTCCTTGGACCTTAAAAAATTCCCACCTAAATAAAAGAAGAACTCTCCTTAAAGAACACTACTATGGGAATAAATAAATTAAATATAGTCGACAAAGTTTAAAGAAGGTTCTCGAACCTATGACAGTTTTGAAATAAAAAATTACTTCAAGTTTATTAACCATTATAGTAATAAAATGTGCCGCGTTGCCCTTCATAAAAATCAAATTACGGACTTTCAAGACTAGATAATCTGAATCTCAGACGCAGTTTTTAAGAATGAAATTGTTCTAACAGTACAGATTTCATCGTTCAAACAATAATTATCTACATTTTTAATAAATAGCTTCAGAAATAGCAAGTAGAAGAGTAATGCTACAAGTAAGTACGATGCTTTTCTGGATTAAGGTTATTTATACAAAACAAATAATTTGTACGAATACTAAAACAAAAGCAGAAAAAAGACCCAACAAAAATGAAACTAATACCCCAAAATTTTTTGAAACGTTTTTTCTCTGAAAAATAATTTGAATCTTATCAGAGCAATATTCTATCAATTTTATGGTCCTATTTAAATGGGGTTAAAACTACTTACAAAACTGTTAATTCCAGCTCTTACATTGTGCACAAATTTATTTGTATTATACACAACTAGTGCAGAAAACAAAAATACTTGATCTTAAACACAGCGTTACCTAATTTCGTTTGTTACAAACACCTCTTACGGACGTACACTTCGTACACTCCCAGATTCTGAACAATTTCTAATTCTGTGGGTGCTCTATGGGTTTAGGTAATAGGCATTTTTTTTATGACTAATCATCATAGGGAATGCAGCATCACATTTAATTTTTGTTTTTGTTTATCAATGACGATTAATTCCAAACATCCCATTGAATATTAAAGAATTAAAATTCATGCAGAAAGAGGTTAGAACAGAATGACAGTAATCATAATAGCAGAGGTTAATTTGGCGCCAGGTACAAGCGTTTTTTAAGAAGTAATCGCATTCAAACTTCTAACGCTACGATTGGCTTTTCTTAGTGGCAGATAGCTGATGGTGGGTATATACCACAAACATTTAATCTTTAAATTTTATACAGTATAATGCTTAATCAAGATATATTTGTATACATGTGAATTATTTTTCAGAAAATGGTAATCGTTAATAAGTTAATAAACATTAACAATATGCAATGGACGACTTCAATTATTTACTTTGTAATATAGAAAAGTGCAATGTACTTCTTACAGATAAAGCTTGGGTGACCAAATGCTTTCACATTTTTTGTCCAGAACAAGGACATGTTTACTTTAAAAATAACGCTTCGCAAGTTAATTGTCCAGTGTGTAACGAAATTTTAGTTAAAGAGACTGACATTACCTGTTGTGATTTGAGTCCAAGTGAGGTAAAACGTTTTTAGTTACTCCTCATTATTTAATGTCAAATTATTATTATTTCTCTTAAAATGAGAATAATTTTAGATGATACTTGCTGGATTACCACCAGAGAAAGCTATAACCTTGGCATCTAAGAGTATAAAATTGTGGAGGTACCAGTCCGAGGCGGCACATCTATACAGCTTGTCCAAATTGAGTGACGTTACAAAAAAGTATATTGAGAATAAGCACACATATGAGAAGACTATAAGTAAAATGAAAATAAAATATGAAGCTGAGATTGCTGGTAATTTATTCATTTGTGGTATACTCTTAAATATTTATCAACCATGTTATAATATTAAAAATAGTCTTACAGCCTTTTTTCATTACAGTGCTTAAAGTGATAGCTTTTCATTTCTCAAAATTGATAAATTTCCTTCGGAAAGTTAAAAAGTTAACCCTAACTCTCTTTGTGTGAATTTCCAATAAACTAAACCCTTCCAGCGCTTTTTCAGTTCTAATTAATTTCACTGAAACTACTCCGGTTTAAAATTAGGTTGTTGATTAAGAATGAAGTGATTTCAAATTGAAACCTGATGAAAGTTTGTTTCATTTCTTTTAATTAAGTGAAACTAGAATCATACAATATTGAACTTAAAATAATAGTGATGTTGGTGACATGTAGAGTTTAATTGAACTTACAGAGATATAGACCTATTAATTGGGTTCAGAATATGTATAGAATTTGATGTATACTTTAATTTCTGTTACATTACACTTGCTGACTATAGATATGTTTATGAAGAGTCTCAGGAAATAATTTACTATCAGCTGCAACTTTTATATACATATGTTTAAATATTCAGTGCTCTACTTTTTTAAGTTACATCTAGGACCCCTGATTTAAATGAACAAACAGCTTCTTAGTTTGCCCCATTTATCTATGTTTGTTTATTCCGGGCTATCAAACTATTTTCTAATCAGATTCTGAGAAACGGACAATAGTTAACTAATCATAAACAACGTATTAAGTCCAAATACGTAAGCTGACTTCTCTTATTCTAAACATTTACAATAAAAACTTAAACTTTATTAAACTTAATTTCATTTGCTATTAACATCACCTAGGTCTGAGAGCATATTATGATGAAATTGGTACGAAATTAAAAAGAGTTAGCGAGCAGTTGCAAGACACTAAGAGACGATTAAAAAAATATCAGGTATGTTTGAATTAGATTAAGTTCATTAGTTAACTTTTAGTAGATTATAGGATATAATAATAATTAAAGTTTATATATTTAGGAAGCATATTCTCTAAAAACTTCAAACTTGAATGGTCACAAACGCATGTTTGATTTCTGCGAGGATGATAATGTTTACTTTAGTCCAAACTCATCTGGTAAAGTTGTGTAATATATATATTTACAATTATTGTATGTTTTTCATTTTAAAAAATCTGTTGATTAAAACTCAAACGTCTTTCCCTTTCTACAGTTCACACAATTCTAACTTAATCATGTGTTTGAATCAATAATACTTAATTCTTCTTACTATTCTAGAATGTGCATTACCATAGATTGGCACTTTTGAAGAAAGCAAACCTGGATTTCTTTCCTAAAACTAATTATTATAAAATGATTGAAAAATGATATAGGTGTATGTAATTAATTGTAACTACTATAATATAAATAATAACTAAATGTATAAAAAAGGTTGAGAGAATCGTAGCGCTATTTTCGTGAGAACCTCGAAAAAGTAAATTAAAAAAATTGTTTAAAGTGGCCTTCCGTTTAAGCGATTTTGATCGCTTATTATCTGTTGGGATTCCTGAAACGAAATATAGAGTTGAACTTCATGTGAGTTTTCCAGTGATAATGTTGGCATACGTTTTCTAAACTATATTTTTGGAAGTATTGGACCTCAAAATTGATATTTTCAACTAAAGCAAAATTACAAAAATTTGACTAGTTCGCAATATTTAGTGAGAAGAAGCAAAAATCCCTGAGTATTTCGATAGTTCAGGAGTCCTTTATGTCCACTTCCTTTTAGACGTGGACGGAGCAGGATAATGATCACTTAAGTATCCACAATACTTAATAGTTTCAATTCAAAAATCGGGAAAGTACCTGTGTTCCTTAGAAGACGACCCTACATCCCAGCATCAAAAATCACTTTCTTAGGATTCCATCATCCCGTTCCTATCCCACCTGCTACTTGCCTGGCTGCTGCCTAAGTCGTCTGCTTAATTTTTTTTATGTACATAAAAAGGTTCGAGCCATTTTTTATTCAAATCTTTTGAAAGAAAAAAAAAAGGATGAATCATTTATAGTGGTGTCATAAAAGCGCTATTTACTGTAAGTTTGGATGTAATACATCGGTTCAAAACAAACAATACCTACCCTGAACAAAAGTTTTTTTTTGTCAATGATCAATTTTGATTTTGTAAAAACTAATTCCTGTCAAAGTTGTATGATTTTAAAATTGGTTAAATTTTTAGGTTGCGAAGTAGATTGACAAAGTCAAAAATGGGATATAGAAGAAAAGCCCAATCGCCAGTTAGGAATTTTTCTTTATTAAAAAAAACTTTAAGAAATGTTTACAATTTGCAAGTTATTGTTATTTGAATAAAATATATTTTTTTGAAGTATTATGATTAATACTTGATCCACAAGATTCTCCAGCTAAGAACGCAGATAGACATATACCAGATAAAAAAGGCATCTCTAGGACGGGATGAATTAAGAAATTGAACTGTTTAGTTGTAGCATCTTCCATGTTTCCAAAAGTGAGTTCTATTTACGGGGATCCTTGGAGCGGCTGCAAAGTCTGTTGGAAACAATATAAACGAGGGGAACCAAAACAAATATCGTATAAAGTAAAATACTTGTTGTTAAGTAAGCTCTGCCCCTAGAGGTGCCTCTTTCAAACAGGTGTATACACTTATCATAATATACAGTATTAGTGTAACATTTAGTAAACGCAATAAATATTCTGGACATATTATTTGGCTATTTTATCAACGGAATTATATTTAATTCTTCATGTAATTGTGAAATGGGCTGCTCCCAACGTTTTTCAAAGAAAATATTCATCATAAAATTACTTGTCATGCCAGTTCGGATGGCCCAAGGTAAGTGAGTTGTAGTGTATTTTTTCCTCTGTCTGTAACATTTTTTTTTTTTAAATTACAGTTTAGTAAAAATGTAAAGTTGGAATATAAAGGCAGTTTATTTGATGCAAAATTACTTAGGTGCAAGTCTCACAGCTCCAAAAAGACCGCCAGTAATACACATAGGTAATCTCGTTTGAATTCCTTCAACCCATTTGACAGTCACTTCTCCTAAAAAGGCAATAAAGAATATGTCCAAAGCAAAATAATCAATAGAAGTAATTGTAAATTACTAATGACTCTCCGCGGTAAGTACAGTATGGAATTTCTAAAGAAATATACTTGAAAAAATGCCATTAGTTAGAAACGTTTTTGCGCATAATTCCAGTTTTCTTACTAGTTAGCAATTATTAAGACAATGACCTGCGATTAACATGATCAATTTCAATTACTGCTCTGGACTGTCAACCTTAAACAGAGCTAATGGGAATGGCGCTAAGATTTTTCGAAAGAGCTAAAAGAATCTTTAGAATAAAGATCTCGGCTACACTTGCAAATCCCTTTCGGCAAACGAGCTGATGCACCTGCGTAGTTCCTGTTACTGCCTAAAGTAACTATTTTAATTTTCTAAAGCAACTATTAATTTAAACTTTAATAGTTGTTAATAGTAAAAATTAATAGTTGTCAAAGTTTTTTGATTTTAAAATTGGTTAAATTTTTATGTTGCAAAGTAGATTGAGAAATTAAAAAACGGATACAAAAAGGCCAATCCCCATTATGATTTGAAGGAAGAAGGGTTATTCATTTCGCAGCGGAAGAAGAATAGTTGAAAATTTAGGAGGCAATGTATGATCAGAGTAAAGGAAAGAAAACGGAAGGGACAAGTACAACGAGCTGATTCTCTTCTTCTGCTAAGGATTGTATTTGTAATCACTTTAAAAAGGTAAACAGGCTTGGGTTTCCTGCAGAAACACACCGTCCAGGTTTGCACATTGCATTAATAAACAAAATTTTTGTGCTGGTTTATCAAAGGGGATGCTGGCAAGTCCTGGCGTCATTATGTTCGGACCTATTCCAAATTAATCTTAAAGCACCAAGCACAGACGGACGGACTCTTAACTGCAAGTGTGTGAAATAGTTTATTAGAAGTTAACAATTTCTTTTCACGTAAAATACAAACTAAAATTATTTTTGATTACCTAACATATTCGTTGGCATGTATAATATAGCATGTATTAAATCATGAACCTCTCTATATCTCTGCATGACATACGCTAACTCCAAATCATCTACGAATTGGACAGGTGCTCGTGAATCTGGAGTAACTTTCTGTAACAAATAAGAGATATTGAAGATATTTTTATTTTAAAATTTACCAAGGTCGTCGCTGAGTAAAAAGATTGAGGAATATTTCTCGGCTTATTTATCAATGAAATAGAACCATTTTTTCAACTTATTAAACTTGCCATAGGAATTCGTATTATTATTATTTTTTGAATAAAAAAAGGAAACGCACTTTATTTTCTTTTTGTTATTTAGGTCCAAGCACTCTCTGTTATCGTTAAAAAAAATATGTTTTACGTTATAAAATAAAATTTGAACAGAGGTATTAGATATTAATAGAATTATAGATTAGATTTATACAGGGTGGGCTATCGCCAATCACCTACTGCCCAAAAATTGATCATGATGGCTCCCAAAGTGTCTATGATTCCCAGTATGTGCCCATTGTTGTAAAGAGATGTAGAATTGACGTTCAATTTGCTTTTGGGTTCGACAAATACATCGTTAAGGTGTATAAAGAATTGGAGAGGTTTAGAGTAGTATAAAAACAGGATACAGCAGGGACTCGTAAGATTCGTGGAGATATGACTGATTTGCCCTTAAGGAGAAATATTTTAGTCATTCCATCAGTTGGTGGAGGATGATATACATTATCTTGGAGAGAACGAGCTCTAGAGAGTACTGTTGAAATCTATTGGATTCCAGAACCCTGAAATTTCTCACAAGTTGTGTGTCATTTCCCATTAATGGGTTGTCACACTCTCAACTTCTTAATATTGGGAGTCATTTTCGGAACATCAGGGGAAGGCAATGCGCGGAGGGTACCAAGGAGTGATTAATTCTTACCAACGGCATCCATCTTCCTAGAACTTCCCTTGGGAGCCCGCTTAATTTGGGGAAGCTTCCTCAAAACAGGGAGCGCTGTAGAAGTGGCGTGAGTTGCAGAAAGAAATGGTTATCCCCCTTAAAGTGCTAAAAATAGGCCATAAATATATTTATCAAGTTAAGAAACGTATACTCAAATAAAATGATTTCAGTTTGAGTACCAGCACAATTTTATTCTTGGTGTAGAATTTTAGTGAAAAAGTGCTGATTTAGATTTACTGCAAATGAAACCTATAATCCAAAATAATAATAATTTGTAAAATTTCTAATTCACGTACATTCTTCAAAAGAAATTTATAATATACATTTCCCACCGTCTCTTCTGGTAAATTTGCCAAATATTTCATGTCAACTGTCGTAGAATTTATGCGTGGTCTTACCCTGTGAAAAAATGAAACTATAAATACTAGATTATTTTTTCCCAGATCGTAAGAACCAGTTAGTAATGTACCTTAATATATCTGCACCTTCTTCACTCTGTTCCATTTGGGCCCTAATGTATTTGAGAGCTGAATAACCAGTAGTTTCGCCCAACGTTGCAATCATATCTAACAAGATAAAGAATAGGAAAAGTTGATGAACCTCTAGTAAAACTTAATATTTATTTGTTTGGGGTACGAGCCTTTTGAGGTTCATGGCCCTCAAGATCGGCGGTTCTTGGGGACGATAAGTATAATTCACATTATGACACTTGCGAAAAAATCCAAAATTAAGTCAACTTACAAAAAACACTCTTGTATCAGTTTACTTACTATGGTAAATTATCGTCTCTTGCAGTATATTTTCGAATTAGAGTTCTTTTTTTTTACTGAGATCACGGTCAGTCCAGAAATTAAGAGAAATATCACGAGTCAGAATCTAACTTGAGGAAAAGGCTGTATTCATAAAACACGTCTGCTGTGCGCAAGGAATGAGGAACCTAGGTCGAAGAATCTGATTCTGAACAAAATCAGGTCAATTACTTTTTTGTTCTAAAACTTTTTCGCTAATTTTTTATAAATTCCTAAACAATTAATCTATTGTATTGAAAAATCAAAATCTTCTTCACTTCAACCATTACTTAAAAAGTATTAACAATTAGTCCATAGTAACAATGATTTAGTCTGATTACTGATGAAGTACACTGTATGTATATGTACATACGTTAAAACGTACATACATCAAGTTTAGCTGACAAGTCTGGTATGTCAACTTACAATAAAATATGTACTTTAAATTTATGTGCAATTTATAGTTTATTAATTTACGTACCCCCTCTTGAGGGATCCAAAATAGATACAGTTGACGCTCCTATAGTTAGCAATAGTTTTTGAAAATTAGATGTAGGAATGTGAAAATTGTTAAAATCTATATTAAAGTCGGAGTGACTAAAACAATGACTTTGCCTATGAAAAACTTTATATCCTCTAAAAATATTTCTGGATTGCATCATTTTCCAGCAGTGTAGATGCGATTTTTACAGTTGTGTTTAGATACTCATACACCTAAGATAACAGCATGTCATTCCATCATAACCTGTTACTGCGGAACCTCCAAAATATTGCTATCAAAGGGCAATGCCATTTGTTCGAACAAATTCTCACTTCATAGTCAATCACACTTTTGCTTTCGAATTTTTCGAAGAGTGGGGATCTTGAAGGTATGTTGAGCAGAAGTGGTCCAAGTGGTGTTGCAGTTCAAAATGATTAATACATCGTTTTAAGGCGTGGGCACTTAATATATGTATTAATATTTGGTTTTTTCCTTTGGTACATCTTTTTTTTTAAAAAATGGCTGGAAGATTACCTGCTTGTGTAATAGATGTGGGAACAGGGTAAGTCTTATATTGATAAAGAAATATGTAAAAATTATTTTGATACAAAATATACTTTTACAATTAGTGACTAATGTTTATTGTGTTTCTAGTCACTTCGAAAATGTTAAATTTGGAATAGTTAGAATTAAGTGACAGTTTTTTTTTTTTAGTACAAAATATACCATTATAATTTTTCAAAAATTTAACGATAGATTAGTAAAAAAGTTTTTTTTGACACAGTTATACAAAACTTGGATTTGCTGGTAATAAAGAACCGCAGTTCATTATTCCTTCAGCAATTGGAATTAAGGAAACTGCAAAGGTCGGAGAGCAGGCAATAAGAAGATTGACGAAAGGGGTTGAAGACTTGGATTTCTTTATTGGTGATGAAGCTTTTGATGCTACCGGTTACGCTGTTAAGGTAAAACAAATCACTTAACACTTGACTTAAATTACTCGACTAAACAGTCAAGTATTGATGAATTGGTTTTGAATTTTTTTTTAATGTTTAGTACCCTGTACGACATGGCCTTGTAGAAGATTGGGATTTAATGGAACGATTTTTCGAGCAGTGTATTTTTAAATACCTTCGAGCAGAACCTGAAGATCACTACTTTCTATTGACAGAGCCTCCACTTAACACACCAGAAAATAGAGAATATACTGCAGGTAGATAATTTTAAAACATTACTTAATGTTTTTATAAAAGATTCGTTTGAGACGTGGCTCCTTGTGAACGCTGATCTCCATCATCTTTCATTTATTCAGTTCCTTATTTCAACAAAAAGAAGCAAGCATCTTAGCGCGCATTGGTGCTTCATTTCTATTGCAACATAGCTCTTCTACTTACATGAATATTCAAAAGGCGTGCTTCAGTACCATTCGGTCTTTCAACTATGTTTGAAATTCAACTTCCATACATGTTAGAAGGGCGAGAAAAATGAATATAGTTACAATATTTCATTTTCTCAGGAAAATTCTAAAGTGTATAGTGTCCTGAAGGGACCAGTTAGAATGCACCTTCACTTATGAAAACGAAACTTTATTTTGAGCAATTCTCATCTCAGTTGAGTTATTTTTTTCTCAGTTCAATAAGTAAGAAAACTCTTTTATTTTTATTTTTCATTATTGTTTGATAGTAATTTAAAATAACTAACAGTCAACAATTGAGGGCGTCCCTACATCTTCGGGGAGAGGCGGACATCTAGAAGATGTTCGGGACTGACTGAGAATGTTTCTTCGTCAGGCTCACTTGATGTTCGGGCTGTAGAAGTTCGATTAGTTGTCGAATAGTCAAACGGCTCAGTAACTAAGGATGGGCATTAGAAAATAAAAATCTTCAACTCTCATTTCCAATTGGATCAAATAATTTTTTTCTGTATAATTTTATTTTAATCAGAAATATTTACATTTATTTATTGTTCCGTTTACAGAAATTATGTTTGAATCCTTCAATGTTCCTGGGCTGTACATCGCCGTACAGGCAGTTCTAGCGCTTGCAGCTTCATGGGTGTCTCGTAACTTACAAGAAAGAACATTAACAGGCATTGTTGTAGACAGTGGCGACGGTGTAACTCATGTCATTCCCGTTGTAAGAATTTCAACTTTTAATTTACGAAATGTGAATTGTGCTTCAACGATTTTTAAATTCTTCGTGATAAACAATGAATTTCCGAGTTATACTTATAAAAAGTATATATCTAGTAAACGTTTTGATTTTAGAGTCTGTCATTTTTTTATTTATTTATGTGTAGTGTTTGGGTGAAACTCTTAAAAATTAAATTTACATTATTTAAATATTTGGTAGATACTTATTTCTTACAAAAAATAGAAAGGAACGAATTTTTCACCCCCATTAGTTTTTAAAGTTCGTTCGACGCCATTAAACTTCAAAGAATCAAAAAACTCGTGCAAGGTCCGTAGAAGCCAAACCACTCCTGAGTCTTTCATGTGGTACATCTTTGACGTTGTCTTAGGAAACGGCAAGAATAAGCCCTCCTCCACCAATCCTTGCTGTACAAGATATTGTGTCGGATGCAACGTCTTAAAGCCATCCGAGCGTTCGTGGAGGGCAGAGATGAGCACTGAATAAAAAAACAAATTCAAAATTCAATTGATTAAATTTGGTGGAGGGTGTAGAAAAGCAGAGGAGCACTAATGACCACAGTTGTCTATGTGGCAAAAAAGACCTGAAAATAATTGTTATTAATTTTGCTGCAGAATGGCTTGATGTACATTCTGTAAAGATAAGAAGTATTGAAGAATAGAAGTATGAATAAATAATATAGGACATATTCTAAAGTAAAACGCTCAGATATTCGGGATTTAATGAAATGACTCAGAAAAATTCCTTTTAGGGGAATTCAGAGTTTGAAGAAAGTGTATGTTGCAAGGAGAATCGGGACGAGAAAGTTTTGTTCACATCAGATCCTTTTCTCTTTTGATAGTTGGGTAGAATTTTTAGATCTTCGCCTTCCTGTTAAAAACCGACATTCCACATTAATAAAACATACTGAGATTTTCGCTTGTAAAGGATTTCTTATTTTTAACTATATTTAATCAACATCTGCGTTCTTTGAACTCTGCGGTTTTAACACCTTTTACTATTTCTTAATGAACCAGAACTTATTATTTACTTTATTTTTTTGATAATTAAATTCGCTGGATACTTGGAGGATATTGCAACAGTCGAGAGTAAACTTGGAAGAAATCTCTGTGTTCATCCTGGTTCATTAATTCTCTTAAGCATCTGTCTGTGACAGCTCTATTCGATGTCTTAGTCGTCGAGGGAAATGATGTGTGGGATAGACAGCTAACGGGAAGTAACCTCTTGTCATATTTTATCATTTATTTGTTGTAGCGGTCATACATACGCCTTCTGCGAGCGAAATAATGTTGTTAATGCGAAAGTAAAGAGTTAAACAGTTTCGTAGTATTTACTAATTTTACCAGTAGGTAGTGAAATAAGTTATTAAAGGGAAAAAAAATAAACATGGTTCTTAAATATGTTTTGTTTGTTGGTTAGGCAGAAGGTTACGTAATAGGCAGCTGTATTAAACATATTCCTATAGCCGGAAGGAACATTACCTACTTTATACAGTCATTGTTGAGAGAAAGAGAAATTGGTATACCACCTGAGCAATCAATGGAAACTGCGAAAGCTGTGAAGGAACGTTATTGTTACATTTGCCCGGACATAGCCAAAGAATTCGCCAAATACGACTCAGACCCCACAAAATGGATTAGAAGATTTGAAGGAGTGAATGCTGTTACAAAGAAACAATTTGGTGTGGATGTTGGATATGAACGTTTTCTGGGCCCAGAAATTTTTTTCCATCCAGAGGTTAGTTTATTTGATTGTAAATACTAAAAGATGTTGTTCTTTGTACTTTGCCTTGCTGATTTTTTAATTTATTAACCATTGCTCATCTTTGAAATTTTTATTACATTATTTCAGTTTTCGAACCCTGATTTTACCACCCCTATATCTGAAATAGTTGACACGGTTATTCAGAATTGCCCAATAGATGTGAGGCGACCTCTTTACAATAATATCGTGCTATCTGGTGGCTCTACAATGTTTAGAGATTTTGGACGCCGATTGCAGAGAGATATCAAGCGTGTGGTTGATGCCAGATTAAAATTATCCGAAAAATTATCGGGCAACCACCTCAAGGTAAAATCTATTCAAATTGGATACTTTCTTTTTTTTAACCTTTGTTTTGAAAAAGCTTTTATTGGAACTAAAATTTGCTTTAGCCAAGACCTATTGAGGTGCAAGTAGTTTCTCATCACATGCAAAGGTATGCAGTTTGGTTTGGAGGCAGTATGCTCGCTTCCACGGTGAGTCTTTTGTGTGTTTCTTTAAAATTTTCATAATTGAAGAGCTTAAAATAAATCAATAAAGCTTTGATTAAAAAAAAAGAAAAGTATGTACATATAAGACAGCGGTTCTCAACCTGTGGGTCGCGACCCCAGGGGGGGTCGAACGACCAAAACACAGGGGTCGCCTAGAGCCATCGGAAAATACATATTTCCGATGGCTTTAGCGCTACCTCTGCTGCAGCGCTATTCAGCTGGTATTAAACTCAGTTTTACTGTTCGCAGTAGCGTCGTGTGATATAAGAAGTTAATTTTATGTTGTTTCCTTTATCATAAATGTGTACATTTAGTGCATTAAAATAAATGTTATAATTATAATATTTATTATATTTCAGCCGGAGTTTTATCAAGTATGCCACACCAAAGAAGCCTACGAGGAGTATGGTCCAAGCATATGCCGTCATAATCCTGTATTTGGAACAATGACCTAGGACAATGACAGTATTCTGAACATTATTGGCCCATCTAATAATGTGGATTTCTTATTTTTAATGCTCTACTCAGTCCTTGTGGCAATATTTTATTATAGGATCCTCCAGCTTGTCTATAGCTTAAAACAGAAACTTCAAGCACCATAATAAATTATCTACTGAGAGGAGGGAAACAAACAAACCTAATTTCATGTGTAATTTAAAATTTAATTAATTTGTTATGTTAATTTTATTGTAAAATTTGTTTTTAATACACACAAGTATACATATGGCAGATGTGATGGTCTAGCATTGCAATTAGTAACTGAACTTAGTCCTGTCTAACCATGCTTTTTCTCCTAATGAATATTTTCCTGGATTTGCCTCGTTTGCTTTAAAAGAGAGCCATTCCTTCTGGTATCAACATTTTTTCAGGAAAATCATGCACCGCTGTGAAAGGAGATGTGGGTATTCTCCCATTACAAACAGCACTGACCATCCCCGGACAGTGAGCTATAAGAAGTTCCTAGATAGAGAAAATCTAAGGACTAGCAGCTGGATTCGAACCTGGGATCTCCGCGTTAGAATCTAAGAATAGGCTAACCCCTTTCTCTCTTAAGTGCTGCCTTTTCTCACTAACTCTAATACATTTCTAAGTTGCTTAATTCCGAGTTCTAAGAAAAATCCCCAATCGATGGTTCCAATTAATTGAGTCGATTATTCATATTTTTTTTAAAGATTTACTGTTAACTTCTTATTTACATTAAATGTTCTCGTAGAACTGCAACTTTTATTTAAATAAATTTCTCTAGAGTGACAGTTCATAGCCAGTATAGGATTGCAATGTTTTAAAATATAATTTCTCTTATATTGGTATTGAGAGTTGAATGCCGTTTGAAATTCTGAGTTTGAATGAACTGTGTGATTGGGAAGACAGGAATTCCTGTAGAAGAAAGTCATGGAAGTCTTCACGTGGGTAAAATTATAGTGAGATGAAAAACTGTGCAGACTCATTCGCATCTGTGGCAAAACAAAAGAGCAGAATGTATGTAAAAAATGTATCTGCTGTCCTAATAGAACTTTTAAACTAAAGAGAATTTAAGATTTACTAGTTCAAAATAAAGCATCGTAAGTACAATGAAACCACTTTTTTTTCTGCTCATGAGAATATATACATATACACTTTGCAAGTATATATATATATAACTAATATACCAATATATACTTGCAAAATCTTTGGGACTTAAAGCCCGCCTGAAAAAATAGGCGATTACTTAACTTTCATATATTCATATATGCCCTGTGGTGTTTCAGGGTTAAGTGACCTAACTAAATATGAATTTAGGACCTCAAGAAAAAATTTTCCTATGAAGGTTTGCCCGTTAACGCTTTGTTTATGAGATATTCTCGTCTAAAGATTTCCATTTTATGAATTATTAAGTAGGTTATAATAAAAAAACTACTTTATTAATAGAAAATAATGACAAAAGTAAATAAATAAATAATAAAGAAAATGAGGAATCGGTATCTTTCTTCCACAGAAGCAATAGCCGGACGGCACTGGATTGCTGTTATTGATTCAATTACTCTTCTTCTTAAAGAATGAAGATCATTGACCGGCATTTCATAGACTTCTTCCTTTAAAGCAAAAAAAAAAATCCATTAGGATCAGATCTGGAGAGCGTCAGGCCAAGCCGCTGGTCCTGCATGGCCAATCCATCTATTAGAAACCATGAGTTCCTTCTCAGTTAGAGCGGAACATCTTCAATCAATATATAATCATTACTAAGAAATTGCAGAAATGTGTCCGGAAATCATTACTAGGTGGTAAGAAATGCGGACCAATTAAAATTTTGTCTAATATCCCCAACCAAACATTGCACTGAAACTCACGCTGGAAATGGTGCTCACGAATAGCATGAGGATTTTCGAGCATCCAGAGATGATAATTTTTTCGGTTGAACATTTCTTGTGAGTGTAGCTTCATCGGCCTAAAGATAGTCTTGTATGTAATCTTTTATTCGGGCAGCATTGCAAAAACCATACCACAAACACCATATCGGCGTATTCACTGTTAGAATAAATGCGATGCATAATGATCTGTATACTCTGTAAAAGCGTCAAACTAATAAATGTTATTGTTTAGAAAGTCCACAGTGCAAATTCCAGACGGTATTATTCCGTAAAATGTCAATATTGGAATGTGCAGTTAGAGGCACAAGGTGATTTTAGCAGTTATACTATCAATTTATCATTCCTTTCTAAAATCTTTAGACGTGAATATCTCATAAACAAAGCGTTAACGGGCACACCTTCATAGGATTTTTTTTTGTTTTGAGGTCCTAAATTCATATTTTCAGTTAGGACACTTAACACACACACACATGTATATATATGTAAACAAACTTTTGGATTATTCAAAATTGTATAAATCGATGAGGGGATACAGAAAAAAAGAGTCGGACGCCACTTACCATAGATACACGACTAGCTCTGAGATCACTGATTTGACTAACTACAAAAAGCATAATTATGTAAATAAGAGGCTGTAACAAAAACAATAACTTTTTAAAATATTTATTAAAAAGCAGTAATTACAAAATTCACTTCTTCTTTGTCACTTTTTTTGGTGCAGCTGACTTCTTTTCCACTTTCTTCTCTGGTTTTTTAGCTGCTGCGTCCTTTTTGGCTTTCTTCTTTAAGTAGAGGAAGGCTGAGGTGCGCAATTTATTCCTCACTTGTCTTGCGTGCCTTAATTTAAATCTGTCGAAATCCGTCAATGCCAACCTCTAAAATAGAAGTACAAGTCTAAGTACAGAAAGTCACTATATTTTCAAAGGAATTTTACTTTTTATAAATCATAAGAGAAACCCTTTTGTGTCATGGGCTAATGCCTTACAATGGAATCGTCAAACAAAATAGCCTCATCGATTTAATACCAGACGAATAAGATCATTTATTTTTCCATCTAAGTTCAGAACATGCTAAGGATTAGCCGCCTACTGGATGATCAATGTGTCAAGACAGACACTAAGGGGTACGACGAAGGCACGATTCCTGGCGTAACCCACAGAATCTTATCTTGACTCATGCCCAATTTTCATTGGTTAGCTGCTATTAAATTTAAAACGGAGACACCAGGTGGGTTAGATCTTTTAAAACAGGAACCTTTGTCACAGGGCTGGACATTCCTAAAGCAAACATTAGTAATTAATTTTTTTTGTCCATATATTGCCGAATGGAGTAAACTTTCAGCCCTCACTGGGTGCTGCGCCAAATTAGAAGTTTCCAGCAACAATTTATTTCCAATGCAGTGAGCACACATTATTTATTACCGCATTTACTAATGAATATACTCACTTATTTTACATTGAGGTTTTAAAAGCTGAAAAACAAATGCAGAAAGAGACAAATTCTGAAGTTAATCTTGTTTTCTCTGATAAATTCGATTTTTACGAACAAAAATAACAGATGTCATCAATTTTACTTTTTCTTCATGAGAGTCAATAATGTTTCAACATAGACACAGCATAATCAATGGGGATCATTTTTTTATTAAGCACTCACATTACTAGCACACAAAAAGAGTAAAATCCGCATTTTTATTAGATGGAAGGTAGATCTTACAATACATTACAAAAAATTTTCGTAATCAATTACAATCCACGTTTCTTTCATTCTGGTTATTCTTATAAGTGCCAGACCATAATTAAATAGAACAGTAAAATCTTAATACAATTTAATTTATGTCTAGTTATTCCGGTCTATGCACGGCCGGTACTTGCGGGTAAGATTTTGAAATATAGCCCAATCAAAGTCGTGTATTACAATTCTGCCAAGAATCATGTCGACACTCTCGACCATTTTGTATGATAGGATCCCCTTCGTTCAATTATTACAGCTAGATTTCAAAATGTCTGAAAAACAGTCTCATTCATCGCTCATCTGTTTTTAAATTTCACGATCAATTATACTGATTCCTTGATCAATTGATCGTGAAGGTCCTCTTAAAGAGTTCGTTTCAGAGATTAAAGTGGATATACTTTGCAGACGCTAATGACTGAGTCCAATTGCAAGATTGGGTCCCAGCTAAGAGATATTTAGATCTTTCACTACCTATTAGGAGTATTTATTAAATGGAACATAGAGGCAAAATATACGGATCTTAAAGCAATTCACTACATACAAATTCTCGGAATCCACAGACTGAATTTTTCCTAAAAATCTCAAACTCACAGCAGAAAAATACAATTATGAGTTTAGGAAAATTACCTTCTTTTTTGCCTCCACTTTTTTGGCCCACATGCTTTCTTTCCACTTTTCATCAAGTTTATCATCCTTCCAAGCTTTTCTTACAACTCTGGTAGAAGCTGTGAATGGAAATCTCAATCTAAACTTTGTGAGATGCAATTGATTGAGACGAATACCGCTACGAGGTACACCAGTTTCAGGTCCGTCAACTAACGCCTTAATAGGACAATAAAAGAGTGATTACATCCAATTAATAACAGAAACATTAATAACTTAGTCGAAAGTCAATAAAATTTAAGTGCTTCGGATAAAGTTTTCATAAGCAGGTACAAAGTTACCCTGGTCTGGTTTATCACATCCACGATTGCACAAAGCTTTCCTTTATACCTTCCATCAGAAATGTATGCTACACGTCCCGTTTGTACAAATCTCTTAAATGGCTGTAAAAAATAATTTTCTAATAACACGTGATATAACCTTCCTTCACATTATACAATGCAAAGCAAGAATGGGAACTTATATTCAAAACTACTGTAAATAAAAAAGAAGAGTGCTTGGCACATAATAACACAATTACACGAATGAGAATAATAATAAAAAACCATTACCATCTTGCCTTTAGGGCTTGCGTTGCAAACTAAAACAAGGTCGCGATCCTACTTTACTGTCTACTCCAAACTCCACAAAGTAAAGATTTGGTTTTAGGGTTATGACAATTTCCCAGTGTCGCCAATTATCATTAATAATTTTTCTCTATGAGGTTTAAGGGACGTTTTTAATTTAAATTGAAAAACACTAAATTAAATAAAAAAGGTAATAATAAAAAGAAAACCTTTTATATTGCACGCTTATTTGATAGAATCCCATTTTCCTTTAGTTTTTAAATAAAAACTTGAATAATAAAATCAACAACTAAAGTAGAATTTATTTTATTCAGTATAATCATTATTCATCAATATGGTTGAATTAATTTTATTTTAGATACTTGATGTTTGTTTCTTGATAGTTTGGTAGTCATGCTAGTACTGCAGGTGTAGGCTACTATCTAGGCCGAACGAATAGGTTATGTTATTAATTCGTTTTCATTCGTGACTGCAGTTAAGTGTGCAAAACGCGACCGTATATAGTAAAAGAGAAACAATGCTGTCAAGTTAACGTAAATTACGAGTAAAGTATCCAGCTGTTTGCTGTCCCCTAAGAAGTAGAAGGATTTTTGGTAATATGGTGGCTAAAAGAAAAAATATTAACAATTTCAAGCTGTCAATTTAAATTGTGTTTATTTCCTTGCTTATTTTGAACATTATGTGCTTTTTCTAAAAGATTTTAATCGTAACATAAAAAAACTCTTCCCACTAATCTGCAAATTAAATTTTAAATATCTGACTCACATTTTGACCTGATATGATTTTTCTTTTCAGTTGAACAGAATGCAGAGTTCTTTAGTTCACATATTTTTTAGAAGAAGCCTTTCTACATTCTATTCACCATTATGCTTCCAATTTACAGATGTGTTGTGGTATGCTCAACAAACACTAGAATTTTTCTTTAAATGCATTGCTCGTGGAATAAATTGTTTATTATGTAGTACATTTTTTAAATGGCTATTGTGTTTTCAGTGCCGAGCCTTTAAAGAAGAAAAAGAGATTAGATCCAGCGATAATCAAACAGAGAGAGGAACGAAGAAGAAAAAGATTGGAAAAGCAGATAAGGCGCCTTGAAAGAAATGTTCAGCAACTAAAACCAATCAGTGAATGTGAGATACCTTTGGAAATAATCAATAGTGCAGAGTAAGCATAAAAAAAATCGTAGTATAATATGAAATTTAGACAAAGCAAAATAGTTTATTTTACAATTTAGATCCAATGAAATTTTGTAAACATGATCTGTTTCAGTTTCTGGTCTTCTCACATCATTTTTTAGACTCTTGCCTATTTATGGATTAAAATCAACTAGTATTCTAATGTGGCCAGATTTTTAAACATTTTACCAATTATTGGTTAAAAATACTTAATTTTGATTTTACCATATTCACTTCAACCTGATGACTTTAAAAAGTCGTGATTAACTCAATGAATTTTCAGCCTTTATAGCAGAAACTTAGTTGAATCCGGTATTGATGATAGTAGAATGCTTTCTGTGAAAGAATGGGCAAGAATAAAAACGAAACAGTGTAACAATGATGCCGCGATGATATATCGCATATTAGATTCACAACAAAATGCGCTAGACAACTTGATGCGAATATCAGAGAAACTCTACAAATCAGCAATAAAGTTAAGTATATTTGCTATAAACTCATATTTTATAATTTTACCTTTTCATTGTCTCTGTTCCAATAACTTTGGAGGCCTCCAAAGTAAACACTTGTCATGATGTGCTTGATTCCAAAGGCTTTAGTAAAAGTGTAAAACTTTGATAGTCTTATCATTTGTATCAAAATCATTCGAATATCCAATAAAAATTGGTCGTTTTCAACAGGTTGATAATGGTGCACTTCCTTGGAATTGTAAAGGACCAGTGGAGACGCCGCCTATTCAAGAGTATGAGAGCCCAGACGGTGAATATATCGACATAAGTAGGAAATGGGATCATTTATAATTCTACGCTTTCAAAATAATTTTTTAATCAAATAGCCACGTGTACTTCCGTCTGAATAAAATGCTGTGTCCTTCAAAATGATTTAATTTAGTTTTTCTTACTCCATTTCTGATTATTGACTTTTAAGTTGTTTTGACCGGCATCCTCTGTCAGACGGAGTAAATCCAAATCGAATTATAAATCGGATCAGAGGTTCATAATGCAACATTTCAGACTGACTCTTTCATTCAAAGTAGCTCAATACGTGAGCTGCAACAAAGGAACATATTTTGAAGTAACCTATAACCTAATGAATTTTGTTAGAAAAGCCGTAATAGATTTTTAACTTCTTTTACTAGGAAGGGAAAGTGAGGCGATCTGTCAAAATTGTGAACCCGAGTTTTCACGCAAATAACCCTGTGTTGGTTAAATGACTGCGCTAGTGCAATAAATAAAAATCGCTGGAAAACCGAACTTTACGCTTTTGTTGTTCTTTAGCAACTGATTAAGAAAAAGTAAGCTACAAAAAAAATCTTTTAACTGGAATTGCAATTTTACTTAATTTTTTCATTTTTTGAGATTGTTTTCGAAAACGGCACAAATGTTCTTTAGACTGTGGACAAATTGCACGGACTTGGAACTACGTTTCCTTCAACCACATTTCCCGGAAAATTCGGTGGAGAATTATAGAAAAAGGTTGGTCCAGCCATCTTCGATCAAATTATGAACGATTAATTATGTCGGCAAAATTCAGAACTAGAAGAAAATTCCTCAATCATAAGTATCCCTTTTCTTGACGAAGATTTTTCTTTTGTTTAGATGTTCTGTAAGGGCGACACCAGGGTTCTACAACTTACTTGATTACAAACTTTTTCAATGAAAGTCAAATTTTCAGAGAAGGGGTGGGGTAGGCATTCTTGAAAGTGGATTTCAAGCGATATGTACGTGCTTGTAACTGAAAAATGTTAAGAATTTAACATGTTCAACAAGTAAGAATCTTGAGAATTGTGGTAACACAATAAGAAGCGTACACACTACATACTTATTTCGTTCAATTTAATATTTGCAAGATGAATGATACTTTTATATATTTTTGTTATGTACCCATACTTTTAATACAAAACATTCAACATTTGGAAGATTTACGAGAACATATAAATTAATTTCACTGTCGTGTACTTCTCAGTAAATATTTCAATGTAATTAAATAAAATTACCATAGCTTCGGTGCACCTGTATAATTTCAGCACTAATTAAGCTTGCCGTCCCTTAATTTAAAAACTTGTCTAGCAATACTTTACTCTTGAACGAAGTAAAAAAACATTTAACATTCAATACTTGGTCTTTCACCGCTAACGTTTCCTCGAAGCTTTCAGCTTGCAATCAACTCAACAAAGAAAAAATAAAGTAAAATTTTCAATTTCTCTAAAATAAAGGGTCTAAATAGTTCTTTCTCTAGCAAGTTTTTGTTGTTAGACAATAAGAGTCTTCTGCTGTAACGCTTTCCAGTTTCTTCTTCTGCTTCTGTAGTTGATAGAATTACAGAATTTGAACCACAGTGGATTTGAGTAGCTCAAATTACAAATGTATCGCTTTGAGGCCCTGACGCCGAAGGACACATCATGCACAGGAAGTCAAATTTGAATTTCTATTAGGACACCAGCAAAGGTACATGTTTTTTGAAAAATTCACAATAATATCGATAGGTTCTTGGATAATAATTAAGATAAAAGACATAAATAAATAAAAAAAGAGACTCGTCAATGTCTTTTAATAATGAAAATGCAATCATATTTTTAAATGAAAAGAATCTGTGAACAGCCGCGCTGTCAATTATTGTCGTTTAATGAACGATTGGGTCACGAAGAACATAACATTAATTAGTTCTACTTTTGAAGTCATAGAACCAGAATAGGGTTAGTTTAGAGATCACAGGGGAACAATTCTGAAGCGAAAATTAAAAGTGGAAAATTTTAGATTGTTGGATTCATCTTGATTATCCACTGTACAGTATGTAATAAGATGGGCATTTTAAAATGCGAAGCAATGCCTTGAAAAGTTTTCATATATTTTCCTAATTCCTTCCGGTTTATCAGAGTTTGAAATCTTCCACCGCATACACAATGTAGCGTCATGTTTTCCTTTTTTATCTGAAAATAAATAAATTGATCAACATTTTCTTATTGATTCGTACAAAAAAATCTAGAACAGTAGAAAATTAAATTAAACAAACCGACTTGTAAACATCGGGCGCACTGCAGATCTTGTAGAGTGTAGCCCATCGATTTCCGATTGACCATATCCAGCAACAATGCCTGAATTTCGTTGTTGTTGTAATTAGTATTACAGATAGGGCACTGCCAAACATGGCTAAAAAACAACGAACATATATTAACATCACCATAGAACTCTTATTCCCTGTGAACTAAACTGTTTTTAAAATTATATTATTAGGAGTTTTGGCCCGTGCTGTCTAACTGTAAAGATCGTGTCTGTTTAAAACTGTTTTTTCGAATGGTTGTAGTCGTTTGTTTATGCTATAAGTGTGCAGGTAAAGAATTTGTAGTGCAAGTGATGGTTATGTGAATTTTCAAGAATTTTTATCGAACCGTTTTTGAGCAATTAATTAAAATTAAAATTGAAAATTTAAGCTTGGGTAGGTCTGTTTTATCACATTGGAGTGGGGGATAATACGTCATCTTCTCCAGCGAAAGAACTTTGTTATCAACCAGCTGTAAATATATAGGTATAATACGCTACGTTATAATCTCCGACGTAAAGCTTGTCATCTACTCTCTTATTTACTGTTACTGACTTTTGACTCTGGACTGTAAACATGTCAAGTGTACATAACAGTGGCCTCAGGTGGGGGACGCCCCAGGTAATGATGGTGCTATTGGGATTATCCTAGCTAAGTTGGAAGCAATGTCAAAAAATATTCAAAATTTGGAGGCATCTAATACAAATATCATCCAAACTCTAAACTCCTATAAAGAAGACGTGAATAATTCTATTTTTAATTTAGAGAAAAAAGTTAAAGCCCAATCCGTTGAACTCTCAAAAATAAAAAAGTAAAATATGCTGTTAAGAGTGGAGATAAGTAATGTTAAAAAAGAGGTTTATAACTCCGTTCATCGTACAAACGCTTTATTAATAAATAATTTACCTCAAACTGAAAACGAAAATCTACAAACAGTGTTTAGTAAGCTTAGTCAAGCTATTGGTTTTGATAACAACTTAGCAAAATTAGATTATATTTACCGTTTAAAGCCTAGACATAACCTCTCTCCACCACCCATTTGTATAAAATTCGTAAGTCGTATTGATAAAGACGCTTTCCTGAATTTAAAAAAGCAAAATAAGGAGAAACTAACTTCACTAATCTTTGAAATATCACCTGCTCGGCCGATTTTTATTAATGAAATGTTGCCACCTCACCTAAACGTACTTTTTAAAAGGGCGAAAGAATTACAGAAGAATGGTATTATTAAATACTTTTGGTATAAAAATAATCGTCTTATGATTAGACAACTTGAAGATTCTTCTGCTATAATTATAAGAACAGATGCCGATTCACAACATCTTTGCGATTCTGGTGATTACTCAGGCGACGAGTTGGATGAAGGAAGCGTTACTACGGATACTTCAGAATCCACGCTGCAGACAAGGAAATCTACCAAGAAAAAGAAAAACTAAAGGATCTGTACAAAAGGGTTCATTGGTTGGTTTTTTAAGACCAAAAGAATTAGCCGCAACAGGCAAGAAGTAACTAATTACTGTTCATTCTCTAAGGTAAAAGATAATAATCTGTCTCAAATAATACTGTTATACTCCTACTATAGCTAACAATTTGAAAGCACTTTTTTGGAATATTAACGGTTTTGCACGTTTTTATTCGTTAGATTTAGAACAACTCAAGTTTTTCACCTCTATAGATTTCCTTTTTGTATTTGAAACATGGTTAACTTCAGATCCTGTATTTAACTCAAAATTATTTAACAATTTCAGGGAAGGGATTAGCTATGAGGTTAGCATACTGGACTCCCACGCGGAGGTCCCGGGTTCGAATCCAGCAGCTGACCCTTAGATTTTCTCTTCCTAGGAGCTTCTTACAGCTCACTGTCCGGTGATGGACAGTGTTGTCTGTAACGAGAGAACACTGTCCGGAGGCCGGCAGTGCACTGGAAAAAGCTCCGGGCGCTAATGACCTCAGCTGTTGATGCGCAAAAAAAAAAAAATTAACAATTTCTATGTAATAAATAGTAAAGCTATTAGAGAAAAGGCAAGAGGTCGTCCTAGCGGAGGCCTTTTGGCCCTGATTAATAAAAAATTTATTTACGAAATTATAGATATCTCTCCATCTTGGATTTTTTTATTTATCTGTTATAATGAACTAAAATTAATTATTGGAAGTATCTATTTTCGACCTCATGATCCATTTGAGGGTTTATTGAACGATTTGGATACACTTTTGCTGAATATTCTAGAAAAATTTGGAGATATTAAAATATATATAGGAGGTGACGCTAACTGCCGTATTGGGTCTTTAAATAATGGAAATTCAGAAATTTAAGTGCAATTATAATCAAACTAAGTCAAAAGAAACTATTATTCACATTCACAACTTTTATTTGGTCCCTGTAATATAATTCAACTAATTATGTGAAATACGTACGTAAATTTAGGGTTGTACGAGTATAATACTTTTTTAAAAAAACAGTAGTACAGTTTTGCTTATCACTGAATGTTACAGACAGAATTATTGTTCAATGAAAAGAGTTACTAATTACACAAGAGAAGAACAAATTCCTTTAAAACATGTTCATGAATTGTTTACATCCTAATCGAGTATTTATTTTGCCACAATTAAATATGAACGAAAAATAATCTTACCTGCCATTAGTTACCTCTCTGTAAGGATCTTTGCAGAGATCTATGTCTCTACAGTGGTTGCAGGCGCGGCAGATTACCTCGGGCAGAACGACCGTGGCGCAAGGATCTTCCCATTCAGCTTCATCACTGAACTCACCAACATCCACTAACCTTAACAGATTGCGCCTTAAACGGGCAATCTCTTCTTCAACGCTCGAATCCAAACTCAAAACCTATGCAATTAATCACCATAGTTAACATCAAATTTTTGAAAAGAATGCCCTAAAGTGGAACACTAACATTTGTCATTCGATTAAACTAAATAAGACAATGATGTTTCCAAGAACCAAATTGCAATACCCTATGGTAACAGCTCACCTTGCAAACAGCTTTAATAAATTCCAGTGCAGGTTTAATGATTTTCTCGCCTGTCTCAGCCACGCCCATTATATTTATTGTTTCAGGATTGTTTATCGAGTAGAATGGAAGCTTTTTTTGAATAAACTGCACGATCCTGAAATATTTATAAAACTTTCTACAATCATTATGTTTCTGAAACTAGTTCACCTGAAAATGTTATTTCTAGTAATGTCTTTCTTAATTATTTACTACTTCATTTGCTTCAATTTTCGTGAGAAAAGAGAACTTGCCCTACTCTTGAAGGCGGAACTTCAAATTAGTCCGGTGATACTCTACCCTATGATACAAACGGAACCTTGAAACCGGTAGAAGTAATGAAAATAATAGAATAGTAATAATTAATAATAATAAGTAATGAACCTATTGGTTTAACATTATAAGTCGGTAAATTGAATTTAACATTCAATTAAATTTTGAAAAAATAAATAACTTTTTCATTTAGTCAGCATTTGATGTAACTACGAATAAGATCCTGAAATTTCTAATGGAAGGCAATTTTACAGTTCATTTACTTAGCAATAGGCAGCGCGATATTATCAGCTACATAATAAGAAATTTGATAAGTGAGGTTTCCAACCCTCAGAGAAAAAGGACACAAGTATGAAAACACGTTCCATAACATAACGCGGTACGCAGAAAGTATTACAGGAAACATTAATGAGAAAAAGCTCTAGCAGTTCCCTGCAAGTGGTCAAACCAAACCATTACAAAAAAAAAAAAAAAGGTTTTAGAACATAATAAGCATAAACCAATCATATACGAAGGATGGTTCTTCATTTCCATATGGGCAGAAGAAATCGGTTTAAAAAACAAACTTCAATATATCTGTACCTTTCGGGTACCATTGTTATCTTTTAACAAAACCTTCAAGAAATTTGTCAAAAAACTGATGAAAGGCACCATGGTACCCGAATTATCCCTGACGCTTCAGAAACCAATCAAGCAACACATAGTGTCTTCCGTAATGAAACAAATAATCTAGTAACTACTAAATAAAGAAAACTAACTTGAATAATTTCTGTGAGAGATCACCAGTTATAAGATTTTTTGCAAAATCTACAGTGGCGGGCATTGCAGCTATTTCAATCGGCATAGACAGCTGACTGGAAGATGCCAGTCTCTTGGGCGTGCCCATAATTGACCCGCTCTGCTCAAAATGTTGGTAAATGGCGCTGATGTAACCAGCCACTACTGTCATGAAATATCCTTGAACATTATTTTCCTCTGGTAAGAATTCGCTTAAGTTCCAATTCATCACAATAGCCGGCTACAACATTTGTAATGGTAAATTTTAAGAGGACATTATCAAAGTTTACTAAAAATAATAAAAAGACCAAAATATGAGTTTGCCACATTAAAGATGGCATTTCGGTTTTTGATTACTAGTTTTTTAGAATTCTTATAAGTCAGGGTCACCTTTTAGGAATAAACATAAGATGTCTGGTGTGGACTGAGTAACCCAGTTTCTAACCTGCCAACCAAATTGCTCCACTTAATCAGGAGATCTATTGGCATTATCTACTGAACTAGATTTCTGGATCTTTGACTTTTTACAGTGTGGTGGATGTTTATTTTATTTTTTACAGCAGCATTCAATTCAAGACCCATAGGTTATGGAAATAGTAGTTTATTGAATGTTGGACATTTCAGAACAGAAAAAAGTTTGTTTCTTTCAACTTTAAACTGCAATAAATTTAACAAAAATTGCTCACCCCCTCATTATCATCTTCCTCGTCAAGTTCAGACTCATTTTGTATTTGTGGTTCAGTGCTCTCTCCAACATCTGAAAGGCCGTCTGGTAATCTTCCTTTTACTCCTCCATGGTTTGCCTTTAAATATATATTAGTTAGTCATTAATAACTTAGATCACATGATTAAAAGTAAATTCTAAAGCTTACTGGATCCAACCACATGAGATATTTCCAACATTGACTGTACGACATTTGAATACTGTGAAATAATTCTTTATTCTTTATACTGGCCACCACAAATTCAATGTACCCTATTGCATCTTCAATGTTCCTTTTTTTCGTACATACAATAATCTTATTGAAATTCGCGTAGACAATCACTGAACCCAGTCTTTTAAATTCTGCAACTAACTACAAGCAAGGAAAACCAGAGTAAAATCTGAATTAATTGAAAAGATTATGGATTTAGTAATTACTTGAAATATCAGCAGGAATTTAGACAATGTGTTGAGATTAAAAATGACCCCCTGGCCTGGTAGGTAATATTAATCTCTCATTAATAGATACTATTTTGTATGGATTAGGGAACCATCGAGGGAGTAGATACCTGCATGAATAACTTCTTCATTAAATTATGTAACGTTCTTCTCAGAGCGGGGTCATAGAGCAAGGCTGTCGGAGAACGAAGCCACCTTAAGTTAAGAAAAAGTTTATAATAAATACTCACATTCCTAAATAATAAATACATAACTTCAAATTAATTTGATTACCTATAGAAATGAACAATTTGAAAATCTGCAAAAACATTTCTGTGTATTGTTACATCCCGCAACCAGGCATTGACCATAAACCTCATGACTTTAAAAGCTCCACTACACAGAGCTCCTTCGTCATAAATAGGCAACACAGGTACCTGGCCACTAACTTGTTCGCCGATGGACAACTGAGGCATCGTGTCAAAACCAACACTCGATGATGTTCCTGTCAAAAGGAAGAAAAATTATATTCGGAGATGAAACGTAGAACGACTTTCGCTTAGCGCACTTAGTTGACTTAATACCACTTTTTACTTGAGAATTCTTTTTTAAATCTTTGCCTGGGGGGAAAATGATCTGTACAAGTTTCATTGTTTACCGGAGTGTATCTGAGTTCTTTGCTTAGAGCGTTGATCTTGCATTGCGAACCAGGCGAACCGTTTCAATGGAAACTTGCTTGGAATTCCTTGGCTCTTGTGGGAAGAAAATGATTTTGCATAAATCCCTGTATGAAACATGATTTTCCATATTCTGGTCTTTCGATTTCTGTTTTTATGGTTACTTTGGAATTATGGTGGTACTGAGTTGGTTCTGATATATATATATATATATATAGAGAGAGAGAGAGAGAGAGCACTCAAATAAATATTTCTAAAAGTTTGAAAAATAAATTTTTCATGGTAATGATGCTTAACAGAATTGATTAAGATTTGATTTGCTGAAGATAATCTTTGGAGATGTGTTAAGAACAAAATTAGAACACCAAAAATTACCTCACCGAAGACTTATTTCGTTCGCACTATAATCAGGACGGACTGTTTCTAACATATATGAATACCAAATTTATCAAGATTAAATATCTTTATTCTTCAGCTATACTTCATGTTTAATCTTCATTTAAGCTGGGAATGAGAATACATTTTTGAGATTGGAAAAAATTGAGAGGGTACCATTCAAGTTCTCGAAAACATTTAAAGCAGATCCAAATTGGAGTTTGCTGAGAAAACTCACTTTGGGAAGTTTGACAAAATCCTAAGACTTTGTCAAACGAGAAGTGAGATCATGTAAATCAAAAAACTAAAATATTTCAACAGGTTCTCTGATTAAAGGAAACTGCTGGTTTGTAAATGAAACTAGTGCAGCTGATTACAGACCTTCTATATCATGGACATGATGAGACTGAAGTAAAGTGTTAACCGCTAAACTGTCAATGTCAAGTTCAACACATATTGTAGAATAACATCCAAGATTGTTTGAAATTACATTTGTGTTCTCTTCGAAATCAGAAAGCAACCTTTTTTAAAAATAAACATCAATGTAAAATAATTAATAATTACATTAAGGTAACTGTGATGTGCAATCAATTTGAAAATGACATAGTTAACCTGTTGTCATCGGCTTCTCGACCACCCAGATCGGGCCGGTCACTTTCCGAACACCATAGAACGAAATTGTTTTTCAATAGATGTCTAGCAAAGAAGAGATCTGCGCCAAACATTGTTGTATCTTGTGGTATATTGCCAATAGGAACATGGAAGTATCTAAAAGGAAAACAAAGTATTGAACATTTTGATTGAAGCTTGTTGAACGATCCTTCATTAACTTACTTCACTTTTTTAAAAATATTAATTTAGAGTTTCTGGTAGTTCGTACATTTTTATTAGTTAGTAGTGCAGCCACCAGATTAAGTTGGGGTTGTTTGAGCAAGTTCGGATAACAGGAACGAATCGCTGGGGAATGATTTGAAAACAATTATTTCACCAAAATTAGTACCCTATACAACATCCTCAGAAAAATTATGACTGTTTCTTTTTATGCAAGCAATGATACAATCCATAACTACGTAAAATCCATGAGAAAAGGATGAAATAGGCTCCGTTACCTCAAATTCCATAAATCCCTATCCATTTGTATCCTCTTATAGACATGCTAAGGATAGCATGTACCCAACATTCCAGATGCCCCTCCACGTAGATTGAAGAGGCTTTGGCCCGTAGCCCTACTTAGACCTGTGACGATAACACAGTGATTAAGTGACCCTTTACAATCGAACTGAACATAATTATCGGAATGCTGCCAATGGGTAGCTTCTCCACTCTTTACTGTATGTTTGACTTTTGACTGTATATTACTAATACTAAATACCGCCTTATGGTAGTTGTATCATACAAATAAATATCAAAAATAAAAATTATTCAACTGATAATACATAAAATTAACAAATAAATCTACAGGAACATTGATTCCCTCATAACACATCCAGCGACCGAAGCGTTCTTTTATCCATTAGCTCTATGTAATAGGGAATCACTTGTCCAGGATATAATACATCCGAGTCGAAGTTACCGTATATAAACTCCTGTATATTTATTACAAAATAAATATTTTCTCAATGTTGGATTATTCTCTTCACTTCTCTGCTTCTGATAACCCGCAGTTATCGTATGCGGTTAATTTCTGTTTCCACACTGAGTGCAGAAAAATATTACCAGTTTTTTCGTTACCTTTGCGAAACATAATACCCGGTCTGCGAAAGCGCATCCCCCGTTATAATTAAGCCTGAATTATACGTATAATTATTTTGGGTCAGCTCTCTACATTACTCAGGATTAAAACTGTCCGGTAGGACAGTTGTATAAGGGTTGATCGTCAAAAACTGCACGAAAAAGCGTAACGTTAAAAAACACCCAACTTTGACAATTTTTTTCTCTTTTTCTATAAAAGATAAAATTCCCAAATTTTCTTTAAAATAAAGGGCAAACCCTCCTTTATAACTGTAATTTTTTTGCAACAACCCAGATCTAATAGGTTTCGAGAAAAAAGTTGCCAAAAATGAGCAAAAACCGCTTTTTCAAAAAATGTTTTTGTTCTTGTTGTTCTTGTTGTTACCTTTTTTGTAAACAACGTAGCGCCTAAACGCGCAAACCGATTTTCATGAATGAGGTGTCATTCGATTCGGAATTTTATGTAGATGTGCCTTTTGGGGGTCTCGACGCTGTACATTAAACAAGAGAGGAGTTAGCCCCCTTAATGTAAGGCCCCCTCCAAAATTATTATTACTAATTACTCTGTAAATCTTGGCCCGATTTTGATAAAATTTGGTAGGATGATAGGGTTAGGGCTCCCCTACGTAACATTAAAGCGGCGATCAGCTCTTACACTTGCTGAGGGGAAGTATAGCAATCGTTGCAAATTATCGACACGTGAACCGATTTTCATGAATGAAGTGTCATTCCAATCGAAATTTTGTACAGATTTGCACTTTAAAAGTCTCGACGCCGTGCCTCATAAGGAGGGGAGTTAGCCCCTCCCAAATAAGGCCCTTTCTAAAACTATTATTACCAATATTTCTATAACGCTAAATCCGATTTTGATAAAATTCAGCTCGAATAAGTGGTTAAAGCTCCTCTACGTTGCTGATGCTCTTGCACCTACTAAGAGGAAGTACTGCAATCGTTTAAATTATCAATGAGTGAACCGATTTAAATCAATGAATTGTCGTTCGATTAAAAAATCTTTGCCTCTTTGCCTTTTAGGGAGAAGTACTGCAATCGTAGTTTATTTTTCTTACTCCTCTTAAAAGGAAGTACTGAAATCGCAGTTTAATTTTGCTATTTACGTACAAATACCTTCCTATGTTATTCAAAACGCTTTTTCAAAAAAATTGTTATTGAGGATGGTTTGGGGGAACGCAACTATAATCATTCTTTAAAAAGATCTCTCCAGTGGTAGTTACGGTTCCGACTTAACACCTTATCAGATTATAATGATAGAATTGCTTATTCCAAATTTTAAAAAAATCTGTAAAGAAGATATGTAACTTTGTAAAATAGACAAAAAGGAAAATCTATCCAAAAGGTACAAAAATCTTCTTAACAAAAACTTACAGTTTCAAATGTTAAGTATAAGGGTTGATTAATCGCCAAAAGGTACACAAATCAGCGTGTACCCAACATTTCATTAATACTTCATTAATAGTCAAGTAATTCTACTGCATTAATTTTCATTAATAAGTTATTTTTTAGAATTTATTAGATGTCACAGACCCTTATGCTGGCCACTTCATTTATAATATTTTTTGTTATAATTATGATAAATCACATATATATGTACATGCATGTTAAAGTAGAACAAGACAAAGTTAGAGTAGGCTACTGTCTTGAATTCGTCTTACCGAAATATTCGTGAGCACAAATAACACACAGTTAATAACAAGTAGATTATTCAACAACAATTATTGATTTCTCAATTGTAATTTAATTTAGTCCCCCTAATTTTACTTATAGTAAAATGCTGGAATAATTAGCTGTCCTAAAAATATGTATATCTACATATATATGAACAAGCATGTTAAAGTAGAAAAATTCAAAGTTAGAGTAGGCTACTGTCTTGAATTCGTCTTACCGATATTACATATATACAACATTGTGGGATGAATACCTAGATTAAGAATGTAATTGAAACTATATTATTTGCGATAAAGCCAGATAATTATTATCTATTATTATAAACGTTTAACTACTTCATAAAATAACAATTGCTTTAATCAAAGAATGAACTTAAACCGACGATTTTTATTTAAAAATAAAAATATATAAATGAAATAAACAAAATCATTGATGTAAGTTTTTTATAAAAAAAAGTTTTGAATTTTTTAGCCTCATAATTTTTTTTTTATTTTTTGTAACGTTTTTCTTTTTAACCTGTAATTAATAGTTTGATTATTATAAATAACTAGATATTACAGTCAATCTACAGTGCTACTTGAACATATTATATTTTGTAGACGAAAATGGCCAGCATAAGGGTCTGTGACATCTAATAAATTCTAAAAAATAACTTATTAATGAAAATTAATGCAGTAGAATTACTTGACTATTAATGAAGTATTAATGAAATGTTGGGTACACGCTGATTTGTGTACCTTTTGGCGATTAATCAACCCTTATATTTAACATTTGAAACTGTAAGTTTTTGTTAAGGATAAGTTAGATGGTCTCCGGCTTCACATGACACATGACAACTTAAATCACCAGTTAGGATAATGCTTCCCATAAATGAGTCACGCGTTTCGCGCTTCTCTGTCAACATATTATAAACTCAACCTTGAGAATGTCTCGGAAGACATCTTGATCCTATGTTACATAGTAATGCAACACGTAATCTGCATTTCTTCAATGGGGCTGTTACTGCAAAACGAGAAGGGTGTCCCTACAAATTAAAGCTGTATCTCTCTTTACGCTTATTAAACTTTGTCGCAGATAATTATTATTAATAGTAATTTGCATAAAACTACATAAACAAAACAAACAAAAAATTAGAAAAAACAGTACCTGCATAGTTCAGCTTGTAAAGCAATTGCTTTCTCTGAGTTTAAGTAATGTTTGACCATGAGTTTAGAGCCGAGTCTCTGCCAGTCTAACGTTGAATAAATTGGCTCACTTTCTTGGACATAAATCGACATAAAAGGCCATTCATTAATTATTGGTAACAGCATTGTTGTCTCTTGGATATCTAAAAAAATTTTAATTTTAATGGTTCTTCTAAGTTCTTAGAGATTTGAAACAGAATCATGATGCACCCCTGTAATAGTAAGTGAAATATTTTGTCTCAGTTGATTTGAATTCTAGACAGATGTATAGTACAGTGATTCAAGCCGTGCTTCCTATACTACAGCACACTTACCATAGCCAATCGAAATTCCAAGGAATGTTTGAACGAAGATGCTAATACACACAGTCATCAAGGATCTTAGATATCTTTGAATTCACTGAATTATTTAATAAAATAAAAAAACGGTAAGCAAAATGAAGAATACCTCTGTTTGACTGAACGGCAATCAGAGTCGGACCTTTCTTCTCATCTCTGTACACCTGCAGTGCAGCTACAATGTGCCTGTAAGCTTGTTTGGGATCAGTTTCTATTTTAACGTCAAATGATACTCCAGCTGGTGGAAGTAAATGCTCTTCTTTTGCTTCCGTTTTACTTAATCTAAACAAGGAATAAGATTATTTTCTTTTAAAATTAAAGTCTGCTTTTTTAAATGTTTGTAGTCTTTATTCAGTTATTAGTTATGTAGTAAAGTTAAAAAGATACTAACTTTAATTTCCTTTCCGAATTATACATGTTATTTAAATTTGGCATTTGGTTTGTAAGTACACTATCTAGAACTACAATAAGCGCTTTTTTTATTGGTGAAAGAAATAAACCAAGAAATGCTCTGGGTCCCGAGGGTGCCTTGTGATAATATAAGTGCAAATGTTTCAAATTTATACCATCCTGCAACAACAGACATGTTACCTCTTTCTGATTTCTACAGTCGTACCTACAGATAGTTTTCAAAAATAAATACATTTTGCTTCTTTCTAATTTATAAATGCAATATCTGCAGCAAGAGAGAGTTCTTTGGCTTAAGATTTTTTCAAAATAAAAAGACTTTAAAAAAAGGAAGCAAAATGTCGAACTTTATACAAAAATAACACATAATACAAACTAACTTCAAGGTAACTTTGTTGAGCCACCGTGCGAAAAGAAAGATTATTTAACATAAACGTCTGATTTTCTGTCAATGCTTCTGATAAGCGCCTTGATTCAGATTTATCTATTGCGCACACACATCCTAACTTTAACAGTGCTCGGAATAGCAATGGCACCTGAGTCTCATAAATGCCTTCTACATCGGCAGCTGACAGATCGGCGATCAGATCACTGAAAATACAGAATAAAATTAAATTCAAGTAAGTTAGAAATCGTACTTTTGATGTTCTTTAAATTTAGTGCATACATTACAATTAACAACATTTTAATACAAAACATTACTTACTTAACGGCTCAACAGTCTATTAATGGACCTAGGCCTCCCCAACAAGTCTGCCCCGCTCCTCAAGATCTTGAGGCGCCATCTTCTGAAGCGGAGGTCCTAAGTCACGGAGACATCATTCAGCCATCTCAGCCGTGGACGTACTCGCTTCCTTACGCCTCGTGGCTAACCATATAACATTTTCTTTGGCAGCCTTGCATTGGGCATTCGTTCTATACGCCCTATAATGAGCTGTCATTCTTCCTCTCTTTATATGCGCAACTATGTTCAGTTCCCCGAACATTTCCTTTAATTCTGAGTTGCTTCGTGTCCGCAATTACCCGTTTTCATATCTTGGGCCGAAATTTTCCTTAAAACTTTCCTTTCCCAGATCCCGAGATCCTTTGGCTTTCCTTTCACTTCAGCACCCAGGTTTGGCTGGCCTATGCGGCTGTCGGTCTGACCATAGTCTTATAGTCTGTTAATTTAGCGTTTGTAGGTAATTGTTTAAGCGCAGTAACTTTTGTACCGCAAATAGGCATCCGTTGCGTGCCGCTATTCTTGACATATCTCTTACTAGTGTCCCGAGGTACTTGAAGCTGGCGCAAAGTGGGAAATTGTGATGCGTTATTTGTATCCTGGCATTACTTTCTCTCTGGCTTCTCGAGGTTATCATATATTTTGATTTTTCTTCGTTGATTTCCAGTCCACATTTCGTAACTGCCACCTCCAGCTCCTGAAAGGCTCCTTTTTGAGAGTAGGTCGGTTCGGAGAAAGTAGTGAAAAACTAAGAAGTCCTTTAGGAATTCGTATTTCCGTCCCTCTCGATTTTTATAAATATAGTTCGGAATATTAACATTTAATTAATCTTTACAGATTTCTTGCTAATAGATATATTCACCGTAAAGCATAATGATCTCAGCAAATATGAAGTTAAGAAAAATGGCAGCTTTTAGAAAAAATTACAAAACTTAAAATTCCATTAAGTAATTCACTGTTGAATCCTGTAGAAGATATTTTTTAAATTCAGAATTTTAAAAGCACATAATCGTCCTTAATAGGAGAAAAATTATGACCGAACATAAAGCCGAAATGATTCCATCAAAGGGAAGCGTCCCATCCTGTCACTCAGTGCCCTTACGTTTCTGGAAAAGTGCTTCGAATAAAAGGAGCAGATCTTGAACAAGTGCAATTTTAAGAGAAATTAAAAGGAAATCGTAGGAGTTCTTTTCCTTAATAATCACTTCAATAAACTTACTACTTAAGAGGGGATTAGCTGAGTGGTAGCTTTCATGATCATATTTGCATTTTACAGCAAAACAGCCGTCCAAGTAATTTGTAAACGATATAATTATTTCGTGAATGAATCATGTAATACATTGGAAAAGCAATGCACTCACTTGCTGTGCTGTTGGAAAATTTCCTCCGGAACGGTGTATTCATAAAGATGGTAAGTGGGACGAGAGCGTGGCAAAGTTCTGTTACACTTTTTGTAAAGAGCTCCAGGTATATCCTCTTTGGGAAGTCGGTGGTTTACATAAAATATCCTGGGCACAATAAGCCTGATTTGGTGCAGTTCTTCGGCCACATACGCCCATACTTTCAGCACACCTGGCGATCCAGATTCACATATCTGAACAAAATTTATAAATTCTATGAAATATCAAATTGGAAGAAATTTTATAATTAGAGAGATTTGATTTACTTGTATAATTTGCCAAGTTGTATTTAGGAGAGTATGTTGAGCTTTCTGAAGGAAACTGCCCAGAGTGCCCACCGCCGGTCGACGCAACCAGTTTCTCTGCCTTTCTGAACCATTCTTCTTCTTAGAATTTCTTCTGCTCTCTTCGTGCTCTTTTTGCCATCTCCATTTGCTCTTGTGGAAAGCTAACCACTTTAACCTGTCGTCCTATTATACATCGAGTTAAGGAAAACATATTTTTAAATCCAATGTGTGATGATCAAAATAAAGAAATATAGAGCTAGAAATAATTTAAGAATCTTACTCTAGTCGTGCCAAATGGCGGTGCTGGTCCTAAAGCTTCTTTCCAGTTTTTTGGAATATGTTTTTCTGGCGTTGCATCGCGCTTGCGTTTCTTAACGCACGCTACAGGCTGCTTTTCACTGATTTCAGTTGTTTCTTTCATCAAATCTTCAATATCGCATGACTCCTCACGATTATTCCCCTCCTATAGTACTAATTTTAAGTAAATTTAACCATCATTAAAAATAAATATAGAAGGGGAAAAAACTTGCCTTGTCGTTTGTTTTACTAGGTAAACGTGTAAATAATTCACTTATTTTTCTCTGCTTTAACGTATCATTTTTTTCAACCATTTTCTTGTGAAGCCAGTCCGGATGACGAATTCTTGGTACAGGATTAGAAATCTTAAATAATAATAATAATAATAAAAATATCGACCAACCAAAATGAATAGCTTGTCCTTATTTATGTTACTGTAGGAAGACTATGGATTCAACTGAAGTGTATTGAATGGAAGATTCGAATGTTTTCCTCAAACCAGAAAATATAGAGTCCAAATTCCAATGTAGAAAGACAGATAGGATGGGAAATTGGACATAGAAGTGAAAAGCAATGAACATGGCAGATAAACTGAGAAGTAACGGCCGGAAAATGGCTAGTAGGGGGGAAGGAGTTCTCTCGAAACATCCGTGAACAAATAATCCAGCAAGGAAGAGGTGAAAGCACGGCAATAGAGGTTAAAAAAAATAAAAAAAATAGAATAAGTTATTCTGCACTTAACAGTAAATAAATACACAATATATACTCATTAATTTTAATTGCTCAACATACGCCGAGCCCAAAATAACTAACTATTTACCCCTTGCATTGCTGCTGGGATGGTTATTATTTTCTGAATGGCTCCTCCTAGCCTCTCTATATAATAATTCCAATCAAGAATGTGACGGATATCAATGTCACTCAAAGAATTATCTTTAAGCCATTTGCGCAAATGATGCCTTTTTACTGATTCTTCAGCTTGAAATATTGCTAAAGGAATGGCTCTAAACACGAAATATGAATTAGTAAGTAACAAAACTAAATTGAATTCTAAATAAGAAGGTAAGGGAGATAGGTTACCTTTCCGTCACGGGCGATCCTTCAGGTTTCTTGGAAATGACATACTTACAAGCCAAACCTGCATCCTTGACCATCTGATCACCAAGAAACTCTGCAAGTCTTTTAGCAGTACTGATAGAGGTACTTTTTTGAGCCCCGTAGTCTTCAAGTTTACGACTCATTGATTTGTTTTCTGATATTAGTTCGAACAGTTCTGAATCTGGCATATTGCAAGCCTGAAATGTAAATGTTCTTAATTATGCTGAAGCTGCATAGAAGATGCATAAAAAACTGTTTTGTTTAAACCTGAAAAAGGTTTAGGATAGCTATGCTCCTATGAAAGTGCGAAGTTTACGTCTTATCAGCTCCGAAAATTTGTCTCGATAACGACTGTCATGATAAACTAAAGAAAAAAAAAATCTAGGAAAACAGTGTACCTCATTTTGAGTGATGGACCATGTGGACCTAGTAGAATATAAAAAGGAAGAATCCTCGGATAATTCCTCTCCTTATGGAAAGATAAACGAAAAGCCCCTCCTACGATCCTTCTATTCCCTACAGACACAAAAGATCCTTCTCTAGCTTTCTACACTAGCTACAGGTTATTCCTTCCTTTTTCCCTGCTTTCATTTCCCTTTACACCTTAAGCTTTCCTAATACCATTGTTATGAAGGTTATAATGTATTGTTCATTGGCACATCATGTTTTTATTTATTTTACATATTAATAATAAAGATTTATTATCTATCTATCTAGCACAAGCTCCTCCAGGAAGAGTGAAAGAGAAAGTAGAAAGCTAACAAAGTATCTCTCAGTAGAGGACAGGCGATCTGTCAGAGCAAATATGACCGGGAAAGATCTAAGGCTTGTTTCAGTATGAGCAAAAGTAGGCTACTTAAGGTGAAAGGTATATATAGAAGAATTGGACACAACCGTACACCTCATGGACTGCAGGAAGAGAGCTGGGTATCTGGGAAGTTGCCACGTAATACAGGAGGACATTCATTCTACATTCTGATATCAATTTGGAAGGGCTGCTCAGTGACTGGTTTACAAAACAGCTCCACGAAGATCTAAGTGCACGTAAGTGATGACAGAATGCATTATTTCTTGCAATGACCAAATTTCAGATATTTCGTGAAAGAAAACTTGCATACGACTTTTCTGGGCTTTAGCCCAATTCAACTCACAGTTATTCTACTTTAATCTCAATCATAGTTTTCGTCGATTTGTACAAGCTTAGAAATAATAAATTTTGTTACCTTACTATATAAAACATCCAACCAATAATTTGCAATTTTGGCCACGGATTCGTAACATTTTTCTAAAGTATCACCTTTCAAAAAAGCATCAAACACTGACGACTGAAAAATCTTGATTAACTGCAACTCTCCACGTCTTTTTACTTCAAACCTAGTAAAGAATAAACCATAAACCTAATAAACTTTTTTTCCACATGAGACTAAGAAATTATGTTACTATATTATAGAAATTGTGTTTTTCGAAAATTACCCTTTCAATTCAGCCAAAGATCCATCAAAGTTAAAGACAGCATATCTTTTCTTCAGTTTTTTTCCTTCTTCTTTGGATGCTGGTAAAACCATTGCTAAATATGGACCATCAACTTCAAAAAAAATTGAATTTTCGCTTCTTAATTCGTACTTGATGTTCTCTTTATCAACTAATTCATGGTACACATGGTTTGTGAAATGTTCCTTTCAACACAATTAGAGAAATCATACTCATTTCAATTAGGTAATACATTAATTTAATTAAGTACATAATACATTAAGTTTACAGAAAAATCGTTGTAGCCATTTCGATAACATCTCAAAAAAAAAAAAAAAAAAATCCTTCTGTAAGATGCACTTTCCATAAACCAATTTAGAATAAAAAATTTATTGCTTTGACCCGGAGTGACATACAGCTAAGATATACATTTGGGTTATTCAGAAATGGTGCTAACGATTTTCTTTAAACCTTGACTCCCCAAGAAAATTAATTTGATGGTAGTTCTTTGAAGGTTGGAGTGGATTTCCTTCTAAATTGACGTTTAACTGTTTTATGCTTGCCGCACATTACACACACACACACACACACACACACACAAACTAGAAGCTCCACTCCGAAAATTTAATACGATCGCAATACTTCCTCTTTATGAGGATTACAGCTGAAAGGAAGTGAACGGAACTAACTGAATTCATTTAATAACTTAGACTTCGGTTAACATATATTATCGTGAAGAATCTATAATATCTACCTTTACCATAGAGTTAAGCACTGCGTTAGGATACGAAATAGTAACTTTGGATTTTCCTGCTTTAGTTGAATGGATAACATAATTTTCTGGAAATGAAGCTGGCAGTACGCACCAAATACCATCCGTGTCCAATTCCAGTGGTCGACCGACTTGCTCTATTATTTCTCTGGCTTTGGTGATAATGTTAGCACCCGTGTAGCACACTATTCCAGCCATTTCCATACTATGCCATCTTGCCCTAAAATATTTTTCTCTTATTCCTCTTACATACCCACTGATACAAATTTCCATAATAAGGAAAATATTAAAAACTAACCCTCGCCTCATCACGTATCCGTAAAATGAATTAAGAATACATTTATGAGCTAACTGCAACGAATCATAAAGCACTTCTTTATTTTTGGCAGATTTTATTTCTGCTGCATCTCCTTTAGCTACTGCTTCAGAAACTTCCTTTTTAGCCACCTACAAAAATAAATAGTGAAACTCTCTTTTTCATGTTAACAGATAGTCACCGAAAAGTTGACCTAAGTTCATAAACAGTTCCACTCCCCAGCAAATCCTACCTCTCAAGAATTTTTTTAAATGGGAACTGGAGAATAAAAAATCTCTAGAATAATTTTTGGGAGATCCAGAGTGGAGCAAACAAGGAAAACATAATATCTTGGGGCAAAAAGCGTCCCTACAGACTAAGAAAAACAAATTCATTTTATACTAGAAGGCCATTCGATGAATGCTGTGGGGTATATACTGCAAAACTGCAAAAATTATTGAATAATGAGAGGTAGATTTCATGAGGAAAAGTGTGAGGAAGGCATAGCTCAGAATAAGGAAGTTGAGTTAAGGGAAACGTATAACAAGAGATTCATGGAGAGAATAATGAAAGAAATACTTTATTAGTTAGCGAACCTGCATGACAGAAATATAAAAGAACAATGGCTTCGTCACAAACAATAGAATGATTTCCAGTGGCATGAATAATAGAAACCACAATTGAGGCGGTGTTTGGAGGGCAAAGTGGAACTAACACTAGCTCTGACTCTAACCCTTAGCAAGAAACGAGTCAGATTTATATTAAAGTTAAAGAAAATCAGAAAATTAGTGGTGAACAGTTGTTAACCTTTGACAATCCTTTATATTCGTATCGCCTATCCCTAAAAGCTCGAACAGTGTCTACATAGAATGAATTTTCTTTCTGACAAACTGTAGAGATTCGCTCCTCAAGTCTTGTCACTTTTGTCTTTTTATAAGCTTTGCGGCAGTAATCAGTCAATCTTTTCTTTTCTATAACAGCTTGCTCCTGCTTTGAAAGTTGGTGGAAAGCTCTGGACGGTTCGCCAGCAGCTAAAGGAGCAAATTTCTCTGTTTCTAATTGTTGCTGAATCCTGTGAAACTCACTTCGACTGGCGGGCACTGTAAGTTTAACGCAGAAAATTAATTTCTGAATAAGGGAAAGAATAAAAGTTCAGACAGGAAGACACCGTTACTCACTGTATTCTCCTCTCCACATCCAAGTCATATTTCTTTGGCACAGTGCTCCGGGTTTGTTAAAATCACATGCAGCACAAACTGTTTCTTCAACAATAGCGGAAGGTTGCAATCTGTTTGTAAGAATTATATTTGGATACATAGCCCCTAAAAATAATAACTACCGTTATTTGATTATTATTTTCAGGCGCATCGTCAACTAGGCCAGTATCGCCATTATTATATTTTTTGACTCCTACTTAATAAAAAAAAGTAATTTTGCATACCAACATCCAAATGGTAGATCATGGGGTTTTCCATTCTACACGGGGTATCTCTTAATTCATGCAATTTGCACTTTATATCGCTAACTACCTCCTCAAAATTGGTAACACTCTCCAAGGGGATTTTCTCTTCTTCCTCAATGGCATGTCTAAGAGCCTTTTCAGTATTATTAATCAACATATTAAACGCTTCAGGGACCTACAATTTTATTTTAGTTTAGAGTCTTAATAAGTAGTTAAAATTAGTGAAAAACCTTTACTCACCATTCTAAAACGACAAGGTATATCAGCTCTAAAAACGCCAGATTCAAGAGCTTCCACATGACCTCCTACATAGGTCTCCTGATCTAGGACGTGACCGTCTTCGGTTAATTTATTAAGTTGTGTCTCTTTCTTATTTGGAAATACTATATTAGCGTGAAATGCTTCTACCATTAACAATGTTTCACAAAGAGTTCCAGAACCTTTTCTCAATACCTGTTATACTAGTTTATTTGTTAGATAACTTACTGGAAATTCATGAAATTACAATAAATAATGAGCTGTCGAAAAATGTCATACCTCATCCGGTTCCATAGGGATAATGGTGCAAAGAGCAAAAATAAATGGGTGTACATATTTCATATAGAGATAGTACGTGGCCACAGCATCAGAGACTGAATAGTTAGACAATACTTGAGGTTGCTCTACCGCCATTCGACACATGTCTTCCGGATCCAGTTCCACCGGATCATATCTTAATTTAGCTTTAGCCACTGCCTTTAGGTTATGAGATCCGACAGGAAGATAAGAGTCACGCTTTACCCAACTGCAAATATTTCAGTTGCAAGCTACAATTTTCAAATATATTGGTGGGGTAAAACGTTTCTGAGCAAAAAGCTACACAATGATGCCAATTATAAATCTTATTTTTTAGTTTTAACGTTCGAGGAGTATTTGAAAAATTTACTGAATACAAATTCTGTAGACATTACGTATATACTTTTCAATTAATAGTATTCTCAGGTGCCTCATATGACCAACCTAATTCAACTACGCGCGAATGGTCGATATATTTTTTTCAATCTAAATGAAAGTTAAAGCACCTTTAAACTAATTAATAACCATTGAAGTGTAAAATCTATTTTATTTAATCATTATGAACAGGTTTTAAAGATTGTGTTCATTATTTTTCAGTTGAAGTAGACTTTTTTATCTCAACCAAATTTAACCCTTAATGATAGCCGAAAGGTAGATGAATGTAGTGGAAAATCATTTATATTTCAAATCATGAGATCTGCGATTTTACATTTCCTTATAAAGAAAACCGCTTTTTTTACTCAAATACTTTTGTAAAGAAGCTAATTGTGTTGCTACCATAAACAATCCATATGCATTGCAGGTCTACAGCTGTATACACCAGTTTTATCTTGCGCAAAACCAATCTCCTGTTTCATGTCGATGCCATGTACAGCTGCTCTGGCTTCAACAAATGGCCAATCAAAGAAATCTCCATTGTACGTAACAAATATGTGTGGTCTAATCTAAAAATTCATTCAGTAATAATTAATTGAACAGTATACTTGAGCAAGTTACAAAAATGATCAATTTTCGCATTAGATATAATCGAGAAAATGTGGTTCTTTTGCATCAAAATACATTTAGGCGAGCAATCCACAATTTTCCCTTTAGTTACCACAATTTCAACTGGTAAGTTCTCAGAAAGCCCAGAAATTATTTAATTGCCCGTACATTGTATTTTTTGAAGGTTGGAGGTTTTGGCAGAATTCAGAGGTTGCTCGCAGAGTCAGTATTTGGCCCTTTCTTCTGCAACTTCGTATTTGGACAAATTATTCACATCTGGTATAATTCGAATATAGAATTTAATATAGCACTCTTTGATATTAAGTTGTATTGATCGTTAGTATGAGCAAAAGAGAATTTGAAAGCAGACCAGTGAAGTACGGACGATAATCGAATGGAAATTAAAAATATGTTCATTGCTAAGCCCATAAGTATGTTGCTATAGGGTCATTATGTAGTATCATTACGAAGTTGTAAAATTGGGTAGTTCTGGTATATCCTACAATTCAGCTGTAAATAGTTAGAATTGATGTTTGACGAAAATTTTAAATTATACTCATACATTTTAACTTAAAAATTAAGTTAAGGTTCATTAATTAAGTTAAGCTGATAAGAGTGAATGGGGTATTAATGATATGTTATACAGTTACGGGCTCTGGATACTTATGAAGAAGATGGAATCTAGTTCCAAAAGTGGAAATTGCGAAGATATTGTTAACAGTGCCATACACATAATGATGTGTAAGGCAGTGTCAACCGAGGCTAAACAGTCTTACTTTGGGCTATGTGGCGAAGAAAGATTTTGACAAAGATGTAGCAAACGCAGGAACATCTGACCACAGTACAGAGGGCATTATCATATCATTAATGGATAAGGATGGACAAAGAAAAAGATTGCTCACGGTATCAGTAATTATGGCAGCAAAGGGAGCAGTTGTTCTAAGAGAAGTATAACTTACTTTACCTCCTCTCTATTCTCGCAATAATTTGAGACCAAGTCATGGTTTACCAGACGGTTATATGATCATTTTCGTTGACGAAGAGTGGTTCATGAACAGGAAGCTAGCAGACTTGAGGATTCAGTAAGAGGGGTGTTATGATTGTAATGCACCAGGAACATTTTAAAGCTAGATGTGAAAATAGCGGCTGTCCATTTTAATTTTTGCTGAGTTCTCTATTTTTAACTGCACTAAAAGAGATTTGACGTTAAAAGGGCACATTCAAAACTATGCAATGATCATCTAACCTCCATAATGTGATCAAAGAATCTAGTGATGAGCGCAGCTTCATTTGGTTCATTAAATAATGTAAAGAAACCTTCAAACTCTGGTTTCGGCGTATATTCAAAATCTTCAACATCTTCAGAAATGATCTCTCTATTTGTAATTAAAAATCCCTAAAACATAAACCTAACTAAGTAACTAATTAGTTAATTCTTAAACTGTTTTCTGACATCACAAAATTTCTACCTGGCCATCTATCATGTACGAGATCATCATTATTTGGTCAAAGGATGAATCAGGAAATTTTAATGGTAACTTTGTAGTTTCAATATCGAAAGCCAGGACAATGGTATCAGGTCTCTCAATTATGTCGTCTCTTCTTGCTATAACTGGCGCTAAATTTGGACCACGACTTTTGACAGAATACCACAAACCAACAAATATTTTTAGATCAATGGAAACCCTTACATGATAAGGCACATCAAATTCCCTGAAAATAATTCACATTTGTTAAATTGAAGTAAGTCTTTGTAATTAATATTTAAAAAAAAGCTTCCTGGTTCAATTATTTAGCATTTAAATGAAAGACATAGAATTTCAAAACTTGGCAACATACGAGTATAAACCACTTCTTAAAAGTAAATATTCCTAGATCGAGAAGGGAAGTCATCTACGGGATCATTACTGCAATAAGTGGCCGATTGCAAATTAAATTAAATCTTGCATAGTTTCAGAAGGTTCTGGTAAAGTCGGCTTTTCATTAAAGGGGCTCAATAGTAAAAATAATAAAACGTCAATTCTACAAGTACTATTTTATTATAAATTTCAAGGAAGAGCAATACGAAATAGTAAGCAATACTTAATATATTAAACAATTTTTTGTAATTCTAATTAAATGAATAAACTAATAAAATTCCTAGTTGAGAAAGAAGTTAACTGGCCACTTCTGGGAACTTGGAATTTTTTCTGTGAGCATCCCAGTGTAACAACACAAACAGCACATAATATATATAAATTCTGCAGAGATAATTGATTTGTTCAGTTATTCGCTGTCTCGCAGGCTAACTTAGCACAGCCGAATTAAAGGTTCTACGCGACCCGTGACGAGAATGGTAGCACAAGAGTGATGTGAGGAGAGAGAATGGAGCCTCCGAGGCCAGAGTTGGGCAAAAATTTAATCAATTAAAAAACAATTGAATTAAACCGAAATTTAATTTTAATCACGATTAGAATTAAAAAATTTAATCGGCCAAAATTAGTTGATTAAAATTAAATTCACTTTTAATTTAATCGGAATTTAATCAATTAAAATTTTTAATCATAACTAAAAATTAAGATTAAAATTAAAATTAAATAATCAGAATTTTAATTGATTGAATTAAATTCCAGATTTAGTTTTAATCACTTTGGACGATTAAATTTTTTAATTTAATCAAAATATGAGAGATTAAATTTTTAAAACCAAACATTGCCAATGGTTAAACCAGAATCGGACCAATGCATCTTTATTCCGCCTAGCTGGTGCCTCTCCTCTATCAATATTATCACCTTTCCCAAACATGGCACCTTCATTCTACCAGTCTGGTGTCTCACCTGTACTATGTTGGTGACTCTCAAGACTTACATAGGACCACCTCACACTCACATTTAACCATGTTTACCACTCACTATAGTTATATAGGACCACCTTACTCTCACATTTAACCAAGTTTACCACTCACTATACTTAGATAGGACTACCTTGCACTCACATTTAACCTAGTTAGCGACTCAATAGACTTATGAACAGGGTGACCAGAGTTATGTGTTCCACCCACTTTTTTTTTTAAACGGCGGGAAATTTCAAAAAATAGAAAACACGTATTTAATCAAATCTAGTTTTTTTCAGTAATTGACCCATTATTTAAACCCCAATTTCCCCAGATACAGTATCTAAGTTTTTTTTCAAATGGAACAAACCAGATCTAGGCAGGCTAGAGCTATTCGATATTCCAGATCTTCGATTGAAGCCAAGGGATTAAGGTTACTGTACACTTTATTTTTTAGATATCCCCTCTGAAAATAGTCTATTGGGGTTAAATCCGTAGTTCGAGGTCAAAATCGAGCTCTTCTTGAACCGGATGATAACTGGGGATGAAAAGTAGATTACCTACGAAAACATCGTAAGGAAAAGGACATATTGTGAACCCGGAAAACCTAGCCCTTCCACCTGTAAACCTAATTTCACTCTGAATAAGAGAATGTTGTGTATATAGTGGGACATTCGAGGACCTACACATTATGAGCTTTTAAAACCGAACGAAAAGCTAAATTCGGAGAAGTATTGTTAGCAAATGCATAATTTAAAGACAGCAGTCCAAGAAAAAAGGCCGGCGATGTTCAATAGGAAGAACATCATACTGCATCATAATAATGCCATGCCAAATGCTGCTTTAAAGACTCGTCTAAAAATTGCAGAACAAGGCTGGAAAATTCTGTCGCATCCACCATATTCCCCGAACTTAGCACCCTCCGACTATCACTTGTTTTTGTCCTTACAAAATTTGTTGAAGGGCGAAACATTTAAAAATGAAGTAGATATCAAACAAGTACTGGTTCAATTTCTCGCATCAAAAAATAATACATTTTTCAAAAATGAAATACATAAATTGCGCACACGCTGGCGAGATATCATTAATAATAATGGCAATTATATTATTTAAAAAGTTTATTTATAAAGTTTATTGGCAAGAAAAATTTGTACTTTGTTTTATTCCAAAAACGGACAGAACTTTCCGGTAGACCGTATATAAGTCTAGTGAGTGGTAAACATGGTTAAATGTGCTTGTAAGGTAGCCCTATATAAGTCTAGTGAGTCGCCAACATGGTTAAATGTGAATGTAAGGTGGTCCTATATACGTCTAGAGCAGTGGTTCTTACCCAGTGTTCCGCGGAACACTGGTGTTCCGCGAAATTTCAATTTTAAATATATTGAAATTTAGAAACTTAGGAAAGATACGAAAACAAAAAATTGTTCCTTTTTTTTTTTAATTTGAATTTAATTATAAGTTCTTGCTAAATACCGAATTTCAAATTATTTAATGTTAGTGTTCCGCGAGAAAAATATATACATATAATTGTGTTCCGCGTCTATGAAAAGGTTAAGAACCACTGATATAAAGGGTTGAAATTTTTTTGGGTCATGAAATTCTGTAAAATTATGGCCGTTCTACTCGTATATCTCCACTGTGAACCACGTATTGATATGGAATTTTTTTCTCTTATACACTTTGTTTTTCTCAATTATAAACTATAGTTATTTTGTGCACAGATCTATAAATATAGAAGATATAAAGGGTTGAAAATTTTTTGGGTCATGAAATTCTGTAAAATTATGGCCGTTCTATATCTTCCACTGTGAACCACGTATTGATATGGAATTTTGTTCTCTTGTACACTTTGTTTTTCTCAATTATAAACTATAGTTATTTTATGCACAGATCTATAAATGTTGAAGATATTAAGGGTTGAAAATTTTTTGGGTCATAAAATTCTGTAAAATTATGACCATTCTATATCAACCACTGTGAACCACGTATTCGTATGAAATTTTGTTCTCTTGTACACTTTGTTTTTCTCAATTATAAACTATAGTTATTTTGTGCACAGATCTAAAAAGGTAGAAGATATAAAGGGTTGAAAATTTTTTGGGTCATGAAATTCTGTACAATTATGGCCGTCCTATATCTTCCACTGTGAACCACGTATTCATATGGAATTTTGTTCTCTTGTACACTTTGTTTTTCTCAATTATAAACTATAGTCATTTTGTGCACAGATCTAAAAAGGTAGAAGATATAAAGGGTTGAAAATTTTTTGGGTCAAGAAATTCTGTAAAATTATGGCCGTTCTATATCTTCCACTGTGAACCACGTATTGATATGGAATTTTGTTCTCTTGTACACTTTGTTTTTCTCAATTATAAACTATAGTCATTTTGTGCACAGATCTAAAAAGGTAGAAGATATAAAGGGTTGAAAATTTTTTGGGTCAAGAAATTCTGTAAAATTATGGCCGTTCTATATCTTCCACTGTGAACCACGTATTGATATGGAATTTTGTTCTCTTGTACACTTTGTTTTTCTCAATTATAAACTATAGTCATTTTGTGCACAGATCTAAAAAGGTAGAAGATATAAAGGGTTGAAAAAGTTTTGGGTCATGAAATTCTGTAAAATTATGGCCGTTTATATCTCCCACCGTGAACCACGTATTCGTATGAAATTTTGTTCTCTTGTACACTTTGTTTTTCTCAATTATAAACTATAGTTATTTTGTGCACAGATCTAAAAAGGTAGAAGATATAAAGGGTTGAAAATTTTTTGGGTCATGAAATTCTGTACAATTATGGCCGTTCAATACCTTCCACCGTGAACCACGTATTGGTATGGAATTTTGTTTTCTTGTACACTTTGTTTTTCTCAATTATAAACTATAGTCATTTTGTGCACAGATCTAAAAAGGTAGAAGATATAAAGGGTTGAAAATTTTTTGGGTCATGAAATTCTGTAAAATTATGGCCGTTCTATATCTTCCACTGTGAACCACGTATTGATATGGAATTTTGTTCTCTTGTACACTTTGTTTTTCTCAGTTATAAACTATATTTATTTTGTGCACAGATCTAAAAAGGTAAAAGATATAAAAGGTTGAAAATTTTTTGGGTCATGAAATTCTGTAAAATTATGGCCGTTTATATCTCCCAACGTGAACCACGTATTCGTATGAAATTTTGTTCTCTTGTACACTTTCTTTTTCTCAATTATAAACTATAGTTATTTTGTGCACAGATCTAAAAAGGTAGAAGATATAACGGGTTGAAAATTTTTTGGGTCATGAAATTCTGTACATTTATGGCCGTTCTATATCTTCCACTGTGAACCACGTATTGATATGGAATTTTGTTCTCTTGTACACTTTGTTTTTCTCAATTATAAACTATAGTCATTTTGTGCACAGATCTAAAAAGGTAGAAGATATAAAGGGTTGAAAAATTTTTGGGTCATGAAATTCTGTAAAATTATGGCCGTTCCATATCTCCCACCGTGAACCACGTATTCGTATGGAATTTTGTTCTCTTGTACACTTTGTTTTTCTCAATTATAAACTATAGTTATTTTGTGCACAGATCTAAAAAGGTAGAAGATATAAAGGGTTGAAAATTTTTTGGGTCATGAAATTCTGTAAAATTATGGCCGTTCTATATCTTCCACTGTGAACCACGTATTGATATGGAATTTTGTTCTCTTCTACACTTTGTTTTTCTCAGTTATAAACTATATTTATTTTTTGCACAGATCTAAAAAGGTAGAAGATATAAAGGGTTGAAAAATTTTTGGGTCATGAAATTCTGTAAAATTATAGCCGTTCTATATCTCCCACCGTGAACCACGTATTCGTATGGAATTTTGTTCTCTTGTACACTTTGTTTTTCTCAATTATAAACTATAGTTATTTTGTGCACAGATCTAAAAAGGTAGAAGATATAAAGGATTGAAAATTTTTTGGGTCATGAAATTCTGTAAAACTGTGGCCGTTCTATATCTCCCACTGTGAACCACGTATTGATATGGAATTTTATTCTCTTATACACTTGGTTTTTCTCAGTTACAAACTATAGTTATTTTCTGCACAGATCTAAAAAGGTAGAAGATATAAAGGGTTGAAAAAGTTTTGGGTCATGAAATTCTGTAAAATTATGGCCATTCTATATCTCCCACCGTGAACCACGTATTCCTATGAAATTTTGTTGTCTTGTACACTTTGTTTTTCTCAATTATAAACTATAGTTATTTTGTGCACAGATCTAAAAAGGTAAAAGATAAAAAAAGGTTGAAAATTTTTTGGGTCATGAAATTCTGTAAAATTATGGCCGTTTATATCTCCCACCGTGAACCACGTATTCGTATGAAATTTTGTTCTCTTGTACACCTTGTTTTTCTCAATTATAAACTATAGTTATTTTGTGCACAGATCTAAAAAGGTAGAAGATATAAAGGGTTGAAAATTTTTTGGGTCATGAAATTCTGTACAATTATGGCCGTTCTATATCTCCCACTGTGAACCACGTATTGATATGGAATTTTATTCTCCTATACACTTTGTTTTTCTCAATTATAAACTATAGTTATTTTGTGCACAGATCTAAAAAGGTAGAAAATATAAAGGGTTGAAAAATTTTTGGGTCATGAAATTCTGTAAAATTATGGCCGTTCTATATCTCCCACCGTGAACCACGTATTCGTATGAAATTTTGTTCTCTTGTACACTTTGTTTTTCTCAATTATAAACTATAGTTATTTTGTGCACAGATCTAAAAAGGTAAAAGATATAAAGGGTTGAAAAATTTTTGGGTCATGAAATTCTGTAAAATTATGGCCGTTCTATATCTCCCACCGTGAACCACGTATTCGTATGAAATTTTGTCCTCTTGTACACTTTGTTTTTCTCAATTATAAACTATAGTTATTTTGTGCACAGATCTAAAAAAGTAGAAGATATAAAGGGTTGAAAAATTTTTGGGTCATGAAATTTTGTAAAAGTGTGGCCGTTCTATATCTCCCACTGTGAACCACTTATTGATATAGAATTTTATTCTCCTATACACTTTGTTTTTCTCAATTATAAACTATAGTTTTTTGTGCACAGATCTAAAAAGGTAGAAGATATAAAGGGTTGAAAATTTTTTGGATCATGAAATTCTGTAAAACTTTGGCCGTTCTATATCTCCCACTGTGAACCACGTATTGATATGGAATTTTATTCTCTTATACACTTGGTTTTTCTCAGTTATAAACTATAGTTATTTTGTGCACAGATCTAAAAAGGTAGAAGATATAAAGGGTTGAAAAATTTTTGGGTCATGAAATTCTGTAAAATTATGGCCGTTCTATATCTCCCACCGTGAACCACGTATTCGTATGAAATTTTGTTCTCTTGTACACTTTGTTTTTCTTAATTATAAACTATAGTTTTTTTGTGCATAGATCTAAAAAGATAGAAGATATAAAGGGTTGAAAATTTTTTGGGTCATGAAATTCTGTAAAACTGTGGCCGTTTATATCTCCCACTGTGAACCACGTATTCATATGGAATTTTATTCTCTTATACACTTTGTTTTTCTCAGTTATAAACTATGTTTATTTTGTGGACCGATTTAAAAAGGTAGAAGATATAAAGTGTTGAAAATTTTTTGGGTCATGAAATTCTGTAAAATTATGGCCGTTCTATATCTCCCACCGTGAACCACGTATTCGTATGAAATTTTGTTCTCTTGTACACTTTGTTTTTCTCAATTATAAACTATAGTTATTTTGTGCACAGATCTAAAAAGGTAGAATATATAAAGGGTTGAAAAATTTTTGGGTCATGAAATACTGTAAAATTATGGCCGTTCTATATCTCCCACCGTGAACCACGTATTCGTATGGAATTTTGTTCTCTTGTACACTTTGTTTTTCTCAATTATAAACTATAGTTATTTTGTGCACAGATCTAAAAAGGTAGAAGATATAAAGGGTTGAAAATTTTTTGGGTCATGAAATTCTGTAAAACTGTGGCCGTTCTATATCTCCCACTGTGAACCACGTATCGATATGGAATTTTATTCTCTTATACACTTTGTTTTTCTCAGTTATAAACTATAGTTATTTTGTGTACAGATCTAAAAAGGTAGAAGATATAAAGGGTTGAAATATTTTTGGGTCATGAAATTCTGTAAAATTATAGCCGTTCTATATCTCCCACCGTGAACCACGTATTCGTATGAAATTTTGTTCTCTTGTACACTTTGTTTTTCTCAATTATAAACTATAGTTTTTTTGTGTACAGATCTAAAAAAGTAGAAGATATAAAGGGTTGAAAAATTTTTGGGTCATGAAATTCTGTAAAATTATGGCCGTTCTATATCTCCCACCGTGAACCACGTATTCGTATGAAATTTTGTTCTCTTGTACACTTTGTTTTTCTCAATTATAAACTATAGTTATTTTGTGCACAGATCTAAAAAGGTAGAAGATATAAAGGGTTGAAAATTTTTTAAGTCATGAAATTCTGTACAATTATGGCCGTTCTATATCTTCCACTGTGAACCACGTATTGATATGGAATTTTGATCTCTTGTACACTTTGTTTTTCTCAATTATAAACTATAGTCATTTTGTGCACAGATCTAAAAAGGTAGAAGATATAAAGGGTTTAAAATTTTTTGGGTCATGAAATTCTGTACAATTATGGCCGTTCTATATCTTCCACTGTGAACCACGTATTGATATGGAATTTTGTTCTGTTGTACACTTTGTTTTTCTCAGTTGTAAACTATATTTATTTTGTGTACAGATCTAAAAAAGTAGAAGATATAAAGGGTTGAAAAATTTTTGGGTCATGAAATTCTGTAAAATTATGGCCGTACTATATCTCCCACCGTGAACCACGTATTCGTATGGAATTTTGTTCTCTTGTACACTTTGTTTTTCTCAATTATAAACTATAGTTATTTTGTGCACAGATCTAAAAAGGTAGAAGATATAAAGGGTTGAAAATTTTTTGGGTCATGAAATTCTGTAAAACTGTGGCCGTTCTATATCTCCCACTGTGAACCACGTATCGATATGGAATTTTATTCTCTTATACACTTTGTTTTTCTCAGTTATAAACTATCGTTATTTTGTGTACAGATCTAAAAAGGTAGAAGATATAAAGGGTTGAAAAATTTTTGGGTCATGAAATTCTGTAAAATTATGGCCGTTCTATATCTCCCACCGTGAACCACGTATTCGTATGAAATTTTGTTCTCTTGTACACTTTGTTTTTCTCAATTATAAACTATAGTTTTTTTGTGCACAGATCTAAAAAGGTAGAAGATATAAAGGGTTGAAACATTTTGGGGTCATGAAATTCTGTAAAATTATGGCCGTTCTATATCTCCCACCGTGAACCACGTATTCGTATGAAATTTTGTTCTCTTGTACACTTTGTTTTTCTCAGTTATAAACTATAGTTATTTTGTGTACAGATCTAAAAAGGTAGAAGATATAAAGGGTTGAAAAATTTTTGGGTCATGAAATTCTGTAAAATTATGGCCGTTCTATATCTCCCACCGTGAACCACGTATTCGTATGAAATTTTGTTCTCTTGTACACTTTGTTTTTCTCAATTATAAACTATAGTTTTTTTGTGCACAGATCTAAAAAGGTAGAAGATATAAAGGGTTGAAACATTTTGGGGTCATGAATTTCTGTAAAATTATAGCTGTTCTATATCTCCCACCGTGAACCACGTATTGATATGGAATTTTATTCTCTTATACACTTTGTTTTTCTCAGTTATAAACTATAGTTATTTTGTGCACAGATCTAAAAAGGTAGAAGATATAAAGGGTTGAAAATTTTTTGGGTCATGAAATTCTGTAAAATTATGGCCGTTCTATATCTCCCACTGTGAACCACGTATTGATATGGAATTTTATTCTCTTATACACTTTGTTTTTCTCAATTATAAACTATAGTTATTTTGTGCACTGATCTAAAAAGCTAGAAGATATAAAGGGTTGAAAAATTTTTGGGTCATGAAATTCTGTAAAATTATGGTCGTTCTATATCTCCCACCGTGAACCACGTATTCGTATGAAATTTTGTTCTCTTATACACTTTGTTTTTCTCAATTATAAACTATAGTTATTTTGTGCACAGATCTAAAAAGGTAGAAGATATAAAAGGTTGAAAATTTTTTGGGTCATGAAATTCTGTAAAATTATGGCCGTTCTATATCTCCCACCGTGAACGACGTATTGGTATGATATTTTGTTCTCTTATACACTTTATTTAATGTTAGTGTTCCGCGAGAAAAATATATATATATACATATAATTTTGTTCCGCGTCTATAAAAAGGTTATGAACCACTGGTGTAGAGACTCGTGAAGAAGTCCAAGTCAACAAAAATTAACCAAAAAGTATTTACTGAAGACGCTCAGAAAAAGGTCCTCGCCAAACCGTGGTTCGAACCATTGGTTGAATAGCCATAAAAGTGGATGATTAAATTAGTTTGATTAACGATTGAAATTGAACTAATTCGGTGATTAAAATTAAAGTTTAATTTATTTCTCAGATTTAATAATAATTTTTTTAGTTTGATTAAATTAGTTTGATTAACGATTAAATCTGAAATTTAATTGATTAAATAATTGTCATATGATTAAAATTACGATTAAATTCGCCGATTAAATTCTGATTAAAATTAAAAATAAATTTAATCAATTGAAAAATTTAATCAATTAAATTTAGAATTTAATTTTTTTTTTAATCAGTGCCCAACTCTGTCCGAGGTACCTGCCATTCTCACCGAACAAAATGTGGGCTTGTTAGGGCACGTAATTCTTCAAAAAGTCTGCGAAGTTGTCAGGAGGTGAAAGGGTGAAGTAAGGTGAAACCCTCACTTGGGAGATAAGGGATTAGGCACAAGTGGTTATCCCAGTTAAGCACCAGCAGACGTGAGTCTGTTGGTGAGCCACCGACAGATTTCGATGCGCCTTAATCTTGCGCGAACACTCACACAACTTTCTCTTACGCATGCCGATTTGTTGATGACTTACAGGCAGGCACATTTTAACAATCACCTCAAAATACCCAAATCGAATTTTCTTATATGAAATATTCAAATAAAACTTTATAGATATAAATTCAAGAGTTAGGGGAAAATGTAGAATACATTTAAAACAAAAAAATCTCAGATTCGAGTAAAATCGATCGAGTAATGTGGTACTTCGCAAATTTTTTAATCTTCTTTGATTTTGGAATTTAATCGCCCTTAATAATAAAACTCTCTGGGTCATATATTACTCGGAATGGTACTTTAGCGCGAAGAGCAGTAACCCCCTCTCCTATAAGAGGTCTTTCAATCGAAACTTATTTTTAAAAAAATGAGAAAATCTCAAAAAAATGAATATTCTTAAAATGGTAATTTCAGGGGCGAAATTTTCACATACTCTAATTTTTGCAACCATTTAATGCTCCTTTATTATATTAGTTTAGAGATTTTGAATTCCAGGATGCAGTCACGTCCTCTAGTAGGTTCCAAACTATATACAAAGTTTCAGCTCCCCCGGTTTTTAGTTTTTGAGATACAGACCACATTCTGCCAACACTACTTTTCTGGACTCAATTATCCACTACTCTTATTAAATTATGCTATTCTTACCTTATGTCCAAAATATTTTCCATAAGATCGGACGACTTTTTCGTCACACCAGTGTCATCTTTACTAGCAATAGCGTTTTCTAACATTTCTGTGTAAAATGTGTTACTTGTTTCTTTTTTTTTATTTTTATTAACGCTTGCTGCAACAATCTGCCTCACTTTCATTAAATCATTAACACTTGCAAATTTTAATTTTAAATATCTCTGTTTCAATCCTATTAAATGATTTGGCTAAAAAAAAATCAATCAATCAATAAAATAAAATGGTGTAATAAGGAAGAAAAATTTTGCGAAGCTAAATATGAACTTATTTACACGTTTAAATATATGAATTAAAAACTGAAATTTTACAATCCACTACAGCTTTCTGCATAGAACTTACAAGATCTAAATCTTCTTTAGTCACTAAATCAGCGCTTAAAATAAGGCCATCGAATTTTTTTGTAAGAAATACCGATACTTCTTGAATACATTCTTTTTTTACCAAAACCAAAAAGTAAGGACTATAGGGAATTGAAACTTTAAACCTGTTTCCATCTTCTTGAATGAAATAGTAATCTACAGCGCTTATCAATCTTTTATCCTCATCTAATATTTCTATCTGAAACGAAAATGAGAATTTAAAGATTCAATTATACAAAAGAGAGTATTCATATTCAAAAGATTTTTTTTTTATTATACATGTTATGAATCAAATCATGCTGCAGTTACCACCTTCAAGGAAATTCAAGCTCTAAATAATTGTAGAGAACTGTTCAACTTTTTCTGGTGACTGATTCATAATTTACAGGGAAGAAAGATTATTTCTAATTTCAGTTATTTATGCTTTGCCTTGAAGATTGGTAAGTCTGCTAACCGAAGTATAAGCTCTGAAATTGATCTATTTATTCCCTAGGTCGTAAGCAAGGCATTCTCAATAACGAGTTTTTTTAAGCAATATATTGAAGATGGATAAGATAAGCAAACTAATTTACTAAATGCTGTCCTAACCTTTCGAATAAACTTTAATAAATCTAATTCATCTGTGTTAAGGAAAACAAATTTTATTGAAAAATAATGAAAATTGAGGTTTACATTTCTCAATTGAAAAGTGAAGTCATTTCTTCACAAAACTTGACCAATCAGCGAATGTGCTCCTAACCAACCATTACTTTGTATTCCAAAATTCACCTAAGATTTGACCTCTAGAGAAAATTGAATGAAATCGAAACTAGAGAAATATGAGTACACACCCTGAGTATTCTAGTAATAGCGTATCGACAGTAAAAATAGGATAGAATTCCTTGAGCGCACAAAACTCTTTGAAGAAGAAGCTACTTCTAAGAGGTTTTTAGATATTTTGAACACCTGTATTTCTGGAGGTGACAGTTAAAACAGCAGTAAAAAATTTTTGTGTATGTGCTTTTCTTATTAATGTTAAATCCCAATGATATGTTACATATTAAACTTACTGAATGTATGTTAATTAGAAAACCAATTCTCTCTTGATGATCACTAATTCTGCAGAAACCATACTTTGCATCAATATTATCGCTTAAATTGGCTTGCCTTAGGCGAAAGTCTGTTGAATCCTCACTAATTGGTGACAAAGCATAATATAATAAAATCTTTTAATATTTAACTAGAAAAAAATGAAAGGATACATCATAATTAAATTTAAGAAAAACGTATTTTACCTTAGTCCTGTCTGCCCTTTGGAGCCAGAATTTAAGCGAGTATTAAGTTGACGAACCATGTTTCTTAGTTTCAAATAATTTAATTTCTTTAATAACAATAAGTATATAATGTATTAAGTCTTAATAATTTCTAAAAATATTCCTATTCAAAGCTGAGGTAAAAGTAATAAGATCCTTCAATTATTGGAACAGGTAATTATCATTAGACTCGAACTCCAAACTTCATTGAATTCTTCAGATAAACTAAACAACATTAGGAACGCTTAATACTGTTTTTCTTAAGGTGCACCCGACAAAACACAGAATGTGTCAGCTTGCTGGATTCTAGCAAATACAAATACATAACCACAACGCAGATTTTAGTTAGGCGGGCGCGGGAAAGCCATCATCTGTTTCAAGGAAACCTTATGAAAGGTAAATTGCCAGAGAGCTTGAAGCGTCCAGCTGTCAATGTTTGAACTGAAGCCAAGACCCAGACACCGATACGATACTTATATTGAATCACTAAGTGGTTAAATCTGTACAAAAGTGTAGTTTTAGCTGCAAATTTTATGTACTTGTTGAAGTGGCTAGAGGCTTTTACTTAGCAAAAAGCTATTGGTAATTTTCTTATGATACATGAAATCAAGTATAAGTGATATATATGTAATAGATTTTTTTTTTTTTAAATTATTAAAAAAGGGAATCCTGAGGGGTCTTAACGAAACTTTCATTTTCTTTCGAATCCACAGATCTATATTTTTGTTTTATGTATTTGTTAGCAGTTTGTTGTTTTGATGTTTCTCGACATGATGCCTACTCGTATACCACCAACCACAGGTATTTTTAAAATTCTTAATATTTATTTTTTAACCCTTTGTACTTATGTGAATCTCACCCTCCACTCAATGAATTGACAAACTATGTGTCGATTGAGAGTCTCAATTTTATTCAGATCCATCAACATAAATATCAAAGACATATACCAGAAATTAAATATAAGATAATTCTAGCTATGTTTTAGATATTAACGAAAACGTGACGATGAGTTAGATTTTTAGCGTTGGTATTCTTCTTGGATGCGTATTTTCTTGTATTAATTAAGTAGGTTAATAAATAATCTGGCTGTATAGCGAAAGCCAATGCCAAAGAAAAAATCTTGCTATAAATGTAACAAAACAAACCCAGCGAGTTGCTAGTTTCCCAATTACCAAAAAAGATCCAAGTGCTCCTGATAATTGATTGAATGTTAGATATATGATTCAGTTTTTTATTCAACTTTTTTCAGAAAATCTGTTAGGTCTGTCGTGGAACGACAGTGCTTGGATACCAATCTTGAATCCATCAAATGTTATGGACTATTTTTCTGAAAGAAGTAATCCTTTTTATGACCGGACATGTAATAATGAGATTGTTAAAATGCAGCGATTAAGTTTGGATCAATTGAAGTACGTTAAATTTTTTGTTTTTATTTATTTTTTATAATTATTACTATTAAAATTTATAGTTAATTTTTTTAAATTGTAGCAACATGACTGGATTAGAATTTGTTCTTCTGCATGTTCAGGAACCTATTTTGTATGTAATAAGAAAACAGCAACGCTACAGCACAACTCACGTTACACCAGTGGCAGATTATTACATAATTGCTGGCACGATTTACCAGGCACCTGATTTGGCGTCGGTGCTTAATTCCAGGATTGTAAGCAAACAATTTTTGTTTAGCCGAACCTAACAAAGATATTCTGAATGTGTTGTAACAATGCAAGACATACAAATTTACTACTTATTTGAACTTGTAAGCAAATAAAGACTAATACCAAGTTATAAATAATTTATAACTCTTGACTAAATAGTCAAAAAACTAAAAAGAAGACCGTGAATTTTTTGCCCAACACTGTTTTAATCCCTAATAAAGTATTTTGCTAATTGGTGTAAAAACAAGATTAGCGTTTTTAATATTAGGGATAATTTTCCTTACAAGTTGAGAGGATCTACCACGTAAATAGCTGAAAAAATAAATAAGTTGGGGCCTGCAGAATTTTCATACGAGAAAATCGTGTGAGATTTACACAAGTTTTTAATTAGTTTAATAAAAAGTGCCCCTAGCCATTATCCTGCGCAGCATCAGTGCCTCCAGTATTCGAAAGAAAAATAACAAGTCTGCTTATTAGAATATGGTGAAGCAATCGTATACTACACCATCACCGAGCGCGCTAGCACAAATTAGCCCCAGTTGTGCTCCTGTGTGGCCTTGCTTTTCCTTCTGTTTGTAAAAGAGATTTTTTTTTTTTAACACAAACTTCAAATTCGCATTGACCTCGAAGAAGTGAAATTATAGGCTATGAAAAAAAAGCTTTTTTATTTTCCTCGGCCATGAATGGGGAAAATTTTGTTTGTCAGTTTCTTCACTTTTCTTTAAAAATATTCCTCATTTTTATTTATTTATTTATTTTCAAGAATACCGACTTTTCCAACTGTTCAGGACATTTGGTACCAACTAGGCGCCCACTTAAGTGTTAATTCTTCAATTTCATTCAAAGCTGTTCGATATTCATTTTTGGGATGACGACCTATACAAGACAGAAAGATTTACATCAGATTTTAATCCCAACTACTTATTTGCATTGTACATTTTAAATAAATAAGAGTATAGGTTAGAAGAAAAATTAATTGGCTGTGGTTTATACTTATATAACTAAACAATATGTATGTATACAGATGTCAGCAGTCCACCATTTACAGTCAGCGTTTGAAGAAGCTAGTTCATATTCTCGTTACCACCCTTCTAAAGGATATTCGTGGGAATTGAAAGTGTCAGACAAACCAACCAAGAAAGAGAACAGCAAAGAAGAGCCTAGTTCTCTATTCCAGAGGCAGAGAGTGGATATGCTGCTGGTAGAGCTTACCAAGAAGTTTCCCATTCCCACTGCACCCCCTCCGGCGGCTCCAGTCAAAACCACTTCTGAAAGTAAATGTTTCTTATTTATTAATTCAAAAATCAAAATTGTTATTTCAATTACATAACAAAAAATTATCGGTCATGTCTGAGTACAATTGTCGTTTTCTGTTTGTTGTTTAATTCAAAATCTTTCTTCTTTCGTGGGTTCTGAGGAATTAGGCTGTCGTGATTTCTTCTTTTAGCGATGAGGAGATTTATTCCCGCCACATCCTCCTCAATGCTCACCAAATTTATAGAGGATGCTCTTCGAAATTATAGAGCAAGCCTCTCCAAGTATTTTTGGAAGAGAGGTCTGGTATGACCACTCTCTGGGATGTATGCACCATTTCCGCCAGTATTCTAAAAACGGTATCAAAGGTGGATCATGGCTCCCACGATCTCTAAAGAAATACCAGAGAAGAGGAAAGCCTGCAATATGAGGTACCTCCGGCGAGATGTATCTGGTTTGAACACCTGTGAATTATTTAGGTTCTTTTGGGAAGCTCCAAGAGGAGAGGGGAGTCTGCAGATTAGGAGGATAAATACCACTCCATAATCAAGAGAAGTTACTACATCTTCTGAGTCCGCATTAATCGTACGAACTCTGCAGTTCCTATATATTATGTAAGCCCTACAGGGTTCCAGTATTGAGTGTGCTGCTAGAGTGGGCACCATGGTATCCGAGTGGTTAGAGGCGCAGCCCACAAAACTAAAATGCGGTACTTAGTTCTATTTCCAGCCTGGGCATTGAATTTTATTTAATGTGTTATTAAAAAAAACAAAACAAAAAAGGAAACTGTTAGCTAACCCGCCTCAGACCACGAGATCTGTTTTATAGTTGGGCATAAAGCCCTCCTGAAATAATAGGCATTACTTTTTTCATTTCCTCTTCATAAAACCACATAATTTTTGCATATACATACATGAAAGCCTTGTGGTCCATTACCTTATCATTATTATTTTTAGATCTGGAAATCAAATCTGAACCAAGAGAAGTTAAGACTGAAAAAGTCGATTCACCATGTATGAAGCCTCCACCAGAAAAGAAGCCACGGTTAAATTAAATTTCTGAAATATTAAAATATTTAATGCCAAGTGTGAATGTCGTGTAAGATTCTAATTTTAAAAAATTATAAAATTACATTCAATTTTATTGCATTAAGATTTTCATTATTGAACTGATTTTTTTTTTTAACCTACTTGGTCGAACTGGCAAAATCTTATTAATCGATATTGTGACCTTTTCTCAGGAAAATAATATCTAGGGATTTCAAGAAAGAGCAAACAAGTGTACTACTAAAATAAATAACTTTAGGACGCACTTAAGAAACAAAAAATCCTAAAAGGTAAATTTTTAACAGTACTTCATAAAAATTTTAACGACATCCAAGTCAGGAGATTATAGGAAAGTTTTCAATACTTTGCGTGAATTATAAATGCACCTTTCCCTGACTAAATGAGAGCAGTGCCTACATACGATCTATGAATTGACACAAAATGAAATTTTCTTTTATACTGAGTTTTCTTGCACAGGTCATTCAATTCATTTTCAGTGAATTATATTAAATTTCACATCCACTACCCTTCAAACTAGTATTGGAACTATACAATTTCGAAAACAATTTTTTCAGAAACAGTACTTTAAGAATGGGCAGAAATCATCAGAAACTGAAAGCTTGTAAAACGCTTGCCAGTCAGAGATGTAATAAAAAATTAGGGAGGGCTACAAAATAATAAAAAGAAGTATTCATATTAATAAAGTGCATCTGAATCACAAACCCTAAAAAGCAAATCGACTGAATTATATGAATTACTTAAAAATTGCTTGTACCTGTTACAACTAATTGACTTTTTTAAATAAATAGTTTGTTTATTCTTTCATATTTATTTTTTACAGTTTATTTTGTTCAGTCGCCGCTGTTTCATTTTCACTGGGAGACACTAATGCCTGCTTACATATGTTACTATATCTCACTCTTTTTATACGTTTGCTGCAGCCAACCTGAACATTTCTGTCTAGAGTGTAAATGTTATTGAAAATAAACATATTCTAAGAAGAAAAAAAAAATTTGCTATTAATGATTAATACCATTAATTTTATTATTCTTTAATGCTTAAATAACCTTCACTCCTGAAAGGTAAATAATGCAAATTTTGCTGGCAAAAATTTGAATATACTGAAACGGGCGAGTTTGCCAAATTGCTGTCTTCTATTCAAAAAAGTATTCGCAATCAATCTTCTAGCAAATGTCTAAAATGATTTAATACTTTTGAAAAATAGTGTTGCGATTTAGTTTCTGCTCATGCGTTATCTTCATTATGAACATCCTCAGAAGATCACATGAAGTTCTGTGAGAATTGTAATTTAGTATTTTTTTTCTTCCTCCCATTAATGTGGTCAAGATCTTTACCTGCAAATACACAATAAACTATAATCATCTTTTCGTTTTTAATTTTGAAATGGATGAGTTCATCTAAGAGATCCCAGCCAATACCAAAATTGTTTATAATTCCTAAGACCTTCGAACGATTTGGCCAGGGTTCCGCGATCCAGGTACCCCGAGCTCAAACTTTTTCTGTAAACTGTAAAATAATCTGCGAAGTGTGATTCGATCGCTGGATAGAATCGTTAATTTTATCCGTCACGGCTCGCGTGTATTTTATATTTCTGACTGGTATCGGATTTTATCTATCATCATTGGGTTATTCATTAGATCTCATTTATTTAAATAGTAAAAAGTTTTAATGTATCTTGTGGCATCTGCTCTCTCTCTCTCTCTCTCTCTCTCTCTCTCTCTCTCTCTCTCTCTCTCTCTCTCTCTCACTCACTCACACTCTCTCACTAATGCTAATGAATTGGAAGGCATTTTAATAGATGTGCTCTCCTAAAAGAATTTAGACCAAGATGGTTAAACAAGTTAATTTGTTAACAGTTGAACTTGTGGACAATTTGAATAGTAATTATTTAAATCTATGCTTACTGAATTTCTTTAGTTATCAGTCATACTTATTTTTACTATTAGTTATTTAATTTTTGAAAGTATTGCTATATTTTTGCCAATTTTTTCCACCATAACTGTATCAAACCATCAACTGCGTCGATGGTCTGTCGACAATGGCATGAAGTCAAACATTTATTTATGTTAGTCTGGATCAGTTAATCATGAAAAATAAATTGACTGTTATTTTTAATAGATTTGATTAAAGAAAAAATTATTATTAATTAATACATCCGTTTTCAAAAGAAAAAATTAACCTTATTTGGTTAGGAAAACTGTCTGCGGGGTTTGGCGTACTTTTGCAATAAAGTAATGTAAAACTACTACCCTTGGATTTAAATTTGAATTCGACAATAAACAAGGCAGATTTCAGGTAAAAAAAGGAGCGAATAACTAATGCAGGCTTACAAACAAATCAAAACCTAATTAAAATGTAATCTAATCTTATCAAATATTATATTTCAATTCTCTCAATTTAAATTGATCAACAGAAAACATAAAAAAATTGAACTGTATAAAAACTTTTAAGAAGTAACATACTATTATAAAGCAAAACAAAATGTTGGTGATTTAGAGATAGATGAATTTATTTTTGATTATTTTTCTGTAATGCTAAGTAATCTAGTTACAAGGTGGACTGAGTGTCCACCTAATTTTACCTCTTCGAAGGCCAATGCAAATTCTAAATTTATTTAAAAAACAAAGGGGGACGTTTCTTCTTTAACCCTCTTGCAGGGATAAGGCATTGATTTGTAAAACTTGAATTACATTATTGTTTGGCCCCAAGCGAACTTTAGGGCAATTTTACCTTAGAAACATTAGCATGATACCGAAATAAACACAGCAGTCTACTACCTCTAGTTCCTTGGACTTATAGGTCGAAAACTCTTACTATTAGTGCTTACTATTAGAAACAGGCTTTATTTAGGAAAAATGATCCCGGAAGGATATTCCAGCCTTAACGCCCGTAGTCTGAGGGGAAATTGCTCTGGTACCCATGAATATTAGAAGAAGCATTTAGAAAAGTGTTTCAACTGCTGTAAAAACAAATCACTTTTATTATTATTATTAGTAGTAGTAGTAGTAGTTATAGATACCAAGAAACGTCGCCATCTTCTATATGACCATAATGATTGGAATATATTGCTTTTACTAGAAGTTCCATTTTCTTAAGTACATTTGGCAGTTCTTCGTCTAATCTTGAATCACACGTGAATGCATATGTGCCTGGTTCAAATCCTGGTGCACCTGTCCATGACAAAATGGCTATTAATTCAGTACAACTTGAAAAATCAAATCAAATTGAAAATATTTTTCTAAATTAATTACCTTGAACATCCTGAATGTTTTCCCAGCGTGTCAGTGCCTCTTTCACTGAACTGTAAATGTCTAAATACTCACTAGCTTCAATCTGCTCATCTATTGCAGCCTTTTCAGATGATGTTAGTAAGTTCCATCTATGGAATATGCCTTTTAATCGATCATCTGTAATCATTTTAACAAATGATTTTTTAAATTAATGTTTATAAAAAAGTAAAAGTTTTAGCATTTATTTTCAGAGAGAGAGAGTGATAATATATCGAGTTACACAGATCATTAGTTGGCACTTTTTCAATAGTTCTAAGCCACTCGACTAATATAAATAAATTTTTGTCATTCGTCTGTGTACAAGAAAATATTAACACAAATAAATATAAAGTTAGAGTAACTAAAATAGGGCGATATTGTTGATACGTATTTCATTGTAATGATATCTACAAAACCACTACACATTTATGAGTATTTAGCAATGTATGCTTTTTTTAGACGTTTCTATTTATTTCTATTAAGAATAGCTAAAAGTCAGCTCTTGGGTTCAAATTTTATCACAAATACCTGTAATCATTAAAGGTAAAAGAGCTTCACTCATTCGTTCCCGCCATCTTCTACTTGTAATCAGGGATCTATGAATTTTTTCGCGGTACGTGCATAAGTGCAATTTATCACAATATATGCATTTAGAAAACATTTTTTCAAATAGAATGTTCATTTAAATAATGAGTGTTTTGTTTAATTTCAGATGTAAAATATTCTTTAACAGAGGTTAAAGTCCCTAAGTAAGTAAGTAAATATTCTGAATTGTTATTTTTATGTTTTAATATCTGAGGCAATTTACAAAGGATAATTTGGCAACATCATCAAATGTACCGGTAAAATAATTATTATAATAAATAATTTAAACAAATAGTAATAAGTAATTATTTAAGATGTAAAGCGGAAAATGTTGTAATATGTCAAATTAGGGGTAAAATTAGGTTGAATATAACGTTTTTAACACGTTCTGTTTACCACTCCAATTGACAGTGTATTGTGAACCTAAATAATGCTAGATGTTTTTTGTTTGGATTTAGAATCTTCAATTTAATTATGTATGTTTTAAGCAATTTTTAATTTGTGGTTGGGTTCACAGTTTTAGATACCACGTTGAATTTATCCGTTATTCGTACATGCTTTCTTCAACTCTGATCAGTGCCGGATTTTTATTACTTTTTATAGGCTACATTATTGGTTTGGTGTAGAGAATCTAACAAACACTAACGAAGTTTCTGTTTATGCTACGAAGCGTAATTCCCTATTTCACTCCGTTGAATCAACCTCTTATGATGGAGGCAAATATGTATCCAAAAAAAGACAGAATTACATAAAGGATATAAAGTTCTAAAATGGATAAAAAACAAACAACCAAAAAAAAAAGAAAAGGATCGTTTATATGATTTGATAACTGTCTTCGAATAATTTACGTTCGGAGCTATCACAATCTTGGTCCTCATTTCATTGCTACTCTCAAACATTCTGGTAAAAATACTCACCGACTTTCTCTAATTACTATTCTCAAGGTTTCTTTCAAATTTAGAATTTTAACTAAACTTTCTTTCTTTACTCTTAAAAAGATTTTTAAAAGAGAAGAAGAAAAAAAAAGTCGTTCAAGAGAACATCCGTCTAGCGATTTTCTTTTGACCAAAAATGCACACCAAGTCTCTTGTGGCTGAGGTACCGTGGGCTACAGGCTCCGTCTAATTTCTAATTCTTCTTACTCAAAACTTTCCCAACATGGGTATTTAATCCATGGTAATATACTAACTGTACGGTTCTGTAGTTCTTGAAGAGTAGGGCCAGGCCATTCTCAATAGTATTTTCCAAACTTGTTGGTAATTCGCTTTCTGGAATCTTTTTCATACTTTTTTTTCACATCATTCTACCATTTTAGCTACTTGGTTCTTGCCTTCCATTCATGGCCTTACTTTGACAGCTTTTCTTTCTACAAGCACCATTAGTGCCCTAGCCATCTTAACCTTCCATCCTTTATAAAGGCGATTATGTTTTGCTATCCAAAAAGTTCATGGTTTCTTTGAATTAAATATTCTCCATCCATATATTTGAGAATCTTTTCATTCTCCTTGTTTAGCGCCCAAGAATCACTCACTGGCTTAGGTCACCTAGGTCTGATTAGTTTTGTACACAATTACATTTGCTTCTGTGACAGATTTTTGAGCCTCAAAGTTTCAAAGGGGCGTAAAAGCAACTATTACCTGCCGCAATTCTCTCTTTTCTATCTGCAGCCACGCTAGGTACTTAAAGCTGGTACTAGTACTATTAGAAAAAAACACCTAATAAAACCTGCAAAAACTTTAACCAACCAACTTTAATATTTATAACAATTACAATAGTATTTATAGCATTAAGAGGATATCCAGTATTCCCATGTTGGCTACCACAAGCTTAGATTTGTAGAAGCATTTTCAGTAAATATTATGTTATATAAACGCAAATTTCTTATTACACTAATAAGAAATTTTAAGATACGTAACAACTGTCGTATGGCGAAAGCCAATGTCAATAAATTACAAACACCCAAAGCTTTACGAAGTATACTAATGTAACTGTTTGCAGCGCCAGAAGAAGAAGGAGCCTGCCAGTTGTCACAGTAAGCGGGACATACTATGACATTGGATATGATGTGGTAAGAGATATCATCTGTTTGCTTAGTGAATTAACAGCTAATGAGCCCAGGCCTTGAGACCGGTCAAAGCAGTCGATTAGAGAAACATAATCCACGCGGTGAATAAATTCGCTGTTCAATGAACCCTTAAGTTCTTCACTTTCTACAACATAAACTAATACTAAACTAACCAACAGCCAAATAGAAAAAATTCCCGCTTAAAACATCGAGCTCAAAGAGAATTACAAAAATATCGCATCCTTCAGACTACACGATATTCTATCACCCCTCTCACAATTGGTTCTGGCTGCACTACCTTAACTCACTGACAACACTGAAAAACACTCACAATAACATTTTCTTCTAGCTGCAATGCGCCAAGAAGATGGCACATTATACAATAGTAAACAGAAAAAGAGGAAGCGTTACCAGGCTTCTCAACTAAATATTTGGCCTCATAATAAGCCCAAGAGCACTATTATTCCGAACAATACTCTCAGAATCTTGACAGTTGCTAACTGCATCATCTCGACTAAACGGCCATCAATAAGCTTCCTTTCTGATCATCTAAAAATTCTACGACACCTGCGCTGCATAAAGCATTCATATTTTTATTACTTACTTTTATAATGCAATTCTATACCTCGTTTACTTCCTAATCAACTTGAAATTTGAATTGAAAAACCCGGAGAATCTTATTTGCCTTCATCTTATGCCCTATATTTCCACTCCTCTTTTCGGCAAAATATTTGAGAAACGACTCCAACTATTAATCACCATTATTCAAAGTTCTTTGATATTCCCAGACTATCAGTTCGGTTTATTTAAGAACTATTCACAGTTCAATCATCTGGAAAGGGTTGGACATTCCAAAAAAGAGAATACTTTTCGTAGAGTGTCCCCTGACAAGATCTGGCTCCTAGAGCTTCTTTACAAATTATGACTGATTCTCCTTTTTAATTAGCCTTTAATTCTTTATTCTTCTTTTACCTAGAAAGTATTTGTGTATATTTGTTGTTAGACTAGACTTAAAAGACCAACTTTAACAACAGATTTCGATCCTGTAAACATGTTCATTATACCTCTTTCCCAACCACGGTTTCTTATATATTGTTACTGTTGATAGGGAAGAACATTCGCCTCTCTCATACAAAAAGTAATCGCTGGGCACGTAGCTTTAAACAAGATTTACTTTCAATGTTATGAGACAGTAAAAGGCAAAAACATTTACGAGTGCTGTTTGGAGTCGACGCAGAAGTGTTACCCCCATTACCTCAGAGAGCTACAAGGAATGGCAGACGGAGCAAAAGTTCCTTTCTTCAAGGTACTCCCCATCTAAAGTATAACGTTCAATTTCAGTTTTTATTTCACGACTATCTTGTTCCTAATTATATCAGTACCCCGGAAGTACACAACACTAAGTCCATTTTTTCAAAATTTATTTTTTTAATGTTTCTAATAAAAAAATTCTTTTTTTATTACCGAACCATCACTTATGGTGCATCTACGTATGTTACTTATTATCGACCAAAGATTTAAGCGAAATAACTACCGTGGGCTTATGAGTATGAAAAAAACCGCGAAAAAACTCTTTCATTTGCTCTCCTGTAAAAAATTTAAAATGTGACATAGGGTTGTGTGCCTCCGGGGTACTGATATATTCTAAAGGTAAAAAATTATTGTTTTCATCTCAAGTTCCTGATTAGGGACAAATTCAAAATTCATGAAAGGATGATGTCAACTTTACTTCACTGCCCCAGATTCAATTTCTTCTTTATATGATGAGGCGCGGCTCCCTGTTGTCTTCTAGGAGATGAACTAAAGAAAGTGTGTACAAAGCCATACTTCTGCTGCTTTGTAAGCAGCCATACTCTTACTATAAAAAAAGTGTGCTGAGACATGCAAATTTATCTAAAGACTTTGTTCTCTGTTGGAGGACGGACCAATGCAGAATGCACTAACGGATCCGAGACAGCCCTGTCTTACAGGGTATTTTAAGTGATAAGCTGACTATATCGCTGCTAGAGTAAGAGAAAGTAAAAGAAAACAAAAGAAAAAAGTTATGTAGTGAGAACTAACATACAACACGTTTATGTTATGTTACATCATTAATAACTGCAATATTTTGATTGCTTATTTACGTATTTTTATTTTCTAGTTATTTTTGTTTCACTTGGATGATGTTCTTCCAAATGTTCTCAAACAACATATTAAACATTTATACAGTTCAGGTTGCAGTTCAGTGTACTTAAATAACAAGGAAGAGGTAATTTGCATCTTTAAGTAGAGAATTTGTCGCGAATTAAATATAGTTTTAATTATTCCCTGCATTTACAGAAACTATTGGGACACACAATTGATGCGCACAAAATATTTTTAAACAATCTATATGTAGTGAGAGGAGAGGTAACTGAGTGTATTCCACATGAGGTGTTCACAGCATTGTGTTATCCCGGACTCCTGCCCGGTAGCATAATGGGATACAATTCTCACGGTCTCCTCTACACTGTAAACTTTCTTCATGCAAGTCACCTAAACCCTTGTGGTATACGTAAGTATATCTCTTATAATTTCAAATATGCTGGAAAGAAGCTGTTTCATTGGACGCATTAACTATGTCACAGGGTACTGAGTTTTTTGTTTTTCCAAATTTTCTGTACTCTATTTTCCTTTAAAGAACGATATAGTTCTGTTTCCAAATGTTTGTCGATAGCAAAAAGAAATGTTCTGATAAAACACTCCTTATTTTGTCAAGTATCGAGTATCTTTAGGGATTGAAACGGATGATGGTGTCCAGGTACACCAATAACAAAAAAACTCACTAGCAATCGTCTGAGGATTTTTTTTTTCAGAATTTTAGATAGTAAATGTCTGGGTATGCTGAGCATATTGCTATTGACCTATTGCTGTGTTAATGACCAATAGATTAGGTTAATGACCAACGGGCACGAGCCCAAAAAAAAAGAAGGGCAGAGGCACGTCATTCAGACATTTTGTCCAAGTCCACTTTTCTTGAAATCGTGGTACCAGACTAGAAGAACTCCTTGGTAGAAGGCAACTCAGAAGTTTGTTAGTATAAATTTTTAGTTGAAACCAAGAATTTAGTGACAATAATACAAAGATTAACTAGCACGGCAAACAGTGATCTATTCCTTTCGATCCATTTTGACGCTTTCGTTTGGAAGCAATGGTATCCTTGAAGAGGAATGCTGAGGTTGCAAGTATAAACAGAAGCATAAGTCTCTATCACATAGTACCATAGAGGTTGTAAACATTATTCTACACACGAATAAAAAATACCAAAATCCGATCAATTTTTAGTAAATGAATTTAGATAGTTCAAGATGACCTAGAATGACTTTACAGCATATTGTGAGGCATGTGTGCTGAACTATGTGAGAATAGGGTTATTAATTAATTATTTCGTTTACTTCTTGCCTGAGAAATTGGCAACCAGTAATTACTGATTTCAACATATTAGGATGATCAGTTGTAAAAATTAGAAGCTTTTTTTTCCCCAGTAAACATTTATTTTGAAAGGGACTTCAAATACTTAACAAAGTTATGTTTAATTACAGCCAGGACAATCATTGCTAGAGCTTTATTAGTAGCAGATTCAGTTCTGTCAGTGAGGGCGGCCCTGCGATGTTCCGGCCATGGTTTAGCCGATGCTTTGTCAGTGAATTTTGTACTCTTACAAAAAAAAGGTTTTGATTTCTTTTACAATATTGAGGCTTCGCCTTCTTATCCTCCGAGAAAGGAATCTGAGATCAATTTAGCAACAATGACACAACAATATTATACTCATTGTAATAGGTGAGTTATTTTTTCATAATGTTTTCAAGTGCTTATTAAAAGAAATTTTGCAGTCATGGTTAATGTTTGTCAGTTTCCAGCGATTGTCTATTCCAGAAAATGATCTTTTACAAACAGCATGCAGGGCGAGAGCAGACACTTTACAAAATATGGCTAAGCCAAAGAGCAAACAAGATGTAATCAACGCATTGGGAGATTTTTCAGACGATAGTTATAAAATCTTCACCGATTTTGATGAAAGAGTGATCACAATTGCTGTAAGTAAGTAAAAAATTTAATTTCTCTGTTCATGATGTGCAGAGCCATTTCTAACGTGATGCGCAGTGCGTTAGCCTGGTGCCAGGCTGATTGCCAGCAAAGCAATTCTTACTATTATGAGCAAGGGTTCCTAGGCGTCTATGTCCTGGCGGCAGATGGTATATCTATATATATTATTTCAGATCTAATGACTGTTTTGTTAATGACTGTATTGAAATAATATTTTTAATAAATATTATTTTCCAACCCAGTAGGGTTCGACAATGCACATAAAAAACAGTTCAATAAAAGCACATAGTAGTTTGTAAAATATATTGAGGAAGCCTGTTGAAGGCTTTTCTTAGCTCACCACTGCATGTTAAGTAATACTGTGTCGGTATCTCACCTGAAATCTTTGCGTTAACATTTTCCTCTTTCATTTGTAACAAAGTGGGAAGGAAGATGATCTATTTGTGGTATTACAGTTGCGCTTATTTGTTATTCTTTTGGCTCAATATTTGTCAGGGAAGGAGTTGCAAGTGAAAGAGAAGTACTGGGTATCTTGGAATTTGAACATCTGGTTGCTGAGCAATTTTAACAATTATCTTGTTTTATAGTTATCATCGATTTAATTACAAGAACGATGACCATGTACGTGGACAATCCAAGGACGTCAGAGCCCACCACTATAATATCTTTGGACAATAATTAATATTGCCAGTAAATAAATAGAATTTGAGTAAGTAGAAAAAACGAATGCAAAACGAAGTTTGTGAAATCAGAAATCTTACCGCCCTGTAGTAAATAAAATTCAACAAAAATTACTTTATGAACAATTTACAAATAAACATTAGCTAAATCAAGAATTCTTTTTCTTTTTACTGCCTTTATGCTCTTCATTTTTAGTCTCAGTTAAACCATCAATACGTAATAAGTAACTGTCAATCTCCGAAATTAGATCGGTATAGCATGTTTCTTTTGATTCGAGTCTCTCTTCCTTTATTCGGCTGAACTTCTGGGTCCATACTTCTTAAACATAGTTTACTTAAGAATTCTAATCGAATGGAATATAAAAATGTTTCATTTGATCAAAAAAAATGTTCATTGGTGGAAAGGGTCTAAGTAACATTTATTATCTCTTTGAAATATAATTAGGTAAAACAATAATTATAAACACACTTTGATTTATTTTATAATTTCACAACCATCACCATCCAGCATCGTCATAATTTAATGGTAAAACTATTATGTTTGAACGAATTTCTACCGACCGTTTCAAAAGTTGGTTGATATGCTGCTTATATTTCTCATCAACAATAACCTGTAAATCATATCCCTTTATTTGGAAAACTCTCTCCCAGAGCAACTCTCACTTTTTTCTCGTTCGCGATACTCATTGGTTTGAATAGGTGTAAGTGCTCAATTATTGTAATTAATTTTCTGTCATTAGCGAGAACTGTTCCTAAAGTTTCGCGTTGGGAACTAACCTAACCAAATTAATCAGTCAGATTCATTTAAAATCGCGATAGTAATTAAATAGGGTGCACGTTTGTGTCCTCTCCTGTTTTCTGTATTTATTAATGATCTGGAGAGGAGTAATTAGATGGGGGTGTGAAAATTGGTGCAACGAATTTAAAAATTCTAGCATCGGTTTGATTGCTTCGTCGCCCATTTCACTACAGAAAATTATTCTCTCATTGTACAGGTATTGTAGTAATTGGGATTAACCTTGAAAAATCAAAAATAATTGCCTTTAAAAACGTCGGCAAAATCTCTTAAATAACAAGTGCCACAAATTTGTGGTATGATGACGGAACGAATTGAAATCGTAAATAATTTACAAATATCTATGAATCAATATCACACCAACCCTATGTCTTAATACTCATTTTAAAACTAAATTAAGAAGTTCAAAGTTTGGAAAAATTTTATTTTAAGAAAGATGTCGGTTTTAAAAGTAAATAATAAATATCTAATTCTAAATCCAGAGCAAGTCTGCTATGGGGCTTCAGCCTAGTTAAAGACTTTTAAATACTCCAAAGACTTTTTAATGCCAGTAAATACACCAAATTACTTATTATATTCCCAGACAAAGCTCTGCCCATTATTAAATAATTCATTCTAAATTTATATCGAAAATACACTGATGGAAATGCTTGACTTCATATATTCGAAAATTCTTGCCCAGTTTCCGATCGGAAAAAATGTAAATTGTTCAAGGTTCAACATGAACTGTTTTATTCGAATTGAATTCAATTTGATGTAAATCCGGACCCCCTAAATAATAGTTTCATCAAGTTAAGAAAAAAAATAAGTATGAAATTTCAGGAAGATTGCATAAATGCAGCTATCTCGTCTAAAACCTCTGTTATTTATAAAGATTTAAAATTCAGCCTAAACTTCATAAATGAGTGGCTCTCCATAAATGATCTGAGCTGGATCATAAAGGCGAGACGAGAATTATTTAGTTTAAATTTCAAACGTTATGTAACAAGCGCAACATCCCTTTCTTCTCTTTGCAACCTTTCACAACAGGAGGACATCACTTCATTGCAATCTGCCAACTTCTTAAAAGAGTATCGCGTAATTTGGTTTAAAAAAGCTGTTCTTACCCGAATTGAATTAATTTATTTAAATGGTACCGATTTTAAAATTTTGATTAATTATTGTAAAATGGCTGGCAGGCAGTGCAGATATTTCCTAGTCAAAGAATTTTTTTTTTTTTTTTTTACAAAAGTAAACCCAATACGTTCCCTATTAGTACTAATAAAATAACTATTAGGTATTTATGTAAATTTGAATTTGATATTCTGTTAGTTTGGTTTATTAATGTGATATTTATTTTTATCTTCCTTCGTTTAATATTAATTTAAAATAAAGAATTACTGTCTGCAATACCCAGAATTTTAATTCATTTTTATTTAAGCAAACGAAAGGACAACAAATGACGGCCAGGTACAGGTTTCTAGGTGTACGTGGAGATTTGGAAGAGTTAGAGGCATACCAGGTTCCTCAAGTATGATTTAAAAAAGTATTTGTTCTTAAGAAAATTAAAATAGAAATCAGAATATAAATATTCTAAAACGGGGGTCAAGATCAGTGTTCTAATTACTAAGGCAGGGACTAAATAAAGAAGTCAATATTTATTCATATAGTTAGTTATATATAGTCTTTTAAATATTATAAAATTTTAACATTAAGCATGGAAATATTATGAAATAATGGCATGGAAAAATGCCAGATGCTAAATAAGAAATACGCTTACACTTTCTCTGGCTTCAGGTCTAGTTAAGCAACCTGTGAAATAGTAGCAAGGTATTTAATTCTCAGTAATATTATCTGGGCAGTAAGCCGCAGAATTACCAGAAACGGCACTTTAGAGGCCACCAAATAATTGGCGTTGATCCCTTCTTCGGGCATTCACTTTTCATTATGGAACACAATTAGTCGGATTTTGGCCGCATGAGTTAATTAAAAATGGAATATTCATTATTCTCCCAACTGTCCACACCACTTACAATCCTGAGCCCCCCCACTTCCTTCGCTCCATGACTCAATTTTCACATGATAATTTATAAATAAAAAGCCGAAATAGGACATTTCCCTCCAAAGAGAGGGAAGTACTAGCTCACAGAAGGGTCCAAACCTTAGAAAAATATGAAATATTTCAAATTTAGGCTGCGACGCTGGCGCGGACATACTTGAAGTTGGTCGTAGTCGAATTTTATTTTGAGTGTAGGTGCCAATCCAGGACAAAAACTACTGGAAGTGCCAATTTAATTTAGTTTTCAGTTTTTCCTAAAAATAGCTACAAACGATTTGAAATAGTACATTCTTAAGTTAGACTGAATCACGTTTTAGTTAGAAACTTATTTTCGAGGAACGTAGGGTTAATGGGAGCTGTGTTATAGAACTTTCTTCAGAATATTAAATTCTGTTCGTTTCAGTTAAAGAAAATCATGTCTTGAGTGTTCACAACAGATGTTTTATAAGCACACTAACACAACAGTTACTATTTACATTCGTTTACTTCACAAATACATTTACAAAACTTCAATTTCTAAATTAAATAACAAACAACAAATAATACAAAAATGTAATAAGAAATAAGTTCAGAAAACGGTTTTATGTTCAAATTGAAATTGCATCATGTCGGTCCATTCCGAACAACCTTGTTCATGAATACTGCAGTTGTAACATCACCTTCCTTTTGAATCAAACATTTCCTAAAAATAAAATATATTACTGAATATCTCACACACACACAGATCTCAGCTGAATTCCAGTGATTCGCTACGGGGTGTAGTTATTTTGAGTCGTTTGCGAATTATTCAGTCTTACTGGATATGACGTTACATTCAATTTCATAACTTTCAGTTAAGATCGCTAAAAAAAGAAGTAGGGGGAGGAAAAATAAAAATCTGAGATGACAATTCTCTACATGAATATCTCTCACCTCCTAACATGCCAAAAACAAAAAGCACTGTAATCCATAATATTGTTATGTACATACAAAATGAATTTTTTGATCTGACATTTTTTCGAAAAACCCTTCTACAATTTTCTACAAACTTCATATTTAGATCAAAAGCTTATATCTGAATAATGTTTTTGGAAAATTTGAATTAGGTACAAGTTAAAATGTTTTTATAAGTGAGCAACTCGAAGTACGTACTACTCTGTAGTAAGTAGCAATGTCGTGTGAGATGTCTCTTCAGATATTTCTACGTACTTACTAATCAATATGGAGAGTGATAATAAAGTGTAGACCAATAAGTTTGGAAGAGAGGTGGGGCGAGTTGCTCTGTTGGTGAGTGGGTGAGACTGGCATTAAGGCATGGAACTGACTGAATTGCCACTGTGTTTTTATAATCCTGGATTTTTTTTGGAGGTTTTAAAAAAAATTTAGTAAGAAAATGTATTAGTACCGCAATTTTATACATATACCTATTATTTAGAGCTAAACAAGTCAGGAAATTATAGAGCGATATTATCCAATAATAAGTATCCAAATTGAACTTTCTTAGACTTTTTAGTCTGTGTGCTATAAAGAACACAAACGTACACGTAGCAAGGAGCGAAAGGCACTCAGTCCTATCCGTAAAAACCACGTTTTTGGACTCCGAGATCTTAAAACTGGCATATCTGGTGAAAATTCAAGATCCAAAGTATGGACGATTAAAGTACATTCTCGGAATCGGTGGAGTAAGAGTAATTATAGAGTCTAAATCTGTCGTAAGCAAGGCCAGTTTCTGGCATGATAGAAGGAAGAAATAAAAACGCTTCTCGATCTGCAATACGGACTAAAGTCATGTTCTCAACAAATCAAAACTGTCAGAATATCCCAGGGAGATTATTGTATAAGCTGATGTAACATCTATAACTACTGATCGCAGTTATTGAGTTCATGAATATTTCTAGCTATTTCTTCTACTCAAGGACAACGCAGTGAGGTAGTAACTAAAATTTCTATTTATTCTCGTGCTTATTCGTACACAAGCTACTCGTAACTAAGCCAAAACTAATTAGCACGTGCGTTGTGGTTGGGCAATGAGGGTATCTCTACACCGGGATAAAGGATTGTCTTTTTTCTTAAAGAAATGTCATTGTAACAAGCGGTGGATTGATTTGGATAAAATGGATTAGCGTGAAAAATGACCTTATTATCAAATGTTGGGGGGCTAAAAATAAGGTCAACCAGAAAGTACAGAAAATGGTTTATCATGCGCACATTTCCCTCAGAGTCCTAAGGTTTGGAAAACTTTTTTGGGGTTCTTCTAGACAGGCCAAGGTGCTTCAGCTGCAGAAGAAAGTAGTACGAGTAATGATGGGGTACACCAAAAATTGGCCAGCTGCAGACCAATTTTCCAGAATCTGCAGATACTCACAGCTTATATCTAACTGCTCTTTGCAAATGGTAACATACGCCAGCGAGGAGTAATCCGCATTCAGTAACATTTATCCGATTGACAAAGGCCACACTACTTTACAATAGTTACTTATTTAATAAAAAAAATTCGACAAAGTAACAAAGTGTATGATATAAAAGAATTATTGACAATAAAGTTTTGTGAAGAAAGTAATCGCTTATTTATTCAGGCGGGGCTTAAAGTTCAACTACTAATTGGGCATAAAGTTTAGTTATTTAACTAAATAAAAGAGAAATCTTACAAGTACTGCTACTGAACTACGATTCGAAATAAAAAACTATTAATAATACGTTATTAATAGTTTTTTATTTCGAGGCGAAGCCGGTGGTTCACTTATAAAGTTTATTTGTCTTCATATATTATTTAGTCTGGCAATTTACCTGCTTGCGGCTTCCAAACATATCACTGGATTGATGTTTGCAGTATCAATTCGGACGGCATGTTGAGTGATAGCTGATACTAAGCCTGCTGATTCTGGCTTTAAGTTCTGTGTAGCTGTAAACACAAAGTGGTCTGAATTCTTATAATTTTTCTGTTAAATTAATCTCAGGAGTACACGTTCTGAAGCAAACAAAGCAACACTCTTTGAAATACCATTAATTCAAATGAGCTGCTGCTCAAATTAAAATTAATTATTACACGTATCTTTCTTTATTTTTCACCAACTTTTTATTTTAATACTCAACATGGTACTGTTAATATTTTTTCATTACTTTGGACTCTCAAAATTTTATTACAGCCAGTTTTTTTTCTTTACCACATAAACATAAAATAACTTATCTAGAAAAATTTCAAAGTACTAACATAACAGACATAGGCCTTGAGTATCAGCCAACACACATCCTGTTACATTTTCCGCATCTGCTCTAAAAAAAGAAATGTTTTCCCTTCGATTTAGAACAATTAATTATTCTTATTAACTTACGCAAATCAAGTAATGATTAAATTAGAACAACAAACTAAATAAAAAATGTGTATATTAATAATAATAAATTAGAACAATAATTGATAACTTACATCTCCATAAAGTGACTTAGTAAATTTTCCTCCATCTTCTATACTTCAAATTAAAACTTACTGACTGTCCTCTCCAAGAACCTCTTGAATATATAACCTTCTCTGTTAACATTTTTACCAATGGTAACAACTAGATATCAATAAATCGAAAAGATTACTATCGATACCTTCGAAACGTAGCATCAATAAGGTAGAGGTTATTTTTGTTATATATACATATATATAATAACTTATTTATTAGCAAAGGTGCCAGACTTAACTCTTTCCTCAGAAATTAGCAGCTTTGGATTGGGTGAACATTATGTTCATTTTAAATGTCACATTGATGTGATCAGTATTGCTTGTCAACTCAGATTAATGTCTGAGAAGAAGCCTCTACTCGCTACTCTACATCCTCAATAGTGGTTCCCTCCTTACCTATATGGGAACAGTAAAAATGATTAAATTTATTTCCTAATTGTTTAACAAATTGTTATTTTGTTTATTCTCTTTCTTGTATTATATATGTAAATGCTCCGGTCATCCCCTTGCTATAATTGTACTATAAGCAAGTAACAGTAAATAAATAATAATAATTTATTAGCAAAGGTAAATCTTTTGTACTTTTAATTTATTTTGTAATTTACAATCTGTATACAGTATACAATAAGTAAAGATGAAGAGTATGATGAACTAGTGCGGGAGGAGAGAAACTACCCAGCGGTAGCACTCTCTATGTGAGAAGGAGAATTGGAGGAGGAAAGTAATAATTTAGGTCTTCAGCCTGCAAGGAAGTCGCGGGGCCACTGGCGATTCAGTCGGCGAGAAGTATTAGGGATGTCAATTTGTACTTTGTAAATAATTAATGTACATATAACTTTATCAAAAACTAACTCGTTTAAAAGTTAATAAGTTAAAGTTAGCGTATATTCCAAATTTCAGACAGTTATAGATAATCAAAAAAGCATACTTTTTTTTAATTCAAATTTCAGTTGTCAATGGGGGTAAAATATAACTTTCAACGATGTATTAAAAATACAAGAAATAATGGAATATACTTTCGTAGTTCAAAACATGCCCTAATAACAATTTTCAATGTATTGCTTTATATTCATCAAGATCATTATAAAATTTTGATCACAAGCTAAATCAGTCCCTACGTAAAATATTCACTCTACCGATGTTTAAGAGATAGTTGCAGCTCATCTTTTCACAGTTTAAAAAAACAATCTAAATTTTACTTCCAGTATCACCCCATAGATTACATAAATCCCTTTAAAAGAGTAATTGATGATTCATCAGTTTAGGAGATAATTGCCGCTTAGTTTGGCTAAGTTCAAAACGAGCTAAATTCATGTCTATATATCTTGCTCCACGTTCATCTGATCATTATAAAATTCTTAATACTTACGACTATGTGAGACTGTAAATACGAGTAAAATAATAACTAAGGATGATATGGTTTAGGTGATGATGGTTGCAAAACTTTTCATGGTTTAAAAAACGCACTGGGTTTAAAACTCAATATCTTGCTTTATATTCATCCCCTAAGAACAATAGTTAACGCTTCCGTCTACATCTCCAACTACACAATATCTAAATATTGCTCTCGTTTTTGAACTAGCCCAATCACGACACACAAAACTCCACTCAGATCTACACAACACAGTCACTACAACCCTCTGATCTACAACATGTCCACCAGAACAGTTCCTACAAATCTACATCGCAACCTAAAGCGGCGGTGGCCACGCGACCATCTCAACACAAACGCCGATCTCCTAGGATGGTTGCCGTCTATTCCACTCATGTCTCTTGGCGCACATGTTTGTTTGTATATGGTTCTATATGCGTATATATGTATATTGGCGCTATGTCCTTATCTCTCAGTTCTTTTGCTTATTGTACATCGATTATAGTTGCAAAATAAATAAATTAAAAAAATATATATAATTATTAAATATCCGATCGTTATGAATATTGGGAAACCATCAGATTAGATCAGACTATAGTGCGAGTAAAAAATACAATCTAACGATAAATTATTTTGAGAAATAATGAGAACTTTGCAAACACGCCCTAAATTTAAATCTCAGTATGTCGCTCAGATCTTTATGAAAACTGGAAAACCCTGATGGATTATCTAAGAATCCGTGAAACTGCGCTGCAATCAAGATGTGGATGAGCCAAATAGGAAGAAAGAAAGAAATTTATTTAAATTCAGTAGAGATAAAATAAAGTTTTTTTTTTTTGTTTCCTTATAAAACATATACAAACAATTTGAGGGGGCAATGAACCTGTTGGTTATGCCCTGAAAAAACAATTTTAACAGGAATATTAATATCACAGATGTCATGAGATAACAACACCTTGGTTTTACAGAAAAGCTATTTAATATTGTGACAGCTCCATCAAAAGCAGTATATGCGAGATGGAAGTCATATTGAATTGTAGCATATTGAATCATCAGTAGCAGTTAAGTTTTGAAATGTTGGGAATTAGTGTTTTCACTGGCCAGAAACAGCGCAATTCGGTTCGTGTGAATTTACATATATGGCCGGAGAAACCGCTCCATTCCGTCATTACTTCTTCAAGCAAATAAATTTAGATAAGTTCTTTACAAAAAGAACTCCCATGTCCAAAGAAAGGCGTTATTTGCTTTTTTAGATATCAAAGTTACAATCCAAGATAACATAGTTCATTCATAGATTACTCGACACCATCACGTGGTCATTGCATTCTGTACCAACACGAGCTAAATTATTAAAATCCGTGGGCACAAAATGTTTTAAGAATCTAGTGCTCTTAGCAAACGAAATTCTGGGTTGCGGCAAAATATTTTTGTAAAATCATCCTTAGCACTAAGCTTGCATCTTTTAGGTGTAAAAACAGCATTTTTGTTTCTTAGCAACATAAATCGAAACCGAACAATAAAACTTCTAAAACTTCTGTTGTTAAGAATGCCACCAAAGAAACCTTTACTGGAATCTTCTGATTTAGTACTCGATGATTGGCAAGATTGTGAAGAAGATGAGGGTGATTGCACTCTACCCGATCCAGACAGTAGGTACGATTTGGATCAATTAAAAATTTTTGAAGCTGTACCAATCTCATTGACTTACTCAGACGTGGAAGTGATGATTGAGGATAATAATGAAAAAAATGTGTCCCACATGGAACTGGTAAAAGAAAAAGGACATGAAAAAGTTGAACACTCCTCGCACAATTCAGCCAGGCGAAGTTTGCAGCCACCTTCAGAACTAGTGGCTTCCACCTCGCCTAAACATGCAGAAAACATTCCAGAAGAAGAACGACAAGCTAAAAAAACATTGGAGGACTATAGTCCTGTAATAATTTTTCACGATATATTTAGATCACAGGTTGAGTGGCAAATGTTTGCTGCAGATGTGGCTTATCTGATCCGAAAAAGAACTATAGTAGTTGACATCCGTAACCATGGAACGTCTCCATTTATAAGCACGAGATGCGGTTTAGGAGAAAGTTTAGTTGATGTGCGGAATTTGTTACGAGAACTCAAACTGCCGCCTTGTAAGGTTAGTGTGATAGGACATAAGTTGAGCGGATGGGTTCTTATGGCTTACTGTCTGCTGTATCCTTACAAATTTAAGAACCTGGTTGTTGTTGAAGCTAATCCTAACGTTAATCCTATTTCCTCCAAGGATTTTATTAGTTTGAAAACCGCTTTAAATCTTGCTCAAGTGCCTAAAAGTGGTGCTCCTTTAAGAGCAGCTAGGTTTGAAGTCGGTCTATTTTTAGAAGAGGTTCTAAGAAATGGTAAACTGAGGTCATATGTTGTTCAAAATTTGGTAGTGGAAAAAGTACTTGGAAAACCTGACAAATGGGAATTGAGACGAGCAGAAATACTCAAAAGTTTAAGCTCTTTCACTAAATTTCCAGATTTTTTAAGATTATTTACGTTTGACAAACCCACTCTCTTCGTGGCTTCAAATAATTCTAGATATATAAAAAAAGAAAATGAAGCAGAGATAATGCAGTTATTTCCTCAAGCCCAGTTCGTCTACATGAAGACTTCCAGTTCCAATCCTCACATAGATGAATTTGACAGTTTTGTTAACCATGTGACTACGTTTTTAAATAAGCATAAGTTAGGAGGTTAAATTTCATGAAAAATATTACTTACAATACAATAAAAAAATTAAATATTTTTATTGATAGTGTTCACCTTCATAGATAATTAGTGAACTTAAGAAATTTTTTTAATATTAAGTGGTAAACTTAGATTAACTATCTTTTGTTTAATAGAATATTACTATGTTATAGGAAACCCATAACTAGGAAAATCAATGAATAAAAACGCAAATTTTTTGGCCTAACATATTTATTCCTCTTAAAGACGCATCATTTCCATTCATTTCTCCGATGGTTAGGATTTTTACTTTCTCCTCCTAACCCTCGAAAGATTCGCGAGCTAGAAGTAGCAGTCGTACAAATTTTCTGTCTTTTTAGCGTAACCAAGAAAAAATAATTGTGCAACTTTCGTCCATATTTTAATGATGGGTAGTTTGCATTGCTCTTTTTTTTCTTAGATCTCGCGCCAAAGCTAGCTCCTAGTAATTCCGATTGGTAATTCTAGCCGTCTTTACAATCCCATAATCTCTCAATATCTACCATCCATTGAACATTGGACTGCGCCTCTTGAACATGCTTGCTAGAACGCTTCCGCAAATACTGAAGCCCGCTAGTTTCTACAACTGACATTTTGTTCTAAAACTAGGCATGAACGCTGCTATCAATAAATTTTAACTTCAGTAAGAGTCTTGTTTCCAGTATTCAAACTATATATTCTAAATAGTTGTATGATTCACTTTTATGTACAAATAACTCTATGCACACGACTTATACATTAATATTTCTCAAAAAAGCAATCACTTGGCAATCATCGTTAGGGCCTGAAAGCGGCAAGGAGTAGAATAAAAAGTAAAAATAAAATTGTAAGTGGCAATAATGAAATGTTGATTATTCACGTGTATAATAATTAATTCTACTCTATGATTTCTGTTTCTACTTATTACATTATTTAATTGATGACAATATATTATATTATCTAAATATATGCAACATTTTTCTGCAGATCACATTACCAACAACTATGATGACGTACGTAAATAAATTCATTTGTATATGTTAGCTGTGCTATTAGCTACTTAATATTAAGCACAGCCAAATGTTGAATAGATTTTTTCTTCTTCATAATTACAAGGGTTTACTTCACGTTTAAATTTCTGCAGACTACGAAAAAAAATCTGCCTTGGCAATGCCCAAAGTAATGTCAGTCAATACCTACTCTTCTTCTTCAAGAACTTACAAGAACGGTTGAAAAGAGCAAAGTTCTTCATGGTGATGGGGATTTCTGTTTTTTCATTTGTTACAGAAATTAAACGTTCTTAATTTTGGTCATCTATTGAATCTTAAGTGCCCACAGAACAAATGATTCGAAATTCCTGGAAAGATCTAGCCTTAGTCATTATCCACGCCCTAAACACCTTAGAAGGAAGCTAAAAAACAAAAGAGCGAAGAAGTCTAATGCGAAAAGTTATGTCACAATCTTAGCATGTAAATATTTTTCTTTGGAAGAATGTTCGTATTTTCTGTGCCCTGACTCCTGTCATTAGTAAGGAGTAGGAGTAATTTTTCATCCTCTGAAAAGCAACCTAATTAATCTCAAACACATAATCGATTAAGTGATCTTGTAGTCTGTCAGTAAATTGACTTTAATAATCGATTTATGCTAATATATAACTACTGCCAAAATGACGCCATTTGCTTGTTTAGCCGGCAGTGACTTTGTTTTACTTGTGAAATGTTAGTTTTGAATTGGAGGTGTTTTAAGTGATATTGTTTTAGAGTAGCATTGAAGTGTATAATCTTTACTTAAATCTTTTCAATCAAATTTACAAATTATTTATATAATTTAATTGATTTATTGTACTTTTGCTGCTAACGTTTCAGAAGGTATTGAAGTAATGAATCGTACACGAAAATCAAAGGTTTGAATTTATAATTTTTAAGGGTAGTTATTTGTATTAAGGAAATCGGTATTTAAATAAATGGTTAATGGGTTTGATATAGAATAAATTTTTACATTTTGTTTTATTTGTTTATTGTTTTTGATTACTGATTCATTAATCCAGAAGGAAGAATAATGCCTATTTCAGTATTTCTTTTTCCTTTTGCCGAGCTTTCGATCTAAGGACAAGGTCATCTTCAGGGCTTATGTACAAAAGCAGTCAGGACAGAAGACACATTAAACTAATAATAACAATAAAAAAAATTGTAATTTGTCAGTGTATAAGCCCTGACCTTGTCTCTAAGTCGATAGCTCGGCAAAATAATGACTGAAATTGGTAGAATTATTTCTTCCTTTTATATTTATTTACTTAGTAATTTGTTATATGAAGTGATTGTATCTGCACTTACAATATTTTTTTTTTTTTTTTAAATATTCACAGACTAAAGACAAAGGAGGATTGTTCGAATCTGAAGGTGAGAATAGTTCGTACTTATTAAGATAGATAATTTGCTTTTAATGGACGCAATTAAGTGGAACATGACCAATATTTTATTGAAACTTTTTTTTAAAGCCTACAAGATATGGTGAAAATCTGTATACGAAAGGTTATCGATTAATTTGCGTAAAATTAATAATTTAATTAATGTATAAATTAAGCCGAACAACACTTTAATCTTAAATTTATTATTTTTCATTAACAATTTCGTAAAATCTCATTTTATTTATTTGTTGCTCCCTCAATCTGTAACACTTACCAGTCAGTAAAACACATTTTTTTTTATATCTAACGGCGTGTGGTATGTTGAGCAATCGTCATTAACTGTACTACTTAAAAGTAAACAGACTAGTTCAAGAAGATACTTTTTTGTATTTCTTTGTATTCATAATGATTTTTTTGTTTACCGCAGTGTTTTAAAATTATGTAAGATCGATTTTAAAATAACATTTAAGAACATAATTTCTATAGTGAATGATTTTTTGAAACAACTTATTTAAATGATGAAATTATCAATTATGGCATTTTAGGGCGCACCTCACGCCAGAAGAAGAGTATTCTAAACTATTATTTTTTAAGAGGCTCCTGATGGTAGTTAGTGTAGTAATAAGGACTAAAATTGATTAATCATTAGAACTTTGTTTATAGTCAGTAAAATAGTGTTTTAAGTGGAAGAGGCAGATTAATGCAAAGTGCCCACGCATGTTCACAATTGAGATAGTCTTTTTAAGTAGTGAATTTTGTTGCAGAAACCAGAGAAAGAAACACTGCTGAAGCAGATAATTATACTTCTTACTTTAAATCAGTAAGTATCTTGTTTGTTTTTCTTTTCTTTTTTATTTGAGGCGCGTCAGCATCTGATGTCATTGGCTGCCGGATCTTTTTTCAGTGTACTGCTCATACAGTGCCTTCTCGTTACAATCAACACTGTTCATAACCGGACAGTGTGCTCTAAGAAGCTCCTAGTTAGAGAAAATCTTTGGGCCAGCAGCAGGATTCAAACCCGGCATTTTATTCATATTATTGTTACTGATGTTTAGTGTGTGTCCTCAATTTTCAATCTCCTATCTCAAGTAAGCCAGTAATGCTAGTTGAGATTTTACTCAATGTGATTTCCGAAAGCCTTTTTATCTAAGCCACTTCCAATAACAGATCTATTACTTTTAATTGAAATATTTCCCAGCAGGTTTCTAGGGAAATAGACTTTTGTTACCAATTTCCTAATTTTTTTACACTTTCTTCAGATACCGTAGAGAAATTTCTGTTAAAATTGTTTGATGATTTCTGTTTCAAATCTTTTTTGTTTATACAGGGTGATCCATTTAAAACGCACCAATCGCTAATAACGTTTTAGGAAAGCGGAATTCCGAAAAAACCCACGAAGTAAACTGTGTTTTTTTTGTCTAGTTTTCAAATTTTCTATCCCCGATGCTGTATCTTCATTTTTGGCGTTGTTACGGGCAAAAACCTGATTGGGTTTTTATAAGGACCACTGATTTTGACAATGATTATGAAAAAACTAAGTAAAAAATTGTGAAAAATGTCGTTGACCCCGTTTCGATATCCCTAATATTTGTCGAGATATTTATTATTAAATTTACAATTTTATCAGTTCGTGATCGGTTTTCAATATTAATTTTCCACTAGAAATACACTTTTTTTTTTAAAAAAAAAAGTATGATGTATAAAATGTAGTCATATGCGGTATTCGAACTGGGTAGCTCCAACTTACAAAGCCTCGCTCTTGACCACTAGACCAACGCCCGCCCCTCGCTGCAAGATATTCTTACCGTAATCATAGTTCAAGAAGTCCTTACGAAGCAGTTCGTACATACGAAGAAGTAGTACATACGAGGTACTTAAACTGATGTGATGGTTGCTTTTATTTGGTATAGGAAGGAACGGATTTTTATGTATTTAAAAATGCCAAATATTTAATTAAAATATGCATTTATTTTCGTCAATTATGTGGAAAATATGTGATTTTCTTAAAATATTTTCTGGAATATTTAAGTAAAATGGACATTTTTTTTTATGAAAATGGAATTGTTTTTTGAGGGGGGCAAGTTATAATTATTTATACAAGAAAAGAACATTTTTACAATTTATAAAAAGATGTGTTGAATTTTCAATTTTGAAAACTTCACTCTTCGAAATTGTTTGCAACCACATGAAATTTCAAATGTTGGAACGTAAAGTGACGACGATCTGGGCGTAAGATGGACTTGTAACGACTAAAAGATCGTTCAACATCTACAGATGTTATAGCTGCCTTGCTGAAAGAAGTTATCTCGTTGGTTGTAAAGGGTACACGATGTTCTGAGGTGACTTCTGTTCCACTGATAATATCAGAAATCTGGCAGATGGCCTCCCACCCTTTGTTCTTGCTCAGTACTTCTACCAGTTTTGATCTGATTAGATCTCCCTTACTCCCAGGTATTCCTTCCACCTTTTCGATGACTTTTTTAACGTTGGACACGTTTTCTGTCAGTGGAACATTTTGGGACTCAAGTTGGGTAATGGCTTGTGCAAGAAATACGCAATTGTCAGAAATGAATGCAAGGTCGTTCCTTAAATGAGGTTTCTCGAATAAAGACTTGGCTGTATTTATTGCTACTGCTTCGTCTTCGAGATGTGAAAGGACATTCTTGATTTTATTGTATTTTTCATAGTAATACTGAGCTGCTTCCAGCCAAGTACCCCATCTTGTCAATATTGGTTCTGGTGGAAGGCACAAGTCTGGATAGAGATCTTTTAGCATTTTAATGCGACTTGGTGCTTTTAAGAACACTTTTTTAACCGAGGAGATTAAGGAATCTACGTCACTGAACAAAGATCGGACAGTTTCTGCTACTCGATGCAAGGCATGAGCAATACACGTCACATGAATTATCTTAGGATGAAATACCTGAATAGATTGCCCAGCCTTGACCATGTTGGGGGCAGCATCAGAGAGAAACAAAAGAACTTTTTCGTTCAAAACTCCACTGGGCCATAGGATATGCATTGAGGCATCGAAGAATCGTGAAATGGTGGAATGATTGCATTTTCGAGAACCTCACAGTTCAAAAGGAATGGCTTTGAATCCACACCAGCATCACTGTCAAGTTTTCCAATAACTGCATTGGCAATATACCTGCCCTCAACGTCAGTGGTTTCATCAATTGACACCCAAATCGGTCCATCTTTGATATGTTCTCGAATTTTGGTTAGTGTATCTTTATAGATATCTTCCAGGTAGTTTTTCCGCAGAGTGCTATCGTCAGGCATTTTTTTTCCCAATATAGTCTCTAAGAATCCTTTGAAATGAGGATTTTTAAGTTTGTGGAAAGGGATATTTGCTCTAACCAAAGCCGGACTCAGATCTGTACTCAGAGTAGACTTACTTGATGATGGAGATGTAAGGAAGGCTTGATAGGAAGTCCTCTCTTTCTTTCTGTTTTTATTCTCTATGTGCGATGCGGTGGCAATATGTTGGGTGACTTGGGAACGTTGAGAGCAAGAAATGCGCTTGTCAGAAGCTGTGCAGTACAAAATGTCTCCATCACTTCGAAAAAGTTCTGCTGGAAACTCGCGAAGATATTTAGCAACCAGTTGTTTGTTTGAGGCCGATGTTCGTGGCATTTCACCCAAAAAAGAATACTCTAAGTGACCGAACAAAATGAATTGGACACTTCAACGAACGAGCTGAAAGAACAGACAACGTCACACAACTTCAAAGAACTAACAAGTGCCCGTCACTGTTTAGCAGCATTCTGTGTAAATTACAATAACCATTGTACCCACTGTGATTCACAGCCCTACAGTCTGTGGTTCACAGTTCCTGTCAACCACCTCCCAATTATGAAAATATGCCCAAAATGAAAAATATGAAAAAATATGTACATATTTTGATTAAATATGTAGAAATATTTATTTATTTTAATCAAATATGTATAAATATGCGATAACGTCCAAATATGTGGAAATATGTGAAATAAAAGTAGACTCAAACGGCTTAAAAAGTGTCAGTATGAATACTTCTAGTTGAAAAACGTCTGTAAATTGCCTAGAAAAAAATATGTAAATACATACGAATCCGTTCCCTAATTATTATTATTTAATACTGCCCAGTAAAGTCTTGAGGAAATACTTTTTAAGTTAAAACCTATTTATTTATCTATTTCTTGTGACGATTTTGGCTAAAACATAACTTTTTCCTCGCTTTTTTTTTATTAATTTTAAATTAATTTGTTATGTTCTCTGTAGCACAGTTACGATGAAAGATCAAATTTGATACAAACGTTTTTTAAAAGTTCATGTCTTTTTTATTTTGTTAATCTAGGGCTCTGGTTCTACTACAGAAGAATATTGCATTGAAGAATGTGAAACAAGTTCTGATTACGTGTCATTTCAAACTATAGCTGAACAAGATACAGATGTAGAATTTAAAGAAAAAGTAAGCAAACTAACCGAAGAAATGATGGAAAGAGAAGGTGCCGTTGCTACGGAAATGGAAATTTGTGAAACAGAATTAGGCGCACGAAATATTATTGGCAATGTATCCAGTGAAGCGAGAGAAACCACAGAAGAAGTGGCAATCATTGCAGCGAACCTGGAACAAAAGTTTGAATCGGAAGTGGAAATAATCGAAGCTGATTCTCAAAACGCTATTGAAGATGATGTTGAGATAAACGAAGTTCAGCAGAAAGTAGCCGTGGAAATAGAAATTGAAGAGGAAACTGACGAAAAGGTATTCTTAATTTGCGTTCTTTACTCAATCATTTTCTCTTTAATGGTCGTTATCTTCATATCGCGAACCACAGCGTGTAGCTGCTTGTTAGGGATTATAGGGCTGAGCAATAGTGCGACTCTCTTAGTGTAATGTGCCTGTAGTAAGGCAAGGAAAATTGCACTTCATCAGATATGAGAAATTTCTGTATCTGGGTAAGTTCTAGGGAGAGTCAACCTCCTTCAACTGCTGATGCTATTAAGCTCCAGATTCAGATAACAAGAGGGGAACCCGTCAGCCCGATAACGTGGAAAATTTACTTAATTTAATAATTATTGATAGTTTTACTAAATTTAATAACCTGTACTATTATGTTGTGTTTGCACTAAAAATTAGAAAATGTATTGTAAATATTGAAAAGAGCAGTCTGTTATTTTTGGTTCAAAATTTTAGCACTTTTACTTGTCTTTTGTTTGTTTTGTCATTAGATCAGTCATCTTTTTACATAATAAGCAAAATCAAACGTATACTTTTAGTTTTCAATTTAATTTTATGTTGTTTAATTGCTTTGCATTTAATTTAATTTCTGTATCAAAAATGCTCAATTTGTTTAGGGTATTACTTTGAAACTATACTATATGACCTGTCGCAATAGCTTCATTCACTGTGAGTAAAAAAAAGTAAACATTAAGTTTATTCCAGTTGTTGATTGTTTAATATATGAGTTTTTAGGATGGTATCTATAGTTTATTTTATTAGTTGTAGTTTAAGTGAAGTCCGTACATTGTTGCAATATTGATAACGGAATTGTTCTCCTAAGTGACAATTCAATCCTTCTTAATAGCATAAAAGCTACATGCTAAATGGAGCTACTGGTTAAGATACGATTCCCTCAGCTAGAGTTATAGGAATAAACTAATCTTTTTGATAATTAAATATCTTATTAAGATAAGTTGTTTTAGGAGAGCGTCAAATTGGAAGATGAGACAGAAATGGTCTCCGAAGATGAACTTCCTTCTGAAGGTGATAAACGTGTCCTGGATACTGAAGCTGTGTCCGACGAGGAACTTCCGACGATCAGTGCTGGAGACATTCCTGACACAGAGCAAGTGTCCGACGACGAGTTGCCACCTGTTGCCAAAAGGAAAAGGAAACATAGCAGTAGACATTCGTCTGACAGCGGTGCTGTTACTATTCCAATATTCTTGTTACATTTTAATGAGTTTGTATCGATCTATTTGGCTAATAATGGGTTCTCTGTTAAGTAGTATTTAAAAGCAAAGGTGTCGAAGGAAGCTGCCTGCATTTAGGTTTTTTCATTCTAGGAGCTTCATTTAGCTGACTGTCCATTAAATAGACTGTTATTTCTGTAAAGAGAGAATGCTGTCCTCATGTCAAAGCACCTAAGAAGAAGAAAATCTATTGCTGAAATTCCCACGACTCTCATTGAAATTTATTTGATGACATTTTCTTGAAACTTACTGTAGTTTGTACGAGTTTGGAAGAGAGTAATTTTATTTAATGCTTCCTAAGGTTGTCGAACACTGCATGTTGATCATTCATTCAACATATTAAATTACATCTCATTAAAGTCTTCATGTGGCGAAAATATCCAAACCACTAACTCCATTAAGAAGCCGTAATTGAGCTTGGAGTACCTATTGTACCAAATCGAGTCCCGTCACAACAAACTCTCTTTTCACCAAATTTCTCCCTAAACTTAAAAACTTCTCTTTGAAATGAGGAATAAAATAATTGTTTTCTCTTTCCCATCTGCATTGGCCTTGGTCGTTGCTCCCAAATCGTATAGTGAGATGTAGAGCCTACGCTAAGTACTTTTGCTAAATTGTTTCCATATCCGCATTTCTTGATAAGCTGTCAGGGCTATGCAATTGATCAAAAAGCAGCCTGAACCTTTTTCCTGTAGTCGAGTTAAAATCAATCTTTACTCGAATGGTGTCTTAGAGAGTTTTGATGTTTCAATCTCTGCCGTACTTTCGACTGTGGTCCCTTATCCTCCCATTCCTCAACCAGTGATACCTAGAACTTCTTTCAAAAATGCGTAGTTAGTGACAAGTTTTGGGACATTTACCCACTCAGTGCTAGAGTGCACCTGTTTAATTGGATTAATTTTTTCATTTCAGGAGTGTTATGAAAATTTCGAACGCCACCTGCATTATGGCCACTGATTGAAAGAGCTACCTCAGTTTCAGACTCTCAATTCCGTAATATTTAGTTTACGTTCGAGTCCCAATCCATACGTTTAAATCAATTTATAAGTTAAATGTGATTAAAATTTGGTGTCGAGTAAGTAGCAAGCCATCGAGCAATCGACAAATGTGTAGAGAGGTCTTCTAATCAATTAATATCCAACATGGCTCAAGCCTCTAAATCTTTCTTACAGTGTATTCCTGATCTACGTTATAAGAAGCTCCTACGACAAAACGTAAAACAATAATTGTGCCGACACGTGTCTTGCTTCCCGCAAGATCTGCACCAAAAAGCTAGCCACTAGAAAAGCAAAGTACAATTTGTTGGGTAGCCTTAATTGAAAATTGCAATGTTGTTTAATTTTCAGACCAAAAGAGTGACTCTTCGGGGAAGAAATCTAAACAAGAAAAGGAAAAGAGTAGAAGAAGTCCCTCAAGAGGAGGAGAAGGTGATTCTGGATCTTTAGAAAGGAGATCTCCCGATTCAAAAGGAGTAAAACCTCCGGTATGATTGGTTCTTGCAATTAATTAACATCTCTCTCATCTCTAGTGTTATTTACAATACGATTTGGAAGTAGATTTGTACTTATTAATAATAATAATAGTAATACTCCTTCAGCTCACTATCCGTCATGAACAATGATCTGTAACGAGAGAACATGGTTCGGAAACCGGCAGTGGACTGAAAAGGGCTCCGGACACTAATGATTTTTAGATATAATGGATTGTTTAAGAACGTTGTCATGAGAAGCGATAGGAAGTTGTAGTTGTTAAATTGGCATTGGCGTATTTTGTAATAAGCTGAATGCTTGAATGCCGGGCTAACAATGCCCGGAAAGACTCTTCTTTGGAATTACTATTTTCAGAACTTTCCAGGCGTGATGTCGCACTATCATTGAGTAATAACCCGCATTGTTGTTCCCAAAACTTGGTAGAGCATATAAATATGTGAATAAAGTCTGTCTGCAAGAGTTGTACTGTTGATTAATCAATTTCACCAAAAGATCTGCAATCTAAATTAAACTACTCGTACTATGCTTATGGATTAACATGCCTTGAAAATTTCTTAGTTTTAGGTAATAATTATACGGAGTGTACAAATAAAGCTATGAATGTATTACACTACATAAATGTATAGATTTATGACAGAAATGACAGCTTTAAATGCTTTTTTCAATTATCTAGATTACCTGTTTACATAAACTGACGGCATGAAATGCAACCAGCATTCTATCTTACAAGACCAGATATTCTTGTGTCGTTTTCATTTCTCCTCTTATTGCGATACCCCTGTTATCCTTTAGTGTCTCTCTTCCCTCATATTGTTACCAATTTTCTTTGGTATTTACGAGCAAAATTGCTATTTTGGCAAAATACGAGGGAACTAGCACCCAAGACTGTGAATTAAACCGATTGGAATTCATTACAAAACTTAGCCATTTTCTTCCATCTGGACTTAAAAAAGTGACACTTGGAGATTAAAACTGTCCAGTAGTAGTAGAACAGTTGTAAAAACGGCGATTGTCTAAATCTTCCGTTAATTTTAATTTGTCTTTTAAAAAAGAAAAAATTCCAATTTACTTTAATTATAGGGCAAATCTTCCTTTAAAACTGTATTTCTTTGCAACAACTCAGATCTAATAAATAATGCTCATTCGATTCGGAATTTCATGAAGTATGAAGATGTGCCTTTTGGGAGTCTCGATACTGTACATTATATGGAAACAGATTTAGCCCCATTCATAAGGCCCATCTAAAAAAAATTATTTACTAATAACTCTGCAAATCATAGCCCGATTTTGAAAAAATTGGGCATATGAAAGAGTCAGGCCTACCAACGTAACGTTAAAGCGCGATCCCGCTCATACACGTACTAAACAGAAGTATTGCAATCGATTCATATTATCGACGAACGAACTGACTTTCATAAATAAAGTTTCATTTAATTTGAAATTCTATGTGGATATAGTTATAATAATTAATAAGATATAGAAAGTTAAAATATTGAAGTTTTCGAATTAGATCCAAACTCAAAGTTTATATCTCTTAAAGTTTTTGGGTTATACATTTGGTTCAAACTTCAAACCTTAATATCTCTTTTCCTATTGATCGGATTTTAATGAATTCTTTATCAAATTGTAGAGAATAGTATTCTTTATAACTGGTGTAAGTATAAATGTTTTAGTGATATAGAAGTTTAAAATTTTTGGGTAATGTATTTGGTTTAAATTTCAAACGTTCATATATCTTTACCTATTGATTGGATTTTAATGAATTCTTTACCAAATAGTATTCTTTATAACTGGTATAAGTAGCAATGTTTTAGTGATAATAGTTATTGAGATATTTAAAGTTTAATTTCTGAGATTGTAAATTTTTTGAAATTCCGGTCTTTTACATCTCACTTTGTATTGTTCAGATTTTTAAGAAATTCTTAATAATAGGAATTTAATGGTAATACAGTAAAATAACTCAATTTATATCAATGGAGTATTTATAAAATTTTTGGTACTTTCAGATTTGCGTATCTTTTAGTAAACCGTTTTTAATTAAATTTTTAAACTGTATGTTTTGTTAAATATAGATGATAACTTATTGATAATAATACGATATTAACTTTAAATTACATTCAAAGATCTTTTCATTATCTAAGACGTTATTTTTGTATTTTGCAGCCAAAATCGAAACTACTGCCCGAACTGGAAAAATATTGGAAAGCTGTGAAAGACGATCCAACAGATTTCACAGGTTGGACATATCTACTGCAGTACGTGGACCAAGAGGTAGATGCTGCCTTAATGGCTTTCAACCTATTTGATATTTAGATTCGTTCATTTAACATTTACTTTAATTGAGTTGTGACTGCGACACTTAGAAGATCCAAGTTCGGTTTCATTTCCTTTTTGCCTGGAGACATCTTCCGCCAGTCTCTTCTCGCTATTCTTGAAATACTCACGCAACTTACTCATTCCCCAATTAAAGTGCAGTAATTTTCTAGAAACTTATAATATTTACAAAATCATTGCTAAAAACTAAAAATTCATCCATTACCGCCGCTATCCTACTCGTTCCAGTTTTCAAACAGCAATTATACGATAAGATCGAGTTCTCAATAGTTTTCTAGATTAGTGTTATTTGGTAATGGTACTTAGGAGGGAATTTACTCCGAACTGTTTGGTAACATGAGAGTGTTCAATTTCTACATCCTGTATCTCATGTATAAACTGTATTGTGTAGTTTACTTTGTTTCCTTGTCTCAGTAAAAACGTGATCTAATTAGATGTGTGATTGTAATAGTTAATTTTGTGTGAATAGAGTGACCTGGAAGCGGCGAGAGAGGCTTATGATACATTTCTCTCGCACTATCCTTACTGCTACGGCTATTGGCGAAAATATGCAGACTACGAAAAGCGCAAAGGGGAAAAATCGAAATGTGAAGAGGTAAAGTATTAAATTTTGCTCCCATTTTGAATGTTTTATGTAAAAGAAAAAAACATCAAATTAAATTGAAAATTAGCAACAAAATAAACACAAATTATAAATTTTGAGTTAATTGAAAATTGAGTTACAGTCAACCAAAAGAAAAAGGAAGCTGAGAAAATTTTCTAGGCATTCTTTTCAACCTACAACACCCACTTTATACCATTTATACCCCGTAGAACTTTTGCCTGTTAATTTTTCTGGGAAGTAATACAAAAACTGAGGCGGGAATAAGCTCACGTAAAGAAGATCTTTAGTTGCTAGCAAGCATTACAACAGGACATCACTTTGGATTCAGAAGCGTTAAGTACATCTACTTCGAATAATAATCATACTTAGCGCAAACTTTTAAACTTACAATTACAAAGCGTTAATTAAATGTATAAATTAGATTTTTTGCAATTGCAACAAGGTACCAGCAGCACGGATACAACATTTTTTTTTTACTTTATTTCAGAGTATGATACGAAAGAACATCGCAACAGGGCCCCACGGCCATTTGACCATTCGTTTTTTTTTTTTTTTCTTAAGATCAAACTGCACTTGTAGTGGGGCTAGCGCTTTTCTAACTTTTCCCAAAATGTTGCAGTTCATTAGCTCTTTTCTTTCTTAATCGAACCTCTACTGATTTGCTGGGCTTCTTTTTTATTTTAACTTATTTTGGTGAACATCATGTCTTTATTGAGTTCATTAGTGGCATTTTTTCAAATTAATTTGTAAAGGAATCATACATGATTACGTTACAACGCGGCAGATTAGCAAGATGGAAGTTCTTGGTTCTCTTAAATTACATGTCCAATTCTTAGGAATATAAATAAGCTTGCATGTAATAATATATGTTACTTTGCTCTGTATAAATAATATTTCTTTTAAAACCTTTAGAATTATTGAATTGATTGCAGGTATTTGAAAGAGGGTTGACAGCGATCCCGTTGAGTGTAGATTTATGGCTACATTACTTGAACTTCTGTAAAGTGAATTTAAAGGATGATGAAGAGCAACTGCGCACTCAGTTTAAGAGAGCCATCGAGCAGTGTGGCCTAGAGTTCAGGTTGGTCACATTACCTTAAATAAATTTACTTTTAAAAAATTATATTACATATTCACAAAAGCGAGTAACCTTAATATTCCGACATTAATTATTGCCTTCATGGTTAATGGTTGGGAATGAAAAGAAAATTTATAAAATAAAATAAGAAAATCAATTAGAATGTCCCACATAAATAGGCATAAAGTAAACTCAGTAGCTGTTTATAAACACAGGTTCCCTTGGTATAAAACTATCAGGGGTAAGGGTATTTTTATAAAGATATTAATTACTAAATAGAAGAAATATAAATTAAATTTTTCCCATAAAATTACTGAACTTAATTTTCTGGTCTAATATAAAAATTATACTGCAATAATACAAAACTAAATAAGAGTTTAAATGAAATTAAATTCATCAACAAGTTGCCCATAAATGAGAGCCATCCTGCAATATTTCAGGACTAAATCTTTCCGTTTAAAAATTTCACTAATTGAGCCAGTGTCAAAAAGTACTTAATAAAGTAAAAACTATGAATTCTTGTAAAATGAGGCACGTCGCCATAAAATGAAAAGCAAATAACCGGTCAACCTGTTTATATTTCTTGTCACCTCCACGCCTGTACCCCATAACACACATGATAGCTCCATTTACTGCATTAACCAGTTAAGCGCGTTTGATGTGTATACACGTCAAACCAAATCTCTGTTACGGTGCGTTCGACGTCTTTACTCGTTGTGGAAAATATAAAATTGCCATCAACTACAAAAAACTCGAAATCTTAATAAAATACAATAAGATATATTTAAGATAATATTATCTGGTGGGATGTTTCCTTTATCTTACCAATAGAACTGCCAAGTATTTTATGCGGATTTTATAATGGCCTGGTAGTCGAAGTGCCCCAAAACTACTGAAGGTGAATTTGATGAATACGGCGGATATGATGAGATGTTCTTTTGGCATTTTTGGAGGCCAGCTTTCTCTGCAGCCGTTCCACCTTCCCTTTAATACAGTACCATACCTTATTGTTCCTTAGATATTCTAAGCTGATAAAAGCTTCTATTTGCTCTTCGTTTACGCTATATTGATACTTGATCTTTAGGCCAATAATTAAACCAATTTAGTTGTGTGATCAATTTATTGTGTGGCATTACTTTGCAGGTCTGATAGATTATGGGATTCTTACATAAAATGGGAAGCAGAAGGTAAGCACTTACAAAATGTGAGCCAGATTTACGATCAACTCTTAAGGGTACCAACCCAAGGATACAAAACACACTTTGAAAAGTAGGTACTCTTAGAGATAATGATAGATTTAATGTGAATGACCATGTTTTTGCCATTATTGACAATATTTGGATGTTTAGTTTCGAAGAGTTTGTCCGCAACAATCCTCCAAATAAAATATTATCAGTGGATGAATTTCTTACCATAAGAGCAGAAGTTTTACAGAAATTGAAGCAAAAAAAAGTTCCAATCGAGCCGTCGGCCGCACCACCGGGCGACGAATCTGGAGACGATGACGAAACTAACCAAGTGGTGAGTTATTCATGTTGATATTCATGTTTAGTTAGATTCTAGAGATCTCAATAAATTAACTTTTTCCCTTGATTTTCAAAGCACGCTGACGAGGAAACTACTCAAGTCAGGGAGAAAATAATTACTTCTCGTAAGAAAATATTTAAGGATACCATTACGGCAGTTATAGCACGATGGAACTTCGAGGAAGGGGTAGGTGCTTGAATTGCTTGTAATTAACACAGGTTTTTACCTGAAATACTGAGCTAGAATGGGGGTCAATGGCCATTGGGTAGTAAAATGTCAACTCGCTCAATGCTTGCAAAATTGAGGTAAGCGTAGCTTTAAGCCAATCAGTTAATAAATTCAGTGTTTTTTAATTAGATCAAGCGTCCATACTTCCACGTGAAACCTTTAGAGCGAGTTCAGCTGAACACTTGGCGAGAGTACATTGACTTTGAAATCGCCGGTGGAGAAGAGCAAAGGATTGTTATACTTTTTGAAAGATGTCTGATTGCTTGCGCATTGTATGAAGAATTTTGGGTCAAGGTAAGCTCGACAACCCTTTACATTTTTTGCATTCTCCATGTAATGCTTATAATGTATGTATATTATATTACATGTTCTCTTCTCTTTTCTTACGTCGCTTCTCACAGGTAGGTTTGCTGACAAAATCTTTCCTAATTATGCCGAAATTTTCTCTTCAGTTTACCAATAAGTTTTGTTTTTGAAATATATAATTTGAATTACGTTTATAATATTTGGACAGCAAATCGAAAGCTATTTGTGCAATGTAAAGGAGATTTTTATCGATCACTGCTTGTATTTATTTTCGGGCCCTTTTCTGATGTATTTCATCTAAGCTGAGCGGTTGGTAGTATCTAATTAAGTAGGAAAATTGAGTTGTCGCAAGTTACCCATCTTACCATGTGCGTTTGACGCAAGTCAAATTCTCTTCACAGACCAGATTACTCTAAACTTTGTCATGGATGAAAATCCGTCCAAACAGTTTTTACAATTAAAAAAAAAACATGTTATATTTTATATGATAGATAAGTTCTCTTTTTTCTTTCAGTACATTAAATACTTGGAAAGTCTTCCAAGAGATATGGAGGACAAAATAAGAAATGTGTATGAACGAGCGTGCCTGATTCACCACACCAAGAAACCTTACCTGGCTCTTAACTGGGCCACTTTCGAGGAATCTCATGGTAAGTTTCCGTAAGTAAGCTGGAATTTAAATATTCGTCTACTACATACAGAATTGCTGCATGGGATTCACTGATGTTTCTCTTACTCAGATAATATGATGCTTTGCGTGCTTTTCAAGTTTTCATTTTGAGGCTTTACCGGAAATTTACGACTTAAGTTCGCGACTGGAAATTCGAGGTCTCATAAGTTAAGAAAATAAAAAAGTAAGAGACTTTTGAAGTGTAGCTTGATTCTGACTTGCTCTTTCTTATAAAAAAGTAATGGAATCCCAATTTAAAAATAAACCAATAGCAAAACACAAAACAAAGTGGTTTTTAGTCACTAGAATCTGTGAAGTAAGGTTCGGAGATTTTTTTTTGTGTGAAAATCAAATAGCTTGTCTTCTTTACTTGAGACATTTACCTTACAGTACAGTTTGCTAGAAAAATTATTTAGACGCAAGTGTGAGCAATATGAGAGTAGAAGTCCGCGCCACCTGACTTAGCGAACCCAACTTGGTTATCTTCTTATATCTGATATCCCCACCATCACATTTATGGGCTGCTCGTGTGCTGCAGTGGCTTTTGTCTTGTTCACTACATATGTTTGTCTTCTACAGTAGCGTTTCTCAATCATTTTGCCCCGTGCGACCTCTTTGAAATCGTACTTAGATTCAATTGCGCATTTTATCATACGGGTTCAGAGTATAACGTGAAGTGATTGGGTTTTCAGTAAGGCTACATTTGCGTGGGTACAAAGAAATGATCACTTATCCACTAAGCGGTAGAGATTTCTGTTTCGTCACACTACTTTTAATACTTTTTGAACATTTAAATCATTTTTTATTTTGACGCTTTTACGATCCATTTGGAGTTCAGATTACAACCGAAATCACAACTTAACAACACTTATTATAACGCTGTGCTGCCATACTATTACTATATTATTAAACGCGTTCTGCAAAACTGAACTAATCATATTCAAAATCACATAAGATGATGGATCACATATTCATCAGTATTATTTAAAAAAATGTAAATAACATTTTGAACGACACACAATCCCAGTATGTAACCTTATTCTCTCAGGCAGCAACTGTTTTGCGAGACGGTAACTTAAAGTGAAGTCTAAACTGATTAATCTATCTCTGACTTAACGATGAAAGTCTGAGATCTGCCAGGTATACAATAAACAATCTGGGACGGATTAAGGGAAGGACATTTGCAAAATGGTCACTTGCAGTAGGATTATTTATTACCTTACATCAGCGCGCGCCTTTACTTAATTGAGTAGGGTTCGTCCGGGAATTCGAAGATTCTTGTTAACGTTTTTAAAAGAAAATTTGACAGTAGAGTTGATTGATTGCAGTAAGGGAGTCTGTTTTTTTAGGCACCTATTTTATGTCACATATTTTCTCATTTACTTGAACACTCAAAAAGCATAAACCAGCCCAGCTGCTGTTTATTTCACCGATTAAAAGTTCAACTACTTTGGAGCTACTATTCATTAGTTACGACTACTTTACTGGCCTATTTCTTTTCCTGTCTAGGGAACGTTGAAGGAGCTCGAAAAATCTTATGTCATATAGACAAAGAAGTGCCAGGGGTGTTGATTATTCAGCTTCGCAAAATAAATTTAGAAAGACGCGCAGGAAATTTAACTGAAGCATCTCGACTATACGAGCACTATATCTCCTTGGCAAAAACCAAGATTGCCTTCGTCACGTTGAGTGTCAAGTATGCCCGATTCTGCATGAAGGTAGGCTAGCTGATTGTTTTTTTATTTTATTTTTATTGTTAACGATATATCGTTTTGTTCTGGCTATTTTATTTTTATTGTTAACGATATATCGTTTTGTTCTGGCTATTTTATTTTTATTTTTAACGATATATCGTTTTGTTCTGGCTATTTTATTTTTATTGTTAACGATTTATCGTTTTGTTCTGGCTATTTTATTTTTATTGTTAACGATATATCGTTTTGTTCTGGCTATTTTATTTTTCTGTTACATTTTGAAAAAAAAAAAAAAAAAACATTCTTACCGATATTGGACAAGCACGGAATTAATTGAAAAATTTGTTTGAAGCAGCGAGGTCAATTTTTATTTTTATTGTGAATCTTATTCTTAATTGACTGATGAAGGCTTTTGCGTGCTGAAAGTGGTGACTAAATATTGCGAACAGAAGACCTTTGTCCTCCTCCGAACTTCTAATGCCAAATGATTTGGCTTGGATAAGGTTAGATCCCATGGAAGTTGGTCAGGAAGCCTTAAGTAAGGAGGATTGAGTTTTCTTCTCCGATGTACCGAAGTCTGAGCTATTCTGAGCCTTTCTCACAGACAAAATACTTTTCCTAGAAATAGATATGACAGTCTCTAAATGTTATTTATTCATGTTTGTTGTTAATAGATATTGCACGACAACGAGAAAGCCATTTCTGTCGTCAAGAAAGCGCTTGAAGAAGATAAGGTACATAATTTAAAAAGTAAATAGAAGTTAGAAAATGCTTTTTTCTTTTTGTATTTTTTACATGTTAGTATTAAAATAAAACAAAGCGAATTCTGTGTTGCAGCCATACTTTATTGTCTTAAATAATACTTTTAGATATTGGTCTTTCTCTTAACTAGTTCCAGGGGTTCCACCCACCAGTCGTTTTTACAGTATTATCTTCTCGTTACGATAAAGTCTCTGGTCGCAGCTTGCGAGTGAGTCGCCGACAAATTGATAGCTTATTTTATTTTTCTTCCTGGCCCTAACTGCACGGCAGGTGCTCTGTGAAGAAAAAAAATCATTATAAAAACTTTAGTAGCTATTGTAACTAACATTTTTAATTAGAAGAGAATTTGCAAGATGCAGGGTTCCTAACCACCAGTCTTTTGACGTATTTTCTTCTCTGGTCTGCAAGTGCCAGACTTCATATAGCAAGCTAGTAATGGCAGTGTATTATGACTGGATTTTGAAGAAGTTTCCTGTCCCTCTGTTTAAGTCTCCTCAGGACTGAATCTACCTAGAGCGGAATACTGTACGAAGATACCTATCGTTTATCTGTCGTGTTTTATAAGAAGGCATAAGGTCAGATTAAGACGGCATTCCACTTGGCCTAGTACGAATAAAGACGAAGCAAGGGTTAATGGGATGAACCTCAATAGCTAGAAGGGCCGCAGATGGAATAGCCGCTATGTTCTCGCCTTTAGGCCAAGAGAGCCCCTTGATCTACCTTATCTGCCTATGATAAGGTAGTAAGAATCCCCGAATCTATTTGCTCTAACACTAATCACTGGTACCCTCAAGCCTAGGAGGAACTTCTCGCCAATATGTCTCTTGTTTCAGGGAAATATTCGTTTGAACTTACAATTACTAGATCTGTTGATGAACAAAACAGAATTCGTTGAAGACGAGTGTGTCGCAATATTTAATCAGATTATTGAGAAAGATTCCGTTGATATTGAACATAAGATTAAATTTGCGCAAAGAAAAATTGAATTTATCGAAGATTACGGCAAGAACATCAAATCGTGAGTACTGTTAACTATAAAGAGCATTTACGTAATTTAAAAAAATAAAATAAACTCCTCTAGTATTAAATAATATTTTAATTTTAGGATTAAGAAAGCGAAACAAGATTATTTTGCGATATTAAAACAGCTGAAAGAAAGAAAGAAGCACCTGCACAAGACTCAGGAAGACAAGTAAATTTCACTTCCGTTAATTTATAATTCTTTATATTCTTGCTCTGTACATTTGTTTAAATGTTTGCAGAAAAAGCGATGACGGCAAGACAAAAGTTAAGGTTGACGGTAACCATGTGGCCGGAAACAGTCAGCCGGCGTCGGCCAACAGCGGCAATTCAACCTACAGCAACTCCAACTACTCAAGCAACTACTCGAGCAACCAGGGCTACTCGAGCGGAAGTGGCAGCCAATATGGGCAGACCACAGCAGGCCAGTACAGCACGTCGGAGGCCGGCTACTCGGGCTACCAGAACTGGTCCTACTCCCAGCCTGGTTACGGCAACTACAACCAAGGCTGGGGTGGCTACAACTACTATTCCTAATTTTTGTGAATTGCTTAAGAGGGACATGTACCTGAAGAAACAGTGGAAACCAAGGGTAGAAACAAGAATTACACTAGTGTAGACTTGCTGTTATCTCGTTTATCTCATGTTTTATATCAATAAATTTTACTTTATTGTCTTACTTTCTTATTTAATGCCATAATTATTGCTTAGGCAAGGGCCAAACAGGGGTTTCTTATTTGTTAAGTAGATCTTGGCATCTTTCTACCTTTCGACCTCGCTAACACCCACGTCCTCAGCTATTTCCTGATGTAACCGGATAAACTGTTATTTTCCTCTGCACAATACCATTTGTAGGTAGAACGATCCTGCACAATACCATTTGTTTTAGCTTGACACTTCGGAGAGAACCCGCTGTTAAACCCTAAACATGAAGACATAATAGTGCCCACCAGTGTTCAATGGAGAAGGGCGTGGGTTAAAGAAAGAAGAGAAAATTTTACAGGAGACTGGAGCGCCACGTCGGTTTCCTCTATTTGTGGTGCACGATGAACCTCTATTACTAACAGGAAGGAAAATAAAATAAATAAGAGAAAGCGGAAACCAAATTAGAAAATAGCAGTATTAATTAATAACAAAAAATAAATAAAAAAATAAAAGCTGAGATAACACCTATGCAATGAGACTGTACATTAATATTGGCTCCTGTACCATTTAAATCCTCAAATAGCGATTACAAACACCAATTATGGTTTACATTATGTAACTAGCCCAGGCATTACAAAATATGGCCTTAGTACTAATTTGTTTTTCCAATAATATTCAACATTCCAAATAAAATTAAGCTTTCACAATTAAAACATAATTTATAATTATATTTGAGTTCTGTTCGAGCTGAAAACAAGTCTCTCCTTGATTAAACCTTTGTGGGAATTTCAAAATTGTTTGCCTAAAGAACCTTGTGGAATAGAGCAATAAAGTAAATATGTCCACGAATGTTTTCACCTCACAATCTCAGACTAGACTACTCGAACGTCTTTTGTTCCCTTATATTTCTTAATTTCTTCTCAGCTTCAAAAAAAGAAGAAACGCTTATTTAAAACTTTGTTAAATATAAATAAAAACATTCACAGTAAACATCTGAATTGAATTGAATGTCTTTCACCGAATAAAATAAAAATTTGCTTTCCTTCAAATAGCTTTTGATAGAACAGCCTCAGAACCATGAATAAATTTCATTCTTTTCTAGCCATTTTTCAAGCTCACAACTACTACTATAATCTTAGTAATCCTTCACAGAATGATCTAGTAACTAATTGTTAAAGAAAACTTATACTATTTAAGTTGTAACCTGCTTCCAGCGATTTTTCATTTTTGAAAAAAAAAATCCATTTGCGACGTGCACACGCAGATCATTTTCTAAAAACCTGTTTAATTTAGAGGTAAGAACTGATTTTTTTTTTCTTGAAAGTCGATATCGGTAATTTAACATGATTTAGTAAAACAGAAAGTAAAAATATGTTGTAAAAGGAGTATTTCTTAAGTTGATTAAATACATAAAAATTCCTGTAAAAATCTAAAACAACCTTAATGAAAAAGAAAACATACATATTTCCGGTTAAAAAGAAGTCTGAGTTAAGCATACAGTTCTGGGTTAAACTTAGCGGCTGGAAGGTTTTGTTGACTTTGCTTTTAGTTAGACTACTCTCAAATTATTATTACTATTATTAGTAGCAAAGCCAAAAATCCAACACGAAGAGATCGATTTATATATGTGCTTACTATATTAAAATTTTAACGTCAAAACCATATAATATACTGAAACCGTATTATAATAAAAATGAAACCGAACAACTCACCGAAACCCTACATTACTAACCGTACATACAGGAGAAGCCTTATCCCTGCTTCTCTGTCGATCTGAAAAGGCTATCACACCAGAGAAGTGTGAACTGCTATGATGAACACAAATGTAGCACGTTGAATTGTCTCACTAAGGCACAGGTGTAAGGTCAGACACAACTATATAACTATTAAGGTAAGGAAACGTGTACATAGCTAATAGTCGGTTTTCCGTACAAGAAGTGTGCTGATTGTGGTACATAAACGTGCGCGCATTTTTATATGTAAATTAGTGTGTACGTTTACACAACCTAAGGCTCGCGGTGTGATAACAGTTTGCAAGATTTCTTGTAAGTTACAAGAAAAACGATGAATGGGCGAAAAATCTATCTTGCCAGAATTCTAAAATTTTCTCTTTGAGCGATTTTACGTAATGATATTGTAGTGTTACGAATTGCACTAATATAATCCTAATTCTAGGATTCATTTAAGTCTACGGAGCTAAAAGGTACGGTAGCCATGTTTAAATTGATCTTAAATCTTGCTTACCAGCAGGAGTACTTACACAGAAATGGCAAAGCTAGCAGTCCTATCAAGTTTATGACTGGGCACAACATAAACTTGATTTTAATAGACAATTCTTACTAAAACGAAATCAATTATTTTAAAAACCACCAAATGGGCATCAGAAAAAAGAAGGCAATTTAACTATTTCGCTATCTTAAATTAATGGTTCTTCAACTGCATCCTTTTTTTTTTTTTATCACCCCATTGATTAGACATCAACGGTATTTTGTTGGTATTAATCATTCATATCATTGGAAAAATTTAATAATATGCCGTGCACCTACCCTTACTAACTGGGGCTCTAAACATACCTTGAACATGATCTACGGAACAACATGAAGAAATCAATTATTAAAACCATCGGAACTTTACGATAAATTTTTTTTTTATTAGATGACGCTGTGTGGTTTTAGAATAGAAAATTGTTAAAGATAGCCTCGTGAGATCCAGTATTCACAATAAACTCAAGGATGTCTACACAATGAATATACATAGGCCATTTCCAAGTCCACATGTAAGTGTAGATTATTCTCAGTTCTACACTACTTCAGATTCAATTCCTGAATTTTTTGCTTCTTGCTGTTACCAACACATTGCTAAACTTAGCAGTGAATGTATAATCTGAGCTCCAAAGAGGGAAGAGTTGACTTACACATACGTATTGATTGAAAACTTTTGCACTTGATTTTTCTCATCATAATTTACTATACCAGTTTGGTGAGTAATAAATAACAGAAACACTTCTTTTTTTTCGTAAATGTGAGCTTGTCGGGGTAGTGGGGAGAGAACACAAAATAATTACGAAATTAATACACTCTTTTATTTACAAAAAGGAAAATGAAAACATAAATGAAACTCAAAAGTAAAGGAAAACAATCTTCTCACGCTAGTACACAGTGATAAGGCTTCAGCCGGAAGTCCCGTCTCGTTGTCCGTCCTGACAGCAGAATTACCCTGACTCTCAGCGTCCTTCCTATGTGACCAGTCCGAGCTCTAGGCCAACACTGCCCCTCCCAGCACGGTCATATTCGCCCCACTCTCTAGCTCTCTTCGGCGCTGCCCCACTTGATTTTTCTCATCATAATTTACTATACCACAACTCAAATCCAAGGTGGTGAAGTACTTGCTCTTCCCTAATGCCTCCAACGTCTCCACAATAAGCGGTAGAGGATATGCGTCTGTTCGGGTAATGTGGTTAAGAGCACACTACCATCCTGGGTTTTTTTTTGTACTAGCACGACCGGGGCGGACCACGGGCTCTGGGAGGGCTCGATTACTCCGGTTCGCAACATTTCTTGCACCATCTCTGTGACCACCTCCCTCTGGCTATAGGGGACCCTATAGGGACGTTTCACAATAGGCCCCTCTTCGTATGTTTGAATCCGATGGTAGATGGGTAAGCTACATCCAATTTCGTCTGGTTCATCGAAGAGTTGCTCATACATCCCAAGTACGGCCAGCAGCTCCTCTTGGTCTGGCAAAGGTAGGTGTGTTAGCTTCTGCCGCATTAGCTGTGTCCTAACCACCGCGCCACCCCGATCCCTAACTGAGTATCCTCCCCCTGCGCGTCCTGCCGTTTTTATGGTTACCTGATTCACCAGTGCCAGTGTGTCGGCTATCCCGAGGGTTTGCCCTTTCCCAATCACAATAGGTTCCGCCGACAAATTGATGGCTCTTATCCAGACTTGGCGCCCTACAGGTTTATTTAAACTCCTAGCCAGTCGTATCCCCTGTTGGGGTTGGGGCACCGACTCAAAAATCACTTCTCCAGCCAACTTTTCCTTCAACCTCCCTTCAATCATCTTTTCCGAATAGGAGGGGATCTCCACGCGCCGGGCTGCTTTCACCATGATCGAGGGGTACCTCGCACCTGCAGGGCCAACGTCGCTCTGGTCTCGTGTAATACAACTTGCCCCCTCCTTTCTGGGGGGTTCCCGATCCGTGCTTACGCTTTTCGCCCGTGCGTCCAGCACCACTCCCAGCTTGGACATCAGGTCCAGCCCCACTAAACCGTCCCCCATGGTACTGATCTCTGCAATGAGAAAGCGATGGCTTACCAAAATTTCCCCCCACTTGCACTGCACCTCTTGTTCTCCTTCTATTGGGAGGGCCTTCCCCGTTACCCCTGTAGCCATTAATCGAGGTTCCAGCAGGCTTACATTCCTAATTGGTTGTTTCAATATCGAAACCTCGGACCCGCTATCTACCAGCAGCGTCCGTAGTTGGCCTGCTAGGCTCAACTCAATGGTCACTCCTCCTGGCCCCCCAAGGTTACTGATGGAACTAACAATTGGGCCCCTTGAATGACTCTGGACCTGTTGGTGGGCCACCCATGGGTCCTCTCCCTTTTGGGTCTTGTTCTATATTTGGTTGCTGGCACACGCACACTTTAACCTGCGTTGCTCGCCTAGCACAGTTTCTCGCCAAGTGGCCTGATTGTCCACACACATAGCAGTTCCCTTGGAACTTTGGTTTAGCGTCATTGGGGCGTCTTTGCAGATTCCGGGCTTGGGAGGGTTGTGGTCTTCTCCGTAGGCATTCTCTAGCACAATGCCCTTTTTGTTGGCAGCGGAAACACGTAAGGCCTCCTGTTGTGGTGGCCGGGTACCTCCTCTCTCCCTCTCGTCGTCCTTCTTGGACGGCTCTCACCTCGCTCTGATATGTCACTTGGCTTTGGGCGCTTTCAATCCTGGTTGCCGCTTCTACGGCTTCTTTAAATGAATTTGGGGGATGATACCTTAATGGCAACCCGATCTCCCCTCTTATTCCTTTCATAAAAGCCGCTAGGGTAACCTGCAAGGCCTGTTTACGTGCCCATTCCATTTCCAACATTGACATGGCTTCATTTGGGATGGTCTCCTCCCCCAGTTTTCGGCACCTATCCGCAAATTCTTTGACTTTTTCCCCCGCCCACTGCCCTACCGAATTCAGCTGCAACAGTTTCTCGGCTGAGGACTGAATGGGGTCGAACCGATCTTTAAGTATCCTTCGGTAATCTTCTAGGGTAGCTGTAGGTTCTAGCAATGTTGGGAATCCCGCTACACATGTCGCTGACGCCCCAGTTAATTTTAGTAGACAGATTAGGGTCTTATCCTGCTCAGTCCATCCCCCACAACTAGCTACCATCTCTATGTTTTTAAGAAAATTGTCTACTGATTCTTCATCCTCTCTCCCTCCCCAAGGGCGAATTAGAGCTTGCATAGACATATCCCGTTTAACTTTGCCTTCTCCTGGCTTTGTCTTGTCTGCTAACCCTGCCGCGGTGGATTCCATTAGGGTATTATACTCTACTTTCAACTTCTTTAACTCGGTTTCTAACTGTTCTACTCTTTTCTCCATGTTACTAAACTGATGTTTACGTTGAAGGGGGAAGAATATCAATACCTTGATTGACACTCGTAGCGATATAGCAAAACAAGGTGTGAATTTTAATTTTTTTTTTTCTTTGAACACTCCAGTTAGATAGGGCTTGCGATTCCGATTCCAATGATACCTCACACGCTATATAATATATTACAATAAATCGGTTAGTATCTATTTTATTTTACCTGTTAATTATTAATTAATATAAATAATTAAATATGCTATAAATCGTAGATTCGACTTTTTTGCACAAATTTTTATTAAATAACGCCGAAAAGCTTACCCTTAAGCTGCAAACGCTCGGGCCTTTTCTCTACGCTAGTCTGAGCGGGCGTACTGGCCGCTACTTCCCCACTACCAGTTACCAACTCTGTTTCGCCAACTGATTTCTCTTATTCCTATTTCTCCCAATGTTAAGAGGTTTCTCTCAATTCTCCTATGTAATTACTTACACTTACCTATTTTAATATTTTGTTCTTACATGTAAACAGTAATAGTTAGTTTTTAAGACAGTACACGGTACGGTTACTTTATTTGTTAGAACCCATGCACCAAGAACACATAAAATTATTATTTATCCCTTCTCTCTTTTGTTTTCAAAACTATTTTAAGGATTTACAACTATAATTAACTTTATTACTACTATATAAATTATTTTATTTTTAATTCTTTCACCTATTTACTTTCACATCTATATTTACACCTAATTCAACATGTATTCTAAACACATACTATTTTACAATAATAAAAAACCAATATTATTTTGGTGGGTAGTTTTAACACCTGACACCACTGTGAGCTTGTCGGGGTAGTGGGGAGAGAACACAAAATAATTACGAAATTAATACACTCTTTTATTTACAAAAAGGAAAATGAAAACATAAATGAAACTCAAAAGTAAAGGAAAACAATCTTCTCACGCTAGTACACAGTGATAAGGCTTCAGTCGGAAGTCCCGTCTCGTTGTCCGTCCTGACAGCAGAATTACCCTGACTCTCAGCGTCCTATGTGACCAGTCCGAGCTCTAGGCCAACACTGCCCCTCCCAGCTCGGTCATATTCGCCCCACTCTCTAGCTCTCTTCGGCGCTGCCCCACTTGATTTTTCTCATTATAATTTACTATACCAGTTTGGTGAGTAATAAATAACAGAAACACTTCTTTTTTTTCGTAAAGTATACTTTTTGGCATTATATTACAACCCTCTAATAAGTGACAGACTGAGCTTAGTCGGTTGAGTAGTTAAGAGAAGTTAGCTCACCATTGAAAACAATATTAGTTCAAGATGTTCAACATCATCAGGACTAATGTACTTGATACAGACAAGTTTATCCATTTTTCGAGGGAAAACGTAATGTCTTTATGAAAAAAAGGAATTTCATTTCGTTTGAATTTTGTTGGATTAATGAGCAGTGTATTGTTATACACAGTAGTGTATTTTGTGTAGTGTTATTGTAATGTATATTTCCCTAATGGTTTTGAATTCTAAATATAGAAATAATAATACTGATAATCTCTATTAATTTTTTAAATACGCAGTTTTTAAATACGCTGAGCATTTTTGGCATTCTATATTAAAACAAGACCTTATTCTTAAACTAGTTAGATTTTACAGTAGAATTGAATCTAGTCTAGGTTTTTATTTGAATTTAGAAAATAAGAGAGTATCGGTTAGGCGAGATAGTTAATCCAGATTAATATGTTCTCATGAGAGTCAAATTTGGTCTTTTACCTCTTTCTCTCGGCCGGCGCACTAGTTCTTTTCCAATTCTTTTTGAGTCACTTCATTTCTTGTTTTCTTCACAGCAATATCATCCATAAATAATATCTTCTCTTTTTTGCTCCACATCGATCATTGCTTCATTAACATTATTCTTTCTTCTTCTCCGTCTTCTCTTGAATTGTACATTCTTCCTGTTAACCTTTGAATTTCCCATCTTACTACCGTTTCACCTAGCTTATTTATTTTTATTAACTTTTCCCTTACAAGAACCTGCACGCATCATCTGAAGCAATACTGTCCTAATAGTGAGGGCGTATCGATATAATATGGAGATCAACTCTCCCTTTAGTACAAATTCTAAGTTTGAAATAAATAAAAAAAATTTGTTGCAGTAATTCGTGCTGCGTTAAGAGAATTTTTCCTGTAATTGTAACGGTGCTTAAAAATGACGGCGGAAAATATTCTATTTCTAAATTAGAGCCGTAGCAGAGGGAGGTCGAGGAAGGCGTGCAGCCAGAACTAGGAGCGCGTTCTCGGCCCCTTGGCCTGACCTTGCAGTCCCACAAAATCTCAAATTTCAAGCGATACACCGCCTCACATCATGTCGGGAAATGAAGGTTGTTTTGAAGGTCTCACTTCGGTATATAAATAATATATATACACGTAAAATGAATATCAGTTTTACCAAGTGTCCTTATAAAGAGTTAATTGCCACAGTGAGATAGTGCCTTCTTATCAGCGGTATTTGTTGCCAGTTCAAGGAGTATCTACAGTGAGGTGAGTAGCGCTCATTACACTAACAAAACTCTTCTAATTGTGTCCGCTTCTTTCTAACCTTGGCATTTACGGACTGACGTATGTGCGTGCAGTTATAGTCTCAGATCAGCGATTTTCTCTTACCATGCTATAGAAATAAATATAATTATATGTTTACTTGTCTTTTAAATGGAGTTTGCAAAGTTGTGGAAAATTACGCAGCTGAGAATGTTGTAACAGATCGTCTATTGACTTGTACTTTATGAGCAAATACCCCAAAATTGGGGTTCTTCGTTTCTACATATATTTCTTACTCAAAAGGTTCTTCAATTAGCGTACTGTTGCTTTCTTGTCACATTAATGTATAACATGGCACGACAGATAATGGCTGTAATTGAAATCGAAAATTTAACGTATATTTTAACAGAATCCTCCTCTCCTTTACTGACTTAAATTGGAAGGAATGCCATAATTAAAAATCAAAAATGTACATATTATCTTCATTTAGAGAGCTAAATGGGAAATTTACGAATCATTACGTAAAATTATTTCCCTTGTATTCTGTCAGGAAAAGTAAAATGTGTCTAGTAAATGTGATTAGTACGGTAAATTAATATTTGAAAGGAAGTTCTTCCACAGGGAGGATCTCCCTACGTGTGCTGATGACCCACATTTTTATGTCTGGGACATGTGATTCGCTTGCATTCATTTTGAGAGTTGTTAGTTTATAAAATCAAATAACATAAAATCCGCTAAGTTAAAGGAAGAAGTTTCTCTGTTTAGCCACTGGAGAGTGCTACAGCGCTATTCAGATAATAATATATATAATACTCTACTCTTACAATGGCGATTAGTAGATTAGTAGTTTTTGGAGTCTCATGGGAAAAGGTTTCCCTGCTGCTTTTCTGACAATTTCTTTTAAGGGAGAAACTAAACCTCGTGGTTTTTTGCGCTTGGGAGATAACGCCAAATTTTTTGCACTCCTTTTATGGAGCTTGGTTAGTCCGCACGATAACGCCTACAATTTAAGATATCTGAGAAGCCTCAAAATCTGGGAGGGTATGCCCTTCTTCAACTCAGGCACGTTGAGTTATTACTTCGCAGTCAGTACTTTAGTTTGCTCCATCTCCCCACAAAATCTGAAGGTGCCGTCATGTACCAAACCTTCAGCTTCTTTAGGTGCTCCCTGAGTCGATAATGCTTCGCAATCATGCGAACTTATTTTCATTCAAACTGACACCCGTCTCAGTCCTCTTCCGTAGTCCTCACATGTGTAAAATAAAGTTTTTATACTTTAATGCCGGAAAGAGCGGAATCCACGCCTTATGGAAAAATATTTGACCAAGTTTTTCTCCTCATCATTGAATCCCTGGTAAAGATCTAAAAAGGGAAGCTGGCATTCAGGAATGATCATCCTCTACTATTCACGCCTCTTCTCTTCAGTCTTTTTTCTTTTTTCAACATCAAAGTGGATAGGTTCATGGTAACTGGATTACTTTAGCTGAAAGAATATTTTTAAATACTAGTAAGTACTAGAGTACTCATTATGTATCATGGATGGAGGCGGAAACAAATAATTTAGAATTAATTTGTTTTTTAACAAATCAAAAGTAGCCACATGCGGAACTCAAACAGGAATTTCCCACTTACAAACCCACAATTCAGAACACTACACCAATAGGATTGTAATATCCAAAGTAAGAGGACAATATCTGTATGTTGCAGCCATGAACGGGAAGGCGGTCAGTGAGAGTCATTCAGCGGCCAGGAGGAGCTGTGTACCCATGATTTATGTCAAGGGTTCCCACTACGACGTAGGATACGACATAGTAAGTATACACTTACCCTTAGTAGCACAGTTAAGAAGATAATCGCTGGATTCTTGTGTCTTGCTCTGTCTAGAGATAAAAATGTGATTTTCTTCGCGACCGCACTGCAGTGTTTTATTCAACTTGCAGCATTACTGGTGTCAAAGATGCATTTAATCAGCTTCTCCTTAGCATTCTTATTTCGGTCCTAAGAAACCTTTTATTTCTGTAGAAGAAAGAAGTGAAAATTCTGGTGGTTACACAACTTTTCTATTATTCCTCCCCAAACTCTACTAATTCCAATTCTAAGTGAAATTTTAAATTCTTTCTTTCCAATGTCGTGGGAAAAACCCTCTTTGTTATGAGTTTGGTAATGTACTTCTTGACGTAACAAACTTACGGCTAATGATTTCGGGCATTTAATTAGCTTACCACATTTTACTTGACAACTAGTACTTACAGTCATTTTTTTTTAAAAGAAATGCTCCTCTAAGGATTTTTTATTAACTTATTATTATTATTATTATTTAAATACGTATTTCATGCAACCTTCCCAGGGGTGTCACGAGCCCACTAACTGACGTTTAAAATTTGGCCAAGTTCACGGATTCCTCAACATAAAAAATGATTTGAAAACAAAAACTTATCTATTCAATGATTAACGATTTGACATCTGAACAGCTTTAGAGGCACTGAAGTTGTTTTTGAACCTGTCAACAATTAATGTTCAATTGAATTATTAACCAATCGTTCTTGCTCGGAGAAACTCAAGAAAATGTTTTTGCAGGGTCGAACATTTTCTAAATTAATTCATGCCAATATAAATTCACTAAGTGAGCTTCAAAGTGTGTATATACCACTGTACAATACAGCCGAGGGAAAACGAATATATGAAGAAACTTTGGAAGCCGTTCGCTGCAGTTACCCTCAGTATATTAGAGAGTTGCAAGGTATTGCTGATGGAGCCGAAATCGCATTTTATAAAGTAAGTCTAAGCAAATAAATTTACCTACATATATAGTTCAGTTTGTGACTTCATGGTTGATATGTGGTTCTAGTTGTTCTTGCTGCACTTGGACGACATACTGCCAAATGTAGCCGGAGGTTTCAATACAAATGAAGGCCAAGGATGCAGTACGATTATACTTAATCAACATGATCAGGTTAATAACAAGGCTAAGCTCTCCTTTTTTTTGTAGATAGATATGTACATGTCAAACAGATTTTTTATTTTAAGGCATTGTTTATTATTTGGTTATAACCATAAATAAGATAAACTAATTAAATAAGCCGTTATAACGGTTATCATTTACCTAAGATCTGCTACAATAAATTTGTGAACTGCTGTTTCATTCAATAGGACCTGGAATTACGAATATAACATTGAATATCAGACCTATGATTTTACATTGAAAAAAGACTGACGTGGAATCTAAACAAATCGCTACTACTTGGAGATCTCGACTCGACTACTTGAAGACGATCAAAACTAACACTAGCTGACAAAGTACGTAATTACAACTTACTATTGAAACCGATTCAGTAGTAGATAATTTGGACTTAAAATTCGAAATATAAATCATTCTAATATCTACCATCTCCAATCCAAAATAACTAACGCACTATGTTACGTCTCTATCCATTATATCTTATCCAATTTCAGCAAGGTCGTCATATCATCTCGATTCAAAAAGTTTTATTCTTATTCCTCTGATCATTCTAATCCATTAACTTAACAAAAACTTACAGTTTAAAATGTTAAGTATAAGGGTTGATTAAACGCCAAAAGGTACACAAATCAGCAGTACCCAACATTTCATTAATACTTCATTAATAGTTAAGTAATTTTACTGCATTAATTTTCATTAATAAGTTATTTTTTAGAATTTATTAGATGTCACAGACCCTTATGCTGGCCATTTTCGTCTACAAAATATTTGTTCAAGTAGCACTGTAGATTGACTGTAATATCTAGTTATTTATAATAATCAAACTATTAATTACAGGTTAAAAAGAAAAACTTTATAAAAAATAAAAAAGAATTATGAGGCTAAAAAATTCAAAACTTTTTTTTATAAAAAACTTACACCAACATTCATCAATGATTTTGTTTATTTTATTTATTTATTTTTATTTTTAAATAAAAATCGTCGGTTTAAGTTCATTCTTCGATTAAAGCAATTGTTATTTTATGTAGTAGTCAAACGTTTATAATAATAGGTAATAATTATCTGGCTTTATCGCAAATAATATAGTTTTCTTCAATTACATTCTCAATCTAGGTATAATTAAATTAAATTACAATTGAGAAATGAATAATTGTTGTTGAATAATCTACTTGTTATTAACTGTGTGTTATTTGTGCTCACGAATATTTCGGTAAGACGAATTCAAGACAGTAGCCTACTCTAACTTTGTCTTTTTCTACTTTAACATGCATGTACATATATGTGATTTATCATAATTATAACAAAAAAATATTATAAATGAAGTGGCCAGCATAAGGGTCTGTGACATCTAATAAATTCTAAAAAATAACTTATTAATGAAAATTAATGCAGTAGAATTACTTAACTATTAATGAAGTATTAATGAAATGTTGGGTACTGCTGATTTGTGTACCTTTTGGCGTTTAATCAACCCTTATACTTAACATTTTAAACTGTAAGTTTTTGTTAAGGAGATTTTTGTACCTTTTGGATAGATTTTCCTTTTTGTCTTTACAGATTTTTTCAAAATTTGGAATAAGCTATTTTATCATTATAACCTGAAAAAGTGTTAAGTCGGAGTTACTACCACTGGAGAGATCTTTTTAAAGAATGATTATAGTTGCGGACCCCAAACCATCCTCAATAACAATTTTTTTGAGAAAGCGTTTTGAATAAAATAGGAAGGTATTTATACGTAAATAGCAAAATTAAACTGCGATTTCAGTACTTCCTTTTAAGAGGAGCAAGAAAAATAAACTGCGATTACAGTACTTCTCCCTAAAAGGCAAAGATTTTGAATCGAATTCATTGATGTAAATCGGTTCACTCATTGATAATTTTAACGATTGCAGTACTTCCTCTTAGTAGGTGTAAGAGCATGATGGCACCTCACAGCCACGTAGACGATTATTAATCACTTCTTCGTGCTAAATTTTATCAAAATCGGACTAAGCTTTGTAGAAATATTGGTAATAATAGTTTTAGAAAGGGCCTTATTTGGGTGGGGCAAACTTCCCTCCTTATGAGGCATAGTGTCGAGACTTTTAAAGTACAAAATTTCGATTCGAATGACACTTCATTCATGAAAATCGGTTAACGTGTCGATAATTTGAAACGATTGCTATACTTCCCCTTAACAAGTGTAAGAGCAGATCGCCGCTTTATCGTTAGGTAGGGGAGCCCTAACCCTATCATCCTACCAAATTTTATCAAAATCGGGCCAAGATTTACAGAGTAATTAGTAATAATAATTTTGGAGGGGCCTTACATAAAGGGGGCTAACTCCTCTCCCATTCGATGTACAGCGCCGAGACCCCCAAAAGGCACATCTACATAAAATTCCAAATCGAATGACACCTCATTCATGAAAATCGGTTCACGGGTTTAGGCGCTACGTTGTTTACAAAAAAAGGTAACAACAAGAAGAACAAGAAGAACAAGAACAAGAACATTTTTTGAAAAAGCCGTTTTTGCTCATTTTCGGCAAAATTTTTCTCGAAACCTATTAGATCTGGGTGGTTGCAAAAAAATTACAGTTATAAAGGAGGGTTTGGAGTAAGATTTAAAGAAAATTTGGGAATTTTATGTTTTATAGAAAAATAGAAAAAAATTGTCAAAGTTGGGTGTTTTTCAACGTTACGCTTTTTCGTGCAGTTTTTGATGGTCAACCCTTATACAACTGTCCTACCGGACAGTTTTAATCAATCAGCAAGGATTTGTGCTCTTACAGATGCCATACTAGCGGGCAGAAGGGCATTTTCCTGGATAGTAGTCTAGATTCTAAACTGAGATGGCCACTGCCCCGAATTATCTGGGGAAAGATTTGACCAAAATCCCTAAATATAAAAAAATGTGATTCACACAAGACTATTTCGCTAGCACAGTTAAAGGGGCAATCAATACCTTTTCTTAGTACAGAAAGAAAAAATAAAAATATAGTAAACTCACAAGACTTCCTTTGGCTATTATTCTTTAGATTCTTATTTATACACATTCACCAAATTTCGGCTTTGTAAAATTGTGTACTAAACTGATAAAAATGAAAATGATAAGAAATGATACAGCAGACTCTAGAACTGTTCTAAAACAAATGTAGAATAAAGATGTTTCAAATAACATTTAAAGATACACGGGATCCACGGGAGTAACATGTAAAGTAGAAATTAAAAGGAAAACTGCCCTAGTTGATAGGAAGAACACTTCTCTCACTCACTCTTTCTCTCTCCCTCTACTGTGCTATTTTTGTGAAAGTACCACCGTATGTACTTACACGGAATGAAGAATGGCAAATTATGAAATCTCACCACCGGAACTACTTTGGGCTAATGTTTTTTCGCTTCAATTATAAAAATTTTATTTTCTCCAAAACTTCCAGGATACATAAAAATTTACTGTAGATCTGTATATTTTTTTTACTTGGAAAAAGTAATTTCAGTTCTTGGGAAGAGGAGGAGGTGAACTTCGTTCTAAAGTGACGTTTCAGTGAAATGAATGCATTTGGACATAATATACATTTGTTAGTAAAAATGAATTGTTTAAAAATTGAAGTTTGAAGTAAATATAAAAAGTTAGAATCTTAAAGTTAGGTTATAAGAGAGGGTAGTTTGAGATACATTTTAAAATAATTTTGGAAATAGTCATATCTAGGCTAAGGGATCGACTGATAAGGTAGGATTTTTTGGTTTTTTGTTTTATTAATGTGCTACAAAAAATGTAATTGTAATGTTAACTGAAGTATTTTAATGGCCAATTAGTTGTGGTGAGCTTTACGTATAACTACCGATCAAGTAGATCAAGTGGATGGGGCGCATCTAATGTAGGCTGCATATTAGATGTAGTGTGTTTATTTATGCGACATCTGCATTGTACTGTGATACTGCTATTTCAATACTTGGTACTACAAACCTTCTGCTCTACATGCCTGCTCATGATCTACAACAGAACCATGAATTCATGCGACGTCCGGTTAGACTATTTTGTCGCTATGGTTTGTAGATTTCTTGTAATGTTAAAAATGGGAGGGTTAGTAGTTGTTCATACAATTACACACGAGTTGATAATATGAATGAAAGAATTGATCACCTAAAATGGTCAAGACTACATCACAGATTTAGAGGTTATTCTACAACAAAAAGTGTGCATGGTACCGAAAATATTCATAAAGGGCCTCGAAAGTGAATCGCGCCTTTGGCAATTTAATCGCTAAACCAGGTAATTCAAATAAGGACTTTTTTTCTAACAGCCACTAATGTACCCAGTTATCTTTAGAATCGTGGAGGCAAACCGGTTTTTTTTAAACTTGTTTATTCATTGAGCAGCTGGTTCTAAACTTGGACCTGTTTAAAAAGTAAAAAAAAAAGCCTTTTCACCAGTGATCCAATTGGTTTCCGCAGTTCTAGGCTAATAAATATTGTCGTTTTCTATTTTTGGAGCGACAAGGAGAAACCTGAAGTAAACCTGAAGTGATCGCAACTTAGCAATTCTGGAACTAATGGTTCTGGTTTTCAAGCGCCTGAACATGTTTCTTGTGGTTATACGGAATAATTTGCGATTCGACCAAATAGATCTATTGCACCTCTCGTGAGCCCACTTACCCTACAGCAACCCCAGGTGATGAAAGCAAAACACCCAGATTCTCTAGAGCAGTTCCAAGTAATTTATGGAAGCTCGCGATCGAAAATAGCACTCCTTTGTGCCAGCGCTCCCATCCTGTCTAGTCCTATCTCAAGATATTCAAGATATTTCCTCAATGTGGATACTCTCCTCCAACGCGGGTCAAGGATAATATTCCTTAAGTTCAAATTTTAAGGAATCACGCAAGAAAGAGATAAGATAACTGCCTGCAACCGCTCCTTGCAACACCCTTTACTGAATTATAAAGATTGCATCCAAAATTAAGATGTAGTGACCTGGGGCGTTCCAGGTTAAGGCTCTCTAAGGAGCTCCAGAACAGAGCGATGCTGGCATATCGCGATAACCGCTGTGTTAAACTGAGTGCACTCAGTTTTCATCTCAAGAAAAAGGATGTTCACCTAAACCGGCAACTGCAGAGGCTTTCAAAGGAGTTTACGTCCTCCTAAGCCCATATTTTTCAAGAAAGGCTATTTACTCTGAGGAAGTGCCTAGTGGTTTGGAGGATCTTTTTGCAACATAGCACCTTCAATCCACTCCTATCGCAATCTCTGTTTTGCATAGCCACAGACAAACATTTGCACACATACATTCTTCTTAGATACAACCTATTTCCCAGTGAAGAAGCCGATCTGATCTTCAATGGATTGTTCAGATTACGTACTAATTTTCGATAAAATACTTTCAAATGAAACCTTGTACTCCTTAACAAAAACTTACAGTTTAAAAAGTTAAGTATAAGGGTTGATTAAACGCCAAAAGGTACACAAATCAGCAAGTACCCAACATTTCATTAATACTTCATTGATATTATTTAAGTAATTTTACCGCATTAATTTTCATTAATATTTTTTAAGAATTTATTAGATGTCACATACCCTAATGCTGGCCATTTTCATCTACAAAATATTTGTTCAAGTAGCACACCATTTAACTTAGATTGACTGTAATATCTATTTATCTATAATAATCAAACTATTGATTACAGGTGAAAAAGAAAACGTTATAAAAAATAAAAAAATATGAGGCTAAAAAATTCATAAACTTTTTTAAAAATTGCTTACACCAACATACATCAATGATTTTATTTATTTATTTTTATTTTTAAATAAAAATCGTCGGTTTAAGTTCATTCTTCGATTAAAGTAATTGTTATTTTATGTAGTAGTCAATCTGGCTTTATCGTAAATAATATAGTTTTCTTCAATTACATTCTCCATCTAGGTGTTCTTCCCACAATGTTGTGTATATGTAATATAAAATAAATAAGATATGCATATTTTTAGGACAGCTAATTATTCCAGTATTTTACCATAAGTAAAATTAGGGGAACTAAATTAAATTACAATTGAGAAATGAATAAATAATGTTGAATAATCTACTTGTTATTAACTGTGTGTTATTTGTCCTCACTAATATTTCGGTAAGACGAATTCAAGACTGAAATATTGTTTTAAATTCTCCGTGATTCAAATTTAAACAGTAGCCGACTCTAAATTTGTCTTTTTCTAATTTAACATGCATGTATATGTGACAACTTCAGAATAAAGGGCACATTAAAGAGAAATCAGAAGAATAATTTGGAATAGAGTTAAAATAAAGTACCTATTTATACGAAGATATAATATACATTTTATCACAATTATAACTATTATGAATGAACTGGCCAGCATAAGGGTCTGTGACATCTAATAAATTCTTAAAAAATACTAATGAAAATTAATGCGGTAAAATTACTTAAATAATATCAATGAAGTATTAATGAAATGTTGGGTACTTGCTGATTTGTGTACCTTTTGGCGTTTAATCAACCCTTATACTTAACTTTTTAAACTGTAAGTTTTTGTTAAGGAGATTTTTGTACCCTTTGGATAGATTTTTCTTTTTGTTTATTTTGCAAAGTTACATATCTGCTTTACAGATTTTTTTAAAATTTGGAATAAGCTATTCTATCATTATAACCTGATAAGGTGTTAAATCGGAAACGTAACTACCACTGGAGAGATCTTTTTAAAGAATGGTTATAGTTGCGGTCCCCAAACCATCTTCAATAACAATTTTTTTGAGAAAGCGTTTTGAATAAAATAGGAAGGTATTTGTACGTAAATAGCAAAATTAAACTGCGTTTTCAGTACTTCCTTTTAAGAGGAGCAAGAAAAATAAACTGCGATTACAGTACTTCTCCCTAAAAGGCAAAGATTTTGAATCGAACGACAATTGATGTAAATCGGTTCACTCATTGATAATTTTAACGATTGCAGTACTTCCTCTTAGTAGGTGTAAGAGCATGATGGCACTTCACAGCCACGTAGAGGAGCTTTAATCACTTCTTCGTGATAAATTTTATCAAAATCGGACTAAGCTTTGTAGAAATATTGGTAATAATAGTTTTAGAAAGGGCCTTATTTGGGTGGGGCGAACTCCCCTCCTTATGAAGCATAGTGTCGAGACTTTTAAAGTACAAAATTTCGATTCGAATGACACTTCATTCATGAAAATCGGTTAACGTGTCGATAATTTGAAACGATTGCTATACTTCCCCTTAACAAGTGTAAGAGCAGATCGCCGCTTTATCGTTAGGTAGGGGAGCCCTAACCCTATCATCCTACCAAATTTTATCAAAATCGGGCCAAGATTTACAGAGTAATTAGTATTAATAATTTTGGAGGGGGCCTTACATAAAGGGGGCTAACTCCTCTCCCATTCGATGTACAGGGCCGAGACCCCCAAAAGGCACATCTACTTAAAATTCCGAATCGAATGACACCTCATTCATGAAAATCGGTTCACGCGTTTAGGCGCTACGTTGTTTACAAAAAAGGTAACAACATCAAGAACATTTTTTGAAAAAGCCGTTTTTTCTCATTTTCGACAACTTTTTTCTCGAAACCTATTAGATCTGGGTAGTTGCAAAAAAATTACAGTTATAAAGGATGATTTGGAGTAAGATTTAAAGAAAATTTGGGAATTTTATCTTTTATAGAAAAATAGAAAAAAATTGTCAAAGTTGGGTGTTTTTCAACGTTACACTTTTTCGTGCAGTTTTTGATGGTCAACCCTTATACAACTGTCCTACCGGACAGTTTTAATTCCATTATCCTGAATTATTTCTTAACATCTCACGCTATTCTGAGCAGGTAATTGGACACAATGAGGATGCCAAGAAAGAGATCCTAAACAACGTGTACGTAATGCAAGCATGCATCACCGAGGTAGAACCGCCCGAAGTGTTTACTGCCTTTTGCTACGCCGGACAGTTACCTGGATATGCCATGGGTTACAATCCATATTTTGCTTTTTCAATCAATGTCATTGGAGCCAAACATTTAGCAAGTGGAAAAATTCGTAAGTAAAAATAGAAGGTCATTAATGCATATACTGGTAGACAAAAAAAGAAATAAAAATACGTTTTCTACTCACACTATACCACTTGGCCTGCAGTTTGTTGACTTCTAAAACTCCTTTATTCTTGCCATCACCGAGGTAAGTGTTACATAAGTACTTGAGATAACATACATAAAAAAACATTCTTAAGGTCACATAATATCTGCATCTCCCGTTGCTGTAATCATCTTTCTCACGCTAATTGAGCAAACTTTTTCAGATCCTTACTAACCACTTTCTTGACGGACTTGTGAACAATTAATTTCGTTGTAGAATATAAAGTTCAGTAAGAATAAAAATATTAATTATTTGACTGGTAAATATGTAGTCAATATAAATATGTAAATTTTAGCGAGATGTTTTGCAACAAGAGCGATGCTTGGAGCAAATTCTCTAGAACGTATAGAGCAAATACTGCGTTACTGTAATGGTGGTGTAGCGGACGCAATGAGCATCAATCTCGCACTATTCCAGAACGACGACAACCCACTAATGTACAATGTTGAAGTGTCGCCTGTTTATCCAGCAGCCAATGAAGCTGGCTACAGCATTATCAGCATCAAAAAAGGAGAACATTTTTTCCACTGCAACAGGTTGTTTTCTTTGATTTCATTCATAGCTTCAGTATCTAGTATCCAAGTGATAACTAATAAGTTCGGAAACTCACTCACCTCTCTCTTACCGCTGATAATTCTTCAGTACCTCTGAATAGGTACTGTGAGCACTTCCTTATTTTTAATGTTATCTTATGGATATATAATGTCTTTTATTTCCACTGTATTCAGCCACTGACCAGGTCGAAAAATGGTCACAAGAAAGGAATCATAATTCCCAATTTGCGAGAAAAGAATTAATGTAAACCATTTTTTGATTCTCACCCGTTCCCAACTGAAAAGGACATTAAACGTTCCAAAAGATGATCATGTCATCTTGCCTATTATTAGTTATGGTACATTTGAGAGCCTGATCTCATCTCATTATTTTTGAATCTCAAAAATTAGGAATTAATTAATCTCTCGCTTTGTATCTAAGCAATAAGCTGTACTAACTCAAAAATTAAATAATAGAATAAGAAAATAAATAATAAACTCTTCCAAATCAATTTTTTTCTTTGTGCAAAAAAGAAGAAAAACCTGATGAAATTCAGAGTCAGAGTAGAGTCAATAACGAGAAGAAGAGATTGAACACATTTTATATAGTTTTAGCGGTTTTTGTTTAAAAATAAAGGGAGCATGCGCAGTAGCATTCAAGTGAACTGAACAATTTTTTTAGTGCAAAATGTAAAATCAAAAAAATTGAAGTGAGAGAAAGTTCACTAAAGTTTTTCAAATTGTTTATCATTTAGACAGTTTTTTATTGACAATCGATTCTTTTATAATTATTTTTAACTCTCAATCTTACTTTTTCTGAAAATTATGTTCATTCTTTCAGTTCAGTATTTAAAACAAATGACCAGTTTTGCATCAAAAACATTTCGTTCTACATCGTTTATTTCAGCAGTTCTGTCCTAGATAACGTTTTCCTTCTACGTTTTTAAGTTGTTATTTGTTTGATCTAATTCACAATTATTTTCCATTAGATTTCTACATTTAAATGTTGCTGAAGATGGCAAGTTAATTAAATCAAGTGAACACCGGCAAAAAATAAAAGATAGTTTGCGAGAGCCACTCTGTCAAGAAGACGTACTCAACATTCTTGGTGATGACTCTCAAGACTGTCTCAACATCTTTAGAAATGGAATTGATGAGCCAATAATGACAATTGCCACAGGTTTATATTTTTTTAAATAAAATATTTAATGTATACATATTCTACTTATAAATATTTTGTTAATTTTAAATTGTTTGACAGAAAATTAACGGACAAATAAAAAAGGTTACTTTTTTTCTTGAAAAGTTCGAATTTTTCATTTTCTATTTTTTTTTTTTTTTTTTTTTTTTTTAGCGATTTTCAACTTTACCGACAAAACCTGGAGTTTATTCATGGACAACCCTAAGAGGAATGATCCTGTGGCTGTGCTACCACTGTACAATCGGAATCAAAAAGTTCAGGATTCTTGTAATCATTAAAATTTGTTTACCATTTAAAATTTTCAGTTTGTTTATTATTCAAATAAAATAGCTGAAAGCTACTTTGGCTTGCTTTTTAGTTGTGAACCTCCGATTGTTTGTAAATCATACTGGACACTACCAAGAAGTGACATAGTGGTGTATAGCAAGAGGGCTTTTTTTTTTTTGGCATTGGCTTTCGCCATTCTCAGATAATATATAAAAATGAAAATTAACAATTATATAATTGTCTGAATATCATTTTATTACAGCCAATACAAAAAATACTGAGCATGGTGGAAAGTCAAAAGTCAAAACGAGGTAATATTTCAATATTACTAATTAAACTAATAGTACAGTATTATATTTGTAATTTGAAAATAGAGCCTTATCGAATACGTCCGTAAATATAGGCATCATAATCACATCACATGAAGTTAAGGAGCTAACTCCTCCTCATACGGTAGATTAGCAAAAACTCACACAGATTAGTAGATGACACAATCAATTTAAACGAATAGCTTATGACCCTAACATCTATCTTCTTACTGAAGAATACCAATAGGAGTTTTGGTAGACCCCCACTTGATTGCTGATGCACTTTTCATTTAAAGAAAAGCGAGATATTTGGCGATTCATTTAAAATAATGGATATGGGAATTGGTTTTCTAGATTTCAATTTCACCATTTTTCTTTATTACTTGCTCAAAATATAGGCACCGAAAAGGAGAGTATAAAGACCAATGCTAACAAATCAATATAATATAATTCAAATAATTTAAGTAAAAAATATATAGTTATGTATTAAGTTAAGAAGATTAGATCACTTAGCATTAAAATTATTTGAAATATTATCAATGCATCTCTATAATTGAAACTAAAACATTATTAACATTCAGGTACAGTCAATTTTCTGCAATATTTTATTTTTTTATTTTTTTTATAAAAAGATTTTCAAATGAAAAAAAAGTAATCTTTTAAAGAATCATTTTTAAACCAAAAAATAAAAATTTGACTCAAACTGTTTCAGAGTTATAAAATACTGAAGTACCATAACAGAAAGTCATCATGTAAATAATTATACAACAAAAATAAATTCAACATGAAGTGAAATAAAGTGCTTCTTCACTGATACTAGGTTGTTAAAAAATTAACGTCAGTGGTGACTTCAAAATCAGAAACCACTTTTTTCTTATTTCAAATAATTAGTATTAGAGTTTAATTGGAACTGTTTTTTCAAATATGTATGTACATACATGAATTTATCTCTAGTTAACTCCTTATAATCAATAACAAAATTTTCTAAAAAATTATGATCTGCGATTCTCTGAGACATTTTAGGGAAAAAAGATTTGTGCAGTGGTATTAATGAAGATGGTTTTCGAAACACACCAGCATTACGAGGACCAAGGTCTTCAAAATAAGATAGATATTCTTCGTCTATCTCGGTGGGAAATCGCTCGAATGTGTTAAGTATAATTGGGGATCATCTATGGAAGTAGGACTTCAAGTACCATTGAGCCACCCCCACCTAAAATAGAATGTGCGCATTTCCAGACCAAGATTAGATTCAAGACTCGAATAAAGAAACGATTTATAAAGAATCTAAAACAAATCGTTTAGAAAAGAAAACTGCAATCGATGTTTCTAATACATTATATTACAGCTGTTTGCAGTAACCTGCCTTTTTTAATCTTGCCTTCTAAAGTATTATTACATTTAATCTCTTTTACTATTATGAGAGACTTTACAGAATTGAAAGAATAAAATTATAAACAAAGAAATTACAATATTTTATCACAATGTGTGTAGACAATGAAAGAACAGGTTGTGAGGTCGATACTATTCACACAAATCTAAAATTGTATTGATAGCGAATATTTAACTAAAGTCAATTATGCTCACATCTTTTAGCTTAAGCAATATTTACGGGCGACAGCACTGCCACTTGTGGTTGCTTGGCTAGATAAGCAGTGCAAGCCTCATTTGAAGGAGTATAGAATTCAGTTTTATTGTGGGCCTGCAAGTTGCCTAAGAGCTCGGTTAGCCTGCACACTTCTAAGTTGCCTGCACAAATTTCAATAAATAAATTATTAGAATGCTATTTTGTTTAACATGCCTTCAAAACTGGCTAGTATGTAATAAAATGTTGAAATAGACAATTCGGAACTAGAAAGATTTTCATATAGAAATACTCCCTCCATCATGACTCGTCGCTATGTGCATGCGACTCTTTGCTCGCTGCTCGTCGGTCTCTTTGATCTGAAGCAACTATCATCGCCGCTCCACTATGTTTCCAGCCTTAGGGTACGTTCACGTTTTCTTAATTTTGACCTTATTTTTACTAAAATATAGTCGAATGTGGGTGGACCCATCCTCACATATTCAAAAAAACGATTCGAATAATTTCTATGTTCCTTGAGTATAAATGGTGAAATTCATCCAAAGTACTTCGTTTTTTATTTATGGATGTACATGATATTTTCTAAAGCGTTTTTTCTTTAAAATATACCATTTGGTTGCTGGTGAACATAAAAACTCTTCTTCACTACTCGACATGTTGCATGTATCACAGCTCCGTTGTGCACACTAATCAGCTATTATATTTTACTCTATCAGTTATCATCTCTGCTGTCATCTATACTCACAGTTCCGTTGTGAACGTATTCTTACCTAGGTCACTTTCCTCACTTTCTTCTGTGACTAAAGCTTTTTCTCTTTATCTGTTCAAAAACCGTTTCTTCAATGCTGTTGCCCATCTACCATATTTTCTAGAGTGAAACGTTTTGTAGTTGTTTATATACATTTAGTCTGCTCTGGAGTTTTTCTTTGTTTTTTTTAACTTCCACATTGCCGCCTCTCTAACTGCACACCTAATGAAAGAAATGTGAAACGTCATACAACTGATAAATGTCATCATTTGCCATCTTATCCAGCTAACCGTGTGGGTCATCTCACTCTCTGCGCTTTACTTACGTACTTTCAGCACTAAATTGTTTGGGTACGTATAATTTTGCTGATTTAAATCGATTTAATAGTCATTAAGAATCATTCCATCGAGGAGAGGTCTACGTATAAGTCTTCAAGAAAGTAGTTAGATGTCCTTAACTATCTAGCTGCTTAACACTATGTTGAAAAACTGCATTGTGGTAGTCAGGCTATTTAATTAAACCAATCTATTCAGCACAGACATTTAAAAAATTAAACAAAATAAGCATCTAAAAAGCAAGCAAGTGCTCTAAAGTGATTTAATTACCTTGCAGATATATTCTGAGAGGCTTGTGCACGCTGTGTACAATACATTGTGTAAACTTGCCCAAAGCATCGCTAATACTCTCAATCCTGTTGTAGGAGAGATCAGCCCAACACAGATTGGGTAGCCCATGGAAATCTTTCTCTAGATGAGTCAGCAAATTGTGAGCAGCTTTTAGTTCTTCTAATTTGGGCAGCACAGCCTGAAACAAAATACACATCTTTTACGATCTTAACGACCCCACTTACGAGAAGAGCGGAAAGGATCTTGCAGATTCCGATGCTGAGTTTTCACCGGAAATAAATATTTGTTGTCCCCTAAACAAGAGAAAGTGGTTTTTACAAATTGCTCTTCAGAGAGTAGATAGCGTTACGAATGAGCCGCATGGTGGCACATCCAAATGTTGCCTTGCATTTTATAGCTGGCATCAGTCCCATAATATCTTGATTAATCTCGGGGTGAGAGAGATATAGTGTGTGTGTAAGAGGGAGAGCATGTTTGCAATACTATGATAAGAGATGATAAGTTCTTGATAATAAGTAAATATGAACAAAACCCAACACAAGTTCAATAATTCCAGCTAAAGTAGTTGGTTCTTATCAAGTATGAGAAGAAGTTTTGATTGACAAGTAAAATTAGAAGCACTACGGCCTATTAATCAAGGTGATGTGAGAGTTATTAACTTAGATAGGTCAGAGAATTAATGGAAAACAAAAATCATTGACGTAAGAATTGAAGGCTGAGAACCTTTCACCTTGCTCCAGTACAACGTCGTATTTACACTACTCATATGAAGTGGGTAATTTAAAATTAAAATATGCCAGAAGGATGAAAGAATAATGCCAATTTCAGTAATTTTTTATTATTATTATTATTATTTTGCCGAGCTTTCGACCTAGGGACTAGGTCATCTTCAGAGCTTATTGACAATATAGTATTTTTGAATTGTTGTTATAAGGTTGGTTTATCTTCTGCCCTCTCTACTTATGAACTGTTTAACAGACACACCAACTTTATAACAACAACGTAAAAATACTAAATTGCCAATAAGCCCTGAAAATAATCTAGTCTCCAGGTGGAAAGCTCGGCAAAATAATTAAATAATAATAATAATAATAATAATGACCGAAATTAGCATCATTCTTTCTTCCTTCCGGCTTAATGAATCACTCACCAAAAACCAGGAACAATGCTTAAAAATAATGTTATAAACTACATACTTTGGAGGTTTCTTCCAGTGTAATGATGTGGTTGTGGGAAATGTCTAATATTTCCAAGTCATCTAAACCGATGAGGTCATCAGGAGATATCCTTTCGATTATGTTGTGGCTAAGATTGAGGGTGTGTAATCCGGTCAGCCCCATTAGCGATCCGTTTAGAACCTGCAACTCGTTGAATTGTAGCCACAGCTTGTCTATCTTAGTCACCGGCTGAACGCTGTTCTGAACAATAAAAAATAAAAATAGTAACAATTAACGTTATTATTTTAATATTTTTATGGGAAAAGAAAAATTGTACAAATGATTGCCATTGCATTGCATGAGTCTACTAACGTAAAAATATATATTGAGAAGCCATCCTTTCATGACTCTACCGATAGTTTGATAGTTTCAAAGATTCTGTCCGGGACATCCCTGAAGACTTGCGTTTTTTGTGGTAGAGAACATGTGCTAAAGTTGTTGTGCTAATGTTTCAAGGAACTTTTTGTTTTTCTTTTAATTTTAGCAGAAAGAAAAAAGTATGTTGAGATTGGAGAGTGGCATGAGGTTTGAAACATTAATACGGTACTTCAGCGACAGGTGCTAACAGTTAAGACTGGAATATCTGAAAATGGTTGCGGTTGGAAACTTCACCGCAGACATACCTAAACTTCTAATTCTTGTCTGGTGAATTGCATTGTCTTCCAGCATAAAATAATAAATAAATTATCTTTTACTGACCGTAAACTATTATTATTTAGGAGTGAAAAAGCGAGGAATCGTTTTGACAAATTTATTGTCTTCCTCAGGGCATGGTTATGCGAGATGGTTGAGTTAGGAAAAAAACTGTTTTTTATTTTGACACAACTCACACCTGTTTTTTATTTTCACCGAAACCTCGCTTTTCAATCCTAAATAAAATATGTAGTTAAAACTCCAGTGTCAATCGTAATGAAGCGTGAAGATTCATTGGGTTTAATCTGTATAAATCTGTTACTGGGCTTCATGATAAGACTCAAATATATTGTAAAGGTGTGAGGCGAGCAATTGGAATTTTTCTTTGCTTTTCTGAACATCCCAATCTCTTGGTGAATCGATCAGTCCATGTTACAATGTTTCACAAACAAGTTTTAATTAAAACCCACTATTCAATTGTGGAACAGTAGGAACAAAGAGAACCTACCTTCAAGGCAATTTTCCTTTATGTAAAACAAATTATAATTGTTCATAAGTATAAGGTAAATAACTGTTGTACACTGTTTTTATATTACCAAATTAAATTGTAAAATGTTTTGTGCAAAATTCGAGTATGTTCCACAGTTCTGATTATGACCTAGTCCCTAGATCCAAACCTTGGCTTTAATATAAATAAACACATTATGACAGAAATTGGCATTTTTTTGGGCGGTCCCCGCTCATACCCGCCCCACGCACACACCTCTACCGCTCAACTAAGGGTCCACACTATGACCCCTCAATACACACAGATTCCGTCAACAAAACCAACAGCCACAAACAATCGCTAAACACCAGACCACAACAATAACAATAAAAATAGAAGTATCAACAACATACCGTATTCCGTGACCAGTCGTGCAAACGCGTATGGTATCTCAGCGGAAACCAGCCGCCTACCTCCGACAGCGTCGGGGACAAAACTAAATGTAGTTCTTCCCTTAGTCGAAACTCACCACCGATTTTTCCATTCCCGATTCAACTCTTTTTCCACTTCGCCATACATCCTTTCCCTAAACTATAACAGGTAATCTTCAGTCATATCAGCTACCGAAACTCGGCTCTTACCATGGGGTAAAATTACTTGACTTTATATTAAAGCCAAGATTTGGTACCTCTATGCCTCTTCGCAAAGCATAACTCACCGCGGCCCTAACCACCTCAAAGTCCCATGGCAAGCACCTCGTGAGCACCTGCAAAGCCTTCGTGGATGTGGTCCGGCTATAAGGCCCCAAGAGTAACAGAATAGAACGTTGCACGCCATAAGGTGCATCCTCACAATCGCGGTTCCCACCCGATGGGCCCAAATCGACGCACAGTAGGTCACCTGAGCGACCAGAACCCCACGGTATAAGGAACTCACTACCCTCCTTTTCAATCCTCATTCTCTCCTCAACTGTACGACAAAAGAACTAGCCTTCCTTCTTAAATCCCTGACATGTGACACAAAGCCCAATTTTGCGTCCAGAATCATCCCCAAGTATCTGACCTGTGACACCCAACACAGCCTATCTCCACAATATCTGACTACTGGCTGACGAATAGGGGCAAGCGACCCCCTCAACAACATCGCCACCGTCTTATTTGGAGCAATCCTTAGTTTATTATGCTTACACCATGTGCAAACATAATTCAAAGCTGACGTCGCATTAGCCTCCAATTGCGCCGTACTATTGCCTTCCACTACAAGGACTAAATCGTCCGCGAATGCGACCTTACCCAGCAATCCCGGAACGTCACCAGCCAACAGATCGTCGAAGATAAGACCGGTAGCCTTATCATTGATCTTCACGATGCCCGTCGCAACGAGACAGGTTATCATATCAGAGCGATGACATACAAGAGCAATTCTTCTAATCAGTCTGTCTACTAACATGGTATGAATAACGTTAAGTGACGCCGTTCAATGTTAAGTGCATGTCTAAATACTTGAATAATTCTAGGTCATCACTGAAATCTTTCACCTGACATTAGATTCGCCCAGTTAGTTTGGTCCCAGATTTCGCTGAAAGCTATTTCGTCAAATTTGTTTGCAGTAAACATTTTCTCTAACAGAAAATATAGGAGAAAAACGCTACAATACATGAATTGAGTAATTAATAATGGGGTTGTCCACAAAGTTGTTGCGGCTTTTGTACTTGTGAAAGTTCCATATTGTAATTTTACTGAAGAAAATGGGTTGAGGGTGTTCCATTTTAAACGCTTTTTAGTTTTAGGTTTGTCACAGCCATTACGAGTGATGTTAATCAAACAGAAAATTCAAGGATTTTTATTTTTTTATTTTTTAGAATTCAAAGTGAGGAATAAAGCAATGATGATAACTTTAAAAACGCAAGGCGCTAGTAAATGCTAACGATTGTACAGCGCAGTAATGGCTTAAGAACTGCAAAATTTCTTTGAGTCGAAAATTTTGGTGCTCCTAAAATTACAAATTGCAGAAAAACTGATCAGATATCTGCACAGGGGTGAAGCAAAGTGGTGACGTAAAAAGCATTTGATAAGTGTATGTCTGGACGGCGGGATTGGTAAACAAACATTCTGATTTGAGCACTCGCAGGACTTTCTTCCGCTTACCCCACTATATTCCAACATTCTAACCAATAATTATTCTTTAAGCTCGGAACATTTGAGACATATTTAATTTTTAACCTACGCCTTCACGGTCAATGGCTACTTCGGCCATCGACGTCTGGCAGCCCAATCTAAAATAGAGACCCATTTAATAATCAACCGTTCATTAAAATTAAATTTAACCTTACAGAGAAGTCTACGCTTCCTCTGAAAATGCTCTAACGCATTTTTTGATTATCACGAATTATGATATTTTCCTCTTGGAATTTAAGACAGAGCAGACAAAAAGGCAGATATCCCTCCCCCCACACACACTCACACACAAATGCAAACTACAATATTTTGTCAAAACCACTTTTTTGTATTCAAGAGCCCTCAAAATCTAAAATCTACTCGATTAAAATATTTTTTCTTGCTGGTTAAATAAGTGCAATTAAAAAATCGTCGATATGAAGAGTGACTTCTCTAGTTCTGCTACAAAAAGATCTATTTTTCGAACGGGTTTGATGTGCAATTTAAATAGTCACACCAACCTCCGAAGAAAAACACGAAATAGCAGTCACACATCCAATTAACTTATTTTAGATGCATTGTTCCTCGTTGAAACCTCGTACCACTCTTATCGAAATTGGTAATGGAAATGGTTCAACAGCACGTACAAGAGGAAGTTTTGCTACCTCATTCTCCCGGAACCTCTCGCCAACTTTCTACCACTTCATGTTCCCCAAATTTTTTTTCTGCAATCCGAACCACGAGAAAACGCTTCGCCCAATCGAGGGTTTTGTTTGAAAAATATAAAAATGTTTTGATATGAAATTTGTTGGTTGTAATATTTCAAATTTTTATATTAAAATTCAGTTTGAAACTCACAATTAAAAAACCTCATAACGTGGTGGACAACCTAATAATTTTCCTTGAAGTGATCCAAACGGAAACATTAAAGATTACCTGCATTCTACCTGAGAGTTTATTGATTTTATTGTGTGACAAGTCCACAAATTCAAGTTTTGTTAATCCTCGTAGCTGTTGTAAAGAGAATTCTTGTATCTGATTGTAGGACAAGTTGAGTTTTCTTAGCGAAATTAAAGGTAGCAATGAATTGTTCAAGGTGGCGATGTTGTTATAGTCCAGATGTAACTCTTCTAGGTACTCCAAGTCAGCAAAATCATTTTCATTTAACTGAAATTAGAAAAATCTTATTAATAAAGTGAAGGGTATAAAGGGTATTTTTTTGCAGGAAATAAAAAATATTGTCTCTTCAATTCCAGCATTGCTTCATTATTTATTTTTATTTTTTACTCTGAAATGAAACAGTACTTTTTTAATGACGCATTTCAGAGGGTGACTTAAGATTTGATTTCCTTCATAATCAACTATAATTCTATTTCCCTGAGAAAATATGTACATATTTCACACAAAAGACATGATCTTTATTTCTGAATTTAATATGAGCTGTTACCAAAAAAATCTTTGAAGCCTTAAAATAAAAATAATTTAAAAAATAACATTCAGAACTATAAAATCCGTTCCAAGTCACTTTCCTATATACGAACTCGGAAACCTTATTTACAAAGAGGCCAGGGAATCCCCACGGAATGCAAGGTTTAAGCCTCCTCTGATTTTCCGTTCAACATTCATCTGCATAAGTATATATAGTTGTAATAGTAAAAACTTTTTTCATATTAGGAGGTAGCACATAACTACTCTAGTAAAAGCTTAATTATTACGATGGTAAGAGATAGTAGATTGACCATACATAAGTTAAATCTGGCTCAATCTGCTTCAGGTCAATTCCATGAGTCTATAGCAAACCTAAATCCAGAATACTGAAACTTTAATGTTAGCAACTGAATAAACTACAGCAACTTACTCTAGAGATCTTGTTATGTGTGAAATTCAAGACCTTTAGATGTTTTGATCTTGAGAGGGCACCCTCGAATGAAGTAATGTGATTAAATCCGAAATGAAAGTATTCCAGTGTTAGATAAAATTTTAGTTCTTGAGGTAATTTTGTGATGAGATTACAGGTAGCATCCAATAGAAGCATTCTCGTGTTAGGGTTGAGCTGGGGCAGTTCCCCGTCCAGGTTCACCAGCTGATTTCCCTTGAGGTACAGCCACTGAAGATACGACAGCCCACTGTGAACCAACTTCAAATTAGTTCATATGCAACAGCAAGTAATCAGGCAGTAACTTAACAGTATCTGGGTCATTAGATTTTTTGGAGCCCTAGACATGGAAGGCCGTTACATTCTTTTAAGATAAAACAATGTTAAAGTAACGAAATTTAGATTTAAGGTTACTGTTTCAAAATGATTTAATTAGTAAGATAAAGTTGCTAATCGTTATTTAGATTCACACTTTTAAAATAATGTAATCTTAAACATGTTCTTTAAAGGAGAGAAAGGCGACAAAACAAATAAAATATTCACAAAAATTGTATAAAACCAGGTATATTAAAATATAATCAAGGTTCAAAATTTGTATACTGATAATATAATTATTTTTTATTGCAATCATCAATTTAAGATTTAAATCACTCACTGCTATTGAAAGCTCTAGAAAAAGTGGTTTTACAAAAAGGTCTATGTTGTGTTTATCTTCTGCCCGAAGTCATCATAATTTAAAAAAATAGTAGAATAATTCAAATACTTATTTTAAAAAACTTCTAATTTTTTCCCCTTCCTGTTCACTCCAATAGAAATCTGCATAAATATCCAGCAAATAGGATCAATTCAAAAAATCTTTTTTTAGTGCAGTTCCCATTTCTATTTTAGGGACGGACAGTGATTATTTTTCTTTAGTAAAAGTTAAATTAAACATTCCCTATACTTCATGCTAGAGTTTTTAGACATGCATTTAAAATTTTCTTATAAGATTAATACTATTTGGCGTTAACTAAGTTCGTGATTTTAGTCTTTGGTATTACATTTGTACGTAAACTCTTCAGTTATAACATTGTTATAAAATTTGATGACAGTTGTGTTCAGACCATTAGTTAATTTAAAAAGGTTGCTGTACACATTCCTGTACAAAATATTACCGCAAAGTTCCATTCAAGTCTTTGATTTGGTTGGAGCCAATATGTAGATAGCCGAGAGAGGAGGGTAGACAGTCCGTCTCTAGCAAAGAGATATTGTTGTTGCTGAGCAGCAGGGTGTGCATAAAATTCAGACCCTGCAAAGTACAAATCTTACATTACAACTTTGTAACCACTTAAATTAAAAAAAATTAAAACTATTTGTCAAACCTTTTATTTAAAGTAAAGACAACAGATTTACGCGTTCTTAAATGAGAGCAGAGAAATAGAGGACTGGCATCTACTAGTAGACAAATTTAGAAATTTTTTCTACCTGAATTAGTAACAGCCATATTTATTGGCCTCAGCCGATTAAGTGTTGAAAGTGCAAAAAATTGAACTATTACTTGGGAATCTGAACATTAACTATATTAGAAATTGCATTTAACATCAGTTGCCTCCTAGATATAAACATGTTTTATCATTGAATTTCTTAAAAATTGAATCGAAGTAAAGTAATCGCCTATTTTTTCAGGTGGGGCTTAACGTCCAACTACCAATTAGTTTTCGTGGACGGAGGCGGAAGCTCATACTTTACTATCCACATTTTTTTTTATAAATAAAAAGTAGCTACATGCGAAATCCGAACTGTGGATCTCCCACCTACTAAGCCACGCTTATAACCACTAAGTGTTTCTGCGAATAAATAAAATAAACGCAATTTAAAGCAAATGGAACCATTTTTAATAAACTCGCCAATAATATGGAATATGCAGTAAAATCGCACTTCCGCTCTAGAATTTCAGCCCGTCTCCAGGCGATAGTTTCCGAGCTAAAAATTTGTCAATTAAAACATCCGGTGTTTACCACGAATCACAACTTCGCACCGTATTGTTTATTTAAATTTTCTTTAAATTTGGATGATGGACTAAAATAAAATTAATCAATCATAAAACTGAGAATTCTTACTAAAATAAAATAAGATGATTTCAAAATTATATAGTTCATTAAAGTAAATGGCTTTTGTTGAGCCGGTAAAGAGCCGTCACACATTTTCAGAACTCTACTTAAACAATATTTTTTAAAGAAAAAGGTAAATATAAAATGATGGATCCAAGATACATTGTCAAAGTTGAAGAGAAAACATTTGGACAATTACTCTAATGGTGGTCTTATGTGAATTTAGCTCCGAAATGTCACAAACTAAAGTTATAGAACCACAAATTTTTAATGAGTGTATTAAGTGCAAAGAAAGTTTTGAGATCGTTTTGGGGAAAATCCATAAAATTGAGAAATTAATCCTGTAAAATAGTATTTCCGATTGCCTAAGTTTGCCTAGAAGCTTACTGTAGGGTCCCTTGGTGCCTAAACCAAAGATGTACCAATTTGATTACTCTTTTTATTGAATTAACAGTGCACATGTTAATGAACAACATGTGGATAAGCCGGCGTAAATCACTTTAGATTAGGTTTTTGTACTAATGGAACCTCAAAACGTGTTTCCTGTGAAAACTGAGAATCGAATATCTGCTGTTTGCATTACTTCTTCTCAGGGGTGATTGAAAGTAAAAAAATCTTTAAATCAATATCTATAAAACAAATAAAACAATTTCAAAACAAACATACTATTTTAAATACGATTTATTTAAAAGTGTCATATAGAGCAATCTAAGGACTTACATGAAAGGCCTCAGTTGTTACATTAAGGATCTTAGCATTTCTGAAGTCCAGCACCTTGATGTTAGGCATTAGATTGAGACCTTGCTGGGGCACTGAAGTGATTGCGTTGTACGCCAGGCTAAAAGCTTCTGTCCTGCTTAAGCCGCTGAAAACAGACTCTGGCAGGTCGCTATTAACAAAACCATCTTTATTAACATAACATTAATTTAGGTGAAAATAATGGATTTTGTAGTTTTCTCAGCGAATTAACTTCAGACAGGAGGGAACGGATTAGCTGAGTGGTTAGCGAATACTGGATTCCAACGCAGAGATCAAGAGTTCGAAAAGACCAAAAGACAAATAGCGAAGTCATTGAAAAATAACCTCTTCCTGTAATTCCTTGTACGTTAGAACCTCTTTTGAAATAAAATAGAACAAGGAAGAATGGTAATCAAGAAATATACTTATATCATAAGAATTATATTACATGTAATAAATTTAACAATGACTGTGATAGGGTTAGGTTAGGTATAACTTGTAGAATTTGTTCTTCAAAATTCAATAATTTGCTCAGCTAGACTCAGATATAAACTGAAAGCAAACGAAGTTTGCAAAGCATCTCACCCTCAGATCAGATTTCACTGAGATGAGGCATCCATTTGTAATAGATTTTGAGGAAGCGCCACGTTAATTGGGGTACTGCTCCTCGCGAACAGAATCACAGGTCTTGCTCCACTTATTGCCTCACTCCAAAGTGTTTCATCAACTTCTGGTGGTAAAAGAATACATTTCTTTTTCTTCCAGAAGGATATTGATTAGCAGTACATAATCGTTACTTTTATAGCGGAGGGTAGACTCATATAATTCATGACTCCTAGGGATGGGTGTTGGTCTACAGGTCAAGAGCTTGGCTTTATAAGTGGGAGATCCCCAGTTCAAATTCCGCGAATGACTAGTTTTTATTAATTAGATTTATTAGATTAGATATTAGAACAATTGGAAAAAATGGTTTATAGTAAGGTATGAGCTTCCACCCCCGTCCACGACATCTAATTGGTAGTTGGACGTACAGGCTCCGAGGCGACAACATTACTTTACTAATTTATGGCTCTGTGTTGAAGTTCTCAGGATACTTTCCAACAATTCGGCCAATGCACAGAGAGATGAAGTTTTTGCCAATTTCCAATATATTTTTGAAGGTAACCGCCCACTTATACACTTAATAAGTTTGACACCGGTTATATTTGAAAAAGAAATTTTATATAGACAGCATACAGATCTTTGACTTGAGGTTTGGAATTCGTTGATATAATCTCCTGAGAATAGCGTCCTCAGACCTCAAACTCGAATTCCGAGGCGTTTACGCCATTTACACCACAACGCCATTAACATCATCAAATGGACATTCATATGTTTTTGGAGACCGAGGAAAACGTCCCAAACTGATAGTTAGGCTTTAGTCCTCAGTCCATTCTACCGACACCATCTGTTATCATTTTCGACCAAGACCACTATTCCTAAAAAAACAGACATCAAATATAGTACTCTGAGATATCTTATTCATTTTATCAGCTAAATTTTAAATTGAATTCTTCTCAGACCGATCAGAATCTATTATTTAGGTTCACATCGAATATAAAAATTACAATTAATCAAAGCTAAAATAAATAAAATATTAATTATTAAAAGTATGTACAGAGGTTTTTGCACTACTCCTACTCCTTCGCCCTTAAAAAGGCGATTTGTCTCTGTGTAGAGAAATACTGTTTTCTTTTAGTCTAGTACAGGAACTGCAAACCCATTGCACTGGTTTCCGGCAACGAGGACGCAGGAACAACACTCGCTATTAAAAATTTTCAAATATCGTGGAACGCTCTCATTTACAACAGAACTACGCGGCAGCAAACGCAAATCAGAAACACAAAACTTTTAGGGCAATTTGAAAGTGTAAAGCTAATTATCAGTTATGATGATAATGCAAAGCATGGGTATAGAACAACCTATATTGCTTTATAATTTTCCAATGGCGAATTTTAATTGTGCTTATACAGTATGTACAACTTTTTAACTTCACTTTTGCTGACAAGGAGAAAGCATTGCAATTGAACAGATTTTTTACCGGAAAAACTGTTTTGAGTTCCCTTTAGTTGCAGATTTTTTTACGAATTGGAATGTGTGCGCTTCTGATGCTTATTCAACAAAACCTCAAATCTTAAAAAATCGCAGCAAGTTCCAAAATATGATATTTAGCCGTAAGCACAATAAAGTCTTAGGCAAAATCGGTCAAAACCACTGAAATGAAACGATTTTTCAGTTCTAGATTTTCTCGAAAACGGCTTACGATTTTTTTTTCTAAACTTGGAATACTTATTACTTGAAAGCAATTTAGTAATTTATTTGAGAATCATACAAATACATAAAATGAAGTTCATACTCTCTGCACAAATAAATAAAAGAAAGTTGATCGTATGTATCAGATTTTTCGTAGATTAAGCGTGAAGTTTCAGTAATTTTGTGAGTGATGTAATTGTTTACTTTTTTATTGACCTTCCAAGGAAATAAAACTCCTTAGTTTGAGAATCTAAATAATTTTTTTAATATTTTATCTTTAGAGATATACACATAGATAACATACAGACAGATAAGTGCTGGCAGAACAGTTTACTCTTTAAGAGTTAAAATGAAGAGAATCTTAGTAAATACTTCACCTACAATCTCAGTTTTTTTTTTTCCAGTTAAAAACAACTAGAATGAGTCGAACACTAAAAAGTGAGATTAAAGATGAGAATAGATGTGATGTATATTCATTCAAATTTACAGAGAGATAGTTAAGTGTAGACTGTTCTCTCTTTGGAGGTGGGTTCTTCAGGATGCAAGAATAAGAATAAGAATAAAGAACATTTTCTTAACCTCAAATCTTATTTTGCTTTTAATATTGATCAGTACAACTAGTTACTTATCCTAAAGTGAGGTAAATGCAGAACTGTACCGCAATTAGTAAAAGTTTTTTCTGATGAAATTCTAATTGTAACTGATATTGCGGGCTCTCAAACAAGGTTCTATTTTTTAGCCAATATTTCATAAAGTCTTTTCTCTGTTGACGCTACATTGAAAATTTTCACGTTTTTTGAACCGGTCTTAATCTGCAACCACTCATTCCTGGGCATTTTGGTTTTGCTCAGACAGCCCAGATTAGGCACTGCAAGGCCTTTATTAGCTCTGACGCTAAACATTTCAGCAGTACTGCCTCTATTACATCTAAACCTGCCACCTTATTATTTTTTTAGGTACTTCTATTTCTTTTATCTCTGGTTTCGTTCCTTACTCTCTAATAGTTGTCAACCTATTTCTGATAAATTCTACCTGTAGTTAAAAACCCTTCTTATGTTGTAGCTGTTTGTAAAACTTTCTTGTTCTTCCACCTTTAAAAGCTAACTAATTATTTAATTCAGAGTTCTTAATCTTATTTAAGAGAGAATGAGAGAGCTTAAGGAATACTGTTGTTGTTCAAGGACGGTACGAAGTTCGGCTCCCATAGAAAAAGTTTTTGTTACAGTTATTAACTAATAAAATGTTACTTATTATCTGCCAAAGTATTTAAGCAAAATAACTCTCGAGGGCTTATAAGTAAGAAAAAACCGCGAAAAAACTCTTTCATTTGCTCTCCTGTAAAAAATTTAAAATGTGACAGAGTCTTGTGTATCTCTGAGGAAATAAAATTTATTAACAACTGTTTCTTATATTTTAAATTGATATTTAATTTATGTTCTTTTTATTATTCAGTAAGGTGATTTATTTTTATTTTTTCAAGATCATTTTTTATTTTACATTTTCTTGTAAGCAAATACTGCACTAATCGTACGCTTATGCTTCACAAATTATTTAATGAATGAATAAAATATAATACTGCATCATAAAATTAGATGAAAAGTGTACTTGTTAGTGTTCCTTTGTGGGCATTTGCAATTAACATGATTTTGAACGAAGTTTTGACTGCAATAAAGTAAAATATTGTTCATTTGATTAACTAGTAGCAATAAAAACATTAATTGGTTACAATACATTGAATTAAATTTTTACATGATTTAAGGAATATGGGAAAATTAAAGCTTCAAATAGCTTTTTAAGAACTGCAGCGCACTGATATTTCCATTCTAGAGAAATTTAATCTGATGAAATTGTGAAATCACGTGATTTTAAGATTGTATCTATTTTTGAATGTAAAATCTATTAGGAGTAACATTTGGATTATCAGCTTGTGTTCAAGGCTGGGGATTAGTTGAACAACATTGAAATCGTTGTTAATTGATAAACATATTGCGGGAAAATACGTTCCAGTGTCGTCATACTGGCTACTAGACTTATTAGGCTGGGATTTCTTGAATAATTGCCACCAGAAACAGTTTCATAAAAAACACATACTTCTTCCCTTAAGTAAAAAATAATGTTTTAAAAAATCTTACCTTAAGTTGTCAAATTGTAATTTAAGTTGCTGGATCCTTAATCCAAGTTGTTGGAATGACAGTTGGGGCAGATCATCCAGTACTGAATGGCTGATCGTGAGAGATATGTCAACATTGGTGTCAAATTTGCTTTGTAATGCTGTTATTACTTGTTGAAAGTTTATCATACGTTCGCAAGTAACTGATATAAGTATAGTTGATTTGTTGGTTAGCTGTTGATACTGGCAGGTACAGGGTGAGATGGCCCGTCTTTGTGCACAGTGTACATTCATTTCCAGCGACAACGATTCAACCACATACACTAGCCCAGATAATACTATACTAATATTTAATATGAAGCCGACATTCCCCATGACTTGTTGCTAACAAACCGCCCACTATTCACATCAGCATTGGCCTGCAGTACTAAGAGCTAGTTAGTTAACTTCTTGACCCCACTTCAACAATCTCACTAAAACATTTAATTATTGCTCTCCTGTACGAGTTCAGTTTTCCAAACTCTACTTATTTCTCTCATCCACCGAATGTAAAAACTGTGAATAATTAACGCAATTACCCACTGATAGGGTTAACTCGACTGAATTGGCCAAATATGTGCAGCATTATTGTTTAGATAGTTTCGCACTGATGTTTAATAAGTTCATACCTTATTGCACGACGTCATTATATTCAACGAGTTAGCAGAATAAGAGCTATAAATAACTGTATGTTTAGGTCCATGTAAGATTTACATGGATAATTTACTTTTGAAAACTTATTAAGAATCCTAAGGATGGAGATTAAATGGGAGTAAAAGATGACTATTGAATAATGAGATAACTAAAGTAGATAAGGAATAGCGATATTGGAAGACCTTTGGCCTAAAGGAAGCCTGTGTGTGAGAGAGAGGGCGAGAGGGATAGCCTCAACTGAACACCTTCCCCAGTTAACTAGTTATTACTAGTTTATTTCATTATTCGATGTTCTACTATGTATGTACTTTCGTTGTCTTAAATTATGGAGGTACCTCTTTTCTTTTCTTTTAACTGTCCCAGTGAAAACTCTTCATATGGCAAGTTCGAGACAGATCTACAAAAATTTTTTTTATTTATTCTGAGTCTTCAATTCTAAAGCAAACTTGTTCACATTAGTTTTTCCGTCACAGTTATCCATGCCGACCTAAATTTGGATTTCTCTTTTCAATTAGAAGCCAAAGGAATAAAACGTTAGCCCACGGCATTCTTTGTTCGAATAATAAAATGTAGTGTTACATACATATTCACACACAATTCCAGCCTCAAAAACCTCAATATATTTTCACTAATCTAATACATGATTAGTTAACTTGCATATGATTTTCATAAAAACAGTAACAGAAATTTTGTATTATTATCCTTATAAAAAAATTATGAATTCGCAAAATCGCGTTTCAAAATTTTTGTATGAAGGAAATGATAATTCCAGAAAAGTCAATTGACTTCATATAACTTTTAGTTACTTTAATACATTTCTTTTTCTAAGCTTCAAAGAGAAACGATAGAAACTGGGTTAAGATAAGAGATAACTGAATTTACTACCAAATTTTAAGAAAACGGTCATCTTAAACGAAGGTTCGTAAATGATTCTGTTATTTTGTAATACAATCTAGTCAACAATATAAAAAAGATCATATGAACATTCCAGAAATGCTGCGAAAAAAAGTACGAGTGCGTAATTATTACTAACGAAATATTTTAGAAAACAATCTTGGTCTAGAGATTGAATCTGTAGGTTGAATGTCTAGATGTAGCTGCTAGTGCAGGCAGCGAAGAGCAATTAATCAAATTGGATGGGATGATAGGAAAACAATAATTCTTCCATCACCAACTCGGTTTGAACTTATACTACAGATTCTAAATTAGAAATAATTCTATATCATTATTATCAACGGGAGAAGGGGCGGGTCCTGTTTCCAAAGGCACCGCAGCCAACGCGTTGAATAATTTTAGATATTTTTTACAAGACAAATATTATTTTTTAATTGATGTTTCTAAAAATTTATTTTAAAATTAATATTAATTATTTTTAATATTTTCAACTCATGAAGAGGAAGAATGTAATAAAGGGGTCCATTGAATCCAGTGCTCGGGAGTTGAAACATGTCCGCATCCGGCAGAGTACTGTACTAAACAGTGCAGAAACTTGGGTTCTGAAAAAGAGAGGGTGCCAGATATTCTTGATATTAGAAGCGAAATGTTGGTGAAGGTCAGCAAGGTGCTCGAAGCTCTGCGAGAATGCGGAATATCCAGATAAGAAAAAATATCGAGGTGAGGAATACATCACGGAGTATCTACAAATCTAACTCCTAATGTGGTTAGGACATGTGAAGAATATTGGTGCGGTAAGATTATATTTGGATAGTGAGGTGAATGGTGGAAGAAGAACAAAGACCAAGGGATTATCTTAATAAGGTAAGATATGGGCTAGTGGAAGAACCAACAACTTACAAGATAATTGTGAATTTTATAAAAGTAGAGAAACCACTCAATAAATAATTTTTTGAGAAGGGGTCTTTAAATCTTGTAATTTTGTATTTATGTATAATTTTTTCAAACAATAGGTAACAGATCTTAATTCAGACTGATAAAAGTGGGGGGGGATTTATAATTTAAATATTTTTAAACATTATGTACGAAATAATAAAAAAGAAATATATTTTAAAATCAACTTGTTCCCTTAAAGGTCCCGAAGTACTATTTTTTGTGGACAAAATGAGATCCATGGAAAAAGCAAAACAAAAACGAGCCGCCGGCTACTCAATGGAACCTAACCTAGTTTCAAAGCCAAGTTTTAAATTTAGATTTTTTTAGCATTTTTGTCTACTTTGTTTTTATAAATTTTAATTTAAAAAAATAAAATCTAGTAATCATTTATTTATTTTGTTGACTAAAATTGGAATAAATTTAAAAAGATAAAAGAGAAAAATGATCCTTGAATTATTATGATGAACAAGAAATACTGTCAATGTTCATAGTAAGGCGGTAAATAAAATAACAACATAGTATTAATATTGTATTCGTTTCCTACACAAGCGATTCTAAGTTTTCTCATTTGTATTTATATTTAAAATAAATATATATATATTTATCTTCAAAAGAAGCGACGCAGAAGGACGAAGCTTCTTCATGTGTTTAGTTAAAATACATTGAAACCACTCACTAGATTGTGAGCTGCTTTGTATAGTTAATCTTTCTATAGTTTAGCTAGCCCACCACAGCATTTTTTTTTTTCTTAATTCTGACCAGTGTCGGATTTTTCTCCACGTCAGTCTGTCAGAGAAGTTGATTCCATTTTCTTTTCACTATAATGGTATTTGCTTGATTCTAATCTCCCCTGTCACTAAACCTCACCATAAATTTATCAATTTTATTTGTAATTTTTTTATTACTAGAAAAAGGAAGTCAAATAAAAATAAAAAATTCGGGTAATAATAAAGGGATGTTTCCATTAAAAAATTAAACGACTTTTTTTACAATAATGACCTTATTAATGCTTTAAAATCCGCTAGGAAGGGTATGGTTTAGCCCCTTCATCAGAGAATTTGATGTCTCTGAGGCTGTTCTAATCTATCAACTAAAACCACAATCAAAACTGACTGCTTCAAATTAAAAGTATATAGAGGGCATGTTGAGGAAAGTTGATGTTTGCAGCTATTTGATTTATGGGTACAAGTAGGAAAACTCACGTTTGTCACCAGACATACTCAAATCTCATTAATAAATTGGCCTCTTTACTGAACTTCTTTTCATCAAAACACATATTGACCCTTAAGGGAGTCACAATAGATTTAAAATCGCACTGGATTTGGTTTATTGAACTACTCTCCCTTCTATCAACAATACTCTGAAAAACTACCTCTTGGCGTAAATACCCTAATAACATGTTTGTTATTTTTATAGGTAAATGTTTTGAAAAGATAAGTATCATTTACTCTATACAGGCACTGGATAACAGAAAGACGAGTTTCTCCAGATTTTTCGAAAGTTTAAAACAAGGGAATAAATGCGGCCTTAAGTTCGTCCTACTATGGAATTTCTCAATCGTACACGATATCGCAAGCCCCAACACAGGGACTGTGAAAAACTTGAGAATAACTTCTCTCACAAACTTGATAGGTCGAAGAAAAATTCTAAACCAACGAGAATGAAAATTTTGTTCAATCTCAGAAGATACCATTTTTTAACAATTTTTCCATTAGTATGAGATTCTCTTGACAAAGTATCTTCATAATTATACCAATAATAATTTCTTTCGTTTTTGAAGGTCACCTTTTCCGCCTGCAGGGGGGAAAATAGTACCAGTTTTTATCAAATCACGGAAAATTTAATAATCTAAGTAAGTGGATGTGAGACGATAATCTAGAATGCTTTGAAGAAAAACTGAAAATAAAAAACTGGGAGATAAAAGATGATGGAGGAAATATTTGTGCTAATTGAAGAAAGTTACTCGTTTATTATGTCAACAGTTCACAGCCGTTGAATAGGTTTCGGCCGTTACAAGCTATCTGCAGGACTGTTCCATGTTTGTTTTATTTCAGATTTTTTAATGTTAAAAATATATAAGCAGAAAATCTGCGCGAATCTTGTTTTATAAGGTTTCTTTAACATGAAATCAGTAATTAAAATTTAAGTGAACTAAGCATTATCTTCTAATTTTGGTTTCACGTTTAAAATAACAATTTTAAAATACTAGTATTAGAAAATATTATCTATGAAATTGAGTTTAATTCATAAATTATTGAATGTCTGAAGATATTCAACCACGCCATCAGCTAGCTGCAATTACTCCTTTCTGCAGTAAAAAGAATAAACAAAAACTCTAATGTTCACAAGTTCTTTGAGAACTGCATAACAAAAATCAAGAACAATATAATTGAGACAATTATTGGTATCATTTCTGAAGAAATTTTGTGAAGATAATGTCCAACTTTAACAGTCTACCGCAATTAGCAGATAATAAAGCTGGTATTTTAGGTGTAGCGAATGCCGCTGCTAAAGGTTATTTAATTTCATAAATCACTGTTATTATTTACAACAAACTTTTTTTCAGAAATACAATAAGGTCTTTATAGACCGTAAATAGCCAGATAAGAAATGATAACCGTCTGTCATTACAAGGTACAATTACGAATCAGTATAATAGCTGACATTAGACATTTCACATTTAACTTATCACGTTTTTTAATTTAAACAAAAAACAGAATTAATAATGCTAGCTAATATAAATCAAGTATAACTTTCAGCCTAGTTTGTGTTTTGCTTTATATCCGGCAGCACGAAGCTCTTTTTTGGCACCCGGAGCCTTCCCAGTCCCGTCGGGAGGAGTGTTCACTCGTAGTCCCCTAGACTACGTAGAGGGGGGATTGTGAGACTCTTAAAGAAGGCCGGACGAGGCCAGAACTCCTCCCTAAGACCAGACTAATTTCAATTATTTAATAAAATTCTTTTTAAAAAAACCGGAAAGAAATTAAAGCATAAGAATAAAGTTGAATTCAATCTTTAAAAAGAGAAAAGAAAAAAAAATCACAAAATATTTCTGAGTAATAATATGAAACCCTTAGGAATAATCACTACCCTCATCTAGTTCAATACAGACTAGATTTGTTTAAAAAATATACTTATAAATTATCGTTTATGAAAACATCGAATTAATTATTTTAAATGACAAAAAAATTAAATATCGAATATTGTGTATTTACAAATACATTTTTATCCATTCGTTATGATGCTTAGTCTCCTAGTGAGGAATATTTTCATTTTTCATTTCCCATAAGAGGCGCTAATTTGGGCCGAATAGTTTTGCTGCATTGGGGTACTTCTCAGGCTTGTAGTCAGGGTGAGTGCGCAGCGTTGTCTGGACGGTAGTCCTGACTTGCTCCTTGTAAGCGGCTCTGAGGGCGGGGTCGGTGCCCGCCGACTCGGCTAGCCCGTCCACAGCACCCATGCCGGCCGCGCCCATCGCCGAAGACATGCTTTCTGTTTAACAAATCAATCACAATCATTACAAATGTGCCGATCAAAGCTTAGATTCGCCATAAACGTTTCTACACAAAATAAAGAAATGAAAAAAAGGAAAAAAAAGATAAGACAGGATAACAAAGGTTTACAGCTGGATAATCGGATGTTACTTTTAGCGCTGAAAAGGAGCGTGAGCTCAAACAGTGGCTAATTTTAATTAGACTAACAAATTTTGAATTTTACAATTAATTTTGCGGTAAAATAGATTTTAAAGAAAGAAATTATTCTTGTAAACTTATTGTTAAGTGAGCAAGAGAAAAAGGAGACAGTAACGTAAATGAAGCCAAAATCTCTACACCAAACTAATTAATCTACAATATTTCTGAAGATGGATGAAAATCCGAAACACCTCGGCGTGGCAAGAGCAACAGGTGGTAGCATGTGCATGCTACGACAGGATAATATCTAAGATATACTTTTTGGTTTGGCACTGAATGAACTCAACTTCTTTTTAATTTCAGTGCCTATTGTCCTCCTCCTTGAGTTGCTTTCAATTTTCCAAGTTGAATTTATCTCCCTCCCTCTGTACTTTGCCATGTGTACAACTAGATTCAAATATGGCGACTGAGCTAAACATAAATTTTGTAAAACGTTAGTGAAGTAACACTTTAGAGGAAATTCTACCCCCACTCCTCCATTCAGAGTGATTTAAACGGTCTCTAGAAAAATTATTTAAATGAAAGTTTTAGATTTTCGAGATGAAACTCGATTTCGAGTTCACAAAGAATGTAAAGCCACTTTTCAAAAGTTCTCAAAACATACACCAACACGCAGAGCACTCGTTAAAAAACTCTCTCTGTTTTGTTCAGAGGACGACCTCAAACCTCAATAATAAGTACTTCCAGTGAAATCTTAAATTCTAAAATTTAACTAGACTGCTACATATATTCGTACCTCCCATTTTTGGAAGTGATAGAAAGTACGATAAGTCAGAAGCAAAGTATTGCTAAGGCAAGTTTGATAAAAAACATAAACTGATATGATAAATAAAATTTGTATACCTGAAATGACTTTCGTTAGATTGCCTTGTGGTTTATTTGATGTGACTACTTTACGCCGTTTGCTGGGCATACCGGACAAATAGGCGTCACTCAGAGGTCCCTGGACAGCTTGACGCCTCTGTCGCTCTCGGTCCCGCGTTATTATCGGCACCCAATCCTAATACAGAACATTCACAACAATAATATCGTTTTTCAAAATTATCTTAATACCTCACTTCATCATTTCGTCATATTCACTTAAACTTACAAAATATGTAAAGCTGTTTCCGGCGAACTGAGTAATGACATATTTGTCATTCTTTTCTAAACTTTCTACACAAAATTAAAAGTATAATATAGATTTTAATAAAGAATTAGACTAATATAGAACAATATCTAAGTTGTAAGGTTTTTGAACGCATGGTTAGATAGAAACGCTTGTTAAAGGAGCTCGCTTTTACCCAGAATAGAAAACAAGAAGGCTGAGGCTAAAATCTTCTGCGTAATAGAAAAGATTGTGAATTCATCACAAAAGATCTTTAAAGAATAGTCAGCTGTTTCAAAGGTGAAGTACTCTGGCAGCTGCAGTTTTCATACGTTTCTGTCGCTTCAGAAATTCTCCACTAAATGAATTGTCAAGTTTAGACGGAAGAGGAATTTTTATGGAATGCCTTACTTTAGAGGATAAATTTTGTAATTATATTTATCTTCAATAGTTTTTCTAATTTCAAGAGGATCTTACTTTAGATGTACATCTTAATTTTGTAAAAAAATGTTTGTTATTCACTGAGAAAATCTTTATTAGGGACTTTTTGTTTACAATAAATCAGTAAAAAGAATAAGAAATCATGCAACAAATATACGGAACTATAAGACATCATTGAACTCAAAATAGCTGAAGACATTTACCGGCGGAACATGATTGTGCCATTGTTCTGCACCAAGAATAACGTCTGGCAGGGGGTCGGCAATCTGTTCCGGTACTGGAGGCGGTTCTTCCACTTCCATCGGCTGCGCCTGTGGCTGAGGTGCTGCAGGCGTGGCAGGGACCACCACCGGAGGCTGCACTGGCGGCTGAAGGGCGGGCAGAAGCGTGGCTGGACCTTCGCCCATTCTGTAGACCAGCAGGTGGTGCACGCACTCGGCACTGTCCGTCGTCGAACTCAGAGACCTAAAAAGCCGAGCAAGCCGAGTTGCCGCCCAACTCTGCAACGTTGGTGCTCCCTCGATCACTCTTCTCTGTCAAGTTTCAACATATCAATTTTATATTTAATCAGGGAGCAAACAAAAAGCACCATCTAGAGAGGACAAAGTTACAAAGTTAAAATTTTCAGTTAATTTACGAAAACAATAACTATTTAATTATGGAAAAAACCATCTTTAAAACTGTAGTACTAGCATCTCTTGTTATGTTTGGCTCGCAATTACAATGGACATTCCCTAGAAGTACAAATGAATACCAGTGTTTCAGTTTCTCTCCATTAGGACATCAATATAAGGGTTTGCGTGAACATATCGGACCCTCTTTGTCTCCCAATACTGAATAGGATTTTACAAAAATAATGCGACTGAGGTTCAACCATAACCTCAAGCAACCGCCCCTGCATAAAGTTGCGATTGCGGTAGCGAAGAGGATAGGAACAAATGCAACTCCTCTGTAAATGTAGCAGTTATAGTAAAAATAGGGACAAATTTTTAAAATATTTGTCTGCATTTGTACAATTTTTCCCTGTAGCACTGAAAGTATTTTAGCTATATTAAATCCAGATGCACTAAGAAGGATATACTTATAAATTCGTTAGAGGGAATAACAAAAAAAATATAGGACCTACGAAGCAGAGAGAAGACTTCATAGTTATAAAATTGCAGTCCTATACTAAGTTTATATATAGATTCAGGTAAACCCCCGCTTTCGTACAGACGCCGTTATTTAGCGACAACATTTTATGTTCAGCTGCATGGGAAAATATTAAACCCAAGTTCCAGAACAGTCAAGCACCCCTCGAACAAAAATATAACAGCTGGACGGGCAACTAAACCGTTCGGGCTAAGGTGTAAAAATCTATTGTCTGAATATGGATTTATGATCCTACAGTTCTTCCAAGTACCAGTAACAAGTGACCGTCCCATGTTTAACTCCACCTATATCAGTAGACCTGACCTTATTCAAATATTCGAAAGATTTAAGTCCGGAAACTGCCTTAATGCTTCACTTCTTAGAAATAATTACTCGGTTAAACCACGTAAAAATACTATATACAGATGGATCGAAATACCAACAGGGATGTGGTACCACAGTAATAATTGAAAATAGAAAATATAAGTTCGGTTTACCTGCTGGAAGCAGTATATGCAGTATGCTGCGGAACTATATGCAATTTACATGGCCTTAAGTGCAGTAGAGGGGACTATTCAGGGTAGAGTTGCCATATGCTCCGATTCAATCAGCGTCCTACAATCTCTTAGGCATATACGAGTACGCCAAACTTACAATTATCCAGGACTTCCATACATTGCTGTATAGTATGGAAAAAGTAGGAGTAACTGTTACATTTGTCTGGGTACCCGGTCACTCGGGAATTCCTGGTAACACAGTTGCTGACCTAGCAGCCAGAGAGGCCGCTCACATAGCGGTAACCATGGGAAGGACCTTGCCAATAAATTAAAAGATAATTTTACGAATCCTGGCAGAATGAGTGGTCCTTAAAACTGTCTTCAAAGCTTACGACTCTTCATTGCGGGATAACCGCAGGGAAGAGGTAATAGTTACTAGCCTAAGGTTCGGTCATACCCGGTTAACCCACAGTTACCTTATGTGGCAGGAGAACTCTCCCACATACAGTTCGTGTAATAAACCCTTGACCGTACAACATGTACTTGTAGAGTGCTCAGAATATGAAAAATGTAGACAGCGTAACAGTATTCCGGACACACTAGAAGAAGCCTTAGCAAATGACCCAAATAGAATAGATAATATAATAAAGTTTTAAAGTCACTTACTGCACAGTCTAGCCTAACACAATATATGAATTCGTTATTGATTCAGTGATGACTAATAAAAGACAAGGATACATTTACGAAGACTAATTCATATCATATTTATCTATTAGTTCTTTTTATTTCGACATGGCCTCAAAATATTCCAAACTTCTTGCAGTTTACGAATATATTTTAGTTTTAACTAAAATTGAAAAATTAACTGCCGACGGTCACTACAGAAAATGCATGACGAATATATTCGTCATAACACAAAATTTTACACTTTTTTCATGACGAATATCTTCGTCATAACCAGTTAACTGGTTAATTGACAAACTTTTTTCTCAATTGAATATTTTGAACAAATGCTGACAGATTAGAGGCGATTAAAATTAAAAATGAAAGCATTTCTAAACAACCTTGACTGACTGACCGAAAATTATGGCGCTCCTTTTGTGTGGTGTGCAACTTTGTCCTTTCGGTGGCGGCGCTGGTTTCTAAACCAGAACCTTATTATTGAATGATTTTTTATTTTTTCAGTAATTTCTCAAAAGAACTCTTTATTTTAACGGGTACTCTTACTGACCTTCTGTTTACTCATAATCTTAAAAGAAGACTGAAAGGTTATCAAGTACAACTTACAGCAAATGCGAGGAAAAGTCTTTCAAAATCATCGTGCCCATTGTGGCAACAATAAAGCAGTATGGCAGCCAATCTTCTGGCATACTGACTCAATTGGATGGTAATATTTCGCCAATATTCGCCTTCATCTGCTGCACACGGAAAATGCATGATAATTAGGTCCACTTTCCCTTCAATTATCTACAAAATTTAAATCATCAACATATTTACCTTGTTCAAGTACGGTTCGAATGAGGTTGGGGATGGTGGTGTGGTTTAATTGGCTCAGAGTGGCGATGAAATCTACATCCTCCCGCATCGTGACCTCGCCGCTCTAACACAAACAATTCATTCTTTATTACAACTTTTGACAAGGAAATTTTTCATTATATTATGTAATAATTCCTGTTTAACAGTATATTTTAATTATAATTGTAGAAGCGAGCAAATATTAAAATACCTTTAAACTGTACTGTTAACAGTAGAATACTTAAATATTTTTTGGTGAAACATAGATTATAATAACCTTTTATATAAAAGATATATTTAAAATTTTTCTTTTTATACAACTTATTTTGTTCTTGTCTTGTGTATAATGTCGTGACATTTAAAGCATGAGATATCTAGCAGAGTTGGGCAAAAATTTAATCAATTAAAAAACAATTGAATTAAACTGAAATTTAATTTTAATCATGATTAAAATTAAAAAATTTAATCGGCCAAAATTAGTTGATTAAAATTAAATTCACTTTTAATTTAATCGGAATTTAATCAATTAAAATATTTAATCATAACTAAAAATTAAGATTAAAATTAAAATTAAATAATCATAATTTTAATTGATTGAATTAAATTCCAAATTTAGTTTTAATCACTTTGAACGATAAAATTTTTTAATTTAATCAAAATTTGAGAGATTAAATTTTTAAAACCAAACATTACCAATGGTTAAACCAGAATCGGACCAATGCATCTTTATTCCGCCTAGCTGGTGCCCCTTCTCTATCAATATTATCACCTTTCCCAAACTTGGCACCTTCATTCTACCAGTCTGGTGTCTCATATATACCATGTAGGTGACTCTCAAGACTTACATAGGAACACCTCACACTCACATTTAACCATGTTTACCACTTACTAGACTTAGATAGGACCACCTTACTCTCACATTTAACCATGTTTACCACTCACTAGACTTAGATAGGACCACCTTACACTCACATTTAACCATGTTTACCACTCACTATAGTTATATAGGACCACCTTACTCTCACATTTAACCAAGTTTACCACTCACTATACTTAGATAGGACAACATTACACTCACATTTAACCTAGTTGGCGACTCAATAGACTTATGAACAAGGTGACCAGAGTTATGTGTTCCACCCACTTTTTTTATTAAACGGCGGGAAATTTCAAAAAATAGAAAACACGTATTTAATCAAATCTAGTTTTTTTCAGTAATTGACCCATTATTTAAACCCCAATTTCCCCAGATAGAGTATCTAAGTTTTTTTTCAAATGGAACCAACCAGATCTAGGCAGGCTAGAGCTATTCGATATTCCAGATCTTCGATTGAAGCCAAGGGATTAAGGTTACTGTACACTTTATTTTTTAGATATCCCCTCTGAAAATAGTCTATTGGGGTTAAATCCGTAGTTCGAGGACAAAATCGAGCTCTTCTTGAACCGGATGATAACTGGGGATGAAAAGTAGATTACCTACGAAAACATCGTAAGGAAAAGGACATATTGTGAACCCGGAAAACCTAGCCCTTCCACCTGTAAACCTAATTTCACTCTGAATAAGAGAATGTTGTGTATATAGTGGGACATTCGAGGACCTACACATTATGAGCTTTTAAAACCGAACGAAAAGCTAAATTCGGAGAAGTATTGTTAGCAAATGCATAATTTAAAGACAGCAATCCAAGAAAAAAGGCCGGCGATGTTCAATAGGAAGAACATCATACTGCATCATGATAATGCCATGCCAAATGCTGCTTTAAAGACTCGTCTAAAAATTGCAGAACAAGGCTGGAAAATTCTGTCGCATCCACCATATTCCCCGAACTTAGCACCCTCCGACTATCACTTGTTTTTGTCCTTACAAAATTTGTTGAAGGGCGAAACATTTAAAAATGAAGTAGATATCAAACAAGTACTGGTTCAATTTCTCGCATCAAAAAATAATACATTTTTCAAAAATGAAATACATAAATTGCGCCCACGCTGGCGAGATATCATTAATAATAATGGCAATTATATTATTTAATAAAGTTTATTGGCAAGAAAAATTTGTATTTTGTTTTATTCCAAAAACGGACAAAACTTTCCGGTAGACCGTATATAAGTCTAGTGAGTGGTAAACATGGTTAAATGTGCTTGTAAGGTAGCCCTATATAAGTCTAGTGAGTCGCCAACATGGTTAAATGTTAGTGCAAGGTGGTCCTATCTAAGTCTAGTGAGTGGTAAACATGTGAATGTAAGGTGGTCCTATATACGTCTAGAGCAGTGGTTCTTACCCGGTGTTCCGCGAATATGGTCCAAGTGTTCCGCGAAATTTCAATTTTAAATGTATTGAAATTTAGAAACTTAGGAAAGATACGAAAACAAAAAATTGTTCCTTTTTTTTAATTTGAATTTAATTTTAAGTTCTTGCTAAATACCGAATTTCAAGTTAATTAATGTTACTGTTCCACGAGAAAAATATATACATATAATTGTGTTCCGCGTCTATGAAAAGGTTAAGAACCACTGATATAAAGGGTTGAAATTTTTTGGGTCATGAAATTCTGTAAAATTATGGCCGTTCTATATCTCCCACCGTGGACCACGTATTGATATGGAATTTTGTTCTCTTATACACTTTGTTTTTCTCAATTATAAACTATAGTTATTTTGTGCACAGATCTAAAAAGGTAGAAGATATAAAGGGTTGAAAATTTTTTGGGTCATGAAATCCTGTAAAACTGTGGCCGTTCTATATCTCCCACTGTGAACCACGTATTGATATGGAATTTTGTTCTCTTGTACACTTTGTTTTTCTCAATTATAAACTATAATCATTTTGTGCACAGATCTAAAAAGGTAGAAGATATAAAGGGTTGAAAATTTTTTGGGTCATGAAATTCTGTAAAATTATGGCCGTTCTATATCTTCAACTGTGAACCACGTATTGATATGGAATTTTGTTCTCTTGTACACTTTGTTTTTCTCAATTATAAACTATAATCATTTTGTGCACAGATCTAAAAAGGTAGAAGATATAAAGGGTTGAAAATTTTTTGGGTCATGAAATTCTGTAAAATTATGGCCGTTCTATATCTTCCACCGTGAACCACGTACTCGTATGAAATTTTGTTCTCTTGTACACTTTGTTTTTCACAATTATAAACTATAGTCATTTTGTGCACAGATCTAAAAAGGTAGAAGATATAAAGGGTTAAAAAATTTTTGGGTCATGAAATTCTGCAAAATTATGGCCGTTCTATATCTCCCACCGTGAACCACGTATTCGTATGAAATTTTATTCTCTTGTACACTTTGTTTTTCTCAATTATAAACTATAGTTATTTTGTGCACAGATCTATAAATGTAGAAGATATAAAGGGTGAAAATTTTTTGGGTCATGAAATTTTGTAAAATTGTGGCCGTTCTATATCTCCCACTGAGGACCACGTATTGATATGGAATTTTGTTCTGTTATACACTTTGTTTTTCTCAATTATAAAGTATAGTTATTTTGTGCACAGATCTAAAAAGGTTGAAGATATAAAAAGTTGAAAATTTTTTGAGTCATGAAATTTTGTAAAATTGTGGCCGTTCTATATCTCCCACTGTGGACCACGTATTGACATGGAATTTTGTTCTCTTATACACTTTGTTTTTCTCAATTATAAACTATAATTATTTTGTGCACAGATCTATAAATATAGAAGATATAAAGAATTGAAAATTTTTTGGGTCATCAAATTCTCTAAAATTATGGCCGTTCGATATCTCCCACCGTGAACCACGTATTCGTATGAAATTTTGTTCTCTTGTACAGTTTGTTTTTCTCAATTATAAACTATAGTTATTTTGTGCACAGATCTAAAAAGGTAGAAGATATAAAGGGTTGAAAATTTTTTGGGTCATGAAATTCTGTAAAATTATGGCCGTTCTATATCTTCCACCGTGAACCACGTATTCGTATGAAATTTTATTCTCTTGTACACTTTGCTTTTCTCAATTATAAACTATAGTTATTTTGTGCACAGATCTATAAATGTAGAAGATATAAAGGGTTGAAAATTTTTTGGGTCATGAAATTCTGTAAAATTATGACCGTTCTATATCTCCCACTGTGAACCACGCATTCGGATGAAATTTTGTTTTCTTGTACACATTGTTTTTCTCAATTATAAACTATAGTTATTTTGTGCGCAGATCTAAAATGGTAGAAGATATAAAGGGTTGAAAATTTTTTGGGTCATGAAATTCTGTACAATTGTGGCCGTTCTATATCTTCCACTGTGAACCACGTATTGATATGGAATTTTGTTCTCTTGTACACTTTGTTTTTCTCAATTATAAACTATAATCATTTTGTGCACAGATCTAAAAAGGTAGAAGATATAAAGGGTTAAAAATTTTTTGGGTCATGAAATTCTGTAAAATTATGGCCGTTCTATATCTTCAACTGTGAACCACATATTGATATGGAATTTTGTTCTCTTGTACACTTTGTTTTTCTCAATTATAAACTATAGTCATTTTGTGCACTGATCTAAAAAGGTAGAAGATATAAAAAGTTGAAAATTTTTTGGGTCATGAAATTCTGTAAAATTATGGCCGTTCTATATCTTCCACTGTGAACCACGTATTGATATCGAATTTTGTTCTCTTATACACTTTGTTTTTCTCAATTATAAACTATAGTTATTTTGTGCACAGATCTAAAAAGGTAGAAGATATAAAGGGTTGAAAATTTTTTGGGTCATGAAATTCTGTAAAATTATGACCGTTCTATATCTCCCACTGTGAACCACGTATTCGTATGAAATTTTGTTTTCTTGTACACATTGTTTTTCTCAATTATAAACTATAGTTATTTTGTGCGCAGATCTAAAATGGTAGAAGATATATAGGGTTGAAAATTTTTTAGGTCATGAAATTCTATACAATTGTGGCCGTTCTATATCTTCCACTGTGAACCACGTATTGATATGGAATTTTGTTCTCTTGTACACTTTGTTTTTCTCAATTATAAACTATAGTCATTTTGTGCACAGATCTAAAAAGGTAGAAGATATAAAGGGTTGAAAATTTTTTGGGTCATGAAATTCTGTAAAATTATGGCCGTTCTATATCTCCCACTGTGGACCACGAATTGATATCGAATTTTGTTCTCTTATACACTTTGTTTTTCTCAATTATAAACTATAGTTATTTTGTGCACAGATCTAAAAAGGTAGACGATATAAAGGGTTGAATATTTTTTGGGTCATGAAATTTTGTAAAATTGTGGCCGTTCTATATCTCCCACTGTGAACCACGTATTGATATGGAATTCTATTCTCTTATACACTTTGTTTTTCTCAATTATAAACTATAGTTATTTTATGCATAGATCTAAAAAGGTAGAAGACATAAAGGGTTGAAAAATTTTTGGGTCATGAAATTCTGTAAAATTATGGCCGTTCTATATCTCCCACAGTGGACCACGTATTGATATCGAATTTTGTTCTCTTATACACTTTGTTTTCCTCAATTATAAACTATAGTTATTTTGTGCACACATCTATAAATGTAGAAGATATAAAGGGTTGAAAATTTTTTGGGTCATGAAATTCTGTAAAATTATGGTCGTTCTATATCTTCCACCGTGAACCACGTATTCGTATGAAATTTTGTTCTCTTGTACACTTTGTTTTTTTCAATTATAAACTATAGTCATTTTGTGCACAGATCTAAAAAGGTAGAAGATATAAAAGGTTGAAAATTTTTTGGGTCATGAAATTCTGTAAAATTATGGCCGTTCTATATCTTCCACCGTGAACCACGTATTCGTATGAAATTTTGTTCTCTTGTACACTTTGTTTTTCTCAATTATAAACTATAGTTATTTTGTGCACAGATCTAAAAAGGTAGAAGATATAAAGGGTTGAAAATTTTTTGGGTCATGAAATTTGGTAAAATTGTGGCCGTTCTATATCTCCCAATGAGGACCACGTATTGATATGGAATTTTGTTCTCTTATATACACTTTGTTTTTCTCAATTATAAACTATAGTTATTTTGTGCACAGATCTAAAAAGGTAGAAGATATAAAAAGTTGAAAATTTTTTGAGTCATGAAATTTTGTAAAATTGTGGCCGTTCTATATCTCCCACTGTGGACCACGTATTGATATGGAATTTTGTTCTCTTATACACTTTGTTTTTCTCAATTATAAACTATAATTATTTTGTGCACAGATCTATAAATGTAGAAGATATAAAGGGTTGAAAATGTTTTGGGTCATGAAATTCTATAAAATTATGGCCGTTCTATATCTTCCACCGTGAACCACGTATTCGTATGAAATTTTATTCACTTGTACACTTTGCTTTTCTCAATTATAAACTATAGTTATTATGTGCACAGATCTATAAATGTAGAAGATATAAAGGGTTGAAAATTTTTTGGGTCATGAAATTCTGTAAAATTATGACCGTTCTATATCTCCCACTGTGAACCACGTATTCGTATGAAATTTTGTTTTCTTGTACACATTGTTTTTCTCAATTATAAACTATAGTTATTTTGTGCGCAGATCTAAAATGGTAGAAGATATAAAGGGTTGAAAATTTTTTGGGTCATCAAATTCTGTACAATTGTGGCCGTTCTATATCTTCCACTGTGAACCACGTATTGATATGGAATTTTGTTCTCTTGTACACTTTGTTTTTCTCAATTATAAACTATAATCATTTTGTGCACAGATCTAAAAAGGTAGAAGATATAAAGGGTTGAAAATTTTTTGGGTCATGAAATTCTGTAAAATTATGGCCGTTCTATATCTTCCACTGTGAACCGCGTATTGATATCGAATTTTGTTCTCTTATACATTTTGTTTTTCTCAATTATAAACTATAGTTATTTTGTGCACAGATCTAAAAAGGTAGAAGATATAAAGGGTTGAAAATTTTTTGGGTCATGAAATTCTGTAAAATTATGACCGTTCTATATCTCCCACTGTGAACCACGTATTCTTATGAAATTTTGTTTTCTTGTACACATTGTTTTTCTCAATTATAAACTATAGTTATTTTGTGCGCAGATCTAAAATGGTAGAAGATATATAGGGTTGAAAATTTTTTAGGTCATGAAATTCTATACAATTGTGGCCGTTCTATATCTTCCACTGTGAACCACGTATTGATATGGAATTTTGTTCTCTTGTACACTTTGTTTTTCTCAATTATAAACTATAGTCATTTTGTGCACAGATCTAAAAAGGTAGAAGATATAAAGGGTTGAAAATTTTTTGGGTCATGAAATTCTGTAAAATTATGGCCGTTCTATATCTCCCACTGTGGACCACGTATTAATATCGAATTTTGTTCTCTTATACACTTTGTTTTTCTCAATTATAAACTATAGTTATTTTGTGCACAGATCTAAAAAGGTAGAAGATATAAAAAGTTGAAAATTTTTTGAGTCATGAAATTTTGTAAAATTGTGGCCGTTCTATATCTCCCACTGTGGACCACGTATTGATATGGAATTTTGTTCTCTTATACACTTTGTTTTTCTCAATTATAAACTATAAATATTTTGTGCACAGATCTATAAATATAGAAGATATAAAGGATTGAAAATTTTTTGGGTCATCAAATTCTGTAAAATTATGGCCGTTCGATATCTCCCACCGTGAACCACGTATTCGTATGAAATTTTGTTCTCTTGTACAGTTTGTTTTTCTCAATTATGAACTATAGTTATTTTGTGCACAGATCTAAAAAGGTAGAAGATATAAAGGGTTGAAAATTTTTTGGGTCATGAAATTCTGTAAAATTATGGCCGTTCTATATCTCCCATAGTTGACCACGTATTGATATCGAATTTTGTTCTCTTATACACTTTGTTTTTCTCAATTATAAACTATAGTTATTTTGTGCACAGATCTATAAATGTAGAAGATATAAAGGGTTGAAAATTTTTTGGGTCATGAAATTCTGTAAAATTATGGTCGTTCTATATCTCCCACAGTGGACCACGTATTGATATCGAATTTTGTTCTCTTATACACTTTGTTTTTCTCAATTATAAACTATAGTTATTTTGTGCACAGATCTATAAATGTAGAAGATATAAAGGGTTGAAAATTTTTTGGGTCATGAAATTCTGTAAAATTATGGTCGTTCTATATCTTCCACTGAGGACCACGTATAGATATGGAATTTTGTTCTCTTATATACACTTTGTTTTTCTCAATTATAAACTATAGTTATTTTGTGCACAGATCTAAAAAGGTAGAAGATATAAAGGGTTGAATATTTTTTGGGTCATGAAATTTTGTAAAATTGTGGCCGTTCTATATCTCCCACTGTGGACCACGTATTGATATGGAATTTTGTTCTCTTATACACTTTGTTTTTCTCAATTATAAACTATAGTTATTTTGTGCACAGATCTAAAAAGGTAGCAGATATAAAGGGTTGAAAATTTTTTGGGTCATGAAATCCTGTAAAACTGTGGCCGTTCTATATCTCCCACTGTGAACCACGTATTGATATGGAATTCTATTCTCTTATACACTTTGTTTTTCTCAATTATAAACTATAGTTATTTTGTGCACAGATCTAAAAAGGTAGAAGATATAAAGGGTTGAAAATTTTTTGGGTCATGAAATTTTGTAAAATTGTGGCCGTTCTATATCTCCCACTGAGGACCACGTATAGATATGGAATTTTGTTCTCTTATATACACTTTGTTTTTCTCAATTATAAACTATAGTTATTTTGTGCACACATCTAAAAAGGTAGAAGATATAAAGGGTTGAAAATTTTTTGGGTCATGAAATTCTGTAAAATTATGGTCGTTCTATATCTTCCACCGTGAACCACGTATTCGTATGAAATTTTGTTCTCTTGTACACTTTGTTTTTCTCAATTATAAACTATAGTTATTTTGTGCACAGATCTAAAAAGGTAGAAGATATAAAGGGTTGAAAATTTTTTGGGTCATGAAATTCTGTAAAATTATGGCCGTTCTATATCTTCCACCGTGAACCACGTATTCGTATGAAATTTTGTTCTCTTGTACACTTTGTTTTTCCCAATTATAAACTGTAGTTATTTTGTGCACAGATCCAAAAAGGTAGAAGATATAAAGGGTTGAAAATTTTTTGGGTCATGAAATTTTGTAAAATTGTGGCCGTTCTATATCTCCAATTGTGGACCACGTATTGATATGGAATTTTGTTCTCTTATACACTTTGTTTTTCTCAATTATAAACTATAGTTATTTTGTGCACAGATCTAAAAAGGTAGACGATATAAAGGGTTGAATATTTTTTGGGTCATGAAATTTTGTAAAATTGTGGCCGTTCTATATCTCCCACTGTGAACCACGTATTGATATGGAATTCTATTCTCTTATACACTTTGTTTTTCTCAATTATAAACTATAGTTATTTTATGCATAGATCTAAAAAGGTAGAAGACATAAAGGGTTGAAAAATTTTTGGGTCATGAAATTCTGTAAAACTGGCCGTTCTATATCTCCCACTGTGAACCACGTATTCGTATGAAATTTTGTTCTCTTATATACACTTTGTTTTTCTCAATTATAAACTATAGTTATTTTGTGCACAGATCTAAAAAGGTAGACGATATAAAGGGTTGAAAATTTTTTGGGTCATGAAACTTTGTAAAATTGTGGCCGTTCTATATCTCCCACTGTGGACCACGTATTGATATGGAATTTTGTTCTCTTGTACACTTTGTTTTTCTCAATTATAAACTATAGTTATTTTGTGCACAGATCTAAAAAGGTAGAAGATATAAAGGGTTGAAAATTTTTTGGGTCATGAAATTTTGTAAAATTGTGGCCGTTCTATATCTCCCACTGTGGACCACGTATTGATATGGAATTTTGTTCTCTTATACACTTTGTTTTTCTCAATTATAAACTATAGTTATTTTGTGCACAGATCTAAAAAGGTAGAAGATATAAAGGGTTGAAAATTTTTTGGGTCATGAAATTCTGTAAAATTATGGTCGTTCTATATCTTCCACCGTGAACCACGTATTCGTATGAAATTTTGTTCTCTTATACACTTTATTTAATGTTAGTGTTCCGCGAGAAATATTTATATATATATATATATATATATATATATAATTGTGTTCCGCGTCTATGAAAAGGTTAAGAACCACTGGTCTAGAGACTCGTGAAGAAGTCCAAGTCTACAAAAATTAACCGAAGTATTTATTGAAGACGCTCAGAAAAAGGGCCTCGCCAAAACGTGGTTCGAACCATTGGTTGAAAAGCCATAAAAGTGGATGATTAAATTAGTTTGATTAACGATTGAAATTGAACTAATTTGGTGATTAAAATTAAAGTTCAATTTAATTCTCAGATTTAATCATAATTTTTTTAGTTTGATTAAATTAGTTTGATTAGCGATTAAATCTGAAATTTAATTGATTAAATAATTGTCATATGATTAAAATTACGATTAAATTCGCCGATTAAATTCTGATTAAAATTTAATCAATTAAATTTAGAATTTAATTTTTTTTTTAATCAGTGCCCAACTCTGATATCTAGTCATAATCATAAAATTTTGAAATCTAGTCTAGCAGATTTTCAGAATGTTCCAACTTAAAATAAATGTTGCCCATTCTTAAAAAATCATTTCTTTCTTGTTTTAAATAAGTAAATAGCACAGTGCCAGAGCTGCTATTGGTTTTCGAAACAATTTTAGTCCGAAACATATGCATAAGGCAAAACCAAAACACTTATACCACACACAATTTTTATGGGAAAATGTTGGTAAGTTATGTATGTACGTGAGTGAAGGATGCATATTTCTTGGTGTGGTGAGAGATAAGACTTCTACTGTATTGTTGGCACACAGAATGTAGGCGTCTTGAAGAGTCTGAGTGTAAGTCGGTGGGTTCGCTACAACAAAGTGTCAATAGCCAATACTACACTTCACCCATTAAACACCAACCATCAACTATCTCTGCAGGTCCTTTATATAATGAATAGATGTTAGGAGTTACAATAGTAACTTCAATGTTGTTAGGGTTGGAAACTCTTGTGGACGCCAAGGCCCTGAAGAAGTAGCTAGTTTTGACATTTGATGTACATAAATAAAACTGACCATTGATTCCAGGATGTTTCTGAGTTCAGCATTAATTCTATTGACTGCCTCAGTAATATTACTGGTGTCTTGGCCAGAGGAAAGTAATCTTGAAGTAATGAACTGCGCTACAGCTGATCTCATATTAAACATTATCATCCTGGTCTCGCCTCCAATAGCATCCAACAGTCTGACATTTCGGGCCTTAAAAATGGATCAAATATACCAAGATTGCGGTGAAACAATACGAAATAACAAATATAGGGCAGAGTACTTACCAGCAGCACAAAGAAATCTGTAACCAGAGACACGCCTTCAGTATAGTTAAAGTCTGGTGAATTCAGCATGATTTCTTCAAGGGTGACCGGTCCGCTAGCACCAGCAGAATTCGGATAGTGAAGAAGAAAGTTGTGCTGGGTAAACATAAAAATTTATGTTTTATGTTCAGTTGGATAAATAATCGCTCTCCTCACTAGTTCAAAATAACGATTTCTTAGTTCTCAACAACACGATTGTAAAACTGCTCAATCTGTGTCATGAAATTGCCACAACTTACAGCTCATCTAAAAGATGTTTATATCTTTTGAATTTAGTTACTAAATAATCATGGGTTAGCCTTTGAAATATTACCTGCAAAGGATGAGCTTGGAATAGAAAAGTTACATCGTTGGGGTTCCAGCGAACTGTTCTAGTTGCGCCATCCAGTCTCTGGGCGTCGTCCTGCTGGTTGCCAGTCCTGAGCCCGGCTCCTAAACAGTTTAGACCTGAATAAGACCTTGTCTTATCCACTTCTATAGAGTAATGGTAATAGTCTGTGTATGTGGAACGAGTTTTCCTTTGGCCCTATGCCATGTTCTCTATTTGATACAAACATTAGTTCAAACTTTTGAAGTTTCAAAACTTGCAATGTCTGTGGATTTAAATTTTGAAAATTTAAAACGAACGCATAACTAAAATTCCTTCTATGAATAAAATGAATAATTAAAAAGAGAGCACATCTAGGTTGAATTTACCTAAAACGGTTAGAAAAGAAGTGCAAATTACACAGAACAGCTACAACCAACCAAGTTGGGAACTTATATTCATCTAGTCAAAACATTTTACCTAAAAGAGATTTGAAAATTACTTTTGTAATTATAGTATTAGGTTTTTTTTATTATGTGACAAATCTGGTATAAGTTATTTAAAAAAAGCAATACACGCAATTTTGATTAGAACACTCCTACAAGTTTAATTCTAGATATAGCATTAATATAATATTAAAGGACCACCCGAAACACAGCGTCTGAAAATTAAACGATGACTTTACTACAATTCTTTAAACTCCGATTCGTGAATTGCACAACGACAGATTTGTTGAAATAATTGCATACTTTTCAAGATCTGTATACTCCATCAGAGTTGAAACAACTTAATTAAGGATTGTAGCATTAATTCAAGTGAACAGTGTTTGTAATTTTACTTTGTATGTTACCAAACAAAGAAGCGACATCTGAACCGACTGCAGTGACTACTGGTGGGAACGGGGGTGGAGGAGAGGTTGGTGGGCCGGACACCCTTCCTGGCACCGTGGAACTTCCGTTTAGGTCTTGGCTTGTTGTGTTCGTTGCGTCTGCTGGTTGCTGCTGTTGGAATGGTTGTGGCGCTGACTGCTGGTGTTGTTGTTGCGATTCTGTTTGTTCTGACTGAGCTTGCGTCCGCCGTCGAGCGCTGCGTATGTGATGGGAATTGCATGGAAGGAATGGATCAAAAAATCCTGGCATGCCCATACCTTCAACACATAAACATTCGCATTAAATAAAAATATATAGTACAACTACTTCTTCTGAATGCAGCTTGTCCAAAACTTGCAAACTGCTAACATAAAAAAAAACAACAATTTTAAGAAGCTAGTTAACGCTTCCATAATGCATTATAACTTTTAAATATAGAATGCAGCAGCACACTGCCGATGCTGCAGAGGTCTCAGCTACCATCACCAATGCAAATTAAAGAAAGGAAGTAATTTTTTTGAGTTCAAGGAAATATATTTCAAAATCAGCTGGTACACTAACCACTAATGTGGTACTACACTAATGTGGTTAGGAGGATGTATCAAACATCATGACTTGAGCGACTGAAATTTAAAACTGCTGATTGCAACTTTGAGAATGATTATTACTATGGTTATAAAAGTTTATTCGCTAACTCAGTTTATCTCTTCTCTGCCAGGAGGTACTGTCATTCTTTCTCGGAATCACGTTTAAGATATCTTCACAGCAGAGATGGAGGAAATGCCGACATTAACCACATAATAAAGCACTTTAGGTACAGAAAATGGATAAAATAAAAAAATTATGTGCATAGACCTTGCAGAGCTGGCGCAATGTGTACATGAGGCCGGGTAGTTGATCTGGTTTGTGTAGATGTGGTCGGTTGTGTGGAAGTATTTAGATGTCCTTGAGCAGCCGCCGGACTGGACATCTGGCTGGCTGGACCTCCGCCATGTGAAGCCGCGGAGTTAGCTCTGTCTTCCCTTGCATTGGTGGCATCCAGAGCCTGGGTCATGTGACCCGCCAGGGCCTGCCAACATGTCTCTATTAGTCTCATAACTTATCAAATTATATCTTCCACTAGCCGCCAGATCTTGCTTAAGCTTAACGTTTTTTCCTTCCTTTGGAGGTTTTTCGTTCAGCAGAATCGAGCAAAATTAATAATGGAAAGAAACAGACATTCATTTCTAAAAATAACGCGAGAGAAGTAGTATTGGGAGGTTGTGGGATTTGGTATCTCATGTCCAAGTGATCTAATCTACAAGAGTGGCACGATCAAGGGAAAGTAGTCCCTTATGTAAACGGATGCGGTGGATAGAATTAATGCGGGGGGAAGTTATAACTTCGAAGCAAATCATGCGCAATAATAAAATTATAATTCATGATGTTAACGGGACATTTGGATAACAAAAACCTATTAATTACTTTACCGCGTAATTTTTAATACTATAAGCGAAGCCTGGTTAATGAAAACAAATATATTGTATAAAATTATTTTTTATTTATTAAAAATTCGGTGAGTTGGTAATTAAGGTCATACTGCTTACTGCTTTACTCTTTACTAATCGAACCATTTTATCACATAAATAAGTTCTAACCAAACTTTTATTTAGCAAACCAAACGAAAAAGAAAGTTACACAAAATATAAAACTTAAAACCATGAAACCTCTGGAAACATCATTTGGATTAATATATCCATTTTTATGAAATTAATAATTAAAAATAGGAAGGGTTTAATGTGTTTTATTTATCGGATGTACACAACTTAATTTTTCACTTTTATGAAATTTTTCCGGAATCGGCTTCTGTAACTTTTTAAACAGCATCGGTAAACAATTTCTGTCACTCCCCTCCGATTTGCGAAATGACAGAAGTGTGTCAACTCAAACTTAATTACCATCTCGCTCATAACTATTTTCTTTGTTTATTGATCCAGAAAACTAAATGTTTTTTAGATCATGGCCGGTGATTTAGGGACATTTTTTTGTTTGGTTCAGAAGGGTTGACCATCATATTATTATTATTATTACTATTATTATTATTAGTTTCATTATTATTTTTTTTTTTTTGCATTCAGTCGATGTTTCGACTGTATATTCTGGAGAATAAAAGAAGCATAATTTCAAAACTGTTAAAAATGTTTAATTATTAAAAAGTGTATTATTAAATGGAGTTATTTATATATTGATGCCATCAATAAAGAAATAGATTGCAAAAATAAATTTATTTCAAACATAAATGCTAAAAGAGAGTTTAAGTATTGGAATGTTTGTGTGGTGAATTGAAAGATTGTGGGTGAGATTCTGAAACAACACTCATCTGGATGATAATGAAATAGTTGGTCACCACAGTCTTTTAGAATATGTAATTCCTAATGTTATTATTTAACTAGTATTGCAGGATGAGTTATCAATATATTTAAATATTTTGCTTCAGTTAATGATGGCAGAATTTTATTGCAATAACTTGATTGGATGTGGGGCATTTCTTTGAGTTATATCATTTAACAGAATGATATATGCATTAGTAATTTGATACAGAATTATAAAGTATTAGTAATAAATTACCACCCTTTTAAAGAAAAATGTTTGTGAACTTGAGGAGGTTGTAAAGATGGCGCGCAAATTAATGATTACTTTGAATGTTGATCTGTTGCCGGGAACCTTATCACAGATTTAATCAATATACGAGTAGATCGTTGTTTCCCTTTTTTATTCCAAGCAAAAGAGTGCACCACAGTTAACTATTGACATTCAATAATATATTCTTGAAAATGAGTAAATACACAAACGAAGTACTTGAGAATAACTCACAAAGAGAGAAAGAGCATTTTCTTAAAAATTACAAATTATTACAAAACAACACAAAAACCTATTGTGAAATTTTCATTTCTGAAATCCCCATGAAATCAATATTGAATCAGAAAACTTGAGACCAACCCTTCCCAACGAATAAATCCTGACCTGCATAAAATTCTGTATAAAGTCTGGCGGGCTTTGTGACGTCCGGTTATCTCTTGATTCGGATGTTGGGCCCGTTGGCAGGTTCGCAGACGCATTCTCACTGTCTGCACTTGCTCCTCCTGTCACAACAGTAGCTTCCACAGAATCTATAGTTATTGATCCTTGACCAACATCCATAAAAAATTCAAAGTTACTGGGACCCAGGCTCACTGAACGGCCTAATAAAAAATAAAAATAAATTAATTAAAAATCCCAAAAATTTAGATACCATACTAAAATTTAAAATACTGCTTAGATATTCTAATAATTGCTTCATACAAAGAGATACATAGTGAAGAATATAGTGCAATTACCTTCAAAAGATTAATGAAGTAAACTTCTTAGATTTTTTTGAAATATTTTAAAAAATATTTATTTCAGCATATTTAAACTTGCTTACATTATAAATTAGAATTATCTACATTGTAAAGCAGAAATGATACTTAATGAACTAAGAAATGGTATTTAAAAGACAAAAAAATGTGAGGGTGCCCATTTACACGTAAAAAACAGAAGAACATTCCTAAGCTCGTTTTTACGCCATCAGTCATCCACTTTGAGATCATTTTTAGTAATTGAATACAATTTTATGGACATACCGGAATTTATTTATCCCCCTCCTTACAATTCTATCCCCTCTACCTTGTAATAAAAGGAAAAAGAAAATTTTCAAAAAATTTGACTACATTAAATCTTGAAAATTTCGTCATTAATCTTTAGAAATTGAGTTATCATTTTTACCTTGATCCATTTTTAATTAAATGATTACGAGGGTCGTTTGAAAAGTCCGTGCAAAGTCGGAGAGATAGCACCACTGGCGCGTATCGAGGTTATGTTTAGTTAGTAGCATCTCTTGGAAGAACACACACCAAGTTTCAGCCAGATCGGTCTATTTCTTTGTGTTTGGCATTCGTTTGAATCGAGGAAGTCGAGTGATTTTCAAAAAATGGACGAAAAAGAATTTCGTGTGTTGATTAAACACTACTTCATGAAAGGCAAAACGCCTCAGGAGACAAAAGAGAAGCTTGATAAACATTATGGTGACTCTGCACCTTCGATTAGAACAGTTTATAAGTGGTTTCAAAATTTTCGGAGTGGCCATATGGGCACAAGTGACGCTGAACGTTCTGGACGCCCTGTTGAGATTACTACTCCAGAAATCATTGATAAAATCCATGATATGGTGATGGATGACAGAAGAGTGAAGGTGCGTGAGATTGCTAGTGCTGTGGGCATCTCGAATGAACGGGTACATAATATTTTGCATCAACATTTGGACATGACAAAGCTATTCGCAAGATGGGTGCCGCGATTGCTCACGCTTGACCAAAAACGAAATCGTGTGAAGTGTTGCAAGGACGGTTTGCAGCTGTTCCAGAAGAATCCGCAGGACGTCACTGTGGATGAAACATGGATACATCACTACACTCCTGAGACCAAAGAACAATCTAAACAATGGGTTACCAAGGGGGAATCTGCGCCAAAAAAGGCGAAGACCGTTCCTTCGGCCGGAAAGATTATGGCGACTGTCTTTTGGGATTCGCAAGGAATAATCCTCATCGGCTATCTGGAACTATTACAGGTGCATATTATTCATCGTTATTGGACCGTTTGAAAACCGAGCTGCTAGAAAAACGCCCACGATTGGCCCACAAAAAAGTCCTTTTCCATCACGACAACGCACCAGCTCACACCTCAGCAGTTGTGGTCGCAAAATTAATGGAAATAGGGTTCCAACTCGTTTCACATCTCCCCTATTCTCCAGACTTGGCTCCCTCGGACTACTATTGGTTCCCCAATATGAAGAAATGGCTGGCGGGAAAAAGATTTTATTCAAACGAGGAGGTGTTTGCAGAAACGAATGGCTATTTTTCAGACTTGGACAAATCCTATTATTCGGAAGGGATCAACAAACTAGAGCAGCGTTGGACGAAGTGTATAAGCCTAAAAGGAGACTATGTTGAAAAATAAAAAATGTTTACCCCAAAAAATTAAGTAGTTTTTATTTTTGCACGGACTTTTCAAACGACTCTCGTATTCTTACGGTCACAAAGCGCTCTTACTCCAAGCCCAGAAAATATATGACCTCAAAATTTCCTGGACAGTCTGTCAGCTTCAATGCAATATCTAAGAATAACACTGACCTTTAATTGATCTAGATTCTACTTGTATATCTGATCATGCCCAATATCCTTCCTATACCTGGCCTTCAGAAGCAAGGATACTGAACCAAATAGTAGTGGTACACAGTCTCGCGCTACATCCGTACATGTACTTATGACGTTCATTTACATTTCAATGGAATTCAGGTGAGATCATACACATTAGCCATGAACGAGTCGTCGCCACAAACAGTACTTTTAAGTACTATTTCTTAGATTAAACGAGAGCTTTGCCCAGATTAATTCATCTAAAAAAATCTTGGACGATCTAGTTCCATCCAAGCCTCACCAAATAATTTAGCATCCATTGCTTGATAAACCCGCCACTACATCACTTCGAGATTGCCAAGGCTGGTTCGAGTCTCTAGCAACACCTCAAAGTATACTATTTGTATTATTATTCTATGTAACTCCGCTGGAACAAATTGCAAATAGCCCCAATGCCACATTCTATACCTCCTTCGATCCATACATCTGCCTTGATAATACCTTGTTAACTAAGGGAACATTCCGCGATTTTTTCAAATTGAGAGGACCATGCGATCAGACAACAAGTTTTGGACAAATTAGCAAGTAAGAAGTTCTCCTAAAAGCTAACTCTTGGACGATGTAAACCTGATAGTTGCGGTGGTCCTTGCCCTTGTTCTGCCGAAGTGAGAGGAGCCGTGCGAGCATGCTGCGGTATCTCCTCTGTTTCCTCTGTTTGGCCACTGCCCTCATTCGACACGTTCCTTCGCTCCTCACTGTTGGCTTCTGGCTCGCCCCTAGTTTCTTGCTCTGCAGTAGCTCCTCTATTCTCATTACTTTCTCCAGTATTGGTCCCTGTTCCTCTAGTCTGGCTGTTTGAATTAAGGTTTAGCTGTACAGAAATACGGGGTTAATTTTATCTTGCTCACTAAAAATGTTAATGACAATACATCTCAGAGTAAAGCAAATATCATCTTTCTAGATCCTCATGTCTTACAGAAAATGCGTCCTTTTCTTTATGAAATAAGTAACTTAAAACTTGAAAATGGATGTTGGTGAATTTTTTGTAACTGATTAAATTAAGAATCAACTTTATTGTATTTTTGAGCAAGTAAGCTTACTTGAATAGGTATTCCAGTTTGTAAAACGGCAGAATGTTGAATGAGGACAGGCCGACATCTAAGCAACCTGGGAGGTGGCTGACTGAAGTCGCACATCACATCACTGATCGCATGGTAGGCGTGTGACATGAAATGCATCAGTTCAGATACTTGATTGAAAAAACGTTGCTCTTCCGCCTGCAATATATCAACAGGATTAACGCCACTAACCATCCTCACCGACACGCAAAATATCCTGAATGACACTCATTCTGGAGACACTCTTTTCCTATTATACGCCTCCACGAATAGCTCTCTTTCTAATCTGTCCAGCACATACGCTTTCATTTCCGCTGAGGAAATGTTCAGTGCTCTCTTTCTCTTTCTAGGTCAGTGCTCCGTCATGAACGTGCATCAGTTTTCCGATCATTTGCTGGCATCAGATTTCCGATTATTAGGAAGTACACACAATATTCAAAGAAGACTCCTGCGGTAGGAGAAAGGTTTGTAGACCAAAACTCCTTGGAAAGAAATTGATGTTTTAGTTCAAACCTCGTCATATTTCTTTCACTAACTCGCTCACTAACTTCCACATTAGGCAGGCGGGGTGAATATAAATACATTAACACGAGTTTTAAATTTTACAAATTTGTTCACAGAAACTAATAATTTTATCCAGTTTTGTTTATTCCATTCAATAAACAATCTCTGATGCCCACTGAAAAAGCCGGCCCCTTCCAATGCATCCAATCGAAGAAGGGCGAAGATTCCCGAATGACTTCCGATTGGTGTTTGAGTTAGCCCGACGTTTCGCCAAGATTAAAAACTTTGTTTTAATTAACTTCTAACTAAGATTACAAATAATTTAGAAATACAATTAGAAAGAAATTTTTGCACCATACTAACTTTGGCTAGTAAGTAGATATACTAACTTAACTTGATAAACTTATCATGCCTTCAAACAGAGATACAAATTTGAAGTTAAAGAAAACTACTTAAAAATGAGAAGAAAAAAAATGTATCTACCGGATTTTCTAGCACAGGATCATCCCTCATCAGTACATAGTACCTTTCTAAGAAAGGTTGCAGCCTTGTGTTGATGTCTTGCACCATTGAAATTAGGTCTGCAAGTGCCGTTGTACCAGGATACCGCCTGCCATTTCTGCCATTCTCCCCACTTCTGCTACCTCTGTAAATTACCATTTCAATTGACAAACTGATTATAAATCAATCAATAACAAGGTAGCCGGAAAGAATCGCGAGAATATAATTAACTTTGTAAACTATAAGTCTCTTCAAAAAATATTGAAAAAAAAAAACAGTTAAATTGGTTCGGGCACAATTGATTGATGCTGGCCTAAATCCAAGTTCCAACGACATGCGTCAAAAGGGCAATTCAACACAAAGATTGACTTATAGATATATAATTAAATTCATTTAAGCATAAAGAACACAATTTTGATACAATTATTCACCTTTTACACAATGCCCTATCTACAATTTAACAGAAAAATAGTTTTAACTATTCCTTTCCCCTCGTTTAGTCACTGATAATCAAGACGCAGAATCATTCCTCTAGTAATTGTTTTTTGTTAATAAATCTTAGCCTAGAAGATCAAACTTATTGTCAAAAATATTACATTAATAACATGGAAAATAATTGAGTTTTGATAGATAGTTCTAATCCACCTATCGTCAAATTATCAAATTTCTACCCGCATTTCAATATTTTTGTCAATATCCACGTTGCAGGCAAAGATATTAACGGTATAGGGACTGCTTTCTGTTTTCTGGACACTTTGCTAGCTTTGTAAATACAAACCCTCCCCAAAGGGTGACCTAGATTTGCCACTGGTCCCAAGTGTGGCTGACCAACCTCTCTTTTCATAAAGATAATTTAAATTTACATCTTACTCTATCTAAATACCATAGAAATCTCTAAAACTTAACTTTTTCAGAGAAACTTTGCTAAACAAAAAGAAAAGAAATATCTGGTATTATCTTTGGACACAGATCTTAAGTTTAGAAAGTTGAAATGCAACCACTTTCAAAAACATTTCTAGGGTTCCTATTCCGTCAAGTCGTCTTCAGTTTTACTTTAAGCTTGAGTTCTAGCCATAAAGTAGGCCCTTAAATTCTATATAGTACAAATTCAAATACAAACTGCTGGGGTTCTTCGGCGGCCTGGGCACTTTGAGCCGCACCGTCTGCAGCCCCATCATTTGCGGAGGTAGGAATTTCATTGGCCTCTTCAGCTGATGATGCTCTTGTCTCCTCAGGAACGGATCCCACCTCACTCGCTACTCCCGCTGAAGCATCAGCTAAATAACCATCCATACTCTTATACATTTTGTTTGGCGGCAATAATTCAATTTGTGCGAGTAATCATTTTTATCAATATTCACTTATGAACCACATTTTAATATCAGAAATAGACTTTTGAGGAAAGAATACCTTCAATGCTGATGATGGGAGGATTTGGTGGTGCTGTTTGACCGGAAGTATTGCGAGTAACTGAAGCTGCAAAAGCAGCTGCTGCTGCTGCCTGGGCTACTAATGCCAGTGGATCTCTAAGGAAACAAATTGTTTAGCAAAGATATTAAGAAAAAAAAGGAGAAAATGCATACAAGTCTAACAGATTACTTCAGCATTAGTAAAACTGTAATTCCTCCTCACTCTCTCTCTACATTAAATATATGTTAAGAATACGAACATGTTGTTTCCGTTGTATTCAGCAGGGGATTCCTGAATGTTAGGGTTTTCTAAATTTTGTAGTACATATCTTCCTCTTCGTAACATGGTCCGCACCACCGAAAGCCTACTCTGAGATAACCCATGCCGAGGTTGAGGCATTGTGATTCCTAAATGGCGCATGAAAACGAAACCAATAACCCTGATGTACGAATAATGGGCATTCAACATATTTCAGTGTTACATTTAAATTAATAGAAATAAAGCTACTACTAAAACTAAATTTACGATTTTCAAATCCTTAAATTGTAAAAATTCGATGAGAGCATTCTCACAACTTCCTCTTATTAGTTCTTGAGGCTGTAGTCAACAGATTTTTCAAACAGCGAATTTAAAACATAATTTTTGCTTACAGTTTTTCTTCACACGAAAACGATATTTTAGAGACGAGCCTCACAAAAATCTTCTCAGAACAATCCTAAAACGAATTTACGTTGAAAAATTATTCAAATAGAAGTTATAGATATACGAGTATGTAATGTCTATTGTCTATTTTAAGTTACCGATCGACTATGAAAGCTTAGCAATTTTAAGATACCTTTACTTTGTAAAATCTCTCTAGATTTTACACTATTCTTATATGACAAAAATTTCCAATGTTTCTTACAAAATGTTTTGTGAGAATCAGAGTGCAAAGGACCTTTGATGTTGCGCACCTTTTCAAATAAAGTAAAATAAAATAATCAGGTTTTTTTTTTTAAATCAAATAATTGATTAATTATGTTATTTATTAATTAATTCGTTAACAAGGGTCACAAATAAGAACATTTTAAAATCGACTACCTCAGTAGTACCTAAACACTCAGGTCAGAAGGCACACAACCCATTAAGATCAATCGTTTAATGTAAAAGATATTACAACAGTTTGTAAGAATAAGCTCTGAAGATGACCTAATCCCTAGATCGAAAGATAGGCATTAATACAAATAAAAAATTATAACCGAAATTGGCAATAATCTTTCTTCCCTTAATACGTTAAATTTTAAAACTTGTTCACAATTTATTTTTTAGAGGTCAGTAAGTTTAAAGGATGAAACCACACTGATACATAGACCTATCACACGTTCAAGTGACCAATTTAGGTAAGCGTCCTAAGCTGGCAATCTGTTTTTTCTATTTTGATGCCTCTCTGCCTCTCTCACATAACACAGCCAGAGAGATGGGGAGGAAGGCAGAGAAAATCTTTTTGTGGATTCAGTAGACCTCAAAGCAGATGTTTCCGAGTTAGATTTTACTTTATCCGAGAAAACTCTTTTCGGAAATTTGATACGTTCCATATCTAGTAGTACAAGAGAAAATAAAAATCCGAAAATTTTGTGATGCCACATTACGAGATTACGAGTGATGCTGAATTATTACTGTTATACGAGTACTATCTACCGCCAAGGAGGGCTAGCTTCAAGTTTCAAGGGCAACATTATCTACAGCTTCCTGATTCTAGGTGTTTAGTTGTCATAAAAACCTTTTGCCAAAAACTTAATCTTCCTATCTAGGAATCACACAGAAGTGCATTATTTGACAAGTCAACTTTTTAAATCTGACACAACTGTAAAAGTACTGCTTTCATTCAAGATAATTAACGACCTTGAGCATCCATGAGATCCGCCGGAAAGGCCATGGCTCCAAGATACATAGCATTTCCGCTGCCTCCATCCACACGGACATTCTGATTCTGAACTAATCTGAACTGTCTTCTAGATGTTGATCTAAAATCATTGCCGGAGTTACCCCCACTATCATTACTGCTGGAGGGTGGAGCTCGTTGGACTAAATGAATCACTTTCCCATTCACATCTGTTGTCAACACACACAATTGTTAATGTCATACTGCAATTATGATGATTACATACTTTATTTTTTATATTACTGTCTAAAAAAAATTCAGTTTCTTACCATATTCAGAGAGTTTTTTTTCATCCACCAAAACTCTACCGCAATAAATTAAACGTTGTGATTCTGCAGGCACATTAACTGGTTCAGCAATGTGCTCCTTCAATTGTTTTACAGTCAGCTAAAATTTGGTGATAAATTTTACTGAGTAACTTACGAATCATTCTCTAATTAGATGACACCAGAAAATTATTCCAGAAATTTTAATATGACCACAACCAATTATTTGCTCATATATGTTTTACTTACCTCATCACCAACTGAAAACGAGTGGTTTCTGGAGTCCAACGTTTTTATAGTTATTTCAATCATTTCTCAAACTGGAAAAAATAAATACTAATTCATATCTCCTCTTAAACGCTGACTAGATTAAAGCCAGGATGGTACCGCTCCCGCGAACTGGGAGTTAGGTATGCCATGAAAAGTTCTAGACATTTAAATAAGTAACTTCGTAAATAAGTATAATAGGATAGCCTTTGGAAAATCTGGGGCAATGTTGTTTTTTTTTCTTCTTCTTCTTCTTGTTCTTCCAAGGCTGCTTCGGCGTCGGGAGATCACATTTTTAATTAAAGCAGGAGGCAGGCTAGAAAAAAAGTGTGAACTATGTCAGCTAGACTGAAATTCACAGCTCAAGAAAGTAATTTATGCAATTACGTTGTTCAGGAACCTAATAAAATTAAGAACTTTCATATAGGGACTAAAATTTGTGGGAAAGTCTTTTAAGAACTTACCCATTCATTCAACTTAAAAACGAAAAGTTTAGAAACATAACAATTAAGATGTTTGGAAGAACCGTAATATTCGAGAATATCAGAGACTGTTCACAGTTTCAATTGGATGGAAAAAACAAATCCGAGACTTTACCCATCGCAGCTTGCCCGTTTTTTATGTATTCTGAGACCAGTTTCGGGCTTGAAGCCATTTTCTTCGATTTAATCATTAGATTTATAAAAAAAATTGGCTTCTCTTATATATCTTTCGATCAAATCAGTAAAAAGCAACTAAAAACGTAAACACATTGTTTTTATGATAATTAGTTGGTAGAAAACGACATATCTACTAACTTCAAACATTAACTGTTGAAGGAGTTTTTAGCCAGTGAAAATTGCACGTAAATATAACAAATATAAAAATACAAATTTAAAAAATGAAAAAATGTCTATGTGCAATCTAAAAATAGATCCAAATTAATGCAATGCCGTCAAAGCCCTGATCATGACCTAGGTACCCGGGTTGAAAGTTAGGCAAAAATAATTTTAAAAAAAGATTGAAAGTGGCAATAATTTATCTTTCTCGTTAGCATTTTAAATCAATTAAGTTTAATAAATTTATAAATGGAAAAAATCACGAGCAGTATCTTGACAGCCCTGCAACGGCAACTAAACCTTTCTGAACCGGGATTTAGTTTTTTACGAGAAGAGTACATTGTATTCTTTGTATGGGTATTGCATTGTATTGTATTGGTTGGAAGTCTGGGCCATCTTCTATGACTATGCTATACCTCGGGTCAACCAACACGAGTCTTATAGTAACCTTCGTAGGCCATATTCATAGTCAACTGCATTCGTACTCTTAAATATATCGTGAAAAGTAGAAAATGGCACCAAGATAAAGGAAAATTGGAGGGCCAATTACTTAGTTTAGTGTGTTGGAAAAAGTCTTACTCTTTGCTACAGAAAAATAAAAATGCACAAGCAAATCTTGCTCGCTTTATTATAAAAAACAAGTAAAGTAATCGCCTATTTTTTCAGGCGGAGCTTAACGTACATCAACTCCTAATTCGGTGTCGTGGACGGTTGCTCGCTCTATCGCGATCGCTATGGTTTGAGTAACTTCCGGTCGCAAATATTTAGGAGTCTACTACTTATGATAAGAATCAGAGATACACCATTGTATCCTGATGAGATGGCAGTGGAGCACTAACTCCCTGCCCTTTGTTGTTTAACGTTTGCTAAAGGCTGGCAAGAAAACGAAACAAAATACATAGAAATACTCAAATAGGGTGCACAATGCCAAATCACCGAAAGATCATAACTCTAGGGGATATAATATTCATGGGTTTTACTTGAATAATTAATCCCTCGGACTCCGCTATTAGCGAGGAAGGATACAATATTATTAACAGCATGTCCTCTGATCTTTTGACTTCAAGATACTTTTAAAGTCCCTCCATCTTTTGATGCCCAAGTTTCACATCGAACAAATCTTATTCCCTTGATGTATTGTACTGATGAGAGATAGCAACTCTTCTTTTAGAAAACCATTAGATAATGATATCAACAGACTAATGCAATCTGCCCCAACTTACAGTACATCAACTGATTACTGTCCCTATTCAGGTGTTGGCACAAGTAGGCTTCTGGGTCTGCAAAGCTCTGCTTTTTTAGCAATTTACTGAATAATTTTGTTTTCCTATTGGCAACACTCTTCTACCTCTTGCCATAACAAGTTGTTAACTTTCCATGATTTTTTTCTAGGAAAAAAATTGGCATTTCTGTGCGAAGACAGATTTAAACATTTAATGATGTAATCAAAGGAAAGTTTTAAGGTTAGCAAAAATTGAGAAGGAGAGCTTCTAGAAAAACTAAAAAATTGGAGGCATTCTGTGGTAAATTAAAAAGTCAAAAATAAAATTATTGTCAATTTCTGTCATAATTTATTTTCAGTATTTTTTGTCAAGCTTTCGACCGGAACTAGGTCATCTTTAGGACTAAAGATATTGACAATTATTTTTTTAACATTGCTACATCTAGATTAGTATGACTTCTGATATGTCTGTATTTGTACTGACAGCACATAATCAGAAAAGACACGCCAACCTTTGACGTAACAATATTAAAACTATTATAACTGTCTATAGTCCTTTAGTCGAAAGCTTGGCAAAAAACAAAAACAAAATTTTGACTGTTAATAGCAAAAACGTTTTCTTCCTTTTGGATCAATGATTCAGATACCAAAAACTATGAACAAAATTTAAGAAAACTGAAATATTGTTTTGGAAAAACAAAATGGGCGGATTTATATATCTTTGTACATAAGGGAATTCTAAGTCTGCGGGCCGTAGCAAAAACCAGAACGTGCAACGCATTAGACTACAACTTTTCAGAATATATTTTTCCCAGGTTATGTGGACTTTTGTATGGAACTGATGTCCAGTATGTATGTGTAAATATTTCAAATAACTAACAAATGAATAGTAAGAGCTTTTTGCCTTGTTGATGTCTTCCTGCTGGGAGATACTTTTATAAAAAGTGGCTATTCTACCATTTTGGAATGGGAGAGAATTTAAAACAGTTTATAATTTTAAGACACTCTGAAAGAGTGGATAATTCAGAAACAACTTTTTATAATTTTTTCCATTTATTTTGGAAAAATAAAACTAACAACAGTTTCAACATTAAGTTGTACGTTTACATGATACGTTCTATTGATATGGGCTTTAGTGTTCAATTCATTATTACTATAGCCATTGTGATTAATTACATTGAAAGCAAGAAATGAAACATAAGTTTGGTATCAAAACATAATTTCACTCTTCACTCAGTAAAATGTACTATGAAACCGAGTGTATGCCGTTCAGATGTTAGAGGCCTCAATATCCTACATTAAAGTTAATTATTAAACTCAACTGAACTTCCAAACCTTCAAATTTTTAACGCTTTAAACATTTGACAAGACAAACAAGTATGATATGCTTATTCTTTTACATTAAAGTAAAGTAATCGCCTTTTTTTAGGTAGGACTTAACGTCTCACTACCAATTAGGTGATAGTGGTGGATGGGGTTACTTACGTTATTAATATTCAACTACTGCTACTTTCAGTTAAATTTTTACGCAATTAGAAAAAATAAAAATGCACATTCTCACGGTAGAGGAATCGAAACATACAAATATATAATGTAAATATAATAAAGAAATAAAAAGCCACATAACCAATAAGAAATGGTAACCTCCAATATTAGAACGAAAACTCAATAATATAATTAAAATAAAAACTAACTCACCTTAAATTTCAGATTACAAGATACAACTCAGAAGCTGTTTAGAAATCTTTGCTATAATTTTATCAGGAATGTATGACTAATATCCTAGAGGCTGCTTAGTCCCGCTAAGAATGTAGTATAAATTTATAGTTTACTGTATAAATCAGTAATTTCAGCAAATCGTGAAAGTATTAATGCTGACATACTCAATCTACACATCAAAGCTGAAATTTAAGCATTAATAATTAATTTCACAAACTGATACAACTGAAAAACTACTACCATCTTTTTATACACTGCCACCAAACTTAACACATGCAATTGATAGATATGTAAAAAAAAGTGCTCAACAATAGATATTTTAAATGTAAAAAAAGAATAGCAAAAAAATGGGTTACTAAAAAATAACGAAGAAATAATATTCTTGAAAATCAGATGAACATACAGTTTTGAATAAGTGAAATGTTAAAGCATATTCACTCCCTCCATAACTTAGCAGTTAATGTTACCTGTAGAAACGAATTCTAGCTTTTGAACTCTAGACCGTTACGATTTAACCAGGATAATTTATATTCTTTTATTTTAGATTCTGTTATTTCTATTTCAGTGAAAAAATCTCAACAGAATTACTTCTTTATTGAATCTGTTATTGTCTTCACACCTTTAAGTGAGTATTATCTGTAATGATGTGTACATAGAAATTATTTCTTACAATGAAACCTTTTAACAAATATATTTCAACTTTCTCCCCATAATCTGGCCCTGTTTAAAATTTAGTGTAGCATTACTTTCACATTTCGTAACATAGTTTAATTTAAATATATGCCTAGAAAATTAAATTTGATGTTTTCTTCTTAAATTAACGAAAATATCTTTTTTAATAATTGTGCTCAAAGATTTTCTTTAAAGTCAAATTTCCTTTTATAATCTAAGTTGTTTATTGTATTATTCTCCTTTCGGAGAATTTTTTTTCAGTAAACATTACATTTTTTTTAAACATAAACCTGCAGAATTTTTGTTTCATTGTAGAAGGTGGTTGTAGTCGGAATTGCATATTCTTTTAGATGGCCGATAAGGAAAATCGAAATCGTCCACTCAGAATAAATAGATTTAGTCATTCTTGTGTAAGTAATGACATTGCTGGAAGTTCTGATGTACCCAATCTTAGGAGGTCAATGAAAAAGACAGAAGTTCAAAAGCCGTTAGTCCGCTCTAGATCTACATGTGCTGCTGGTAAATAATTAAAAATTAAATCATTAGAGTTTATTGTTAAGGAAGAGTTCTGCTTAGTTATTTTTAATAATTTGCACGTTAACATTAAGTCTTTGCAGGTCATGTTTTTTGCTAGAAATCTGAGAAATAGTGGAGCAAAGATTTATTGTTTCATTTATGTATTTATTGTTTGTGGACAAATAATATGGTAAATTTAATTAAAAAGTTCTAAACAGGCTTTAATGTCCTGTAACAGATGCATTTCACATCCAACGCTATCATTCCATTACCCTATTATTTTATTTTATTTTTTTTTTAACCATCAAGGCAGTCTAACATAATTTATTTATATACATTCCTTAAAATAAATGTTGCAGATAAAACAATTGATTTTATTTTTTTATTGTGGACCCTACCATTTCGTGTGAAGATAGAGTGTCAAAGTAACAAAGTAGCCATTTTTCCATTATAGATTTTGATTCTGAAAATTTGTCGAAAAAAGAGTTGTATGGCCAGGTTTTTGATTATATTTTTATGGTTGCGTAGCCCTGAGGGCCTTTTTGGGAGTCAGGAGGTCCCCAATATAAGGATATATCTATTTAAATTTTTTTCTTAAATATTGAAAACTGCCTTCAAAAAAGTTATATAAAACTGTATAACGATTTGACTGGGAATATTACTTTTACATTCAAAGGATTGATTTAAAATTCTTGTATTTCAGGGGATAAATTACAAGTTAAAAGATCTGGAAGTCTGAATCGAACACCTTTAGCCCAGAATATACGTGCAGCTTCCCCAGCTAACCAGCAGGAGAAACTTAGGTCAAGATTTGATCAGTTTAAACTTAATAGTGCCAAACCCTTAATTTCGAATGTAATAAACAATGATGTTAGAAAAAAAATAAACAGTTCTAAAGAAAAGATTGGACCGAATGTGGGTACCAAGACTGTCAGTTCAACAATCGGAGTAGGACCTGTGCGTGTGCCTCGACCGCCAGTGAAACCGTTAAATCATCTATCGTCGACTGGCCATGTGCACGCATCCACGCCTGTGAATAATTTAAGAACTAATCCTAAAAGAGATGCAATTCTGGAGCAACAGGCAAGTCGCACATCTTCTGCTAAATTACCATCAAAACTTTCAGAAGCTGCTACCTCTGTGCCTTTACAAGCCAAAAGTGCTACCCCAGTAGCTTTACAAACCAAAACTTCCACCTCCATGTCCATACAAGCCAAAACTGCCACTTCCGTGCCCGTTCAAGCCAAAACTACAACCTCGGTGCATCTGCATGCCAAAACTTTATCGAAATCGAATGTGCCAGTAATGGCACCTCCGCCGCCACGCATTCAGACTGTACCAAAAAGAGTGCAAACCCAAACATCTATACAATCTTTTTCTGCACCCTTTTCCGAAAAACAGGATGCCACCAATGGTATAGACAATATGGAAGATTCCAGAATCATTGAAGAATTACCAAGTGAATGTGTAACCAACAAGAAAACTACCATTTCTGATGGCAGTAGTGTGGAGGAAACTGTACGCTCAAAGAAACTAGAAAATAAACCAGACAAGGGCTCGAGGTAATCAGTTTTTTAAATTCTACGAATGTATCTTTCAAGTCAATTAAAATTAAAGGAGACTAATACTTTTTTTTTTAAGCGTGTCGAAAAAATGGTGCCTCTCTGATTTTGAAGTGGGTAGAGCATTGGGAAAAGGAAAATTTGGAAATGTGTATTTGGCAAGAGAAAAACAGTCCCAGTATATTATAGCTTTAAAAGTGATATTTAAAGTTCAAGTAACTAAAGCTAAACTGGAGCATCAACTCCGTCGTGAAATTGAAATCCAAGCTCACTTAAGGTACCTATTTTTTCTATTACATATTAAATAATGTATTAGTTTATTATTATTATCATTATTTTATTTTTTTTGTTTTATTTTTTGCCATTAAAGTTAATGCATAGTACAAACAGTGGTATTTGTGAAATATGTTTACCTGAGTAGTTCATTAATAAAATTAAATGAGCACACTCGAAAGATGAAATAAAAGAGAAAGAAAAGTAAAAAAATAGAAATAAAATTATTATATATCTAAATGTTACTTACATAGCATGTAGACACAAAAACTATATCCCTTATTTAAAAACAAAAACTAAACAAAAGTTAAGCTACTAAAATTATTCATTTAATAAAAAAAGATTGACTTTAAAATACTCAACACATAAATATATACAATGAGTAATTATTTTGTTTCATTACTATAAAGTAAATATAGTAAGTCTCTTTCCATGTTTGGAGACAGATAACTGTTAAAATAAACATTCTTAAAGAAGAGTATATTGAAACGAGATATTTAGGGATAAAGTTTGCTTTCGTTTTACAAAGTGAAAACTTTAAATTCAAATATCTCGTAAACTACTCGATAGATTTTGTTTATATTTTACCTGTATATGGAGGCAACTATTTTCTATAATTGTGTAAAATTTAGTAAAAATCTATCGAGCCGAAAACGAGATATTTAGGGATAAATTTGCTTTCGTTTTACAGAATGAAAATTTAAATTCAAATATCTCTTAAACTACTCAAAAGTTTTTTTTAATCTTTTACCTGTATATGGAGGCAACTATTCTCTATAATTGAGTAAAAATCTGTCGAGCATAAAACGAGATATCTAGGGATAAAATTTGCTTTCGTTTTACAGAGTGAGAACTTTAAATTCAAATATCTCGTAAACTACTCGATAGATTTTGTTTATATTTGACCTGTACATGGAGGTAACTATTCTCTATAATTGTGTAAAATTTAGTAAAAATTTATCGAGCAGAAAACGAGATATTTAGGGATAAAGTTTGCTTTCGTTTTTCAAAGTGAAAATTTTATTCAAATATCTCGTAAACTACTTGATAGAGTTTGTTTATATTTTACCTGTGTATGGAGGTAACTATTCTCTATAATTGTGTAAAATTGAGTAAAAATCTGTCGAGCATAAAACGAGATATCTAGGGATAAAATTTGCTTTCGTTTTACAGAGTGAGAACTTTAAATTCAAATATCTCGTAAACTACTCCATAGATTTTGTTTATATTTGACCTGTATATGGAGGTAACTATTCTCTATAATTGTGTAAAATTTGGTAAAAATCTATCGAGCAGCATACGAGATATTTAGGGATAAAGTTTGCTTTCGTATTTCAGAGTGAAACTTTTTATTCAAATATCTCGTAAACTACTCGATACATTTTGTTTATATTTGACCTGTATATGGAGGCAACTATTCTCTATAATTGTGTAAAATTGAGTAAAAATCTGTCGAGCATAAAACGAGATATCTAGGGATAAAATTTGCTTTCGTTTTACAGAGTGAGAACTTTAAATTCAAATATCTCGTAAACTACTCGATAGATTTTGTTTATATTTGACCTGTACATGGAGGTAACTATTCTCTATAATTGTGTAAAATTTAGTAAAAATTTATCGAGCAGAAAACGAGTAATTGGGGGATAAAGTTTGCTTTCGTTTTACAGAGTGAAAACTGTAAATTCAAATATCTCGTAAACTACTCGATAGATTTTATTTGTATTCTACCTGTATATGGAGGCAACTATTCCCTATAATTGTGCAAAATTTAGTAAAAATCTATCGAGTAGAAAGCGAGATATTTAGGGATAAAATTTGCTTTCGTTTTTCAGAGTGAAAACTTTAAATTCAAATATCTTGTAAACTACTCGTTAGATTTTATTTATATTTTACCTGTATATGGAGGCAACAATTCTCTATAATTGTGTAAAATTGAGTAAAAATCTATCGAGCAGAAAACGAGATATTTAGGGATAAATTTTGCTTTCGTTTTACAGAGTGAGAACTTTAAATTCAAATATCTCGTAAACTACTCGATAGATTTGGTTTATATTATACCTGTATATGGAGGCAACTATTCTCTATAATTGTGTAAAATTTAGTAAAAATTTATCGAGCAGAAAACGAGATATTTGGGGATAAAGTTTGCTTTCGTTTTTCAGAGTGAAACTTTTTATTCAAATATCTCGTAAACTACTTGATAGAGTTTGTTTATATTTTACCTGTGTATGGAGGCAACTATTCTCTATAATTGTGTAAAATTTGGTAAAAATCTATCGAGCAGCATACGAGATATTTAGGGATAAAGTTTGCTTTCGTTTTTCATAGTGAAACTTTTTATTCAAATATCTCGTAAACTACTTGATAGAGTTTGTTTATATTTTACCTGTGTATGGAGGCAACTATTCTCTATAATTGTGTAAAATTTAGTAAAAATTTATCGAGCAGAAAACGAGTAATTGGGGGATAAAGTTTGCTTTCGTTTTACAGAGTGAAAACTGTAAATTCAAATATCTCGTAAACTACTCGATAGATTTTATTTATATTCTACCTGTATATGGAGGCAACTATTCCCTATAATTGTGCAAAATTTAGTAAAAATCTATCGAGTAGAAAGCGAGATATTTAGGGATAAAATTTGCTTTCGTTTTTCAGAGTGAAAACTTTAAATTCAAATATCTTGTAAACTACTCGTTAGATTTTATTTATATTTTACCTGTATATGGAGGCAACAATTCTCTATAATTGTGTAAAATTGAGTAAAAATCTATCGAGCAGAAAACGAGATATTTAGGGATAAATTTTGCTTTGGTTTTTCAGAGTGAAAACTTTAAATTCAAATATCTCGTAAACTACTCGATAGATTTTATTTATATTCTACCTGTATATGGAGGCAACTATTCTCTATAATTGTGTAAAATGGAGTAAAAATCTGTCTAGCATAAAACGAGATATCTGGGGATAAAATTTGCTTTCGTTTTACAGAGTGAGAACTTTAAATTCAAATATCTCGTAAACTACTCTATAGATTTGGTTTATATTATACCTGTATATGGAGGCAACTATTCTCTATAATTGTGTAAAATTGAGTAAAAATCTATCGAGCAGAAAACGAGATATTTAGAGTTGAAGTTTACTCCCGTTTTACAGAGTGAAAAATTTAAATCCAAATATCTCGTAAACTACTCGATAGATTTTATTTATATTCTACCTGTATATGGAGGCAACTATTCTCTATAATTGTGTAAAATTTAGTAAAAATCTATCGAGCAGAAAACGAGATATTTGGAGATAACGTTTGCTTTCGTTGTACAGAGTGAAAACTGTAAATTCAAATATCTTGTAAACTACTCGATAGATTTTATTTATATTCTACCTGTATATGGAGGCAACTATTCTCTATAATTGTGTAAAATTTAGTAAAAATCTATTGAGCAGAAAACGAGTAATTGGGGGATAAAGTTTGCTTTCGTTTTTCAGAGTGAAAACTGTAAATTCAAATATCTCGTAAACTACTCGATAGATTTTATTTATATTCTACCTGTATATGGAGGCAACTATTCCCTATAATTGTGCAAAATTTAGTAAAAATCTATCGAGTAGAAAGCGAGATATTTAGGGATAAAATTTGCTTTCGTTTTTCAGAGTGAAAACTTTAAATTCAAATATCTTGTAAACTACTCGTTAGATTTTATTTATATTTTACCTGTATATGGAGGCAACAATTCTCTATAATTGTGTAAAATTGAGTAAAAATCTATCGAGCAGAAAACGAGATATTTTGGGATAAATTTTGCTTTGGTTTTTCAGAGTGAAAACTTTAAATTCAAATATCTCGTAAACTACTCGATAGATTTTATTTATATTCTACCTGTATATGGAGGCAACTATTCTCTATAATTGTGTAAAATGGAGTAAAAATCTGTCTAGCATAAAACGAGATATCTGGGGATAAAATTTGCTTTCGTTTTACAGAGTGAAAACTTTAAATTCAAATATCTCGTAAACTACTCGATAGATTTGGTTTATATTATACCTGTATATGGAGGCAACTATTCTCTATAATTGTGTAAAATTTAGTAAAAATCTATCGAGCAGAAAACGAGATATTTAGAGTTGAAGTTTACTCCCGTTTTACAGAGTGAAAAATTTAAATCCAAATATCTCGTAAACTACTCGATAGATTTTGTTTATATTATACCTGTATATGGAGGCAACAATTCTCTATAATTGTGTAAAATTGAGTAAAAATCTATCGAGCAGAAAACGAGATATTTAGGGATAAATTTTGCTTTGGTTTTTCAGAGTGAAAACTTTAAATTCAAATATCTCGTAAACTACTCGATAGATTTTATTTATATTCTACCTGTATATGGAGGCAACTATTCTCTATAATTGTGTAAAATTTAGTAAAAATCTATCGAGCAGAAAACGAGATATTTGGAGATAACGTTTGCTTTCGTTGTACAGAGTGAAAACTGTAAATTCAAATATCTTGTAAACTACTCGATAGATTTTATTTATATTCCACCTGTATATGGAGGCAACTATTCTCTATAATTGTGTAAAATTTAGTAAAAATCTATTGAGCAGCATACGAGATATTTAGGGATAAAGTTTGCTTTCGTATTTCAGAGTGAAAACTTCAAATATCTTGTAAACTACTTTTCTCTACAATTTGGTGAAGAATTCATTAAAATCGGAGATAGAAGTTGGAATTTTTTACGATTTACAAAACCTCTAAATATAACCAATATCTTAATAGCTATTATCACTAAAACATTGCTACTTAGGTCGGTTATAGAGCAAACTTTTCTTTTCAATTCAGTAATGAAATCATTAAAATCGGAACAATGCGATGATTGATGTAGAGGTTGGAAATTTGAACGATTTACAAAACGTTCAACATTTAACCTCTTAAGTATATCTCAGTAACTATTATCACTATAAAATTTCTTACTCGAATAAATCTATTTTTCGGCTTAAACATTAAAATACGAGAATTCGAACGCAATAATAAACTGTTATTGTGATTAATGCAACAACTTTGCAGCAACCTTGCACTCACAAATGTGAGTATACGATATATGTTTTTTTTTTTTTTTTTTAAATTCGCTTTCTTAGCATTTAAATATAGTTATAGAAGTGCTTCAGTTTGTTCCTGACCTCAGTTTTTCGTATATCTGGACAGCTTATGGAAGGTGTTCTGTTGAATGAATCCCGAGCAGGAAGGAAAGGTCCTGGTGAGATGAACGCAAGATAATTATATGTTCTGTTTTAGGCATCCAAATATTTTGAAATTGTATGGGTATTTTCACGATTCAACAAGAGTTTACCTTATTTTGGAATATGCTAAAATGGGGGAACTTTACAAACTTCTACAATCCCAACCAGAGAAAAGATTTCCTGAAAAAAGGTTAGAATAAGTATTGGTAAGTCATATAATTGTTGTAAAAATATTACTTGCTTGAAATTACTTGCCCTCATTTATATTTCAGAAGTGCAGAAATTATAAAGGAGTTGTCAGATGCGTTAATTTACTTGCACAGCAAAGGAGTAATTCACAGAGATATAAAACCGGAGAATATTCTTTTAGGCCCGAAAGGAGAAGTGAAGATTGCAGATTTTGGATGGTCTGTACACTCGCCCAATTCTAGGTAAGGAACTCTTAAATCGTTTTATTGAAATATTCGAGAGGTGTAGACGATTAGACGAGGGTATTAGTCGCATTTCCTGGACTGCGTCCTCACTTTACAGTATCTAAGTAGCGCTAGTATTTCTGCAATGTATGACAACTGTCCGCAATAGTGTCGAGATAGTGGCGTTAAGCGAAATCATCTACCTAAATAATCTACAGCTCTCCCCTTAACAGTTTCATTTGAGGCATCTGTGTTGTTTATGTTGTGACTGTGTTTGTGATGATGAGCTAAATTTTAAAGTTATTTAATTTATAGAAATAAACAAATAACGAGAGCAATGAATTTGGTATTTATCTCTTATTAAACTTGCATTAGTGTTGAATATAAAAAAATGGGAAGTGTACTATTCACATAGCTAAACTATACTGTGCAGTATTATATCACGGTTATTCTGATATATTTGGAAATGCAATGGAAGATCTGCTATTCAGAATAGTGGAAATTGCTTGCCACAACTAAAGAATTTCTGAGGATTAGGAAATAGTAATAATTTGTCCTATATTTAAAAATGGGAATCGATCGCAACCGATGAATGAAAGCAAACAAAAGCAGCAGATTAGCTCTCGCCTTTGACCTCATTTTCTCGTATAAACTACGAATTAAACAGCTCTAAAATAATTATACAACATTTGCCTCCAAACAATAGAAATAAGGTTTGTAAGATGGGTGAAAGGTCTAACGAAGAGAGATCGATCGCGACCGATGATTGAAAGAAAACTCTTCGAACACTAGAAAAGAGCATGGCCAAGTAAGTAGAATAAATGATATCTGGGTATCCAAAAGAGCCAAGGAGATGACAGTGAATAGTAAACGAGCTCGAGGAGGAATTACAACATTAGAGGGTTATCTCTAAAGTACAATATTATAAAGGAAGAAAGGGGCCTATTAACCTTACACCCAAAAATGAGCTAAAACAGAGACAGATTGCGCTCCTACCATAAAATCTCCATAATGGAAGGTAGTTAAGGTCTCATGTGAGTATCTGGAAATAATGGAATGTTTATATATCTTGGCTAAATAATTAATTTGACTGAAAATTCGCATTTTTTGCTGAAGGCATGAAAGAATTTGTTTGTTGGCATTAAGTATGAACTGCTATACTCTACCGCTGTAACTGTATTACGTGTTGTCCTATGTAACTATTAATCACTACTTCTATGACAGAAAATTTTGTAAGAATTGGTTTATTATGATTTTCTTCTATCCTAAACTACATTTTACAGTAACTATTTCTAAAAATTGTAACTGAAAGTTAAATTTTAATAAATATATTTTGTTCTCAACCACATATATAAACTTAATTTCATTTACAACTTCATAATTTTTTTATCTTGCTTTTATGTTTTCGTTATTAGTATCGCCATGTGTTTGTTGCCGGCCCAAATACTTTTTACAATACAAAGATCTAAATATCATTTTTAAATTTGCAGAAGGGGTACCATTTGTGGCACATTGGATTACCTGCCACCAGAAATGATAAAGAACCAACAACATGATTATACGGTCGACCTGTGGAGTTCTGGTGTACTTTGCTTTGAATTGATCGCTGGGAAGGCCCCATTTGAAGCTAGAACCTATGAAGTAACCTATCATAATATTATAAATGCAATCTACACTTTCCCATCTTTCGTTTCTGAAGAGGCTCGTGACCTTATTAGAAAAGTAGAGTATCCATTATCAAATTGGTTGTTGCATTAATTTTTGCGTTATGTCTTACTATTAACATCTGTAATTACAGTTACTAGTTGTTGAACCATCTAAACGACTACCACTCCAACAACTCCTTCAGCATCCATGGATACGTATGCATGTTACAAACTGTGGAGCATTGTGATTTTTATTTGTAATTTTTGTAACTTGTATAGAGTTTTCATTATAAATAGACTCAATGTAAATAATCTGTTTTATTTATATTTTTGTTTTTAATTCAGGGGAAATTAAATTAAGAAATTTGATTAAAGCAACGAAATTTTCATTCTTTTAAGAATGATTATTCCATTTTATACATACAGGTTTTATAAAAAAAATTATATATATATAGTCAAAAAATATTAAGGTAAGTGGCGAGAATGAAATATACTTTTCTTTTTAATAATAATTTTTTCTATTAGCAATAAGAACGGCAGCATTTTGGAGATTGTTGAACAATAACCCTTGAAATATTATGTAACAATAAATTCTTGCAAAATAACTTTGATTTTTGTTGAAACCTTTTGTTTTCAAAAACTTCTGCTTTATCCATTCCCAACCGTGAATTAAATCTATACGATGATAATAAAAAGGTCAAATTTAAAACTGGACAAAATATTTTTTTTTAATGTAATAATAAAAATAAAGTCATTATTCTCCTATCTCTCCTCTCTCCTCCTCACATTCACCTCTCTCCTATAGAGAGTGCTACCGCTGGGTAGTTTTTCTCCTCCTACTCTTCCCACACCAGTTCATCTCATTCACCTCCTATTTACTTATTGTATATATTTATACAGATTGTAAAGTACTAAATAAATAAAATAAAGTGTAATAGTATATAACTAAATTCGATCAGTTAATTTTAATACTGTTCGGCTCATAATAAAGACAAAAAGTGGCAAAAATTATATTTGTAATGTAACATTCAGGTAGGTGATATCTTCATAAACGTCTGCCGAAACTTAATGAAAATTTGTTTTTACGGCTGAAATATGAACATATCTGAAAAACCACGTTTTGTCAGTCACTCTATCGTCTTGTTAGACTTGCAAGACTTACTATTAATACTTAATAGGTGTGCTGAAAAACTGATAGATTAATTGAAGTGTAACGTGGCTAAGTTAATATTAAACAGTTTGTATAGTGCTCTTAATCAGCTTAATCTAAATCACTTTAAATTATAATTGGATCATTTTATATACAGTGACTCCCATTAATATTGGGACACCTATTACAAAATGATTTAAAAGGAAAATGAAAACAACATTCAAAAGTTTGGAATTTTTTTTTTTTTTAATTACATTAGCAATATCTGTAGAAATTATATATAGGTATAAATCGATGAAATTCCTAACTGTTAGGTAGCACTTTTTGAAAAAGTGTAAAATAAGGCTCTCAAAAATATTGGGACACCAGAAGTGCTAGAGTTTAAATGTTCAATATTTAAAATCTCCTACTATTTAATAATTGGTTGGTAATAATTTAATAATTGCTTTTTGACTTACAATAGCCCTCAAACGATCAGGCATAGGTGAAACAAGTTTTTGGTTAATTCAGGTGGTGTTTTTTTCCCATTCTTCCAGGAAACATCGTTTTAATTCATTTTTGTTAGATATTACTCGTTTACTTAAAGCACTGGCTAAATATTGCCATAAATGTTCAATGGGATTAAGATCCGGTGACTGCGGAGAGGTTTGGAATACTTTGGGCAATTATATAACAGTCACTGACGTATCACCCAAGCCGTAGGTTTGGGGTCGTTGTCTTGGTAGAATTTAGAAGACCCTAAAATACCAAATGTTTGGGCACTTTTTTCAAATTATATTTTAATATATTACTACAAACCATTTTGTGCATCATTCCATCAATAAACACTAATTCTCCAAATCCTGATGCACATTCAGCTCCAAACCAGAACTGACCCACCACCACCCGGAGGTGCAGCTTTAAAACCCTTTAAAGTTGGCTGTAAATTCTTCTTTTCGAGTTAAGCATCCGCTTTCCTCCAGACCATAACCCTTCCATCTGACTGAAAAACATTAAATTTTGATTCATCGCTAGAGTATATCATTCCAAAAGTCACTATTTACATTGAAATATTTCTCGGCAAATTTCACTCTCTTAACACGATTTATCTTACTGACAAAAGGATTCTTCCAGGCTACTCTACCATGATAGTCGAGTTTTCTTAGCACTCTCCGAACTGTTTCTGCTCCTTTTTTGCTCTCTGAACATGTCAAAAATTTCACATTGAAGTTTTGGAGCACTAAGTCGGTGATCTTTTTTAATTCTTTTAATATATAACGCTGCTCTCTCTCAGAGAGCAGTTGAAGACGGCCTTTTTGTGGGGTTGAAACAATTCTTTTTTCTTTTTGGTAACGCTGAATGATGTTCCACGCATTAGATTTTTTAGGTCCGATCAGTTTTTCTGTCCCTCTAACACTTTTTTTTGTCTTTGTGCATAGAAATTACAATTTTTCTTTGTTCAATCGTTGTATTTGTATTTTTGCGCGACATGTTACACCTGGCTTGATTTATATAAACTAATATAATTATTAATTTCATATTGAATATATGCTTAAGGTATATATTTACAAATTGTATAGATATTCGGGTAAAACCTTGGACAAACTGTAAATTATAATAGTGTCCCAATACTTATGAGAGGTAGAATTTGCACTTATTATTATATATATTTTTTTTAATCTACCAAAACATTTTTATTTAAATATTTAAATAGTTTTTATTTAATTAATAGTAATTATAAAATGAAATGAATTTATAAAAATTTGAATAAATGGGTGCCACTTTTAATTTTCGTCAATTTTTAACTTCTGTATGTACTGTCCCAATATTAATGGGAGTCACTGTAAGTATTGTTAACACACTGTAAATGTGTTCCACAACCCTGTAGATAACCTAGTCCCTAGGTCGAAAGCTCGGCATAACGAAAAAATATCATGAATGAAACTGGCAGTTATTTTCATCCTATTGAAACTTTGAATCAGTCTACAAAAATAATGAACAAAAATTCAATTTCAAAGTTGAAACCCACACGAACGAACTTATGTCATCGTGTGAACAAATTGACAATAGTTCTGATGCCAATCGGTAAGTATTTATCACTTTTCCTTTTCAATTTACTTCTATATGTAAAAAAAAATCAATAACCAGATCAAATAGAAGAGCAATCTCTCCGTTGAAGATGTTTTCTGATTATGGGAGTTGCACCTATTTGTCATTGGAAATCTGTTTCTCTGAATTCTTAGAGATATTTCAAAACTTCAACTTTTTCTTCAGAAACATCTTAATTACCCTATTTGAAAAATTTAGCTTAGAATTTATCTCAACCTTTTTTGAAGTCACATAAATTGTTCCTGGAGCGTATCGATTTCGGAGATCGATAGTAAATTTTAAGACAATTTTTGCACCTACCTACGATTAATTTATTGAATATGTCAACTTTTAAAGTTCGTAAATGTAGTCAATTAAAAATAGTTATAATTTTTTTGTGATTTAATTTCTAATTACTTATTTAACGCACAGGTTCCATAATAATTTCTTTGCATTAATTTGGCAGACCTGAATTATCAGTGTTGGGCTGGGAGAGGTATCTGTTGAAGTGGCATTTACATATTTTACTTGAAACTTAACATAAACAGTTACGGGTATCTGTGTAACTATTGTCGGCAATTCACCAGAATATGTTTCTTTTTCACTTATCCTAAATGCCCAGACGAATAGTCGTGGCATTTAAATAGTTTTAATTCAAAGTGGTCATGACATTTGAAGATCCATTTTTCGTCGTCAAGGAGTCAGTATTTTTATTTTCATGTCCAAATTTTTTGCTTAAATTTATGTCTGCTTATTTTTGGTTTAAAGCTAAAAGCCATGTTTGTAGATTCATCTTTGTTTTATAATAAATACCTTTTAATAAGTTTATTCTTAAAAGGAATCTAGGATGGTAAGATTTTACTAACATTCCAAATAATGATATATCTTTTTTCCTTCTTTTATTTTTTTTTGTTACAAAGAACTCTTTTTTTGTTATAAAGGAGTTGAGAAATTTTGGTGTTAAGTAATGTACACTAAGTTTCAGGGATTTAAATTGTTTAAAAATTATTCAGTTATGCGTTAAACTTCGTTAAAAACAAACAAAAAAGATTTGAAACAAAACATTTTGGGTTTTTAATCACTGCAAACTTAATTTGGCAACGGAGAAACTGAAAAGTACAGTAATATGCTCTGTGTCAAGGTTTCATATCGAAGTTTAAACCCAACATTATTCAGGGTTTCTTATTGTTTTTGTAATATTGGGGTAAGAATTGTTTGTACTTAAAGCTGTAAATAGAGAAATTATTCCAGCGAATGAAAGAGGCACTGTTGGCATCGGGTGAGGCACAGGGTAGCTGGCTGGAAAAAAGCTACTGAATTCGCAGTGGAAAGGTCCCATTCCAAAAAAAAATCATTGGGATTCAATTGTAATCATTGCTATGGTGTTGACACCCTTGTAGTGTGCGCAATGCAAGAATGCATCCTTTCAAACTTTTACCGAAAGCTAAATTGAGTGTGTACATAAGAACAGTTCTTGGTAAAATGATTTAACCCATTTTTATTTTTATAATAGGGAAGTTGCCAAAGCTTTAAATAAAACTAGAGGTTTGTTTCGACGCTGGTTGGAAGTGCAAGAAGACGTCAGAAGTAATGTGTCAAAAGATGAACTGGAGTGGACCACTACAGAGTTGAGGAACGCATTGAGAAGTATTGAATGGGATTTGGAAGATTTGGATGATACCATAGATATCCTTTAAATACATTTTTTTACGTTATGAATTTTATTTTTTAGAAGATAAACTGGAATTTTACTTGGCATGTCGTTTTTCTTAATTTAGAAAACCAAAAATAGCCTCTACTTTTTATTGATTCACAAACTACATTGGCAAAAGTTTGGCTATATTGCTGCCCTCAAAACACTAGAATTTTTGTTTTTTACTAAAAATGGCACCGTATACATTGTTTTTATTTGAGGTATTTTTCTAAAAACATATTTTTTTGCTAAAAAATACCAAAATTAAATTTCATAAACATAAAATTATGATGTGTGTAATCTGTTAATATTATTAAATTCCAATCACAGAATGGATTGACAAAATTTTGTAAGTGGTGTCTTCATTATAGAGGGTTGTAAAATTTGAATTTAGTTTTAAAACTTTTTTCAACAAAAAATGATTAAAACAATAGCTTTTATCATCAATTTTAAATAAATTTACGAAAAATCTAAAGAACATTTTTTCACGTGTAAACTTAAGATAGCAAGTGACGATATTATCCCAACTATTATTATGTTAATATATTATTATTATCATCTATATATTATTATTATCATCATAACAAAATTCAGATTTGAAGAGCGTTAGCAAAATATTGCCTAGGTATTATTGTGAATTAATATTATAATAGTGCAAACTAGGGAAGGAATTTGCTATGCGGTTAGCGTATTGGATTCCCATGCGGAGGTCCTGGGTTCGAATCCAGCTGCTGACCCTTATATTTCCTCTTCCTAGGAGCTTCTTACAGTTCACTGTCCGGTGATGGTTAGTGTTGTCTGTAACGAGAGAACACTGCCCGGAGGCCGGCAGTGCACTGAAAAAAGCTCCGGGCGCCAATAACGCGCCTTAAATCATAAAAATAAAAAAATGGAGACTATTCTTATTTTCTAAATTAAGAACTCTTAAACTCAAAGAATCTGATACAGATAGAATAAAAAGAAGATAAAAAGTACAATTTTACTTCCTTTCCCACTGTTTTTATGACTAAGAATAATATTATTTTCTGCACTACATCGTAGTTTCCCTAGTGCTTGAAAAATATAACTTTATGAACTGTCTTATACCTTCCATTTTTGAAATGTCTCTTCTGACCATTCTTGGGAATCTCCCAAATATTTATAAAACCGTGGCCAAGTGCTTCCTTCTGCATCCCAAATCAGTCCATTTGTATACAGTCAGTTTATTCGTTGAAACTTATAAATGTAAAATATTATTTAGCGCATTTTTTTTTTTTTTTTTTTTTTTTTGTAGAAAAAGATCTAAGTACTTTTAACAAAAAAAAGAAAAAAAAAAAAAGAGCTAAATGAAGCAAATTCACTAAGTGATTTTCTTCTTTGACAGCTTCTTAATAACTTTTGTAGGTTAGGTGTATTAATTTTGTTCTAGTATTTTTATTTATTTTATTTAAGTAGAATATGCAATTTACTCAGTTGGTTAAAACGAAGGAAATTACTAGTAAATGTCATTTCATTCTTTTTCCAGAGGTCGTTAGAATTTGGACCTTTCTTGAGTAATTAAAAGAAAAAAAGATTACTTCGATATTAATTTAAAAATCTAGTGTTTAAATTTTATTTCATGCTAAATGTTTTCCCTTGACAGCTGTGTACCTATTGTGGAGAAAAATCCTTCCAAGTTTAAAATAGACAATAAGGAATTAACAAGCCGAAGGAATTTTATCGAACTGACTAGAGAGGAGGTGAAGGTAAATTGATGACAAATATGTACAAACGCATTTTTGTGTTGAAGTGATGGTGCCTTAGGTTTTTATTATTTATTCCTTTCTTTTTGCGGCTCGGTAATTATTCAACAGTAGATACGTAAAGTATCATAGTGGTAAAACACATTGTTTAAATAGTACAATTCCTAAATTGCATTAATTACTTACACACAAAATTATTTTATGTTGAAACAGTATCTAAAGAAAATGCATTTTATTCTTTTCCAGACGGTTTAACTCCAATTTTCATTTGTCTTTAGTAATCGAAGGAGAAAAAAAAACAACATAAAAATTAAGTTAAAAATCTTGTCTTTGAAATTTATGTTAAATGTTTTCCCTAGCCACCGGTGTACTTATTGTAGAGAGAATTGGGCAATTTACGTTTTAATTTTTTAAAGGCGGCAGACCTAAAAATATAAATCTCTAATATTTGGAGAATAGTCAGCTGTTTTGCTGGATGTGATATTCTTGGGCTGCTTCACATCTCAGCTTAAAACAATTAAAATAAGGGTGTTTCTTCGGTCAGTCAGCTACATAGAAGGCCATTTTCCCAGATAGAATTATTTTTGCAAGAATTATTTTTATAAAATTTTTCTATTGTTGATAACTTGACAAAAATTTATCGCCCTTCTCCATTCCTGGGCTTGAACCTGATGGGTGCCTGACTAGCTCCCAAGCGTGGATACTTCTAGCATACTTCCCTGTAGATGACTTTATTAGGTTAACGGCAATCTAGAATGCTCTGTGCGAGTTGTGACATTGCGAATGATATGGTGTTGCTGGTCTGATCTTCCAATGACATCACTTATATGAGTGCGCGTAACAGCTCAAATTCACTCACATCCTGATGCATCTGGCTTTAAAAGATGGAGTCGAAGAAAAGTATTTGCTATTGCTTTTTTACATAAAAATTATTTTTGGAATCAAAATAGGAAGATGCGGGATCATTCATTTCCGAATTATGAACGGCAGATAATCTTTGCTAAAAATCTTAGATTATCATTCTCGTTCAGAAAAACAAAAATAATCTTTCTATAAAGGCAGTTTTGAAAAAGTGTTTAAAATCATTGCAGTAAACAAAAAATTAAAATCTTTAACTTCTTTAATTATCTAGGTGGTATTGGATTAGTCAAGAAGAAGAAAGGAAATAGTAGATTTTGGGTCTAACCATTTAGTAGAGGGTCTCAAATGACTGTTTTGCGTTTACTCTAATGCTTCGTAGTAAAACTTGGAGGTTACTTTTTCTTGGATGTTGTTTAATTTAATATTTAATTATTTGCAGCACATGAAGGATAAGATGAATTACAGCAGAGGAAGAGATCGCGATAGAACGGCCCGACAGGTTAGAATTCACCATATTTATTCAGTAAATTTTTGTATTTATAATTATTGCATATAGTAATAACATTAATCTAAATACTCATATTAAGGTTCTCTTAGAATAAAAAAAAGGGTTTTTACATATTGGACTGTTTGTGTCTCTGATGCTGACATTATACGAGTCAATGAAGAGTACAGCCTTACGTTTGACGGTGTCTAAATTTTCGAGCCTTATTAAAGACTCAGATTACAGCTTTCACTTTGGCATCAAAATTAGTGGGCCGAGTGTACAAGGAACAAATTGTAAATATTCAGAGCAGGCGCACCTTTCTTCGGCTCTCATGTTTATTTTCTCAACTAATCCAACTTGTAGATATGAATGTAAATGTGGCCTGGATGTCTTGTATTTATAATTTCCAAGGAAAGTGCTTTCAGTTCTAATATGTGGGCTTCATCTTTCTTCGCATCCCTTCCAGTTAACAAATCACTTCTTGCCAGCTTTAAAAATGTTTCAATGTCAAGTTTGAAATTTGAAAGTTCTGTCGAAGCCAGGTCAAATTTGCTCCGATAATCAGTTGCTTTCAACAGCAAGATCTTCTACGTTGTCATTCTTTGCCATGTGGGCTGAAGTGCTTCTAGTGTATAGTGGAGATCCCCTTTAATTTTTCTATTAGTTACATTAGCCTCATGCCTCCAAACCAATTGTTCAACGCAAGTTGGAACTTACATTGTGTGATCGAAGTGGATTTCGTGCCACCTGTGATTATCTTGAGTGCAACTATGTTCTTAGGAGGTCGTTAGTAGGTCCGCTCCGAATTCCATTGCTGATCTCTCGTAGGATCTTTACTAAATCATTTATATTGATCACTGATAGAGAAGAGCATGCAGCTACTAGCTGCAATCCGAGGTACGTCATTTCTGAAGTGCATACACTTAGATCTACTTCCTTGGTAGGTTACCCCAGCATATCTTTTGACTAACAAAAATTGTAACCAGCGCTACGATGAAGCTTACAAATGAGGATTTTTCTTCTAATATAATCGTTGGTTGCTATGAAATCCACAAATACGCAGGCTGCGGATAGTTTTCTTTCGAAACCATCTTTGACCATTTCGAATGAAGCATACAACCTGCTCGATATGTAGAGCTTATTTCTTAATGGTCGTGACGAAATTACCATCTTCTGGGAAACTGTTCACATCTGAACCATCGTTAACCATCATTTTCTCCATTAACTCCGTGAAGTAACTCCAATAAAACGCATTTGTGAGCGATATAGATCCTTAGATGGTTAAGTTGCAAGGCAGCTTATCTTTATTCATTGCAGGTACAATTTCTACCTTCTCTCACTCACATAATACTCTTATTTAATAGTCTTCTATACTATTATTGTTGGCAAACCTTCTTTCTAAGCCAGTAAGTTGCTGGTGAGTTTGGATCTTAGGAATTGAAAATAGCGGGAAAAACTTATTTTAACCCAGCCTCTACCGTATGAAGATATAAGGCATGATTTAAAGGTGTTTTTATTGGAAGAAAGTAGAGTAACTAAACTTTATGTTTTGCAGCCTCTGCTGGAGAACAGTCCGGTGCGAGGAGCGACCAGCCATGGCACCACCAAGTACTCCAAGCTTGAGAATGAAATCGATTCACCAAATCGACATTTTTTAGATTCAACATTGTCTCAGCAGAGTCAGTTGCTGCAAGCCCAGGACGCCCAGTTGGATATGATCTCACATTCTCTGAGTTCCTTGAAAACCGTATCAAGACAGATCGGTAGCGAGCTGGACGAACAAGCAGTGTCAGTTCAGTTATACATTATAGTTACTTTGGTACTCACCACAGTTTGCATCGAATTTTCGTGTTTGGTTTTCAAGGAAACACTCGTTTTGAACACATAGTTTTCTTTCTACATCGTAGAATCCTAAAAAAAACTTATTGTATTAAAAAATAATCACGACTTTCTTCTGAAGTTCTTAAGTCTTGTTCGAATATGGCTGCCACGAACGATTTACTTAAAAAGATTTATATGTTGGGTTTTCCAATTAAAAAAAATTTATCTTCCTGGTAGATTGTTTTTAGGTATTCCGAGGGCTGGACAATCCATTAAAAAAGTCTGATCAGTATTAATAATCCTAATGTTGAAGAAAATATGCGCGTGAATTTTCATTTTGATGAAAATGAAACCAAAATTACGCATTTCCTAAAAGGATTTGTTCTGTAACTACAATCACCTTGAAAAAACACCTTGCGAATTTCTTTAAATTTAAATGAGGGATGCTATGTATATCTTTAATTTTATCCGTCTTATCATGAATTGAATACTTATCACATTTCTTACCGTTGCAGATTTTCCACCGTTCATCATCGTAGATCACGAAATGAAATGATATGACTGAAGCATTAATAGTAGCTGAATACAGCTAAAAAATCAGTGTTTATTGCTAATCTGAAAACGATCAGCAAACAAAACAGAAAACATGCATGTTATAAACTATATTATCTATCATATCATAGCGGCGAACCCAATCATTTTCTTCACATATTATTGAAAGAAAAAGTAGATTTCTTTCGATTTTGCCCGTTGAAAACAATTGACTTTTAAAGAATTGTTAGAAATCACTTACCAGTGGTTCAATATGAAAGTGGTACATTTAACAAAAGATTGATGACGAAAATATCCTTGATTATGATTTAGTAGTTTTTTCTACAGCTTGTAGATCATAATCCAATGGGGAAAAATACTAGTAAATATTCTAGAATTTAAATTCCAGTTATTTGTAGTGCAAGTTAACTAAAGGAAAATAACATACCTTCGTTTTCTATTAGAAAACAAACAAAAGTTTCGATATTTTCTTCTTTAGTGGTTCTCTCATCAAAATGTATAAAAAGTAAATATTTTTCCGTGGACACCATTAATAGAATATGTAAGACCTCATCGGAATAAATAATTACATAAAACTAAATAGCAGAAATTATTAATGAAAAGTAATTTTACAGTTCAACATGTGCTAGGTAGGTTTCTGATCAGCAGAGTAGAACCACAAGCAGGATTAAAAAGAGACCTAAAAAAACGTAGGTTAGGAGAGGTAGATACTGATATAGTTTATTAAGGTGAAGTGCGGAGTTTTTTTTATGGTTTTAAAAAAAAACACCAGAGCGAAGTACATTTCGTAATTGTGAAAATTCTTATGGAAAAAATTGAAACTTGATTCGAAAACCGATTGCAGAAAAGCATAAAGTGTTTTGAAGTAAAGGTTTTGTTCGCAGATGAGAGTATGTTCAATAAACTCGAGAGTTAAGGACGGCGCATTGTGAAGAAATAAAAAAAAATATTGTACAGTTTAAAGAACTTGTACCATAAACTTTCGAAAAGAATACTTTCTCTTTCAGAATGTACTTAAAATAATTTAAGTCTTAAGACTAACAAAGTGGAGTCACTTACACCTTCGGACTTACTAGTAACTAGAATGTTGCGAGGTGTTATCTCGCAAATCATACTGTTTGGATACCAGAGGCATAACCAGCAGTGTACTTCGCTAGCATGTTTATCTTTATAAATTTCAAATTTACATTTCTAGGTAAATGAGGTCATTTTGGTTATTATATTTCAGAATGTTAGATGAGTTTGGATCTGAAATAGACAACACAGATTCAAAACTTGACACAACAATGAAAAAAGTGGCCAAAGTGTTACATTTGTCTAGTGGTGAGTAAAATAATAATTTTGTAATGTTACTTCATTTAGTGAGAAGTATCTAACAGTTTTTTTTTTATGTTTCATTGCTGTTTGCAGATAGAAGGCAGTGGATTGTAATAATCATTTTAACTTTCCTACTAATCATTGTGATTTTTTTATTTAAATTACTATGAATTCTATTTGTTGGTTGTGTTTTATATGTAAACATACAACCAAATAAGCTATTTGCACAAACTTGCGTTATCATTTTTGATGCCTTTTATATCAGGGTTGTGCAATAATTATCCAATTTTAAAAATTTTGATAGAGACTTGTTTACTTTAAATTTAGTAATAATTACTTTAAAATATTGGTTTTGGTTTCTCTTAAAATTTATTTTTTAAAAAAGAAGACTTTAGATGCTCTTGATTATTTTTTTCTTTAAGAAATGTAAGGGTTTACTTTGATAAAACGAGATTTTGAAATATTAAACATTCCAAAATACTTGCCTGGAGCCGCTGTTAAGCAGCTGCAGATTTGCAGTAAAGGATGAATTGTAGATCAGTTTTTTCCACTGCCTCTTGACACTTTTTATAATCTTTTTAAATATTAATGGAAGTTTTAAACTAATTACCCAACACTTCTGTCTAAAAGCAGACATTTAATGAAATACCAAGAGTTAACTTGAATGTGTGAAACTGGAAGATTTGAGTCCATCATTCTTCCTGATTAAATTACTAATTCTAAGCAGTGCCCAATACCTGAATGGTGAGGACACTACTGGCAGAAGAATCACCATTATTTCTGATGGCCAGGTCGCCCTTAAAGCTTTAGAAACGTGTAAAATTAGGTAATAGATTGTCAAGGATGCCGCTGGGAAGTGGTTCCGCTGGCGAACTACAATAGCGAAATGTTAAGTTGGATGCCGTAGCTCAAACACGTAAATGTAACAAAGAGGGGGGGGGTAGCTTGCCCAAGGATGGGACCCCGTGGACACCTTCCGTTCTCGAAATCCCTGAAGTGACATTTCATCTCAAAACTGCCTGTGGGTGTTGCATAATAGCTCATGCGGAAGTATTCTCTTTTGTAGTGCAGTAAAACAGTGGTGAGCATTACCAGTCTTTCTGCAGGGAACTGACAAGACACGCTTAATCTCATTGGCAGACCAAGAGTTGAGGGCATCACTAGACTAGGTGCACGGGCTCTTGTGAAAGCATCGAAGTAGGGAATGGGACTAAGTTGCGGAACTGTTGGCCTTTGGGACAAAACTCAGTTTCCTGTGCTGGGAGAATGCGGGTATTATACTCCTAGATGACGATGGCTACAATCTGAAGCCGATGTCCTCTCTTACCACTGCTTAGCGATATTGATTTCTTATATCAATAAGTTTTGTTATTTTGACTATGTGGATAAGGGCTCAGTCTTATTAGGAATCACCAGGATTCAAGATTAGGTAACCCACTACAAGATAAAACATGAGAATAATAAGCATTACCACAGCTGAACATTGTCCTAGGAGAGTGGTGATTCGAAAATTCAGAGGGTAACTCTTGCTTAGGAAGAAAACCCCTCCTCCAAAACCTGTTACTCCCTTTTTAATTTAATCCTTCCTTATTATCCAACTCATTTCGTTTTTTTTTTCTATTATTACAAAAAATAATTTATATTTGTCAAATTTATTATCAGCAGTGAAAAAACTGATAACTGCTAAGTTATTATTCTGGACTTTCTATTTTTGCACAGTTGATCTCATGTTTTATGAATCAAAGACAATTGGAGATTTTGTTATTAATAACTAATTTTTCTTATCAATAATTAAAAACATTTAGTATGATATTGATAATTCTCTGATAGAAACGTATGTTATGCATTTTCACATTTCGAAAACGAATTTGTATTCTAGTCATTTTGGCATTACTGTGGTTATTATTATTTTTTGTTTAAGGAAAGTGATTAATTGAAGCAAGTATTAATTGTACATTTTAAATATTGAGAAATGGTAAAGACTTAATTAATTGAGGCCAAATATTCAATAGATGCCCTTTTGTGGGAAACTAGATAGGAGCATTGTATGTTTTTATGTAGGGTAATAGAGTGGTTCAACGTTCAAATATATATATATATTTTGTATGTATATATCTATATTATAGCAGACGTAGCTGTGCTCCTACCATGTAGTGATTATGATTATACTAATTTATTATTAATGTCTGCATGAAATATGCTAAAGGACCAGAGATCTAGCGCAGTGAGAGAATGATCTGGCAGCCAGCTGTCCAGATTATTCAGTGAGTAATACGAATTTATCGGCAGATCAGTAATTAAATAGTAATACATTATTGATACAGTGGAAACTTTTTATAATCTAATGTCTGCCCTTGGCATACTAACCATTCGGCGCCGCGTGTTTCAGTAAAGGTGGAGTGCTGATTTATTTATTTTGGAATGTATAATACGATTTGCTCCCATACAGCGTCCTAAATTCCGAGTTGGAGATTCCAGCATAGGTTAACCTGAGGTTGTCAGAGTCAACGAACAGACGAATAGCAGACTTATGCAGAAGGAACACCCTCTTGGGAGGTTACGGAGTGGATGAAAGATCTAGGAGCAGGCGTCTACTTTGAAACAGCACTATGGTTTGTCTCTCGGAGAATGTTCTATAGTATTCTTTGTGGGGTTACGGAACGCAGCTTCCAAGGAGACAGTGTATCCGCTCGGAAAGTCAGGCTGCGCTGAAGGCACTAAATTCTTGCGTCTGTACCTCGAAGTTGGTGGTAGAATGTTTCAGAATATTGAAAAAATTCTTATCATCAAAGATGTAATTTTAGCTTGTTAACCAGTTCAGTATTTTCAGAAATGTGGAGAGGGTCGGTCAAATCAGGCGGCTCTCTCCTGAGCTGCTGCAATAAGAAAACACTGAGGATGAGAGTAATTATGGTTATCTCTCAGGCTACTTGTTGGACCCTTTATTGGACAATGTGATTTAAGGAGATACCTCTACATAATTGGGCTCATACCTTTTCTGAAATAGGTGAGGAAAAATTAATCTCAAGATAGATTGTTTAGGATGTGAAGAGATTAGGTTCAGCATCTTTGGTGAAAACAGGATCATGTAGGAAGAACATAAACGTTTCTCCCTTATACGTTACTCACAGTCGTTCGGGTAGCTGTGTTTCTTGAATTACCCTCACCCTGGTCTGAATTAGGTTTTGTCGTAAACTTGACTTATGTTACATTTCTTTATAGTAGCCGTAACGACCAAGAGAAGCTTTTTCTTCATTTAAAGTGTTAGACGATCCGATCCATTGGTGTAAAGATGAAATTATTTATAAATTGGAGATATGCCAATCTCTTTTTTGCTCTAAATAATGTACCTTCGCAGTTGCAGAACTAGATTTAGAGAATATAGTGGAAGACTTCAGACAGCTACAAAAGATGGTGTTGTCCCCAGGATATAGATAAGCTTCTTTACTTGTTTGAAAATGAACATCTTCAAGTAGAATCTATCTTATTTATTTCTTTAGAAATTTATTGTAACACCTTTAGAATAAATTAATGCAAAATTTGTTCAACATTATTTGTTAACATTTGCATACTTCGTTAGATCAAAACAGCATAAATAATTACAAGAAACATACCATGATGACCTGTAGCCCGAGGAGGCTAACGTCATACTAAGAGTGTACAAAATGTAAATTACAAGTCTTTTCAAATAGGTTTTGATGTATTTAATCTTTTTTTTTTAGATAAACAATGTGTATACAAATATCAAAAATTTTGCATTTATTTATTCAAAGAATGTTAGGATATTTACATAATAATAATTTCAATAGAAAATTTATAGGTTCCCGTTTGTTAGGCTTCAGCGCGACCTGATCATGCCATTCGCATGATCCATTATAGATTAAAGAAACATATGGATCGCAAGTCCTGGCTGGCAGAGGATAGCCTGTGTCGGTTTTGCCAAGAAAAAATCTAGAAATTCGGCATCATATAAGGTTCCTTTATAACTTTCTATATTAATCAGTTTGATTTTTAAGGTGTGAAACTAAGTCTCCAAATCTTGAACTGAAGGTGAACGAAAGTAATTACTAATTTCTTTAAGCACAACAAATTTATTGATATAGTATATAGAATTATGTATATAATTATGTACAGAATCTTTACCAATAAAATATTCACTAAACATCAAATAATATTATTAATATGGATATAGTTTATATATTTATCAAATTCCTTATATCAAGATGCCTTCGAAATAATATCGAACAGCACTTATATTTCCTTTGTATCCCAAATGTACATAATGTCTTAAAACAGAAATATAAACGTTTGAGAAGCAAAACTATTCCTTGTTAGCTCACCTTTACACAAGTCTTCAGTTTAGCGCAGGCGCGAACATGTTAATCACTTTGAATAATCTTATTACTCTTATCGAAAATGTGTTTTTTAAATTTCAATATTACTTCAATAGGACAAAACATTTTGGATTCCTGTCTCAATTTTCCAATTTCGAACTGCTTCTTGGTGGTTAGTTTCAGCCCATCAGGTATTCCTATTTTCACTTTACCACCTTGTCCAAAAGAATTCTCTAAAACGCCATCTTCTCCCGTTGATAATTTCACTTTCAAATTTATGAACTGTTCAGGAACTTTATTCTGCTTTTTGAACATTGAATGTGCTATTACTTCTTTATCATTACAAATTCTTTGAACATAACCAATTTTTTGTTTTTCTTTAAATATCAGTAAATTTGGAAGAACTGTAATTTTATAATTCTGATCAGTTATATCGTAGACAGAATTTCCATAAAAAGCAATTCGGCATGAATTCGAAAGAAGGAAGTCTATATCAAATTTTGAACAAATAATTAAAGAATTCTTCATGACTATCAAAGGTTTATCATATTCTAATAATACGTAATATGTAAGTTTAGCAAGGCGATCTGGTCCGACTTCGTGCTCTTTGTACTGCTCTTCGTAATTGTATTCCTTGTCAAAGCTAAAATGATCATCTCGGACTGGACCCGGGCAACTGAACAAAGTTATCCTAGCAACTAGATTTTCATGTCCGACTGATACGTGAAACTTACTGCCAGAAGTTATTTTGGGCTTGAAATAACGAACATGGTTAAGTCTAATTACAGCGCCGTACATCTGCGACAGATGACCAACACTGCATGCTATGCCTCGTTCTAGTAGTTTCGGATTAAACTGGGTCACACACACGCCAATTCGGTCTCCTGCGTGAGCTTCAGTAATCTCTTTTTTGAACATTTGTATTGACTTCACTTTTTTTTTTAACTTCAAGGCTGGTAGGTCCAGTTCCTGTTAGCAAAAACAATAATAATTATACTTTTATTTTTTCCAACTTCATAACTTTTTTTAACAAAATTTAATTCTCAACTAAAAATTACCCTACCAGCTAAACTGTCCCTTACTATAGAATGAGACTTTAAAGGAGCCTAAATTTCGCTTCAGATTGTGCTAAAAAGAATTTTTTTAATATGAGACTCAATAATGTCCAATAAACTCAAAAGTAACTGATTCACAAATAAGTTGGAAGATTAGAAAATAATACAGGTGATCTTTTTGAAAAATATCTCTGGAATAAAAGAATCTATTCAGTGAAATTACATCTGCAATTGTTCGAAATTCTCTCAAACTGAATTTTAACAAATCAGCTATATTATTCTGCACTGAGGACCTGACCAAATTTCCCGCTGAAAATAGGTAATAAGAATCTGCCAGTTACTTATTCGGTCTCCATGACCTTATTTACATGAAGAAATTGTAACTATGATGAATATTGACAATTTGAATAGCTGAAATATTGAAATATTCAATGTTCTTACCACATTGATCAAACTTGTTTAGATCTCTTATTTAGATTTATTCCAGTGGTACCTACCTTGTCTGTGTCATGTTTGTTTGATATTCCACCGGCTAAAAGTGTCAGACTCAATAGAAATAGTGTTAATCTTACAACTTAGCAGAAATAAACTAAGTAAAAATTGAAAAGAAAAAAAATCGTCTCAAAAATAAGTATTGTTTCAATACACTAGGATCACAGCCAAATCGAGGAGATTTCCATAAGTAACCGACTTCCTTCACCTGGCAATTTCCAGACACGCGCCTCTTTCACTTTAAGCCTGGTTCGTGAAGAGAAATTAGCTGGAAAATGCTACAAATATTTTCTTAAAACTTGAGACCTTCAAAAACAAATACACAATCTTATAATTTTAACTCATAAATCGTAAGAAAAATCGGAAGGGCAGAGGTGTTGGAAAACTTGCTTGGGCAATAGACGATAGATTGCGAGTACCTGAAGCAATTGGGTTGGAATGTTACCTACGTCGTTCAGTGTGAGAGTGCCTTGAATGACAGTGCCGGTCATCACAGTTCCTTTACCCTTGACGAGGAAACAGTGGTCCACGGCCAAGATCATGGTACTGCTGTTGGTAGATCGTTCTGGCACAAATGTATTCGCTTTCAAAATGTTAATTAATTTCTGCACTCCTACATTAAAAAAAAAAAAAATTACATTCTTCTGACTTTTCCTAAACATAATTCTCAATGTTATAACAAAAAAGTTTCAAATCTTTAAATGTTAACGAAATTCAGATCGCAACATTAAACTTATTCATTAATAGAACATTTATTCAAACAAAAAGGCTGAAAACAGGGAAACTCCCTTCCTTCATTTAGAGCTGTAGATGAATATTTTCAAAAACGTTAAGATTTCTATGTATGCAAAGAAGTAAGCAGAAGTAGAAGGAAATTTCGAAAAAAAACGCGGAAAAATGAATGTTCAGCACCGATTAACGATTAAAATAGCGGGGCGGGACCTACGCTCCAGGGCACAGCAGCCAAAAGAGGGTTATTGTGCATTCCACCTTTGGATCTAGTAGACGAAACCTCTCCTACTAAAGAGAGGGTGGAAGACTTTCCCTACTTCTTCTTTTTGCGCTACTATCTCCTTTGGTCTCAAAGATCCAAAGGTTTCATAGCGCAATGAACAAGTATGTAAGAGGCCGTTTCCTCCTCTTCCTGACACAATCATGCACAACGGATCCGAGCTAATTAGCCCCACCTTCCAAGCTTCCACCTCAGTTTCTAGATCCTCCAAAAAGAATTTTCGAAAAGAAATTTAGAATTTTGATTTCTTATTTCTATCCGATTTTTTAAAATTAATATAAAAAATTGGGCGTGTATTTGACTTATTGCCTGATTTCATGGTTTCTCCTATTTACTACAAAAACATTCAATACATATAGAAAAAAAAGTTTTTCTTGCCAAATAAATTAGTTCTACTCGAGCCTTGCACTTCCAGTTTAGTAGAGGTAGCCACCAATAGCACATTTTTAAATGCAGTATTTCTTAAGCCATTCAAGATTTTGTTTGAAACCTGAAACAAAAAATTAGACCAAATTTAACGTTAATCACATTTTAAGGCAGCCAGTAACAAATTTAAAGGGTGGAATGAATGGTTTCAGGCACTGCAGTTGGCAAGATCCCCTTTAAAATTAGTACACCTAGTTAAAATATCTATGAGGATCTTTGGGGATTTCTTCTAATTAGAAAAGGCTAAGCAGGCACAAAGGGCTATTAAACATGATCACAATAATATTAAACATAACAAATATTGTTTTAATATGAAGTTGTAATGTCTGAACCCAGAAAATCCCAAACATCTCTTCTTCACTTCACACCTTAACAAAGTGCTAATTTTACAAATCCCCCAACAGAAACATCTCCAGGTCGATTTGATCATCGCTTAAAAATAAATAAATAAAATAAACCTTATCAATTGTAGATTGCCTGTTTTTTTTTGGAATCAAATCAACTTTGTTCATAACAATCATTATTGGTTTTTGCATAATTTCTGCGATTATTAAACATTCTGCTGTTTGAGTTTGAAAACCTTTTGTGATATCCACTATCAGTAACACAAGGTCAATTATTTGCGCTCCTGTAACAAAATATAAATTATATATATATACTTGATTCGCAGTCTTCTATTAGTGCACGATTGAAATAAAGCTTTCAAGTAATTGACCATTACTGTGATCATATTTAGTTACAAATAACCATAAAGAACTGAGATATAAGAAAAGTCTGCATCTTTTGGTAATTTTTCTTTAATGAGTATTTAAAATAAAGCTTAACAATTTTACAAAGCATAATCCATTCAATATACTTCATCAGTCTTTATATCATTCATTTCTCTCTGCTATCAAGAAGATTCATTGGGTTGTTTTTCAATTACAATTCAATAGTGGAATTTGTAACCCGCAAAAAAATAAGGTACTTTTCGTAATAAGCGGAGCGAGTTCTGAGCTGTCAAGAAGCTGGCTGAGGAAGAAATTCACACCCAAGTTCAGTAATTTTTTAGAAGGTGTGAACCGTAATCACTCTTTACGGCCCTATCCAATTGTGCCAAATAGAGTTCACGTTCTCGCCTTTCGAGAAACCTAATGCAATGCACCATTCGTTCAGTTTTTTGACATGCAGAGTATTGTTTTAATCGCAAATCTTTCCTTTGAGGCCCAGAGGAACGAATTCCCTGAAACAAACCAGTTTACTTAGAGTTATGACTGTTAAAAGTAATCCCGTTTTTTATAGAAGGTGACTATTTGCTTTATAAATAGAAAATCACTTATTCAATCCAAGGTACTTTTTGCTGAGATGAGAACTCGTGATGGGACGGTCGTACTGATTCAGCCAAATGCTTATTTATGACATGGGAAATATTCCTAAACCACAGGTAACTATTTTAAATTTGAAAAAAGCTTATATTGAACAGCTAGGCCAAGGAACCGTGGACACTCTGACTATTAAACCAAACCAATATATGCAGGATAGACTGACGAAGCATAGATCTTCCACTTTTCAAACTTCTCGAACTCCAGCTATTGCTGTAAATATTACCAAGTAGTGTATTAATTATTAAAATATTTATGTAGACGTAGGGTGTTCAAGTCTACTATTTTCCCTTACTCCATACTAAAGAAATGACAAAAGAGTAACATTCTCTCTGCCACATCTTACTCAATTAAGACATCACCGAATCGGGGACTCAGAAACTCAGGGACTTTTAAAAACAACGCTAATTGTTTTTACCCTCCTATTGAAGATCTGAAAGCTAATTTGAAAATATTGTTAAAATAACTAACGAAAAGAAACTCACCTGCTATTATTGTTCTTATTAGAGCAGCGTGTCCAGGACAATCTACTAGGGTGTACTGAACATGATTATAACCAGATTCTTTAACATTTTCCGGAGCCTCTACAATAAATGAACTAAATCCTAAATCTATCGTGATGCCCCTTTCTTGAGACTGTGGATGTTTGTCAAAGCAGGCAGTACTTGGCACCGTGCTTAAACATTTAGCTAAAGATGTTTTGCCGCAGTCCACATGACCCATAAGGCCAACATTAATAGACAGAATTTTCATTGCGAATCAAGTAAACGTAAACATTACCGTAAGATATGAATGAAAAACATCTGATTAAGTTTTATTTTAAAACAGCTAGATAACAAAAAAAAAAAAAAATGAACTAAACACTTCGTCAGCAAGCACAGATCGTTTTAGTATTAATGTTTATAACCTTACTATTAACAAGACAATGATAAGGTTATGTTTTCGGTCAGGTTATTTACAGTTAAATATCGGTCCAGCCACAGTACTGCAGAGGAGTGAGAAGGGCGTTAAGCTGATAAAGGTATTCCTTATTTTTGTTATTATATTGCTATAATTCTTTATTTACGATTGATACAAAAGCAATATTAAGCTTCTTACTCCAAAGGGATCAAGTTTTTCGTAGAGTTTTAGCTAGTTCACCTTTTATTTTCAATTAATGTAGTGGTGGGTTTAATAATTTTCTGAAGACGAGTTGCGTCTAAAAAGACGCAAAAGCATCAATTAACTTTTTATTTATTTGATCGGAACTGCTTAATTTGATTTTTACAAGGAAATATTGACTTTTAAAACTTGGAGGTTATTCTTTTAAGGAGGTTGATAACGTAGGCGACACTAGAAAGGGATTAAGCCATAATTGATTATTAGGTTGGAAAATATTTCTTTGAATGAAGAATCTATTATTATAATTATAATTAGATGCAGTTAGTTACATCTGCTTTAAAACTGTTAAATTAAGCTCTCTGAATGCCTAGAAACAAAAATGTGAAGTGTGTGCGCTTAGTTTGCATTTAAGAAATTCCATGACCATGAGTTTCTCCTAAATGTCGCTTCTATTAGAAATGGGTATATCATGCAACTTCTTGCAACCTATGTACTTGACAACATATAATGCAAAGCCGCCATTTCTCTAAAGAAGCTCATTTACTTAGTGTTAATTTTTGGAAAGAAATCATGGTTTGGAAAACGACTATTTCTTTTAACAAAATTTAGATATGGTTTAAATATAAGTGACGCAGACTTAGCTGATTAAAGGAGGAAACTGTTGTACCAGACCAAGTTTTAAGACTGAAAGTTTGCTGTACTTATGTATTATTATTTATTAAGAAATCAGTTTTGGACAGCATTAAAATGTCAGAGGACCTGTGAAGTTTAATCATAACTTATTGTACAGTAAAGCAATTTAGTAGTGATCAATATTCTAGCTATACTCTATGTTTATGCCAGATTTACTTAATTAAATTTACACTAAACTTAAACCAGCACTTAAAAGTTAGTTGTATTCAATATTATATATGTATACTCATTAAAATTAAATCAGATGTTATGGCGTCACAGCTCTCCAAAGCTCACCAAAATCATTGTTTTTCTATCAGTCAATTCAAACCAATGTGATAGCTTTCCGAATTCAAATGGAACCCTTTGGCAACTATTTGGAAAAAACTATTCTGTACAGTCGAACTTCCAAGTCGCTGATGTTCCTCTAAATCTTAAATTTATTAGCCTTTTAACTTATAAGTAATTAGCTCATACGTTTTGCTATTTGGACCAGACAATAAAATTTCTGGAAAGAAGTCAAAATAAATGTAGCAGGCCTAGATGTATGTATATTATGTGTATACGATTAAGCAAAATTCATATAATGAAATTAATTTTCAAAAGAATTACCAAAATTTAGGAAATATATCAAAGTGGCATTTCAGTTCATTTCATTTTCTTCAAAAGTTTGCTGATTCGTTGGGGTTTCGCAAATTAGGTCAATTTCTGTCCTGTACATGAGGTCAGATCCTTGTTTTACAGGTCCTGCAAGAACCGCTGTCACTTCCTTTCAAAAATTTGCAAACAATCCGTCACTGCGATATCAAGAGTTCATATTTATGCATTATATTACTCCCATGCATTATTATAATTCTACCAATTGAGAGTTTGGTACAGCCGTGCTTTTGAGGCTGACCAAGAGAACAAAATCTTAAAACCCTGTTTTAGGGCGATTTTTATTTGAAATTAAATATACAATATTTACATGTAAATAAATTCAGGCGAACTGCCGTTATTTATGCCCTACAAAAATAACATCTACAGCTCCCTGTCCAGTGATGTCTGTAACAGTGAATATTGTCCCCTGACGTATGGGTCAAATGAAAGATGTTGACCCTTCTTAAATTAAAGAAAACCTTTTGACTTTCCTTACGAGTTACGCTAGTTTACAGGAATTACATCCTGAAAACGCTGAAGTATGCTTTTTGTTATCTGTCTGAAGTAAGCTGTCTTGAAAATCCACCCTCCACTTCTCCAAAAGAGTAGAGCTACAAGTCTGTGAAAGAGAAATGAAATGTTGTATTTCACCCTAATGTTCTTTGAAGTTTACTCTCTCACATTTTCAGATGTCTGCCACATCATTTTTAGAGGACAAGATCTACTTTTGACCGAAGAACTTTAGGGCTCGAAAAATTGTGTTTTCACTTACCGAATGTTTGCTGATCATTTTTAGAACATTTGATTTGACATCGGTATTCTCTCATCTCTAAGAGGACCTTCTTAACTTCTTGTTTACTGAGCGGAATGTATGGTTTCACATCAGAAGTAGAGTCCTTAATTTGTTTTTTAAAGTAAAATTTACTTACGCAATTTTGTGTTAGCAATATTTTTCGAGTTATGATTGATATCAGGTTTGTATTAATTAAAACTTAAATCTACTCAAGAAAAACCGATAATAGATATCCGAGCGGTTAGAAGCGAGGCCCACAAAGCTAATATGTATTGTGATTACTGGGTTCGATTCCTGTAGGCTTTAGATTTTATTTAATGGATAAGATAAGAAATTTTTAGTGAAGTATGTTTGAAAGTAGCCTCCCATCCAATTTGGTAGTTGGACGCAAAGTCCGCCAGAAATCTAAAAAATCGCTGAAAACTACAAAATTTATACAGCGAACCAATTTTTTTTAAAGTTGAACTTTTGGTTATATTTTAATTTTTAGAAGAAGTAAATTTTTAAAAATAATAATATTTAATAGATTATGAATCCATAATTTAATTAAATGGCATTTTAGAGGTAACATCTCTCAAAAATTCCTTTTAATAGAATTCTCCCGAACAAAAGTTTCAAGTAAAATTTGTGTATTTGGGCGTTCAAAGTTTAAGGAGAATAGTTTGAGCCCGAATCGAGAATAGCTCAAAGATTAAAATTAAAATGTATCAAGTGAACTTCCCGTTACTAAATAATTATAAATTATAGCCAAACTATTATTCCGTCTTTTTGTATTCATTCATCGAATAGCAGTGCAGACTCTTCCATTGCAGGCATATGATGAATTTGAGTTTGATTACACAGTATACCAATGGCCAGCACTCGCCACCCCAGCGCTCGAATTCCATGCCTTAGTATCCCGGAATCATTACCTTAAGCAGTGCAAAAAGCTAACTTTTGCAAGATACGAGACAGTGTTTTCGTAGCAGTGATCAATGTGATGTTGACAAAGTAAGTTGTTAAATTAGAATTACATTAGTGACATTGAGAGAAGAGTGTGCGAGATAAGAGCGAAATCAGCTGCGGTAGCAGCGACAGTGGCTAGGTAGTGGGGCAAGGTCACTAGATCGATCCAGTTCCCCTCCAAGTTGCTCACCCCAGCGGCAGTCAGTAAGGTCGGCTCTTGCCGACTGTACCACGGTCGCTGAGTTATGCTATCCTGGTCACGTGGCCAATAATCATTACCATGGATTGTGAGTGACACTTCTTCTAGATGAAGTGAGCCGACCAGAAGGTGAGGCGACTCGAAGTTTTGTTATGTTGTTGCCATCGCCTACTGAGGCTAGGCAGATTTTGACTGCTACATCCGCCAACTACCGCCCTTATCTCACCGATTATTCTGTAAGTCCTTCTACTTCGTGTTTAATGTTCTGCATGAAACTGTTGCATGTAAAGGACATTTCCGCCGACATACCAGTACCAATAAACACTCAGAGGTTATCTTACACAATACGAGTATTTCCAGACTTGGACGGTTCGCAAAAAACGCTAAAAGCACATTTATTCAGGAAAGAGGCACTTCCGCTCAACCGATTATCTTGAAGTGTTCAGAGCATTACTCACACATTTCATTCTTACCATGACCGATTGTAAAAAATTTATTTTTTAAATTACTTGTTGCCCTTTTCCTACGTTATTTGAACACACGGGGTAGAACTTAGCAGCCGGTTCCCGCAGTAACCCTGTAGCTCTTTCTTCTCTTTTATCTGATAATGAAAATAGTTTTAGGATAACAAAATGAGAAGGACAAAATATGATGACGAAATGGAGATTGGAAATGTTGGAGTCATCAGAAAATTTCTTGTGGTACAGAGCTTCACACTGGTTGACTGGATGTAAGCGAAATACGGTGGTGGGCGTTCGATTGGCATCGTGGAAAATCATCATTGTATAATACATATCCTGTTACGACATCACGGATCTAAGAAAAAATCAGATTAATTGATGATCAAAACCGTCCAGTAGGATAGTTGTAAAAGGGTTCATTTTCAACGTTTTACACGGTAGCTGTTTGCAGAAAGCTGTAATTTTTAACTTAAACATAAACTAATCTTACATAAATCAATGTATGTACGTACAGGTTAGAAGGCTGCAGTCTAAACTTCTTAGAGATAATTAAAATAATTGCCTCGCAGAGATCTGAGTTCGAAACCAACTGTCGGCTCTTAGAGCTTTTTATTCCCTGAAGCTTCTTAGAACTCACTGTTCGGAGGCTGGCAGAGCACTGAAACAGGTCTGAACCTCTTCTGAAAGAGATGCCTAAATTTAAATAATAAAATAATTATAAACTATAATCCTAACGACGCTAATCTCCTCGGCTGTCGATGTGCCCCCAAAAAAACTCCAGGTATACATAAATTATAAATTACAGGTAATTATCGTGAACATTTAATTCAACTGATATATCAGTTGGAAGCTTAAACCGCCACACCTGCCACCACGATCTGAATTTTGGCAAGTATAAGTTACATATCTATTACTGATTGATATTCAATGTGTATACCAAGTTGGAGGCGAATTGAGAAAATTTTAAAAACGAAACTTCTGTCAGCAATAAGTCGCTTCCGTTTGGTAGATTTTCTCCTAAACCTTGTTGTCGCGTTTCTGATCACATATAAAATCAATATAAAATTGAAACTTTTTTGTAACTTTCTGTTTTACTGACTATCCTTATTTACACATGTAATAAACCAAGAACTCTTAGATAATAATTAACACTTTCGAATTAAGGGGACATCAAAACGTACCATTCTGGAGAAAGTAAAACTGGAAAAACGGAAGGTTTCAAAATGCTACAATGCCCACGCACGAAATATTTACTTTTGCTGTTTTCTAATAGCATTCCAAATATATACATTTGTAGACGGGTAAAAAAATTAACAGTTGCATTTAGTTATTAGAACTGTCTGGATGTTCTTGAGGCTCCATAGTTTTATCGGGTAGAAGTTCCACCTAAGGACACTGGGAACCCCAAAATTCAGTAACTGAGTTAATTACTGGAATTTATCAATAAAAGAAAATACAGTCACAAAAGTTGGCAACAATTTTCTTGTAAGATGGTAAAAAGAAAATACATTGCTGTCTGTAATTGTTTGATAAAATGTTAGTTCTGTTTTCCACTCTTTTATTTCTACATAATATGTAGAAACTACATATTATGTAGTTCTTTCCGCTGTTCTGATTTTTCTTTTTTATCTGTTTTTATTGGTTACTGAAAGTAAGAAGGGCAGCTTGTTTGTAAGTACAAGTAGTGGAAGTTCGGACTTTAGATTGAGAGGGACTTACTCCCTAAGGGCACCCCTCTACAAACACCTGACTGCGGCAAAGTCCTTATTTTTAACCCGTCTCCCTCCGGCTTTTAAAAATATACCACATGTTCCCCACACACATCTCCACTCTCGGCCATCTTTCAATTATTTAATAATTCATCTTTATGGAATAAATATAATCACGGTTATGCCAAATTTCAAAGTTGAATATCTCGCTGGAAGTTCTGACTGTGATATCCACAAATGCGTAGATAATCAAAACATTCGGTGTGAACACTAAACGTTTTTCTCTTGCCATAATCAAGGCGAGAATATTTTCTTCAAATTTAGAATTTTCAAAAAAAAAAGAAAGAAAAAGTTCGCCTTCTATTACAAACAGGTGTAGTTGGCTTGCAGCGATAATGCTGAAGAAAGCATGAGCCAGCTACTTCCACGGAGCTCAATTGATATCCGGTTGATATTTTATTGATTGATTTATCGAATGGCCGACAGCAACTTGCTTATAAGTTTTCAAATTTACGTTCGTTAAATTTATATTTTAAGTTTGTGTGGCCCATGAGCACGAGTTAAGCCTGCCTGGTTCCTGCTCAAAGTCCCTACTTTTCTCCACCTTCAGTAAGCATGTTTTCGGCTTCTCAGGACTACAAATCGTGGTGTGGATATCAGTTCTTCTCGCCTGATTAGATTCCTGGCTATTGCACTTGAACCGAATGGCGGCTATTAAGTAACAGAGCCCAGTAGGTAGTTGTCTTGAACTATTTCGGCGGCATCCTGGCTCTCCGATGCTAGAAAGGACGATGGCAATCCTTTACTTATCTTTTTGGACGAATGCGTTCCTTAAGAATTTAATTTTTATTGGTCAGTTTCAAAAAGTCCTCAGGGTGATCTACAACGGTTCAAACACCTAAGCGCTATGGAGCCTTAGCTTTAAGAATGTTATGATTTTGCAGATTTTTTTCTTTTTTTTTTAAATTTTGGGAAACAGTTTACTTTGATCTAAAATTGAATGTGAGGATAGATGTTTGATGAAAACGAAATTTAAAACTGCACTGGAACATATCGATCATACCAATATCGATGGAGCTGAACACTGTGAATGGTAAAAGTGGTCGCGGCAGGAAGTTGAATAGGAAAGTGCTCGAATGTTGACCTCACGGCGCTGCAAGACTCCTAGCCATCAGTGAAATTAAAACTTATATCTGCTAAGTAATCAAATGACGTGGTTTTGCTTTTTTCAGGTTGATTATTCGGTACGTGATGCCGTCGGCGCGGCTGACACTGCGCGAAGAGGATGTAGTGCGACTCACCCTGGAGTTCCTCCACAACAGGCAGCTTCATATAGCCCAGCTGAGTCTAGAGAGGGAATCCGGTGTTATCAACGGTAATTATTCTGATGACGTGTTCTATTTGAGGCAGCTCATATTGGATGGACAATGGGACGATGTCCTAGAATTCATACAACCGTTAGAAGTTTTGCCCGCCTTCGACATGCGCAGCTTCCAGTATGTCATTCTGAAACACAAGTATGTGGAGTTGCTGTGTATAAAATGCGAAGCTGGGGCACTGGCGGGAGGCGGGGGAAGTAGTGTGGACTCAGCCGTTGAGGAGGTGGTGAAGGTGTTGGGCGAGCTGGAGAAGGTAGCACCTTCCAAGGAGGAGTACAGCAATCTGTGTCTGCTGCTCACCCTACCCAGACTTACTGATCACCTCCAGTACAAGAACTGGAACCCGAGTAACGCAAGGGTATTATGTTTCCGTGAAGTGTATCCACTGGTGGAAAAGTTCCTGGCCGTGGACAAGAAGCCAGTTGCCGCTGCCGCCGCAGACACCGTGCAGGGCATTCCGTATGGCCAACCAGATGCTAAGAACGACAGACTTATCCAGTTAATAATCAAGGGCCTCCTGTACGAATCTTGTGTGAACTATTGCCAGGCCAAGGCTGTAGGGTCGCCAGAGTCCAGTAGTCAAGAAATGAATTTTTCTAAACTATTGGACGGGGCGCCCGCATTTAGTGATTCTGACCTCAGTTTACTTTCTTGGCTTCAATGTATACCAGCTGAAACATTCTCCGTGCCGTTCGAACAGAAAACGTTAAACGTGGACGTGGAAAGACTGGAAAGGCCATCCTTGGAGACTTCTTGGACTGAACACATGCTAGTTACACCTATCAAACCAAAAACATTCCCGTACTCCGAGATGCCATTTAGAAGACCTCGTTCCGCTGCAGACATCATGACACGTTCACTGCTGCCCGCACTAGAAGGTCTACCTTTCGGATTGCAGTTACAAAATCACTCAGCTGGAGCAAAGAACGGTAAGACGGCTATGGCTCTGTCAACCGGCGACATCCTGCCGGAAAACCCGATGAGTAGGTCTTCCTTTGCTAGCTTTCATCTTACCGGACTTAAAACTAATAAATTAATGAACACTTCGGTCGATAGGCTGTTTGAGAATGATGCCGATGTTTTTTTAAGCAGTAGTTATACGGAATTCGTTCTACCATCCATATCTGAAGCGGGAACAACGCCTAATAATAGAGAAACCCAAAATAGAGAGAGATCTTGTAGTCCAAAGAGAAATGTTACATCTTCAAACCTGCCCTCTACTCCATCAACACCTGAACATCGAGGCAGAGAATCTCCGGCTAACAGTACTTCCACCACGGCCAGGTCTTCAAGAAGAGACTCCTTGAGTGATAAGGGTGGGGGATCATCAAGTACGACGCTGGTGTGCGCGGATAGCACCTTCCAGGGTGATCTGGTCCGAGATTACCAGCGGATAAAACAGAAACTACAGGACAATATTCAGGCACAACAACAGCACTTGCATCAACTAAATCAACAGCGTGTCACCAGGGGTACTGCAGAGCCCGACAGGTAAACTACCATTACTAGCTACTAATTAACTAGTATTACCTTAATTTTTAAGAAGCGTTCTGTCATAGAGAAGTGAAATTCTACGTCACATGCCCACACAAAGTGTGCCAACTTAGTATACTCAATTTTACCTAAAGTACTTCGTGGGGGGTTCGCTTGCCTTGTGATTATTTCTAGCTTATATAAATGATTTCTCTTATGCTTCTCTCAAGAAAGCCTTTTGGGTCATTCCGTGTCAAATCAACACAAAAAAGACCATTTTTGACCTCACCATCTCGGATTTTCTTGAAATTTGGCACATGTGTACTATTGGTATAGCTTGGAAAAATATGAAATTTTATTGTGATATGTCAACTAGTTTATGAGTTACAGGGCTGTAAAGTTGCCAAAAATGGGCTGAAAAACAGGGACCCCGTGTTTTTGAATTACTGTAGAACAAGGATGAGCAACACGCGGCCCGCCAAGCATTTCTAAAATTGAATTTATTTTATCGACTTTCTCCCATCAATATATTGTTATAAAATTAATTATAATAAAATGGTAGTACATACTAAACCGAAATATTTTTTTATGGTGAGTTACTTGTCGACGACGTTTTTAAACATGCAATACGAACGCGCCGCGTCTGCGCGACTTTTTTGTGACGAGATACACACTTGTCGGTGACTTGTTCAAACATACAATACGGACGTTTCGTAAATTATTAATAAGAGTTAATCTATGTGCGGCCCGCCAAAAAAAATTGAAATTTAAATTGGCCCATTGATTAAAAAGGTTGCTCACCCCTGCTGTAGAAGCTTTCCTAATTGAGCCACAGACTTGGGATTGGTGTCATTTTATAGCATATATAATGCCCTTTCCTGTGATACGCGACACCATATGGGTTGGGATTAATAAAGTTTGTTAAATTTAAATTTAAAATTAAAATTTTAAATTTTTTAAAAAGTACATATTTTAAAATTTTAAAATTAATTCCGTGAATAGCTAGTAGTGTTATGAATCACTGGGCAAAATATTAATTTGGGACGACCATGGCTTCATTGTTAAAAAAAATTAAGACTAAAGCTCCTTTTCATGGAAAATATATTTTAATAAAATTAAAGTAATAAATAAATTGAAAATAGTAATAATGAATCCAACCGAAAATTTTTTAAAACGCCCGACTTATCCCGGACTACTAAGGCTAGGATATATAAGACTTTAATAAGGCCGGTGCTAACCTATGGGGCAGAGACCTGGACCCTTACTGCTGCAATGGAAAACAGCCTCAGGATATTTGAACGGAAAATGCTAAGAAGAATATACGGACCTGTGTTAGACAGTGAGTCAGGCAACTGGAGAATCCGTAAAAATAGTGAGCTGTGCGAGCTATACCAGGATGTCAGTGTCGTTCAGTTTATCAAAATCCGACGTATTGAGTGGCTGGGCCATGTGGAGAGGATGCAGGACGATAGAATGCCCAAGCAAATGTTGTACGGGGACGTATATGGCACGAGAAGAAAAGGGCGCCCACGAAGAGGATGGCTTCAAGATGTTGAGGATGACCTAAGAACACTTTCCGTCCGCAGGTGGAAAGAAAAGGCCATGGATAGAGATATATGGAAAGGCATTATTAAGGAAGCCAAGGCCCACCCTGGGCTGTAGCGCTACATACAAAAAAACAAAAAATAATGAATCAATGAATCATAATTAATAATTATTAAGATTTAAAATATTGATTTTGAAATCATTTTTAGAATTAATAATTATGATTACAGTAATTATTCATATTAATTATAATATATTATTTTAATGAAATTTAATCAAATTTACAAAAATAATTCAAGTCAATATCTTTGTTCAAGAACAGTCTTCTTTGGCTGAGATAACAGCCTCTTTAAGTTGGCTTAGGTCGGCAAAGGGCCTTGTGATGGCGTAGGGGGTTCGGTAAAGAGACTCACAGCACGTGCCAGTTTGCAACGACCCTATGAAAATCAAATCCAAACTTCACTACAACTTTTTGAGTGGGCAGTAGAAAACATCACCAACATAGACTTTGCATATTCAACCCAGGAAGACTATGTTGAATCTGAGTGTTTTTTAAAAAATCGGTTCAAGCATTGGCTATTAAAGGAACACAGCAATACCATGCTTTCATTCCCAGAAGTAAATCCAAAATATTGGTTAAAAACTTTTCTATGAACTCAGAAGCTTGCGAAATGGAAGTTTCAAAATTCCCTGATTAACTAAAATTAGCCGACATATCAGGTTGCGTCAGAGTAGTCTATAAAGAAACTGGTGGCTTAGATATGTTTTAGAGAAAATGAAGAACTTGATGAAGTAAAAGTAACTTTTCTTCATCCAGCTGGACCCTCTAAATCATCTCGTATCCAAGAAATGCTGATATTCTTTGGGTCTCAGTAGTGGATGTTTTGATAAAAATTGATCCTGTGACTCTGACTGGAAGAACTTACATATGTCCTTCTAGAAACTGATGCATGTCAAACAAATGAAGCCTTTTCAAGCTTAAAATAATAAAGAGATCGTATTACTTAACAGTATGTTTTACTTTGGACTTATTAGTGGAATTATTATTAGCATTATTCTATTAACATGAATTCAGAGTTGAATTAATCGGATTGGAGCATTAGTCTTAAATTTTTTTAACAATGAAGCCATTGTCGTCCCAAATTAATATTTTGCCCAGTGATTCATAGCACTACTAGCTATTCATGGAATTAATTTTAAAATTTTAAAATATGTACTTTTTAAAAAATTTAAAATTTAAATTTTTAATTTAAATTTAACAAACTTTATTTATACTAACCCATATGGTGTCGCGTATCACAGGAAAGGGCATTATATATGCTATAAAATGACACTAATCCCAAGTCTGTGGCTCAATTAGGAAAGCTTCTACAGTAATTCAAAAACACGGGGTTCCCTGTTTTTCAGCCCATTTTTGGCAACTTTACAGCCCTGTAACTCATAAACCAGTTGACATATCACAGTAAAATTTAATATTTTTCCAAGTCTATACCAATAGTACACATGTGCCAAATTTCAAAAAAATCCGAAATGGTGAGGTTCAGACCCCGTGTTGATTTGACATGGAATGACCCTTTTACAAACTTAAACTGGGTTCCGTTATGGTATTAGTAACTTCCAGAAATGTATCTTTTTTCTGTTATTTTGACCTTTTCCTTTTTATCCAGGTCTGATAAATTATCACTGCTATCATTTTTTTAAATTTAAAATATTTGATGAAAATAATTTACTGTTTTTATTGAAAAAGTGACTAGCAAGATTCGATGTTCAATGATTCTAACAAAGGCGAATACCATTCCCTTCAGTTTTGCAGTGTACCATAGTTCCTTATGAGCTTCACAATGATGGGATGGGAATAATAATTGACAGAAATATCTAAAGTAAACTTGGTGGAGCATACTGGAAATCATGAAGGCTGTGGAGTGTACCGATTTTCATGCTCTATAGTAGTAGTAATAATAGTAACTCCTTAACAAAAACTTACAGTTTAAAAAGTTAAGTATAAGGGTTGATTAAACGCCAAAAGGTACACAAATCATGCCGTTTAATCAACCTTTTTACTTAACTTTTAAAAAAACTGTAAGTTTTTGTTAAGGAGATATAAATATGATCTGATTGTTACCTGAAAGCTTGCAGAGTTCCCTTTCTGTTAGTGATTTCAAAAATTTAATCGAACAAAAGTTAAGAATAACTAACCTAATTAAAACGGTAGAATAAGCAAGAGAAGCTCATTAATTTTGAATCAGTTGAATAGAGGTATGTAAATGAGCATGGGCTTATCTAGAGCGGGGACCAAACCAGCCAGCGCTTAACTTTTTTATGACAAAAGTGAAAGTTGAAGAATGTGCGGAGAGCTAGCTGGCTGGCTAGCTGGCTGGTTAGGTACATGAAGAACTCTCAGGAATATCCGCCCTTCACACTTTTGGACAAACCTACTCTCGAGCTGTCCTTTGATGGTCATTGCGATCATTTTCTCATCTTACTGATGCCCTTCAAGAACCATTGAGGCTTATGGAAAATTACCGAGTAGCAATAATGAACTTTTTCGCGGCTGGCAGGCGATTTTCACTCGTCAGTTGCCTTGTTCCAGCGCTTTGTTGACTGAGGTCATCTTGTGAGGGTTCCCGGGCAGAAAAACTATCGCCTCATTAAATTTTCTTCAAGCATTTACAGTACGAAAGTGCTTAATAACTTTTCAGTTACAAAGTAGCCCTAAGTTAATGCCTTGTTAAGTAGATTGGACGGTAAAATGGAACTCTATTGAGGATTATACACTTTGTTTTCTAACTTTTAAGGAAACATTTTGTGTGGCCATAATTTAGAAAATTTTTGAATACTTATTTATCCAAAAATCATAAAAGCCAAAAGACTGAGACGAACTGTATTATTAATATTATTAGTGTGGTGTGGTGTTACAGCGGAAGGCGAGCCGGCAGTAGCGCGGATAGCGCTGCAGTATGTGTGCGCACAGTGGGGGCGCCGCCTAGGACTGCCACCATCAACGGCACCACCACGCCCCCAGCCTACGACCAGACTAAGGTAACACCCATCTCCTCACTTGCTTTCTTTCAGTGTGGCCTTCTTGTGGCTGTGACTGGGAGCGCAGTCAGACCTGGCTCTTTCTCACTAGCTAATAAGGAAAGTCTTGCGAGTTTTCGTATTCGGTTTGAAGACATTAAATGGACTGCAACTTCCAGTTCTTGGAGGTAGTCTTTTGGGTCAGGTATATTATATTCAGCCGCACAACTCTTCTTGTTGGGCCTCTCCTCCTCTGCAGTTCTTTTATGACACGAATATTCTTCGCATATGTGAAAGTGTTAAAAATTATGACGATTATAGCGTTCTTCTTTGATTAGAATTAGGACGTTCTTGCTGAATTCCATTAAATGAATTCCAATTCATAGGACGTACATATGAAAACTGGCCAAGCATTTCAAAAAGAAGAGATTTTAACAAGCGCGTCATTGCGGAAATGCTGTATCCAAAAGTAACAAGGTAGAAATAATAATTTAATTTCCCTTCAAATTTTACCCTTTTTTTTATGACGTAAAGATTTAGAATGTTCCCTCCTCTTTTATAATTGGCCACCGACTACCACCGACTGGACTCCAGCAAGACTTACAATCTGTGGTGGAGAATGTTGTTGCAAGTCCAGTTGCCAGTAGGTCGCAACACTGGAGACCCACGAACCGCCCCCTTTGCTAATTCCAAGTCCACTTGAAGGCTTGCCCAGTCCGACGTCAGTCCAATGCCATGATCCTCTTCTGGTTGCTGGACGCAGTTAATTGGAATTGTTAATTTAAAAAAATCTTAATATATTTAGCAATAAAGTAACTATTTATAGATATATTTTATTTTTTAATAAATAATTAAATTTATTTTTTCAAAATTATCTACATAATAATAATAATTAAACACGACGTCACATTCCTTTAGTGATCCGACAGGAATTGGTTTGCAGTTAAACCTAAAGCAAAATCAGTTACGAACTTTTTCAATAGTAATGTAAGTAGTCAATTCATAAACTTTGCCTGACTTTTAAGAAGGTTAACTCCAGTGGTAATAAACTAAAACTACAAGAGTTGAAAATATAAAATTCTAGCGCTACAGATTTTGAAACAAAGTGTAAAGGAAGGCCAACTACCAAATTAGGTATCCTGGACGGAGGCGACTAACAAACACAATTTACTATGATTTTTTTTGCATTATCCATTTTATTAAATCCAAGGCCGGGAATAGAACCCAGTACCAAAATATATGTGTTTTTCGGGCCTCGCCTCTAACCGCTCGGCTACAGAGGCGCTTACCAGATATTATGGATATTTGTAAAACTAAAATAAATTTGTAACTTGTAAAATTCTAAATAGAGTAATTAAAATAAAGACATACTACAACAAAACTAAACGTTTCAAATCCATGAAGCAAGTGTATACAATATATTCTGAAGATTTTTCTTCATTAATTTTTTTAACAAATTTTCTCAACTATAAACTTATATTATCCAATTAAATTTTGGTTGACCAGGTGGAAAATGCACTTGTTGAATGAAAATTATTAATTATTTGGATTAGGGCTTAATTTGGACTTATTTTAGTCGTTCAGCATTTATTTCTTAAAACCATTTTTCGACGACCATTTCTATTTATATTTTCTTTATTGGTTATTTACCCAATTTCATTGAATTCTAATTAATGTAATTAGGTAAATTTGAATGATATGAATACGTGACTCTCATCAACTTAAATTATATATTTGAGAAGAAAAATTAAGAGAAAATATTAGCCTCTAATAAAATATTGAAAATAACTAATAGAAAAAGTGGTCGATCAAAAAAATGTAAATAAATAAAATCTGAAGTAAAAACAAAAAATAATATAAAATATTATACATAATAATAATATAAAAAAGAAATCCTAAAAAATGGTTCCAATAAAAACTCTGCCACAGGGGGGTATTACTAAAAATCAAAATTTCTAGCTGTTTCCTGTTGTGGAAAGGTGAGATTAATTCTTGCAAACGAATGATTACTTTTCTTCTTTATTTGTGAATTGCATCTACGATCGTATGTCACATGAATAAAATTGAATTTATGACCGATGAATGAATGTGTAATTCGGAATTAAGAAGAGAATATGAATTATCATATGAAGTTATGAACGCTGTTATAATTATATACATTTTCTCCTTCAGAGGGCTTTAATACCGATATTTTCAGTGAAAACTTGAAATCGTAAATTTGGCACAAAGTGGAGTTGAAGTGGAAGTTGTAGCAGCAAGGGAGTGAGGGGAGCAGTATAATGTATCCCCAATGCAAAGGTACAAAATGTATGTAGTGTAGATTGAGCTGGCTGGTTCGGTCGGTTTTTAAATGCAACTAATTCATCAGCAATTCGTCAATTTCGCGTTTAAGAATCATTTAGCTTGTCTTGCAGCGCTTTCTTCTAGGAGGAACCAAATAGTCTTTTTGGATTGGTCAAGTGGATACTTGGCTTTAGATGAATGTTTAGTTGAGCACGTCTACTGATTCAATAGGATGACTGGGAAAACAGAGAAAAGACGCAATAGTGCGGCCTTGAAGTGATCTAGTCGCAGGCGGCCACTCCCCGCATCTTGGCACCACATTGACTCACTGCTGGACCACACATCAATATACCCACGAGGTATTGTAAATGTAAAAAAAAAAATTATTGTTCCATCTTCTTAAGTAAAGATGCCGGGTTCGAATCCAGCTGCCGGCTCTCTTATCTGGAGCTTCTTATAGCTCACTTTTCAGTGATGGATAGTTATTCTACTATAACAAGAGATCACTCTGGAGGCCCGCAGTGCACTAAAAAAAAACCTTCTGGAGCCTATAACCTCTGATGTTGACACGCCTTAATTTAAAAACTCCAACTGGCCAACCAACGTAATGTGATTTCACCAAAAACCTGTTTGAGGTTATAATTTTTTTGATTGCAGATATCTCCTCCTCAAGAGTTTACGTGGGTTGGTCCCAAAATAATTGAATGTTTTCAGGACAATATGAGAATCTATTTACAGAAATACCGCTGAGGTTTTGCCATAAGATAACAAGATAGGGAGGTTATTTGCCGAAATATAGCTGAAAGAAGTAGTTTCCCCGCGAAAGGGGCATTCAAATTTCAAATGTGGGTTAAACGGATGTCTGACTCTGCAGGAGTAGTTTTCCAGTTTTTGAAATTTCCTATTATAAATTGATGAGTGGCCTGTTTAAGTAAATCAGAAGGTCAACTGGAGTAAGACTAGCTATTGACAGCGGAAGCAGAATGTGGGATGCAACTAGCGGAATGTGTCCTTAGGCAAGCCGAACAGCAGTATCTCTTCCGTACTGGGCCCATTCCTGTAATTCTACACCCTCAGTTTAAACAAGTGGTTCTGGAATCAGCGCCTTGTGCAAAGCTACAGCTAGAAATGGCCATTCAAACCCCACAGGAAACTGGATCTTGTCACACTCTCAAAAATATTCATAAAAGGTTCGATCAACAAGGGTCAGCGCTAAATGAGTTCGGTTTCCATAGTTTCCTATGAGTTTCTTTAAACTTGCTATGTAGTTGTATAAATTCGAAGAGAAAGTTCTGGAATGAAACAATTCCCTTCATCTTCTCTTTCATTTCACCAGAAATATTTCAAATTTTCTATTTCTACTTTTCACGAAAAATATGCGATTTGAGGGCGCCTGGCTCCAAAAAAGTGATTTTAGAAAATGAACAATCAATGTAGGAGTGTGAACAAAATTTTTCAAAAACTAAAGATTTAGCGAATCGCATTGATTGTTAATCAACATGAATTGATCAGCATCAATTAGAATCAATTAATGTAATGATTGTAATGATGGAAGTAATGTAATGTTTTTTATTTTGAGATAAAAGGAAGGGGCAAGAGAGAGGTCTATAAAGGTCGATGCATCGACGCATTGGTCTGTCTAATGCAGAAGGTATATTTGTGTTTGGAGAAAGGTGTATGGGTTCTAGGAACCTGCAGGAAGTTGATGTGCAGTGACGCAGCCTCACGTGGCGAGACAAAGATCAGTTACTGCATCTAATAACACCGTCATAATTACAAACACAACATATTTTTACCGAAGACTTATGTGTCTGCTTAGGAAATTCAGATTGTTAACTTGACGCGTACAGGGAGCAAAGGACAAGTGGTGTAGAGCAGAGTATGGTGCGAATGACGTCAGATATGTTCCCGGACTGACTCCCCTTTGCAGATCTTTATCTGCGTTAGTGTGACATCATCATCACGGCTGTCATCCTACCACCACCTTTTATAGTCCTTCATGTTTTCACATGATTTGCCCTGATTGCTCTCATAAATTGACTCATTTTCATGATCAGATCCGATACCAAAAAATAAAATAGAATTACTACTTATTTTTTTACATTTTCTTGGAAATTACTCCTTTACTTGCTTACGTTTATACATTTACATTTATTACTTAGACTTAAAACTAAAAATTTATTTGAATAACTTTCTTGAAAAATCATTTTTAGAGCAGTTCAAAGGAGAATAGATGAGAGGAACTTCGCTCAGTTTCAGTATCACTTCTACGAACTGAATGTCATTATCAATGAAATATGTTTGTATTGGTGAGTTTGAAGAACTTATTAAAAGCTAGAACCTTGAGAATTAGAGTACGAGAATCTCGTGAATGGTCAGAGCAGATTGTGATTAGAAATCTGTATAAATCTCTTGGGACGACATAATTTCAAAAAAGTTTTGGTATTTTTATATTTTAAGATAGGTCCCCTCAGGTAGTAATATTGAAGAATTAGATGAAGTAGCAGTTCTGAAAGGGGCCTGCTTCCGTCCTTACAGTAAACGTCTGAAATTTTATTAGTAAATATGTGATTGACCTGGATGGATTAATATTCTGTTCTTGCTACAAATAAAGAGTGGTAACGACAAGTGGTGATTAGAGAAGGCGGTAAAAGAATTGGGCGCATTCGGCAAGAATGCAGAAATAAGGCGCAGTTTGAGCGAGATAGGAGTAATAGACAGCGCTGACAGAGTATGTGTACATATATAGAATTTAGGTTGGCGGGTGAACTTGAATCGTGCAGTGGTGGGGGCAATGAGTGGCAGGTTTGATCGCTGCTCTAGCGTTCAGTTCTCATGGCGACCGCAGTGAAGAGGTTGGACGCGCTCTTTAGAGACCTCAAGTTTGAGGACGGCCGGCGCTATTCGGTACCAGCGCAGATCGTGGAAGTCACCACCCAAGTAGACAAGCGCTGCGATGTACACGGCGGCTCTAGCAGCTCGCTGGTCGTGCTCCACAGACGCGGATCGGTGCCTGCTGTGGAGCTTGCGCCACCTCCGCCCGCATCACTTCGGCGGCGGGACTCGCTGGTGCTGGGCTCGTCCGCCCCCAAGGAGATGCATCCTTCTTCGTTTGCTTCCACCTTAAGAAAAGATTCGTCCGACGGAGCACCTTTATTTCCACATCATCACGCGCAACACCGACGTGATTCTCTGTCTAAGAGGCGTTACTCCACGGACTCGTTGGACAGTGTTCGTAGGAACTCCTGGGACCCCAGTCGTAGAGGATCGTCCGGCTCCTCGGGAGCTGGCTGCGAGGATCCTATTTGGGAGGAAGTGAACATGAAGTGCAAGGTAGGTGGTGATAGTGTAACTTGTTTGTTGAGCAGCGTGACTGATGGTAGACAGGTTATTCACCTCCAGCTGTGGAGCGCTTACATACTTATTGTAGTACTTCCTACAGCAACCTGTTGCGATTCACAAAGCCAACTTACTTACATACATACAGAAAGAGCAACTGCCGCTTTGAGCTTTTCTAATTTCCCATTTTGAAATTTCACTGAAAAATTCGTTTCGAGGCCGTTTGCTTAACTTAGAAAATTCAGGTGTGTGAATTCTCACACCGATTTCTTTTTCTTTAATATTTCATATTTCAAAGTTAGCCTTCACGAATACTAGTCTTTGTGTCTATTTTTACAGAATATGTGAAAAACGTACAATCGAAGATAACTCAAAGTTGCTATTCCGTTATGGATCTCCTCTCAGGTGGCAAAATTGTCAGCCGGAAGTGAGATTTTTCTCATTTTGCTTCCGAAATGGTTTTCACAATATTCTTTAAGCTTGGTATAGTGTTAACCAACTTCAGTTTTTTGAAACGTTTTCGTTGCCACCGGAAGAGGAACTATGCAGATTAGTTAGTTTCACAAAGCTAGTACATCTACATTTACTAAATTTGGAATGCTGTTGGTTTTTGTGATAAACAGCCGTTAATTGAATGGCTAATTCTTCCTACTCTTACTTACTCGGAACTACTTCTGCTTATATTTATACACTTACTGTGTTCGGTTTGAAAAACTACAGGAACAAAAATCCTTAATACTGCTGGAAGTTCCATCACTTGTATTAGCGGTAGAAAGGAATCTGGGATGAAATTTTGAGCTGGAGTAGAGAAAATAGTATGAGTGTTGGCGGAAGGAATGCAGGATGGACGGAAAGAAGGGATGTAGTATCCAAATAGAGGTGTAAGCAATGGAAATGTGAAACAGATCTCCAATTTCCTCAGCATTTTGTGACGAATTTTCTTCGGATTTTATGGCAATTCATAACATGAACAGCGTATTTAATGCGCAGAATTTTTTCATGTGGGCAAAGCCGGGACTAAATGGAAGTGATAAGTTAATTAACCCTGAAACTTCCGAAAATAAATTTTCGAAGTTTCAATAAAATTGTTAGGTTAGGTTAGGGATAGTAATGCATCATGCTGGGTTGGAACTCGAGAAAAGAGCGGAAAAAGGAAGTGAATAGCTTACACTCACGTAGTGCAAGATTTTACTCGCACCAAAATCGAGTGCTAAAGAACATTTTCCCGTGATCAGGGGACATCAATGGCTACAGTTAAGCTCAACGTCACCATCGCAATAGCTGCTCTTAATTGGTGGTAAGAGGAAGTAAAAGCGAGTGGGAAAGATATATTGTAAAGGGGGGGATTCACTGCTTTCCTGAATGAGATACCTCACTTGCGTTTTCATGTACTCTTAAGAGGGCCAATAGTCTCTCCGGAAGCATTTGTTTTGGGATGCCAAGAATACGAAAATGTGGGTTTTACAAATAGATCTGCCCGTTTATCTCTGCGTTTGCGCTCAGCATATCTCAACAAAACGGAAAGTTATAAAGTTCAAAACTGACTTTTAAATTACCAGCAACGATTTTCTTTGAACACTACTTCTGATCTTGAGATTTGGTACTTAAAAACCAAGGAAATTCTTCCTGTTCTAAGGGGGCATAGGAAGTTAGGTTCTTCTCCGAAATGCCATCCCTTGTAAGCTGTGAAAAATATTTACAATATTTAATTTTACAATTTAAAAAAATATTTTAGTTTGTTCGTTGCCCCCTCATTATCTAACTCGAACTCGGGTAGTAGTGGGGAGGTTACCCGCCCTGTACGTCATGTCAAACATTCCAGTGCCAGGTTGTTGATAGTGAAATTTTTGAATGCGGTAAGATGATGTCACAGCAGTGCAGAAAAGGATGCATCTCGCAGAAGGTTATTGTAAGGTTCACCGCAAGCCTGCTGCCGCCTAATATATCTCTCATGAACAGCTACAGTTGGTAGGTCTGTTTTATACCCTTGTACCCTACAATCCTTGCAGTACATTACACTCTGCATTGTAGAGCCGTTGATTTTTACTTTCTGCACCAGCTACCTGATTGATGAACGAGGTTGTTATATTAAGTAAATTTGCTCGTTTGTCTAATATTAAATCAACTGATTGCCTCTCATTACTTTCTCTAACCGTTATTAAATTTTCTACAAAACTTACAATAGAATTTTTACTAAAAAGAGAATTCCTTGTCTTCAGTACTCTATACATTTTTTACAGTAACCAAATTATACTGTTAAAAAGTGACGTCACACCGCTCTCTTAAGTCATATTTCTTAAAGAAATAGTTTCAACGGAAGACCTAACGTACGTCATATCCAAAACATCATGAAACCCCGAAGCTAATGTCCAGAAATATGCATATTAGTCCCTATGTACGAGTAAAATATAAACTCTAACGATGAATAGGATACCAGCTAAATGTTGCGCATAGCATAACAAAACATAAACAAAAGATAGCCTTTAATTTTTCGTATAATAAAATCTTGTGAAATTATCGATTATCGATCATCGATCTTTAGTCTCTGCGCATTAAGAGAAAATTTATGAAATAATGACTGCTATTCTTTTGGAAGTTCAAAATTCGTTTACAAATTTATTTTAACATCAATTTCTAATTTTCAAGTATACATTTTAAAGTTTGAAGTACGTTAAAACTTCTGTATGAGAGTGTTATGAAGTTTTATACGGCATAGTCATGTAGAAGATTTGATTGGAAGCTCGGTCTGTGTGACACGTAGGTAACAGACTGGTCGGAGATCGGCATCAGAGTGCAGTCGGACAAGGCCGACAGCCGGCCAGCCAAACTACCAAACTAGGAAACTGGGGCGCGCACATCTCTCCACCTCTTCCAACCTCGTTCTTTATGGATCTGGTTGTATTGCTGGCAGAGGTATCAGCGTTACCTATCCTATTGTGCTAGTTGGAGAACTTGAACTTCTAAAGGTTTTCCTTAAAGTTGCTCATCAGCCAAAATATCAGGAAAGTTAGTGGACAGTTATTCATGAAAGGTTCCAAAATATCTACCCACGTATTGCTACATTTGTGATTCTCAACAATACACCAGATCAGTCAAAGTGACATATACCTATATTTTTGGGGCCTAGTTACTTGCTTTCTTTGAAGCAATTCCTGAAAGCTCAGTAAAGAGGGGATGTAGTAATCAGAAAAGATTCAAACGTTTTGCTGCCTACTAATTGTGTGAATCATAAATTAGTGGCGTGCCAATTGTGTGTTTTAGAGATAGTTGCGTGCCACTCGCGATAATCAGTTGCTAGCTACTCTTCCATTGGCCTGGAAATACTAATAATGCCGAGGGTAACTCATCATCATCATCACTCTTTCAAACTCTCTTGCCACTCTTCTTAGATTTAGCGCATTCTTCTTCCACTTCCACTGCTCCAATGGGGTGGACGGGGATCTCCTATAATGATACGAAGTACTCCAAACCAGATCGCTTTTGCTGCCGAGTGCAGAACGAACTTAGGCTTTATACGTCCTGGTCCTGTCCAAATTACCCGTTTTGATTCTACTGGGTCTGTGTTGATTCAATACTTTGCTCTGTCATTTTTCTTTCACCTTCAGCCTGTCAATACATCGAGTCCACTTCAACCTTGAATACCAAACTGTTTCAAGGTAGCTAACATTCTCTCTATGCCTCCAAGGCACTTAAATGAGTTCATCTTGACTGATACATGTGATTTTGTTGACAATGAAAAAAGCTGTAATCAGTCTATCCACAATAAACATTTTGTACTTTGACACCCAGGCAGATAAGCTCCGCAAAGCAGTCTCCCTAAGCCAGTATGTCAGAGGAAAAAGCCTAGAAGAAAAAGTCGGCAGCGTATTAGCGTCATCTTTTGATAAATAGCATCCAACTTCTAACAAGTTTAATTATCAAATTTCTGTTGTCCAGATTATTGGATATCACCTTATTGATTGATTATATGGTGACATCCAGTAACCTGGAACAATAGAACGCTGGGAAAGACAATTTGCTCAGATTTCCACTTATTCTACACACCCCGATCTTTTCCAGAAGTTTAATTCTCCATATCCGGGTGAAAACGTTTTTGAAACATAAAACACCGCGAGGCTTTCGTTGAAATCCACTTCTTACCCAAATGTGCTTCGTCTTTGAGTGACCAAGTGTTCTGAATTTGGCTTAGTTATTCGACAATTAACTTTTTTCTTTAAAAAAAAAAGTTAAGGAAAATGAACCTAAGAGTTCTCCAGCTCTTTGTAATTGTGGGACAGGATTTGATTTGTAAAATTTGTGTAGTTGTATGACGAATCAAGATGTTGGGTAGATATGGCCGCTACCTAGCGGCCAGATATTTTAACCTTAGTCTGCCAGCATGCCGACAGGTTGCGTGGTAGGTTGTCTACATCACTTTCGCAATAATAATATGCGTCATTTAAATCAAATTACAGTGTTGCCATTAAATCTGTGGGCAGCAATAATAACAAGCCTGAAACTTCTTATGATCGATATTTCACGAGCATATCATTGAAGATGTTTAAGTACATATGTTTAATACTTATAAAAGATGTTTAATACGTACATATGTTTGTGTTGTGACATAAGTAACTGTTCCTAATCTGACAATTATTATTGGTTCGTAATTGTAGTAGTCTTTTCATGTGTTCAGTAACAGTGAACGCAATTACGTCAAGTAGGTGTGAGTGTGGAGGTAAAGCTGCAAGCACTGCGTAGAATAGGAGAGACTTGCACTACGTACAAGCGTAGAACGGATAATTACTTTGTGCAGGATTAATAAAGACGACTTTTCGGAGATACATGAGAGGAGCGAAAATATCGTAGAAGTCGGATTACATGAGCACTGAAATTCAATCTGCGGGCCAGCTTATCATTCCATAATATATAATACCGTCCACCTAAGGCATACTAAGATTGTCGCGGTTGAAGAACGGTCTTCCTATTGTGATGATGGCTTCAAATTAATATATAATATAATAATTTCTGATTGTGTGATTTATAAATCTAATAAGAATTTGTTATGTGTGCAGTGGCAGAGTTTTGATCTGCAGGTAGTTGGTCATTTTCTGAAAAGTTACGTCACTCCCTAGCAGGATGTCCTGCAGATTAAAGGAAACTCTTACTAGCAGGAAACATTTAATGAAACTAAATGGGCACCTTTTTTTATTAATTACTGCAAATAAAGATGCATGGGAATTACAAATAAGTAAAAATAATTATAAACAAATTGTTATTAGTAATTACTAGTGATTGGCTAATGAGTAGAATTAAATATTTAGAGGATGAAGCAACAGCTTGTTCTACTTCACTTTGCGAACATATTGGGAATTATACTTTTTTGTTTTAATTTTTGTATTGTATGTAACATACATGAGAGAGATTGTTTTTTATTTTGATAAAAAAAGGTATTATCTCATTGGGTACTTAGTTTAAGGTGACATAAAATAACTATCAAATTGTGAAGATTTCATTCTAAATCGCAAATGTAAAGCAACTTAAGGAATATTTAAAGAACACCTTTAGCAGCGACCGTAGAGACCCCGGGGTTTACTGCCAACTAAATGTAGATTGACTGCCTTAATTGACTGCCAGATCAACTCCCAAAAATAATTCAGTAGGTGGTTACTTCCATTGACCCTTTCCCTCGAAATACGGAAACGGATGCGAACCACTGCAGCATGAGAAGGCTTCTTGCGGAAATGGACAGTGTGAGGGCCGGAATTTCTGAATTGACTTCTCACCAAGGCTAATAAACATTGTTGGAGCAAGAAGTGGTGGTAAGTGAGGCTAGCAGAGAGGAGACGGCATTGTGTGTATGACTGACACTCCCATTGTCCAGCTAGCATTGTTTGTATTGCTGCCCATCTGGAGATCAGGAGTTGCAGATTTGACAGTGGCCGTCCAGGTCGTTCTGGGGCAGAGGAAAGTGACCTCCATACTCTATATGACATCCAGATCTAGCACTGCCATTGTGCTACCACTTCTTTACATTTATTGTTGAATTGTTGAGTTTTTAACTACGTACTTCTTCTTTTTCATTTTAGAATAGACTTGGAAACGGTAAGGTTCTCTGTCGTTTAGTATTATTATTCTTGTCCTCGTTCGGCAAGTCCGGGCAGATCGCTGAGCTACCAGCTGCGGTGGTCTCCGTATCCAGTTCCATAAACAGTCTAACTTGCTGTCATTCCGTGAGGGATGTCATCCTGCAACGTCCCCGGTAGTCTGCATGTCACTCTCATTAAATTTCACTCTCTTTTGTTCTGTTTTTGCCGGCAAGCTTTTGAGATTCCTAAACTTGAAAGGAAGTTTACACGTTACTTTGATTTTATTAAGCAGAGAAAGTTAATTGTTGGTTAGACGTGGCGAAGCCATTGTTGGTGTATGGAGCCATGGCATCAAAAATCTAAGTAAATGCATTATTAAGATTTTCACTACGATAGAGTTCTCTGCCTCTATTTACTAATAAATGAAATTTTCTTGGCCAAACGGAGAGTACAGGTCCAGGAGGATAGAATCGTGTTAGGATGTCCAGAGATATGAGTGGCAGGAACCAGAACATAACTGCATAGCAGTTAAAAATTTCGCTACGGGTGCCTCCTCTAATCAAGCAATTTAGATTGCCAAAATAAATCTGCTTATCATTGCCAGACGAAATGAAAATTACTCGGGTTTTGAAGTACATGATTTCGAAAAGTGAACGAATGTAATGTTCCGCTGACGAACAAAAAGCAACAGAAGAAATGGTACATGGTCCTAATTAAGTGATCTGATTTCTAAAAACTTGGCATATTCACCTTCAGAAGTTTGGAAACTACAAGACATAGCGCTAAGAAAAACTCATTTCGAAAATTAGACTTGATGGCGGCGACATGCCACCAAAATGAGATAAGTTAGAAATTGTAATTTGCCAATTAGATAACAAGATCAAGTAGAAGTGGTTGCAGTCAATGGTTTGTAGGACAGTGAGAGAGAGAAGGGTAGGCTAATTGGCACAGCGCGCTACTGTCTGTACGATATGTCTGGTCTTCATAACTGTATTATCTTCATTACTAGACGGCGGCCCATCCTTTGTTACACTAAGTAACCGGTCTGACGGAGTGAATGCAACATTCAGTATGTCTCGGCCATGTATGCACCCATTTCTAGCATCATGTACAAGGACCGAGATATTTGTCTTACCATTAGCTCTCTGGTATTCTTGTTGGGTGCGAATCTCCGCCAGCTCCCGTTTGTGCATTCTATTCTGCATACGAAATTGTAGTGAGGAACAGATTTCCTTTCCTTCAAATGACCTATCGCCTAAGTGACTCGCCAAAAGATTGCCCATGAAATGAAAGGAAACTGGTTAGTTGCAACTGTTCATGCTCCCTCCCCGACATGAAGAATCGGAAAATAAAGTTCCACTCAGTAAGGCACTTCCCGTAAAAAAGAAAAACAGCAATGCATCGGAGAAAGTGAACTTCCTCTATTTTTCCAGACTTGCATACGACGGTACGTTACGAATATTTTCAAATTACCCCTTGCTGCCGGAAAATGAGTGGTTAGTTTGGAGCGACATCATTCCCCTTGCAATACTCCTAGTTGTCCGTCACACTCTCATTTCAAGTCGCTTTCTATAAATTCTGCCAGCTTTCCAATAATTACTTACAAGTATTTTATTAATTTTAGCACTTTGTAGAGAAATAATGGATTAAGTAGATTCACTTCTCCTTACCAGAATGGAGAGCACTAGAGATCGGTAAATGTACTTTTCAGTGTACTTTATGACACAGCTAGAGTGCTACAGCTGATATCTGGGTCGTTCTCTCGAGAAAGATACCCGCAACAAAACACACTCCAAAAGCGAGTTCTCAAGGGTCTATTCATATCTTTCGGTTAGAGCTCAATTCCGAAAATTGCTTCCCTAAGGGGTTAAGGGGAAATATGGGGCTATATGAAACCTCCGAAATTTGGTCGTAACTGCAAGATTACCTCCCGAAGGAAGAAGTTGCATTCGTGTTTTCGATTTTGAGCCTTCAGATTAATCCGTTTTCAAGTAAAAGAAATTCGAGTAATTGTTTACATAAGATTTTCCCCTAATTTGTAGCTTCATTCAGATTCTCCAAATGACGATTGTAAATCTGTTTGTTCAATGCTGGAAGAAATTTTCACTTAGACCGAAACCGTCCTTCCTTTATTTAATTAATGTTTCCCATTAGAAAAAGAATTGATTTCATTGCGCACGTGGATTCTCTGATGACATTGCATTGTAGTGTGTAGCGCACTTGACTATAGCCTGATCACTGTAATAACTACACATATCAGTTTATTTCCCAGGCGACAATGATAACAAATGTAGTGTAAAGAAGAAATTCGGTCACTTTCGAGTGCGAACATTAGATACATGAACAGGTAGTGAATAGAAGTGGAAAGGGAAGAGGAAGTAGAGCGAGTGTTGCACAGCAGTTGCTAGAAGAGAAAGGATATGTCGGAATGTGGGGAGGAAGAGGAGGAGGGGTGAGGAGAACAGAGATGTGAGTGAAACCAGGATCTCTTGGTGTAGAGCAGGTGTCTAGTTGGAGGGGATGCATCAGGCGGAGATAGGACTCAGTGTTCAGTAGTAGCACGCGAGTGAACCATGCCACAGCAGTGCAATGATGCTCAGAAGACCCTGGCCTCCACTATATTCGGCACCTCCGCTAACCTACGCCCCGCTGCCTGCCCCTGACTATTACTACAACAACAAGGGTCGCGAGTACTTCCTACTTGCCCCTTATTTCCGGGACGCACTGCCGCCGCCGCCGCCCCCGACCGGCGCCAGATGCCCCTGCGCCTGTCTCATGCGCTCGCACAGGTCTCGATCTCTGGACACTATCACTTCAGACGCTTTCTCTGATCCAGAAGATGTCGTGTACGAAGTTAAGAAATCTGCACGATCTCTTCACCACAAGCGGCGCTCCATGGAGGATCTCCTCGAACCTCAGGTTACCAGAAAGAGCAGGGTGAGTATTCCAAAGATAGTGGTCAAAAACCAATGTCTCATTTTTTTAAATCAATAACAACTTTCATGCCTCAGAATGGTCATAAAATGAATTTATAAAATAAATAAATAAATTATATTATATAACAAAAATTTCATGTAAATGATACAAAGTTTAAATATTCTCTAAACATTTTGGGGAAAAATAATTTGAGTAAACACGTTGATTCGGACATAAGGACTTCAAATCTGGGAACTGCCAAACCGACAAAATACTAACTGAATGAAAGCTAGGACTCAGATACAAAATTTTATGTATGTACCATCACATCATGTGCCTACTACGTCAGCATTAAGACTACTCACATCCTAAACATTCCACTTCTTAGAGACCCAAGATAATTACTTGGCAAACGATTCCACAACGATCTAGGTGCACACTTACCAAGACAACCTCCAAGACCATACCAGGAATCCTCCCAGTCTTTTGAAAGGCCGTGGCTTAGAGATAACCTGTCCAGGAAGGTCAGTTCCTCTCAAATCAGTTTACTTTTTTCCAGATCTACTTATTGCACTATTATAGTACTGAATTAAATAATAATAATAAAAAATAAAATAAATAAACCCTGTTATTGACCTGCGGCCAATTCCCCATTATTCTAGGGAACTTCGCAGTGGACCTTTACTCCAAAGATAACCAAACCTCCTATCTTAATACGCTTGGATCACTTTTTCTGTATGGAATGGAAATTTTCCTGTACAATTTTCACACCACAAAAACATATAGCAGTGGTAATCAACCTGGTCTCTACCGCCCACTAGTGGGCGTTCCAGCATTCATGGTGGGTGGTAGGGGTTTTGTACGATAATGAAACACTTTCCTTTCTTTAATTTAATTGACTTTTTAAAAACATTGAAATGGAAATTTTTTTAAGGATTAACAAAATTTTCATAGCATTTTTTAAAAACATTTCATTAGGTTTTCGTAAAATTCTTTAGTGTTTATATTTAATTTCTGAATATATACTATTTGTATCTCCCGCGCATAAGTTTAATTCACATTACGTAAGTGAAAGTAATGGCGCTACCACCGCTTTGCATTTTTGGCTATAGTCTGCGATTTATCTCAGAACAACTTCAAACAAAATATTGTGAGCCCATGCCTCAAGGAAATAAGGAATACGTTCCTGTATGCCGGACTATCTGAAGGTGGGGTTTCAATCAATCTGTTTATTGCAGCATAAAACAATAATTACAATTATACAATGAAGCCCAGTCGATTGCGAGAACATCTTTCTTCAAGCATCCAAGTGATAAATTCAAAGCTCTTTCCTTCCTTGTAAAAGCTCTTGTGTCCCAAGTTAATTAGTACGTATAAGTGAAGCGGTGCAAGATTTTGAAATGCACCGAATGGTCTGAAATATCAAGCCCCCAGAGATTGCAGAAAAAGTGCTTGCAAGTGACTATTACGATGTTGTAAACTTGTGGTTGTTTTGCCCTGCATTCGACGTGTATACACGTCATTGTCTGATTTTTAAAACTAAATTGCACGCTTAACTGGTTAAGAAACAGCAAGCAGCGAACGAAGATGGATTAATTGCCGCTTATCACATTTCACAATTATTGAAAAAAATTGGTAAAAGCTATATTGGAGAAAATGTAAAAATATCCTTTCAAAAGTATTTACCTCAACAGTAATGCATCAGGATATGCCTCCTATTTACCTCAAATTTTATAAACGTTGCCACTAAGCGATAGCAAAGTAAAGCGACCAGTTAAAGAAATGGCAGATAATGTTGAAAAAACTATTCTCCATAACTTTTCATTTGCCATGCAACTGGACGATTTTCACATAATAGTGTTTTATTGATGGCTACTGATTGTACTTTATCTTGATGAAAGCTATACATTACAAGAAGAAATGCTGTTCGCTATAAATTTTATTATGTTACATACACAGTGAACTTATGCTTTACAAAAAATACTTCCTTTCAGTAATATTATAGCATGCGCTAGTGATGGAGCACCCACCATCAATGGTAGGACGCTAACGTGGATTTCTTGCTTATTTGATGGAAGAAATACCAAATGTTTTTTGCATTCATTGTGTGATGCAGACTTCTTGTAGGAAAATTTTTAAGTACAAGCCTCCATTCATCATTAACTATGATTATTCGAGCCGTAAACAAGAGTAAATCCAATGCAAAAAATGATAGAATGATAGCTGTGCAAGGACAATAGTGAAGATTTTATTTCGCTAGTTTTGTACACGGAAGTTCAATGGCTGTCAAAGTGTACATTTTTGGATCGTTTAAAACATTATATGATGTGTCACTCAATTTTTCGAAAGTATTCAACCTTTGTCAACAGTTAAAAAAAGTAAAGAATGATGCTTTTTATTTGGCAGATATTTTCAAGAGATTTAATGATGTCAATTTACGGCTTAGGGAAGCCAATAAAACACTTATAGGTTGCCTAGGTATCACAATACATTATTTATTGACAAACTTAAATTACTTTATTATAATCTAGAGAAGTTTATCAGTTTCCTGAATTATTATCTATAAAAGATGATGTAACTCGAAAGGATATTGGCAGATTCAGTAATCACCTCAATATATATTGAAGATATATGTATTTTGGTACTGGGTTCGATTCCCGGTCTTAGGCCTTGGATTTTATTTAATGGTTAATAAAAGAAATTTACAGTAAAGTATGTTTGCTAGTCGCCTACCTAATTGGTAGTTGGACGTTAAGCCCCGCCTGAAAAAATAGGCGATTTCTTATACTTACTATTGAAGATATTTGGAAATTGAAAGTGTACGACTGGATGAAAAATCTTTTTACCGCAAATATTGAAGAGGCTGATTGATCTTGCCAAGAACTGTTGGTAATTAGATATGATGAAAAAGTAAACATAAATTCGATAGTGGTGGATATGAAAACCTATGGCAAAATAAAAAAGTACACATTTTCATATTTCTAGTTTATTGATACCTTTCCTTACCTCTTATCTTGTGGAATCAGGCTTTAGTATTGTATTATGATCAAAGAAGATACCGCCTGAATATTTCCGAAAGAGGAGACCGCCGTTTATTACTTACAGAAATTGAGCCAAATAACCAGTACTTAGTTTCGCACCATCATTCTCAGGGATCTCGTCATTAATTTAATTAACTTAATGTAATTTCATTAGACTTCATGCTTCTATATTCGCAATGTATAAGTAAAAAAATAGATTTAACTACAGTAAATTATTTGTATAACGATTTATTCTGCCATAACTCAGACCCAAGTTAAGTAATTATTATTGTGTGCTTTAACTTGCTGTAACTCTGCTTTATAAATTTTATAAAATAAAATTATCTCCCTACTTAATAAATCACTGTTACTGTGGAATCGGTGGGCGTTTAAAAACATTTACTACTTACAGAGATACAAAAGTGGGCGGTAGGTGTAAAAAGATTGACATAGAGAAATGAAAACTTACATAATAAAAACTGGGCCCCAACCGAGGTGTCCTGCTATTTTCACATCGTTCACCTAGGAAGGATACGAGGTGTGTTCAAAAAGTAACGGGAATTTTCGTTTTTTGAAAAAAATATTTATTTATTCATCTACATTAATATTGTCGCCTTCAAAGTAGTCCCCTTCGCATACAATACACTTGTGCCAGCGCTTTTTCCAATCCTCGAAACACTTCTGAAACTCGATCTTTGTGATAGCTTTCAGCTCTTTCAGCGATTCGCTTTTAATGTCATCTATGCTTGTAAAACGACGGCCTTTTAATGTTCTCTTTATGTTTGGAAATAGAAAAAAGTCACATGGAGCCATGTCTGGCGAATATGGAGGCTGGGGCATCGTTAAAGTTTTGTTTTTGGCCAAAAATTAACGAACAAGCAATGAAGTGTGAGCAGGTGCATTATCGTGGTGCAAAATCCATGAATTGTTTTGCCACAAATCCGGGCGTTTTTTTCGGATTGCTTCACGCAAACGGCGTTGAACTTGTAGGTAGTACTCCTTATTGATTGTTTGACCTTGTGGCAAGAATTCATGATGCACTATGCCATTAAAATCGAAGAACACAGTGAGCATAACCTTCACATTCGACCGCACTTGTCGAGCCTTTTTCGGTCTTGGCGATCCAGAATGCCTCCACTGGGACGATTGAGCCTTAGTTTCGACATCATATCCGTAAACCCATGTTTCGTCACCTGTTATAACACGTTTCAGTAGATCCGCATCGTTGTCGACTTCATTGAGTGACTCTTGAGCAACTTCCATTCTCCGCTGTTTTTGTTCGAAATTCAACAATTTTGGAACAAATTTTGCTGCCACACGTTTCATACCCAAAACATCCGAAAAAATTTCATGGCATGAGCCAATTGATATGGCAACATCATCAGCGACTTCTCTGATTGTGATTCGGCGATCGTTCATAACCATTTCTTTCACTTTTTTCACGTTTTCATCGGTTGTTGATGTGCTTGGACGTCCAGGTCGTTCGTCATCTTCAACGTTTTCGCATCCATCTTGGAAACGCTTATACCACTCGTAAATCCTTGTTTTACTCATAGCAGACTCACCATATGCCTTTATTAACATTTCACACACTTTATTTCATTTTTTACGCAAAATTTAATACAAATTCTTTGATCCATTTTTTTTTAACAAACAAAAATCGCCAAGCTCGAAAAACACGTCTAACCTTAACGGCTGCCACTTAAGAAGTAAACAATGAATATTACTGAAAATTTTATCGTACTTCAGGGGCATGTGTACCAACGTAATAAAAACAAAAATTTTACAATCAGACTCTCCAAACCCGCGAAATTTAAAAATTCCCGTTACTTTTTGAACACACCTCGTATGTACAAAAATAAGTTTTAAAGAGCCAGTGCTGACTACAATGATTACATATACATACATATGTGCTAGAATGTGGAATATTGAACATCAATAAAAGAATTTCTGACGTCCACAAAATAGCATTAACCAATAATGTCAGCATGGAAAAAATATTTAGAACCGCGCATAAATACTGAAAACAACTGTTTCATGTAAGTTCGTCTATTTAGTTCTAGAATAACCTTCCCTCGTGAGTGCCATCTCAATTGGGTTGTTTTGTTATGTGTCGCATGTTTACAAAATCTGTAGTGATTCCTAATGCATTAACTTTTTCTAGAACGAGCTTGTTTACGTTATTTCATGAATGATGCTTGTATAACATAATTCTTAATTTCAGCATGGATAATAAGAGAAAGGTTAATGTAATTTGTACTCATAAATAATTGTAAGTACTCAATTCATTAAATTTTAAACATTTAAAGTTATTAATTTGTGTAAAAAAATAGTGTCAAATTAGAATGATTATTATTGCGCCCTTGCGGGAAGAGAATTTCTCTTCTCGAAACCGAATATAAAATTTGAATTGTTCGTGATTTTCGTTTCGAAGACTACCAGTTTAAAAACTACTTTTACGAACTCGAAGGACCTCAAAGTCCTGTATTTTCGGTGAAAACTTAAAACAGAACATTTGTTACGATTAGTAAGAGATGTTAGAGTCTTGTGCTAATGAACTTCAGCAAGAGAGGGTGTATCAGAATATTTGGACCCTCTGTGATTTGACCTGCGAGAATTAGGGCAACTGGCATGGAAGGTAAACTCGCCTTGCCAGCTGAATTCAATCATGCAACTAGTTGGAGTATGTTTAATACCAGACGGTAGAATTTTTTAAATTTGCATTTTAACGGGTTTCCATGGTGCCGCTAGTACCGTTATCTCGGTAAAACACTGAATTTTGATATTGCAGCTTTGTGTGTTTTTTTAATCAAGTTGTCTTTCTTTGTTCTTTCATCCCTGTTCGTGAGAGTTCAACGAGTCATACAATGAATTTCCATCTGATAGAGTCGTGAACAGTCTTCTAGAGCCGAACAGGTGTTTTGCGTTCAAGTCCTGCTCCCTTATTGGTAGCACAGAGGGCCACACAATCCCCGTTGGTGAATTTTCCAGCATATACCAGGCGAACTTTCTTCCAGGTGAAAGATGAGATCAGTTTAACGTCGGCAGGAAATATCGGATTAAGAAATAGTAATCCTTTCCGTTGGCCGATTTTCATTTAATCCCAGAGCTTTTATTGGCTGGAGTATCTCAAGAATACATAAATATTAGGCAACCCTTCGGGATTATCAGGTTGATTTCTCAAATGCGAACGCGTTGAAGAGGATTTTTTTTCTTCATGTGTTTGTTGTTTGCCCAATATACTCTTCAATGAGAAATGATTATTTTAATAGTTATCTGTCTCCAGACATGCAAAGAATTATATTTATTTTTTTGTAATGGAACAAAGTAATTACTTACTGTATATAATTATGTTTGAGTATTTTAAAGTTAAGGTCTTTTTTCATTAAGCGAATAATTTTAGTAGTTTAACTTTTGTTTAGTTTTTGGTTTTAAATAAGGTATATAGTTTTTGTGTCTACATGCTATGTAAGTAACATATAGATATAACATTATATTTCTAGTATTATTGTTATTATTATTTTCTGGTTTAATTTTATTTCTATTTTTTTCTTTTCTTTCTCTTTTATTTCATCTTTCGTGTATGCTCATTTAATTTTATTAATGAACTACTCAGGTAAACATATTTCACCAATGTCACTCAGTTTGTATAAGGCATTAACCTAAATAATAATAAATTGTACATCTGTAGATATTTTAAAATGGAGTAAATTTTGTGAAATAATTAGGCTACCTTGTTTTAATTTCTCATTTTCACATGTTTTTATTTCGACATAGTATTTTGTCTCGAAACACAGAGATGTCTCAATTATTTCCGTTAGGCTCAACCGTTTTGCTTAGAGGAGATTTCAAGCTGAAAGAAAGTTTTGGAACGCAATTTGGAGAGAATGGCTGCAGCTGGAGATGGCGCGCTTCATCGCCCGTTCCACTCCCCTGCCGCCGCCATCTTCCTTCACTTTCCTTCATCAAGTATTCCATATTAATAAAACAAGTGAAATTATTGATGAAAACAAAAGTTACATTATTAATAAGACGATTGGTGGGTAGATGTTAATTAAGTCAGCGCTGCGTTAAGCCTAACCTAAAAAGTTAACTAAATCCCCAATGCTCGAGGTTTCTCTTTTACGCCTCTGTACCGTTCCTTACTTATCTCTTCCCTCAATTCCCAATAGCTCCTTTCTACAGATCCTTTTTTCACTCGCTTAACAACTCTTTTTCTAAAATAGTTATTTGCCTGTGACAATCGATATCAAGATGTTAAATATTTTGACAACCAGAGTTGGTAATGGCTAACGCTGTTGCAGTTGGTACACATCTATTGGTGCTTCGTCAGCTCGACATCGTATTCACTCGGATTCACTTGATAGTAATTATAATATATACCTACCTAATTTATATTTATGTAAAAAATCAATTACTTATTTTGTTACTTATATTATTTATTAGAAAATTTAACCCTGTTGTTAATTAATGAAAAAGTGTCAAGTAAGACATTTCTATACTAATTGCTACAAAATTTATAGAAAGAAACTATTCTGAATTTTCTTGAGATATAAGTGAGAACAAGTTAAAATAATAGCCTATTTTGAAATAGATATTACACATTAAATATATAACCAGTTGTTTTTTTTTATTTTATCCAACTGATGGAAGATAAAGTGGAGTCTGGAATATTTCTTGTTCATATTAAATCTGCCAGTTTATGGTTCATCTAGAAAGAGGGAAACAACCTCAACGGCCACGAGTGCGATTAGGGTGGCAACAGTGCTGTGGACAGTGTCGCGTGCTGTTGCTTGGTTGCGTCAATGGGTCATCTGGTTGAAAACAGTCGAACTGGCAGGAAGTAGTCCCTTTCACACTAAAACTGGTCTGACGCAACTACTCCACCAATTGTACTAGTTCGCGTTGCTCTGATTCCGTCAACAACAAATCTGACGTGAAGACTGACGATTATCTTCCTTCTGTTTCTAGAAACCACTGCTTAATAAATGAATTCTCAATGCTCTGGTTGTACCTTTAAGTACTTTTAAGTTTGTCTAACTCCAGGCAGTTACTATCATGCTCTACTATTGACGAATCTGATTAAAAAATATCTTTTTTATCATCGGCCCTTTTGTCCAGAAGAGTGCTTTTCAGAGAATTGTTTGCAGGCAGCGGTTCTGGTAGACACTCCAAAGGACAAATGCACTTTGGCTTAAAAACCAGGAATAGATCAAACTTTATATTTCGTTGATTTCTAAACTGTTAGATCTTAATAGGATCTTAGTCTTTGAAAATCCTTCAAAGGATGGTGTTGAATTCGTCTGCTTTTATTGTGCATTTATTTCCGGTCTTTATCACTAATATTTGGAACATTTTCCCCCGGGAACATTTAATTTTTAGAAATTCGATTGGGGAGGGGCACATATTGAGGTACACTGAGTTGAAAAACAGTTTTGAAAAAAATGATGTCGATCTGTCCATCTGGAAGCACGCCTAAAAAGCAGTTCAAATTTACAATTAGGTTAAAGTAGGCCACAAAATCAGACAACCTGATAAGTGTTTGTTCGAACTAACGAGTTGCATCAAACTGGGTGTGTGTTCGTAGTAACGAGTTATGGATTGATATTGGTGCTGCCATTAGTTAGGCAATTTCCACGCGTTTCAGTCCACACGACGATGTTAGCGTACACCTACGAGAAGGGCAACTGAATGTGTAATTTCTGCAGCGAGAGAATGTCGTGTGAATGCTGCGTCCTACTCTGGCCAGCGGATCGCCCTCTAGATCAGTATAAAGTACTGCGCTGGCTCTGAATAGAACTGGCCAACTGTGACCGTTTAATGGAGCCTTTATCATTGGCCGCATTCTGAATGGTGAATGGAAGTTTCAGTCTTTCTAGTGTTGAGGATATTCTCGTCATTGTCATAGTAACTGTTTACAACGGAAGTGATCTAGGATTGCTTTACTTTCACCTGGCTAGTGTGGACAGTCCCCAGTTATTATTAATCATACTTCCGTTTTCCGTTCCTTTCCTGCTAGTGGGGCGCAGTTTTCAACCACCTGTTGTTCAGTAACACCTGCTGCTCATCTCTTTGTCCTTACCCGTCCCGCACTGCCTTATCGTTGTGACCAACCAACACAACATCAAAAACATACGATGATGGCTTCTCCATCTCCCAAACCATAAAGACAGAATAGGCATGAAACTCATTTTATGGATGTGTCTGCTTCATATAACTAATGAAGGAACCAACCAGATCTCTGGGAGAGGTCCATGAGAAACTCTTCCCCCCATCATTATCCCCTCTTTCCCGATGACAAGGAAGCAGCATTCTAAATAAAGTGAAAAAGTTAAGTAGAAATGTTGGAAGGAATCTAGAGAGGCCTGCACTAGTTTCAGAGCGGAAGTGGCTAGCTGGTGAGGGAGTTCTCCAATCTTGCCAACTTTCCCTGGCCGCTCTCAACTGGAGGAGGCTCAACCAGTGAAAGTGCTCCACCCCGCCAACCTAACTAAATTATAACCTTGCCATCTATTTATAAACGCAACCTGTACGTAATCGGCACCCTCACACCACTGCCAATATTACAATTCTAATTTTTAAAAGTGGACAGTTGGAATGAAGGTAATTCCTTACATCTTGTAAGGAAGCTGTCATCCTTGTATGTTTGTCCCCCCCCTTTATGACTCTTCTCGAGAAAGAGTGGTCAAGAGATACAGCTTCTGAAAATGTGCTAGATCCGCCGTGCTAATATAATAATATCTTTATTATAATAAATGATAATATCTTTCATTTTATCCGTCGTAGAACGTCTCTGCTTATGACAGCAAGTGCGATGCGAGAAAGTAACGGAAGTAAAGTCATAATCCCTCCGCATCAAACTGATTAAATCAACCTCTGATGATGGATGGAAGTCCGAAACCGGACAGAGATTGAATGAATACGCATGCGCGCTACAACGGATAGAATCAATGATTCGTCTTCGTCAAGAAATTTCTTTATAGATGGGTATTGATAAAGCAGTGAATCCGCTCTCCATAGCGTTAACATTGCAGCTAGTTTGGCAGATTTTATATTTAGTTGCTGCGGAAATATCCCCTTGAAGAACGTGGATCCTAGAAAATGGAAGATAAAGAAGAGCAGCAAATCCCTCGCTTTCATTTAATGCCTGAATAATCCCAGCAGGATTGAATTTAAGTATGTTTCAAAAATTCAAAGTGAGAACGTTAAGAATTTTACTAAGAAATAGTCGTATGAGTGTTCACTACAGCCATATTAAATTCAAGGCAGCCCCCCTCCTCCTTCTTTTAACAGTGGAATTCAAAAAACTACGGTGGGTCTGAAACATAAATTTCTGTTTGAAATAGGAGAACTTGGAGATGCAACTACTGTCGCAGTAATTAGAATTTCGCGCGTAATAACTAATCAATTTGAATGAGAGTTCCTTTAAGCGGCGGAAGTAGATTAAAGCTGAGAAATGTAGCAATGTGTGTGTGTTGTGTGTGCAGTGACCAGAGAGTTGCGGCTCTATGTAACTATGGTTACGCAATGGGGGGAGTATGGCGCGCCACAATCGCTGGCTGCTGAAGGTAAGAGTCCGACCTAGATAGATAGATACCAACTTCCATCGCTGATTTATTGCCTAAATTAATTTTACACGCTCACCTCCACTTTCTAATCAACTACCTGTTGCTGCTGTCCAACCAGCCAGCTGGAGAAAGTGCTGCTGTTCACAAAATATAGCTGAATTTTCATGTTGTATGTTGATGTTTGGAGGCCTCCGTTTGAATGTACCAGCGCTCTGTAGTTAATGTGATTGTTGGAAAACAGATTCCATTTCTTGTTACACAAATGAGGTAGGAGTGCAGCAATATGGCGGCACCAGTTCGCATTCTACTTTGCTCAAACAGTTTTGGGGAAGAGGCTCTCAAATTTTTATCACAAGCGTCATTATGAATAATAGAAATTCATATTTCAAATTTGAAAAATAGGGTAACCAAAATTTCACATTTCTTAGTTTATTTTTTTTTATTTTTAATTGTTTGTAAGTTTCATGAAATTTCTTTGGTAAATTTCGATAACGAAAAGTCATTAAATCTCTCAATAAGATTTCTTTATTTTTTTTTAGAAATAATTTCTTTCAATAATAAATAATATGCCAATAAATTTAATAACAAAGAAATAAAGTTAAGCCAACTGTGATGTGGGAATGGTGCGCTGCGGATAGCTCACGTTTCCTGTGAAAACTAAAGTTCACTAACTAAACAACTACGTCATGTAGGTCGCTTCTGCGTCTGGGAACTGTTGGCTTGGTTGGCTTCCGGTTGATTTATATAGTAAACCAACTTTCTTAATTAAAATAATTGTGGGAGTACGGCTCTGCTGAGCGAAACAATTATTATTATTTATGTAGACAGCGGGCAGTAGAAATATGATGTGCAATGGTGAATTGATGTTAGACCGTCAGTCTAAGATGTGCTGTATATCAGGTTACCTTTCTCCCGAGCCAGCCCGACCTCCATTTGCCGATCACTGTGAGGATCTCATCGGTGGAAAAGTGGAGCGAATTAACTAGCCGAGGCTGGCTGGCTGCTTGCCTACAGTTAGACCATCACTCAGTATTATCTAGCTGATGATGTATTCTCTTGATGGGAGAGCGCGCGGTCCATCGGCATTCTCTTCCAGCAGAATCTACCCCTTGTGTGTGGTATTTCTCCTGGAGTATAATACTTTTTAGAGAAGGGGACATGTTCGCCCTGAGTCCATTTCAGCGTACTGTACCAGGAGTACAGTCATATACAATTTGTGGGGAAGGTTCCTTTAATGTGCCAATAAACTAACCTGACAATTGAAACCCGCCAAATTTAGTGCTGCACGAGACCCGGACGAGGCGACACTTTATGCAGTCTCGATCTCGGTCTCGGTCTCGTCGAGATATCTCGGTATCGGTTTTTTGAATTTTTGTTTAAGTATTAAAAGCGGTTTGCTATTAATAATCTTTTCAAAAAATGTTATTATGTTCTAATAATTATTTTAATTTATATATTGGTAATGAAAATGTGTGTAAAAGAAGACAACTACTTACACTTCAATGCATCAAATATTACTATTACTGTTATATATCTTTATATAATTTCAAAAAGATGTTAAAAACGCACCAAATGAAAGACCCAAATAACATATCTGCCTGCTATAACAAGTCGATTCGTGAAATAAAAAATACACCTCCCAACAAACTTCCCGCTCCATTAGTTATGGCTGTTGGTGAAGATAAAGAATCTGATGATTCACCTTTTGACGACGACGACTGCATCAATATTTTTGCACCATTTGCTCAAAAATCAGCAAATATCACCGAAGCATGGAAGACAGAAATAATTAATTACACCAAATTAGACCAAGCACCAGTAGACGTTGACATTTTAGAATGGTGGAAAACACTTGAGAATTCCTTCAATTTGTCTAGAATGGCAAAAGATATTTTTAGTATCTGTGCAACTTCAGTGCCATCAGAAAGATTATTTTCGCAAGCTGCATTGATAATGACCAATAGAAGATCTTCTCTAACTTCTGACTCAGTAAAAGCTCTTTTATGTATCAATGCTTGGGCAAAGTGTATCTTAAAAACGAAAATTTGTGGCAATATTTTCACTAATTCCAAAATTCTAAAATATAATTCAAATGATATCAAAGTTCAAAGTATTAGATTATTAATAGTGAAATTTATGAAATTGAATGAATGAATGATATGAATAGTGAAATTTAGTGAATTTATGTAAAAATTATGTAATTCGAAGGGGGCCGCCACGGTAGCCGAGCGGTGCGAGACCTGCGAAGCTAATGTGTATTGTGGTACTGGGTTCGATTCTCGGTCGTAGTCTTTGGATTTTATTTAATGGTTAATATGAGAAATTTACAGTAAAGTATGTTTGCTAGTCGCCTCCGTCCGCGACACCTAATTGGTAGTTGGACGAAAAGCCCCGCCTGAAAAAATAGGCGATTACTTTACTTTGCTTACTTTACTTATGTAATTCGAAGTCAAATAGATGTAGTAATATTGAACATATATAATAAAATCGTATCTTTTAATAATTAATTCAATACCCGTAATGATTATTTATTAATAAAGAACACAATTTTATAATTTTGTAGCAAAAAATTAATATTTGTAAAACCGAGACGAGACCGAGATTTCTCGACGAGATATATATCATGTCTCGATCTCGGTCTCGGTTGCTCAAGTCTCGTCTCGGTCTCGGTACCGAGACCGAGACCGAGATTTGTCTCGTTTCTCGTGCAGCACTAGCCAAATTATGAAGTTAATCAACCGGACACTCTTGGGTTGTACAGAGAGCAGACGTGGGAGGCGGCACTAAGGTGGAGCCAACTCACTTCTTCCCCATTGTCCTCCCAAAATATTCTAGCAGGATGGATTCCCTTGCTCTCCATGGAGCTCACCCCCCAGATGGTTTGAAATAGCTTATCGGTATGCAAAAAGGCCTTCCTTTGCTATATTCCTTGAATATTTAGACTTGAGCACATACCCAAAATTATTTTTTTCTCTAATAGGCATGACAAATACAAACAATTGCATTATTTAAAAAAAGTAAGACATGCCAGGGCTGTGTTTTTAAAAGTAAAAACTGTTTTAAATCATAGTTATCTCGTCACCCAAACTTCTTTGTTGGATTTGGTTAAAAGTAGGCGCTGAAGTACGCTACATTATGTTGGGCCCTACATCTCAGTCGTATCTCTTTTGAGGGTCAACCGCCGACCCTCATCAACATGCGGCGGTTGACCCTCAAACAACAAGCTACGCTACTCGCCTTAACCCTTTCTTAGGCCCCTAAAACATTATTCAAGAAACATTTAGATGATTGAACTGTGTTTTGTGAACATTCGGTATGTGTAGATTGCAATCTATTTACGAGGATGAGGAGTGGGTGTGAGGTATAGATAACTTGTTTGATATAGCTACCCATTACTTATCTACGTATTACCTAACATTTATGGCGGCCATGTTTATTGAGTAAGAAATGTGTGTCAGGAGAGGGGCAGACAAATTGCCCTCTCTCTTAGAGAGCGCGAGCTGGAGTGAGACCGTTGAACGCGAACCCACAGCCAGTCAGCATTAGTGAAGGACATCGAGATAGGACACACTGTTAGTGATGCAGTTTCTCCAAATCCGCACGCCGGCCGATCACTTTCCTGCTGTGCCTGGGCGAAGAGAAAGCTGTCTCCAAACCTACACCTGCTGTCTGGCCTGGAAATGTTAGTGGTCCAGCCAGTTAGAGTTGGGTAACAGCTGGCAGCTCGCAGAGCTCTGCAGGACACACTCTCTCAGCTGACCGACTATAATACCCACTATTTGGTTCATAAAAAAGAGCAGGATCTCTGCTCTCTCCCCACTTCCTTTGATCATATCTGAGATCTTGAACTTGAACTCACCTCAAATGCAAGTTTCAAGTTTCCTGGAAGATTTGCATCAAATTTTCTCTCAATTTTTTTTCTAAATTATCACCAGTGATCTACTTCAAATGGAACACACGACTCATGAGCGGGCCCTGAGGGGTTATGTTCTATTCTCTTGGTGTTGGTTGCTGCATTTCCTATAACACCACCACCTGATTCATCTGTTGTTTGATAGCTGAAATTGACAGATAAAATTTCAGACTCAAATCTTATTTATATTTTAATATTTTTCAAAACCACTTGCCGAATAAAGTGAAAAAAATCCAGTACTGCAGGAAGTGCCGCAATTGATACTTTTAAGTTTTCACAGAAAACATAAGTTTTAAGGCGCCACTTTGATGAATCAGGCTAGATGATACATATTTAGATGGCATTTCCTTAAAAATGAATGTGTACAAGTTTTTGAGCAATGTTTTGGTTAGCGTGAGGCCTTCAATCTAAACTATGAAATGCAGCTATGAAACAGACAAAAATTCGATTACTCAAGTATTGACTTTATGATATTGTTTATGTATATTAAGTAAAAGCAATGTATTAACTATTCCCATCTTATGATTGCAGGCTGGGCGTGTGCAGGCAGAGCCCGCGGAAAATCGGCCCAGGTTCGTGGCGGTCACCACGCTGGAGGATGTGCAGGCGGTCAGATGCGCTGAGTTCCATCCCCATGGAAATATTTATGCCGTGGGATCTAATTCAAAGACCCTTCGCATTTGTTCTTATCCTAAACTTTCAGACCTCAGGTGTGTCCCCTATCCCCAAATTGTTACTCTGTTATTATAGTTACAATAGTGTTATTCTGTTTGCTGAGAAATTTTCTGTGAAAAGAAAACCATTGCCTCTATTCAGCACTTCTATGCTGCCGACTTTCAGATTGTTTTTTATCCTTTTGCACTTAGGCCTGCAACACCTCTCTTCTACTATCCAGGATGTCTAAATTTCATCAAGTTTTAGCCGTAACGTTAGGTTTTCTAAAACACAGTCAGTACTATACTTTTGGTTTAGTCCGTTCCTACTCTTTTTATTGTTGTTTCCGGTCCAATTTTACCTTTCCTTCAGTTGCATTTTATATATCTGTCTTTCTTCATCCTTACATTTTTTTTTATTTATGTGAACGGATTATTCCCATTGCTCCCATTGGTGCCACGTGATAAAAGTTCTTGACTTCCCGATTTGTTATACTATTATCAATGAGGAAAATTTAAGATTTGGCTTAGGTTAATACTATTCTTCATTACATTAATGGATCACAAAACAAAATTACTATAGTAGTTAATAAGGAAAATCAAAATAAACATGAGAACATTTGGGAACATTAGCAAATAAAACTAAGCCCTTAGAGAAGTGCGTATGATCAAGGTATGCAGAGCTGCGAATTTCTGAGAATGTACCTACTATTTCCCCGCCTCTTGCTGATTTATTATCTGGTTCGCACATGGTAAATATATTTGTGGTAAAAGCGGCGCACCCTTCTTACATCGTAGTTCGAAAAACTTCACATTTTTCTTTATGAAGTAGTTCACCTCAAACCGGAGTTACAAACCTCAGAGAAGCCATACGTTTAAAAACCGGGCCTAAAGGGCTTCAGCCTGCTGTTTAGAGATGTCCGTACCAGACTCAGTATCTTTATGTGCAAATCTTATTAGTACTTTAGAATAGGATCGAGAACTCCTGACAGTGCCAAAAGGGCAAGTTTCATGTACTAGGAGCGACTCAGTGAGGTAATCTGACTGCATCCTAGGGAATAGGACCCGCCCATCCGGTCGTAGTTGCTGGGTCTCCAGGGGAAATTAGGAACTTGAGTTACAAATCTGCTCCTTTCTAAATGCTAACATCTCTGCTACGAGTAAATTATTCAAAAACACCACCAAACTACTATTTCCTTCTCTTGTGTTTAACCCTTTCTTCTCTTCCGAAATATTTTGAAAAAATATCACACTATTTCTCACTGTTACCCTTATTTTCTTATTAAATTTTCTCTTCAAAATGACGAATTTTGTAACTCATCACTTTAGTATTTTGAGCTAAATTCCAACTTAGCGCTCTCTCTCTCTCTCTTTTGTCGTTAAACCTCATTTTGGATATTCTGTAACAGCAATGCTGGATAAATCTTACCTGATAACACAGTTAACTGGAAATGAAGTTGTGAAAATGTTTTCTCAGGGAGGAGCACCAGACCTACCAGCCAACAGTTTTGTACAAGAGGACTAGACATCACAAGGGATCCATTTACTGTATGGCTTGGACCCCAATCGGAGACTTGATCGCTACCGGATCCAACGACAAAACTGTCAAACTGATGAGATTCAATTCGGAAACCTCCAATCTGGAAGGTAATCCATTTAAGCTCAGCTTCCCGTCATTTACTCCTCTACTAATGATCTCCTTAACAAAAACTTACAGTTTAAAATGTTAAGTATAAGGGTTGATTAAACGCCAAAAGGTACACAAATCAGCAAGTATCCATCTCATTTCATTTACACTTCATTGACATTATTTAAGTAATTTTACTGCATTAACTTTTCCTTCACATTTTTAGAATTTATTAGATGTCACAGACCCTTATGCTGGCCATTTTCATGCATAAAATATTTGTTCAAGACTGCAGTCTGTAGATTGTAATATCTATTTATCTATAATAATCAAACTATTAATTACAGGTTAAAAAGAAACAAAAATATGAGGCTAAAAATTTCAAAAACTTTTTAAAAAAAATGTTTACACCAACTTACATTAATGATTTCATTTTATTTATTTATTTATTTTTATTTTTAAATAAAAATCGTCGGTTTAAGTTCATTCTTCGATTAAAGTAATTGTTATTTTATGAAGTAGTCAAACGTTTATAATAATAGGTAATAATTATCTGGCTTTATCGCAAATAATATAGTTTTCTTCAATTACATTCTCAATCTAGGTGTTCTTCCCACAATGTTGTATGTATGTAATATAAAATAAATAAGATATGCATATTTTTAGGACAGCTAATTATTCCAGTATTTTACTATAAGTAAAATTAGGGGGACTAAATTAAATTACAATTGAGAAATGAATAATTATTGTTGAATAATCTACTTGTTATCAACTGTGTGTTATTTGTGCTCACGAATATTTCGGTAAGACGAATTCAAGACTGAAATATTGTTTTCAATCCTCCGTGTTTCAAATTTAAACAGTGGCCGACCCTGACTTTGTCTTTTTCTACTTTAACATGCATGTGTTTGTGACTACTCAGAATAATTCATAACTCATTATTATAACAAAATAATAATTTATCATTATTATAACAAAAAAATATTATGAATGAACTGGCCAGCATAAGGGTCTGTGACATCTAATAAATTCTAAAAATGTGAAGGAAAAGTTAATGCAGTAAAATTACTTAAATAATGTCAATGAAGTGTAAATGAAATGAGATGGATACTTGCTGATTTGTGTACCTTTTGGCGTTTAATCAACCCTTATACTTAACATTTTAAACTGTAAGTTTTTGTTAAGGAGATTTTTGTACCTTTTGGATAGATTTTTCTTTTTGTCTATTTTGCAAAGTTACATATCTGCTTTACAGATTTTTTTAAAATTTGGAATAAGCAATTCTATCATTATAACCTGATAAGGTGTTAAGTCGGAACCGTAACTGCCACTGGAGAAATCATTTTAAAGAATGATTATAGTTGCCATCCTCAATAACAACTTTTTTGAGAAAGCGTTTTGAATAAAATAGGAAGGTATTTGTACGTAAAAAGCAAAACTAAACTGCGATTTCAGTACTTCCTTTTAAGAGGAGTAAGAAAAATAAACAGCGATTACAGTACTTCTTCCTAAAAGGCAAAGAGGCAAAGATTTTGAATCGAACGACAATTCATTCATAATGTAAATAGGTTCGCCCATTGATAATTTTAACGATTGCAGTACTTCCTCTTAGTAGGTGTAAGAGCATGATGGCACATCACAGCCACGAAGAGGAGCTTTAACCACTTATTCGGGCTAAATTTTATCAAAATCGGACTAAGCTTTGTAGAAATATTGGTAATAATAGTTTTAAAAAGGGCTTTACTTGGATGGGGCAAACTCCCCTCCTTATAAGGCACAGCGTCGAGACTTTTAAAGTACAAATCTGTACAAAATTTCGATTCGAATGACACTTCATTCATGAAAATCGGTTCACGCCTCGATAATTTGAAATGATTGCTATACTTCCTCTTAACAAGTGTAAGAGCAGATCGTCGCTTTAATGTTACGTAGGGAAGCCCTAACCCTATCATCCCACCAAATTTTATCAAAATCGGGCCAAGATTTACAGAGAAATTAGAAATAATAATTTTAGAGGGGGCCTTACATAAAGGGGGCTAACCCCTCTCCCATTCGATGTACAGCGTCGTGACCCCCAAAAGGCACATCTACATAAAATTCCGAATCGAATGACACCTCATTCATGAAAATCGGTTCTCGCGTTTAGGCGCTACGCAGTTTACAAAAAAGGTAACAAGAAGAAGAAGAAGAACAACAACAACAACAATTTTTGAAAGTGCCATTTTTGCTCATTTTCAGCAACTTTTTTCTCGAAATCTGTTATATCTATGTTGTTGCAAAAAAATTACGGGCGTAAAGGAGGATTTGCCCTATATTTTAAAGAAAATTTGGGAATTTTATCTTTTTTAGAAAATGAGAGAAAAATTGTCAAAGTTGGGTGTTTTTCAACGTTACGCTTTTTCGTGCAGTTTTTGATGGTCAACCCTTATACAACTGTCCTACCGGACAGTTTTAATCAATATTTTTTTTCAAAACATGCTCCTGAAGTTAAATTAATTGCTTAAATCTAATAGATAACGCACTCCATACTTGCTAATATATTATTAGGCAACTAGTCAAAAGAAAGATTTCCTTTCTTTGCCTTGAAAACAGTTGTGAGTACAATAAACATCAATATAAATAAGTATTTAAAAAAAGTTAAAATTGAAGTATAACGTATCAATTTTTGATTTGTTTCTTAATTTTTACAGTACTCGTATATCAAACCTCATAGTCTCAGACAAATATTTTACGACCTAACTTAACATTATTATTCTTCAGTGGAAGCATCTATATACTCGTACCCTAGTTTGAGATTTTATATTGTAAATAACTGAAAAGCGCAGAAAAAAAATTAATATTGAACACTTGAGGGAAGCCTGATACTTCCTCATGCAGACAATCTCATGAAGATGATGTCACTAGTGCTAGTGTGGACGAAGCACACATTTATGAGCGAAAATTGAACTTTTCACACTTATACAATGAATGCGCATTTGCACTATTCACTAATGTTAGTTGATGGCAGGTCAGGAGATCGAGCTGACGATGCATGACGGGACAGTGAGGGACGTCTGCTTCCTGGAAGACACCAGCAACAAGTCCAGTCTCCTGATCAGTGGGGGTGCAGGCGACTGCAAGATCTATGTGACCGACTGCGCCACGGGCCAGGCCTACCAGGCACTGTCCGGACACTCAGGTACCTCTCAATATAGTTACGCATATCTGCCGCAAGTTCTCACAGTAATGACACCCAATTTGATAGGTAGTCTTAACTGAAGTCCGGTTTGTCGATGGTTGGCTAGCTCGAAATAAAGAAGTTACTTATTTTTGCTGAACCATCAAATATGTACGAATTCCTTTAACAGGGCCTCATACAAAAGAAAATAATATAAATTAATTTTATCAACTGCATTTTATTTGCAAGTAGCGTATTTAAATTTTATTGAAATTTAGAATTTAGAATTAGCGTATTTAAATTATATTAAATTTTAGAATTTGTACTAAAAGAATATTTACTGCTTTACATGGGTTTTTTAATTTTTAAATTAAGGCGCGTCAAGATCTGAGGTCATTGGCACCTTCAGCCGACCTCCGGTCAATTTTCCCTCATTGCTGTTCCCACTGCTGTTCATACCTCATAACTGGAACAGTACTCTACAGTTTAACTGTAATAAATGGGCCCTATGTTAAAGGTACAATTTGGCTTTTCATTCTCTCCCTTTATAAGAAGTTTTAATTTTAGGTAAAGCTTTTTACAACCGACTTCTTTGCCTTAAACATTACTTATAATGTGTCTACAGTTAAGCAGTACTTACCTAAAATAATTGATTAATTATTGAATCAATTGTTTTCTAAGAACTTATACTCTTCAGTGCAAATACATAAGATAAACCCAGCTAATTAGCCGAAATTTGAATGAATAATAAATTGGTGGTGAAGTGGATATGAAATATGAGGATAAGTGGAGTGGCATTTGTCGGATTGTTGAATACAGGTGTTCAAGCAGCGGATCTTTTGGCAAACGAAATTCAGAGCACTTAGGTATGAATAATAGAAAGTGGCTGGGCTTCTTCTGTTTATGTAGTCCCTGTTAGAAAGAGGGACAACTCTCTTTTCGACCAAGATCTGTCCTTAGCGCTTCTTACAGTAGTTAGAGAGTGTTGGAGTTTCTCTTCCACCATGGATGCCAATAGGTGTTGATTGAACTGCTTGCATTATTATTAGGCTACCTGAGTTCACCTCCAAATAGGCGTTCATTATTAAATACTTTATTTTACAGGGCATGTTCTTTCTCTTTTCAACTGGGGTGGAGCCATGTTTGTAAGCGGCAGCCAAGACAGGACTGTGCGGTTCTGGGACCTGCGCACTCGAGGATGTGTCAACCTAATCACGCCGGCCACCAACCCAGCCTCCAGGGTAACCCGCCATAAAGTATCCTATTAGAAATATTTCCTTTTTTTCCTTTTAAAGCAACTATATCATCCTTTCCAATTCAAGATCTAAAAGAAGTCCCAGAATCTAAGAGGGTTCTTGCGAGGTTCTTCCTGCAACACTTAAGAACTTCTACTTGAAAGGAAGTTGTGTATTGGAGTTTCATGCACTTTCCCACAGAATCTTCAGGTTCTAGGCCCAGCTACTTCGGGTGTCTCCTAAGCCGACTGTGTCAAAACATATACCCGTCAGTATACAATCCTTAGATTCCTAGATTCTTATCCTTAGATCGAGGCACGCCTCAGTGCCGCAAATGAGACTAGTACTATTAGAAGGGATTCGGCTTGTCTATTGCGTTGGCCGTCTCTGGCATCCCAACTTGCTCCTCACGCACAACAGGGTTTTTTTTTTTGGCGCATCGACTGCTGAGGTCATTAGCGCCATCAGGGTGTTATTTCTCTGCTCAGGTCTTTACCTATGTCGTGGCATTCCCACACCATTTTCGCGTTGATGTCAACATAGTCGACGCTTTAATGGTAGACCGGCTTTTGGAAAGAATGACATCCTTCTTGTTCCGATAATTTCTGTTGTTGAGTACTCAAGTAACCCAGAGAGAGAAAATTAAGTTAATGTAGTTGAGTTGCTAATATAAACAGTGTTAGAATTGGCTTCGGTCCGGCTCTGAACTCTTGCCCTAGATTCGTTCTGTCCTATTATTTTATCCTTGAGGAGATGGTGGTAGCTGTAGAAGGCTTTGGATTTCCTCCCAAATTTATAATAATAATACCATCTCTCGGGATGATCCGGAGAGAGAAGCTAGAAGTCAGGGATACACATACTGTCACTATTCTACCAGTCTCTATTTTGATGGTAGTTTACATGAATCTCTTGAAAAGATGTATTAAAGAAGTAACCTAGTACCTTCTCCTTTTAACTCTACCTCCTACAGTTTAGAAATATTGAAAGTTGAGAATTAAGGCCTAAGATTTTGCTAACAATATATTTAATAAAGTTGTCTGTTCGTTAAGGTGGGCTCTGCAGTAGCAGCGGTTTGTGTGGACCCTTCTGGTAGGCTGCTGGTCTCTGGCCACGAGGATTCTGCCTGCGTTCTCTTCGACATAAGAGGAGGCCGTAGTTTGCAGTGCTTCAAGCCACATTCTGCAGATGTTCGCTCAATCAGATTTTCCCCTTCAGCCTACTATCTACTCACCGCCGGATACGACAACAAATTGGTGCTCACCGATCTTCAAGGTTGGTAGGCCTAAATTGTATTTTCTTTTAATCTTCTGTAAGTAAATTATGCTCTCATCCAAGACACCACCGAGAGCTGATTGGGCAAAAAGTGTAGGAAAAAAAAAAATTAAAATAACAGTCTAGAAAAGCGCTCTTTTCTCCTAGTTATGAACTTGGACAGAGTAGCTGGAAATAGTGTACATTCTAAATTCTAAAAAAATACAAAAATGAGCTATGGATTGAAAGATCCGGTGAAAGACGGTGTTTTCTGTAACGAGAGATAGATTAGTAGTAAGTACACTGAAAAGGACTCTGGACGGAGAGAGTATAGTCATCTTGTTAGAAATAAAAATAAATACATTTCTCCTAACAATGTTCTCCGGATACAGATCAATTGGTGCGTATACACTTTTTTATATGCCGCAATATGTAGACTTATGCATGGTATGATGAACTGGGTAGCCTACTTCTGTTATCTTTTGATATAATAATACCAAGGAAACAAACCTCTACTTGTAGAAGAAGAATGTTGGCGAGGAACTGAAAGTCATCTTTCATGATTTCTTCATAAAATTATAGTCTTAAGAGTGATTACCAACTATACATTTATCTCTAAATTGCGTAAGTGATTTAGGAATTTTGCAAATAGGCTTGGACTGAAATGTATCGTAGTACAAGCGTTTTGCTCCCTCTGCTTTTTTCTTAACTGATAGATCTTAAATGTTAATCTGATATCGTGTTTTGAAATTGAAAGTCATAGGAACCTCCTTAGTTAGGAAAGCTATGACGATAATTGTTCACCTCTTCCTGAAACGAGGCTTGAATTTTAAAGTAAGTACTTGACTGCGCTTGGTATTTACTGGAAATAAAACAGCAGGTTTTTCTATCTTGCCGCGAGGGTTCTACCAAATACATAAAATAAGACTTGGATCTGCTATAATAATGATTTGAAAGACTCTAATTACCTCGGTGGTCGATGCGCCAAAAAAAAAAAAAAAAAACCCTGAAAGAAATGAAGCAGTCCTAGAAAGTGAGTCACAAAATAAAGATAGTTTAATCGCTTGTTTGATTTGTTGATCAGGAGATCTGACGACTCCGTTGCCCAGCGTGGTGGTGGCTCAGCATCAAGACAAAGTGATATCGGGCCGATGGCATCCAAACGAGTTCTCATTTCTGAGCACCAGTGCGGACAAGACAGCTACCCTTTGGGCCCTTCCACCCATATGAAGGTTGTTTTACTCTTCGCACGCGTTCAACGCGTTTCAAGCGTTGGCATCTGGCGGCTCTAACAAACCCAATTAACATTTTGCCAACGTTTTCCTCACAACTCATGTCTCAACGTGACTATACTTTTTATTTTTAAAAGAATGTATATTTGATTTGTATATATCATGTAGAATTTTGAGAAAAAGACAAAAGAATCTAACCTAGCTACCAATTTTTGGCAACAAAAGGCAATTTTAATTTGGAAAACACTGTAATAGAAAAAAGATATTTTTTGAATTATTGGCAATATTGGTGCTTTAGAAACATTATATTGCTTGTGTACATTATTGAAAATAAACGACTGAACGGTTTTGTAGCTTCTGTCATGTATGCCAAATTTGTACATTCTAAATACATACCTGTTGTACTAATAAGTGTGTATTTATATATAATAAAGTGCTTTTGTAAAAATATAATTAGTGAAGTATTTATAAAGACAATGAACAATTTCATTCTGTTATATTTCGTACGAGGCCTCAGGATTTTTTTTCCAATCAGCCGCAACTATCGAGCCAATGTTTTATCAGCTCTAAAACTGTGCCTCAATTATTTTTGTTTAAGAAAAACAAGTTTTTGGAAAATAGTTCATATCTTTATCTTTTAAAAATATTTTTACTACTTACAACTTGCTATGACGATTTTGCAAGTTAGTATACCTACAACTTGTTCTTTTCTAAGTCGCAGGCAAATCAATATTTTAGGCAGATATCGTCTTTAAGTGTATAAACAGATGAGACATTTGTTTATGACTACTTTTCTCACATTTTACAAACATCATAGCTCCCTACGGTTAATTAGAACCACAATACTCTGTTAATTGTAGAATCTTAATAAAGACAATAATTATATAGTAATCAATGAAACCAAAATAAGATCAACTGAAAAATCACAAAAAAAAAAAAATAATAATAATAATAAATAAATAGAAATACAAAATAAAACAACATAACTTCACATTGCTTATATTGAAAAGCCAAATAAATAATAACTCCTAAGGATTTTCTTTTATTTTTCTAAAGTGGAGGAACAGAATGTCAGAAATATTGTATTAGATGTATTTCTTTTTATTGGAATGTTCTTTCTTTTCAAGATGTACACACACACTTAGGCAGGATCGGGTACTTCAGCGAGATTCTAATAAAAATCGGAACATAAATTTGTCGTAAATATTTCATCAAAAAAAAAAAAAACTTTTTCGACGTCATCGATTTAACTAAAATTAAAACCTCTCTATGTAACATTTAAGGTACTGTTTCTATTTTGCAGTTACTCTAATAACTAAAAGTTGGCCAAATATTGCTTGCTCATGAAAAAGGGTTTTAAGAGGACTGGACCGTATTATAGCCATTCACTTAGCTATCTGCCTAGAATAACCATTTGCCTGTGACACTTATTAAAAAAATCTAAGATTTTATTAATTGTCAGTATTAAATATATACATATGTCTGCTTCCACAAGATGTCCCTTTGGTTGTATTTGTTAAAAATGTTGCTTACTATTATTTTTTTTAATAATCATTTTCAGTCATTTTCTACAAGATCTATTTTTGGCACTTCTGCCGCGGCTCTTCTTAGAAGGTTCTTTCTTCATTGCGGCATATTTGTTAAATATTGAAAATATTAATATGTACAAAAAAAAAGTATTTCGTTCACATTTCTTTAATAAGTCCAAAGCCAGAATCTTAAATTTGGTTCGCAAAAGCACAAGTTGGTAAGGAGGATAACTTGTTATAGACGGAACTAATTATTCAAATACTCCAGCACCTTCAAGATTTAGCTCCTCCCAAAGAAAGTTAAACTGCAACGATTGGGATCAGCGATACAAAAAGAATTTATTAAAAACTAACGAAATAATTTTTTTTATATAAAATTTTATTCGCAAAAAGATGAAATATATTTAATAACATTTGTAAAAATTTTATAAAATAAATATTTTTCCAATTTTTGTTAGTTTGTATAATTAATAAGCAAGTTTTTTAAAAAAATAATAATAACATAAAATAAATTATAACTAACAAAATTATGTAAAACCTAACAAAATAATTTTTGAAAGTTGTGGAGGAGAATAAATAAAAATGATAAATATATGACTGTCAAGAGGTCGGTTCAAACAGGAGGTTCGTGATTGGTTGCCAAATGATTTATGATTTCCCTACAAAGAAAGGTTCGTGTGCTGACTGGCTTTTTTTTTTTTAATTTTAAGCGCTACCTAGCATCTTCTATACAGAAGTCTTACTAATATATTATTTTTAGCGATACAACTGTAAGGTTTGTTTTACGCGCACTAATAGTAAAGGTAAACTTTCAGAATAATATAAGTATATTCCCTAATTCCTTTATTGGGTATTGGTTCAGTGGTCAAACGTACTGAACTCTCACACAGTCTTCTAATTTCGAAACCAGGCCAATTTAGAGCATTGGTCCCTCTTATTTTATTCATAATTCTCTTAGTAGTAATGGAATAGTGTAGAACAGAGAGCAATGGAATAATGTGGGATTGAATAACTCAAAATTATTAAATATTCAACTGTGAAACCAATGAAGGCTTATTATTATTGTATTTTTTAACATAATGGTGCGTCAACATCTGAGGTCATTTGGTCCCGGAGCATTTTTCAGTGCCCTGTCGTCTTTGAAAAGATAAACTGTGTAAGGGAAAATGAGGTGCAAGAGACTCCTAGGAAGCAAAAAATCTGGGAACATGTAGCTAGATTCGAAGCTGGGATAATCATGTGTATCCAATGTTATTGTGTCAAACTCATTCTAATGAAAATAAAGATGCTGTTATTTAGTGTGTAAAAACTTACTATGCAAAAAAGGGTGCTGTTAGTGTATGAAAAACATACATCTGGTTCATAAAAATGTAATAAGATGGATTTAAGTATTGACCATGGCCCCTACATTTTGTGCGTCGGCTGTCCACAAATGAAAGAGGTTTAGTTATATTACTTTCGTTACTGATCAGTGACTTCCTCATAAGCACATTTCTTGGTCCTTCAACTGTTCTGAACGTTCGTAGACCAGTCCAAGTGTTTGTTGAACCGACCTGGTTATTAATTTGTTAATTTGTCATTAATTTGACCTAAATTTGTTAATACTGCTGGCGCTGTTCTTATGTGATAGTGATTTTGTTATTTAATAATCGGAACGAGTCCGATTGGGCGCGACTCTACTTTGGTAAATTTGGTAACATTAATCTCTGTAAAGGATTATTTACTATTTCTTTCCTTGTAATAACATCATTGTCGTCAGAGTTACTGTGTGAATACTAAATTGTAAAGATTAAGATTCAATAAATCTCTCTATTTTAAAATCTGATGAGTGTATTTGTTGTTTTGTTTTGTGAATATTGACTACACGTAAAGTAGAGGCCGCAAACCAAGGACTTCAAACGAGTGACTTGAGTCAATAACTGTCCGTTGAGCAACTACTGTCCGAGGCAGCATCCTGATCGTCGTCGCAAATACAGATGTAATCGCCACCTATTTCCTCTTCGCTAAGAACTTCCTCGTCACAAGACTCGCCAGACTCTTCTGTTTTATTCCACTCCTTCTTGGAATTATTTTGGTTTTTACCTTTCATCAATTTAAAGTTGGATTTAATCTACAATTTTATATAGCTTTAATTATTGCAATCTTTATTCAGAAAAGTGTTATATTTAATGAATGAAATAAAATGTGGTGAAAATTATTGTATCCCCTCCAAATTGAAGAAAAAGAAAAGAAGATCCATTAAGATTTGTTTATTGGGCGGGCAGTACTACTACACTTCATTTCTTCATACTCCTTAACAAAAACTTACAGTTTAAAAAGTTAAGTATAAGGGTTGATTAAACGCCAAAATAGCTAGTACCTAATATTTTCATTTATAGTTCAGCTCGTGATTTCAGCCATATAGAAACAACGAAGCATTTGTGAACTGGAATTATTTTAACAATTGATATCATTTAAGTAATTTTACTGCACCAAATTAGAGTTATTTTTTAAAATTTATTAGGTGGCCAGTTTATTCATAATAACTTTTTGTTAAAATTTCAGTACTTCCTGTTAATAGGTGTAAGAGCAGATGGCACTTTAAAGTCTCGTAGGGAAACTTTAACCACTTCTTCTTGCTAAATTTTATCAAAATCGGACTAACCATAATAGAAATATTAGTAGTTTTAGAGAGGGCCTTACTGGCGGGAGGTAAACTCCCCTCTTTAAGAGGCACAACCATAATGCAAATCTGTACAAAATTTCGATTCGAATGACACTTCTTCATGAAAGTCAGTTCACGCGTCGATAATTTGAATCGATTGCCACACTTCCCCTTAAAAGGTGTAAGAGCAGAACGTCGCTTTAATATTCCGTAGGGGAGCCCTATCCCTTTCATCCCGTCAAATTATTACAAAATAGGGCTAAGATTTACAGAGTTATGAGTAGTAATAATTTTGGAGGGGCCACATATACATGAGCAGCGTCGAGACCCCCAAAAGGCACATCTACATAAAATTTCGAATCGAATGACACCTCATTCATAAAAATCGGTTCGCGCGTTTAGGCGCTACGTTGTTTACAAAAAAGGTAACAACAAGAACAATTTTTGAAAATGCCATTTTTGCTCATTTTCAGCAACTTTTTCCTCGAAATGTATAAGATCTATGTCGTTGCAAAAAAATTACTGTTACAAAGGAGGATTTGCCCTATATTTTAAAGAAAATTTGGGAATTTTATCTTTTATAGAAAAAGAGAAAAAAATTGTCAAAGTTGGGTGTTTTTCAACGTTACGTTCAATGTTGGGCTTTTTCGTGCAGTTTTTGACGATCAACCCTTATACTACTGTCCTACCGGACAGTTTTAATTACAGCTCATAAAAAGATCAATGAGATTTATTTATTGTTTTTGTAGTTTTGATCAATGAGATTAAACATTAAACTTGGATGAATGAAATTTTTTGAATCCCTTTCTCGCGAAAAAAATCGCTAAAAACTACATAATTTATTATTCAGTAAAGTGGGACTTCCTTTTTCTTCATATTTTTAAACTTTTCTTACACTCATTAAATTCGTTTTAAAATTATAAATGTAATGAGACTTGAGTGTAATATCGCACTTCAAAGGCACTTCTTTCCCAGATTTTTTTTTTTTTTTTCAACTTTCCTGGGAAAATCTCAAAAACTTTAAATTCTATTCAGAAAAGGTCCAGAGTGCCAGTGGATCAAGAAATTAAGACAGTATTCAATGCTCCCAAAGAATACAGTATAAGAGACAATAACTTAATTGACAATGATTTATTAATCAGCATTGGTTCTTACTGTGAGACCTCAGAGCTTAGATAGCTGCCTGGCTGTAAGTGAAGAACCTAACATCAGTCCCTTCCAACGGAGTTCTGTGGCTGACATTTAAATAGCAGTCAGTTCCACCTAAACCTCAAAAGTAATCAAGATCGCAGCCGGTATGCTCCTATCTATGCTATAAACTTGCACCAGCTCCGTTCATCAACCATCGATGAAAATAAAGATGGCGTCTTACGTCAGCCACAGCTCCAGCTTGCTCCTTCGCCGGAATCCGGACCCCGTAATTATTTAAAAAGTCCAGAACTGTAGGGAGAAAATCCTTTAAGAACGGATAAAAAAAAGTTACCTGCAGATCTTTGAAACAGTTGTTAATTAATTCAGAGACAGACTCTTGTGAATCGTCCTCTTTGCTGAAATTGTTTTGCTTATTAAACATAGTGAGAACATCCTGCGGAAAACGAACAACATCACTTAGAACCGGTTTTCCTATGTCATTTGATGTATTCAAAGTGTAGAGGTAATGCTCTACTTTGGTTTTCATCCTCATGTATCCGTTCGGATCCACTACAACCAGATACGCAATTTGAGCAAACAAAATAAGAGGCAGGTTGCTCTTGCAAATAATCCCTAAATTCAGTACTTACAAACTTTCTCAGATTGTGCTACGATGTAATGTCTACCACTTTCGCGGTATTCCTGGGTAACTAGTGGAACGTCAATTTTTAGTAAGTGATCGGTAGTAATTTTTTGCGGACTCTCCTTCGCGGGCGGAGGTTCGCTCAGTACGCCGTTGTCGTCAGTGCACTCGTACATCCTGCAGATTTGTCTGTGCTTCTGTGTTGTGCTCTTGGACTTGTTCCGCTTGCAGCATTACACTTACCAACACTTTACCCTGATACTAAACCATATGATTATAAATTCACGGCTACATTAATTATATTTTAAAAGTCCTCCGGAGCCTACTATATATAAAACATTAAAATAGAGGACTGTATCTACATAAACATCTTCTATAAGTTATTAGCCGAATTTCAGTCTCGATTCTTCACTTTTTCCAAAAATTGTTACCCAAAGTCCATCTTCAAATTAAGCAATCACAAAATAGCAAAAATAAGTTCTACAACTATGCGAATATTCCAATTTTACATTTTTAAATGTGAAAATGACAGTTTTACTTTTGTATCTAAAGCACCTTTGCAATCGTCAGACACGTGTTCAGCTTCCACTAAGGCGTTTCTTCCTTTTTACATTTATATCAGTCTAAAAATTTATTACTCAAAAATTTCAAAGAAAAACTCACAGGGCTAGACATTTTTTAAAAAATAATTTACCAAAAAAAGAATTAGAATGAACTACAAAAATATTGCTAGTCAGTTAAAATAATTACAAATTCTTTTTGTTCATACTCCCACTATCATATTTTATTACAACTATTTCACTTAATCTATACAGCTGTATTTTTAAAATTAAGTACATTTATTTAGCACACACGAGCTAAATAAAATTTCCAACATTCGCCTGCCTTTGTAAATGACAAACGTATTTTCATGTGCTTTGTTCCTTTAATATTATTCGTAATAATTATTTTATGCATGAAAACAAAAATAACCTCATAACAAATATAAACGCATATTCTATGATACCCTTCTTGTTGGTGTGCTACACTATTGAGAATTCTCAATACTGGTTAAGACTCTTCTGAAGTCATTATTTTTCTATCGTCCCCCAAAGAATTCATCATATTCAACAATTCTCTTTGTCTAGTGAAGTCGAAGTCATCTTTAAGTTATCTATAATTATTTGTCAGTGCTATCGAGATTTCATAATTTTCTACAAACCGATTTACTTATGCTGAAAAGAAACAGTGTTCCAGAAAAAGTCATTAGTACTTCTACTTCTCCATTCTATTATTTTCTCATTCATCTTATCATTCAATACATATCCGAATCCTTATCCAACATTCTAAGCTAAAGTTTCGAAGGATTCTCCTTAAATTGCTTACTTTTCTCTTTCCTGATTAGCGCTGTTCACTTATTGCATAGTTGATATTTTCTATAAATAAGTTTGTTGAACTTTTCTTGAAAGAATTGCCATCGTTCTTTCAAATAAACCAAATTATTAGGCATTCCGTCATGGTCACCACAAATAATATATTTTTTCCAATTTTTGGCAAATTTTTTCTCGAAATCTATTAGATCTCGGTTGTTTTTTTAAAAAAAATACAGTAATATAGGAGGATTTGCCCTATATTATAAAGAAAATTTGGGAATTTTATTTTTTACATAAAAAGAGAAAAGAATGGCAAAGTTGGCTGTTTTTACCCTTAGACAACTGTCCGGTAGCACAGTTTTAATGTGGAATAAACAAGATACCTGTGAACAAGTTCTTCCTTTTTAGATTCCTACTGTATAGATTACTTGAATTGTTTCATTTAATCTATTCAGCTGTATTTTAAAATTAAGTAAACTTATGTAACACATTCGAACTAAATGGATTTCTAAGAAAAAAAAACAAAAAACAATACATACTCGTATATTGGCCATTAGCACCAAGATATTATCAAACTTTCTACATAATATACGAGTATGTAACCTAGTTATTGACTTTAGATATAGACGTTTTTCAAGAAACCCATTTGAGTAACGTCAACATCAACATTGGCAGCCCAATTCTTGCTCTTATTCTTTTAAACATCAAGGCAAACAAAGAATTACAGAAGCAACAATTTAATAACACACTTTTATTCTAGCGCACCTTCACCTCATTATTTTCTTAACAAAACCAATTATATTAGTGAAATACATGTTCCTACATGCGACCGTTCAATCATTTAAGATATTAGACAATAATATATATATATATATATAATTTTTGATTTCTATCAATAATATTACTGTACTATTATATTCATACTTTATATTTGTATATATTATAAAAATACATCTGAAAAATTTATTTATCAAAATATATGGTCGGCTTCACATCAAAATTATGGAAGGCTTTCTGCCTTCTACAAGTGTGGTTTTCCTGACTGAGAGTACTTGGTGAGGCCTTCTTTCAACAGGAAGCCAAATTCTTGGTTGACGCGCGTGAAATTTTGCACAGCACGAGCCTAAAAACACACAAAACATCGTTATAAGATGACCAGGTAACAGTATCCTTCTATTACTAAATTACCAACATTACAGTGAAAGTGGATTGCATTATTGATGTAGTAAAAAATGCATTATTGAAGCTGTTAAAATAAAACTGAAGGAATTGAATCAGTAAAACCGTACTTATGTCTAAAAAATTCGTTCTCGATGATTTCTGTTAAAACTTTCAACTGTATTTTTTTAATGATTAATAATTCAAGGAGTCTCCCAATTATAGGAAAAGTTGCGCATTTATTGAGCTTTAAGACCATACGGAGTTTTTAGTTTTTAATAAAACCCTACCCCGAATAGAGGGGTGACAGAAATCATCGCGAACGAATTTTTTAAAGTAAAAATTTTATTGTTTATAAGAAAAGTTTTGAAGCTCTGGGTTAAGCAGATTTATAGGAAATTTAATGCTCTTTCGTTTGGAATAAGCAGATTTGTTACAGGTTAAAGGATTGAAAAGTTACATCGTTTATATGATGCAAAAAGCGAATATCGACGGAAAAGTTAAAATGCAAATATGTTGGAACTATTGTGAATCGGGACAAAGTGAATAGAATATTTTTTGTTACATTTGAGCTGCTGAATCATCTCCAGAAGTTTCGGCCTCTGCTATGTGTGCACCATGTATACAGATAGTTAGCGGGCGTCCACACATTAACCACCAATATACATACCTATTCTTCAATAAAATCTTATTATTTAAATTAAAAACACTTTTTTTCAACACTGCTAGGTCGTTGTTGAATATCGCCAACTGGAGGGCGGCAGCACAGAGCAGGACTGACTGGTGGAAACTGGTTGAGGAGGCCAAGACTCAGCAATGAGTTGTAGCGCCGTTGGATGATGATGTTTTCAACAGCATTCAAATTTTAATTAATTAGTCTATAAGTTGGAATTATTTTAGATATAAATGCAATATAACATAAACTATGGAACTTTTATCGATAACTTCGCCAGAAAGAAGTAGTATTGCACTGTGGGTAAGAGCCATGGAGTAAAAACAGAGGAAAGACATCCTTCTATGAAAGTGGGTTAGGCAAGACGCGGGCCACTTCTTGGGCCCATAAACTGGAGCCTCTGTTCAGACAGTAGAGCAGGAAACATACTCTCATATTCATTTGGCCATGTTGCAATCGCTGGTAGGCTATGATCAACTTTGATAACCTGAGGCAATAGGCGATCACGTCGCCTAAGAAACGTCCAAGTTCTATAACTTCATAAAGGAACGAGGCACATCACGCACTACAGTTTTAAAGTACGGTACATATGCCTCTTGGGCTGACCGTGCCTTGGGATCAGGCCTTGCTAGTGTTCAATTCTAATCTAAGCTGTCTTACCTGGATGAAATCTGCAGCATCCTTCAGATTTGCAACAATATTTTCAGCAAGCCTCTTCCTCTCTTCAGATCTCAAGGTCTTGTTCCAGAATAAGGACGGCTGGCTGAAGTTATCGTCCTCACCAGTCTCGTATCTAGAATATTTGACAAAAGCAGAAAAATTATTCAAAAAAAAGAAATAAAAGGTTTTGTGGACGGAAGCGATTGGCAAACGTACTTTTCCATGAAGTTCTTTTATTAACCCATTAAATAAAGTCCAAGTTATCGACCAGGAATCAAACCACAATATATCTTAGTTTTGCAGACCTCGCTTCTAAACGCTCGGCTATCGTGGCGCCTTAAATAAAAACTTGTTACGCACAAGAACTTTTTTCTTTTTTTTTGGAAAATGTTTGTAAACTAATTATTAGTATTCCTGGATATTCTGCATCTCCTCGGCTTCCCAGATTGCAAACTGACGGCTGTTTTCCTGGATAGCCTCGGCATTGCACCCGGAGACCCGGAGACAAATTTACGGGGCCAACTCTGAGACCGAATGGAGTCCCCCCTTCGACAGCTGGTGAGCTTCTTTCTCCAATCCCAGCTATTTTTAGAAGCATGCCAGTTTCGATTGGTACTCTTGGAGTAGCAACTACTTACACAGAGCGAACAAATCAAAGCAAAGAAATTTGTTAATTTTATTCTAATAATATTGTTATATACTGGTGCCAAGGCAGTAGTATATACACATATATATATATACATATTTATATATATCCTTAACAAAAACTTACAGTTTAAAATCTCCTTATTCTTAAGGGTTGATTAAATTCCAAAAGGTACACAAAAGGAAGTTACGATTTGAACTTTTTTTCATCATCAACAATTACATAAAAATTTAAAGTGACGTCACTCAAGAAGAACAGTGGAAGATATGAAATTGGCCAATACGTCATTGAACTCCACTTTAGATGTACTACACATAGTGGGCCTATGGACATTAGTTACTGTTTCACCCTGTATATTCGTCAGGCTGTCAGGTGGTAGCATGACAATCAATAGATCATCATTTGCAGGTATCCCCCCCTGCTATATTGTAACTTACCCCAATCTTACAGAAGATAATAAGTTTCCCGGAAACACCTCCTCCTAATATTTGAACAAACAAATTTTTGGCTCCAAAAGAAATTTCGTTTTAATATGCAGGGCCCTATGATTTATAAATAGAATTAACTTTCCTCCATCCTCACTGATATTAGAAAATCCTTTATTTACTTTAGTCCGGTGGGATTAAATGACAAAACTAAATCTGACCATGCTATCCGATCGGTAGATCTTAAACAGTGATAGCGTCTTCCGGTTTATTCTCATACTTCCACACTATCCTTTATTAGAGAAGTGTCTCCATTTGAATTTTCCTTGTCTTAAATGTTCCAGCAATAAGGCTCATATAAATCTCATTTTACTTTCCATGGCACAACTAATTCGAAATCAAAATTTTAATTCGGAAATTCCTTTACTTCTATTTGAGAAATGGTCCTTGAACATGTAAATGTCAGCGAAAAGTCTTCAAAGAAGGCAATTAATGTTAAACTAAACGTGAACTTTATTTTCTACGCAAACAGTACTAAGATAGCGCTCTATTCCTTTGCTATCTTTGATACTGAGTGTCCGTAAGACAGGCATTCGTTTTAATAGTTTTCATTTGCACAATTTTCTCACATAAATTGAATGATTAAGCATTTCATTAAACATTAAAAATAGATATAAATAAAGTGGCGTACCTCGCTACATCGCCTGATGCATGGAACTTGGTGAGAGCACCTGCCTCAGTAGGCTGTGGGCCACTGAAACTGTTTGGGAAATAGTTGGGGGTGCCTCCCTGGTTTCCGTCGTACGCAGCTGGGCCGTCCCTCTGCGAGTTGCTCACTTTAGTTCTATAAGGGCAGTTGACAGGTATTTGTAAGTAGTTAGCGCCCAGTCTGTGTCTGTGAGTGTCTCCATACGAGAACAGACGTCCCTGGAAAATACACCCATACGCTTTTATTCTTTCTTATCACTCAGTTCAGAAGATTGCTGCCATAACTAATATTAATTGCTACCCGATAGAATTTATTTGTTACGCGTTCTCTATATGTTTCCTCACCTCTCAGTTTGTTCCATTTCAGCGGTGCGGACTAGTTTTTCTTCTTTCACTGTGAAATTATTTTCTATCTGACTGACAAAATTATATATAATGTTTAGATATCGTCAACTATATAAAAAATAGGAATGACAAGGGTCTGAACAGGATATATGAAGCAGTCACCCTCAACTCTTCAACAATCCACAATGTTTCAAGTTTAATGAAAATCTATAAAAATACATCCATTTTCTTTGTATAATTCAAAAATAGGAGGAGATACGTAAGCTGCTTTGCTAGGCACATGTGGAAGTCCAGCCCATATAAAACTTCAGATTTACAGTTGTAATAGAAATAAATACAAAAAATAGTAATAAAATAAGTTAAACATGTGAGTTCTTTAAAGCATGTGCAGTAGGAGTAAAAAAACGGCCCGGGCAATTTGCAAATTTAGATAGTTGCCTCTGGCACTTTTCCCCCTCAGGAAAAAAAAAAATTATTATTGTTATTTTTGATGATGATTTAAGGCGCGTCAACATCTCAGGTTATTGGCGCCCGGAGCTTTTTTCTGTGCACTGCCGGCCTCCGGACAGTGTTCTCTCGTTACAGACAACACTGTCCATCACCGGACAGTGAGCTGTAAGAAGCTCCTAGGAAGAGAAAATCTAAGGGTCAGCAGCTGGATTCGAACCCGGGACCTCCGCGTGGGAGTCCAGTACGCTAACCGCATAGCTAATCCCTTCCCTTATTACTGTTATTATTATTATTACTGTTATTATTATTAGTAAAGGTAACGAAAGAGTTCAGGAACTCAGGAAAGGTACTTCTTAACAATGATATATAGTATAGACATCGAAGTTTTTATCTATCACATTAAGTTTAGATATCAATGTTTTTGTATAGATCATATCCACAACCCATCACTGATGAACCAAACCACATATTCAATGATAATGACTACTCTGTTGTAACTACCTAACTCACAAATAAACTTTGAACTGAGGGTTTTCTGAGTTTCGACAGCAAAAAAAAAAAAATAGCTCACCTGTAACATTTTGTCAGGGCTCGGCTCCACTCCAGGAATCATATGTGCAGGACTAAATGCGATCTGTTCCACTTCGGCAAAATAATTCTTAGGATTACGGTCGAGCACCATCTTCCCGACCGGTATCAATGGGAACTCTCCATGCGGCCATACCTGCATTACAAGTTCTCTAGTTCGTTATTTATGTATGCTCATGTTTAGACGTTTACCAATAAAAAGAAGCTGTTTCAGCTATTCTTCTAATCTACTAGCTTATTAAAAAAATATAGCAGTATATACAGGCTGTATATACAATATATATATATATACACAAAGTATATCCAAAATAATTTGAAGACAAATCTACAATTTGTTCTTATAAATTACCCATTTTGTTTATTACAGAATCAGACCTGTTCTACGTTACTCTATAAGAGAATGTACCTTGGTTAAATCGAACGGATTCCATCTGAATTTTTCAGCCTGTTCTTTTGTCATGATTTGCAAGTACCATGTCCAGGAAGGGAACTTATTTTTGGCGATAGCATTATACAAGTCTCTTATAGAATAGTCCGGATCTTTGCCGCATAAATCTGCAGCCTGTTCTGATGACAAATTCTTGATGCCCTGATCAGTCTGTAATTATAAGAACAGCAGTAAATATACCCAGTAAACTATTCGACGAATCTACTTTTCTAAAATTTATTCTCAACATCTTTAAATAGGTTTCTTAAAATTATAGGATAGTAGAACGCCGTATAAATTATAATGAAGAAGGTATGCTTACAATAGGAAATTTCTAGATAATCAATAAAACCAATATTCCTACCGTTTCAAATAACAGATTTAGAACAGTATAAATTATTTGAGTACGCGATGTTTAAAGGAAATCGTGAGCTTAATTTTGTTTTTTAGAAAATCACGAAATAGCATACTAAAGGCAATGTCGCTACGACTTATCAAAGAGCAAAAAGAATGTTTTTTAAAATGTCACACTTGTTGTCTTAAAGTGTTTGTTTCTCAAATATCCGCAAAGTAATTTTTTCTTAGAAACCGCTCCACTCAAATTTTTTTGGTATTTTAATTTTTCTCAATTACAAGACTTGCACCTTCTAGCAGAAAATATATACATGTTAGATTTTTTATCTGGGTAATCTTTAGTTTACCTTGTAATGGAATTTACAGAAGCAAGTTTCACCTCGGTCATTGACAAGTTTAAATGTATGCGAACCATAGCCGTTCATGTGTCTGTAGCCGTCAGGGGTGCCGCGGTCCGAGAACAGGAACATGGTCTGGTGAGTTGATTCAGGTCGCAAGGAAATGAAGTCCCAGAACATATCTGCATCCTGAAATAAACATCTTTAGAAACTTCACCCTAATAAAATTCAAAAAACTTTAGATGGACTAAAAATGCAATCTCAGAAAGAAATGCAATAGGATCTCATCCAACTCAACTTATTACACTGATACTTTCCTTAGCAATTAAAGGCTGAAGCACTCACCTTAAGATGAGTGACTGGATTCCTCTTCTGCGTGTGGATGAAGCTCGGGAAGAGTATTGGGTCCCTGATGAAGAAGATGGGCGTGTTGTTGCCCACCACGTCCCAGTTTCCATCTTCCGCGTAGAACTTCACAGCGAATCCTCGGGGATCTCTGCCAAGTAAAAAATATATATAATATAATAATTATTGATTTTTTAAATATTTTAATGTGCAACAATCTCTATGTAATAGCCTGCCAGATTCCCGACAGTGTTCTCTCGATACAAACTGAGAATGAGACTGAGGTCACTAACCTCCTTGGAACCCCTAAAGAAAAAATAATTTTGAAATGGCAAAAGTGTTCAGCCATATTCTGGATGGAAGAATATCAATTCACAGGAAGTGAGACTGGCTCATCAAGAATTCAATAAATTAATGAATCGCCAAATAAGTTTCATTTGCTCAAGGGCTAGTTTAACTATGTCATTATTATATAATATATTAGCCAAACACTTTTGTTTGAAACCTCATGCATAATGTTTCCAATGGATTCCATCAACAGAATAATTTTATTACCTGTGTAATGGAGAGGCCAACTTATCTATCTATATTTGAAAAATATTTAATCAGCTACAGTGAGATAAATAGGTGAAATTAAGTGATATAGAGATAAAATGATGTGAGAGGTCACAACAGATTTTATTTAAAATAATATCTTTTTAGACAAAGATATACAGAATAATACTAACATAATTTTAAATTGTACCAATTTTTGAAACAACAATCCATTCTCTGACAAAGGAATGTGGCTTTTCCATTTCTCAAGAAATTAACAGGCCTTTCTATCTCAATTCTAATAACAAAAAATTTAAATTTCTCGGACAAGAGTCGTCAATAGACAGGGGTGGTAGTGACTCATTCCAGCAGGACAGGTATTTACGAAACCTGGCCTCAAGAAGTCACAGCCCGAATGTACATTTTCCACAATTACTTTACCGTGATATAATTTTTGTAAATATTGCAATAGACTTGGTTGAACATTGACATATGTATATTGGTAGCAACAATCCCGGATTACTTGACTGCTTCTATAAGATAATCCATTTTCTCCAGACTGCGAGTTTTCACTGAGCAACCAATAAATTGTTTGATTACATCAATTTCAAGGAAGGTATAGTCATAGCCTTATAGGAGCAGCCAAAAGTAAATAACTTAAAAAAATTGAATAAAAAGAAGTAAAACTACGTACTTCTGTCCCGATTTCTCGATAATTCTAGGACCCAATCAATAAACCGTAACTAAAAAATCTTTTGTGAATACTCAGTAGTTTGCATCCCCTCTCCTGGTGGTGGTAGTGGTGGCTAACGATGTTTTGAGTTAGAACTTTGTCTTTTTATTATGTAATTGTAAGAGAACTGCATCTGATTGGCTAAGAGAGGCAGTGATTGTTACTAATCGGAGCTAAAGTACATTGTACACGCTGAGCAGATTCAGTGATGAATCTCTCCTGTTAATTCATGCGTTCCATTTCCGGAATTAGGTCCGAATATTAACTGTAAATATTGCTGACTACAGCGAATTGGCACTTTTGTAACACCCAAAGTCATGTCCAGCACGTGTATAAATTGATGCGTAGACACGAATGGAACCATTAAATGAGAACATACCTGGCCGTGTCTGCGGAACCGCTCTCGCCACCCACCGTCGAAAACCTGACGGCAACTGGAGTCCTCTTCCCTATCTTCGAAAACACAGACAACTTGGTATATTTGGTCACATCGTGCGTCACTTCAAAGTAACCGAACGCTCCTGAAATAATAAATACTACAAATTAAATTCTCATTCACTTACTGTTCATCATTAAAAATAATGGTGTCATCTTCCTCTATATTATAAGTACTTATAGTACTAAATATTGAAATAGTCCGGAAAGGTGAACAAAAATGGACAACCATCGAACGACCATCAGCAAATATAGTTTGTAATGTAGGTTTGTTCTTCACAGTACTCAGCTCCACAGCGCAACAAAATGTATTATATTACGACTTGTGATGAGAAGTGGATCATATGATACGTTTCAGTTTTCGAAAAGAGTTTTGGCATTTCCTAAACATATCTCAAAGGTTAAAACTTATTCAATAATAATAAATAAAATCATTTAAAAAAAAAGACGGGTGTCATCTAAAGTGAATTATTTTAAACTGGCGAAACCATCACCGCTTGAAAATCAACGAATCCGCCGGAAATGACGTTGATAACTGCCGGCATTGATTACCAGCGTCTTTTTTTTTAATTGCACACCCATCCTCAAAGTTTTTCAACTCATCATCCAAAATTGAATCCCAAGGACTCCAGTCTTGAGAAAGCTTTATTTGGCTTTTCATCTCGATCAGACCAAAAATTATTGTTCCCTTCGACAATCTCTAAATTATTGTTATACGAGTAAGAGGTTAACACGCCTCTCATATAAACAAAAATGGTATAACAACTAGCACAAGGCCTTCAAATAGATAATGAAATCTGTCTTAAATTGAGATTATTATTTGCTCTGATTCAAAAACTAAGTGCTATCTATAATACAAGTTTGCCTGTAAATATAATTAATTTTTGGTCAACTTTTGAGACTTAATTAAACTTCTTTTCTTTCAGACTGAAGATAAACTTAATTAAGTTCGAAAAATTTCTCATTTAAATAAAAAGAAATTTATTTTAATCTTTGAAGGGTCTGTACTTTTGACTTCTTTATAATGTATTATATATTCAACACCAACAACCTAACCTAACCTACTACAATATTTTATTTAAATGAGTACGATATATGGAAAACTCTTTATTAGGACACACAGTCCTTACTAAAATCAGTTCTTCAGTAAGTTCTTTTCCGAGTAAAACAAACCATTAGTAAATAGAAGAAAATTGAGCCCTTTCCAAGAAATTATTACATAAAGGATGTAATCCCTTAAAGGAAGTATGTAGCTGCTCTGACTTGTGGGTGTTGCTTAATTTTTCAAAATTAAATTTTCAAAGGAATTTTGAGATTCTTGAATCTCATTTTTGTCATTTTGAGAAATTGAAATCCAGAAAATTGTTTTTTAGGAAATGCCCAAAAACGAAAAAGCGTAAGAAGCCTAAATATTTGTTTCGATTGCGTAACTCTCGTGGAACAGCAACTTAACGATATTAATAGGAACTACTGATGTACGGAATAATTTTTTCTTTTTTGAAAAATCCTCAAAAAATCTCCTGTGGATTCCTCTAAATTTCAAACATACATGACACACACAAAGACATGTAACTTTTATTTTTCTAGGGTGATTTTAAAGTTTACGACAGTTTTAAGGAACTCTAAAAAGTGACTTTTCAGCGTGACGTACGGTGACTTTTCAGAGTTTGTTTGAGAGAATTAAAGCAAGGTGTTTCTGAAACTCCAAGATTAAAAAATGCAAGACAGAACCTGAAAGCGAGCAATAGTAAGAAGTCAGAGGCTCCATTCATTTCAATTTTTCTTTTACCACAGTTTAAAGAAAAGAATCCCAACTGATTACTAACTTAGTCAGCTAACCACACTAACTGCTTTCAACTACTTTTTTCATGAAGGCATTAATTTGATTCAAAATGTTTTCCTATTAAATTTGTATTTTACGAAAATATTTTACAACTGCTCTCATTCAGAGTTTAAGCGCTTTTTCCACCTATATAAATAGCTCTGAATTGAAAAAACTGCATTTCAGTTATGAGTAGGAACTTAGAAGGTTGTTGTAAGGCTACTTGATTATGAAGGGAAAGATGACATAAAGTTGACAAACCGGTTCACCAGCAGGACCGGCAACACAGCCTACTTCAACCAGACAAATATCCCACAGCTAATAAGCAATATTCATTAAAAATCAGTTCAGATTGAAAACTATAACAATGATATGAAGTCACCAAATGCAGTGAATTTAGATATAACAAATTACTGAAAAGATTCCCTATTAGAATCGAATTTTATTGATCGTCCAGTTATTCTAAAATACTGACAAAGACACGGCCACTTTTCATGAGAAAAGCAAGTACAACCGCGATCGAGTCTAACTTCCTACTTCAGCTGCACCAGAAATAATCATTTCCAGCTCTCCAGGAAACGAAAAGCTCTCTCCTCCCTCAAAGTATAAGGTGAAAATACGAAACTCTCTCTACTGCAAATTTCTAGATTCCATCCTGAGACCATTTCTTCAAAGGGAAGCCTCTCCTCCCTCCTCAGAAGAAAAAAGAATTTTCTTAGAAGTATTATTCAAATCGTACAGATATATGTAGCTGTGGATGTTCAACATACATAACACTATTAGAAAAAAAAAAAAATCCTATGTTTTTTTTAAAACATTTCAGAAAAGTGAAAAATCCAATCAGTTTCTAAATAAATGTAGACGAACATGAGTACAACGAAAGCGAAACGGGTGGGGGCAAGTTTTTAATATATTAAAACTGTCCGGTAGGACAGTTGTATAAGGGTTGATCGTCAAAAACTGCACGAAAAAGCGTAACGTTGAAAAACACCCAACTTTGACAATTTTTTCTCTTTTTCTATGAAAGATAAAATTCTCAAATTTTCTTTAAATTATAGGACAAACCCTCCTTTATAACTGAAATTTTTTTGCAACAACATAGATGTAATAGGTTTCGAGAAAAAAGTTGCCGAAAATGAGCAAAAACGGCATTTTCAGAAATTGTTGTTGTTCTTCTTCTTCTTGTTGTTGTTGTTGTTACCTTTTTTGTAAACCGCGAACCGCCTAAACGCGTGAACCGATTTTCATGAATGAGGTGTCATTCGATTCGGAATTTTATGTAGATGTGCCTTTTGGGGGTCTCGACGCTGTACATCGAATGGGAGAGGAGTTAGCCCCCTTTATGTAAGGCCCCCTCCAAAATTATTATTTCTAATTTCTCTGTAAATCTTGGCCCGATTTTGATAAAATTTGGTAGGATGATAGGGTTAGGGCTTCCCTATGTACCATTATAGCGACGATCTGCTCTTACACTTGTTAAGACGAAGTATAACAATCTTTCAAATTATCGAGACGTGAACCGATTTTCTTGAATAAAGTGTCATTCGAATCAAAATTTTGTACAGATTTGTACTTTAAAAGTCTCGACGCCATGCCTCATAAGGAGGGGAGTTTGCCCTACCCAAATAAGGCCCTTTCTAAAACTATAATTACCAATATTTCTATAAAGCTTAGTCCGATTTTGATAAAATTTAGCACGAAGAAGTGATTAAAGCTCCTCTACGTGGCTGTGAAGTGCCATCATGCTCTTACGCCTACCAACAGGAAGTACTGCAATCGTTAAAATTATCAATGAGTGAACCGATTTACATCAATGAATTGTCGTTCGATTCAAAATCTTTGCCTTTTAGGGAGAAGTACTGAAATCGCAGTTTAATTTTGCTATTTACGTACAAATACCTTCCTATTTTATTCAAAACGCTTTCTCAAAAAAATTGTTATTGAGGATGGTTTGGGGACCGCAATTATAATCATTCTTTAAAAAGATCTCTCCAGTAGTTACGGTTCCGACTTAACGCCTTATCAGGTTATAATGATAGAATTGCTTATACCAAATTTTAAAAAAAATCTGTAAAGCAGATATGTAACTTTGCAAAATAGACAAAAAGAAAAATCTATCTAAAAGGTACAAAAATCTCCTTAACAAAAACTTACAGTTTAAAAAGTTAAGTATAAGGGTTGATTAAACGCCAAAAGGTACACAAATCAGCAAGTACCCATCATTTCATTTATACTTCATTGATATGATTTAAGTAATTTTACTGCATTAACTTTTCCTTCACATTTTTAGAATTTATTAGATGTCACAGACCCTTATGCTGGCCAGTTCATTCATAATATTTTTTTTGTTATAATTATGATAAAATGAGTTCTGAATTATTCTGAGTAGTCACATATACATGCATGTTAAAGTAGAAAAAGACAAAGTCAGAGTCAGCCACTGTTTAAATTTGAATCACGAAGGATTTAAAACAATATTTCAGTCTTGAATTCGTCTTACCGAAATATTCGTGAGCACAAATAACACACAGTTAATAACAAGTAGATTATTCAACAATAATTATTCATTTCTCAATTGTAATTTAATTTAGTCCCCCTAATTTTACTTATAGTAAAATACTGGAATAATTAGCTGTCCTAAAAAGTATGCATATCTTATTTATTTTATATTACATATAATAATAATAATAATAATAATAGTGAGGGAAGGGATTAGCTATGAGGTTAGCATACTGGACTCCCACGCGGAGGTCCCGGGTTCGAATCCAGCAGCTGACCCTTAGATTTTCTCTTCCTAGGAGCTTCTTACAGCTCACTGTCCGGTGATGTACAGTGTTGTCTGTAACGAGAGAACACTGTCCGGAGGCCGGCAGTGCACTGAAAAAAGCTCCGGGCGCCAATAACCTAAGATGTTGACGCGCCCTAAATCATAAAAAAATAAAAATAATAATAGTGTTTTATTTATTTACATCAAATAATTCAAAGATTTAAATGAAGTGAAAAAAATAAATAAAGGAAATAACACTTTTCAGCATGGATAAAAATCCGTCTGCCGAGTTGCTACAACAAAATAATTCATCCTCGGTACTAAGTTACAGTAAAGTAATTTATAAACATAACCAAAAAATAAATTAACAATTCATTGGAATTCCTCCATAATCAGTCTTCTATATAGTAAAGCTGCCTTTAAATATTTAACTAAGTGGTCCCAATTTTTTCCATTAAGAAAAAGAATAACGTCTTCCTGTGTTAACTTCTTCCCTCCCAGATATTGTAATCTATAAGGAGCCAGGATGGGGCATATCCCAATAAAGTGGAAAATGTCTTCCATCTCAGACAAATTGCACAGGGTACACTCTTGCCCAGACTCTGTACTAAAAGGCCTGTAGTTAAGGTACAGCGATTCAGATCTGGCCTGCATGAGAAGTTGTGCCTCAGAAAATGTCCTTATATTACATATATACAACATTGTGGTATGAATACCTAGATTAAGAATGTAATTGAAGAAAACTATATTATTTGCGATAAAGCCAGATTATTATTACCTATTATTATAAACGTTTCACTACTTCATAAAATAACAATTACTTTAATGGAAGAATGAACTTAAACCGACGATTTTTATTTAAAAATAAAAATAAATAAAATGAAATCATTAATGTATGTTGGTGTAAGCATTTTTTTAAAAAAAGTTTTTGAAATCTTTAGCCTAATTTTTTTTTCTTTTTAACCTGTAATTAATAGTTTGATTATTATAGATAAATAGATATTACAATCTACAGTCTAGAACAAATATTTTGTAGATGAAAATGGCCAGCATAAGGGTCTGTGACATCTAATAAATTCTAAAAATGTGAAGGAAAAGTTAATGCAGTAAAATTACTTAAATCATATCAATGAAGTATAAATGAAATGATGGGTACTTGCTGATTTGTGTACCTTTTGGCGTTTAATCAACCCTTATACTTAACTTTTTAAACTGTAAGTTTTTGTTAAGGAGATTTAACCTTTAAATTAACATGTAAATAAGTTTTTAAAAGAGCTTTTTTATGGCAGCAGATTTAATAGAAAAAATAATGAGAAAGCAAACTGTGAAAAATATCTTATCTAAACAAGGCGTTCATCACCTTAAAGGAGTTCGTATGCAGATAAGAGCGACCTTGACCTTGACGCCTTCAATCTCAAAGTCATCCACCTTTATCGCTCTCCACAGGCCAAACTTTTGAAAAACGACCATTGATAAAGGTAGAATAGGATTATAATGTACCCCTCGCCTAGAAATAACCATTGATTGCCACATAACAATCCCGAAAATATTTGTTCTTCAGTTTATATGCTTTTAACCTTCTCTAGTCATGATTCACCGGAATCATGTTATTCATGTCCTGTAAATAATATCTCGCAAACGAACAATTCCAGACATCTATATTAAAACATTTTTTTAAAAAATGCTGCCATCCCAGTATACAGGAGAGAGTGATATTTAAAAAAATATATTTTAATGGATACTACTAGAAATGGACGTGTTTAGGTCTTCCTTTTAAAATATTACTTCATAAGCAAGTGCCACTGAGTGGATTTTTCACTTTTCTGAGATTTTTTTAAAAAACCTGTCTGAGAAATCGCAGGAAACTTGAAACAGTCGTTCTATTCAGTCTCATTTCCTCTGACATAGAATTCCCTACTCTGATTTCGTTAAAAATTGCATATTGATACTTAGTACAAATGTTGAAAATTTAAAAACTATTTTTTAATTGAAAATTATATGGTATTAAAATAAGTTAAGTAATCAAAATTGTTTGTAGTAAAGTGCGAGCTTCCGCCCCCGTCCCGGACACCTAATTGGCATTTGGACGTTAAGTCCCGTATGAAAAAATAGGCGATTACTTTTCGGAACTCTTTTTTCGAAAAAAAATCTTTGTGAAAGAAAGCTCATAAGACCTTCACTTACCCCTACCCATACACTGCAGAATCTAAAACGTTTTTTCCCCAAATTTAAATTATACTTATTGCTGACATTGTATATGTAGGCTAGGTTAGTGAAAATTACACACAGAGATGATTTTTTTATGGGGAATCTAGCTCCCCACCCTTCTCAAGATGCTTTTAAATAAAAGTGTTACAAATATAATCCAATTAAAAGTTACTGAACTTAAAATTAAATTTACTGGTTATCATTGGTAACTAATAGTTTTTTGGTGGTTGTTAAATCTGCAAATGACGCCGAACCGCCGCTTGCGTTTCCCCAGCATAAGTCAATGGTCCAGAGCATATTCACTTTCTCCTATCTTTCTTCTCTTAATTTACGCCAGAAACTAGCCTAAGTCTTAGCAAAAAAACATGTAGCTTCAATTTAGTTATTTGGTGAGCTCTTTCCGTTTACTTCAATATGAGTTGACTATTAGAATTGTAATAGAAAGCTTTTATTCATTAATTTTTAATTTAAGGTGTGTCAACATCTGAGGTTTACTAAGTTAGTATAGCAAGTAAAGAAATATTAATAACAGTACTACGGAGTCCTAGAAAGAGTTATGTGACGGCAAGTTTTTACATCATGCTAATAATGAAATGTTCTAATGATCTGGAGAAAACACGATTGAAGTGGATAGAACCGATAACAGCCACAGATATGAATGAAACAATCTCAAATGATTTATGATTTATTCAACAGCTCTTATTTTATATTTATATATATATTATTAAGAATAAGAAATATATATGAATATATATGTATATATATATGTAGGAAAGAAGAGAGTAGATAATAATTAACAAGAAAGAAAGAAAGAAAAACAAGGAATCACTGATGATACAATAATTTATTTTCTCGCCTTTACACCTTTTCGTCTTAAACACACATTAAATCTGATATATTTTATAACGCCTTGAAATTAATATAGACAAAGGAATATAGTCGCCATGGCCATCAATATAAATATGCTCATAAAATAGCATTTTAAATAAAATAAATTTATAAGGGGGGGGGGGCCTCCACTGATTCCTATTCCACATATATATAAAATAAGAGCTGTTGAGTAGCTTTGCAGCTCCTTCAAATTTATATCTCGTTTCGTATTGTTCGGAATTCAATGAAATCTTTACCGCATTGTATAGAAAACTTAGCTCTATAACTAACATAAATAGAAATGTTCTAGTGATAACAGTAACCGAGATATAGAAGGTTTAAATTTGGTGACTGCAACTCCTTCAAATTTCAAACCTCCCATACTCGTTTCGTATTGTTCGGATTCTAATGATATCTTTATCGAATTGTACAGAAAACTTAGCTCTATAACTAATATAAATAGAAATGTTCTAGCAATAACAGTCAATAAGATAAAGGAGGTTTAACTTTAGGGGCTTTGCAACTACTTTAAATTTCAAACCTCCATAACTCGTTTTGTATTCTTCGGAATTCAATGAAATCTTTACCGATTTGTAGAGAAAACTTAGCTCTATAACTAATATAAATAGCAATGTTCTATTGCTACTAGTCCACAAAACTGTATCTACCGTATCTAAAATTTCAAATTGATAGGCAATGGACATTAAATAGACACTGATAAACATTAAAATCTGTTCGTACGTCGAAAATTTGAACGAGTGCAGAACTTCCTCTTAGTGTAAGAGCATGATGGCACTTTAGAGTCCCGAAGGGTAGCTTTAATCACTTCTTCGTGCTAAATTTGAGGAAAATCGCATTTAGCGTTGTAAAAAGATTAGTAATAATAGTTTTAGAGGGGATGTGAGGCGAACACATCTATTAAAGATACGTAGCGTCGAGACCTCTAAAAATGCAAATCTAAATCACTTTTTGAACCAGATAACACTTCATTGAAGAAAAAGGTTCACGATACGATCATTTTAAATGATTGCAAAACTTCCTCTAAGTAGGTTTAAGAGCAGATCGTCGCTTTAATGGTACGTAGGGAAGCCCTAACCGTTTCACCCTTCATTTTTTTCAAAATCGGGCAAGAATTACACAGTTATTAGTAATAATAATTTTGGAGGGGCCCTCACATACATGGGGGTTAACTCCTCTGCCATTCGATGTGTAGCGTCGAGACCCCCAAAAGGCACATCTACATAAAATTCCGAATCAAATAACACCTTATTCATCAAAATCGGTTCGCGCGTTGTTTACAAAAAAGGTAATAACTACAAGAACAATTTTGGAAATGCCGTTTTTGCTCACTTTCAGCAACTTTTTCCTCGAAATGTATAAAATTTATGTGGTTGCAAAAAAATTACTGATACAAAGGAGGATTTTCACTATATTTTAAAGAAAATTAGGGAATTTTACCTTTTACAGAAAAGAGAAATAAATTGTCAAAGTTGGTGTTTTTCATCGTTACGCTTTTTCGTGCATTTTTTTTACGATTAACCCTTATACAACTGTCCTACCGGACAATTTTAATATTTTTAAATAGCAATGGCGGTTATTTTGAGACTTTTGGGCCAGTCCCCTTACCGAATCTACACAGACGCAATGTTCTCAATACTTCGTTTTTGTCCGACCTTCACAGCCGAAATGTAACCTGCACCATTTTTTATTTTATCCAGTATTTTTAACCAGTACTATTTATCAATAGATAAAGAATTGTGAAGACTATCCATGGTTTTGGTTATTAAGCACAATGAAGCTTAACAGAGAAGGAAAAAAGAGTCTAAAATAACAACAAAATAATAATTATTAATTAACCTTCAGAATAACGCAAGTTGTGAGGAGAGTTTAAGAGAAGAGAGAGGTGTAATAGTGGGGACAAGTACGTAGTATGCACTTACCGGCGCCCTTGGCGTGTACCACTCTCTCTGGAATGCGCTCTCGGTCGAAATGTGCCAACTCATCAATAAAACCAAAATCCTGTATCAGCACGGGCCCCTTGGGGCCGACCGTAAGAGTGGAGGTTTTAGTCTCGAGTGGGGCCCCTGTTCCACTCGTCAGCAACGAAGCACTCTATATGAAAGTTAAAACTACATTAGAACAATTAAACCATACAAAATGTAATTATATACTTTAAACAATCTAATTTCGACATAATTTAGGGAGTTCAGACCTTCTGAAATCCGTGTTATATGTATCAATCATTATTCAATCTACAAAATTGTTCTGAAATCCCCAAAATTTAATATTACAAAGCCATGACTCTTCTTCTTAAGGGTTCTGAAAGGGTTATCCCTGAAACCGACGCCACGATCTACCTGATGCTTCCCATAAGAGCAAGGTTACCATGCGATGGGCAACTCTAGCTATTTTCTTGAGACTTCTTCAGAATAACTAGGAGAGGTGAGTTGGCAAGGAAGTGGTTATCCTTGACTGCTGTGTTCTACCTCTCTTTTTAGAACTTTTCTTGTAGGGCAAAAAAAATATTACGACTAAGCTACTTGCTGGAAGTAAATGTTAGTAGCAGTAGATACGCAAATCATTACATACATAAGTATTTCTGCAGCACAAGACCACTAAGAAATAGACTACCGAAAGATTGAGATACCAACGGATGAACAAAGGCTGGTAAAAAAATTGGCTTATCTACTTCCTTTACGGAAACTTTTTCCTTACAATTAAACAAATTAATTAAATTGAAGAGATTGAAACAAACCACAATCACATAAAAATTTTAAAGTAGAATAAAAATTTAAATAAGGATCATAGTGGTAAATTCATTTGTAATTGTAATCAATTTTCTTCCTTATTGTAAGACACGATTTTATTGCATTCTATACATCATTCATTTAAAAAATTAAGAAGCAGTAAAACACGTCCAGTATTACTTTTGATAAATATGTCATCATTTTGCATCTAGTGCTCTGATCTTCGATAAATACACATTGTTTCATCTTTCTAACTTTAACTTTAATAAAAAAATTTAAACTAATTATTTGGTACTCCTTATAAAAACAAAAGAGAGTTAAATATATAAACATGTAAATACACAGAATGAAGTGTATCTGGTTTGATTAAATTGAGCAAGCATTCAAATATATATAGGTCAAACCTTTTTAAATTGAAATTAAACAGTTTTCTAATTAAGCGGATAGATCTCAATAACATAAAAAACTATTTATATATTGACTTACAATTGAACTATTTATTTATATTCCACATTAATTTTTAATAAAATTAATAGTAATTTACCTTCTGAGCAGTTTTGTACCCAGTTAACTGTTCCGCTGAAGGATCACGAGGCATGTTTCCAATTTAGTTGTACTACTTGTTTGACTCTACCAAACAGACTGTCACGCTGTTTATTGTTTAATGACACGAAATCCAGTCCAGCTGTTTTAGCGCTCCCACCATTCTGAACAATGATGCATAGTCGCACCTAACTGGGAATCATCAAAATCCAAAATTTCTTTATTACAAGACTATTTTATTTATTTTTTTTTTTACGTTTATAAATTGATGGTAAATTAATATTTGACATAAATATTTTTTAGCCATTCAAAGTTAAAAAAAGTTATATAAGCTAAATGATCATACTAATATTTTAGCAACACTGCTTAAAAAGGAAAGTTGCCCATTCGCGAAAATATTGTAAGGAATGAGAAAAAAAAATCATCTGATTTTAAAAGCAAAGCGAGTCGACAAAATGAAATAAGTGTTCTAACAATTTTTGATGCCGACTACCAGGCAGTAAATGAATTGGATATTAAGTTTTCCTGAGTACAAATCTGAGATCTATCCGTTCACTAGGATGTCTTCTCGCCGGGAGACAAATCTAACTACAGCTTCTAATGTACTAAGACGGTAAGCGAGTATATTACTAACTGGACCTCACAATCGTATAGAGCTTACAAAAAAAGCTTCCAAATGTATACATTTTCCGAGCAATTTCTTATTGTAAATGGTGCTGACCCGAATATACCCCTTTTGTTCATTCAATATGACGTTGATTGTCATGGTCAGTTCTATTTGCAACTATAAAAAGTGGCTAAGAAATTTAAAGGGTATACAAAATAAATATGATCAGATAGTGCCTGGACTATTTGAGAAGTAAATTGATAGACAGTCCTTGCAAGCTAAAGATAGTGAATTACGGGTCATATTCAAATAGTAAATGCAAACAGATTAGTTATGAGGTTTTAGTCTCATCTGAGTTTGAAATGGATACTGCAGTTCGTAAACTGCATTGCATTGGTCTGTTACATATCTACTGGAAACTCAAGGCACAACGATTAGTTTCCGAGATTGCCTGCTTTTAAAATAAATTTTTGTAATAGTGGAGTTAGGCTCATATTTTCGAAAAATAATTTTCTGTAATAAACTTTTTTCAATTACATGGATTCTAGAAGATTTTTAATTTGCCACGTAGAATCCGCAATGTCATGAAATTAATAACTAGATCAAATAGGTACATCTTTGTAGAGGTTCTAAGACGAATGAAATTGGGGATTGCGCATTTCCGGATTCAATGCCTGAATATACAGAACTTAAGGAATTGCCTGAGTAATTCTTTTATTTATGGCTGACACATTTAACACTGGAAAGCCTACCAGCATTAAATGCTTCGTAAATTCCGAATTTTACCTTACAGTAATTAGGACACTCACTTTATTAAGATTAAGGGAGTCAAGAAAACAAGTCTATTTTGCCAATAGGATCACGGCAAAATTGAACAGAATGAGATGGACACAACAGCCAAACAGCGGCAATAACAGGTATCATACTCGAATTAAATGAAAACTGCCTTTTTTACAATTAAAAGCCACATTCGAAATAAATAGTAAATAGAAGACAGAATGAAATAATCGATATGGCCAATTCCACAAAAGTGAATGGAATTTGCTGGTTTAAGGGCTGGGACAGTTGCAAACAACTTGTCACAATCATTAATAGACACAAGCCAATTATTTTGTTTTTAAGCAGTACCTCCACAAAATAGTACACAGTTACTCCAATGCGACTCCTCAGAGGATTGGTGAGTGTATTCATGAGTGCATAGAGCGTCGACGAAATTAGAAATAGATCCATTTCTCCTTGAGTCAAATTGCGTCTTCTACCTGATCAAGGAATTCTAAATGTTGAAACATAGAGCAGAAGGTAGAATTAAAAGTAACCCAATTAGGTATTTTGGAACTGTTAATCGAAACCAGCCCAAAGGAAGTTTTTCTAATAACATAACCTACATACAGAGTAGCTGGTCTACATAGGAAATCTGTTAATTCAAGCTAAGTTCTTTCAGACCAACCAGAAACTTATTTACCAATAAGAAATCATTTATTAATTTTAAACCCCACTTGTTTAATTTGTGCCGAATCATTATTTAAGTTTTTTTTTTTTGCTGGAATGATATGATTGAAGAAGTTAGAGAAATAAAGCCTCCTCTGTTAGATGAATCTTTAATCGTTCCGCACTTCGTCTAATGTACCTCCACCAACAATACTTATTCCTAGCTCAATTCCATCAGAGCTTGTTTTTTCAGTCGCTACATCCAGAGGTACTTCCTGGGTTATGGCGACACTGATAATTAACCAAAGGTCAATGAATTGAGAGCTCCAAGTAATAGGTATAGTGCGCACAGAAAGGGATATAAAATAATTCAAAAAAGAGATTTCACAATTTATTTCTTTCCTTTAGTTTCCTTACATCAAACATATATGTTTATTACAGAACACGTCTATTCTATGCACAAAATATAGGTATACATGCAAACGTAAGCTGATTACCGGTTCCCGGTTACATTATCCCTTACCTGTATCCACATATTATATACATTGTATAGGAAGTTCATACCATCATTATGCAAGTTTTTCCGACTCAATTAGCTACGATACGGTGCTTGTACCCGCACGTTACATTGCAATTAGCTAAAGACTGTACAGATACGTGACAATACTCCACAGAGCATACCAGCTTAGTCTGATTTCTTAAATTTTGTTAATCACTCTTCTCATCTTATGTCCGAAGTTCCGACTTTAAAAAATTTGGCTGCTAATAATAACTTCAGATTAGCGAGCTCCCCTTATCTGTTGGGAGAATTCGATACTAAATTTTATAACGCCACGTTCTCACTCTCTCTCTCTCTTAAAATATATATATATATTTGAACACCAGAATAATATGGAGCTGTTCTTTTTTATGAGTTCCATTCTATTTTGTTTTTTCCTAAACAGATGAGGAGAGTTTTCCACATGACATAGTAAGTCGCAGCTTTTTCGAATCGTTAAGGTGAAGCACGAATCAGACATTCAAGCCTTTAACAACTAACTGTCTAGTAAAATGAACTCTTAAAGAAATTCTTATGGAAGCTGCTTGCATCATTTACTGAAAACAAATTTGTATTAGTGCATGATAATTGTGGCCTCACGTCGTTCGAATGGCCACATTATATTCAGCAGGTAGGAATACTCTTATCGTACTGATTTGGCAAGCATGTTTTCCGTATAAGGACTTGACAAAAAACACAAGGGGATAACTGAGAAACAAGAAAAGGCATGGTTGGTAGTCTCTAACTCCTAAAACATTTCCGAATAATCAATTTTGCCGCTTATTATTCGACAGCAAGGTGGCTTAAGGCAGTATTTATGCGCAGAGTTGATGTGCGCTGTTTGGAAGAAAACATTAATAATGATCAAAAGATCTTAATTTATAGCAATAACGTTTTTTAATATTATTATTAATCTACATAGATAATCTATAAATAAAAATATATTTGGATTTTATCCAAACTGGGTACTATAAATACTGAACCGTACATTTTATCTTTGAGTCTATATAGTTACAAATTCTAAAGCAGTTTGTTATTTGTGTGAATAGTACGGATATTTAATCTTTTTTGCGAATAAAGGAACCCAAACAGTTCCGCAATAGTTACTGCCCAAATTTTGCCAACATACAAAAAATGAAAGAGAATTGTTTAAAATACAACTTGAAATATAAAGAAAACATGAACAAAGGAAATAACGGTTACTTCGATAACACTGGAAATAGTGCAATAGCGGAAAGGTTAATCACCTTTTTAACTTCTAATGTTGATATGATTTTGATTTTACTTCTTTTCTTTTCTTTTTACAGTAGTAAAACAAACCAATATTTTCAAATTAAATTATCTCATCTATGGAAAATTAGACTTACTATGGAGGTTAGGATCCAATTCAATACTAAATATTACATAAAAAAATTATTTAATTATTTAATATACTAATTATTTCTAATTATCAGATCAGAAAAGGTAAGGAAGGATAGGATAACTTTATTCACTGGTTTTGTAAAATGAAATAATTAAAACTCGAATTATCTGTGTATTTCCAAATTGTCGAATTGAACAAAACAGATTGGGGTAAAATATAATACATACATGCATATGTACATATGTATGTAACCTAGTGACTACTTTCCTAATTGATTTCAGTGCTGAAAGTACGATGTCGCAAGAAATACTTTCCCAATTAAGAACAATCTAGTGATGACCTATTTTCTTCACTACTGTAAAAACAAATCAAAATCAAACTAAACCATATCAACATTAAAAGTTAAAAAAGTCATTAACCTTTCCAGCACATTCTACAAGTCAGAAGCCCTACTACAATTAGTAATCACTTATTTCTTTAATAGACAGATGAAGTCCTTCACATTCACACTTAAAGAAATAAAAATATACGTCATATATATTTAACGTTTCAACCAATTTAAAATTTCAAGAAATTAATAATAAACCTACATACGAGTATATTGACAATTCTAAACGTACACATTAAGAACATTAAATAATTACAAATTAATGGAAGACAGTGTACACATTATACAACTATATGATTTTGAGGGCACCGCTAATTCAATTAAATCTAATTCAAAAATTATTATTGGGGTTAAATCAATTTATTCACCAAGATTGTGGCAAACTTTAATACCACAAGCGAATTCTAAATGGGTGTATCATTTAACAGTTAGAAGTTGCAAAGACTAATTCATTAAGAAACTGAGATCGATTAGAACTTAAGATTTAGTTTATTTACATAGTGCAGCATCAAAACAGTCAACTAGATATCTACGCTTGAAATTAAGACAGCATTTAAAGAACAACATTCAACTTTTACATACTGGGTATAATAAGACACGCCTCTCTTAAAACTTACTAATTCAAGAAAAATTCAATATTGTTCAAAAACTGTGATTAGAATAATGTGTGGTTTCATATTTGAACAAATTACTTGCACAATACAATTTCCTTAACAAAAATATACAATTTAAAAAGTATAAGGGCTGAATAAAGGACGAAAGGTAACCAATCGGCAAGCACCCTATTTCATTCATATTTCAGCCATTTAGAACAATTCGAAAAAGTTAATGTTTTTTACTTAAATTTGTTTCTAATTTTTTTCCCCCTCGTTATGATTTCTCTTACTTCTATTGGGACTTTCTAAGTATTTTAAACTTTTGCTTTTCATGAATCCTCACAGAAGACGTTAGAAGATCATAAAATTACTTTTGGACATTTTATACCAATTGATGTAATTAGAATTTATTTAACTTCACCGATTCTTTATGTTGTTGGTGATTTTCATGTATATTTTGCAATAGATTACATATAACTTATGTATTTTTTAATTTATGATGTTAAAATATTAATAAAATTAATAGCAGCTTCATACACGGTTAGCGTAATGGACTCCCAAGCGGAGGTCCCGGGTTCGCATCCAGCTGCTGACTCTTAGATTTTCTCTTCCTAGGAGCTTCTTACAGCTCACTGTCCGGTGATGGACAGTGTTGTCTGTAACGAGAGAACACTGTCTTGAGGCCGGCAGTGCACCGAAAAAAGCTCCGGGCGCCAATAAACTTAGATGTTGACACGCCTTAAATCATAAAAAAAAAATAATCAAAGAAATTTTAACTTTGATTATATAAATAAAAAACTTTTTCGACCAGGCAGACTTAATTGCCAAGCTAAATGAAAACTTGGATACCAGATGATTTTGGTTCCTTTTGTCGTTTGATCAACCTTCACATTAGAAATTTAAACTTAAAAGTTTTTGTCAAGGAGATTTTTGTGCCTTTTGGATAGATTTTTCTTGGTGTTTGTTTTGTAAACAATCTTTGCACATCTAATGACATAAATTTTTCAAAAATCACGAACAATTACGCTGATTTTACAGGAATAGAATGTTTCTCTTAATGTCCCATAGTTCTAGACACGCATACATTACATTTGATATCAATGTCGTAAATTTCCAGAATCATAACCTAATTGACTTCTTAAAAATGTATCAAATAAAAGTAATAGATATGTATTTCTGTAATTATCATTCTAACATTAGAAATAATCGATAAAGATTTTTTTTTGAAAATTTCAAAACCTTAAAAAGTCAATAACAACACAGTTTATATGATTTAAGGCGCGTCAACATCTGAGGTTACTGGGACTCGGAGTTTTCTTCCTCCGGCCAAAGTTCTCTCGTTACAGACAACACTGTCCATCACCAGACAGTAAGCTGTAAGATAGGAGCTTCTTGGAAGAGAAAATCTAAGCGTTAGCAACTGGATTTACACCCGGGATCTCCGCGAGGGATTCCAATACTGTAACCTCATAGCATCCCTTCCCTCATCTTCAATATTAGTTAGTAATATTGTTCCGGGAATTTGTTGCCAGTTTTAAATAAAAAGTGACGCGGATTTTTTTCTTGATATAAAAGCTTTTATAATTTTCATCCATCATCATTCGTTAATTCATCTGTATTTTTACTAACTATGCTACTATCACGGGTCTACCAATTATACTTCCAGACGAGTCAAACCCCAAATAACGTTTTTAGCAATAAAGTAAGTAAAGGTAAATAGTAAAGTAATCGCCTATTTTTTCAGGCGGGGCTTAACGTCCAACTACCAATTAAGTGTCGTGGACGGAGGCGACTAGCAAACATACTTTACTGTAAATTACTTTTATTAACCATTAAATAAAATCCAAGGCCTAAGACCGGGAATCGAACCCAGTACCACAATGCATATTAGCTTTGCAGGTCTCGCCTCTAACCACTCGGCTACCGTGGCGCCTGTTTTTTAGCAATACAAAGAATTATTAACATTGTGTGAAAGGAAATAGAGTTATGTTTCTACATAATAAAACATTCCAGAACAAACACACAGAAAATAGCCAAATCAATAAAATATATTCTTCATCAATCATGTGTTGCTTTCTTTAGTTGAACACATTACCCTGTGCCTTGCCTTGATGGCTTCTCACACCACACTGAATTTTACTTTGTATTTTGATGTAAAACGTTTAATAGTCCCTCAAAACTTCTCTTTTCATCTCTGCCTTTTACATGATTTTCAATGACTTTTTGATCGTAGCCACACATTCCTCAAACTCTGCAGTCTTCCAATTTTCCTCAAGAACATTTAAATTTGTTTATGTGCTGTAGAAATTTACTATTTCCTGACTATTTCTAGTAAAACATAACTTACGAGAATGGTTGAATTTTAAAATGTTCACACCCACACTCTTACACTCTCGCCAGTCTTGGAAATATATTTATTAGAAAAACAGATTAGATTATATGAGCTTATAAGCTGACCACATCTTAATAGCGAAATAGCCAACTTTTGACCCACAATCTTTTATTAAAGAGTTCAAAAAAATAATTTCATTATTTCACTTTTATCTGAATAATTTAAAGAGACAAATCCTGAGATTACAATCTTACTTTCAATTACATAATGATTTTGTTCCACGTTTTTTCTGAAAAAAAAAAAAAAAAATCATTTAAACTTCAATAATTTTTTTTTTTTAAATTTTGACAGACTATGAATGTGAGACCAACTTGTTTAAAATGGATGCACAACATGGTTGGATCCAAAAAACAAATTACAGTTAATTTACTTTATTCTTGTAAAAATAATAAAATATTATTTGACATTGATAATGGCCTCAAGCTTAGAAAGCAGTTACTTTCAGCGTAGAACTAAACTGAATATGTTAATAAAGGAAAACTGCACGTTTACAAATGATAGAAAGTTTGAGAATGATGAGAAAGCCATTGAAAATGGTAATACGTAAAATACAGGGATAAAAAAGACATGTATTAGACCAAAAAAGACCAATTCATCAATGAAGAAATACCCTTCAAAGGTGGAAATAAGATTAATGAGCGGACAATCGCCGCAAAGAAGGTACTCAACAAATCTCGCGATAATTAAAAGTATAATAGAAATGTTATAAATTCTTTCAATGTAACATTTTTTCTTCAAGTACAAAAAACGAGTTGGAAGTGCTGTAATAGTAATGAAGAGATCTAAGCAAACAAGTGACCTACTCCAGCAAACTGGATGCCGGCTATCTAGCTAGATGAGAATCTCGATGTTAGAATGAGAGGCTAGATGTGCGTGGAGCGGAGTCTACACGGGCTAGACGCTTGTGCAGGAGAGAAGCGGCGTGGACAGCCGTATAATTTCACTGCTGGGCACCTGTTTCTGCTAAGACACAGTCTGCGCACTTCCGCTGTTACCTCCACTGAGCTCGCTTTTTTCTTTCTCGTCGCAAGAATCATATAGCGGATACTCGAAGCAAAGGATACATTTCAGTGCTCTAGGCACCTCCATGTAGAATGCGGGAGGCATTGGTATAAGAGGTGAAGTTGATGATTTGTAGTAACGGTACTGCGGATTGCTGAAAAAATAAATTTAAATTAATAGCAAAATATGAAACTCATCCTCTCAAATATTATTATAATTGTTATTTATATAATTTAAGGCGTGACAAGATGTGAGAAAAATCTTAAGAGCTCTTTCTTATTTGAGAAAAACCCAAACAAATAAAAACTGACACTTCCACTGGGCTGATATTGAGCAAAAGTTAATACTTCGTTGCGGCATCTAAAGCAAATATCAAATTTTAATTATTTTTTGCCTCGGTTTTTCGTTTTTTATTTATACTTCTCAGCCCCCTCTCCACCAACAAACGCACAGACCAACTTTTAAAAATGTTTTTGAACTCAAGATCTCAAAAAAGGATATTTCTGAAGAAGTATCCTTTTTTGAAATCCATTTTTGAAAATTTCTATACTTACAACCACGTTTTACTGTTTAGTAAAAAAATAAAAAATACTACCTTCAGAGAATGTTATAAAAAGAGTCAGTGTTTCCATTAACGAAGATACCTTCGATTTCTCAATTGTTTTTGTTCAGTATATGTTACTTTCTTATCTCATTATGGTTAATTTGATTATAATTCAGACTTTTCTATGTTTAGAACGATATATATATATATATATATATGAATTATATTATAACGATATATATAAGTTACGTTCCGTGTAACGCCGAGGGTCTTTTTAAAAAAAGACTTCATTTATTTTACAGCAACAATGTATTACAACTTATGCTTTCCTAAAATTAAATATGATTGCTGGTTATTGCAATCAAACTGGTATAAGTTTCTATTGCTGGTACATGCAATAGAAACTTAGAACTAAGATATAAATTGATTATAAATTGGTTAATAAAGTTTATAAGTCCTTAAAGTAATTTACAACAAAATACCTGACAGAATACAATGGGTGATTGCGGTGACACTTACTAACACTGCACAGAGTATATGATCTTGACACTGACTGACTGACGGAAGTAACGGAACTCTCTGCTCTTGATACTTAACCTCTTTTATATTTAAATGAGGATGCTGCCTTCAGCAATCCTAAGTAGGTCGTGCGTCAGGGGTTTACGTGCATGTAACTTATATTAATCTATAAATCTACAAATATATAGATCTTATATTTTATATATGCAAAAAGTCAAATGACAAACTTATCAGGTGATGTGTATACTGGATTTACTAGGGCATAGGAAAAACAAAATCTTTCAGTTGTGCCAAATCAATATATGAATGCAATATTAAGCGGAGCGCCTTGAACACATTCCGAATATACAGAAAAAGTAGAAATCTATGCAGCAGAGTTATTTTTTACCTACTTGCGATACTTGAGGTCAGCCGACCGTTCCAGAAGAGGTATACCGGAAACAAACAGGATGATGAAAGTGGTAAAGAGAGGACTGGCTATAGCCACCCATTCCACTCCTTCTATTACATTCAGAGATACTACGAAGATGCCCCACCAAAGCAAGATCTCTCCAAAGTAGTTAGGATGCCTTGAAAGCCTCCAAAGACCTGAAAATACCAACAGAAATTTAGAAAAATAAAGGAGGTACCAAAAGAGGTTTGCTACCTAATTTCATGATACTGACCATCGTTACACCATTTTCCTTTATTCGCTGGATCTTGGTGAAATGAAAACTTCTGAAGATCAGCGTACGTTTCTATTAGCAGGCCACAAAAAAACATTCCAGTTCCGGCCGAATCAATTGGTGTCATTGTCTTCTGGGCTCCTCGCGCTATGGAGTTGTGCGGAGCATTGATAAATATGACCGGAAGACTGACAATAAACACCCAGACTGCCTACAAAGATCAATAAGATAGTTATCTAATTAGTTACAATGTTACAAAATATTTAAAATATTAGAAATATCAATATGCTGCGCGTTTTCTACCTTATAACTTAAAATTAGGTTGTTTACACAGCTGTTAATTATTATAAAGAAGGATTTTATAGGAAATTTGGGAATTTTATCTTTTCTAGAAAAAGAGAAAAATATTGTCAAAGTTGGGTGTTTTTCAACGTTACGCTTTTTTTTGCAGTTTTTGACGATCAACCCTTATACAACTGTCCTACCGTCCAGTTTTAATTTACTTTTAATCTTAAACACAGTGTCGATTATGGGGCCAGCTGACCGGCTGCTTAATACTACAACAGAGCTTTCTATCTTGCAATAAAGAACAGGCGGAAAAAGTCCTTTGTAAGATTTCACAAATATTGATGGCAGCAACAATAAAATAATATCCCGTAATTAAAATAATAGGTAAATTGATTGTCGGATATTGGTCAGGGTAGAAAATAACATCTTATATTCGTGCCAACGTTTCGGAAATATTTATTCTCATCTTACGGCTACATTTAAAAGAACATAATTACAATGTGTAAATCTTAGAAATTAATTGCCTATCGTCTGTATTTAATCATTTTTAGTCTAGTTTAGTTTTAGTGATTGACCCATTTTTTTAAACCCCTGTATCTCGAGATACAGCATCCAACTTTTGTTTTTCAAACCAAAACTTTGGACTCTCACGTTTTGTTTGTAGCAGTACTTATGGTGCAAAGTCAAGATCTAGGCAGGCTAGAGTTATTTCAGATCATGGACTGAAGCCAAGGGATTAAGGTTACTGTACACTTAATTTTTTAGATATCCCCACAAAAAATAGTCCATTGGGGTTAAGTCCGGAGATCTAGGTGGCCATTGGATCAAACAATGAGTTCCTAAGCACTGTTCATGGAAATTTCTGTCCAGGTAACGTCGAATAACTCTCGCATTATGTGCCGGGCAACCATCTTGTTGAAAATACATATCTAGCCGACGTTGTAGAGAAACATCTTCAAGCAGAACTGGCAAAATGTCTCTTAAAAAAAGTGAGATACCTTTTATCAGTTAAGTTCTCTCTGTAGAAGTATGGGCCGATTAGTTGATTTCCTAAAACTTCACACCAAACGTTTGTAGAAAAAACAACCTGAACGTCGAATAACTCTAGCCTGCCTAGATCTTGACTTCTTGACCACCATAAGTGGCTGCTACAAGCAAAGCGTGGGAGTCCAGAGTTTTGGCTTGCCTATCCGTTGATGGTGCCCAGTTTGAACAGATTCTTTAAAAAAAATAACGTAATTTTGACAATAAACTGAACTTTTTTTTCATATTTTTAATTACCATAACTTTTGAAAAACCTAACCGATTTCAAAAATTTTTTTTTGTTATTTTAGGAGCTCAAATACTATAAAAATATGCAAAAAAAAAATATAACTTTCCATTTGAAAAACAAAAGTTGGATGCTGCATCTCGAAATACCGGGGTTTAAAAAATGGGCCAATCACAGAAAAGAAATTAGTCTAAAAATGATTAAATACGTGTTTTTTATTTTTTCGAAATTTCCCGCCGTTTTAAAAAAAGTGGGTGGAGCATATAACTTTGGTCACCCTGTGTATATATATAGTTTTACTGAAATTTAGAACTGTGAGTACGATTGCTTCAGCATTAAGCAAATAACTGATACAATCCTTAACAAAAACTTACAGTTTAAAATGTTAAGTATAAGGGCTGATTAAACGCCAAAAGGTACACAAATCAGCAAGTACCCAACATTTCATTAATACTTCATTGATATTATTTAAGTAATTTTACCGCATTAATTTTCATTAATATTTTTTAAGAATTTATTAGATGTCACATACCCTTATGCTGGCCATTTTCATCTACAAAATATTTGTTCAAGTAGCACACCATTTAACTTAGATTGACTGTAATATCTATTTATCTATAATAATCAAACTATTGATTACAGGTAAAAAAGAGAACGTTATAAAAAATAAAAAAATATGAGGCTAAAAAATTCATAAAATTTTTTAAAAATTGCTTACACCAACATTCATCAATGATTTTATTTATTTTTATTTTTAAATAAAAATCGTCGGTTTAAGTTCATTCTTCGATTCAAGTAATTGTTATTTTATGTAGTAGTCAAACGTTTATAATAATAGGTAATAAATAATCTGGCTTTATCGCAAATAATATAGTTTTCTTCAATTACATTCTCCATCTAGGTGTTCTTCCCACAATGTTGTGTATATGTAATATAAAATAAATAAGATATGCATATTTTTAGGACAGCTAATTATTCCAGTATTTTACCATAAGTAAAATTAGGGGAACTAAATTAAATTACAATTGAGAAATGAATAAATAATGTTGAATAATCTACTTGTTATTAACTGTGTGTTATTTGTCCTCACGAATATTTCGGTAAGACGAATTCAAGACTGAAATATTGTTTTAAATCCTCCGTGATTCAAATTTAAACAGTAGCCGACTCTAAATTTGTCTTTTTCTAATTTAACATGCATGTATATGTGACAACTTCAGAATAAAGGGCACATTAAAGAGAAATCAGAAGAATAATTTGAAATAGAGTTAAAATAAAGTACCTATTTATACCAAGATATAATATACATTTTATAACAATTATAACTATTATGAATGAACTGGCCAGCATAAGGGTATGTGACATCTAATAAATTCTTAAAAAATATTAATGAAAATTAATGCGGTAAAATTACTTAAATAATATCAATGAAGTATTAATGAAATGTTGGGTACTTGCTGATTTGTGTACCTTTTGGCGTTTAATCAACCCTTATACTTAACATTTTAAACTGTAAGTTTTTGTTAAGGAGATTTTTGTACCTTTTGGATAGATTTTCCTTTTTGTCTATTAGCAAAGTTACGTCTGCTTTACAGATTTTTTTAATCACTATAACAGTTATAACAGCTATTCTATCATTATAACCTGATATGGTGTTAAATCGGAACCGTAACTACCACTGGAGAGATCTTTTTAAAGAATGGTTATAGTTGCGGTCCCCAAACCATCCTCAATAACCATTTTTTTGAGAAAGCGTTTTGAATAAAATAGGAAGGTATTTTTACGTAAATAGCAAAATTAAACTGCGATTTCAGTACTTCCTTTTAAGAGGAGCAAGAAAAATAAACTGCGATTACAGTACTTCTCCCTAAAAGGCAAAGATTTTGAATCGAACGACAATTCATTGATGTAAATCGGTTCACTCATTGATAATTTTAACGATTGCAGTACTTCCTCTTAGTAGTGTAAGAGCATGATGGCACTTCACAGCCATGTAGAGGAGCTTTAATCACTTCTTCGTGCTAAATTTTATCAAAATCGGACTAAGCTTTGTAGAAATATTAGTAATAATAGTTTTAGAAAGGGCCTTATTTGGGTGGGGCAAACTTCCCTTTATATGAGGCATAGCGTCGAGACTTTTAAAGTACAAATCTGTACAAAATTTTGATTCGAATGACACTTCATTCATGAAAATCGGTTCACGTGTCGATAATTTGAAACGATTGCTATACTTCCCCTTAACAAGTGTAAGAGCAGATCGTCGCCTTATTGTTACGTAGGGGAGCCCTAACCCCATCATCCTACCAAATTTTATCAATATCGGGCTAAGATTTACAGAGTAATTAGTAATAATAATTTTGGAGGGGGCCTTACATAAAGGGGGCTAACTCCTCTCCCATTCGATGTACAGCATCGAGACCCCCAAAAGGCACATCTACATAAAATTCCGAATCGAATGACACCTCATTCATGAAAATCGGTTCGCGCGTTTAGGCGCTACGTTGTTTACAAAAAAGGTAACAACAACAAGAACATTTTTTGAAAAAGCCGTTTTTGCTCATTTTCGGCAACTTTTTTCTCGAAACCTATTAGATCTGGGTGGTTGCAAAAAAATTACAGCTATAAAGGAGTGTTTGCTCTATATTTTAAAGAAAATTTGGAAATTTTATCTTTTATAGAAAAAGAGAAAAAAATTGTCAAAGTTGGGTGTTTTTCAACGTTACGCTTTTTCGTGCAGTTTTTGATGGTCAACCCTTATACAACTGTCCTACCGGACAGTTTTAATAATATTAGTGGAGTTACCATCCATTGGAGGCTGTTCAGTGGATGATTCCTTGAGAAACATCAGCCTTCTCAGGGTGAAAGAAAGAATGTACTGTTCCCTAGCTAAAGTAGAAGTATCTCTTAGTAAGGTAAGACGAGAGAATTAATTAAGTAATAGGAGTGAGTAAGAATGTGTCAGCACTGTTTTCGCTTCCGAGAGGAGGCGATGATTTCTAATAAACGGTTACTCTGATGGCGAGGTCAAATATTTCGAGAATCGAGTATAGGGAGAGTCGTTCAAGACGTAGTTTCTTAAGAATTTTTCCCATTAGTGGTAAAAGACTAATAGGGCGATAAGAATTTTTAAGATGGCGAGGTTTGTTAGGTTTTGGAATAATTTTTACTAGAGAAAATTTACACAAATAGGGAAGCAAGTGGTTCGGATAACAGAATTATATACATATATGTAGATTTGAGAAAGACTAACATTTTTAGAATAAGTTAACTTAAGCCGTTTTTTTTTTTAAATAAAATAAAATATACCTGGAATGTCCAAAACACCGCAAACCTGATCACATTACTCCTTCTGCTATCAAATCTTGCATCCCTACCAATCTGCATAATTCGGTACAGCAAGTATCCCGAAAGTCTGACTCCCCATAAACACACGAATCCTGTCACCATCAGCTGTCGGTTGTCGTAAGGCTGTAAACAACAAACAATTTGGGCTGAAATAGTATAACTTCCTCTTACGCAATTCCTTCTTTCTTCTGCCATTCTAAACGTTGTTCGAAAACTTGTAATTTTAAAAATTGGCGATGAGATCATATTGTATCAAAACATTACTCCCACATCAGAAGTTACAGAGATAGGCGACGTGTGGGTTTTTGTTTTTAAAAATTAGTTGAGAAATTCGTTTATTAAAAATATAGCTTACTATCTCTTTTTGCTAGATTATGTCATTTTAAAAGTAAATGAAGGAGGGCAATTTTAGCGAGAACAGTTTCTAAGAAGACAGTATTGCTGATGGGGATACGCGGCAAGTCAAAAAAAAGAAAAAGCAGAATATGAATGTTACAGAGTCATACAGAAAAACTAAAGAAATTATGGTTGGAACAAAAATTCAAGGCGCTAATTTAGTTGTTACCAAGTAGAGTGCTCATGGTCAAAAAAAAAGTTGAAAAAATTATAACTTTTCTCATTTAGATGTGATCGTCACTATAGGTTTCGAAATGAAGTAACTACTCGTTCTTAAATGAGTATATGTATATTAATAAAAACAATAAAACTAGTTAAACAGTGAAATCTGGATAAATTTAGTTACTCTGACGAGTGGATATGGGTGTGACCACTTGTTAATGATGACATGTTTATAAACTATGAATTAGAACAGCAAGTTCTCAATTTGAATAATTTAAATTTTTCTATTCAATTATTGTTTTCAAGCTTCACTTCAAGTGAATTTCTTGAAAAATTGTTGAAGCACATCTGACCAAGATTGTTGGGAGGGTACAGGGTTAGATGGGCTGTCCCCTCAATGTTTCCTGATGGTTCTGACGTAAAGCAAGGTTGTCTGTTTGGTTTGATAATTTTCTTTATATTAAAAACATTGAGGAATATTTGAATGGTGTCAGGGTTCTGATGAGCATAAAAATATTGAAAGATTAGCATAAGATAATGACTTGATGCTTCTCGCTTTTGAGCCCGCCTTTGCGACAAATAATAAATTCATTAGCTAATTATGTTCAATTATATTATATTATTAAAATAAATTTAAAGATATCCATATTCAAAGATAAAGGCAAGTTATATAAAAAAGAAAAATGGTATTTTGATCGGAAAAAATACTCAGTTAACCGCAATAAATACTTAGACAAAACGCTTACCTCTAAATTAAATTTATGACAACCTAATTTAAAAAACTTGAATAAGGTATTAATATGTTGAGGATTAGCTTTTTGATGAACAGTGGTTTCTCGTACAGTGTAAAAATTAGACTGCTCAGCACCATTAGCGTTATACCGTTCTATGGCGTGTTACAGGCTCAAGTTTGCGGTGGGACAACTCGAAAAAAATTAGAAGTCTTTATTAGAAAGTTGTTTAGTCTTGAATTAATGAATTTAAAGGCAGGACCATAGACTACCTACAATTACTGCAACTCATCTATTTGAAAAGGGTATATTTTGGACTCAATGGTTTAGATAAATTGCCGGAATGACCTTGAGAAAACAAAAAATATTTCTGATTGGCCAAGAATTATTCAATTACTTCACAAAGCGGGGTAAAATTAGAATTTATAAAGTCTTGGGAGAACATTAGTGTCCAACTCTTTCTCTATAAATAGCTATCTCTTGTTCCGTAATAGCGTCATTACCTGGAGGTGCCTTATCATTACAACAGATGAAATGGTTAATGAAAATCATGGAGGTGTATTAAAATTGGGCCCACCTTACCATCCCACAAAATTGAGGTAGTAAACTGAATTATGTGGCGAATTATTGAAGGATATGGTTCACCATTTTCTAACGATCGGTGCCAGATTGTGTGTACAACGGTTGGAACACTTGTGCCAACCCCATTTTGAACGCCAAGAAATGATATATTTTTTTATGACAGGGATTGGCTAGCATTAAACAAATACTGCAAAACAGCATCCGTTATTTTTTTTTCCTCTCTCTTTAAATGATTTAAGGCGCGTCGACATCTGAGTTATTGGCGCCCGGAGCTATCTTCAGTGCACTGCCGGTCTCCAGACAGTGTTCTCCCGTTACAAACAACACTATCCATCACCGGACAGTGCGCTGTAAGAAGCTCCTAGGGAGAGAAAAATCTATGGATCTGCAACTGGATTCGAACCAGGGACCTCCGTGAGGGAATCCAAAAAGCTAACCGGATGGGGATCGACTAAACGTTCCAACTCTCTACTTATCCAGGCTTTACAGTCAAAAATACTACAAAAACTACATTGTTTTAGTACATGGTACAAATTACTTTTAATCCAATTGGAATCTTTTCTATTAAGCCCATATATCCAAAGTTCAAAGTAACAATCAGCAAAATAAACAAAAAATTATTTGTGAAATACAAAACTAAGCTTGGTTGAATCAAATATTCTTTCGTACTTACTGGTTTGAAGTTTGCTTGGCCCAATAAGAATGTTAAAACTGCAATTATAATAAAATTCATGCCACCAGCAAAATCTGTTAATTTATCAAATTGGAAGTATGCCGCAATCGAGAAAAATATAAACTGCATTGATACGGTTACTATTGCACTAATTGCAAGATGACTTTGATCAAATATATTTACCACCATTTTTACCACCGAATCTTTTTTAAAAAAGATAACAGTAACAATACATAAAAATAACACAATTTAGAAACAAACAATTAGACGAAATGCTGATAACCAAATCGCCCAACGAAACATTTGGATTCCCAACTGATAAATTAACCATAACTGACTCTTGAACGTACACACTCCTAATACTAGTGATCCGACGACCATCTAGCAGAAAGCCGCAACATCCACAACAGAAGAAATGCAATGCTGCCAACCTGAATCCTCAACCACAAGTACGATGTACTATCAAATTTTAATAGCATCTGTCAAGAACTCATTTGTACGAACCCTTAAAAAAATAATATGAGTAATTATTGTTAATTTCTTTACTTAAGAAAATAAGATTTTTCTATTTTTTGATCAAAGCACACAAAGAATGCAGAGCATCTGCATTCCATATTTGTATTTTATAATTTGATTTTGTACGAATTATAATAAAATGATGATTAACTTCTTAACAAAAACTCCCAATTTAAAAAATTAGGTATTAGGTTCTTTTTTTTCTTACAAGAAGCTTCTTACAGTTCACTCTCCGGTGATAGACACTTAGACAGTGTAGAATGTAACGAAGAATCCTGTCCGTGAATTAGTGATACTTAATTCATAAATTCCAGCAGTATCGGTAGTATCAGCCAAAATTCACGACTGTGCTGAACATTCTAGCTAATTATGGTTACGGTTTTTTCGACCGTTGTTGATAGATGATTTTTTGGTGAATATCGAGGTGCGGTCTTAAATAAAAACAACTTTTATTGCTTTATACCAACGTTTCGGTAATTTTTACTACCTTCTTCAGGGTCTGTACAAAAGGAATATTACACTAATACAGATGAAATTAAAAACTAAAAAAATACAAAAATAAATAAAATAAAAATTATTTCTACAACATAAAATTAAATTAAAACTGTCCGGTAGGACAGTTGTATATATATTATATTATATATATATTATATAATATAAGGATTGATCGTCAAAAAGTGCACGAAAAAGCGTAACGTTAAAAAACACCCAACTTTGACAATTTTTTTCTCTTTTTCTATAAAAGATAAAATTCCCAAATTTTCTTTAAAATATAGGGCAAACCCTCCTTTATAACTGTAATTTTTTTGCAACCCCCAGACCTAATAGATTTTGAGAAAAAAGTTGCCGAAAATGAGCAAAAACGGTATTTTCAGAAATTGTTGTTGTTGTTCTTCTTCTTCTTCTTGTTGTTGTTGTTACCTTTTTTGTAAACTACGTAGCGCCTAAACGCGAGAACCGATTTTCATGAATGAGGTGACATTCGATTCGGAATTTTATGTAGATGTGCCTTTTGGGGGTCTCGACGCTGTACACCGAATTAGAGAGGAGTTAGCCCCCTTTATGTAAGGCCCCCTTCAAAATTATTATTACTAATTACTCTGTAAATCTTAGCCCGATTTTAATAAAATTTGGTAGGATGATAGAGTTAGGGCTCCCCTACGTAACATTAAAGCGGCGATCTGCTCTTACACTAGTTAAGGGGAAGTATAGCAATCGTTTCAAATTATCGACAAGTGAACTGATTTTCATGAATGAAGTGTCATTCGAATCGAAATTTTGTACAGATTTGCACTTTAAAAGTCTCGTCGCTACGCCTCATATGGAGGGGAGTTTGCCCCACCCAAGTAAGGCCGTTTCTAAAACTATTATTACCAATATTTCTATAACGCTTTGTCCGATTTTGATAAAATTTAGCACGAAGAAGTGATTAAAGCTCCTCTACATGGCTGTGAAGTGCCATCATGCTCTTACACCTACTAAGAGGAAGTACTGAAATCGTTAAAATTATCAATGGGTGAACCTATTTACATTAATGAATTGTCGTTCGATTCAAAATCTTTGCCTCTTTGCCTTTTAGGGAGAAGTACTGTAATCGCCCGTTTATTTTTCTTACTCCTCTTAAAAGGAAGGTCTGAAATCGCAGTTTAAATTTGCTTTTTACGTACAAATACCTTCCTATTTTATATAAAAAGGCTTTCTCAAAAAAATTGTTATTGAGGATGGTTTGGGGACCGCAACTATAATCATTCTTTAAAAAGATCTCTCCAGTGGTAGTTACGGTTCCTACTTAACACCTTATCAGGTTATAATGATAGAATTGCTTATTCCAAATTTAAAAAAAACAGTAAAGCAGATATGTAACTTAGCAAAATAGACAAAAATGAAAATCTATCCAAAAGGTACAAAAATCTCCTTAACAAAAACTTACAGTTTAAAAAGTTAAGTATAAGGGTTGATTAAACGCCAAAAGGTACACAAATCAGCAAGTACCCAACATTTCATTCAAGCTTAGTTGATATAATTTAAGTAATTTTGCTGCATTAACTTTTCCTTCACATTTTTTAGAATTTATTAGATGTCACAGAACCTTATGCTGGCCATTTTCATCTACAAAAAATTTGTTCAAGTAGCACTGTAGATTGACTGTAATATCTATTAATCTATAATAATCAAACTATTAATTACAGGTTAAAAAGAAAACGTTATAAAAAATAAAAAAAATTACGAGGCTACAAAATTTTAAAACTTTTTTAAAAAAATGCTTACACCAACATACATCAATGATTTCGATTATTTTATTTTTAATAAAAATCGTCTGTTTAAGTTCATTCTTCGATTAAAGTAATTGTTACTTTATGTAGTAGTCAAACGTTTATAATAATAGGTAATAATTATCTGCCTTTATAGAAAATAATATAGTTTTCTTCAATCACACTCTCAATGTAGCTGTTCTTCTCACAATGTTATATATATGTTATGTAATATAAAATAAATAAGTATTGCATACTTTTAGGACAGATAATTATTCCAGTATTTTACTGTAAGTAAAATTAAATTACAATTGAGAAATGAATAATTGTTGAATAATCTACTTGTTATTAACTGTGTGTTATTTGTGCTCACGAATATTTCGGTAAGACGAATTCAAGTCTGAAATATTGTTTTAAATCCTCCGTGATTCAAATTTAAACAGTAGCCGACTCTAACTTTGTCTTTTTCTACTTTAACATGCATGTATAAGATGTGACAACTTCAGAATAAAGGGCATATTAAAGATAAATCAGAAGAATAATAATTATTTGGAATAGAGTTAAAATAAAGTACCTATTTAAAAACGAAGATATAATATACATTTTATCATAAGTATAACCAAATAATATTATGAACGAACTGGCCAGCATAAGGGTCTGTGACATCTAATAAATTCTAAAAAATGTGAAGGAAAAGTTAATGCAGCAAAATTACTTAAATTATATCAACTAAGCTTGAATGAAATGTTGGGTACTTGCTGATTTGTGTACCTTTTGGCGTTTAATCAACCCTTATACTTAACTTTTTAAACTGTAAGTTTTTGTTAAGGATAGATAGATAAATATAATAAATATAATTTGGAAAGACTTACATTATAAAAAAAGTTTGTGAAGTTTAATGTAGAGCTACGAGTATATCATCATAACTGTTAAGAATTCACGGAATGCTCGGAAGGATTAATCTGAGAAAGGTACAAAAATCAGCAAGTATCCAAGTTTCCATTAACACTAATTTGCAATTTCGATCAATTAGGAATGTTCGAAACAGTTTGTGTTTTACTTAAATTTGGCATTTAGAATGTCCGGCAAATTCATTATTTCCGCATCGATATCTATAACATAGCTGGATAATAAGTGGCCCTAATTTGCAAGTTGAACTTCAAAAATTAAAGAAAAATTGGGAAATATTGGTTTGATGACTAGCAAATTAGCGTATTGCGGCTCTTACCACTGATATTTGCAAAAGAGCAAAATTATGCACATTAGTTAAAGTGTGGAAGAACTTCCAAAACGAAGTACACATTAGGAACATTTAGCTAGGATGACCAGTAAATTAATGCATTTATGCTCTAACCACGGAAATCTAAAGCAAAGCTAGAATTTTTCTATTTGGAAATCCAAAATAGAATAACACAGCTTAGCTTGCTAAAACATACTGTTTACTGACTCTTGCCAGTTAAGAAAAGCATTACGATTATGACAAATTTTCAAAATTGGCTTTTTCTGGTAATACTCGCTTTTAGAAACAACATAAGGCTAATCTTTACAATAGCTCCCCAGAGGCGTGGCCTGTTTATTTTTGGTGCATGCGCAGTACAGCACAGTTACCGTTGACTTTTTAAACTACTTCCCGCCAATGTTCAATATATTCTTTTTAAATTTCTCAACTTCCCGCTAATGTGCTGTATATAATTTTTTTGAATTTCTTAGCTATTTATGTTGAGCGCGCATGCGCAGTACACTTACTGCATAGTAACTGCTTCTTTTTCAACGTATTATCAGTTCCCGCTAGTGCCAGTGTGTAACTTTAGGTTCCTTTTTTTTGAAACTTCATAAAAGATGAGCGTTTTGAATTTACAGTTTTTCTTTAATTTAAAGCATGAATGTAGTCTGAGGGAGGATAAAGAGATGAAAGTTTTATCATTTTGAATAAGTGTTGGTTTAATTAGTAATAGATATGTAGGTCCGAAGTGTGGAAGTGAGATAAGTATGAAAAGGAGTCATTTTTCCATGGGCGATCAAATGAGAGCATTATTTAAGGGAGTGCATAAAGTGTAGAAACAGAAGGATAGGGATTGCATTGAATAAGGTAGGCTTCTTTTCTTTTGTTTTTCATGTGTCTGAATTACAAATTAGAGTTGTGTTAGTGGATTAGTGGGGCAGTGAGGGGGTTGTGGGGGGCGAAGCCCCCCATAAAAACAAAAAATAAATCAGGGGGCGTGGGGGCTAGCCCCCACAAAAAGGGGGGTGTGGGGGGCACAGCCCCCCACGAAATTTTTTTTTAAATAAAATTTTCAATCTTGAATTAATAATTCGAAGTGATTCTAATTCGCTGTTACCATATAACCCGCCAGATTTAAATGTAAATATAAAATAAAGAAATATTTTTATATTTACATTTGAATTTGGCGGGTTCTATAGTAACAGCGAATCAGAATCACTTCGAATTAGGCCACGCCTCTGGGGAGCTATTGTAAAGATTTACCCAACATAACATTAGCAATAAATATCTTTAGATTTTGAAGAATATGAAAGTTAGACCTCGAAAACTGTGTATGAGAAAGTCGTGTGAGTTTTCATACTAAGTTTTTCAGTTTTAGTTTTATTTTCCTACTGTACACAGATGAACATATAAGTAAAATATCAATTAGTTAAATTGGGAGGGGGGAGCAATAATAGAAATTGATTTTAATTGTAAGACAGACCTAAAGAAAACTGACAGAACGAAAACAAGACTTAATTTTTACAGATTTTTATTGTATAATAGTTTAAAAAATTATTAAGTCCTAATGGTTTTACTTCCCTGTATTAACTGTAACTGACTAGTAAGGTTCTTTTTGGCGATGAAACTGAAGTTGCGTTAAGCTATTGTATTTAGGCCCGTGTAGTATGTGTGATATAGGAACAAAAATATGATCAACATTCAGATAAATAAATTAACTTTTGCTTTGTTAAAGAACCGAACCGCTTCCTTGATCTCTCTTAGTTTTGTACCAAATGTTTTGACCAGGCCAACTAGTGTTACAAGTAAGTTCTACCATAGGGAAGTGAGTAAAAGTGTCGAAGCGAACTTACGAGCTGAAGATAAAATACCAGCTTCATATAACATTATCTATCGCGCCCCGCTAAAAACATACTTCAAAGTTACCTATTATACCACTTTTACAGGTCTTGCGATGATCATACCAGTTGTAGGTACATCTATATATATAAGCGGATTGGAAAATTTTCCAGTTATACTTTATAATACAGAAGTAGTTGGTAGCATTGGGGAACTGGGAGGCCTCTTTGGTGCTTTTCTTTTAGTGTCAACTCAAATTGGCTCAATTGTGTTTAAATATCCTTTACGAATATACAAAAATTCAGAGAAAAAACATTATATCGCGGTGTACCAACATATACTCCCTTGGAAACATAAGAACGAGGAATTTTCTGCTGGAGAATTGAAAAAATCTAGGAGTATAATGCCTTGGAGAGATAACATGTACGCTTTTCGTAAGAGAAGGGCTCTACTATTAGAAGATTATTTTACCAGGCCAGCAGATCTTGGTGAAATGTTAAATCCTGATTCTTCAAACAAAACTCAAAGTACATAGTTGATTATACAATTTTGTTTTGTTTTATTGACTGTATTACCTCTTAACTTATAAAGTGGATGTCAGTAACTCAAGGTGAGTTCGAATTAACTGATAGATTTTTTCATCATGTTTCTGCTAATTTTCTACTTAAATATGAAATAATACAAAATAAGCCAATTATATTGTCAAACTTAATGTTTGGTTGTAGACTTAATGTATTATCTCAGAAGTAGGCAATAAAATTATTAAAAATTCGGTTAATTAGAAAAGTTATTTATATTTGAGCCCGAGAGAATGAAAGTGGCGTAAGTACATTTTTTATTGAAGTCAAGGTAACGACAGCTTATTATTCTACAGCAACTTTTGTTTAGAGTGACAATGCAGTAAGTTCTTAGTGCACTTATTGGCCATCAGGCGAAGCACAAAATGTTTGTACTTAATCAACAGCATGAGTGGCGTAAGTCCACCAGATTGTTTCTTTATGACTGTTTTCTCGGTGAAATTTATTGTCGTGTGTGTTAATTAGTGAATTGTTACATGGTTTTATTGTTGTTCATTCTTTTTGGTGACTGATTCATTTTTTCATCCTATACATGGTTTTAGTTTACTGAAAATTAAATATAAGCCTTAGTGTTATTAGTTAAATTTTAATTTGGATTTTTTTTTTTAATTTATTTACTTTCACAACTGCAGTATATTTCTGCAATAAGTAAAGCTGATACATACAACATGATAATAGATGTTTCTGAATTCACCCTTTGCTGAAACTCCCAAAGAGGTACAAAGGTACAGAATCTCGGTGCAAGGTACAGTTAGGCTGGAAACATAGTGGAGCGGCGAGCAAAGCGGCGATGTTAGCGAAGAGCGAAGCGGCAAAAACAAAAACTAGAAATAGATAGAGTTGCTCTATCTTCGCTTTGCTCGCCACTATGCGCGGCCCCATATGTTAACTTCTGTTTGATTTCGCCGCTTTGCTCTTCGCTATCATCGCCGCTTTGCTTGCCGCTCCACTATGTTTCCAGCCTTAGGGACAAAGTAAGGAGCATTTGCGATTCGACGGAGTGTTTTTGACTGGATGGATTGAATTTTGTAGATATTGGAAGCTTTGGCTAAGCTCCAAAGTTCCATTCCGTAAGTCCAGGCAGGTTTCAGTATCATAGTGTAGATAAGTCGTTTATTCTGTAGTGAGGGTTTACATCGCTTGTCGAGAAGTCTAGAGATAAGTTTGAATCGTCTGTTCAGTTTATTGGGAGAGGGATGACTGTAGATTGAAGAGAATTGGTAGGATTAGTTGGGATCAGATTGTGTTGACAGTTTTTTTATTAGAATTGCAGTGCCCCCTATGGGCAGTATCATCAGAGTGATCAGTTCTGTGGATAGTGTAGTCGGTTATATTAAAATAAGATCTGCTAGTAAAATGAGTGATGAGTCTTCTGCATTTTGAAGCATTAGTTTATGAAATATGTAAAACCCTTATCATTGGTTTTAAAATGCCGTTGTATTTAACCTTAAGCCAGATATGCTGAGAATGACAATGAAGTAAGTCACATTTTCTAAAATTATTTAAAATCCCATAACATTCTAATATACAACAAAAAATTTGATTCTATGTAATAATAATAAAAACAAAAAAGCTATTTTTATTATCAATTTTTTTACAGAGCAAAACACAAAACACATTTTTATCACATAACTGCTCAAAATGGACTTAAGCCACTTTCATTCCCACCGACTCATTTGCCCTTGCTAATTCAACATTCTCTTGTTGATATTTATACAAATTGTCTGAACGTTACATTCATTTTAGTTAAAAAAATTATTTAAAAATTAATTTAATTAAACCCTATGTCTAATTTCATAAATTCTTTTGAACTTAAGATTTAAGTTTGCGAAAAAGATACAGTCCATTCCACTAGCCTCTGCTGGTCATGGCAAATCGCTACCACCTTAGTCCTGCTGCAAATTCTTAAGATAAGCTCACAGGGGTTCATATTGCTCTTATGCGAAGTATGACTCAAGCAGAGGTAAGATTAGCGCGGTCAACAGTTTGCTTCAATAAATGAGCCCCAGAAGCTTGAAGGAAAAAACATATCGTAACGAAAACCCTAAACCTTGTCTTAAAGCGACGCTTTGCCCTCTCCATCTTCAAAAGATTGCCATAATTTCTTGTTTTTTTACATGTATTGATTACCCTAGAGCACTTGTGCAGTCTGTGTCAGGATATGGAGCACACCTCTTGATTATGGCTTGTCTGCGTGGTAATTGTATGAGATCTTTGTACCCTGAGACAAGAGTATATCACGTAGCAAAAACTACTGGTAAATAAGTCTCTGGGCCTTATAAAAAGGGAGACTTTACCAAATAGATATCCAGGCGTAATAAACCTCTTTGGCTGCAGTGCCTTTGAGTACAGGTTCCTTTTCGTGTTCCAATGTAACCAGGATTTTAACGCCGACAACGTACTAGCTTATTTATAGGAATCATTTATTTGGAAGAGACAATACCTTAAAGACAATTAAAAATTGGACTGGAAATATAATTAACGGTTTCAAAAACTAATAAATGGAGATAGACGTCTAAAAAACTAATAAATGGAGATAGACGTCTAATTTGGCTAACCTGAACATTTCGTCATTCCTTTAGACTTCTTCAGGCTAAAATAACATCCTTGATAAATATAGTTTTCCTTATTCTAAAATAATATTGAGGTGAAGTGCGAAGGCACAAGAATTGAAAATGAAATTTAACTTTGTAACATCAGACATGGGAAAGGGATAAGCTCACATACACACACGGAAATCTAGAATTCGAATCCATATGCTAAGATTATCTTTCTCGGAACTTATTAATTCTTACTATCCGGTAGTGGTCAGTGTTCCTGTAACGAAAGAACACTGTCCGGAAACCAGCAGGGCACTGAAACAGGCTCCGGGCGCCATTGACAGATACTGACGCACCTTAGTGAAGAGGGGAAAAAAAACAAAAATCAGATATTCTTATATATTTTTAATAAAACATAGTATTAATAAAATTTAACACTTTTAAAAGTAAACGTCTTTCAGAAATTAATAAATTTTTTTCCCTAAGAAATAGGTAAAATTTGTTTTGATTCAAATTTCAACATACTGAAAATTACTCTTATTTGAAAACCTTCTAAATATAAGAATGTTATGTATTCCAGCTAAGATTTTTTTTTTTTTTTTGTGGAAATTCATTTAATATAAAAATAAATTTATCCTATTTTATATATTTTCAAAAAATGTAAGGATACCAAAAATTAGGGAGGGGATTAGCTATGAGGTTAGCATACTGGACTCCCACGCGGAGGTCCCGGGTTCGAATCCAGCAGCTGACCCTTAGATTTTCTCTTCCTAGGAGCTTCTTACAGCTCACTGTCCGGTGATGGACAGTGTTGTCTGTAACGAGAGAACACTGTCCGGAGGCCGGCAGTGCACTGGAAAAAGCTCCGGGCGCTAATAACCTCAGCTGTTGATGCGCAAAAAAAAAAAAAAAAAAAAAAAAAAAAAAAAAAAAAAAAAAAAAAAAAAAAGATACCAAAAATTCGTCCGAAATTTTGTTTTTTAATTAGCTATAATAATTTTTATAATTCAAACCTTATTATCTAGAAATGAAGGAAGACTAGCGATAATAATTAATGAAGTGGAAGATTATTGCATATCTAGGAACTCTAAACACAAGTATGCAAGAAATGCATTTGAGCACTGCTCATGATCTATGATGGAAGGATATGTTTGTTACCTACATGATAGGGGAAGTGGTTTATCTACGAATACATCTGACACTTAATCTTCAACAATGGGTGCAAATGGAAATCTAAGATTGCTAAGAATCTTTTCAAATGCATTCTGATACTTCTGTGTCTCCGCTAATTCTTGAAATCTGGGAACATGTACTGGAGCTGTGAGTAATGGTTCGATGATGAAGCTGAAAATAATTTAAATTCTATTAGTTTAAACATTCTTTTTTAAAAAAATTCTAACTAAAACCTAGTATAAATTCCTCGCTTCAAAACAACTTGTATGTACTTACCAGATAATCGCACTGCAACCCTTAGTTTATGATATTTTAAAACTTAACTAAATTCTATAGTTTTCTCTTTTACGTTACGGTTTTCCGTGCCGTTTTCGACGATTAATAAATCCTATTACTACTGTCCTACCGGGCACATTTAAAGTACTAGTTGCATTCTATAATTGAAACATTTTTCTAAAAAATGTAGACTAACGGCACTTCTTGGAGAGAGGGGAGATGATGGCTTCGTAATGCTTTTGTGGCCCAACTATACGATAAGAACCAAATGGAAAAGTGAATCTCTAATTATGATGAAATCCATTGACTGGAAGGGCCGAATAGATTTCAAACAGATACAATAAATCTACAATTTTTTACTTTGAACCTTGTCTCTTAAAGTTAAATTAAGGGATATATTGGGAGGATTCCTTCTAAGTGGTAAAAATTAAATATGTTCAAAAGTTCGTAGTTGGGAGAAAATTTTGAGAATAGTAGCAAGAGAAAGCCGTGTGAATATTCGCATGAGATTATTTATTTGTAACAGTCTCTTTTATAAATCTAAAATTTATGTTTTCGTCTAACTTATAAGCGCTGAGGCTGGTTCATGCCAGCTGTGTTTTAAATAGAAATTCTTTTAGTGAGATTTGTTTTCGAGAATTTTGGGTCTCAAATAAGGGCGCCTAAAAGAGTGGGAAAATTCAAGGTCATCATTATTCAAGTGAATTATTTCATGTGACAGACACGGCCACTTTCGAAAGCAGTCAGACCAATTACCAAATATTACTTCTCTTTTGTTTGACTCCATACCCGATTAGTTCTCTTTCCCGATTCGTTGTGTTTTTGAGTCATAGATGATTTCACAAAATTTTCAGTAAAACATTTTCTGTTTAATCAGATGGATCTGTAATCGCGTCAGTGAAAAATAAGAAAGGCTTATTGTTGGCAGTAACTGAAAGCTTCATGTTTGCTAACATTTTTAAATTTTTCCACCGTAAGATACAACATGTTGAAAGCCACAGGTAAGAAATGAAATGAAGTGTATTGCTTTTGGTCATTCCTATTACTACTATCGAAAGTGCCCGTCTTGTCACATAAAATAATTCACCGCTATGATTACCTTGAATTTTCCCCATACTAATTAGGCACCAATTATGGACACAAGAGACTTCTATACAAACTAGATTCCATGCAGGACCCTCCTTATTGCTTACAAACTTTACTACTTCATTTCTACAGGAGTAGGATATTTGAGATTAGAGAATATTTGACCCTCAGTAAATACCCGACGATCTTCCAAGGCTTGAGGTTTTCAAGATGTTGTTAGTCCACCCTATTTACAATTTAAACACGCCATTTTTACTTTAAATACATCTGTACTTGCAGACATTTGCTCTTTCTAGACAGCACATTCTTTCTGCAGCAATAGATAATAAAAAAAAACTCATCGGAACAAATTAATGTCTAGTAACGTTTATAATTTATCAAAAAAGGAAATTAGACATTAACGAACAAAAAAAAAATGACACTATTTCTTGCCTGCGGAGAATGTTCATAAACGATAAAGATCAATCAACAGTACTACATTCATAAGAAGGCTACGAATAAAACATTAAAATGTTTCATTTTACGTGACACAAGAACTAACTTGACACCACAAATTTTAATGAAACTAAGACAGGCCTATCAAACTCAGACAGCTCTATCCTCTCCTAAATCGAATAAGCATTAAGTATTCCCAACAGAATTCCAAGTAATGCCTTGGTTCAGGCAGAATAAACATCTCCATAAGAAATTGGGAGACCACAGAATTTAAAAGCAAAGTAGCACTCAGCAAAATCCGGACAATAGCGTCATACCATCATCAACTAAGACAGAAAACTGGCCGACTTCTCTGACCACTAGGACTTCTATGAAATATTTTTTTAGCCATATATTATAGAGATGTCGAAATGTCCAATTCCAAGAATAATTTTACAATAAAATATATGTTTCCCCCCCCTTCATTTAAGAGAGATTTATTAAGAGGAATTAGACTAAATTCATAGAGAGTTTTCAACAGTAAAATTGGCTGGAGGTAATCTATTCAGACCAAGGAATTGGTCGACCTACTACAAACTACTTGTGAAGGGCAAGGATGATTTTCCAATCAACTTAAATAAACAAATGTACAATATTACCGTAGATGAACTCCTAACTGAAATATGGATCAGTAAAGTAGAGAGTTCTTGGGCCTCCGAATATCCATTCTTGAGAGGAACACTTCTATAGCCAGTCCTCAAGCCGATTATCTGCAAATATTCATTGTTCATTCAAGAAATTATTTAACTTATTCATGTACTGATAACTAATAACAACATTTATTATTAGCAAAACAGGTTACCGGATTTGTAGCCTGGCCAAGGAATTTCTTGTCTCCAAACATGTCTTCATCTTGTACGTTAAATCTTAGCATAGCCAACGAAGGATTGAGAACATCAAATTCACATGTTTCATTCCAAACTGGATTCAAACCGTTATCGGCTGTAAAAAAAGTAGAAACTAAATTATACGCGCATTGAAGCACTTAAAAATAAAACAATTTTACCCAAAATTATGCCCAACTAGAAATGTATATTTTTCATTGATTGTTTCAATCCCGTTCTACTAATTGGGGTACTAACTTTTTAAATACAACAGGGAAAGTAATGTTGAATCTTTTTTGGAGACTGATTTATCCCCAAGAGAAAAATAAAATTTTTGCAAATCTTTCATAGGGACTGACTACGTTATTTTTAAGGCTGTGAAAATTATTTATTAGAAAAGATAAAATTTGAGTTTAAACTGACAAAATTAGAAACTATAATAAATATTTTCAGCAAAGTTTTTGTAGGAACTATTTTTAAACCATTTTGTTTAAATCATATTAAAAATCGTGTGTCACAGCTTGTGAGAACGCGACTGTCTAATGAAGGTTGGTAGATGGCATGAACGCTACAATCGATTGCCACAGTTTTCCTGCTATAGGTGAGCTAAATGAGTGCGAAATACGAGATCGTATTTTAAAAGTTTTATGCACATTAAAACTGTCCGGTAGGACAGTTGTATAAGGGTTGATTCAAAAACTGCACGAAAAAGCGTAACGTTGAAAAACACCCAACTTTACAGGTGCGAAGGACCTTAGATGTTGTGCACCTTTCAAATAACAAAAAAAAAAAAAAACACCCAACTTTGACAATATTTTTCTCTTTTTCTAGAAAAGATAAAATTCCCAAATTTTCTTTAAATTATAGGGCAAACCCTCCTTTATAACTCTAATTTTTCTGTAACAGCCCAGATCTAATAGGTTTCGAGAAAAAAGTTGCCGAAAATGAGCAAAAACGGCTTTTTCAAAAAATGTTCTTGTTCTTCTTGTTGTTCTTGTTACCTTTTTTGTAAACAACGTAGCGCCTAAACGCGCGAACCGATTTTCATGAATGAGGTGTCACTCGATTCGGAATTTTATGTAGATGTGCCTTTTGGGGGTCTCGACCCTGTACATCGAATGGGAGAGGAGTTAGCCCTCTTTATGTAAGGCCCCCTCCAAAATTATTATTACTAATTACTCTGTAAATCTTAGCCCGATATTGATAAAATTTGGTAGGATGATGGGGTTAGGGCTCCCCTACGTAACAATAAGGCGACGATCTGCTCTTACACTTGTTAGGGGGAAGTCTAGCAATCTTTTCAAATTATCGACACGCGAACCGATTTTCATGAATGAAGTGTCATTCGAATCGAAATTTTGTACAGATTTGCCCATTAAAAGTCTCGACGCTATGCTTCATCAGGAGCGGAGTTTGCCCCACCCAAATAAGGCCCTTTCTAAAACTAATATTACCAATATTTCTACAAAGCTTAGTCCGATTTTGATAAAATTTAGCACGAAGAAGTGATTAAAGCTCCTCTACGTGGCTGTGAGGTGCCATCATGCTTTTACACCTGCTAAGAGGAAGTACTGCAATCGTTAAAATTATCAAGGAGTGAACCGATTTACATCAATGAATTGTCGTTCGATTCAAAATCTATGCCTTTTAGGGAGAAGTACTGTAATCGCAGTTTATTTTTCTCGCTCCTCTTAAAAGGAAGTACTGAAATCGCTGTTTAATTTTGCTATTTACGTACAAATACCTTCCTATTTTATTCAAAACGCTTTCTCGAAAAATTGTTATTGAGGATGGTTTGGGGACCGCAGCTATAATCATTCTTTAAAAAGATCTCTCCAGTGGTAGATACGGTTCCGACTTAACACTTTATCAGGATATAATGATAGAATTGCTTGTTCCAAAGTTTAAAAAAGTCTGTAAAGCAGATATGTAACTTTGCAAAATAGAAAAATCTATCCAAAAGGTACAAAAATCTCCTTAACAAAAAACTTACAGTTTAAAAAGTTAAGTATAAGGGTTGATTAAACGCGAAAAGGTACACAAATCAGCAGTACCCAACATTTCATTAATACTTCATTGATATTATTTAAGTACCCAACATTTCATTAATTTCATTGATATTATTTAAGTAATTTTACTGCATTAATTTTCATTAGTATTTTTTAGAATTTATTAGATGTCACAGACCCTTATGCTGGCCAGTCCATTCATATTTTTTTGTTTTAATTGTGATAAAATGTATATTATATCTTCGTTATCAAATAGGTACTTTATTTTAACTCTATTCCAAATTATTCTTCTGATTTATCTTTAATATGCCCTCTATTCTAAGTGGTCACATATATGCATATTAAATTAGAAAAAGACAAAGTTAGAGTCGGCTACTGTTCAAATTTGAATCACGGAGGATTTAAAACCACATTTCAGTCTTGAATTCGTCTTACCAAAATATTCGTGAGCACAAATAACACACAGTTAATAACAAGAAGATTATTCAACAATATTTATTCATTTCTCAATTGTAATTTAATTTAGACCCCCTAAATTTACTTATAGTAAAATACTGGAATAATTAGCTGTACTAAAAATATGCATATCTTATTTATTTTATATTACATATATACAACATTGTGGGAAGAACACCTAGATTGAGAAGTAATTGAAGAAAACTATATTATTTACGATAAAGCCAGATTGACTACTACATAAAATAAGAATTACTTTAATCGAAGAATGAACTTAAACCGACGATTTTTATTTAAAAATAATAAATAAATAAAATAAAATCATTGATGTATGTTGGCGTAAGCATTTTTTAAAAAACGTTTATGAATTTTTTAGCCTCATATTTTTTTTAATAACGTTTTCTTTTTCACCTGTAATAAATAGTTTGATTATTATAGATAAATAGATATTACAGACAATCTAAGTCAAATGGTGTGCTACTTGAACAAATGTTTTGTAAATGAAAATGGCCAGCATAAGGGTCTGTGACATCTAATAAATTCTAAAAAATACTAATGAAAATTAATGCAGTAAAATTACTTAAATAATATCAATGAAATTAATGAAATGTTGGGTACTTAAATAATATCAATGAAGTATTAATGAAATGTTGGGTACTGCTGATTTGTGTACCTTTTCGCGTTTAATCAACCCTTATACTTAACTTTTTAAACTATAAGTTTTTGTTAAGGAGTATATATCAAGACAGGGAACATCTGAGGTTATTGTCTCCCCGAGCTTTAGTTTCAGTGCACAGTCGGCCTCCGGAAAGTGTTCACTCGTTACACACAACACTGTCCATCAATGGAAAGTGAGTTGTAAGAAGCTACTAGGAAAAGAAAATCTAAGGGCCAGCAGCTGGATTCAAACCTGTGATCATTGTTTGGTATCTAGTATTCGCTAATAACTCAACTATTCTCTTCCCTTATTTCAATAATATAAAATTAATAATGAAACATTATGTAAGGCATTCGTACATGTTTTTATTTCTAACTTATCTGATCTTTCTGTGACAGTTTGTGAAATAAGTTTATTCAAATGAATATTGGGAGCAATGTCCAAAATGTCTCAAATCTAACTTTTTTGTTGACTGAATAATAGTTTTATCGGAATCAATGTCTTTTACCGCCGTTAAATTAATTAAATATTCTTTTTTTTTTGTTTTTTAATATTTTATTGGAATTTACAACTGCAACAATGTTGCACCAAGCAAATGTGGTACCTGGTGGAAAAACATAAAAAAATACGTAAAAATCACGAGTGGAGAAGGCACCCCCCAGTGGTGTCACTCCTTAACGTGCTCTTGCTATACTGCTCTCACGATAAGAATAGATCACGAGGCCATCTTCTCTTCAATCTCCTTAGAGGATTACCTGGCAATGTGGAAGAAGATAGGTTTTCTATGAGAGGGTTAGGATGTGCTGCTGTAGACAAATATTCTTGAAAAATAAATATGTACGGAAAGATATTTGGTTCAAAGCAAGATGTTTACCATTGTAAAACTGCAGCAGTTTTTTACCGGCGGACTATCGCAGACCATGAGTTTTATACGCATACCATAAACATTTGTTTAAATAGGTTTTTGCCGCTTTACGAAATTCGTAAATCAAGATGTTTATTTCGGATTTTCGATTAGATATTTCGGTTCCACAGAAGTATTAAACATAATTTTAATAATAATAATAACGGCAGTTAAGTCGAGAATATTAAATTCACCCCTCCCAAGAAACACTGCTTAAATAAGGTGGCAAAGAAAATGATTTCAAATATAAATAATAAATATAAAAATTAGATGTAGTTAAAAACAAAAACCTGTATATTTGTTCCGTACTATCGTATCCAGTTCAAGATTTCAAATTTGTGATTTCAGATATATCTTATTAATATTGTAGAGGCGATAAGGTGGGATATTAAACAGGAATGACATTTTAATAGGAAGCCCTTGATCAGCCCTCTCACAGAAGTGCCCCTTAATCAATTTTTCTGGAAATAAGTTTCAAATTAAAATTATAAACCAAGTTTAAAGATAATCGAGGAATCCTGAATTGTTTTAGTTAAGAGGCACTTCTGGATAGTTAACTTTTGAAAGTACTGCTATTTAACGTTTTTGAGTTAAGTTGGATACATACTTTCAGACAGCTTGAGGGCAGAAAGAGCAGAAGTAAAGAATTTTACTGAAAAAAGTAAACAAAAAATTAATCTTACAAAGTGTTTTGGTAGTGAGTTTAATTCCAGTATCATAATCGGCTCCGAGTATTTCAACTTCCACGAACGGACTAACCATACCTCGGCTCGATCTCTGCAAATGTCTAGCTGCAATAACCTTGATGGTGAACACTAGATAATCGGTTCTCAGCAAACAGCTTGCATCTGTTGGATCGTAGTCAGGTCGAAACATGCATTCAGGTCGTAAAACGTATCCGCAGTAGCCGTTCAATCGAAATCTGCTTTGATTAAGTTGCATTGCCTTATCTAAAATGAAAAGATTATGGCAGTTTATTGTATTAGGAACAGTAATGAGTGCTTGAACAAGACACTGTCGCATTAGTGACAAAGCAATTTATAACAATTGGACAAACCTGGAGTTTGATAATTTAATGCAACCATCTGGCACCCAGCATTCCATATAGGTAAGGGATTGTAATTTGACGAATCAATTCTCTGCCCTTTTGGATATACTCTGCTGAACTGGTACTAAAAATAATAAGTTATTAAACTTCGTTTAAGACAAGGAGAGTGAGGGAAGGAGATACAAGATCACAGAGCACGCCAGTTTTTAATAGGCATAGATAGATGGTTGGAAATAACAACATAGCCAAATAGCGTTTTGATTTAACGTCATGGAGATACATACACTTGCGAGAGGTCATTCATTGAGGCTATCAATAGATTAAGGTTCATTTACAGAGTTATATGTTGATGTTTACCTCAAATAGTGTTTGAAAAATACTAAAACTTAGATAACCGAACTAATGGCTTCACATTTGGACGGCATAAAATCTACGAATAGGCGGCCGATGATCTTAAGGTCGCCTTTCGAGAAGACGCTGAGTCAGCTCTCTCGTATTCAAAATAAATAAATAAAAACAAATAATTTTGTCCGTGTTAAAAGTACCCTCTAAGATGCGAAGTCCGGGTGGGATATTCTAGCAGAAAAACAAGGTAAGAGATGAAGACACTGGAATTTCTTATTAGAATAGGAAAACCTTAAGAAACATACAGTTTCTGTTCAAACAAATTTTAGTGTCTTAGAAATACCTGGTGATAATTGACAAAGAAGCGGATTTCCTGTTGACACATCAGTTTCTCAGCCTTCGTTTCAGGAAATGATGACATCTCCGCATATAGGAATCCTGTCTGCTTTAATTTGTCAATGTTGAATGGCACACTTCTACAATAGATTATTAAGTTGCTGATTTCCTTAGTAATGCGCCAAGCTCGTTCCATTTCTTTATTCTGACTTTCCTGCAAATAAATTCGCATGCAGAGATAAGAAGTTTTTCTCAGGATGAAATATAAGATTACAGTGCTAACGCAATTATGTTCAGCGTATTATGTAATTAGGTGCTATATATTGAAGTCCGAGAATAATACCCTTTTTTCCTAAAATGCGAACATAACCTGACACCGTAAACAATGGTAACTTTGGTAAACTAGAGCAATAAAAGTTAGAAATCTACTTATATAAGAAATTAAAACTGAAATTATACTTAATAAGTCAGGTAAGATTAAATACTAAACATTAAACTAATTAACTAATATTTGCGCTAAAAGCTCTGCAGCCGATGAGCCTAAATATAAATAAATATATACCTAAATTATGAATTCAAAATATGAAGGTAATTTCAGCGGTGTATTGGTATAACGTTCAACCGAAACTGAAGTTGAAATTTTATGGAAAAGGTAAAGAAGTACTGAATGATGTTAAGATAGATTAAATGCTACCGACTGAAAGTAAATAGTATCCCTCAAGAATTCACAATGGGTTGATGCAATAAATATAATAAAAACAAAATAAATAAATAATTAATGAGAACGAAACGAATCTAGCTAAAAGTTTAAGACTAAAAGAGGGAACAGGTTTCTGAAAATTGAATTAAATGTTTACATAGAATGTTTTTGGAAAGAAGATTAGGAGAGTAGAACGTAGGAGGGAGGGAGGGATGGTTATTGAATCCGTGACGTGTTTCGAACTTTCATCTATCATTAAGAGGTAGATTAATCATTAGTATGACGTAGAGAGAGATTTTGAACTTCATTTATGTTTCCGTGATTTTGATCTTCTTAACACTAGTTGGGACCAGCATTTGCAGTACATCTATGAGAAGAGTTGGTAGGTTGTTAATCTACTGTTAAGAGAGGCAGTGTCATGGGAACTTGGTAGTCAAGCATTGAATGAATGTACATCCTATTAATGACTGGTAGGTACGGCGCCTGTATAGCAAACAGCCTCAAAATGAAAAATATAGGCTGAAACTATAAAGAGTGCGGAGATCATAACTTTTTCGATTGACCAGAGAATATTGCACTCCTTCATTCAACTTGAAAGTGTGATCGCTTAAGTCATGCCGATATAACCTCAAATAGAGTGCAATTTTGCTATTTGGGTAAAGAGGTAAGTGTGGGTGGGCCAATGATGAATGTCCCTGTTGGCCTTTGTGGATCATTGCATCATGCTGAACTTACCACCGTAGTATTGGATATGAAGGTCCAATTGTAAAGATACATCTTTACTATGGAACTAAAGAAGATAATTTTATTCGATGCGCATTCATATTATTTTGTTCGAAAACGTGTTATTAGATTAAACTAAGCTGTACTGCGTATATTAAACCCAACCTATTCTTAAACCATAAAAAGATTAAAAAATAGCCATTTTCAAGAAAAAGAACTGTCCATTGAACAAAGGGGCAGAGAGATTTTCTTCAAAATATTTTAACAATAAATTTACACGAGTACACAAGTAACAGGAGGTGAGTGCAGGAGGACAGCAGCACAATAGCACTTTACCTCTCTCTCACACAGATATCGAACTTTCTGGAAAATGTTTCAAATACAAGTTATAGAGTTACGTTTTTAATCAATTGATGATATTTTAATAAAATCGTAGGAGGAGCCGTTTTCTAAGAAATCTTAAACTAGAAAAATTTATTGGGTAAATTTTGGTCATCCATTCATAATCAAGACCTTAGAATGGTCTTTCGGTTTTCTTCCCTTTTCCAACTCTTCTTCCTTACAAATCTGACACACTCAGATCTCAGAACTTTTCAAGATAATTTTTCCAAAAAAATGTTTACAATAAAACTGCAGATAATGTTTCCGAGAAATCTTGTATTCACGCCAACGTTTCGAAATATATTTAGTTCATATCCAGGATTTGAAAAAAAAAGAAAAGAAAGGGAAATAAGGGTGTTCACAAGAAGGCTATGAAATTATTTTCAATTCAACTTAAACATAATATATAAACAGAAGAAGTATGAATACAATATAAATTAAAAACGCATTCTACAATTTTTATTGCTAATGGCATATTTCTAATAGCTACATATAATTCAAATCCTAAATTTAAACCTAGTTATAATATTTTTTATGTTTTTATTATGTGTTTATGCACACGATGTGATCCGTGAATTACGAATAATTTTCTTTATGTTAACTAAAAAAAAAATGATGTTGGCTACTTACTCTAACACTAGCATTCTGAGCGGTTTCCTTGATAGCGGTCATCCAATCGAGTGCCTGTTCGTGCAAGGGCACGGCCACCTCGAACATGGTGCACATATTGGGGTTCTGTATCCTCAACACCCAGTCCAGACCATCCACGTTGCCTGGAACCATTTCCACAACGGCGCCCATCACGTCAAGGCTGCCTTTCTGAAGATTTCCAAGCAGCATGGAATCTGATGACTGAAAAATGTTATGTCACGTAAGCAAATTAAATCTATTGACAGTAAATGACTGGATACCTTCAATACACAAAGAAGGTATAGTTTAGTCTTAAAAATTGAACAATTCAAGTAATTCTTTATATAACTGTGTAAATTGCATTCTTCCTAAACGGTTTTTTCAATTTGAAATTCTAGCCGAGTTTTTTACTGCCTCCTAAGGTTTTACAGCTGATCCGGTAAACTAATAATAATAAAATGAAATTCTAATGATTAAAACTGTCCGTTCGGACAGATGTATAAGGGTTTCTCGTCAAAAAAACGCACAAATAAAATGGTTGCATTAACCTGGGAACCACCTCACAAATCAATTCTTCAAAAATTAAGGTAAAAGATCTGGTGAGGAATACATCAACTTCTCTTACAATATTCATACTATGAATGTTTGCAACACTTTTAACTTTATCGAATATTATAGAAAAACCACACATAACAATTAAATAACGCTTTAAGAAAATACCAGCTCCTACCTCTTCCCCAGAACTGACCTAAAACAAATTTTCGAAGAGAAACTGTTACAAAAGAAAGTCTTAGAACTACTACCAATGTAACGTTTAGAGAAATTGTTAAATTAAAGTTCTAGAACTGCCTGTGTATTGTTAGCGAAATTCGTAGAAAGGAATTTTCGATCAATTTTCTTAACAAGTGAAAATGCGAATTTTAATGATTCGTTCAATCCTCTTTCATATAAGTGACTGGAACCACTCTACAGAAGAAAACAGATCTGATGCACACTTTGGTTTCTTGGATTTTTGCATAAAACGTTTTGTATAAATAAAATGACATTTCAAGACACTAATGTCGTAAGAATAAAAATTTATTTTCTTACAAAACAATTTCTGATCACATGAAGTGACAGAATAAATATATATTTAGTATACCAGCAGTACTTCTTTAGTAATATTATCGTTTTGTGCTGTTATAAAAAAAAGGCCTGCTTGGCGAATTCTTTAAAAATTACGGGAAATTTTAATGACTTCTTTGGAAACCGATATATCGTCACAAACGATGCTGCTAAATTAATGAAGTGGAGGGGGGAGCTGTTCTTCTAACAATTTCTTAGGTTAGGTTGTAAACGTTATTGAAGGTGTTTTGAGCATGAAAAATCATTCATTTTGAGATGGTCCTGATTGCATCCGAACAAACTTCTTCCTCAGTTAGAATAGTGAAGTGACTATTAATTATATCCACTGATTTGGCTGATAAATGATGCCCTCCAATAATAATCACAAGAGTTCAAAAATAAAAAGATGCCGCACGCCAAAAAACTCCTCAGAAATGGAAGATTTAAATTTTGAAACTCTTCCACGCGTGGCTCACAATAGAGAATTTTAATAAACGCGCAAACCATTTAGGCATTGTAAGTTAAAAGTACGCAGAACTTGATGCTTTCTAGTATCTTGGTAACTTTTTATACCAAGAATGTCATTTCAAGATCTGAATGTATTCAGAATTAGAGTTCCATGCTGGTCACAGCAGAGTACAGATGTGTTTCAAGTCGCTCTAGGTTTGTGTATTATTTTTAGTGATTTCCATAAAAGTTTATTAAAAATTAATTGTGTAATATTGTGGGCTACTGTCTAGTGTTCATTATACCTAAATTTGGTGAATTTTTGTGCACCGAAACTATTATAAAAATATAAAAATTCAATTTTATTTCACTTATCAAAGTTTATAAGTGAAGGTAGATAGATACATGAACAGTGTGGTGGGGATATAAGTGTATCGACGGTTTGGCTAACTGCTACATGCACGGATTACAATAATAGGGTACGTAATATACGATTTATCAAATTTCAGCAATCAGCCTATTAGTTTATTATTTAATGAGTCAAAGCACTCTTGACGAATTCCTATCTAATACGAGAACTCCAAAGAGAAGGCGAAGTTCTCCTGAAGCTGAAAGCAACAAAATTTCACGTGCCGATAATAGTAAAATGGAAGGTTTAGGTGAGAACATTTTGCCAAGCTGGTTAAATGAAATGAAAACGATGATGAAATCCATGAAAGACCAGATGGATAGAGTAGCTACAAAAGAAGATCTTAACAAACTCGATGAAAAGGTAGAGAAAGCACTTTCAGCCATGTCGAGTATGGAAGAAGAAATCAAGGAATTAAAAGAAGAGAATAGGCAGCTAAAACAGAAATTGGAAGATTTGGACAATAGGACGAGACGAAATAATTTGATTTTTAGAGGAGTGCCGACTAGCAGTGACTACGAGAAGAACGTCAAAGATATTTGTAAGAATATTTTGGAGTTAAAAGACGAAATAAATATAGTGCGAGCTTTTCCAATTGGAAGAGGCAAGTCTGAGACAGAACAGAATGTAGTTTTTGTGGAATGTGCATCCAACAAGGAAGTATCACTGATTATGTCGAAGATTAGGAAAACTAAAGATACAGGTATAAATATTCAACAAGATTTTGGGTTCCAAACCAGAGAGAGAAGAAAGAAATTGCTGTCGTACAGGAGAGAAATTATACAAACTCTACCCGATGTGCGTATACGTCTGAATTCCGATATTATGACTGTAATGTGTAACGGCAAATCGGAAAAGTTTAAATGGAGCGATGGAACTGGGTTGTTAACAACTGACGGCAAGAATGGTTTATTAGCGCTGAAACAGTTAACTGGGCATGATTTCGCCGATGTGGCTAAAAGTAGTAGCAATATTAATAACTCCATGGGCCCACAAAGCTCATCACAAGGCAATCATAATAATTCTTGATGGTGTCGAACAGGCGAGGAGCATTGGACCACGACAAGGACTTCAACATCGGACTCAACGAGTGCAAATAAAATATTAAACAGTAAAGTACAGATTAAAATTTTATATTACAATGTGAAAGGGTTAAACAGGAAAAAATATGATAAAGATTTTTTGTATTTAATTAACAGTTACGAAATATTTTGTTTGAGTGAAACGTTTATAGTGGAGGGTGATTTAAGTGTGTATGATAGTATTTTTCCGAATTATAAATTATTTTGGGTTAAAGCAAAAAAAGAAAATAGTAAATTTGGCCGTGCAAAGGGTGGAATGTTGATAGCGTATCATATAAAATTAGCTAATTTTGTTCAAATTGAAATGTTAAATGATAAACTTTGTCTAAAAATAAATAAAGGCAAACAAATGATCCGTCTATTGCCAGTCTACCTTAGTTGCACTTTCTGGTCAAGAGAGTTTGCTGGATTGTGTGATTTCTTTGTACAAAATAACATGCGCAATTGTATTGTGATAGGTGATTGTAACGCTCGAATTTCCGATCTACAAGTAACGCCTGACGAAATTGAGATTACAGAAATTAGTGCAGTAAGGAAATCGAGAGATAGAGTGTCAAATCATGAGGGTAAACAATTTCTGAATTTCTGTGATGATAATAATTTATGTATCATAAATGGTAGAACTGGAGAGGATAGCGAGGGCGAATTTACATTTGTTGGTCCTATGGGCACCTCAGTCATTGATCTGTGTTGTGTACCTTATCATCTGCTCAATTGTATAAACAGTTTCAAAGTTTTAACTGAGACATATTCTGATCACATGCCCATAGTATTAACTTTAATTTTCGATGAGAAGCCAGATATTATTAATAATTACATAATACCGTTGCTACCCAAATTAATTTTTACTAATAGAGACAAAAAATATTATAAAGAGAGGTTAAAACTTGCAATAGCCCACAAAAATTACTCTTCCGGTAACCCACAGAAATTGGTAAATGAAATAATATTAGATATTAAAAAAGCAGCCGAATTAGGATATCATAAAGTTAGTAATACAAAATATAAATATAAAAGTGTCTGGTTTGATTTTAAATGTCATAAATTAAGAAAAAGAGCGTTTAAATTATTAAATCTGTTTCGTAAATCTAATTCAACTTTCATAAAAGAACTTTATCTAAAGGCGAACAGATTGTACAAACATACATGCGAGCTGAAGCGCAAAGTGCACTATGACAATACAATACTTTCTTTAAAACATGCCAATAATAGTAAACAGTTCTGGTCTTTACTCAATACGCTTAAACATAAAAACAAATTTCTTGCTCCTAACTGCAATTCTTCTGAATTAATAGAATATTTTCAGTCATTATTAAACCCGTTAACGAGCAATTCTGTCTTATCTTACGCTGAACCGCTTATAAATAATTCTGAATTAGATAAGAAAATTACGCTTGACGAATTAAATAAAGTAATAATAAAAGCCAAATCAAATAAAGCTCCCGGAAAAGACAGGGTTCCGTTTGAATTTTACAAGTACGCTCCGGCAGAATTTCTGTTAAAAATTTTGAACGTTTTTAACGTTATATATGAGAGTGGAGTTATTCCAAGAAGTTTTGGCTATGCAATTATATTCCCTATCCACAAGAAAGGAGACTCTCATTCATTACAGAATTATAGAGGTTTATCCTTTATCGACACTATCGCTAAACTATTCTCTGGCATTCTCCAAAATAGACTTGTGGATTGGATTAACTCAGAGGGTGTCTTGCATGAATTCCAAGCGGGTTTTCGCGCCGGATATTCCACCACAGATCAAATTTTTACACTTTACAATATTATACAATTGGTTTGGGCTAGAGGCGGCACTAGTAAAAAAGTTTATGCTTTTTTTGTTGACATCCAAGCCGCATTCGATTGCGTGAGCAGACGTTCACTCTTCTACAAGCTGTGCAATTATGGAATTTCTACTAAAATGTTAACTGTCTTGAAGGGTTTATATAATGATACATCCGCTTCTGTGTGGACACAAAATGGTATAACGAGTGAGTTCGGGGTTTCCATGGGGCTTAAACAGGGTTGTTCGATTAGCCCAATATTGTTTTGTCTATACTTGAACGATCTTTACGATGAACTTGATGGGGGTATTAACCTTGATGGAAAGAAAATTAAATTATGAGCCTTTGCGGATGACGTCGTCATTTTATCAGATAATATAATTACCATGAGACGAATGATTCATAACTTGGAGGGCTATTGTACCAAGTGGTGTCTCAACATCAATTTGAAAAAGTCAAAAATGGTAATTTTTAAGCCAAATGCTGGGAAACTGTCCAACAAGGAAAAGTGGTACTTTCGTGGTCAATTGATTGAAAACGTTAACGAGTATGAGTATCTTGGCGTGAAGTTCACTTCGACCTTAAATATAAACAGGCATATAATCTGGAAAGCCAGCAAAGCGAAATTAGCTCTGAACTCGGTAGGTGGTGTTCTCTTTTCCGACAAAGACATTAGCTTCTCCACTAAACTGAAATTATTCCATGCAACATCGCGAGCCATTTTATGCTATGGTGCGCAAAGCTGGGGATGGCAACAATACGAAGAGTTGGAAAAAGTGCAATATTTTTTCCTTAAAAAGGTGTTTGGCCTTCCACAAAATACCCCGGGTTATTTTCTGTTGTTGGAGTCTGGTCTGCAAAGCATGTATTTATATACGCTTCGGTTACACCTCAGGTACATCAAAAAGGTTTTGTGTGATATGGGTGAGGATAGACTGCCGAAATTTGTGGCGAATAAAATATTAAATAAAAGAATTAGTTGGGCTGGGACATGGTTCGAAACAACAAGAAAGTATGATTTGCTATGGAGATTCGACATGGACAAAAGTCAGTGGGCGAAAATTTCTGATGAATTATTGAAAAAGATGGCGGAAAATGAAATGAGCCGGTTACTGTCTAGAGCCACAAACAGCACATACCACCCCCTCTATAATTTTCTAAATTTCAGTTTGAAAAATCGTTATTTGAATACACAAAGTTTCCAAAATTGCACATGGATAATCAAAGTTAGGTCGGACATGTTAAAGTTAAGTTATAAACCTTGGGTTTCCGAATCGTCCGTTTACTGCCCATTGTGCTATATGTGTACCACTGAGGACCAACACCATTTTTTAACAGAATGCGCTGGGTTGGCGGAGTATAGGCAGCAATACTTTGGGGATGTGATCATTTCAAACGAACAATGTTTAGAATTAGTCAATGGTAAAAACTGGTCAGCGCTCGCATCATTTATAAAGCACGCATATAAATTTAGACAAGGGAAGATAAGTGAAATTACCCTCTAGAATGAATTGTATTGCCCGCTAATTAATTCTGGGATCACTTTCTAACAATAGTTGTCCGGAGGAAATGCAATGAAATTATTTGTTCACAAGTATATTTATGCATGTAATGGAGGAGTTTGTTTATCAAGTTTCTTTGATTGTTATTTTTTTTGGGTTGTAAAAGCCTGTGTGGGCATAATATAATATAATTACCAAACAATTAATAAAGTGAAAATAAATGATTTTGTATGTTTATGGAAATAATTGTTTAATTTGAATTATATAAAGTATGGAACTCGCCTGACGGTCATTTGATCAAGGCGCCAAATGTATGAAGAAAAAAAAAACAAAACATGTAAACATTATTTTCCAATAAAACATTTATAATAATAATAATGTATTCAGAATTATAACTTCGGATAATGATTCCCCTAAGTTCATATAAACATTACAAAAGAGGTGTTTTTAAGAGTTGATCGTCAAAAACTGCATAAAAAATAGACGTAATTACTGTTTTATCTCCCTCCCCTAATGAAAAAGATCCATTTGTAAAATTATATCCACAAAGAAGTAATTAATTAATATTATGTTTAGTTCAGTTCAGAGAATTTAAAACTTTTACTTCGTTTTAAAGTTAAAAAAAATCCCTACGTCCCTGTCGCCCGAACAAGGCGTGCCTGTGGTACGGGCACAATTGGCTACCTCTGCTTAGCTTACTTATTCTCTCTTCCAGAAGTGTCCGAAATGGAATTTAGCTGAAGTTTCATTTAGAAGTTGCAGATCTATGAGTATGCAGTATAAATTGTTGCAACTGTTTCATAGAAACTCCCAAAAAAGTGAAAATAATAATGAGTCGAAAAGAGGTGTATTTCAAGTTAATGAAAATGGGTTCTAAAAACGAAAAATTCTTGAAAAGCGGATATTTTACATTAAAACTCAAAATTGGAATTCTGCTAAATTGTCGCCTTGGTTTTCAGTCTTCAGCAAGTCAACGTTTCCCAACTCAAAAACTGTCGCTTAGAATATCTTTAATAAATAAAATAATGACAAATAAGGGAGGCAGAGCCGCCAGCATACATTGTCATCTCTCTCTTGTTGAGGTTCTATCTCTTCAACATAATTCGACGGGAACCAGTGCAGTCGTTTGCCGCCGTAGTCACCCTTCCACCAGCCGCCATCTTGTTTAGCCACATTGGTGATGATTGCATGTTTACAGAAGGACAGTTCGTCCTCGTGTCTAGCCTGGTAATCGTACAGAGCCTTAACTGTTACCTGCAACAAATCCAAAATATAATTTAAAGAGCTGACAGGCTCAGGTATGTCAAATTGGCGGCCCGCCCACACCAAATATAACATATTAACAAAGTTTTGTCCATAATTTAGTAAAGCAACAAAATTTTTGAGATAAAGTTCGCATTCAAGCGTGAAAAAATAAAAATTTAAATGTTAAGGTCAGAAATTTCCAGAAAGAATTACGACAAGTAACTAGTAACTATATTTTCAACTATACATTCACAATACTAATGAGTTTATGAAACATTCAACATATGTCCCACTAATACCTGAGAAACTATAGCAACGATTAAAACTTTTATACCTTTCGACAAAATCAAGATTGCATCAAATATGCGTGAAAATGGAAGTTATAAAACGGAAATATACATATATACATATACTTTCTTTAATTTAAGACGCGTCATCTAATAATTTGGCAGATTTTAAAAATTTGTAAAAAAGTTTTCTTTAATTTTTTGATAAATATGGAATCAGACGCGACCATAAGCAAATAAGGTAATAGAGATTCAGTGCGATCAGATTTAAAAGTAACAGTCAGGTATAAAAGAGGGCTGATAGTACATCTTTGACAACTTGGTTTGAACAGAATTACTAACCCATGAGACAGTTATTTAACTTATGAAAGGAAATAAATCTCCAGTCCAATCTAGATATCAACGGGTATTCCTCAGGTTAGGTTTGTATATTTGGGTAGCAGAGGGCTGCTCTGAGTGACAGTAATAAACATACATTAATTTTAATATTTTTTATTTAAAGCGCGTCAGCAACATCTAAGGTTATTGGCACACAAAGCCTTCCCAGTGCAATGCTGGTCTCCGAACTTTTTCAGTCTCTACAGAAACCACTCTCCACCACTGGAATGGACGTGAGCTGTGCTGGAATGGAAATGTAATGATAGCACATCTGGAACCGAACCGGAACCAACGAATTGATAGTCAACCTGAGTGACTACTCCTTTAACTACCCTTTAGTAGCTGTTCGAGTCGTTAGGCTGCGATTGCATCAAGTTTATAAAGATCCAGAGGAAATGAGCAGTCCACAGCCCGAACTAAATGCTGAATTACCTTGCAGGACAGACTGCTCGGGTCCATGTAGTCCGACGTGCCCAGCACACAACTCTCGTCGTGCTCCTGAAACAAGAGACAGGAAATAAAACAAAAACGAAAACAGTGGTATGTAATAACGGTATAGTGGTGGTAAGTAACTAAACTGCGTTGCAATATTTAAGGAAATAACTGCAGATAAACCTTTTTTGGTTCCAAATACGTCCCAAAATGAAGTCTCTTTATATTATGAAATCCTAGACAAATAATACAAATATAAATATTTACAAACGAGGAGAAAATCAAATTTCACGATTCGTTAGTTAGATCATAAAACCAAAACTATTCATGTTTCGAACATGCTCAAAAAGTCATAATATCTCGCTCCACATTAATCAGATCATTATTAACTCTTGAACACTTACACACAATGTCAGTCGTTATGTAAATATAATCTCTAACGAATAATTAATTTAGGAGATAATAGCAGCTAAACTGTTGAAGAGGTAAATGGCAGTTCAGTCTTAGGTATATCGTCAAGAGTCTAGGCCAAGTAAGAAATAAAAAGCATTGAAGCTTGTATCTATTAAAAGTTTTTTACTGTCGAAAAACCAAATTCTGGCAGTAAGACAGTATAAATGGAAATATGAAGAGAATTAGTATAACCTTTCCAGAAGTAGTATATGGTGAACCTGAGCAGGCACTGCTAGTTCTGATTTCTGTGCCTTCATAGTAACATTTTCTAATTGCATTTAAACAAACAGTTTTTTAAAAGTATAAATATAATAGTTTTTTGCGTACTCAAAATTAAAGACATTTTCGGCAATATTTGCTCAAACATTTTTTGGTAAATAAAATTATAAAATTTTCAGCATATTTAAGTAGAATTATTATTAGAAACATCACAGTACCAAAGAAAAAAAAAGACTGTAGCAACACTCTTACGACACTATACTAAAAAAGAACACTACAGCACTTTCCTTACCCAGCATAAAAAATCATTACACTTTCAATTTCCCTAATACAAAGATACTAAAATTATAGGGAGAGGGGCACATTTGAACAGGGGGTACCTTTGAACAGTTTTTATTTCCCGCTAAATATTTAAAACATTTATGATTGGTAATTTTCTCCATATTCTGTGGTAGACCTGATATGTAGTCAATTTACAGAGTTTCCCTTCGTTTTCATTGTTTATAAAGTAAGAATTGAGGAATGTTATATTTTGTAAGGTGGAAGTAAAATTTTTGTTGCAGCTTCGGAATTTTATTCTGAAGATTGTAGTAGACAAGGTGTAAGTATTGTTAGTCCATATTACCGGAATTCGTATTTTTAAACCTAGTATTTACAAAACTCTATTTGCTTGCAAAGTGTTGGATATTATATTTCCTTTTATGGAATGAGAGGAGGCATATTTTAACATCACAGTTAGAATGTGCCCCACCGACCTGCAAGTTTGTGGCTTTTTTTTGTTTATTCGCAGAGAAGGGGAAAATGGTCCCTAAACCTACTACATTAAGAAGCGCAACAAACCGAATATTTTGTTCATACTTCCTAAACCCATCACTTCGGGTACATCATCCCGAACTGAGTCATTTCAGTGGTTCAAAAGAGAAAGTAATGTAGTAGTAAGAGAAATAACTGCTAGAAGATAGATTCAGAGTAAAGTAATATCATCTCTTTCTATTTTATATTGTGCTCAAAGGTACCCCACCCCACTAGTGGAGCAGATATTAACATTTGACACAACATTTTTAAATTAAAAAAATATAGATGTAAAGTAATAACTGTTTAATGATATAGATCTGATAAGAAGACTTGAAAGTTGTAGAAAACAAAATAAAAAGGTTCAATAATACAATTCTGTGCACTCTGTAACAGAAAATGTAAATTCTGTTCAAATGTGCCCCCTTCTCCCCTACTAGAAATGATTTACGTATCAAAGACAGAAAATAGTTTAAATTTCAAAACTGTCACAAACTATCGTAACAACACATACGCATCTTACTATAAAACACACACGCACAAATTGACAACTGGCCAGACTGAGCTCTTCATAAATCCAACACTTAAAACCGATCATACTCAGTTCAAAAGCAGAGAGACAGAAGACACAACAAACTTATAATAACAATGTAAAAATTTTATGTAATTTGTCAATAAATAAGGTAATGTAAACTAATTTTATACAAATTTAGGTGCATTATGACTCCAATGTAAAATATGTTCCACAGCCCTGAAAATGATTTTGCCGCTAAGTCGAAAACTTGGCAAAATTAAAAAAAATAATGACTGAAATTAACATTATTTTTTCTTGCTTCTGGTTTAATGAATCTGTTACCAAAAACAATAAATACTATATTATAAATTGTCTAAGCTTTCACAATAAACGAATAAGCACATGATTGTCTCAACTTATTGTTTATTTTCATAATAATCCATTATTGCGTTCGCACACGCGATTGAAATGATAAAATCGATTTCCCACGAATTAGTAGTAAAATTTTAACTACTTCACATAAGTAAACACCTGTTTTACATTTTTAATCCTTCAAGTTAGTTCATTATTCTCCTAATGGTTATTATAACAACTTTGTACCAAAAAAGAAGTTTATCGAAATGGTTAATTTTTACATTAGACACAGCGAAGGCAAAGAATGTCGATCATAAACTCACTATTGTAGTAATAATCTGGGCAGTCAGTTGAGAACGAAGGAATCACTTTAATTGGGCGCTTTGTACGAGCATGTAATGGTCGCAAAAAATGACAAAAAGTAATTTGATTATTTTGAGAGAGCTCACTGTGTTAGTCGATAAAAGTAAACACCATTCTTGTAGAAGGTTTTATAGTAATTTTAAGCACGAGTTGTTTGTGTCGCGTGAAGAATGTCGACTTGGCGTACATAAACAATAGAAAAAAGTACAGCAGATTCCTTTGGCCGGATGTGGCGTTGTCAAGTGATATATCTTGTTTAGGAATTGTCTGCATAGCTACCAGTTCTAATAATAGAAGAAAGAGGCGGACGGACGGTTCAAGGAAACTGGTAAGTTTGTTGTAGAATGGAGAATTTGCGGAACAGAACCCAATGCACTCTTCCCGAGTAGGGGCTGGCCGGCCGGCCGTTTTAAAAAACGAAGAGTACCAAAGTCAGCCCTATAAAACCTTCAATCTCTATCCCCTCTTGTGTCACTGCTGTTGCTGCGTCATGAAGCCCAGCGTTAAGGTAAATATCTCTCTTTTATTACTAATCCCGACCTTTAGATTTTACACAAAACCATCGCTGTTATTATCATTCAAATTCAGACGAATCCATTCTGTTAAAAAGTTAGGCATTCTTAATATTTTCTAGAATAGGATGCATTCTGTTCTACTAAAATTGCATTTAAATCTAATACCCCAACCAAAATAATTTCGTTGATGTATGTATGAGTTTTATTTATTTTTTTTAACGCGTTTTTTTAGCGTCATTACTTTTTTAACTGTTGAGTTGAAAACCGTTACAATAAAAACCTGGACATTAAGTAGATTTTCCATTACACTTAATATATATTAAATTGCGTGTTCTAATTTACTGAACAAAAATATTTTATGAATGAAAACGACCAGCATAAGGTTCCATAAAATCTAATAAGTTCTAAAAAACAATTATTAAAATGTAAAGCAGAAAAACTATTTAAATCATATCAGTTGTTTGACTATTTACTAAGTACAATTGATTTTTCGATGTTTTTAATATCTTCTGCAGAGATTTATGTTCAAAGGTGCAATATTACTAGAAATGTCCCAATATTAGTGACAGAAATCTGTTCAGAAGGACTGGAAAGACCATTAGAAAAAGTTTTAACAAAGTACTAACCATATGGCTAAAATTACAGGCTAAAAAATTAATTAAATTTTTGGTACTTGTTGAGATTCAGTCAGACCTTATAATCACAAGAGGATTTTCGAGAAGGTGCAACAGGCACGCGCCCGGAGCCTCATTTTATAAAATCCTCAAAATTTATTTCAGTTAAAACAAATAAAATAGAAGAAATATATGTTGTCTCAAAGAATGCCGAAAGAGTCAAAGCATACAAATACGAGTACTAAGTGATAATCATTAATTTGCTCACGTACTCTCATCTTGAAGTAACATAAAGTTTACTTTGTATAAAGCAGGAAGTTGACACTTCATATCTAGATTAGGCTTACGAGGTCATTAGACTGCAACATAGCTATCAAAACAAATCCCTTAAAACCGGAAGTATGTAGTTGAACATCAATCAGTATAGCTTTACCTCTAGAAGTGATACTCACTGCTGCACTGCCAGGGGCTAGTGATATTGTCTAAAGTGTCTTTCTGTCGTAACCCGCAGGTCCGTTTGTTTATTAATAACTTAAAATACATGTAGCTTCACAAGTAAGTACTAAAGCAGACACTCATATTATTAAAACTGTCCGGTAGGAAGTTGTATAAGGGTTGATCGTCGAAAACTGCACGAAAAAGCGTAACGTTGGAAAACACCCAACTTTGACAATTGTTTTCTCTTTTTCTATAAAAGATAAAATTCCCAATTTTTTTTTACAATATAGGGCAAAGCCTCCTTTATAACTGTAATTTTTATGCAACCACCCAGATCTGATAAATTTTGAGAAAAAAGTTGCTGAAAATGAGCAAAAACGGCTTTTTCAAAAATTGGTCTTGTTCTTGTTCTTCTTCTTGTTACCTTTTTTGTAAACTGCATAGCGCCTAAACCCGAGAACCGATTTTCATGAATGAAGTGTCATTCGAATCGAAATTTTTCACAGATTCGCAAAAAGATTTGTACAAATTTTGTACAAAAGTCTCGAAGCTGTGCCTTATAAGGAGGCCAGCATAATCTGTGACATCTAATAAATTCTAAAAAATGTTAATGAAAATTAATGCTGTAAAATTACTTAAATATCAATGAAGTATTAATGAAAAGTTGGGTACTTGCTGATTTGTGCACCTTTTAGCGTTTAATCAACCCTTATACTTAACTTTTAAAACTGTAAGTTTTCGTTAAGGAGATTAGGATTATAATTACTATTTCTCCAGTATTTGCTTGGTGAATACTTTTAAGGAACATGTCACACATATACACATTATTCAAAGGAACATCTTTAAGAAACTCTTTTGGGCTCGTATCAAGCATATTGATAATAAGGATAACCGTTACACTGTTAATCTGTTCGTAAACTAGCAAGCACTATTTCACACAAAGTAAACAAAGTTCGATATGTTCGAATAACCAGAGCTCTTGGAAGGCGGTTGAGAACAAGTTTCCAAGTAATCCCTTGATTTATAAGATCAATGAGACTAGGAGAATTGGTTAACAGAGGTAAAGCTAATGGATCCCAATACCTATTGGGATCTTGGGAAGTGGAAAGGCAAACAAAGCTGCAAGAGAAACAATTTTACTTTAACGGAGGCAGAGTTTATTAGTTAGGCCAGAGAATCTAAAATGTCGTACGGAGAAAATTGGGTTTGAATAATGGCAATAAACATAGGACAAATAACAAGTTAAAGGCAAGGAAGCATTGTGTTATGGCAAGGGCAGCAAGGGCTTCTTCACAAGAAGAGAAGGGCTGATACAATCAAGATTAAGAATATGCTACACTAGGCTACCTCATTCTTAATCGTAAAGGGAAACAATCTAAATCTATGCCCTTGGTACAAAACCCACTGTAACGCAATTGTTAGCAAAATGTGCAAACCTCAAGTGATCTATGTATATTTGTCTATCAATCGAGACAGAATATGGTTGTCCCGCAATATAAAAAATTTATTAGAACATGGCTCGAGGTATAAGAACAAATTATTTGAATTCTCAAGGGTGATCGATTAACATTTTAAAATTTAGGTGTAAGAATAATGGAGTGAATAATACAGAGTATTCCACTCAGCAGTCATAACCTGGAATATAATTTACAAATGAGTGTATATATTTATTTATATAATGTAAGAAGATCAGTTTGAATATATATGTATTTATTTTTAATAAGAGGGTTTAGAGGTTTGAAAGACTGCAAGAATGGGTTAATTTATTAGTTTTATATCGATGAGTCTAATTTCCACGTTAAGGAGTAGGTCCCTTGTTTTGCCAAGTGCAATCGTAATGGTGCCTAATGACCCTGGTAGTTGATACGCCGAAAGGAAGAACAATAAGTCTAGAAAATGTAATAAATTAGCCTTTAATACTTGCGAAATTCTCATCATCGGTTTAGGCAAACATGATGCCACCATAACATACCTGACAGTTCAGCAAGGTTTTCAATTCGGCTGTTACAACTACACTCCCTCATCTATCAGGCGAAGCTATACAATTTCATTACGATGAATCTAAAGTTCTCTCTGTTTCAGATATTCATTGTGACCTGCGCTTTAGGACTGGCCAGTGGCAATCTGGACCGCACTCAGGTGGGCCAATTTTATCATTACACTATTGCTTGGCTCAATATAATAAAGAGCTATATGGACCTTCTCTTATACTACTTTAGTTTGTTGCTCGGAATTCTAGTAATTTTCCATTTTGAACTTTCCTAGGAGATATCCATTTTGATTTCTCTGAGCACGAAAGTAGTTTTTACAAATCGATCACCGTGTGTTCCCCTAACTTCCTGCCTGTGTGTGTGTTCACCATAACCCAAAAACGAAAAATCAAATTGTTCAAATTTTATATTTCGCTTAGGAGTCGAAGCCTATAGGTCCGTTTGTTTATTAATAACTTAAAATAACAAAATTGTTTCACTAGTACTTAAGTAGTCACTAATGTATTTAGGATTACAATTACAATTTCTCCAGTATTTGCTTGGTGAATACTTTTAAGGAACATGTCACACATATACCTACACACATTATTCAAAGGAACATCTTTAAGAAAGTCTTTTGGGTTCGCACGATTTCTAGCATGCAATCTAATCAAGCATATTGATAATAAATAAATGGGATTGCGCCATGACGGTTTGGCCTAAATCAATCACCTAAAAGTACTGGAAAGGGATTTTCTTTAAACTTTGTACTTCACACACTAAAACACTTTTAATTAAAACCCTTTTTGTGAGAGCGGACTTCCTAGTAAAGTACATGACACGATCTTATCACCAATGTAATAAGAATTAAATATGGCCCAAATAAAATGTGGAGGAAACAAAATTGAAAAGAAGTGCCCCCCCCTTTGCAGAACAAATTTTTGAGTTTGCAAGTGCTGTGTGAGATGGAAACATAAGTGAAGTAGAAATCTCTACATCAAACTGAATAAAAGTAATCTTCTATTTTTTCAGGTGGGGCTTAACGTCCAACTACCAATAAGGTGTCCCCCCCAAACTGATTAAATTAACGCTCTGATGATGGCTGAAAGTCCGAAACCGGTCAGAGAATGCAACAAACATGCGCGCGTTAAAATCACTAATAAAATACTCGTAATACTAACAAAATGGAATTTTACTTGATGAAGAGTAGTGGCACAACTCTTTATAGAGTGGACTGCCACGGCACCTATCTATCAATTCAATTAAAGGATGAAGCTGATGTTCCCAAGTTTCATACCGCTCTACTTTTGCACTTAAATCAAATGTAAAAAAAAATCTTTTGGTTATTTTTAGCGTTATTAATTTTATGTTCAGTGAGATTTCATTAAGAACCTGCGCATTATTAGTTCAATAATTTCTGGAACAATGAATAGCGGGCGCTCTAATTACTTAAATACAAATGAAGTATTAATAAAATGTTGGGCATTTGCTGGTTTGTGTACCTTTTGTCGTTTAACCAACCCTTATACTTTACTTTTAAAACTAAGTTTTTGTTAAGGAGATTTTTGTATAATTTACGGAGCTATCTGGTGCACTTTTTTTTTTTAGAGTACGTTAAATTTGTGTGAAAAATCAAGATTTAAGATTTTTTTTCTCGAAAATAGACCGTAACAATTTCGTATACATCACATTTACATAGATTTATTGCTTTTGCTTTTATTATTTTTTATAAATATCCTTCTTACGGCCAGTTTTTCTGTGGGGTAGGGCACGCTTCCCAACTAAGTTACATTTCAGTGAAATAAAAGGTTATATAAACAGAAAGACGTGGTTAAATTCACTAAGTCTTTTAAGTTCTCAGTTTAATAAGTTTTGAGTTAGGATTTTGAGACTAAAAGAAAGTCAGTTTAATATACACAATAGATTTTTTCGTTTAGAGCTAGGCTTTAAAAACCGCATACTTATTAGACATGTTTCCGTGATTCGGATTTTAAAGGAAAAAAATAAAAGTTACAATCTTGAAATTAAGGGTTAATTAATAATAGAAGTTTGTGAGCAGTTTTATTATTTTTCATATTTTATATTTTTTTGACAATGTAAGCTTCTATTCTTCTGGGAGGCAGATATACTCGTATGTAACATAAAACATACGACAGTGAAACAATATGGCCAATTTGTCAAAATTTGGGTTTTTTATTTCTTATAGTTTATTGGATGACTAGTTTTAATCGATTTGTATTATAGGTTCAACCTGGTGCATCTCTAGTAAATAGTAACTTCAGAGACAAAGACAAACATCTTGAAGAAATTTTGAAAGTCATTCCTAAATACCAAGTAAGAACAGGTTTACCTCAAGTTGATATAAAGGTAATTTCTTCGAAACTACCGTTAACAACGACAGAATCGCATGCAGGGCAAAAAGAAGGAGGTGAAAAAGAAAAGAAAGTTGGAGGGGACAGTATTACTCTGAGCTCAACATCTGGGGACTCGAACACCTCAACAGCGCTAACTCTCTTACATGGAGAAGGTCGGCCAAGCAATCTCCTTGGACACGAGAACCAGACTGTAGGGAATAAACAGTATAAGATAATCACCGCTGATACAGACGAGGATCTCGAAGAAGAAGGAAGAGCACACATAAAGCCGCATGAAGACAAAGTCCAGTTAGAAATGGAACAGGTGATTCGAGCTGAAATGCAAGAACCAACAGGAGTGAGTTTAGGTGTGCCTTACCAACAGTACGAGAGCGAGGGGCAAACAAATAATAAGAAATACTTGATAAAACCTCTGAACATAGATTACAAACCTCTGGTGAATGAAGAGAACATAATGCTGATGGGGGAGAACTGGAATAAACCAGCTCAACCCACTGAGAGCACATCTCCCTTGGTAAATGGGGAAAATGTGTACATGTTGCCCCAGAATATAGAAGAGCAGGAAAAACTCTGGGCCCGACTCACGTCCTCTAGGTACCCGGACATGAGCCGAGCGCTATTCGCAAATCCACTTCCTTCGCAGCGGAGAGCTAGACCTCTACAAGCAATAATCGCATCGGACCGATTTATTCTGCTGCCGAGACCATAATGTCTCCATGTGGGCTTACCAAACGTCAAATATTTATTAACTCTATAAAATAAAGGTAAACATTGAACTTGAATTTTTACTCTCTTAATTCAAAAAAAATAAAACTGAATTAAAAGACTTACAATGGTAGGTTGTAAAAAATGTGTGCCATGATAGCTGCAGTTTCAGTACTTGGAATAAGTTTAAATATAGCCACATATTTCTTGTATTGAAAAGTGATTCAGAAAAAAACAAAATTTAATAAATGTAATGTCAAAAAAATTAATATGAAATCTCAAGCACAAATGTAAACATCATTAATTAGAGTTTAAGGCTAAATAACACTAACTACCAATTATCATTAGTAAAACTACGGATGTTTATTTATAGAAATACTATAGGATGAATAAAAAGATATGTTAATAAAATATAATTAACAAAAATGTAATAAAAAGTAGAAAAATATTATTTGGATTATATTATAGAAAAATAAAATATAAATAGTTAATAACGAAAAAAGATTAACATAAATTGCAATTGCAGAGTATTGTTCATAGTTTTTGGTGAAATTATACGGACTGAAAATATTCTTTCTACCTTTTGGATAAAATTGTGATCAAGAATCATTAGGAGAATTCTCCATCAGCAAAAGTTTAAAAAAAAAATTTAGTTGCAAAGAATACTTATTTCTTTTATTCCCAACAGTTAAAAATCAGAAAGTATGAAATATGAATAATAATTATTATATATGCATGTAGAAATAACTATGAAAATGTTGCCATGTATGTAAATAAAAACACAATATATGATTGTAATTAATAAACAAGTAAACCAACTGCAGTTATGTACCAGCAAATTGTAAACTTACTCGTAAAAGAGAACTGTAAATATATCAAGAGATAATAAAAGTTTCTTACAAAAGTCTCTTAAAATAGATAAGGTATCTTATTTGTAAACTAGAAATTTATCCTTAATAATTTATGAAATGACAAACAAGTTTAATAGCGACTAGGATATAATAAATTTCAACAAAAAACATGAGGTAGGCTTGAAAACAGTTTCGATCATACCTGCTGCCTCTTAAGAGACAATGTAATTCAATGAAAATCTGTCAGCGCATAAGTTTGCTGCGAATTCAAGAAATAAAGGTTTTGTAGAAAGTGTGGAAGATAGTGGTTTACAAAAAGCAAACACTTTCCATCTATACAATTGGTGTATACCATCTTTATACCTCTCATAAATACATTTAGTTCAATTCGAGTTCTGAATAGATAGAAAATGTCAAAATATTCTGCACTTTATCCCAGTCACAGTTTTCAGTTCAACTGCCAATATTGTAGTAAGATTTATTAAGAAATGTTAGACCATTTTGGTTGATTATTAATTACAAACCCCTAAGGCCAATTTGCTGAAACTGAATTGCGTCTTTGTTAACAATAGATAGGCCCTCGGGAAAACCCGCACCAATAATTTATTTGCTTTAAAGAAAATAGTTACACCTTGAAAATTGTTTCAACACCTAAAAGACTCATCAGTTTCATTTTAAAAGTTTAGTTCCCTACCCAACTTTAATCACCTTCTTTTCAACCTAAACTGTAAAAAAAAAGTAAGTAAAGTAAACACCATTTCTTCCTTCAGACGGGCCTTTACTTCTGACGACCAAGTCAGGAACACCTTTCTTTTTTTTGAAAGCCTCATCCTTTCTTTTAACCTTTATCAAATGTCTAACAAGAACCCCAGAGCTAATTTTCTAAAGTTTCCTCTTTTTGACGATAAATTGAATGTAGAACTATTTTTTGAGATTTTACGCGATAACGTAGCATTCTCTAGAGGGTGTTTTGACTCAAGGATAAAAATTCACGCCGCTTGACCCTGGGGCACCCTAGATGTGATTTGGTATGAACAATATTGTAACAATAGATACAAGGTTAATTCTAGGAATATAAACAACTCACCAGCCGCAGCCTGTGCATCACATCCTCACCGATGGGGTAGGCTAGTTTGATTTTACCATAGAGGGGATGTCTTTCATAATAGTTCACTAATTCTACAAGGCTCTCGAACTGATAGGTTCCAATTGTATACAGACGGCCTTCCATTCGGATGCGGCAATGTTTTATTTTTTTGTCAGCTCTTTAAACAAACATTTGTACATTAATCAATTAGGAAACATTTTTAGATATATTTTAACAGCAACAATTTTTTTTATATGATTACCTGAATGAAATAGCAAAGGCATTTTGATCTTTATCACTTGGTCGCACTAGGAAGGCACCATCATAGGGCACTCTTTTTAGGAGATCTTCTGCGCACGATCTGGATGCATTGTTGTGGTACCACTCCTTTCCTTCATGCTTACTGGGCTGAGGTACCGGTTCACTCAGAGTTATAAGAAATTCCTGTGTACATATAATTTTAGTTACAGTCTCACTAAGTTGCACTTCCTTTTAGAATTGGGTAATTATGATATTAATAACAAGATACCTGGCTTTTAAGAGGATGTGACCTGTAATGTGTTATCAAACTGTAGAGGCTGTCGAAATTTGTGCTGTCAACGAGCATGTACTTAGTCTGTCCACGGTCTTGCTTTGATCTTATCCTGCAATGGTTAACCTTTCCCTGACGCCTAGCAAAGAAATAAGCGTAGCGTCAATATTACGTAATAATAACGCAAATGGTGTGGGTGGGCATCACTGCTGCACATCTGGCGCTAACCAGAGCAAAGTCGGGCGATAGTATTTCGACTACCTAGCTGAAGATTTATCAGGCTGTCGTCAGATCTGGCTGCAATTTTAGCCCATAATGCCAATTGCACATTTATTAAAATTTTGGCGGGATGCACCAGTACTCATTCTGCAACGCCCTTCCCATCTTTGAACAATATTTTTTAGTTTCGCTGAAATATATATTTCGAGAGACTTCAAAGTTATTGTTCTTTGGCGTATTTCCTAAATTCAGATTCCTTGGTGCCGTAACCACTTTTATATACTTACACGGTAATATTTTAACTTTTAACCTTTTAGCACAAAACTGTTGTACTAAAATACAAGTAGAAAGAATTGCACTTTCCAGAAGTAGCTAGGTTCCAAACTTGAAACTTTCAAAGTTTATTTGTGTTAACCGAAGTTGTAATTTTAATTTGGGAAAACATTGTAGCACATAAAGACAAGTTTTGGTGTCAAGGTCCTACAAGTAAATCAAATTAAATGTTTGAGAAGATTTTATTAAATAAAATATAAATTTTTGTCTTGTTTAGAATTCGTTGTACACATAGTGGTCAGCGTGAAGGAGAAACAAGTTTTCGGAAAATCGAGATCCAACAAGAAATGTTCGATTTCATTACAAGAATCTTCATGTATACGAGGGTCGTTTGAAAAGTCCGTGCAAAGTCAGAGAGATAGCACCACTGGCGCGTATCGAGGTTATGTTTAGTTAGTAGCATCTCTTGGAAGAACACACACCAAGTTTCAGCCAGATCGGTATAATTCTTTGTGTTTGGCATTCGTTTGAATCGAGGAAGTCGAGTGATTTTCAAAAAATGGACGAAAAAGAATTTCGTGTGTTGATTAAACACTACTTTATGAGAGGCAAAATGCCTCAGGAGACTAAAGAGAAGCTTGAAAAACATTATGGTGACTCTGCACCTTCGATTAGAACAGTTTATAAGTGGTTTCAAAATTTTCGGTGTGGCCATATGGGCAAAAGTGACGCTGAACGTTCTGGGCGCCCTGTTGAGGTTACTACTCCAGAAATCATTGATAAAATCCATGATATGGTGATGGATGACAGAAGAGTGAAGGTGCGTGAGATTGCTAGTGCTGTGGGCATCTCGAATGAACGGGTACTTAATATTTTGCATCAACATTTGGATATGACAACGCTATCCGCAAGATGGGTGCCGCGATTGCTCACGCTTGACCAAAAACGAAATCGTGTGAAGTGTTGCAAGGACGGTTTGCAGCTGTTCCAGAAGAATCCGCAAGACTTTAAGCGACGTTTCGTCACTGTGGATGAAACATGGATACATCACTACACTTCTGAAACCAAAGAACAATCTAAACAATGTGTTACCAAGGGGGGATCTGCGCCAAAAAAGGCGAAGACCGTTCCTTCGGCCGGAAAGATTATGGCGACTGTCTTTTGGGATTCGCAAGGAATAATACTCATCGACTATCTGGAAAAGGGTAAAACTATTACAGGTGCATATTATTCATCGTTATTGGACCGTTTGAAAACCGAGCTACAAGAAAAACGCCCACGATTGGCCCACAAAAAAGTCCTTTTCCATAACGACAACGCACCAGCTCACACCTCAGCAGTTGTGGTCGCAAAATTAATGGAAATAGGGTTCTAACTCGTTTCACATCCCCCCTATTCTCCAGACTTGGCTCCCTCGGACTACTATTTGTTCCCCAATATGAAGAAATGGATGGCGGGAAAAAGATTTTATTCAAACGAGGAGGTGATTGCAGAAACGAATGGCTATTTTTCAGACTTGGACAAATCCTATTATTCAGAAAGGATCAACAAACTAGAGCAGCGTTGGACGAAGTGTATAAGCCTTAAAGGAGACTATGTTGAAAAATAAAAAAGGTTTACCCCAAAAAATTAAGTAGTTTTTATTTTTGCACGGACATTTCAAACGACCCTCGTATAATAAGTACGCCAAGTTTAAAAAAATAATCTTAAAGCTATTTTTGGGAAAATTGTAAACACAAAACATTAATTTATTGGCTTCGTACTTCCACAGTGGACATTAACCAAATCCTTATTGTAGTTCCTCTGTTGGCACCTAAGCGATTTCATTTTTTCATTTTTGTGTTACGTTTAGTACAAACACACATCAGCAGACCCAGACCACTTTGCAATAAACCATTTTATCGTACCTATGGGACCTCAAATCGAATATTTTTTGGGAAATCTTTCATTCAAAAATCTGCACGATTACAATACCTTCTGATTCTAATAGAGGAAGAGAAATTGGCGATTAATCAACCATTATATTTAACTTTTAAAACTGTAAGATTTTGTTAAGGAGATTATATGTATGAATTAAATAGCGAATGCCTTATTAGTTTCAAACATGAAAGTTTATTTTTACTTTTAAAATTTTCTTTCAGGCGAAACGTTTTGACATCTTAAATATGCAATCTTCAGTTAGTACTTAACAAATTTGAGAGCAGAAATAATTTTCTGGCAATGTTTCTTAGTCCTAAAGTTGACTAAAGTACGTGAAAATGAGACAGATGTATCCAAATTGCCCATTATTTCTTTTCCACGATCTCGTTTAATATTAAAAATAATGATTGACAACTATATAACCTGGATTATTGATTACATCATTCTGAAGCAAGTATATACAACAGATGTGTCTATTTTTTATCGATTACCAGAAAAAGCACATGGTAATTCCTCAATGTGATTGTTCACGTTTTAAATAACAAAACTTTTATTATGATATATCTAATAATATATGGGGTTGGTTTCAGCGCTTTCGTCACAATATTTATCCTGCAGTACCGATACTTCATTTCTTTTCCTACCAAGCAATGAATTCAAACAAATTGAAACCAGTTATAAACTTTTTTTCTGTAGGTTTTTCATTTTTCTTTTTTCATTACATAAGCAATAATACTTTCATTATAACCGGATATGGAATTAAGTCGGAACCGAATCTACCACTGGAGAGATCTTTTGAAAGAATGCTAAATTCTCTCTAAATTGCAAAACTGATCACTTTAAATCGTGATTTATTCATTTTTCTATCACGATTATATTATTCATTTATTTTTCATTCAAATCGACCTCCGCTAATTTTTGCAATTCCAAATACGCCAGTGATATAAAAGGTTGAGGAGAACCTCTGTCAGAATGAGCATCTTCTCAAAACGGTTTTCAGGTTGAAAACTCGAAATTGGAAATTTGCTCGATTACAATACTTTCCTTACCTAGTAGGTGAAAGTAGGAATCTGGTAAGATCAATATCATGAATTTCTATTAGTTACTAACCGTACTAATAATTTAAACCTGGAATCTCAATAAACATTAACTAGATTTATATAACCTACGTAAACTTTAGAGGGAACTTCAGAGCTATCTTAATTAATAATATTTAAGAAAAGATTTCTTTTAAAAGTAATTGATTTATTTATTGAGGAATTTTAGAAAAAATAATTCGGAGCCTTTTGAAGAAAATGTTAGATAACTGGTTAAATTCATTAATTTTTGGAACACTGATTGAGAAATTTTGGCAAAACTAAAAACCTCCTTTATAATATAAAAGTAACATAATGCTGGAATTCTTAACATTCCTAATTTAATTAAATAAAAGGCCACGTAGTACTAACAAAGTCTTCAAAAATAGTTGTTTTTCTTGAAAAATCACCATACTTAGTGTAATAGTATAGTCACAATTACAACAGGAGAAAATAAAAACTGCATGGTATCTTTTCACCTCTTGAATACCAATCACTCGAATCGATTCATTATTTAGGTACCTGTAATTACAGTACACATTACCTTTGTAAAGTTGAAATATGCTGGAATTACAAACTAAATTCAGTTAGTACCATAGTTCAAAATGTAATAAATGAATAAATTTAATTAAACTTTATTTTTATTTAAAAAGTAGGCACAAGACACAAATATATGTTAATAAATATCTCTAGGAACTGCCGAGCCAAATAGACATTTCCACGAAGATGGAAATATTAAAACCTTTTCTGAAAGAATATGAAGCCACTCGTCAATTTTTTTGGTTATCTGAACAGCATCCACAATGTTATCCCCTTCAGAACAAAAGTGAAACAATGTGACACAAGGCATTCCTGTAATCTTGCACAAGTTAAAAAGCTGTCTAGTGAAACCACCTCCGGGTAACTTTGGACATTCAAAACCGCTAGCTTCCTCATTGCCCTTGAAACGAGTCCAACTTAATGACCGCAAAGTGTCACCATCTTGCTGATTAGATTTGGGACAAGTAATGTATCTAAAGGCTCCTGCACGAAGTTCTAAATCATCTCGGTGGTGCGCAAACAAACCAGCAAGCATTACAACGCGTTTAATTTTTATCTTTGTAAGTAGTTCTAAAAGTTCATTTAAGAAATTACCTTGGTATGCTTTACAAAGTGGAACTCTGAATAGCACGAGTATCAATTTTTGTTCTTTACAGTAATAAAAATCATTTGAAGAGCACAACTGCTTCGATTTTTCACCGTAAGGATTAGGTCCAATAAAAGGAAGTAAAGCTTCGTGCCATATCGTACCAACAAATTCCGCTTGAAGTGTAGAAACCATTAAATCCACAGATAATTGGCCAACGTTCCCAACAGAAGGGCATCCAACAATTGCACTACAACCTTCATAATCCTGGTCTTTTATTGTATTTAACATTTCAAAATTCGCAAAGGCCACAAAAAGTAATTTAATATAATACTATTGGCATACACACTATGACTACTGCGCTTGGTATAACCTTCACCACTGCTACTCCAACTACTAATGACCAAGCACCAGGGATGCCAGATATTCAAAGACAAATATTTTTTATAACTATTAAAAAAATTAAAATTTTTAAAAAAATAACTAAACATAAAACAAATTTAAATTTTATAGATAGATTGATCATTAAAAGAAAAATATTTACCATATTAATCTTTTTTAATTCACGTCATGTCAAAGTCTGTCACTGGCGTCAGAAATCTTTGACAACGCATGTTTCCTCGTTACTGACAAAACTTTTTAAAATTAGATATACTATAAGAAGCTTCAAAAGGGGAGAAAATTAAGATTTATCCTTTGGGAAAGGCAGCTGCATTCGAAACTGAGATCTCCGAGAGGGAACCTAGCGCACTAGTCGGCCTAGTTGACCACATCCACAATTGGGTGTTTTTTCAAGTTATTTAGTATTTTGTTTTACTTTTTATAACTATAAAAAAAACGCGGAATATTTGATTTTCTGTTTGTCGTTTCGGCAATATATCCCTAACACCTACACACGTTGATAATTACATACTTCAGATACATAATTTGTTCTTGAAAGTCAAAAAACTTACAATTATTTCCGGTTACTAAAGATATTTTTAGGAAAAAAAATATGCATGGATTATATTGAATGGAATAAAATTCTACGGCGCATTAAAATTTTGAAAGTTTCTTATGGCGAGTCTTATATTATTGAAACTAGCATTTACATACGTATGTGCAAGTGGAACAAACGTTTTCATCAGAACCGTGAAAGGTGTCGAGCGCCCTGAACACCTCAGTCCTAGTACATCAATAACCATAAATATTTCGAAAAAGTGAAGAAAATTATTTTGGATTATCGTCTAATTACTAATAGAGAGGTTGCTGATTGTGTGGGCTTATCATTTCATTTGCGTCACGCCATGCTTATTGATATAACATATGACATCAAAATTTATGCCGAAACTATATGAACATTATTCAGAAGTTAATGAATGTAGGTAAAACGTTCTAAACCTGTTCCAACGAGTAATACTGGGTGCATTTACGCCATGAAAAATGAGGCCCGATCGACCTAATGAAGTTTCCTGAGAGACAAAACTGACTACAGCTTGTCATGTAAAGATTCTGCTGTTTCCTTTGCCTTAAACGATAAGGACACCATGAGTTCTTAAACCCCTAAAATTAACTGGTATTCTGTGCCGTTTGCTTGTGGCAATCCATTACAGAATTCCCGAATTAGTGACGAAACTCATTCATTTTATATTCAGAGTTCTAAATGCTTGTAATATTATTTTGTATTGGCGTGTCTTTATAAATATAAATTAAGTAGAAAAGCTACTAGCGCAGAGTGGTGAAAGATTATGAAATCTTGTGAAGCTAAGGTCTTTATATAAAAATTGATATCTTATTTTCTGCTTAAAAATTACAACGACGTCCTTCATTGAACTATACGATTGGTGTGATCTTGTGTCTTTAAAATATTTAAAAAATGCCTAATTTGTTTTCAAATTAATTTTCAGTGATGATCTTAAAAAATTGGAATTAGTTGAAACAAAAAATTAAAGTACACTTAAACAAACAAAAACAAAATATTCCACGTCTTTTAGAAGTCCTGCTTAGATTAAAAAAAAAAATATACTTCATTTGCCTTTCAATCTAGATCCCAGCTTAAAAATAGATACCCAGTATGCGGTCAGAGTGTAGTTTTTCTGTGCAAAATACTCGTTTTATGACATTCCCCGTGTGTTGTGGAGTACGGCAAGGCTGTCTACTTAGTCCTCTTCTTTTCGCATTATTTATAAATGATTTAGAGGATGAATTTGAAACAGGAGTTAAGGTGGGAAGTCACGTAATTAAAACTTTGCTATACGCGGACGATATAGTATTAATTACTGATCAGCCGCATATTCTGAAAAAAAAATATTTTGAGGCTGGAGGGATATTGCGAGAGATGGAATCTCCAGGTGAACCTTGAAAAATCTAAGGTGGTCGTTTTTCGTCGTGGTGGTAGACTGGGGGCTAGGGAGCGTTGGACATACAAGGCTCGGGAAATTGAAGTGGTAGATCGATACATGTATCTAGGCGTTTTACTGACCTCTCGGTTGTCCTTGAGACCTCACTTTTTAGAGTAGTCTTCGGCAGCTAAATTTGCGATAAACTTTGTCTGGAGAAGAGCAATAATGCAACCACATATTCCACTTAAGTCGAAACTTCATATAATATTTAATGCCGTGTCGCGAGCCATTCTCTGCTATGCAGCGCAAGTGTGGGGGTCAGAGTATTTTTATGCAGTAGAAAAAGTACTTTGGTTTTTCATTAGTAAGTTATTCGCCCTGCCAAATTTCACCCCAACTTACATACTTCTCTTAGAGACTGGTCTAGAGCCTATTTTCCATTATACCTTAACGTTAAATAGTCGCTATTTAGTGAAGGTATTAAATATGGACCGACTGTTTAACATTAATAGAGGACTGCGACAAGGTGATGTTCTGTCAACCATATTGTTTAACCTTAGTTTAGAAAAGGTCATCAGAAGTATTAAGGTAAACCCGAATGGTACGATCTTTGAACGATCCATTCAGTATTTGGCGTATGCGGATGACGTCATATTAGTTGGAAGGACTTTTAGAGCTTTGGAGGAGAGCTATGAGCAGTTAGAAAAAGAGGCAAAGTCCGTTGGCTTACGAGTAAACTGTGACAAAACCAAGTACATGTTAGCTTCAAGGTTTGACAGCAGAATATGTCGGTTAAGTTATGTGAACATCAACGGAAATAAGTTTGAAAATGTTAAAACATTTAAATATTTGGGAGCCATATTCACAAAGCAGCGGGATGTGAAAAGTGAAATTCAAGAGAGGTTGGCTGCAGGTAGCAGATGCTTCTTTGCATTGAGCCGGATAATGAAATCAAAGCCCATTTCACGTAAGAACAAACTCCATATCTATAAAGTTATTATCCGGCCGGTTGTAATTTATGGATCAGAGACATGGCTGCTGAACCGGAGCGATAGTAACATGCTAAGGGTTTGGGAGAGGAAGATTTTAAGGAAAATATTTGGCCCTAACCTGAAGGACGAGTTTGGAGCATTAGGAAAAACAGGGAGCTCAGTGAGCTTTACGTGTCGCCAGACATAGTAGCTGAAATTAAAGGGAAAAGACTTGACTGGCTGGGGCATGTAGAGCGCATGGATAGGGATAGTATTACAAGTTGTACAGAAATAAACCTGAAGGAAGAAGAAAGGTCGGCAGACCGAGGAGAAGGTGGATTGAGGAAGTGGAAGAAGATATTGCCAAGCTGGGCATAGCACGATGGAGGTATAAGGCAAAAGAGAGAGAAGACTGGAGGAAAATTACTAAGGAAGCCAGGGCCCTACAAGGGCTGTAGAGCTATAAAAAAAAAAGTTTTGATAGGTCTGAAAGAGAAGTTCTTAATTTAAAACTCCAATCTATAGTGGCTCGCCTAAAAGAAAATTTTAATCTTAAGCAAATTGAAAGGGCGCAGGCTTCACATCGGTACACTACTTACAAGCTGCTAAATCATGAAGTTAGGTGTGCGGATTTGAGCGATAGTGGTGAGGTGTGCAGTAGTATTGAAGTGGTGCGATGGGTGATCAGGCTGAGGGGAGAACTGCTGAACCTCAACTATAAACCTTATAACCCTGATGGTCAGGGAGAATGTGCCCTCTGTAATTATAGGGTTCAGGAGGATACTTTCTACTTTGTAGCGGTCTGCCCTATCCTCGCCTCTTATCGCCTAGAAGTTTTTGGCGAAAGATTTCTCTCATTTGACTTTTATATAACTCTACAAATGGTCCAATGGATTTAAATGGCCCAAACTGGACTAATCTGATTAAATATGTGGTTGGTGCATGGAAGTACAGGAGGATGCTCAATAGTGAATACAGCTGCTGTTGATATAAAATGATGGTCTGATCTTTGAAAACCTCAGTTTCATAATTTCTAATTATTTATAATTTCTGATTTTATTTTTGATGTTTAATTTAATTTTTTTTCTAATTTCCCAATAAAGTCAGCATTATTTTAGAGAGTATTGTTTTGTAAACTATTTATTTATAATTTAGGATATTGAATTCTGAATGACCTGCTGATTTGTTGATTATTTATTATTATTATTTTTTTTTTTTTTTTTTTTTTATTTTTCCTTTTTTTTCAAATTCCTCGCGGCCCGCAGGCAAGGGAGGAACCTGTTTTCTTTGGTATTACCTGTGGTATTACGGTTCTAACTGGAACCGGACAATTGTCCTATGATAAAGACAAAAGAAAATATGTCCGTGCTAGTCTCTGGCGTCTTCCCTTAGCACTTCCCTTACAATGCGGCAGGTGTGGAGAACCACAGCCTGCTGCATCTCGTATATGATGGTCTTCCTGATTCCCATCATGCAGAGGCCCTCACCCAGCGACCGCGGCACAAGTCCCGTGGCTGAAATAATCAACGGGACTATCTCCACCCCTGAGACTCCTCTCCATACAGCAGATATTTCTGCCGCCAGTGGCCTGTATTTAGCCAATTTCGTGGTATACGCGCGGGCTATGTTGGCGTCATCCGGGACAGATACATCAATCAGCCACACCCTGCCTGTTATTTTGTTATGCCAGATCACATCCGGCCGGGTGTTGGCGACGGCATGGTCCGTCAGTACCTCTCTGTCCCAGTACAAGAGACACCGCGCGTCTTCCAGCACGGGCAGGGGGTCATACTTGTAGTATGGGGGGGCGTCTTGAATTAAACCGAGTTTCTGCGCCAACTCTCTGTGTAGGATCCTGGCCACACTGTTGTGCCTTTGGAGATAGTCTCTTTGTGCCAGCAAGGGGCACGCCGCTAGCAGGTGGTGAACTGTCTCCGGCGCAGCCCGGCATAGTCTGCACCTGACGTCGGCGATACCGCTATCGTTCATGATGCGGTTCCTGTAGTACCTGGTGGGAACAACCTGGTCCTGTATCGCGATGAGGGCACCTTCCGTTTCCGGGAACAGCAGCCCACGCGTCAACCAGGCCACGGACGCCTCCTTGTCAATCAGTTCTCCATCTAATGCTGCCGGGTATTGTCCGTGTAACGCCTTTCTCCGCCAGGTCTCGCCCACGCTAGGTGGGGGCTCATTATCCACCTCCACCCTCGTAGGCTCAGCGCTCAAATTCAGAGGGGTAAAACCCGTATCACTAGCAAGCATTGCATCTATCAGCCCTGATCCCCGCCGTGCCAAGAAATACTCCCGCATTCGGTTTACCTGGGCTTCGTGCTGCGCGATTATATCCACAATACCCCTGCCGCCTTCCGCACGTGGGAGGATAACCCTCTCCACCGCCGCCCTGGGGTGGTGCTTGTTTTGCGCTGTCAGCGAAGTACGCATCATACGCTGCAATGCACTAAGTTCTGTGCTGGTCCATCTAATTATCCCAAATGTGTATGACAGCACCGGGACACAGAAAGCGTTGATCGCGCGGGTCAAATTACCACTATGAAGCCCACTCCGCGCGACAGTCTGTAGACGTAGGCGAAACTTTGCAGTTACTTCCTGCTTAATCGTCTTGTGCAGGACTCCTTTATTTTGCTGTATGCCAAGGTATCTGTAGCTGTCACCCGACGCCAATGCCTCCATTTCAGTACCGTCCTCCATCACACATGGCGTGGGGTTCACTCTTCCCCTGATGATTGTTTGGGTACGGCACTTGTCTAGTCCGAACTTCATAGTTATATCAGCCGAGAATCGTCGGACTGTATCGATCAAAAGATCAAGGTGGACCTTACGGGCAGCATATATTTTGAGGTCGTCCATGTAGAAGAGGTGTGACAGCCTGCTTCTGGGGGCGGCGGAACCCCATGCATATCCGTATCCGGAGGATTCCAGCAGTGCCGATAGCGGGTTAATCGCCAACACAAACCATAACGGGCTTAAGGCGTCTCCCTGAAAAATCCCTCTCTTGATTTGGATCATTTCTGTCCGAGTCACTTCCTCACTCGCTGGCATCACAATATGAGTTCGCCAGCTGCCCATGGCCACATTAAGGAATCTTATGACATTGGTAGCCACGCCATACAGTTTTAAAATTTCAGTCAGCCAAGTGTGCGGAACTGAATCATAGGCCTTCCTGTAGTCTATGTATGCCATATATAAATTACGTTTTTGTCTTTTGGCCTGTTCTGTGGCTACTGTGTCTATAATAAGCAGCTCTTTGCATCCGTTATTATTATTATTATTATTATTATTATTATTATTATTATTATTATTATTATTATTATTATTATTATTATTAGGTATTCTTTGGCTATTAATTCATTTTTTAATTTTTTTTTTCTCTCTAGTGTAAAGAAAATGAAAAGAAAGAGGTCTGTTTACAACACAAAATTGTTTATAATTATTAAAAATGTAAAATTTTATTTTATTTATATTTATATAATTTTATTTATATTCAAAACCAAATCCCGGCAGACGGATTTCCATGCCGTAATAAGTTTTTTTTTATTTTTATAAATTAAAATGTATTATGTATTTTGAGTTTTTCAATAAAACTTTATTATTATTATTACTCGTTTTATGATTTTGTAAATATGGAAAAGTTTTTTTTAATTGGCCCGTGCGAGTGAGTGCATATGTGAGCAGAATAACACAAAAACAGTAAATCACAGAAAGTTCAAATTCACCAACTTGAAAGGGAGCAACATGAAAGGTTCCAAATTCATCCATCCAGAGTCACTTCACTGAATCGATTTTTCTTTTTCTTTTTATTAATTTTACAAACTCGTTCTCAACGATTTTTTCCCCTAACTTCGTGAATTTATAGCAAATGTTTAAACATAACTTTTATTTGAAACATTCTGCCTGGAAAATGCTTATTAAGCCATTTTTAGGATGATGAGCCCAAAGCTCCCTTTTAGAGCCATTTAAGTAAGCGTAAAAAAAAAAAAAAAAAAAAAAAAAAAAAAAAACCCTTCGTATTGAAATTGAAATTGAAAATAAATACTAATCTCTTATTTACCTCTTAAAGATTTATCTATTGCTTAAGATCTGATTAGTTTTGCCTGGTACAACAAAGTGTACTCGCAATTTAAGTATATTGACTCTAATTGGCCATATACAAAAAACAAACAAACAAAAATTGTTTTACACACATACGAACGGTTTCTACGCATAAGATTTCCTTTTAGCACAAGAGCAAGTATTCACCATTTTCTTTCGAGGTTTCTCCCCCACAAAGTTAAACAAATTTTGAAATTTAAAGAAAACTATAGAATGAAATAATTTTTAGGCACGAAAATAGGAAGTTTCATTTTGATGTAACTCTTCAGTAGATTTAATTTAATAAGTTGTCAGTTGAACCTCGAACGATAACTGAAAAAATCTTTTGGTTTTATTGAAAAAAAAAAAAAAATCCAAAAATTGCAGATAATATTAACATTTTCAGGTACCGAATGGTTTTATATACACAATACAACAATATATACTAGGCACAATTAACATAGTAATATTCAGAGATAAGCACAAAAATTTTAAAATAAAATTTAGTTTTATCAGTGCCTCTGCCACTCTTAGAATCTTAGCAAGGATTGAGCATGGATCCTCCTGGGAGGCCCGACACGACCTTAAGTGCGAAAAATTATAAGTGCAAAGATTTTTTTTTTTTTTTTTTTTTTTTAAACAAATATATTTATATTTAATTTAACGCCTAAAGATTGACTATCACTGATTTTACTTTTCGATCAATTATTCATTGACAATAATATTGCATGGCTGTCTGGTAAGTTCAGGAAGCAAAAAAAAAAAAACAAAACAAAACACGCCTAACGATTTATGAACCAGATTAAAAGCAAAATTGTTAACTAATTTAAGATTTATTTACGAATTGTGCAATTAAAACTAAATTATTATTTTATTTTTGAAATCAGAAGAACTCTTATAAAACTTGCCCCCAAATTAACAACTAAAAGGCTATTCATTTATTTCTTTATTTATTATTTTTTTTTTTTGTATATTTATCCTTTATGTTTTTAAACTTTAAAGCACTTTTTTAGTTATTTTCTGTTGATTCTTTTTCAAATTATATCTTGTACTAATAACTACCATAAGGGAAAGAATTAGCTGAATGGCTAGAGAATACTGGATTCCAACGCGATGATGGGTTCGAATCCAGCTACTGGCTCTTAATTCATAGGAGCTTCTTACAGTTCACAGTCTGGTGATGGACAGTGTTGTCTATAAAGATAGAACACTTCCGGAGGCCAGAGTGCATTGGAAAAAGCCCCGGGCGCCAATAATCTCAGATGTTGAAACGCCTTAAATAAATGAAAAAATAACCAAAATGCAGCGGCAATTTTCTTTTAAAAATTTACATCACGGTGACGATTCGACCAGTAGCAGGTTATATTTAAACCTAAACAAAAATACACTTTTGAACTTCAAAATTTTACTATTTCACTTTTTTTATATCGGAAAAAATTTAAGAATTGTTCAGAACTACGTGGCTAAAATAAAAAGCCGTTTAAAATTCGTTGACTTTTTTTTGGCCTAAGCTTAAATACCATAATATATAATATAGTATTAATAAACGATTTTGGTGCTTGTGATTCTTGAAAAAAAATTAAAGTAACTGAATTGAAAGAGATTTTAAAGGAGATCTGAAAAGGATTCTTCAGTTTTTTGACGACATAATTTTAAAAAAGTATATAAAGTTCTAAAAAATATTTCCCAATGATGTAATATAATTTTAATGTACTAATACTGTTATAATTTAATGTACTAAAGTATTATTGTATGTATAGGTTTGAAAATGACTAGCTGATAATCGAATTAAATTAAATAGAGACTAAATGGAGTTTTTCATTAAAATATTATCTACAAAAGAATAGCAATAATTAGTTTTGGTGAACAACAAAGTTACCCATAGTATCATATATGGTATTTACTTACAAAAAAAGCTAATGTAAAACTATTTTCTAGATGAAGAGGGAGGGACATCAAGTGTCAAGTTCCATTTTTTTTTTTTTGAATAATTTCTTTTTAAATTAATTTTTCCTTCTACGTCAAAAAAAGTCCTATTGTGTTTGTAAAGCAAATCTTTTCGGGAAAATTAATTTTAAGAAGCCACGCTTCCCTAAAAATCCTGTTTAATACAATATTAACACCACCTCACAAAATCGAATTTTTGAAGAAAACTTGAATTCATTAGTTTACATTTTTTTTTGCTTTAGATTTTTTCCTATAATTGGTAATTTGTGATTAACCGGAGCGCTCGTTAACTATGGGATGCGTGAACAGTGATGCTAGAATTGTTCGATTATCTAAAATAAAAAACAAAAATATCTTACCAAAATGATAATGAATAATCTCCAACGAATGTATCGCTCTCTCTGACCAAGAATGTTCCGTCCCCAAGATAGGAGTACGCTTTTAGCAAAGCGTCAGCCTCTGATCGGCCTCCTGCTAATTTTCCATGGAACCATTTCTCACCATAATGAAGCTCATCATTTGGCACACCCTGATGATGCAAGTTGTAGCAATCAACGCCACTAAATATCTCAGTGATAAAAAGGCTCTATTGTACTATATTAGCATACTTCTCGCATCTTCAGAAGCCCGATAGGCCCAGGCGCCAAATCTTCAGGATCGGCCTCGTCGTCGCCGTCGCGATCACCGTGATATATGTCCGTGTAGAATAACTTATTCTGAGTGAGCACAAAAAAATGAGGATTCCACTCCTTATCGACTGGATCTTCTAAAAACATGACTCCATTTTTCACGGTAGTCCTCAAGTCCATATCTCGACCTAAGGAATTAAAACAATTTATTATTATTTGAGAAATCAATTAATGAACTAAGTGAAATGAACTGATCTTCCTACCATCGTCCATTGTTAACAGAACTGAACCATCGTCAGCACCATCTGGTAATTTTTTGTGCTTCAGTAAAATTTTTTTCCGCAATTGTTGCGGAGATGGAAGTTTAGTCTCATTTTTGTCGACAGGATGCACCAATAACAACTCTCCGAACATTTCTTGCATAGCGGCAGCCATGTTTCTTTGTTGCACCAGTGAGCAATTGTCTTCTATCGATAGAATCACTGGATATCTGAAATCAATAACTTCCATGATAATACTATGCCTCAATTATTATCTGTTAGGTCAAAAAAATAGATTTCTTATGATTCCGCTCGTGGGGCTGACACAGTATTTACTATGTATTGACTAAATATGATGCGAGAATCATGTTAACCAGTTAAAAACATTTGGAAGACCTAGTGCAAAATAAGAACAGCAGTATGAAGCTAAGATATTACTGGTTTAAATTCATCTAATGATTTACATACGGGGAAAAATTTATCTTAGTGAAAGACGTAAGAGTAAGATTCAGAGCTAAGTAACAATTTTTCGGCCCTTGAGTGCACTACAGTTGGAATAGATTTGACGTGCAACAGAAATAACTTCAATTAATTTTCTATTCGCTCAGAAATGGATAGGTACTTATAAAATAATACAGAAAATGAAATAAATTCAAAACATGAATCCATTCGATTCTATGTCGCTGAAATCTGAAAACAAAGAGCAAAATTGACAAGGCTTCAGAAACTGCGCCACTTTCAATGGAAATCTTACATTAACGAGAAAATGTAATTACTGCGAGAGTAATTACCTTCCTTACCAGAAAAACCAAAAAGAAAACTACAGATAACTAAACTAAAGATAATCCAAATATATATTTTTGCATTTAAAAAAAAATGCTAATATCGTAATGTGATTAAGCTGCAAATTTTACATAAGATCAGAGATTAAGGATGATTAATGTATTTATTTCAAGATAGCTCTTGTAATTTTAATTTAATCTATTTAATTTAGTTATATCACTATCGTATAGAAATGCAATACACAGAAGGCCTCACTTTGTGACGTTATTACGTTCAACATAAGACTACCGTTACTTTGGGAAGCGACTCTGGTGTGTGTGTGTGTGTGTGTGTGTGTGTGTGTGTGTGTGTGTGTGTGTGTGTGTGTGTGTGTGTGTGTGTGTGGCCTTAGATAAACTTGTTAGGTTCATACTTGCCTATATGAACAGAAACAATCTTGACTTGTACTGAAGCAACTGCAATTATTTCAATAAAATCGTAACTCTTAATATTTGTACTTTTTTTTTTTACATTTTGAGTGATGTATATATATACTGACTCGGATTTAACAAAAGCATGATCTCTGATGGTGCGAATGACATCAATGAATCTGATTCTAGTGGTGAGGGTGTGGCCGTGGTAAACAATGGGCAGGCCGTCCGGTCCATCCCAACAGTCCAACTCAATGCATCGGCAACCCATCCTCAGACATCTTATGTAAGCTTCACAAGATGATTCGCTTGAAAACTGATCCCCCATCAGATACCTGCAAGGTATACATAGACCATAAAACAATGCAACAGAACAAATGATTTAAAGTCTGAAACAAACTTGGATAACTGAAAATGAAAATGGCAAATATTTTAGCATTCATTGCAACAGCTTGGCATAAAACCGTTTTCTCGCTACTTATGGAAAAATCTTTCCGGCTAACATTTAGATGATGCACATGACATTTCAATCTGACATCATTGGCACAATATGTCACTGGTCGAAACATCTTATTTTGGTTTATAGTTTATAAGCCTCTATACAACTGCTGACAATATAATTTGTTGGCACGACGGCGTATTTAAGGAACTTAGTAGTCTATGGCATCAATGTAGGTGTTGGAAATTCATGTCATCTACGAGGCATTTGAGGCAGTAAGAGCTGTTAACTGTTCTTATCCAGTGCAAGTGCTCCGTAAGCATGTTTGGCTCTGAAACATGCCACTATTTCTTTTTTGCTTAAGAAAAAGATCGTCAACTATGATAAATAATGGTAAAGCCTAAAACTTAATTGTAGATTTCCATCCATCACAAAGGGCTTGGAAAAGCACTCAGGATTCGACCCTGTCAAAGTTGGTCCCCTTAGAATCTGTACTAACTAAAAGATAAAAATCGTGACTCTATGCTCTTGCCTCAGCAATGATATTAAATGCTCAAGGAAACTAATTTTTTAAATGTGAAGCAATCCGTTCTGGGTATCGTTGACTGTACTTATTGATCTTTAGGCAGCAAAATAAATAAATGAGTGTAAATTTATTTTCAAAGATTGGATCTGCAATGTGTAATGCAGTGCTTCCCAACCTTTTTCTGGTCATGGCACGTTAGTCAGATACCCAACAGTAAACGGCACACTGGAACTGAAATGCTCCCATTTCATTTTAAAATGACGTATTATGCGCAACTGGTGCTGTAATAATTACACTATTACAATACAATCCTACAAAAATACAAGTTTTCGTGGCAGGGTGTAACATTAATAAAAAATCTAATCATTCATTCCGTCTATACCGTTCTCTGTCAATACAATTAACTAAATGTATACAGCAGCAATGAATCTTGTGACAAAGAAATCCTTTAATTTAATGCCATTATTGATGTCATTATTGAAGTGCCTGTAATTCATGTAAAATTGTAAATCCGTAACTAAAACAAAGTGATTAAAAGCACCTCTAAATGAGATTAATTTACCAAAACTAAACAGTCAAATAAGAAGAACGAAAGCTATAACAAATTTTACTAATTCTCTATCTTAAATTCTCTTGAAACAAGTTAACTCCAGTCTTCCAGTCGTCAAGCTAGATAATGACAAAACTGCATTGCTTTAATTTTTATATTTGACTAGCCTATTTTTGTGTTAATATTTGTGTTACATTGTTAATTTTATTTTTATCAGAGCAATTGGAAATTAGGAATAGTACTCAATGTGTGTTAAAGAAATATACATAGTTTTGTTATTAACTGAGAAAGCTAACTTTTAATGATATATTTTAATAATTGCGAGACATTCGTTCAAATGCAAAGGCTGTTTACAGAAACTGAAATCAGTGAACGAGTTGTTGGAATCGATTCCAACCCTGGAACTGATTCAAATCCAACGACTCCAAAGGCGGAATCGTTCTGCCCATCACTACCACCACTACTAACATTGTTATGGAGCGCCAACACAAGCAGAACTGATGAAGTGAGGTTTCTTTTGTTTAAATTAATGGTATTTCCGCATCATTTTATATTTTATTTCATTATAGGAAGAATTAGAATTAGAATAGTAGATGGGACAGGACCTACGCCCCACGGCACCGCAGCCACAAAAGACTTATTGTGCCAGCCCCTTCTTAGTGGTAGTAAGCGAACCCTCCCCTCCTGAAGAGGTTGAGGACTTTCCCTACTAGTTCTTTTTGCGCTACTATCTCCTTAGGTCTCAGCGTTCCAAAGGTTTCATAGCGCAAACGCTCGATTGCAACGCAATCGAACAACAGATTAAAGGCCATTTCCCCCTCTTCCTGACATAATGTGCACAACGGTTCCGAGCTAATAAGCCCCACCTTGCGCAGATGCTCCCTGAACCTACCGTGCCCCGTGAATAGGCCTGTAATCAGAGTAATCTGTCATTATAGGATATGAGGTTATACTACATATTTTAACTTATAATTAATTTTAATGCAACGCCATTATAACTTTATAATTTTTTGCTACGGCAAAAAACTTCTACACTTCTACCGTAGCCGTGGCACAGTTGTATGCCGCGGCGCATAGATTGGGAAGCACTGGTGTAATGTCACGTTTTGACAGTTATGTTAGTGTACTTCAATGTCAGACAGTTACGGTCCTACATCCATCTTCAGGGTTTGGATATTCAGATTTATTTCTCAAATCAAACTGGACAGAATTAAAATGAACCTATGTCGAACAAATCATTTTTTTTCTGACGTAAGTATAAAAATTAATCAGCAAATTCTAGCTGTTGGCAGAAGTTAGCAGTATTGATGTAGGCATCAGAAAACTGAATTCTTAAAAAAAATAATAGACAACGAACTAGTATGTTGATAAATGTTTATGGACAATTAAAGGAAGCCGATATCGGGGTGGGGGTTAAACGAATAACAGGAAACTGGGTCATAATGTTAAAATATCCAAAACTCATCTACAGACATATTGGTAAATGTCATCTAGCAAGACCAAAAAAAGAGGGCTGGATTAAGTTGATAAGGATGCGAGATAAATTGGGGCTCGGAATATATTGGAGTACGGGATCGGCGAACGAAATCGAAGAAGTCCTAGGCCCACAACGAACAGTAGCGACATTCTAACTCTGCCAGAACTCTCAACGAAACAAATGTTCTTTGTATAAAATAGAAAAAAAAAGAGTCTCCAGTTTTGGCATACTTTACGATAGTCTTTTCCCAGCTCATAGAACATTCTAAAAAGGACCTTTAATTATCCCTCAGCTTTGATGAAACGTAGTACAAAGATTTCCCTAGGAGAATTTCTGCGAACAGCTATTTGACGATTGCAATTCTAAATTGGCTTGTGACCCACAGGCTACCCTAACACCTCTTCCTCTGTATACAATATTTTATGACGGTGCAATACCGAGCAAAGACTTCAGTTTGATTGTTCGCGGGCTGCATAACACACTAATTTTTCCCTCCCTGAAATATGGCAAGGCTAACAACATAAAGATTTTACGTTTTATTGAGAAAATTAGAAAAAAAAAAAATAATTACTTTTGCAAAAATAATTATAAAAATATTTTCTAGTAATATACGTACGTATTGTGAGAAGATGCAATCCAATAATGAGAAAGTGGTTTCGACATATCTTGGAATACTTCGTCATAGTGATGGTCCCAAAGTTCGTTTTGTTTAGAAAATAAAAAATCTAAAAACTGATAAATAAATATTAAAAATTAGAAAAAACAAAAACTCTGGTCACGATAAAAGCACCACACCCACTAAGAGAAATAATTAAGAAATTATTTAAAGAAATAAAGGATTAGCCAAACAACTGCACCATGGATTTGGACTTTACAACACGACTAGAAGCAAAGAAGTATCTACTTGTCCCCAGGAAAATTGTTGAATCTGCTAATCTCTCTCCCGCAAATTACGTTTTAAATTTCTTGCTGCTTTGTAAAAGCGGCTCCCACATATATGTATAAAAGAATTTACATCTTCAATTCGTTTCCTATTGATGTCAACAATTTTTGACCGACAGATTGACGCATTGAAGAAGTATGTACTATGTGTGAAGTAAACATGTATATTCTCAAAAATTTCACACCTAATACATCTACTGCGGTATGGTTGTTTAAAGATGATGTAATCGAAAGGAAGTCCACCTGGTAAACACTTAATTTTTTAAATTGTTGCATACTTCTTTTATTGTAGTTATTTAGCAGTTAACCTGTGCACAATTGGCAATATTGATATTTCTATTATTTAAATCTCAGGTTCTATCAAAAATCAGCGCGCTGCCTGAAGAAACGAAAGTTATGGCCCTATTTAACCCAATTATCTTTAATCCGAGAGCTCTGAAATTTTTCCAAAAACAAAAAGTTATTTTCAAAACTGTCATCCAAAGCATAGCAACTAATGAAGTTATTACTTATGAAGTGGTTTTGACTGTAACCAAACACCGGCGAAGTAAAGAGCTAGAGGACGAAATGGCGTGTTGTAGGCTTTTAACAATTAAGTCCAGAAGTGAAAGAAATAAAGAAAAGAAGTATTCATAACTACGTATTCAGAACGCGAAGGTAATTCTTCTGGAAGAAGTAGAAAAGCAGCACTTGAAAATGAGTAAAGGATGAGAGGTAGAAGGCTTCCAAAAAAATAATTTTGGAATGGGAAATGGAAAGGAGAGGGAAAAGAGAGAACACTCAAGACAAAATGGTTGAATGAGATTCAACAGTTTGGTTAGACATGTATTAGGCGAACGGCTACTAGCAAGCTTGGAAACTTTACTAGCGAAGGGCCGAATAGTGCAAAAACACAATATAGTAGAAAAATGGCAGACACTAAAAGTGGAATTATTAAAAAAAATATATATATATACATATTTATAAAAATCAAACCTCAACTCGAGTAAAAAATGGTTGTTGTACGTTTCTCTGTGGATCCTGTAAATATTCTCTCATGTGTTTGGAAACTTCTTTGCCGTCCACATTTTCGCCTTGCTCTTGTACCAGAAACTTGGTTAAATCTCTAACAGTAACTATTTTACCATTATCCGATGTCGAGGAATATTGGTCTAATATATCTCTAAAAGTCTGAAACAAATAATAAATTACTCGGGAAAAGAGTTGATAATATTTTAACAAACCAAACCATTAAATGAATCTCCTCTTACATTTTCATCATACATGATTTTATGATATAGTTCCGCAAAATCATCAAAAGCCAGTTCTGCCGCTCTTCTCACATCTACTTCTTGGAACAACTCTCTTAATTTGTTTGTGGATAGCTTACAGTTTATTCTAGGCAAGAAGGCCTTTATATCTTTAAGAGTGACGCTAGAAAATAAATCATGGACATCATTTTAAAAAAATGTGTTCTGTACGTTAGCACTACTTTTTTCTTCAGAAGTTTATGAATTACATTTGTTTATTAATTTGCTACAAGCTTGGAATATTATATCAAAAAACTAGCTCCTTCCAAATATTATAGCTAAAGTTATTGAAGCTATTAAAAGTAATTTCATGGCTTGCCAACAATTTTTTGTGACAAAATTTCAAAGCAAAGTGGTAGGTATAGGAAGGTGGTAGGATAAATTAAGTTAGAACTGTTTTGTGATTTCTTAGGGCCTAGACGATTACACTCGTAAAAGCGGTGAATGATTTTCCCTCAACTTAGATTTTAGTTGAACATTTCATGTGCGTAGGTTAAAAAATAAATAAAAGGTACTTTAGATGAGGGCTTAAGCCCACCCCTTCCTCCCAAAGAACGCCACTCAAATGAATTTTTCACAGCAAATGTTAGAATTAAAAGTTATAAAAAGCAAAACATTATCATACGTTTTGAAATAGTATAAGAACATACTAGCAGAAAAAAAGAAGTTCTCTTTTTTTCAAGAAAATGCAAAAAATAAAAAATCCATTCTGAGCGGCTCTTCAAATGGCTACAAGTGGCTCTTCAGGTAAACAGAATATCTTCAAATTTGGAATTTCGGTTCCGCATTTGATCTCACACATATATAACAGGTCGTAAAACAGGGCTATATTCACGATTCGTACATTAGAAGCTAGCCTTACCATCGCCCGCACCCAGGAATCCCTTTAATAGAAATTTACTGGAAAAATGTTTTAAACAAACTTGATCGTATTTTCTGTTATACACAAAATTAAAAAAAAAAAAAAAAAAAAAAAAAAAAAAAAATCGAAGAATATTTTTGGGAAAACCTTAAAAATCTCATTAGATATATTTCGGTAGACCGATTTTGACTAAAACCTTATTGATGCGCCCCCAAGTAGTCCATAAGAGAAGTATCAAATTGGAAATGTTGCGATTTTTGTTTATTTTTGAGTTACGGTAGCCACATACAAATGTTTCTAATACTGAGGGGGGGGGGGTTAGCGCTGAGAGTTCAACTAGTTGGATGGCTGTAAAAAGAAAAAAAAGAAAAAAGTAATTCACTGGTTTTTCCAAACTAGATTTTAAAATTTTCACAAAGTATGATCCATTATTAGAAAAATTGTGAATAAAGAAAACACCCTCAATTTATCCTAGTTTGCTGGGTGCTGGAAAATTTGTTTTAGGAGGCCACACTCCTGGGCAGTGGATGGAGAAACAGGAATAGATTTTCCCGTAAAAAGTGATATTTCTGAGCAATGGATAGGTTTTTGTTTTACAAATTCACAGTTTGAAATATGTATCATTTTGATGATCAAGGGATGGAATTAGGCCAGTGGTTAGCGTACACAGGATTCTGAATTGGAGATCCTGGGTTTGAATTCAGCTGCCTGGCTCTTAGATTTACTCCTGATGAGCATGTTACAGTTCACTGTACGGTGATGGACAGTATTGCCTGTAACGATAGAATATTGTCCGGAGGCCGGCAGTGCCCTGGAAAAAGCACTGGACAAAACTGTTGTTCGCAAGAGAAAAGGAGAATGAAATTACTACTATCTGCAGTATTATTAGTGCCAACAGCACGCAGTGTTCCCAGGAGGTCACCCATCCAGGTACTAACCACACTCGATGTTGCTTGACTTCGGTGATCGGGCGAGAACCAGTGTATTCAACCTGGTAACATGGCCATTGGCATTAATGCTTAGTTTAACGTCAACCAGAATATCATTTCTCATCAAGGAAATTAAATTTAATAACGTCTCAAATCATCAATGCAATAAATGGAATATTATGCATCCTGGTTAGGTTAGGTTAGACCAGGTAAGAAAATGCATTGTTCGTAATCACTGTACGCAACGGATATTCCGATAAAAAGTGAAAATCGAATCCCTATTCGATTGTAATACTTCTTACAAAGAGTAAGAAAAAGTTACAATGTCACATTCAAGAAATAATGGTATTTTCTGAAAGAGTCAAACATTTTGTCGAGAAAAAAATTGGGTCAATTTGCAGGTTGATGTATATGATACTCACGTCTCTCTGGTGCTCTCCATGGCGTAGAATTCTTTGCGTAACCATCTTTCGACCTGCAGCGGGTATGGAGCCAGAATAGTGTCCTGCACCAAACATCGTAAACCTCTTAACCAAATATCGCATTCCTTCTCTGATAAAGCTGTAATCATAAAGCACAATCTTAATTAATATGGATAATTCCTTTACAGCAAGTGGATGAGCTACTTGTTATTCCTGCAGGAAACCCAGCCCAATTGCTCTTTCACCTTTCCAAGGCTTATTTTATTGTGTTCATTAGTTATTCCAGAATGATTTCATTTTATCCTTGTCAAAAAAACCTGACCTTTCAAATAAGAATATTTGGAATGCTATGGTTAACGAGCCAGAAAAGTTAATATAAAAAAAATGAGACGCTAAATCTAAAAACTTTGGTATAATTCGTGTAACTAGGTGACCAATAGGCGAGCAATCACATCTGATCTCTATTAAAGCAAACGAGCCATCTTCGCAAAGACAACCCTGTATTTTAAGTAAACTTAGCTACCTGTAGAGCTTCTGGTGTCCATCCTGTGGGTATCCGGACACCAACTAGCACACCACACCCAAACACTCCCACAAACTCATCCACTAAAAAAAAAATCTTACCAGCAATTGAAAGAGATTTCAGTTTAAATTCTGAGCCATAGATAATGACAAAACATCTCTGGTTTTCTATTCGTTTGGATTCTTCTGGCCAGCGTTCAAAATCTTTAGAAGCTCTACCAAGTCGAATTTCCTTGACCTCACGCATTTCAACTAAAATTACGTTAGCATTTCAAACAAGATATTTATTTGGAGAGATGTATAAACATTACTTACGTATACCAAGTGTAACATTTATTAACTAATCTAATACAGCAGCATTTTGCATCCAAAACCAATATAATTCAAGATGTTTCTAATCATAATAATAATAATTTTTTTCTTGCGGGGGAAAAATGCCACAGGCACCTTCCAGATTAAGACTGGGTGTGTGGGGTTCTACCCACTAAAAAAACCCCTCCTCTTCAGGCATAACGACCACCCCGGAACAAATACTTTAAATAATATAAAGAATACTAACTAGTTCCATCATAGGCTTTGGTGGTATGTGATCTGGCCCAAGCAATCTGACTGGTTTCTCTCCTAATCATTAACGTTTTCCTTTCTGGGCGTTTTCTAGGAAAGAATCTAGTAACAATTGTTCCTCGCTCTAATTGACTAATAATCTGTTCCATTTCAGGATTGAAACTTCCCATTGTCCCGTTATTCATAACTTAACACTGTAAAACAATAAAACCCTTTTTAACACAAACTTTATCATTTACAAATATAGTGATTCATAATGTATAAGATCTGCCTTACAATTATCTGAAATTAATTAATAAAACAAATCACATAATCAAAATTCTAATCAACGATTTTGGATGATTTTCAAAATATAAGATACAGTGTACAATTTTTTGCATTATCTTACACCAAATTATTCCTAAAAGAAGCAATCAAAATACAAATATAATAATAGCTCATCGATGTGGTAGAACTGTAAACAGTAGCACAGATGTTGGCAATTAATTTTGTTATGTAAAATAGAATCAAATATGTCAACTTAGGTTTCTAAATCAGAAACTTCACATATCAAAAACTACGATAACAGGCTGTAATGAATTACACATAACCTTCGGCATCGGACTGACACCAAGTACCTAGTGCAACATGTGCAAGGTTAATAAACTGATTAACAAGCAGAGTAACCAATACAATCACTTTCTTAAAAATGTCTCTTGGTCAGCACTAAGAAAATTTTTTGACACATTCATGTCATTGATTAGAATTTGAATAAACAATAAAATAAAATTCCAAATCTAAGTATAGCAAATAATAATTTCAAAGGCTTTTTTTCAAAGGTGCTTCTCAGAAACGTTCAAGAAATTTTGAGTGTTATTAGCAACGGAATTAAGATTTGTCCAAACTTAAACATAGTTCAAACTGTTTCCTTGGATTCAACTCTTGCTCGAAAACTGAAAAACGTTTATCTCTGATATAATCTAAAAACTATCAATGACAGACAAACTAGAAATTTTGTGTGAAGTTGCGAAGCTATTGCTCAACCCAAGAGCCCTTCGGACGCTATTGGCTATGTCTACAGATAAGATTGGAAAGAGTCTTTTCACAACAGATGCCATAGAAGGCCAATTGAACAAGAAGTTAATGCCTGACTGGCACAGCTTAGTGGTTGACCTTTGATTAGATTAACCCTCTATCGGGCGCAATTAATCTCTGAGTTGAAGAGGGCATTTTCTTAAAGGATAGTAACTCAGGTATTTCTTTGAATGAGCCATGGCCCTCAGTAGCTTCCTCTTTTACTTTCTTCTAACCAAACGGACTGTCGGTGTTTTCCTCTTTTTATGTGGTGTTACTTAGCGTCCGCGTAACCTGTCAGATTAGTTGCGCCCGATGGTCTTATTTTTTGGGTATTGAAATTTTTCAAATTTTCTTATCAAAAACTCTTACAAAGTACATATTATCATTTAAAAGACAATTTTCCTCTTATTGATTATTTTTGCAACGAGTGTCTTTTGTTGAATAACATTGTGTAGAAGAAAGAAGGAGATTCGGACCCTGAACAAGAAGCGCTTCTTTTTTTTTGTTTAATTTTTAGAGAACATGATGCAGATAAAGTAACCAAATTTTTGGATAAAAAACCTACTTCTAGAATAAGACCAGGGAGCCATAGTATTTTATGGCGTTTGCCTGGTGTAGTTGGTGACAACATCGACAGAAACGTTCGGAGATGGTTCATAGTCATTTTTTTTCGCTCTTCTGAACATAGCGGGCATCAATGCGTAAACAATTTCTTTGATAATGCTAATAAACCATCGCATATTTACAAAAAATGTGCACCTCAAAATAGGAATGACTGTGATTTTTCTATTCGCATTAATGTTCTGTTCCACTTTACGAGTTTTTTTTTTTTTTTAAAAACTGAAATTTATCTAGGTTTCCAAAACATTTTTGAAGAAATTAATACCTATTTGGTCATTAATCTCACATATTAGCTGCGCCCTTTGGTGTTACAAAAATATTGCGCCTGATGAAGGGTTAATTTGATTTGGGTATCTTTGTTTTGTACATGTAAATAACCTTGGCCTCAACAATATTTTTCTAGTTAGCCTCATGATGATTGAAGTTCCTTTAAGGGGCAGTGTTTGGCAGATGCAGCTTTTTGGTGTAGTGGTAAAGTCAGAAGACATTTGGCAAGTCTGCAAATAATTTTTTGCAACAGAAAATATGATGAAAAACTGATTTGAGAAAAATGATCTATGTTTTGTGAACAAAATATGTCAAAGAAAAAAACGTCCTATAAAACTGAAAACATTTCTATTCAGACCCACCAGAAGACCCAAATGTAATACAGCGATCAAAATCCCTTCACTTATATAAGTGCTAAATAGATTTTTTCCTCCAAACTGTCATTCAATTTTATGTTAAATAATAGTATTATGCACAATTGTATGAGGTTAAAGTAAAAGCAAAAAAAGTAAAAAAACGCCGATTTGTTCTGACGGAACTATCGTCTAACTACCAAACTAGGTGGTATGGATGAAAGCGAAACTCATTCTTTGCCATTATAATTTTATTAATAAAAACTAGCCACATATGGGACTTGATTTCCCATTTATTTATTTGTCCATTGGTTTTTTTTTTAAAAGTTATTTATTGAAAAATTTACGACTGCAAAATTAGCATCTAGTAAATATGATGAAGGGAAAAGATGAGCACAAGAGTGGAGCAGTTGTCCAGTGACAACCCTCCGAGATATTTACAAGCAGTGAGGAATGAGAAATATACAGGCGATAGATTGTGAATGTGTTAGGGGAAAAGTGAAGAACTTAAGATGAGCGAGATGCGAGTAATTAGCAAGGTAATAGCGCTGAGTGAGAACAGTGACTGAATGAGAAGAGAGAGGGGTATTTACATATTTACAAGGGAAAAATTATACATCAATTTTACTCCATCAGTAGATCTCTTGGCCAACGTCGTCTCAGTCTTCTGTTGGGATTCCCGGGAATGGAGTGGGAAGAAAGTTCGAGGATTAACGAATTAACGGTCGTGGAGAGAGAGAGAGTTATGAAATTTTTTGTGCCGGGATGTGATGAGGTCGCGTACAAAAGGAACATTGAGATCTTTGTGGATGGTCTGGTTAGAAACATAAAATGGAGCATTAGTGATTCTGTGGAGAATTTTGGATTGAAGTGTTTGTAGCTGTCCAATGGTGGGCCAATTCTTAAATGTGTTCCAGTAATTCACAGTTTGTTTAAAAGTAACCGTGAGTACGATAATACTGTTAGCATTTTTCACTTCTTTAAGAGTTTTCGAAAGTGGTATTTAGGTTCTTTCTGAGCTTAATGCGAACCCCTTACACGTAACTTTGTAACTGTTTTTTGAAAACTGAAGTACGAGAAAGGTGAGTGAAAGTTCACTCTAGATTTTTTAGTAAGATTTCTTCTTTTTTTTTGGTAATGATACATTTTGTCCGCGAAAATGTATTTCTTGAGAGCGTGCTGTAACCATAGGCTCACTTATAAGTGGCTCTTCATTACAAAATAATAATAATCTAATAAATATGTAATTAGATTGCACTACAACAATCCATTGTTAGAATACCAAGTTTGGAGGCAATTGTTGAACGAGAGGAACAGAACTGCGAGCTAAAAATTTGGTTACGACTATGTAAATTGTATATATGAGTTTATATGGGTTATAAAAAATAAATTTTACTAGTTCCTTTTTTTATTGTGTTTACAAGCCTAATTTTTGCAGGAAGAAATTTTTTTCTCGCACTCGCACTCTCTCACAAAACACTTGATATTTAATTAAATCGATCTTTAGAAATGCCTTCTTTCGATTAATCGCGATTTAATATTTGTAGCAATGGCAATTTATGGATGATGCAATTCTGCATTTCTTGGTTAATGCTGATCGTGTGTGTATTGTGAAGAACAGTGATCAAGGTTGGAATAAATTTAAATTTATATTTATCAACAATGACAGAAGAAGATTCGGTAATTAGTATAAATATAAGATTAATTTTATTACAGATCGTTTAAAAACGAACATAAAACATTTCAAGTTGTTCCAATATGGGGCATGGTCTCAAGCCTTTTAATATGTAACATTCTGATACTTCAACATGTGCTACGAAATAACTATGGAAAAAGAAAATTTTTAATTTAATCTTGTTTGATTTTAAGTAGATTCAATTTTGAATTAAACCATATAATTGTTCGCAGATATTTGATCCATCTCAGAAGAAAAAGAAGAAGAAGAAGAAGTCCAATTTTGACATTGATGCTGCTTTGGCCGAGAGTGCTTCAACTGAAACATCTGAACATTTGGAAACCGCTACAACGGACAAGGAGAACCAGGAACCGTCACACAATGACAACGAGGCCGAACAAGATGGTTTGTACATATGCATTCATTCATTATGCTCATATAGATACAATTATATGCATAAAATGGAGAAAATAAGTAACGCTTTTACTCATTAATATTACAGAAAGTTTAGATCTTGAAAGCTTTGGCAAGAAGAAAAAGAAGAAGAAAAAACCGTTCAACTTAGACGATCTAGAACATTGCCTACCAGATGGTGGCACCAATAAACCTGGGGTTCAGAGTGAAGTGGTTGAAGAAGGTGTTGATGAGGTAAAAATATAATTCAATGTCTGACCTTTTAAATGGTCTGGTATCTTAGTATATTAATTAGCTATATATGCATTGTGGTGAAGGAGTTCGATTTGGATATGGATTTTTCTAAAACAAAAAAGAAGAAGAAAAAGAAGAAAGACTTCGACGAACTTGTTGCTGAAGAAGAAAAAGATCGTGCCGATGAAAAAGACTTAGGTATATTTATATTTTTATTTTCTCTTACTTCTAGTATGTGGCCGTATAAATGTGTAATTTTCACCCAAAGAATAGTTTGAGGTTCCCGGAGTCGGATGAAGAGGTTTTTGAAAATGCTTGAACGCATGAGCTGTGATTATGTATCTACATTGTTAGCTCTTTACCTCAAAAACAAAAAGTCACCAAAAGTCAAAAATGTGTATAACATTTGGCGGCTCCCACAGGTTCTTTAACCGCCTTACCGAGCGTTACATGTACTTTTTAAGTTTTTCTCGAAAATAGCTTCAATTGTTTTCTTTAAATTTGTTAAACTATTGCCAAAATTTGATACGGTACTTAAGTACTAACGCCACCGCAGCTACAGATTTGGCGGTTTTTAAGTGCCGCCAATCTACACCTAAAATGTTTGCGACAAATCATAAAATAAAACACTTTATTTAAAAACAAAGTAGTCAATCGGATTTCGGTGGAAAATGGGCCGATATAGAGTTTAACATAGGTTCAAAACAGTCTCTATTTTCCTTCACCTGATGATGTCGCCATATAAACTCTGATAAATAAGATTCCAAACGATGTCTCGCTGTCCCCATATGTTTCTTGTTCGCATTAGCGCAACTTCTGCTATGGTGGCGTTAATACGTAAGTACCTTTGATACTCCTACATTTATTTGTAATATTTTTCCAATAAAATTACGATTAGATGTACTTCCAATGGGAGAAAAGTTTAGGCTTACCTTACCAATAAATGACATTATGTGTTTGCAAATTTTTGTTGGAAAATTCCTGTTAAGTATCACTTCACCGAACGGATTGGAGATTTTACGAAAGTGACTTCCATATATTAAAACCTCGTATATGAAAACAACTATAGGTTCAAAACATTTTTATTGTTAGCGAGGTTCAGGCAGTTCTAGCATTTGATGGGGCTTCGTTTTGAGAAACAAAATACATACCTACAAATTTTATGTTAGCATTTTCAGAATTTTAAGAGAGAGACGTGTAATAAATCGAACCATTTCTTTCCCAACATTAAGCGGCAGATGTGGGGGATATTTGTCAATTTAATGAATTAGGAGGTTAAGTAGAAAGTTGTTCTGTTTATGTAACTTCCATATAAGTTATGGCAAGGAAAATTCCTTTGTTGTAGTTCAAGAAAAATTTATTAATTAATGTTCATAAAACGTATCAGTGGTAGCTCAAAAGAAGGGTTCGAATACTTAGTGAATTGTTTCATATTTAACCATTCTTTTTTGCTTAAGATTCTGACAGTATTTGTTTGTACATGCTTCACTGAAACTGAGAGGAAACCTGAACCTGGTAAGGAGACATTTGAAATTTACAAATACATAAATTTAATTGTTGAAAGGATGTCAATTATGACGCCTCTGGAAATACCTATTACCAGGTCTTTGGATTAGAAAAAAATAAGTTTTAATAATTCCTCCTCCCGCATGTTCTCATACATCTCATTTAATTTTAACAAAATGTAATGTGTTTGTGCATACGTACTTGAGTTTGTTAAATGGTTCGCTCGCAGGAATCGCGAATTTCCTCGTACTTCCTATTTTAATGTTCCGTGAATTCCTTGAATGACGGCTGTTTCTTTGAACTTGGACTGGTGAGTGTTGAGGTTCTGATGCAGCTTTCTTCAAAAGATAAGTTTGGAAATTAAATGTCTAATGTAAAATCCAAGTGTGCAGGAAATTCATGCTTCAGGTTTATAGACATCAAACTCCAGTCAGTAGTAAGCTTACAGTTATGACAGACTCTTGTTAAATTAGAATTTATAAAGTTTTTAGGTTTCGTAAAAAAAAATATATCTTTTTATTTAACGTATGAAAATGAGCGATTTTTATTATTTTAATATATTGCAGTGTATAAAATGATGAGAAACAAAGAATATTTGTGAAAAGCAAAGTTGCTGTTAGTCTTTCTTTTTAAAATTTTCCCACTTGTGATCGTGATGGTAATTTCGTAAAATGTACATTTTATGACCAACAAATTTGGCGATTTTCTCAAAGTTGTATCACTTCCGCTGTTTTTTTTTTTTTTTTTCATGATCGCACGCAAATACTTATATCTTTTCACACTCTTGCGTTTTTCTTAAATTCTCTCCTTGTTTTCTCGATACCTCCGTTACTTCGTTTTGTTGTAAATTATCCTATTTCCCGGCATATACGAATCTCCCAATTTCTCCGACATTAATTCCAGGTCCTTTCTATCCTCGGCCAGGGACTGCGGTCCCAGAATGGAGTTATTTTTTCATTTAATTAATAAAAATGTGAAGTTGGCCATTAAAATGGGGTAGGGGCTTACCAACCAAAGTTGAGCTTATCTGTGCGTTGAGGTTTTAAAAAATTATTGTAACGGTTTTTCAGACCATTTAGTAACAATATAAATTTAAAGCAGCAATTGATTCAAATTGCAATTCAATTTTCAGGATTCTTATGCAGTAAGTATTCCCTCATGCATGCAGAAGAATTTGCATTTATTTGTTCATAACTGACTGTGTACTTGCAGAGAGTGAGAGCACCAAATGGCATGGAACGGATCGAGATTACACCTACGATGAATTGCTGACTCGTGTCTTTGATATAATGAGGGATAAGAATCCAGAGATGGTTGCCGGCAAGAAAGCTAAATTCGTCATGCGTCCTCCGCAGGTTGTTAGAATAGGCACAAAGAAAACATCATTTGCAAACTTTACTGAAATATGTAAAACGTAAGCATGATTTTATGTTGTCGTAATCATTTTTAGTGAAATGAAAGAGTCCGAAGACTAGACTTCCAATTTGTTCAGATTACACCGGGTGCCGAAACACTTGTTAGATTTTCTTCTATCGGAGTTGGGTACGAGTGGCTCAGTGGACGGAAACAGCCAGCTTATCATCAAAGGAAGATTCCAACAGAAACAAATTGAGAACGTACTGCGGCGATATATTAAGGAATACGTGACTTGTCACACATGTCGTTCTCCAGACACAATCCTTCAGAAGGATACCCGTCTGTTTTTCTTACAGTGTGAATCTTGTGGGTCCAGGTGCTCAGTAGCTAGTATCAAGTCTGGTTTTCAGGTAACTCGTTATCAAAGTTTATTTATTTTTATATTTTATATTTTCAAAAATATAGTTCACTTTTTGCCCTATTTGATGATTCTATTTAACAAATAAAAGAAAAAAAAAAAACATTTAGATGAAACACTTTACATATATTGTCTATAACTTGGAGAAGTCTTCTAAGATGATAGTTTTTAAAGTATGTAACCTAGATTATTGTTTGCGAGGTTATTGGTGTTGGCGCATGCAATGTCTCAAAGTGGGTGAAGCCATCAGCGAGAGCCATTTAGTTGGAGAACGTTTACCTACAATCATTAACTGTCTAGTTTCTAGGAGTCTAAATACAGACTTTTTGTGAAAACCTTTAATCAGGACCTCTTAGATTTAAAAAATATATTAAATCTTGGTCAATCTAACCTGCAGTTGCTCTTAACTAGCACTTGAACTACCAAGTAAGTGCCAAAATGCCTACATCGTTATTTAGCGATGACAGGTTAGAAGAGACGTTTTCTCTTCTCCTATTGTACTAAGATGTCTTCTGAGCCAATCATGTCTTCGTGAGTAGACGTAAGGTCAAATTAAGTCGGATTGGGCACTCGATTGGCCCAGTTCAAGACCAACAACCAGTAAAGGGCGGGATCGATAGGTGTGCTATTCTTTCACTTGTAGAAGCTAGTGGAATGGGTTTAAATAACGCATGCTGGCCCTAAGAAACCTCTCCAGGCCAAAAACTGCAAGAGCAGCAGATAGAAGCGTGCCCCCGGAACAGCCCGATCCTCGTTTATCGATCCCAACGATCGCCCAAGAGACTCTCCACGTTTAGCTAGCAAGCGTCTCATTAGAAATCTAACCGTAAAGACTAGTCTCTTGATTCTTCTTTGCCTAAACTGTCAGAAGTTAAGGGAGAACCTTAAGCGCTATTTCTTGCCGAATTCATCTAAGTACCCGTTATTAATCTGGCTTTAGAGGTCCAGAAAATCCAATAGGTTATAGACACTCCTGTGTTAGATTAGATTGGCGTTTTGTTCAGAATATAAACTGGTGTTCATTTGTATCTATTTCTTTTTCAGGCTGTGACGGGAAAAAGAGCAGCAATACGAGCCAAAACGAACTGAGCGACAATGTTGCAATCTTAATTTCCATACAGATCTTGGTTGCATTTGTTGCTTTCCATACAGAATTTGCAATCTTAAAGTTCGTCACAATCTCATCTACCATCTCATTGCTGTATGCATATATAAATTACCAACGTTTTTATATATATATATAGGTTATGATATACTCTTTAACTAAATTGAAATAAACAATAATACCAATAATAAAATATTAAAAAAAGATGGCTACCTCTTCCTTCAATCAATAATTTATATATTTATAATTTTAGAGCGGCAAAGTTAATAATATAGTCAATTTTGTAAATAAAAGAAATTTATTTCACCTATTAGTTTTTATTATTATGATTGTGCTATATTTCTTATGTGGCAAGTAGCCAGAGGTACTTTACTTTCTCTCAATATAAAAGACCTAACTTACAACAAAATTTCTTAAGAATGTATACTCTGCTTGTTACGGAAGTTGTTAAATGGCAATGTCTTCCACATAGAAGTCCTTCTAACATGGCCAGAGGTCAACATTCGAACCCATTACAAGTTATTTTTAAGTGATGTAAGGTGGAAAATTAGTTCCACATATCATATCACAATATAGCATCCTTTCTGTTTCGTTTCATGGCAAAATAATTATGGAAGGGATTAACTGAGTGGTTAATGCGTGCACTCCCACGCAGATAATGAGTGTCATTAGATTTTCTCTTCATAGGAGCCTCTTTATAGACCACTGACAGGTGATCCAGAACAGGTGGATAGAATACAATAAAAAAGTTCCATCATTGAGCTCAAAGCATCGAAGTGTAAAAATTGAAAAAATAAAATAAAAAAATGTGCCCAGGAAACCATAACATTTTATAATAGCAATAAGGATGGTGTGATATACTTGATCAAATGTCGCGAAAATAGTACTAAAGCAGGCTCTCGTAGATGGCCTCTTCTCGTATTCTGTAATGTCTTAGAATTCGAACAATCAATGCTTGGGTTACTCAAGTAAAGAGGTCACACAAGAAAAAAATGTATTTTATAATTGATTGAATCGGTAACATAACCATGAAGCTGAAAATACTTTCACGCCTCATCTCTCATTATAACAGAATATTGAAAAACGGTTGAATTGTCAAGTTCAAGAATCATGTAAAAGAAATAGAACTAAGACCGTCTGTGCTAATTGTAATTAAAAAATCTGCGGAAATTGTATTTTAAAAACGGAATACGTATATATGTATAGACTGTTTCGAACAAAGTCTCTTTAAAATAATTTTTTTTCTTCAATTTCGATTTTGACTCATTTCAGGCAAAATAGGCCTAACATCCGGCAATCTAGTATTAAATCATTTGAAATAATGATATACGAAATATACCATAGAAACACAATAATTTTACACATAAAGAAAACATACAAGAAGATATTCCAAGACATCAAATCGCAACAAATGGTTTTGAAAAGTAAGCTTGAATTAGTTTCAATTTTCACAAATAATAATAATACTTAAAACTGTTGCTAATAATAAAAAAAAATCCTAATTTTTGTTCACTAGATATCGTTACATTTTATCATTTTGATGTGTTAATATGAACAGTTGCGTATTACTTTATTCTTGTAGGGATTGACAACAGTAGTTATTAGCGCCTGTTAGTTGTATATGATCTTAAATTCAATAACGCGTGCCTTATCACTGATGAAGATTTTTTGTGTTATTTTTTGTGCCCTTCTTATTGGCATTCTGTACTAATACAAATTAGCCTAACATTTTTATTATGATGAATATATTTTTATCTATTGTAAAAATCATTAGTTTAGATGGAAATCTTTTCCATAAATTCATTTGTCGGAGGCGAAGAACTTCGCCTTGATTTATTTCCTAAAGGGATCCATTTTTAGAAATATGGTGCTAATGGCGAAAGATGGTTGCTTCGATTATGTACTTTGTCGCGCTTCAAAGTCGTTTTGCTGTTCTTTTCACAAGGGAAGTTCAATCCCCTACTTTCTTCAGGGAGGTGCTTCTTTGGTTTTTGTTTTTTGACAAGTAGATGAAACTTCAATATGTATAATCTCCTTAACAAAAACTTACAGTTTAAAAAGTTAAGTATAAGGGTTGATTAAACGCCAAAAGGTACACAAATCAGCAAGTACCCAACATTTCATTAATACTTCATTGATATTATTTAAGTAATTTTACCGCATTAATTTTCATTAATATTTTTTAAGAATTTATTAGATGTCACATACCCTTATGCTGGCCATTTTCATCTACAAAATATTTGTTCAAGTAGCACACCATTTAACTTAGATTGACTGTAATATCTATTTATCTATAATAATCAAACTATTGATTACAGGTAAAAAAGAAAACGTTATAAAAAAAAATAAAAAATATAAGGCTAAAAAATTCATAAACTTTTTTAAAAATTACTTACATCAACATACATCAATGATTTTATTTATTTATTTTTATTTTTAAATAAAAATCGTCGGTTTAAGTTCATTCTTCGATTAAAGTAATTGTTATTTTATGTAGTAGTCAAACGTTTGTAATAAGTAATAAATAATCTGGCTTTATCGCAAATAATATAGTTTTCTTCAATTACATTCTCAATCTAGGTGTTCTTCCCACAATGTTGTGTGTATGTAATATAATATAAATAAGACATGCATATTTTTAGGACAGCTAATTATTCCAGTATTTTACCATAAGTAAAATTAGGGGGACTAAATTAAATTACAATTGAGAAATGAGTAAATATTGTTGAGTAATCTACTTATTAACTGTGTGTTATTTGTGCTCACGAATATTTCGGTAAGACGAATTCAAGACTGAAATATTGTTTTAAATCCTCCGTGATTCAAATTTAAACAGTAGCCGACTCTAAATTTGTCTTTTTCTAATTTAACATGCATGTATATGTGACGACTTCAGAATAAAGGGCACATTAAAGAGAAATCAGAAGAATAATTTGGAATAGAGTTAAAATAAAGTACCTATTTATACGAAGATATAATGTACATTTTATCACAATTATAACTATTATGAATGAACTGGCCAGCATAAGGGTATGTGACATCTAATAAATTCTTAAAAAATATTAATGAAAATTAATGCAGTAAAATTACTTAAATAATATCAATGAAGTATTAATGAAATGTTGGGTACTTGCTGATTTGTGTACCTTTTGGCGTTTAATCAACTTACTTAACTTTTTAAACTGTAAGTTTTTGTTAAGGAGATTTTTGTACCTTTTGGATAGATTTTCCTTTTTGTCTATTAGCAAAGTTACGTCTGCTTTACAGATTTTTTTAAAATTGGAATAAGCTATTCTATCATTATAACCTGATAAGGTGTTAAATCGGAACCGTAACAACCACTGGAGAGATCTTTTTAAAGAATGGTTATAGTTGCGGTTCCCAAACCATCCTCAATAACAATTTTTTTGAGAAAGCGTTTTGAATAAAATAGGAAGGTATTTGTACGTAAATAGCAAAATTAAACTGCGATTTCAGTACTTCCTTTTAAAAGGAGCAAGAAAAATAAACTGCGATTACAGTACTTCTCCCTAAAAGGCAAAGATTTTGAATCGAACGACAATTCATTGATGTAAATCGGTTCACTCATTGATAATTTTAACGATTGCAGTACTTCCTCTTAGTAGGTGTAAGAGCATGATGGCACTTCACAGCCACGTAGAGGAGCTTTAATCACTTCTTCGTGCTAAATTTTATCAAAATCAGACTAAGCTTTGTAGAAATATTGGTAATAATAGTTTTAGAAAGGGTCTTATTTGGGTGGGGCGAACTCCCCTCCTTATGAGGCATAGCGTCGAGACTTTTAAAATACAAATCTGTACAAAATTTCGATTCGAATGACACTTCATTCATGAAAATCGGTTCACGTGTCGATAATTTGAAACGATTGCTATACTTCCCCTTAACAAGTGTAAGAGCAGATCGTCGCTTTATTGTTACTTAGGGGAGCCCTAACTCTCATCCTACCAATTTTGTCAATATCGGGCTAAGATTTACAGAGTAATTAGTAATAATAATCTTGGAGGGGGCCTTACATAAAGGAGGCTAACTCCTCTCCCATTCGATGTACAGGGTCGAGACCCCCAAAAGGCACATCTACATAAAATTCCGAATCGAATGACACCTCATTCATGAAAATCGGTTCGTGCGTTTAGGCGCTACGTTGTTTACAAAAAAGGTAACAACAACAAGAACATTTTTTGAAAAAGCCGTTTTTTCTCATTTTCGGCAACTTTTTTCTCGAAACCTATTAGATCTGGGTGGTTGCAAAAAAATTACAGTTACAAAGGATGGTTTGGAGTAAGATTTAAAGAAAATTTGGAAATTTTATCTTTTATAGAAAAATAGAAAAAAATTGTCAAAGTTGGGTGTTTTTCAACGTTACACTATTTTCGTGCAGTTTTTGATGGTCAACCCTTATACAACTGTCCTACCGGACAGTTTTAATTCAAATTGGTGAATTTTTGGATAAAAAGAAAGTGAGAAAATAAATTCAAAATAGCAATTTATTTATGTACATCAAAAGAAAATACATCCAATTCATTAGAATGAATGTAAAAACAGCATACTCCATGATCTTTACGGGGTTTATATGTGGTGACTGCGCTTGGGAGCCCAGACTAGTGCGCCAGGCCGTGGATGCTGGTGCCACCAAAAAACTCCAACATCTTTACCACATGCGACACAAACCATACTTTCCAACCACCCCACCTAAAGTCAATGAAAAGTAATTTTTTTTTTTACCCATAAGTCTCCAAAAACATAAGTCTAATAATATAATTACCACAGTTGTATTTCAAAGTGAATTCTTTCTTTCAAATTCTTAATTAAATTATTAAATTTCGAAGAATCTGTGTAGCCTTCAAATGTTCCTTGAGTTGCACAACGAGCCATTACTTTGTACCTGTTTATTGGATCACCATGGCCACGCGCTATTGACCTGATGGCGTTGATGTTTCTAAAATAATTGTGCATATTACATATGTATATATTCTTCAATAGGATAGCTTGCAATAAAAGTAATAAAATATTATTCAATATATGCAATAAAAGTAAGTGATCTTGAAATTTAAGTACCTCAGTGTAAGGGGAAAGGGCAAACTGGCGCTGATTTAATCAACCTAACTACCCCTGCTACTCCCATTAAACCGGGCAGATTATAGAGTTATGCACGAATAAAATTTTATCTGTTTTCGGTGGCAGCCTTCTCTATTCCATATCATGTCACCTCTAACAACTCTGCCATCACAACTCTACCTGTGTTCAAACGTGTCAGTCTTAGTTGACCAATTTGTCCATTTTGTGGTTTATTACTAATTATACAATACAACCTATTATCTATCTCTCTTCCTTCTCTCCACAACTACATTTTTTCTGAATGGGTGTTAACAAAAACTATACTCCTACATTTTTGTATTGGTACATTTACAAGTGTTACCCTCTAGCTACACCTTCTTCCCTACTGCATGACGGTCACTGAATAGAAATACTTGTTCTGCACTACCGCCCTAGCTCTTAAGATGTTTCTTTTTAATTTGAATTTAAACACCTTTCTTTAAATGGGTTTATTGAAGTTTGTAAAAGATATAAGAATATAATAAATAAGTCTACTAAATAAAATTTTACTGCCTTCTAGTAGCGTAAGCAATCCAACACATGGACTGCCATGTATCTTTCAAACTGCTGTCTTGTAAGTTACATAAATAGAAAAACCGTTTCGTTAGTATTCTTCTTGAATCATGAGTCTACTTTCTCTAACTCGCTGGTAATTGATTTCCGTAGCACATTTAACAAATAAAAATCCTTTAATATCGTTAAAATTCTTCAATTAACCTATATAACATGGAATGTAATAAGCTGGAGGAGGAGAGAGTACAGAACAAATAGGTTTGATCAATGACTACCAGGCTTTAGTAAGAGAGAATGAGAAGCAAGAAGTTACACAAAAATATTGATCAAAAATAAAATAAAAATTTGCAGTTGGTAGATTTTAGGTATAAGTGGTGGGTGGTAGGCAATTATTGAGAGGAGAGATGTAAGAAGGTTGTAAGAACAAATAGCGAACGATTTCCTGGCTGTAGCAGGGCGATAAAATCAATCATACATTAACATAGGCATGGTGCTAATAGGGGACATGATAAGGAGAACTCTTGCGATCGAAAACGGTTTGAAGATAAATTTTTATTCTTAAAAAAGAACACCATATCCTCCTTCCTTAAGGTTAATCCAGCATTGATGACAACAGGCGCCAACTTCTTTTTCGCCTCTCTACTCACCACGAAATAGCAAAAAATCACTATTACTACTTAAATCATTAAGTGCGATCAAAACACATGTAAAAAAGAGGTAGGTCAGAAGAAGGAGGAGAGCATAGGGATTAAAAAAATCTGGAGGACATTCTCTCCACTTTTTCTTAGGACATTTTTGAGTATTTGTCTTGAAAGAATCTTACAACTTATATCTCAAAATGTTCCTAACGAATTTTATCAGAAAAATTATTCATATAAAAACTCAATATGGCATTTGAAACTTTTGATATAGTATATTGATTTCTTGAAGATTCTTTACTAAAAAGACTCTTTACTCTTTATTAAAAACATTTAATTTTTTAAAGGCTCATTTGAAAAATACACGTATTAAAAAAAATACAAAACGCACACACACTCAATGAGAGCGCGACCATGGTATCTTATCAAAATGGATGTATTTACAATGAAAATTTAACATCGAAATCATAAGGATCACAAGTTTTTTCTTTAATAATTGTCAGTCAACAGAAGATAAAAAAGCAGACTGCATGATAATTTCAAGCATGAATGTACTTAAATGGAAATAAACCCCGAGCAAGTTGTTTACATTCCTAACCTAGATTGCAACCATATCAACATTTCATATGTGTGTAACGGGAATTTATTCTGTGCACGAAGCATTTTCAACCATAACAATGCTCTCAGAAAATAAAAGATGCAATTTAAGAAACTACTATGAGCGCAAACATCACTGCATCTGCAATATACTCTGTCTGCCCAATTTGTATGAGACATCCAATTTGAAATATTAGAAAAATATTTGAAATACTTATAACGAGTTTCATTTAGCAATGAGATTATTACCATAATAATTAAAATTTAATTTGATTAAAAAGTTGTTTTAACATTCTCTAAAATGAAAGCTACTAAATGCAAGGCTAGTAATTTGAAAAGGATAATGTAACATACCGAATCACTAAGAGAACATTGTGAGGTAATTGCCGCAAGATAATCATAATTTTATTGAAATGATTTTTGGTATGGTCGACCAGAATGTCCACATCAAACTTGGTTAACTTCTGTATTAAGATAATGTTTACTTGGTGCTGCGGTACTTGGCTAATTATCTCAGCAAGCGTTCGATAATCTGCAAATCAGCAGTTAGTTTGGATTTCAATCATTCACCAGTCTCATAATTATAAAATAGAAGCTATTATAAAGGTTTGCTGCAACACTTATTTTGTACTTCTAGTTGGTTCATTTAAGAATAACAGATATATATATATATTTTTTGTTGTCAAAAACGTAAACTTTCAAAATGCTACAATTTCACAAGTAGGCCAAAAATGCCAAAGAAAAGATTGAAACGTTTTTATCACATATCCATCCACCATAAATTGCATAATTACATAATTTCGTATAAAGAAATATTACTTTGGCCTCAATATACTCTGAAGTACTGCCTGCTGCGAGCTAAAGGGGAGTCATTGCATTAAATTATTTCATCCATTTTAGCAGCGGTGAATTTTAAAGAACCAGACAAGGGTAAATTAATTGTAATTTACAAAATGTGCCTAAAAGTGAGAATTATGTAATACACAAAAGATATGTTGAGTAAAAATTTTTTGTAGAAATGGAAAGTGGTTAAATCTCAAACAGATTTTAGCTAACTTAGCGAATCAAACCAATATATTAACATAATAAATTAATGGTTTTCTCCTAAGAAGGATGTAATTTTATGTTTGGTTATCAAACTATGAAAATAGTAGCATAATTAACATACAAAATGGGCAGGCAGAGAAAAATTGAAACATTAGCATCAGCGGTAAGAAAATAAAACACTAGGTAGAACCATTCATGACAAATCTCTTCCCTAATGTTCTACATCATTCATCGGAAAGAGGAGCATAGATACGAGTATATTGGGGATAGAAGACTAAGCTAGCTGGTTTGCTCAGAGGTCAAAATCAAGCATGTAAGGAACTGTGACTCGTGACTCATCCAAAAGCCGGTCCTTAAAATGAAGCAGACTTCAAGAAGTAGACCTCAGGATATTTGCAATACTGCTTAACCAGCCATTAATCAAGACTGGCTCTTACATACCAGTAAGTATCCCAGGGCATAGAAGCATTCCAGGGTTAACAGCACAACTCCTTGAGTTAGAGTAAAAACAAAACGTTAAAAAAAACAAGTAATTACCAAGTAAAACGTGAAAAACTCTACAAAAACTCTAATTTTTCTGAAGTATTGTCTATTTAACTACATCGAAAAATGTACTGAAACTAACTTGTAGCAAAAAAAATCAATTTATCTTAGAAGATGGAAGTTTTAAAATTTAATGGCTGCTGCTTCCTGAGCAACTAATGCTTAATTGAATTTAAATAATGTTAATTAATTAAGCAGAAATTAAATTATGATAAATTTTTGAAATTTAATTCTCGCCAACAGAAAAGTTATTACTATCGTAAATGTGTCACCGTCTGTTCATCGTCTGAAAGGTGAAATTGCTCGAAAGCAATTGTTTCTCATTATTGCTTTCGAGTTTACAGTTCTTAAGAGACAGTTTGTATGTGTTACAAGTAATAGTAGTATAAAATGAACACGCTAGTAAATAAACACAGAATTAACAAACAATTAGACAACCTATAGTGTAAAATAAAGTAAAAATATGAAACAGATAGAATAAAAAAATATTAAGGCATTTCAACAAAATTATTTGGAAAGAGATTTTCATATGAATGTTTAAAAATTATAATTATGAAAAATAAATAAGTAAAGTAAATTAGAATAGGCTTTGTTCAAAATATTGTCTGAAAAAAATTAAACAAGGAATGAAATAATTATAACTGTAGTGAATATTTAATATTGAAGTAGACTATGCAGGTTTTATAAAGGCCAAATCAACAAATAAATCTCCAAAATATCATTTTATGGAAGTAAAGTTGTTTAGATAACAAGAAATATGTTTCTTTCGAAAGAAACTAGGAATGCCAACATTCCCGATAGAAATGAGACAACGAGAGTATCTAACCCTGGGACACCCATCTTATCACGGATTTCATTCACTTTAAACCATTTGGAAAAGGATATTTGTCAGATTAATTTCCGTCTATTAAAAAAAAAAAAAAAAAATTATAATCTTGTTAATAACAAAAAGGAGAATGAATACCTAGTGACAAGCATCAACTTGCTTGGAATGGATTTGAACACATGTAAACATCTGTTACGTAGCTCAACCAGTTCTAATTCTAATTTAGCCCTCTCTTCTCTGGTTAAACGTTTCCGTTTTATTGTACTGGTCTGTCGAGCGAAAAATAAGCGAATTACATCCTCATCAGATTCTCGTGGGTTGGGACTGGGTATGTAGCGCTGACCCAGTGCTATGCAGAACAGTCGATAATCTTTTTCTGTAAATTCAAATTTTAATATCTGCCGAGTTAAATCAGTGTTATTACTTAAAAAAATAAAATAATTATGTACACAAAAGTGAAGCTGTGTGAGTCACATTACTCTAGCAGTATAATTGGAGTTAATTTTTTTATGATTATTTATTTATTATTTTTTTTTAAATGCTTTACAGCAATCTTTTATAACAACAGCTTAGAAAAAGCTGGCATATGCAACCATACAGAAATAAATCTCTGTTTGATATATTTAGTATAGACTAAAGTTCAATGCAATGTTTGCTTGAGGGAAAAAACCTTTAGTTAACTAGTCATTAAAATATATTTGAATTTTTCTAAACGTTAACTCCACAGTTTCCTTTAGGCTTTTTGAGAGTTCCAAACTTGTATGAGTTTATCTTCTAAACGACATCCAGAACATAAATGAGGACAATAATCCTCAATTTTTGTCTAAAATAAAATATAACGTTTTTTTTTTGTAAGTGGTGCTGCGCGATTTAAAACATAGAACAAGAAAGTTTAAGTATAAAAGAAAGTCTGTTAGAATATATGAAGCACAATCACGTAGAAAAATAAGACGAAGCAAATCTGCGTCACTAAGTATCTAAAGTTAAGAACAAAAATCGTGTGGTAAAAAGAGAGGTATATGGTATATGTATATGCATAAAGAATAAATGATGATTTTATTTAGCAAGTAGGGGGCAGCGGAAAGGTGCCCAATTTCGCTAAGAAGTCGACAATCTCTTGAGATTGATTCCCGGTATCCAATCCATAAAACTACAGATTTTAATGACATTGACATATTTCCCTCGAAACTCTGTTCTCTAGGAAGGAGAAGCACTTAAGGTAGATTTGAGAGTATTTGGGGAAGGGTCTGGCTAGGAAATGTTTATTCCAATCTGCCAACTCTTCGATCCCGAGTATTCCTTGAGGGAGCCCGGGCGGATTCTAGGATTGAGAATGAACTCTACTTTTTAATTTGGGCCAATTTTGGAAGATCTGGGGAGGGCTTTAAGAGGAGAGGTTCATGGGATATTATACCTAAATAAAGCATAGAAAACTTTCTTGTGAACTTAGTTGATTCTCTTTTGATCTGGGAACCTCCTTAGAACATACGGAGACATTGGTGGCATGGTATGAATGAAGAACCCCAAGATTTACAAACATCCTGGATACTTATCAGTTGTAACAGAGGAATAATCTAAAAATCCTAATAGGAGAGTTTCAGAAATGTTTCAGAAATGTTTAGAAGTGAGTGGGGGATAGTACTTCCCCCCACCCCCACCCACTATGTGCTGGATCCTAATTTTCCTTTTCGAACTTCTCTAGTACAATGCTTCAACGCTTTGGATGCCGGGGATTCTCACCTAAGACAAGCACAATGGGATCTACTAATTTACACTGTAACATATAACCTAAGGTTGGGTCGACCTCTTCGGGAAAGCCTAGTAACACTGGCACAGTTGTCAGCATAACCGTTAACCAATCTGTATCGACACAGCAGACTTCTTTGAAACGAACATATCTCAGGAATTGTACTGATATTAAAAAAATAGGTGCCTTTCATTTGGAACTAAACAGTGGGAGAGCTTAAAATAAATAAATAAATAAAACAAAAAAAACTACTAATATAGGAGTTAGTGCTCGTTTGTAAATAAAACAATGAAATTTTTCTAGAGGGGATCAATTGAATGTCACTTTGATCTAGCGCATTCACTTTTTGGGTTATAAACCTATAAAAGAAATACTGTGTAATAAAATAAATATTTTTTAAAGCATTTTACCGTCTACTCCCAGCTCCATAGAATATTTCTTCATACCATTGTGATCGCTGAGGACCATCTCCTTCCAAAGATGTCTCAGAGATTCTCGAACGTTATTTGGGACCCGCTCGTATAGTCCGTGGTCCAACAGAACGAGCTGTGCCTTTTTATCGCGGCCTCTCCGGATCAATACTGCAAGTAAATTTAATTTTATTTACAAAACAATTCATATATCTATCGATTAAGATTTTAAACAAATCTGTAGACAAATTTTAATTGTTTTTTAAATTTTTTAAAAACAAACTCGGTGTTAAAAGTAATTAATCCCTTTCATGAGAAAATATTAGTCTCCAACTGCAAGAAAAATTAGAGTTACAAAAAGAATTAATTATTAATTATTGCAAAGTAATAACTATACTCTGATCGGCCTCACAATATGCCTGGGTGTGCAATATTGCTCTTTCGAGGGATAAGAGGAAGTAAATAACTTACTGTTACCAGGATGTGGATCTGCGTGGACAAAGCCAGTGTGAAATATCTGTTCTGCGAATGCTTTAAACAATTTATAATCAATATCGGCCAGAGAGAAATTGTTCTCTTTTAATTTCTCTGTTTCACTTATCTTGATACCATCAATCCATTCGGCCGTCAATACTCGCTGGAATGAAATATTAAAAAATATATATATTTAATTTATATCATACAACTTCTTTGAACAAATTCTAAATGATAAACAACTTTACCGAACTGCTCAGATCCCAAAAAACTTTAGGCACATAGACGAAAGGAAAGTGTTTCAGATCATTTGCACACTGTTCAGAATTTTGTCCTTCATTTAAAAAATTTAATTCTTTTTCTAGTGTACCTTTCAATTCCTGCGAATAATAGATATTATTTAATTAACTGTTTTACACTTTGGGAGAGTCATCTGCTCTCGCAGTTCGACTCTCCGAGCTTATTCACAACTTGTAAACTACAAAGTTCTGAAGTTTTACTTTCTCTTGCAGTTGTTTTGTGAAGGAAGGTAGGTAGGTAGGTAGAAGAAAGGTTACAACCAGAAAACAGAATGTAATTACAGAACGAGGAAGAGACTAAAAATTAATTATGTACTAAGAGAGCAAATTTCTCTCTTACGTTTTTCGGATTCAGAATTTGAAGCTCATAAATAGTACACAGATGAAGAGTACTACATTTTGGTACAGCTCTAAAGAGAAAATTTCAACTTACCCTTCCAAACAAGCTTAAAGTTTTCGTACAAAATGTTACAAATAAAAGTAATGGACCTGTGCATTTATATGAAGTTTGAAATTCTCTCAAATCTTAAAAAAACTCTTTCAGTAATGAGACATTTCCGATCAAGCAATTTGCTTCGAATTAGTAATTTTCAGAGAGATTATTAATTATTGAGGTATCTCTCTGTTCCTCATGGAAGCAAAATCCCCTCAAGAGCTATAAACTTTTTTCCTTATTCAAGAGACCCTGCAATCCTATTTTCAGGATAAACTGGATTTCGAAAATCGGACACGATTGCAAAACCTACTGTTAAAAAAGTAATAAGCTGGCAAGGATGGGTGTACTCTCATTTTGCCTAGTAGACTCAGATTACATTTGATGCTGGGCAATAATTTCTCCATAAAAGTACACTCAGCAACACTCTTGATTTAAAGAAAACGTAGCTACAAAATTATAAAATGAGAAAGTTGTGCACCCCTAAAGGTCAAGTGTTTTCTGTTTATTCGTTTCATTTGATCTAAAGAAAAAAAAATGTTCCAATAACAATTTTATAATTGTGGCAAACATATATCTTTTCAAATTAGAGAAATAGTAGCAGTTACTGTGCGCAGGAAGAAAGTTAAATTAATCAAATTTAGAGCATATAATTGGATATAATAAATATTGGGCACCCAGACGAATTCAGAAAATATTATGTGATATAAGATTAAAAGAGGAGTTTAGTGTTCTCACTTTTAGCACCCAGCCAAAATCAAAATCTGGATGCAGCCAGGCCGCCATCTTCAGCAGGACTGTGAGGGTGGTCACGTCGCCGACAAATCTGTCCTGAAGATCTATGTATTGCGCTTTCACGGCTACTTTTTCCCCATTTTTGGTTTCTGCCCTAAATACCTAACAGTAGAAAAAATAAATATATATATATATTAATAACACGTTAGAGTTCTCTTAGAAGAATAATCTTTCAACTATTTTTGGCAGTTTGCTATTTTTTACTTTCTGTACGGATAGGTACGGTAGGATTATCAATCTTAGGCAGTCACTAACTCTTCAAAACCCTTCTGGACGAACTGGTATAAATTTATCAGACATAACATCTTTAAGGAGGGCTTGACTTCCGAATTTAGAACCTTATTGAAAGCCTTAAAAGAAGTTCTATCTAATATTTTCTGACGGCCATGCTGCATTGATAGCAGTAGCAGCTTTTTAAACGTCCTCTCTATCCTAAAAAGCGCATAAAAAGTTTTTTTTTGCTTTATTTTATTCTTCACAAAATGCATAATATAGTGTGATCATTGGGCAAAGAAAAAACATTAAATATATATATTTACTTTTTTCTGTAACTGGTAGTTGAACATTAAGCTCCGCCTGAAAAAAGGCCATTACTTTACCTTTATTACTACTTCTTTCTACAGTCTCTAATCAATAAGCTTTAGATAATTTCGGTGGAGTCGTTCATTACAGATTTGCAGAAATGTACATCGTCGCAATAATGGGACTTACTAAATAGATTGAGAGCATATTCTGATTATAAATTTTTATATTTATTATATATCAACGGTTTGGTTCATTTAAAGCATTTTAATAAATAAATTTATATCATTATTGCTGAGTTCATACAACAGAATCTATTTGAACAGAAACCCATTTTATTTTAAATTTTTTACGTTAGTATATGCCTGTCTTTGAATGAAATTTGTACTTATTTTATGAACTCTTATTTGGATATACACCTGGCGAAACGAAAGGAAAAAAGCAAAATATATAATACAGTTTGCTTGAATTTGTAGAAACCAAATTGTTATTGTACGATTTCTTCAATTGAAATAATTTAAAGGAATTTGGAGAGGTATAAATTGAAAGATGTGTAAATAGATTTAATTAATTCTTTTAAAAGTTATATTGGATACGCATTATTACTGAGGTGTCGTAACAAAGTCCTGATGTCCGCTCCGAGCGACATTCCTCCACATACGGCTCCCGCTAATAAATAAATAAGTCAGTAAATCGGACAAAAGCTTAGTAAGTAGAATTTACTGAAGTAAAAATATGGCTTAAAATGTGAGAGAATTCTGGAATAAAAGAAAGTGAAAGAGTAGATAAACTTGGAAGTAATTCACCTGCGCTAGACTAGCAGCGGCGATCGGCTTCTCATCAAATTTCCCGAACATTTCGTCGACACTCTTTCCAAAATCTTCTAGAAAAAGTTGATGCACTTCACCATGCTCCCTGACAAGGCACTTATCTTGCAAAACCTATTACAACATTACCATTATTGTTAGCTGATTTTTTATCACCACATTCAAAAACATATATAAATGTTTTTTATAATGAAAGGCATATAATGTATAGAAAATCTACTTCTGAAACAATATGGACAGATTTAAAAGTAAAGTCTAAATTTGTCTGTGATTATTTGAAAGAGGTTGATAGCGTAACATGAAAATTTTCTCATTGGGATGAGGGATTATAATACTTAATGAAAATTACGCGGTTGTTAAATAATACGTGTACAAAGTAGTAGTTGGATATTAAAAGCGCCGCCTGAAAGAATGGGATAAAATAAAAAATAATTTGCTTGTTATTGAAATTAAATTTTTAGTTCTAATGAATTTATGTTGACCAATACAAAAACAGATTTTAAGCTGTATAACTAGTTTTGGGAGGAGGGCTTAAAATGGAGGTGATCACAAATTGCGAATATGCTTTCCACGGACATGACGCGCTGCGCATTTATATGAAGGTGCATTTTAACTAATGTTCTTGTATGCTGTGTCGCGTGGTATAGGTATAAAGCTTTATCTAAATATAAAAAATTAAAAAGTGCCCAACGGATCCTGGCAATAAGAATGGTAAAGAAATACACCGCACACTAACATACCACCAATCTTTTTGAATGCTGAGGGCTGCACGAGCGAGTCATTTGCGATATGAAGAAAGCTTTATGTTTGAAGTGCATGCACTCAGAAGTAGGAATTTTACTCGAAATTCTAGTTATCAGAAAAAGAGTAATTAGAGAGCATTAAAGAATATAAAAGAATGGAATTATAGAAGAAATTCACAAATGTTACGCTGAAAATACATGTTTTTTTTAATGATATTATATCCTACAGTGAAATTTAGTCATTCCCTAATCAAACAATGGGGCGGAACAGCTAGCATATTAATGAAAACTAAATAAAAAGTGGATTAAAAGTGATAAGACTAAATTTGTTTCTTTCCGAATGATTTTCTTGCGTGTGTCCTTTTTTCTGTAAAAAAATTATAGCAAATAAAGAAAATAGAAGGTAAAGTAGTGTAAACGTTAGTATCATTTATTTGATTGGCACCAGTGGACAAGATGTCCTAAGAGTAACCCATTTATATTGGTTTTACCTATGGCTTGTTGCAAACGGATGCCATGGAATAAAAAGTGCCACTGGAGGAGTATTCCTAGATACAAAACTAACTTTTGGGGAACATTTAAAACATGTATCTCTTAAGGCTGAAAAAACCACATCTGCACTAAGCAGGCTAGTGGCAAACGTTGGAGGACTTTTGCCTAGCAAGAGACGGCTCCTGATGTCCGCGGCAAATGCTGTCATGTTATATGGCAGCGAAATTTGGGCGGAAGCCCTAAAAAAAAGAAAACATAAGAAGTGGCTGGTGGCAGTTCAAAGAAAAGGGGCACTGAGAATTATCAGTGCTTATAGGACGGTTTCGAGGTCGTCGGCCCTGGTAATAGCAGGTGTTCCCCCCATTGACTTGGTGGCAATGGCCAGAAGAAGGACCTACCTGTTGAGGGAGTCTCTAGGTAGTACCGACGCCAAAAAGAGAGCGATTGCTCGGCTGGCACAAGATTGGAGAGCCTGCTGGGCCAATGACCGCCATGGGCGATGGACGGCAAAATTAATTGTTGACCCGGTGATTTGGGCAGAAAGGAAACATGGAGCGGTGGATTATTACCTCACACAATTCCTTACTGGCCACGGGTATTTCACAGGATTCCTTGAAAAAATAAGGAAAAGGCCGTCTGGGGCGTGTATTTACGGGGACTCGGACTCGGATGACGTCCTGCACACCTTTTTTGAGTGTACACGATGGGTACAAGAAAGGAGAAGCTTGCAGGAAGTCACCGGTCCGACAGCTCCGGACAGTATCGTCGGACGGATGCTGGAAGATAAGGAAGCTTGGGCAAATTTTTCTTCCATTGTTAAAAAAATACTAATAAGGAAAAAGAAGGACCTCGAATTATTGTAGGTAAGGTGGAAGAGTAAAAAAAAGAAGGAAAGCCAAGTATACGAGGCGCCATCCCGAAGTAATGCTGTTTGGCGGTTCCGGGATGGATATTTACGCCTGAAGGGGAGGGTTTTTTTTAGTGGGTTGAGCCCCACACACCCGACAGATCGTCGGAAGGTGCCTTTGGCATTTTCCCCCTCGAAAAAAAAAGCAGGGATGCTAAGCCTCTTAATAACAATGTTGGAACTTTCTCTTACTGTTACCATAATTCTAATTTATGAATTTTATCAAAAATAAAGGTATAAAAATTTAGCTCAGAACTCTCAAAATAATTGCTTTAGAAAAATGTACGCAATAAAAAAAGTGTAGGTATATGTACGTCAGAGCAGTTTGCAATAAATTGCGAAGAAATGAGTTTTATTGCCATATGGCAAGAAAGGCCTTGACTGGAGCGTTGGTCACCATGAAAGTTCTGATTCTATAACTATTTAATACTAATTATTTCATGGATTATTGTTGTTTAGATAGATTGACGGTTATAAATTTTTCCACGGCAGTTGTATGATATATTATCAGATTAGGCACTAAAAATTCTATGTGAAAAATCTATTAAATGATCAACATATTTATTAGTTTATCTTATTAATGCTTAAAGGCAAAAGGAAATTAGTTAAATTTGTATGATTTCAGCGATAAAGGAAAAAGAAAAAATCACAATCGCTTAGTTGTGGGTGACCATATTGTTGTTTTCATGATGGATTGCCTTGTAATAAAAATTTATTTCCAAAAATTAATAAAAATTATAAATAAACATGTAGTTGAAGAAGCAATTGGTTATTTAAAAATTGATGATATTAGGAAAGTTATGAACGATTCGGATAGTAACCTTATTCTAGTAACACCCTAAATTCTTGATCAGAGCTTTTTTGACTAGGGGCTTTGAGGCTGTGATGTCACAGTTTAAGCACTCCCCTCGTCTATGAGACGCAATTCAGTTAATGAAAAATGAGGATATTACTTTATCAAAGGCATTATGTGGCAAGTTTTGGAAAGAAGTGAAGCGCTATCATCATTACTTTAAAATTACTCCAAACAATTGAAGGCATTATAACCACACTTACTTTAAACTTTAAAAGAAACATGTAAGAATTTATGTTTAGTTTACTGTGAGAAAATGGAAACCTTAAGAGTGTTATCTCAAAAATAAAATAATAATAATGCGAAGAAATGGACATCGCTTACTCTTAAAGTTTCAATATATTCTTTTGGTAAGATATGATCCATGATAACAAGGCCCTGGCCCAACTTCACATAAAGTCCACCGTTGCGTAAGCACCCTTCCAGTATAAGTTGTGCACACTGTTTGTGCACTCTCTCTAGCATTTCGACGTAGTGGACATTATCCTCTGTCAAGCCGTACATGGACCACATGTACTTGAACGAGATTTTCGTTGCTATGTATGACGATCTAGTTTAAAACAGAAAGAAAAAATAAAATTGTAATTAAGAATTTTGTTTTAAGAAGCAAAATAATAATATAATGAAATGGAATAGCAACTATGTTCATAACAATATTACTCACCTTTAAATAAATGGCAACAGAGTTTATATTAGATAGTATTTTTATTGAAAGGTACCGAATAAAAAAGGTACATACATAAGGTAAAAATGTGGTTAGTTCTACAGTGCTGATATGATAATATCGCTGATTTTATTTGTCGTAACAGCCACGTTTAATTAGTCAGTAAACGTAATGTGACAGCGAAACGTAGTTGAAGAAGAATTCTCGTCACCAAACTGATTATGAACCTCTGATGATGGACTAAGTTCAAAAGTGTTCAGGGATACAACAAACATGCATGCTGCAACGGATAAAACAAGTGGAATGTATAGCAGTCAGTTATCTTATTAGAAATCTCTTCTTTTATTTTAAGATCATCACCAAACAGTTCCATATAATTAATTGATTAATATATGATATTTGGAAAAGCTTTCCACACCGGACAATAAGACGACCATCTGTCGAACCTTGTGTAATAAGAAGTTTAACTCTAAAGAGAAGTGTTGCAAGTTTAGATGAAGTGAAAAAAATGGAACAGTGCAGTATCAAATTCTTTTGGTTTACATGTCAATGAATAAATAAATATGAGTTTTGAATTGATTTAGTGTACTAAATTAACTTTTGTGCTGACACCTTTTTCCCACAAAGGTCCACTACGGCATAGCAGTCCTCAGAGACTGTTTAAAATATTGCAACTAATTTGCTTTACCAACTCAATAAGGGTATAATCTATTGCAGTTTTGTTTGTTTTCTTTTTCTACTGAGGTGCATAATGGAACTCAACATAAACAAGTTATGTAGTAAAAATTTAAAATAAAAACAAATATCGCTGATTGTATCAAGCAGTTAATAACTTAATTTTCTATGAACACACGAGTATAGTTTACTATGAGATGGTTATTAGAAGAAGAATTGGTAAAATTTATAATTTATATTTACCTGAAAAATCTACCTATACCTCCTACGGTCACCTTCAGAAATCTGCGCTCAGGAACTGGCAAACTGTAGTAACAATAAGCAGCTCCTCCAAAACTGGAAAGTGCCACACTTAGGCCTAATTTAGTCCACTTTTGTCTGGATGACTTGATTTGATCTATACCCTTGTTTAAACTAATATTACTAAAGCTTTCAAATTTAATTCTGATATGTCTTCTACCGATTAGAGCCATAGCGATGGTGATGGCACTAAGTAGAAAGTGGGCAAAGTGAAGAAAGTACCGTCAATTACTTTCACCAACTAAAAACTCATTGTCCACACTTACCCCACTTAAGTGACGTTCAATAACCTTCTGCATTTCAACTGTTACTTGAAGCACATCAATGATAAGGGATTGTCTAAACGAAAATGAATGAAATATGTAAAAAAGAAAAATTTAAATTGACAATAATTTTGCAACTTCAAGACCCAAATTTAGGTACAGAACCAAAGGATTAATTATGTAAAATAACTCTTTCTGAATAGATGGGGAAAAACTTTCCCATCACTAATGCCTCATTTTTCTAATTAAAAATTATTACAAACTAAAAAATGAAGTGGACAAAGTAGGGAATACAAACACTGCGTGCCCGTAAGGAATTTTAGCTGTGATTAGTGATAGGCTATATGAGCGGACTCGGTCCACTGGAACGAATCCGATGGTAGAACGAGTTGATTCAAATCTATTTTAAAAGAAGGTGATTCCGCCCCGCCCCAAAAAATTAAGGCAAATAAAATGTAAATATCTTTAACAAAAACTTACAGTTTAAAATGTTAAGTATAAGGGTTGATTAAACGCCAAAAGGTACACAAATCAGCTAGTACCCAACATTTCATTCATGCTTAGCTGATATAATTTAAGTAATTTTGCTGCATTAACTTTTTCTTCACATTTTTTTAGAAATTATTAGATGTCACAGGCCCTTATGCTGGCCATTTTCGTCTACAAAATATATGTTCAAGTAGCACTGTAGATTGACAGTAATATCAATTAATCTATAATAATCAAACTATTAATTACATGTTAGAAAGAAAACGTTATAAAAAATAAAAAAAAAATATGAGGCTAAAAAATTCAAAACCTTTTTTTAAAAAATGCTTATATCAACATACATCAATGATTTTGTTTATTTTATTTTATTTATTTTTTAAATCGTCGGTTCAAGTTCATTCTTCGATTAAAGTAATTGTTATTTTATGTAGCAGTCAAACGTTTATAATAATAGGTAATAATTATCTGGCTTTATCGCAAATAATATAGTTTTCTTCAATTACACTCTCAATGTAGCTGTTCTTCTCACAATGTTGTATATATGTAATATAAAATAAATAAGATATGCATATTTTTAGGGCAGCTAATTATTCCAGTATTTTACTGTAAGTAAAATTAGGGAGACTAAATTAAATTACAATTTATTGAGAAATGAATAATTGTTGAATAATCTACTTGTTATTAACTGTGAGTTATTTGTGCTCACGAATATTTCGGTAAGACGAATTCAAGACTGAAATATTCTGTTAAATCCGTGATTCAAATTTAAACAGTAGCTGACTCTAACTTTGTTTTTCTCTACTTTAACATGCATGTATAAGATGTGACAACTTCAGAATAAAGGGCATATTAAAGATAAATCAGAAGCATAATTTGAAATGGAGTTAAAATAAAGTACCTATTTAAAAACGAAGATATATAATACATTTTATCATAATTATAACAAAATAATATTATGAATGATCTGGCCAGCATAAGGGTCTGTGACATCTAATAATTTCTAAAAAAATGTGAAGAAAAAGTTAATGCAGCAAAATTACTTAAATTATATCAGCTAAGCATGAATGAAATGTTGGGTACTAGCTGATTTGTGTACCTTTTGGCGTTTAATCAACCCTTATACTTAACATTTTAAACTGTAAGTTTTTGTTAAAGAGATTTTTGTACCTTTTGGATAGATTTTCATTTTTGTCTATTTTACAAAGTTACTTATCTGCTTCACAGATTTTTTTAAAATTTAGAATAAGCAATTCTATCATTGTAACCTGATAAGGTGTTAAGTCGGAACCATAACTACCATTGGAGAGATCTTTTTAAAGAATGATTATAGTTGCCATCCTCAATAACAATTTTTTTGAGAAAGCGTTTTGAATAAAATAGGAAGGTATTTGTACGTAAAAAGCAAAATTAAACTACGATTTCAGTACTTCCTCTTAAGAGGAGTAAGAAAAATAAACTGCGATTACAGTACTTCTCCCAAAAAGGCAAAGATTTTAAATCGAACGACAATTCATTAATGTAAATAGGTTCACCCATTGATAATTTTAACGATTGCAGTACTTCCTCTTAGTAGGTGCAAGAGCTTATTGACACTTCACAGCCACGTAGAGGAGCTTTAACCACTTATTCGAGCTGAATTTTATCAAAATCGGACTAAGCGTTATGGAAATATTGGAAATAATAGTTTTAGAAAGGGCCTTACTTGGGTGGGGCAAACTCCCCTCCTTTTGAAGCATAGCGTCGAGACTTTTAAAGTGCAAATCTGTACAAAATTTCCATTTAAATGACACTTCAATCATGAAAATCGGTTCACGTGTCGATAATTTGAAACGATTGTATACTTCCCCATAACTAGTGTAAGAGCAGATCGTCGCTTTAATGTTACGTAGAGGAGCCCTAACTCTATCATCCTACCAAATTATTTCAAAATCGGGCTAAGATTTACAGAGTAATTAGTAATAATAATTTTGGAGGGGGCCTTACATAAAGGGGGCTAACTCCTCTCCTATTCGATGTACAGCGTCGAGACCCCCAAAAGGCACATCTACATAAAATTCCGAATCGAATGACACCTCATACATGAAAATCGGTTCGTGCGTTTAGGCGCTTCGCAGTTTACAAAAAAGGTAACAACAAGAAGAAGAAGAAGAAGAACAACAACAATTTTTGAAAATGTAGTTTTTGTGCATTTTTCGCATCGTTTTTCTCGAAAACTAATTAATCTATGTTATTACGAAAAAATTACAGTTATAAAGGAGGATTTGCCCTATATTATAAAGAAAATTTGGGAATTTTACCTTTTATAGAAAAAGAGAAAAAAATTGTCAAAGTTAGGTGTTTTTCAACATTACGCTTTTTCGTGCAGTTTTTGACGATCAACCCTTATACAACTGTCCTACCGGACAGTTTTAATTTGAGGCGCTCAACACAATAGTGGCCCAACCCTTCTGAAGTACTTATTAAAACTGTCCTAATAAGGGTTTTCCTAATTTTACAGAATTTCATGACCCAACAAATTTTCAACCCTTTATATCTTCTACCTTTTTAGATCTGTGCACAAAATAACAATCGTTTATCATTGAGAAATACAAAGTGTACAAGAGAACAAAATTCCATACCAATACGTGGTTCAAAGTGGGAGATATAATACGGCCATAATTTTGCAGAATTTCATGACCCAAAAAATGTTCAACCCTTTATATCTTCTAAAATTATAGATCTGTGCACAAAATAACTATAGATTATAATTGAGAAAAACGAAGTGTACAAGAGAACAAAATTCCATACCAATACGTGGTTCACAGTGGGAGATATAAAACGGCCACAATTTTACAGAATTTCATGACCCAAAAAATTTTCAACCCTTTATATCTTCTAAAATTATAGATCTGTGCACAAAATAACTATAGATTATAATTGAGAAAAACAAAGTGTACAAGAGAAGAAAATTTAATACGAATACGTGGTTTACGGTAGGAGATATAGAACGGCCATAATTTTACAGAATTTCATGACCCAAAAAATTTTCAACCCATTATATCTTCTACATTTTTAGATCTGTGCACAAAATAACAATCGTTTATAATTGAGAAATACAAAGTGTACAAATGAACAAAATTCCATAATAATGTGGTTCACAGTGGGAGATATAGAACGGCAACAATTTACAGAATTTCATGACCCAAAAAATTTTTAACCCATTATATCTTCTACCTTTTTAGATCTGTGCACAAAATAACAATCGTTTATAATTGAGAAATACAAAGTGTACAAGAGAATAAAATTCCATACCAATACGTGGTTCACAGTGGGAGATATAGAACGGCCATAATTTTACAGAATTTCATGACCCAAAAAATGTACAACCCTTTATATCTCCTACAATTATAGATCTGTGCACAAAATAACTATATATTATAATTGAGAAAAACAAAGTGTATAAGTGAACAAAATTCCATATCAATACGTGGTTTACAGTGGATGATATAGAACGGCCACAATTTTACAGAATTTCATGACCCAAATAATTTTCAACCCTTTATATCTTCTACATTTTTAGATCTGTGAACAATCTATAGCTTATAATTAAGAAATACAAAGTGTATAAGAGAACAAAATTCCATATCAATACGTGGTTCACAGTGGGAGATATAGAACGGCCACAATTTTACAGAATTTCATGACCCAAAAAATTTTCAACCCTTTATATCTTCTACCTTTTTAGATCTGTGAACAAACTAACTATAGCTTATAATTGAGAAAAACCAAGTGTAAAAGAGAACAAAATTCCATATCAATACGTGGTTCACAGTGGGAGATATAGAACGGCCATAATTTTACAGAATTTCATGACCCAAAAATTTTCCACCCTTTATATCTTCTACCTTTTTAGATCTGTACACAAAATAACTATAGTTTATAATTCAGAAAAACCAAGTGTACAAGAGAACAAAATTCCATATCAATACGTGGTTCACAGTGGGAGATATAGAATGTCCATAATTTTACAGAATTTCATGACCCAAAAAATTTTTAACCCTATATATCTTCTAAAATTATAGATCTGTGCACAAAATAACAATAGATTATAATTGAGAAAAACAAAGTGTACAAGAGAAGCAAATTTCATACGAATACGTGGTTCACGGTGGAAGATATAGAACGGCCATAATTTACAGAATTTCATGACCCAACAAATTTTCAACCCTTTATATCTTCTACCTTTTTAGATCTGTGCACAAAATAACAATCGTTTATCATTGAGAAATACAAAGTGTACAAAAGAACCAAATTCCATAATAATTTGGTTCGCAGTGGGAGATATAGAACGGCAACAATTTATAGAATTTCATGACCCAAAAATTTTTTAACCCATTATATCTTCCACCTTTTTAGATGTGTGCACAAAATAACAATCGTTTATAATTGAGAAACAGTGGAAGATATAGAACGGCCACAATTTTACAGAATTTCATGACCCAAATAATTTTCAACCCTTTATATCTTCTTCCTTTTTAGATCTTTGAACAAACTAACTATAGCTTATAATTGAGAAATACAAAGTGTATAAGAGAACAAAATTCCATATCAATACGTGGTTCACAGTGGGAGATATAGAATGTCCATAATTTTACAGAATTTCATGACCCAAAAAATTTTTAACCCTATATATCTTCTAAAATTATAGATCTGTGCACAAAATAACAATAGATTATAATTGAGAAAAACAAAGTGTACAAGAGAAGCAAATTTCATACGAATACGTGGTTCACGGTGGAAGATATAGAACGGCCATAATTTACAGAATTTCATGACCCAACAAATTTTCAACCCTTTATATCTTCTACCTTTTTAGATCTGTGCACAAAATAACAATCGTTTATCATTGAGAAATACAAAGTGTACAAAAGAACCAAATTCCATAATAATGTGGTTCGCAGTGGGAGATATAGAACGGCAACAATTTATAGAATTTCATGACCCAAAAATTTTTTAACCCATTATATCTTCCACCTTTTTAGATGTGTGCACAAAATAACAATCGTTTATAATTGAGAAACAGTGGAAGATATAGAACGGCCACAATTTTACAGAATTTCATGACCCAAATAATTTTCAACCCTTTATATCTTCTTCCTTTTTAGATCTTTGAACAAACTAACTATAGCTTATAATTGAGAAATACAAAGTGTATAAGAGAACAAAATTCCATATCAATACGTGGTTCACAGTGGGAGATATAGAATGTCCATAATTTTACAGAATTTCATGACCCAAAAAATTTTTAACCCTATATATCTTCTAAAATTATAGATCTGTGCACAAAATAACAATAGATTATAATTGAGAAAAACAAAGTGTACAAGAAAAGCAAATTTCATACGAATACGTGGTTCACGGTGGAAGATATAGAACGGCCATAATTTACAGAATTTCATGACCCAACAAATTTTCAACCCTTTATATCTTCTACCTTTTTAGATCTGTGCACAAAATAACAATCGTTTATCATTGAGAAATACAAAGTGTACAAAAGAACCAAATTCCATAATAATGTGGTTCGCAGTGGGAGATATAGAACGGCAACAATTTATAGAATTTCATGACCCAAAAATTTTTTAACCCATTATATCTTCCACCTTTTTAGATGTGTGCACAAAATAACAATCGTTTATAATTGAGAAACAGTGGAAGATATACCGGACAGTTGTATAAGGGTTGACCATCAAAAACTGCACGAAAAAGCGTAATGTTGAAAAACACCCAACTTTGACAATTTTTTTCTCTTTTTCTATAAAAGATAAAATTCCCAAATTTTCTTTAAAATATAGGGCAAACCCTCCTTTATAGCTGTAATTTTTTTGCAACAACCCACATCTAATAGGTATCGAGAAAAAAGTTGCCAAAAATGAGCAAAAACGGCATTTTCAGAAAATGTTCTTGTTCTTGTTGTTCTTGTTCTTCTTGTTACCTTTTTTGTAAACAACGTAGCGCCTAAACGCGTGAACCAATTTTCATGAATGAGGTGTCATTCGATTCGGAATTTTATGTAGATGTGCCTTTTGGGGGTCTCGGCCCTGTACATTGAATGGGAGAGGAGTTTGCCCCCTTTATGTAAGGCCCTCTCCAAAATTATTATTACTAATTACTCTGTAAATCTTGGCCCGATTTTGATAAAATTTGGTAGGATGATAGGGTTAGGGCTCCCCTACCTAACAATAAAGCGACGATCTGCTCTTACACTTGTTAAGGGGAAGTATAGCAATCGTTTCAAATTATCGACACGTGAACCGATTTTCATGAATGAAGTGTCATTCGAATCGAAATTTTGTACAGATTTGCACTTTGAAAGTCTCGATGCTGTGCCTTATAAGGAGAGGAGTTTGCCTCACCCAAATAAGGCCCTTTCTAAAACTATTACCAATATTTCTATAACCCTTAGTCCGATTTTTATAAAATTTAGCAAGAAGAAGCGGTAAAAGCTCCTCTACGTGGCTGTGAAGTGCCATCATGCTCTTACTCCTACCAAGAGGAAGTACTGCAATCGTTAAAATAATCAATGAGTGAACCGATTTACATCAATGAATTGCCGTTCGATTCAAAATCTTTGTCTGTATTCGCAGTTTATTTTTCTTACTCCTCTTAAAAGGAAGTACTGAAATCGCAGTTTAATTTTTCTATTTACGTACAAATACCTTCCTATTTTATTCAAAACGCTTTTTCAAAAAAATTGTTATTGAGGATGGTTTGTGGACCGCAACTATAATCATTCTTTAAAAAGATCTCTTCAGTGGTAGTTACGGTTCCGACTTAACACCTTATCAGGTTATAATGATAGTATTGCTTATTCCAAATTTTAAAAAAATCTGTAAAGCAGATATGTAACTATACAAAATAGACAAAAAGGAAAATCTATCCAAAAAGTACAAAAATCTCCTTAACAAAAACTTACAGTTTAAAATGTTAAGTATAAGGGTTAATTAAACGCCAAAAGGTACACAAATCAGAAGTACCCAACATTTCATTAGTACTTCATTGATATTATTTAAGTAATTTTACTGCATTAATTTTCATTAACATTTTTTAGAATTATTAGATGTCACAGACCCTTATGCTGGCCACTTCATTAAAACTGTCCGGTAGGACAGTTGTATAAGGGTTGACCATCAAAAACTGCACGAAAAAGCGTAACGTTGAAAAACACCCAACTTTGACAATTTTTTTCTCTTTTTCTACAAAAGATAAAATTCCCAAATTTTCTTTAAAATATGGGGCAAACCCTCCTTTATAGCTGTAATTTATAATATTTTTTTGTTATAATTGTTATAAAATGTATATTATATCTTCGTTATTAAATAGGTACTTTATTTTAACTTTATTCCAAATTATTCTTATGATTTCTCTTTAATGTGCCCTTTATTCTGACACATATTCATGCTTGTTAAAGTAGAAAAAGACAAAGTTAGAGTCGGCTACTGTTTAAAAAATTTGAATCACGGAGGATCTAAAGCAATATTTCAGTCTTGAATTCGTCTCACCGAAATATTCGTGAGCACAGATAACACACAGTTACTAACAAGTAGATTATTCAACAATAATTATTCATTTCTCAATTTTAATTTAATTTAGTACCCTTAATTTTACTTATAGTAAAATGCTGGAATAATTAGCTGTCCTAAAAAGTATGCAAATTTTATTAAAATGCATATATATAGATAAAAAGATATTACAGTCAATCAATTTAATTTAAATGGTGTGCTACTTGAACAAATATATTGTAGATGAAAATGGCCAGCATAAGGGTCTGTGACATCTAATAATTCTAAAAAATGTTAATGAAAATTAATGCAGTAAAATTACTTAAATAATATCAATGAAGTACTAATGAAATGTTGGGTACTTCTGATTTGTGTACCTTTTGGCGTTTAATTAACCCTTATACTTAACATTTTAAACTGTAAGTTTTTGTTAAGGAGATACAAAGTGTATAAGTGAACAAAATTCCATATCAATAAAATACGTGGTTCACAGTGGAAGATATAGAACGGCCACAATTTTACAGAATTTCATGACCCAAATAATTTTCAACCCTTTATATCTTCTTCCTTTTTAGATCTTTGAACAAACTAACTATAGCTTATAATTGAGAAATACAAAGTGTATAAGAGAACAAAATTCCATATCAATACGTGGTTCACAGTGGGAGATATAGAACGGCCATAATTTTACAGAATTTCATGACCCAAAAAATGTACAACCCTTTATATTTCCTACAATTATAGATCTGTGCACAAAATAACTATATATTATAATTGAGAAAAACAAGGTGTATAAGAGAAGCAAAATTTCATACGAATACGTGGTTCACAGTGGGAGATATAGAACGGCCATAATTTTACAGAATTTCATGACCCAAAAATTTTTTAACCCTATATATCTTCTACCTTTGTAGATCTGTGAACAATCTAAATATAGATTATAATTGAGAAAAACAAAGTGTACAAGAGAAGCAAATTTCATACGAATACGTGGTTCACAGTGGGAGATATAGAACGGCCATAATTTTACAGAATTTCATGACCCAAAAAAATTTCCACCCTTTATATCTTCTACCTTTTTAGATCTGTGCACAAAATAACTATAGTTTATAATTGAGAAAAAGAAAGTGTATAAGAGAAAAAAATTCCATATCAATACGTGGTTTACAGTGGGAGATATAAAACGGTCACAATTTTACAGAATTTCATGACCCAAAAAATTTTCAACTTTTTATATCTTCTAAAATTGTAGATCTGTGCACAAAATAACTATAGTTTATAATTGAGAAAAACAAAGTGTATAAGAGAAAAAATTCCATATCAATACGTGGTTTACAGTGGGAGATATAAAACGGTCACAATTTTACACAATTTCATGACCCAAAAAATTTTCAACTTTTTAAATCTTCTAAAATTGTAGATCTGTGCACAAAACAACTATAGTTTATAATTGAGAAATACAAAGTGTACAAGAGAACAAAATTCCATACCAATACGTGGTTCACAGTGGGAGATATAGAACGGCCATAATTTTACAGAATTTCATGACCCAAATAATTTTCAACCTTTTATATCTTCTACTTTTTTAGATCTGTGAACAAACTAATTATAGCTTATAATTGAGAAAAACCAAATGTATAAGAGAACAAACTTCCATATCAATACGTGGTTCACAGTGGGAGATATAGAACGGCCATAATTTTACAGAATTTCATGACCCAAAAATTTTCCACCCTTTATATCTTCTACCTTTTTAGATCTGTGCACAAAATAACTATAGTTTATAATTGAGAAAAACAAAGTGTATAAGAGGAAAAAATTCCATACCAATACGTGGTTCACAGTGGGAGATATAGAACGGCCATAATTTTACAGAATTTCGTGACCCAAATAATTTTCAACCCTTTATATCTTCTACTTTTTTAGATCTGTGAACAAACTAACTATAGCCTATAATTGAGAGAAACCAAGTGTATAAGAGAACAAACTTCCATATCAATACGTGGTTCACAGTGGGAGATATAGAACGGCCATAATTTTACAGAATTTCATGACCCAAAAATTTTCCACCCTTTATATCTTCTACCTTTTTAGATCTGTGCACAAAATAACAATCGTTTATAATTGAGAAATACAAAGTGTACAAATGAACAAAATTCCATAATAATGTGGTTCACAGTGGGAGATATAGAACGGCCATAATTTTACAGAATTTCATGACCCAAAAAATGTACAACCCTTTATATCTCCTACAATTATAGATCTGTGCACAAAATAACTATATATTATAATTGAGAAAAACAAAGTGTATAAGTGAACAAAATTCCATATCAATACGTGGTTTACAGTGGATGATATAGAACGGCCACAATTTTACAGAATTTCATGACCCAAATAATTTTCAACCCTTTATATCTTCTACCTTTTTAGATCTGTGAACAATCTAACTATAGCTTATAATTAAGAAATACAAAGTGTATAAGAGAACAAAATTCCATATCAATACGTGGTTCACAGTGGGAGATATAGAACGGCCACAATTTTACAGAATTTCATGACCCAAAAAATTTTCAACCCTTTATATCTTCTACCTTTTTAGATATGTGAACAAACTAACTATAGCTTATAATTGAGAAAAACCAAGTGTATAAGAGAACAAAATTCCATATCAATACGTGGTTCACAGTGGGAGATATAGAACGGCCATAATTTTACAGAATTTCATGACCCAAAAATTTTCCACCCTTTATATCTTCTACCTTTTTAGATCTGTACACAAAATAACTATAGTTTATAATTCAGAAAAACCAAGTGTACAAGAGAACAAAATTCCATATCAATACGTGGTTCACAGTGGGAGATATAGAATGTCCATAATTTTACAGAATTTCATGACCCAAAAAATTTTTAACCCTATATATCTTCTAAAATTATAGATCTGTGCACAAAATAACAATAGATTATAATTGAGAAAAACAAAGTGTACAAGAAAAGCAAATTTCATACGAATACGTGGTTCACGGTGGAAGATATAGAACGGCCATAATTTACAGAATTTCATGACCCAACAAATTTTCAACCCTTTATATCTTCTACCTTTTTAGATCTGTGCACAAAATAACAATCGTTTATCATTGAGAAATACAAAGTGTACAAAAGAACCAAATTCCATAATAATGTGGTTCGCAGTGGGAGATATAGAACGGCAAAAATTTATAGAATTTCATGACCCAAAAAATTTTTAACCCATTATATCTTCCACCTTTTTAGATGTGTGCACAAAATAACAATCGTTTATAATTGAGAAATACAAAGTGTATAAGTGAACAAAATTCCATATCAATAAAATACGTGGTTCACAGTGGAAGATATAGAACGGCCACAATTTTACAGAATTTCATGACCCAAATAATTTTCAACCCTTTATATCTTCTTCCTTTTTAGATCTTTGAACAAACTAACTATAGCTTATAATTGAGAAATACAAAGTGTATAAGAGAACAAAATTCCATATCAATACGTGGTTCACAGTGGGAGATATAGAACGGCCATAATTTTACACAATTTCATGACCCAAAAAATGTATAACCCTTTATATTTCCTACAATTATAGATCTGTGCACAAAATAACTATATATTATAATTGAGAAAAACAAGGTGTATAAGAGAACAAAATTCCATACCAATACGTGGTTCACAGTGGGAGATATAGAACGGCCATAATTTTACAGAATTTGATGACCCAAAAATTTTCCACCCTTTATATCTTCTACCTTTTTAGATCTGTGCACGAAATAACTATAGTTTATAATTGAGAAAAACAAAGTGTACAAGAGAACAAAATTCCATATCAATACGTGGTTCACAGTGAGAGATATAGAATGTCCATAATTTTACAGAATTTCATGACCCAAAAATTTTTTAACCCTATATATCTTCTACCTTTGTAGATCTGTGAACGATCTAAATATAGATTATAATTGAGAAAAACAAAGTGTACAAGAGAAGCAAATTTCATACGAATACGTGGTTCACAGTGGGAGATATAGAACGGCCATAATTTTACAGAATTTCATGACCCAAAAAATTTTCCACCCTTTATATCTTCTACCTTTTTAGATCTGTGCACAAAATAACTATAGTTTATAATTGAGAAAAAGAAAGTGTATAAGAGAAAAAAATTCCATATCAATACGTGGTTTACAGTGGGAGATATAAAACGGTCACAATTTTACAGAATTTCATGACCCAAAAAATTTTCAACTTTTTATATCTTATAAAATTGTAGATCTGTGCACAAAATAACTATAGTTTATAATTGAGAAAAACAAAGTGTATAAGAGAAAAAATTCCATATCAATACGTGGTTTACAGTGGGAGATATAAAACGGTCACAATTTTACAGAAATTCATGACCCAAAAAATTTTCAACTTTTTATATCTTCTAAAATTGTAGATCTGTGCACAAAACAACTATAGTTTATAATTGAGAAATACAAAGTGTACAAGAGAACAAAATTCCATACCAATACGTGGTTCACAGTGGGAGATATAGAACGGCCATAATTTTACAGAATTTCATGACCCAAATAATTTTCAACCTTTTATATCTTCTACTTTTTTAGATCTGTGAACAAACTAATTATAGCTTATAATTGAGAAAAACCAAATGTATAAGAGAACAAACTTCCATATCAATACGTGGTTCACAGTAGGAGATATAGAACGGCCATAATTTTACAGAATTTATGACCCAAAAATTTTCCACCATTTATATCTTCTACCTTTTTAGATCTGTGCACAAAATAACTATCGTTTATAATTGAGAAAAACAAAGTGTATAAGAATAAAAAAATTCCATACCAATACGTGGTTCACAGTGGGAGATATAGAACGGCCATAATTTTACAGAATTTCGTGACCCAAATAATTTTCAACCCTTTATATCTTCTACTTTTTTAGATCTGTGAACAAACTAACTATAGCCTATAATTGAGAGAAACCAAGTGTATAAGAGAACAAACTTCCATATCAATACGTGGTTCACAGTGGGAGATATAGAACGGCCATAATTTTACAGAATTTCATGACCCAAAAATTTTCCACCCTTTATATCTTCTACCTTTTTAGATCTGTGCACAAAATAACTATAGTTTATAATTGAGAAAAACAAAGTGTATAAGAGGAAAAAATTCCATATCAATACGTGGTTCACAGTGGGAGATATAGAACGGCCACAATTTTACAGAATTTCATGACCCAAAAAATTTTCAACCCTTTATATCTTCTACCATTTTAGATCTGTGCACAAAATAACAATCGTTTATAATTGAGAAAAACAAAGTGTATAAGTGAACAAAATTCCATATCAATACGTCGTTCACAGGGAATGATATAGAAGGGCCACAATTTTACAAAATTTCATGACCCAAAAATTTTCCACCCTTTATATCTTCTACCTTTTTAGATCTGTGCACAAAATAACTATAGTTTATAATTGAGAAAAACAAAGTGTATAAGAGAAAAAAATTCCATACCAATACGTGGTTCACAGTGGGAGATATAGAACGGCCATAATTTTACAGAATTTCATGACCTAAATAATTTTCAACCCTTTATATCTTCTATCTTTTTAGATCTGTGAACAAACTAACTATAGCTTATAATTGAGAAAAACCAAGTGTATAAGAGAACAAACTTCCATATCAATACGTGGTTCACAGTGGGAGATATAGAACGGCCATAATTTTACAGAATTTCATGACCCAAAAATTTTCCACCCTTTATATCTTCTACCTTTTTAGATCTGTGCACAAAATAACTATAGTTTATAATTGAGAAAAACAAAGTGTATAAGAGGAAAAAATTCCATATCAATACGTCGTTCCCAGTGGGAGATATAGAACGGCCACAATTTTACAGAATTTCATGACCCAAAAAATTTTCAACCCTTTATATCTTCTACCTTTTTAGATCTGTGCACAAAATAACAATCGTTTATAATTGAGAAAAACAAAGTGTATAAGTGAACAAAATTCCATATCAATACGTGGTTCACAGTGAAAGATATAGATCGGCAACAATTTTACAGAATTTCATGACCCAAAAAATTTTCAACCCTTTATTTTTTCTACCTTTATAGATCTGTGAACAAACTGACTATAGCTTATAATTGAGAAAAACCAAGTGTATAAGAGAACAAAATTCCATATTAATACGTGGTTCACAGTGGGAGATATAGAACGGCCATAATTTTACAGAATTTCATGACCCAAAAAATTTTCCACCCTTTATATCTTCTACCTTTTTAGATCTGTGCACAAAATAACTATAGTTTATAATTGAGAAAAACAAAGTGTATAAGAGAAAAAAATTCCATATCAATACGTGGTTTACAGTGGGAGATATAAAACGGTCACAATTTTACAGAATTTCATGACCCAAAAAATTTTCAACTTTTTATATCTTCTAAAATTGTAGATCTGTGCACAAAATAACTATAGTTTATAATTGAGAAAAACAAAGTGTATAAGAGAAAAAATTCCATATCAATACGTGGTTTACAGTGGGAGATATAGAATGGCCATAATTTTACAGAATTTCATGACCCAAATAATTTGCAACCCTTTACATCTTCTACCTTTGTAGATATGTGAACAATCTAAATATAGCTTATAATTGAGAAAAACAAAGTGTATAAGGGAACAAAATTCCATATCAATACGTGGTCCACAGTGGGAGATATAGAAGGGCCACAATTTTACAGAATTTCATAACCCAAAAAATTTTCAACCCTTTATATCTTCTACCTCTTTAGATCTGTGCACAAAATAACTATAGTTTATAATTAAGAAAAACCAAGTGTATAAGAGAACAAAATTCCATATCAATACATGGTTCACAGTGGGAGATATAGAACGGCCATAATTTTACAGAATTTCATGACCCAAAAATTTTGCACCCTTTATATCTTCTACCTTTTTAGATCTGTGCACAAAATAACTATAGTTTATAATTGAGAAAAACAAAGTGTATAAGAGAAAAGAATTCCATATCAATACGTGGTTCACAGTGGGAGATATAGAACGGCCACAATTTTACAGAATTTCATGACCCAAATAATTTTCAACCCTTTATATCTTCTACCTTTTTAGATCTGTGAAAAAACTAACTATAGCTTATAATTGAGAAAAACCAAGTGTATAAGAGAACAAAATTCCATATCAATACGTGTTTCACAGTGGGAGATATAGAACGGCGATAATTTTACAGAATTTCATGACCCAAAAAATTATCCACACTTTATATCTTCTACCTTTTTAGGTCTGTGCACAAAATAACTATAGTTTATAATTCAGAAAAACAAAGTGTATAAGAGAAAAAATTCCATATCAATACGTGGTTTACAGTGGGAGATATAAAACGGTCACAATTTTACAGAATTTCATGACCCAAAAAATGTTCAACTTTTTATATCTTCTAAAATTGTAGATCTGTGCACAAAATAACTATAGTTTATAATTGAGAAATACAAAGTGTACAAGAGAACAAAATTCCATACCAATACGTGGTTCACAGTGGGAGATATAGAACGGCCATAATTTTACAGAATTTCATGACCCAAAAAATTTTCCACCTTTTATATCTTCTACCTTTTTAGATCTGTGCACAAAATAACTATAGTTTATAATTGAGAAAAACAAAGTGTATAAGAGAAAAAAATTCCATATCAATACGTGGTTTACAGTGGGAGATATAAAACGGTCACAATTTTACAGAATTTCATGACCCAAAAAATTTTCAACTTTTTATATCTTCTAAAATTGTAGATCTGTGCACAAAATAACTATAGTTTATAATTGAGAAATACAAAGTGTACAAGAGAACAAAATTCCATACCAATACGTGGTTCACAGTGGGAGATATAGAACGGCCATAATTTTACAGAATTTCATGACCCAAATAATTTTCATCCCTTTATATCTTCTAAAATTGTAGATCTGTGCACAAAATAACTATAGTTTATAATTGAGAAAAACAAAGTGTATAAGAGAATAGAATTCCATATCAATACGTGGTTCAATGTGGGAGATATAGAACGGCCACAGTTTTACAGGATTTCATGACCCAAAAAATTTTCAACCCTTTATATCTTCTACCTTTTTAGATCTGTGCACAAAATAACTATAGTTTATAATTGAGAAAAACAAAGTGTATAAGAGAACAAAATTCCATATCAATACGTGGTCCACAGTGGGAGATATAGAACGGCCACAATTTTACAAAATTTCATGACCCAAAAAATATTCAACCCTTTATATCTTCTACTTTTTTAGATCTGTGCACAAAATAACTATAGTTTATAATTGAGAAAAACAAAGTGTATATAAGAGAACAAAATTCCATATCTATACGTGGTCCTCAGTGGGAGATATAGAACGGCCACAATTTTACAAAATTTCATGACCCAAAAAATTTTCAACCCTTTATATCTTCTACCTTTTTAGATCTGTGCACAAAATAACTATAGTTTATAATTGAGAAAAACAAAGTGTACAAGAGAACAAAATTTCATACGAATACGTGGTTCACGGTGGAAGATATAGAACGGCCATAATTTTACAGAATTTCATTACCCAAAAAATTTTCAACTTTTTATATCTTCTACCTTTTAAGATCTATGCACAAAATAATTATAGTTTATAACTGAGAAAAACAAAGTGTATAAGAGAATAGAATTCCATATCAATACGTGATCCACAATTGGAGATATAGAACGGCCACAATTTTACAAATCTTCATGACCCAAAAAATTTTCAACTTTTTCTATCTTCTACCTTTTTAGATCTGTGCACAAAATGACTATAGCTTATAATTGAGAAAAACCAAGTGTATAAGAGAACAAAATTCCATATCAATACGTGTTTCACAGTGGGAGATATAGAACGGCCATAATTTTACAGAATTTCATGACCCAAAAAATTATCCCCCCTTTATATTTTCTACCTTTTTAGGTCTGTGCACAAAATAACTATAGTTTATAATTCAGAAAAACAAAGTGTATAAGAGAAAAAATTCCATATCAATACGTGGTTTACAGTGGGAGATATAAAACAGTCACAATTTTACAGAATTTCATGACACAAAAAATTTTCAACTTTTTATATCTTCTAAAATTGTAGATCTGTGCACAAAATAACTATAGTTTATAATTGAGAAGAACAAAGTGTACAAGAGAACAATATTCCATACCAATACGTGGTTCACACTGGGATATATAGAACGGCCATAATTTTACAGAATTTCATGACCCAAAAAATTTTCAACCCTTTATATCTTCTACCTTTTTAGATCTCTGCACAAAATAACTATATAATTGAGAAAAACAAAGTGTATAAGAGAAAAAAATTCCATATCAATACCTGGTTTACAGTGGGAGATATAAAACGGTCACAATTTTACAGAATTTCATGACCCAAAAAATTTTCTATCATTTATATCTTCTAAACTTGTAGATCTGTGAACAAAATAACTATAGTTTATAATTCAGAAAAACAAAGTGTATAAGAGAAAAAATTCCATATCAATACGTGGTTTACAGTGGGAGATATAAAACGGTCACAATTTTACAGAATTTCATGACACAAAAAATTTTCAACTTTTTATATTTTCTAAAATTGTAGATCTGTGCACAAAATAACTATGGTTTATAATTGAGAAGAACAAAGTGTACAAGAGAACAATATTCCATACCAATACGTGGTTCACACTGGGAGATATAGAACGGCTATAATTTTACAGAATTTCATGACCCAAAAAATTTTTCAACCCTTTATATCTTCTACCTTTTTAGATCTCTGCACAAAATAACTATATAATTGAGAAAAACAAAGTGTATAAGAGAAAAAAATTCCATATCAATACCTGGTTTACAGTGGGAGATATAAAACGGTCACAATTTTACAGAATTTCATGACCCAAAAAATTTTCAACTATTTATATCTTCTAAACTTGTAGATCTGTGCACAAAATAACTATAGTTTATAATTGAGAAAAACAAAGTGTATAAGAGAACAAAATTCCATATCAATACGTGGTTCACAGTGGGAGATATAGTACGGCCACAATTTTACTGAATTTCATGACCTAAAAAAAATTTCAACTTTTTATATCTTCTAAACTTGTAGATCTGTGCACAAAATAACTATAGTTTATAATTGAGAAAAACAAAGTGTACAAGAGAACAATATTCCATACCAATACGTGGTTCACACTGGGAGATATAGAACGGCCATAATTTTACAGAATTTCATGACCCAAAAAATTTTCAACCCTTTATATCTTCTACCTTTTTAGATCTCTGCACAAAATAACTATAGTTTATAATTGAGAAAAACAAAGTGTACAAGAGAACAATATTCCATACCAATACGTGGTTCACACTGGGAGATATAAAACGGTCACAATTTTACAGAATTTCATGACCCAAAAAATTTTCAACCCTTTATATCTTTTACCTTTTTAGATCTCTGCACAAAATAACTATAGGTTATAATTGAGAAAAACAAAGTGTATAAGAGAACAAAATTCCATATCAATACGTGGTTCACAGTGGGAGATATAGTACGGCCACAATTTTACTGAATTTCATGACCTAAAAAATTTTCAACTTTTTATATCTTCTAAACTTGTAGATCTGTGCACAAAATAACTATAGTTTATAATTGAGAAAAACAAAGTGTACAAGAGAACAATATTCCATACCAATACGTGGTTCACACTGGGAGATATAGAACGGCCATAATTTTACAGAATTTCATGACCCAAAAAATTTTCAACCCTTTTTATCTTCTACCTTTTTAGATCTGTGCAGAAAATAACTATAGTTTATAATTTAGAAAAACAAAGTGTATAAGAGAAAAAATTCCATATCAATACGTGGTTTACAGTGGGAGATATAAAACGGTCACAATTTTACAGAATTTCATGACCCAAAAAATTTTCAACCCTTTATATCATCTACCTTTTTAGATATGTGAACAAAATAACTATAGTTTATAATTGATAAAAACAAAGTGTACAAGAGAACAAAATTCCATACGAATACGTGGTTCACACTGGGAAATATAGAACGGCCATAATTTTACAGAATTTCATGACCCAAAAATTTTCCACACTTTATATCTTCTACCTTTTTAGGTCTGTGCACAAAATAACTATAGTTTATAATTTAGAAAAACAAAGTGTAAGAGAACAAAATTCCATATCAATACGTGGTTTACAGTGGGAGATATAAAACGGTCACAATTTTACAGAATTTCAACACCCAAATAATTTTCAACCCTTTATATCTTCGACCTTTGTAGATCTGTGAACAATCTAAATATAGCTTATAATTGAGAAAAACAAAGTGTATAAGAGAACAAAATTCCATATCAATACGTGGTTTACAGTGGGAGGTATAGAAGGGCCACAATTTTACAGAATTTCATGACCCAAAAATTTTGCACCCTTTATATCTTCTTCCTTTTTAGATCTGTGCACAAAATAACAATCGTTTATAATTGAGAAAAACAAAGTGTATAAGTGAACAAAATTCCATATCAATACGTGGTTCACAGTGAAAGATATAGAACGGCCACAATTTTACAGAATTTCATGACCCAAATAATTTTCAACCCTTTATATCTTCTACCTTTTTAGATCTGTGAACAAACTAACTATAGCTTATAATTGAGAAAAACCAAGTGTATAAGAGAACAAAATTCCATATCAATACGTGTTTCACAGTGGGAGATATAGAACGGCCATAATTTTGCAGAATTTCATGACCCAAAAAATTATCCACCCATTATATCTTCCACCTTTTTAGGTCTGTGCACAAAATAACTATAGTTTATAATTGAGAAAAAAAAGTGTATAAGAGAAAAAATTCCATATCAATACGTGGTTTACAGTGGGAGATATAAAACGGTCACAATTTTACAGAATTTCATGACCCAAAAAATTTTCAACTTATTATATCTTCTAAAATTGTAGATCTGTGCACAAAATAACTATAGTTTATAATTGAGAAGAACAAAGTGTACAAGAGAACAATATTCCATACCAATACGTGGTTCACACTGGGAGATATAGAACGGCCATAATTTTACAGAATATTATGACCCAAATAATTTTCAACCCTTTATATCTTCTACCTTTGTAGATCTGTGAACAATCTAAATATAGCTTATAATTGAGAAAAACCAAGTGTATAAGAGAACAAAATTCCATATCAATACGTGGTTCACAGTGGGAGATATAGAACGGCCATAATTTTACAGAATTTCATGACCCAAAAATTTTCCACCCTTTATATCTTCTACCTTTTTAGATCTGTGCACAAAATAACTATAGTTTATAATTGAGAAAAACAAGGTGTATAAGAGAAAAAAATTCCATATCAATACGTGCTTTACAGTGGGAGATATAGAACGGCCACAATTTTACAGAATATCATAACCCAAAAAATTTTCAACCCTTTATATCTTCTACCTTTGTAGATCTGTGAACAATCTAAATATAGCTTATAATTGAGAAAAACAAAGTGTATAAGTGAACAAAATTCCATATCAATACGTGGTTCACAGTGAAAGATATAGAACGGCCATAATTTTACAGAATTTCATGACCCAAATAATTTTCAACCCTTTATATCTTCTACCTTTTTAGATCTGTGAACAAACTAACTATAGCTTATAATTGAGAAAAACCATGTGTATAAGAGAACAAAATTCCATATCAATACGTGTTTCACAGTGGGAGATATAGAACGGCCATAATTTTGCAGAATTTCATGACCCAAAAAATTATCCACCCTTTATATCTTCTACCTTTTTAGGTCTGTGCACAAAATAACTATAGTTTCTAATTCAGAAAAACCAAGTGTATAAGAGAAAAAATTCCATATCAATAAGTGGTTTACAGTGGGAGATATAAAACGGTCACAATTTTACAGAATTTCATGACCCAAAAAATTTTCAACTTTTTATATCTTCTAAAATTGTAGATCTGTGCACAAAATAACTATAGTTTATAATTGAGAAGAACAAAGTGTACAAGAGAACAATATTCCATACCAATACGTGGTTCACACTGGGAGATATAGAACGGCCATAATTTTACAGAATTTCATGACCCAAATAATTTTCAACCCTTTATATCTTCTACCTTTGTAGATCTGTGAACAATCTAAATATAGCTTATAATTGAGAAAAACCAAGTGTATAAGAGAACAAAATTCCATATCAATACGTGGTTCACAGTGGGAGATATAGAACGGCCATAATTTTGCAGAATTTCATGACCCAAAAAATTATCCACCCTTTATATCTTCCACCTTTTTAGGTCTGTGCACAAAATAACTATAGTTTATAATTCAGAAAAACAAAGTGTATAAGAGAAGAAATTCCATATCAATACGTGGTTTACAGTGGGAGATATAAAACGGTCACAATTTTACAGAATTTCATGACCCAAAAAATTTTCAACTTTTTATATCTTCTAAAATTGTAGATCTGTGCACAAAATAACTATAGTTTATAATTGAGAAGAACAAAGTGTACAAGAGAACAATATTCCATACCAATACGTGGTTCACACTGGGAGATATAGAACGGCCATAATTTTACAGAATATTATGACCCAAATAATTTTCAACCCTTTATATCTTCTACCTTTGTAGATCTGTGAACAATCTAAATATAGCTTATAATTGAGAAAAACCAAGTGTATAAGAGAACAAAATTCCATATCAATACGTGGTTCACAGTGGGAGATATAGAACGGCCATAATTTTACAGAATTTCATGACCCAAAAATTTTCCACCCTTTATATCTTCTACCTTTTTAGATCTGTGCACAAAATAACTATAGTTTATAATTGAGAAAAACAAGGTGTATAAGAGAAAAAAATTCCATATCAATACGTGGTTCACAGTGGGAGATATAGAACGGCCACAATTTTACAGAATTTCATAACCCAAAAAATTTTCAACCCTTTATATCTTCTACCTTTGTAGATCTGTGAACAATCTAAATATAGCTTATAATTGAGAAAAACAAAGTGTATAAGTGAACAAAATTCCATATCAATACGTGGTTCACAGTGAAAGATATAGAACGGCCACAATTTTACAGAATTTCATGACCCAAATAATTTTCAACCCTTTATATCTTCTACCTTTTTAGATCTGTGAACAAACTAACTATAGCTTATAATTGAGAAAAACCATGTGTATAAGAGAACAAAATTCCATATCAATACGTGGTTCACAGTGGGAGATATAGAACGGCCATAATTTTACAGAATTTCATGACCCAAAAATTTTCCACCCTTTATATTTTCTACCTTTTTAGATCTGTGCACAAAATAACTATAGTTCATAATTGAGAAAAACAAGGTGTATAAGAGAAAAAAATTCCATATCAATACGTGGTTCACAGTGGGAGATATAGAACGGCCACAATTTTACAGAATTTCATGACCCAAAAAATTTTCAACCCTTTATATCTTCTACCTTTGTAGATCTGTGAACAATCTAAATATAGCTTATAATTGAGAAAAACAAAGTGTATAAGAGAACAAAATTCCATATCAATACGTGGTTCACAGTGGGAGATATAGAACGGCCATAATTTTTCAGAATTTCATGACCCAAAAAATTATCCACCCTTTATATCTTCTACCTTTTTAGGTCTGTGCACAAAATAACTATAGTTTATAATTCAGAAAAACAAAGTGTATAAGAGAAAAAATTCCATATCAATACGTGATTTACAGTGGGAGATATAAAACGGTCACAATTTTAAAGAATTTCATGACCCAAAAAATTTTCAACTTTTTATATCTTCTAAAATTGTAGATCTGTGCACAAAATAACTATAGTTTATAATTGAGAAGAACAAAGTGTACAAGAGAACAATATTCCATACCAATACGTGTTTCACACTGGGAGATATAGAACGGCCATAATTTTTCAGAATTTCATGACCCAAATAATTTTCAACCCTTTATATCTTCTACCTTTTTAGATCTATGCACAAAATAATTATAGTTTATAACTGAGAAAAACAAAGTGTATAAGAGAATAGAATTCCATATCAATACGTGGTTCACACTGGGAGATATAGAACGGCCATAATTTTACAGAATATTATGACCCAAATAATTTTCAACCCTTTATATCTTCTACCTTTGTAGATCTGTGAACAATCTAAATATAGCTTATAATTGAGAAAAACAAAGTGTATAAGTGAACAAAATTCCATATCAATACGTGGTTCACAGTGAAAGATATAGAACGGCCACAATTTTACAGAATTTCATGACCCAAATAATTTTCAACCCTTTATATCTTCTACCTTTTTAGATCTGTGAACAAACTAACTATAGCTTATAATTGAGAAAAACCATGTGTATAAGAGAACAAAATTCCATATCAATACGTGTTTCACAGTGGGAGATATAGAACGGCCATAATTTTGCAGAATTTCATGACCCAAAAAATTATCCACCCTTTATATCTTCTACCTTTTTAGGTCTGTGCACAAAATAACTATAGTTTATAATTCAGAAAAACAAAGTGTATAAGAGAAAAAATTACATATCAATAAGTGGTTTACAGTGGGAGATATAAAACGGTCACAATTTTACAGAATTTCATGACCCAAAAAATTTTCAACTTTTTATATCTTCTAAAATTGTAGATCAGTGCACAAAATAACTATAGTTTATAATTGAGAAGAACAAAGTGTACAAGAGAACAATATTCCATACCAATACGTGGTTCACACTGGGAGATATAGAACGGCCATAATTTTACAGAATTTCATGACCCAAATAATTTTCAACCCTTTATATCTTCTACCTTTGTAGATCTGTGAACAATCTAAATATAGCTTATAATTGAGAAAAACCAAGTGTATAAGAGAACAAAATTCCATATCAATACGTGGTTCACAGTGGGAGATATAGAACGGCCATAATTTTACAGAATTTCATGACCCAAAAATTTTCCACCCTTTATATCTTCTACCTTTTTAGATCTGTGCACAAAATAACTATAGTTTATAATTGAGAAAAACAACGTGTATAAGAGAAAAAAATTCCATATCAATACGTGGTTCACAGTGGGAGATATAGAACGGCTACAATTTTACAGAATTTCATGACCCAAAAAATTTTCAACCCTTTATATCTTCTACCTTTGTAGATCTGTGAACAATCTAAATATAGCTTATAATTGAGAAAAACAAAGTGTATAAGAGAACAAAATTCCATATCAATACGTGGTTCACAGTGGGAGATATAGAACGGCCATAATTTTGCAGAATTTCATGACCCAAAAAATTATCCACCCTTTATATCTTCTACCTTTTTAGGTCTGTGCACAAAATAACTATAGTTTATAATTCAGAAAAACAAAGTGTATAAGAGAAAAAATTCCATATCAATACGTGGTTTACAGTGGGAGATATAAAACGGTCACAATTTTACAGAATTTCATGACCCAAAAAATTTTCAACTTTTTATATCTTCTAAAATTGTAGATCTGTGCACAAAATAACTACAGTTTATAATTGAGAAGAACAAAGTGTACAAGAGAACAATATTCCATACCAATACGTGGTTCACACTGGGAGATATAGAACGGCCATAATTTTTCAAAATTTCATGACCCAAATAATTTTCAACCCTTTATATCTTCTACCTTTTTAGATCTGTGAACAAACTAACTATAGCTTATAATTGAGAAAAACCAAGTGTATAAGAGAACAAAATTCCATATCAATACGTGTTTCACAGTGGGAGATATAGAACGGCCATAATTTTGCAGAATTTCATGACCTAAAAAATTATCCACCCTTTATATCTTCCACCTTTTTAGGTCTGTGCACAAAATAACTATAGTTTATAATTCAGAAAAACAAAGTGTATAAGAGAAAAAATTCCATATCAATACGTGGTTTACAGTGGGACATATAAAGCGGTCACAATTTTACAGAATTTCATGACCCAAAAAATTTTCAACTTTTTATATCTTCTAAAATTGTAGATCTGTGCACAAAATAACTATAGTTTATAATTGAGAAGAACAAAGTGTACAAGAGAACAATATTCCATACCAATACGTGGTTCACACTGGGAGATATAGAACGGCCATAATTTTACAGAATATTATGACCCAAATAATTTTCAACCCTTTATATCTTCTACCTTTGTAGATCTGTGAACAATCTAAATATAGCTTATAATTGAGAAAAACCAAGTGTATAAGAGAACAAAATTCCATATCAATACGTGGTTCACAGTGGGAGATATAGAACGGCCATAATTTTACAGAAATTCATGACCCAAAAATTTTCCACCCTTTATATTTTCTACCTTTTTAGATCTGTGCACAAAATAACTATAGTTCATAATTGAGAAAAACAAGGTGTATAAGAGAAAAAAATTCCATATCAATACGTGGTTCACAGTGGGAGATATAGAACGGCCACAATTTTACAGAATTTCATGACCCAAAAAATTTTCAACCATTTATATCTTCTACCTTTGTAGATCTGTGAACAATCTAAATATAGCTTATAATTGAGAAAAACAAAGTGTATAAGAGAACAAAATTCCATATCAATACGTGGTTCACAGTGGGAGATATAGAACGGCCATAATTTTGCAGAATTTCATGACCCAAAAAATTATCCACCCTTTATATCTTCTACCTTTTTAGGTCTGTGCACAAAATAACTATAGTTTATAATTCAGAAAAACAAAGTGTATAAGAGAAAAAATTCCATATCAATACGTGGTTTACAGTGGGAGATATAAAACGGTCACAATTTTAAAGAATTTCATGACCCAAAAAATTTTCAACTTTTTATATCTTCTAAAATTGTAGATCTGTGCACAAAATAACTATAGTTTATAATTGAGAAGAACAAAGTGTACAAGAGAACAATATTCCATACCAATACGTGGTTCACACTGGGAGATATAGAACGGCCATAATTTTTCAGAATTTCATGACCCAAATAATTTTCAACCCTTTATATCTTCTACCTTTGTAGATCTGTGAACAATCTAAATATAGCTTATAATTGAGAAAAACCAAGTGTATAAGAGAACAAAATTCCATATCAATACGTGGTTCACAGTGAAAGATATAGGACGGCCACAATTTTACAGAATTTCATGACCCAAATAATTTTCAACCCTTTATATCTTGTACCTTTTTAGATCTGTGAACAAACTAACTATAGCTTATAATTGAGAAAAACAAGGTGTATAAGAGAAAAAAATTCCATATCAATACGTGTTTCACAGTGGGAGATATAGAACGGCCATAATTTTGCAGAATTTCATGACCCAAAAAATTATCCACCCTTTATATCTTCTACCTTTTTAGGTCTGTGCACAAAATAACTATAGTTTATAATTCAGAAAAACAAAGTGTATAAGAGAAAAAATTCCATATCAATACGTGGTTTACAGTGGGAGATATAAAACGGTCACAATTTTACAGAATTTCATGACCCAAAAAATTTTCAACTTTTTATATCTTCTAAAATTGTAGATCTGTGCACAAAATAACTATAGTTTATAATTGAGAAGAACAATGTGTACAAGAGAACAATATTTCATACCAATACGTGGTTCACAGTGGGAGATATAGAACGGCCACAATTTTACAGAATTTCATGACCCAAAAAATTTTCAACCCTTTATATCTTCTACCTTTGTAGATCTGTGAACAATCTAAATATAGCTTATAATTGAGAAAAACAAAGTGTATAAGAGAACAAAATTCCATATCAATACGTGGTTCACAGTGGGAGATATAGAAGGGCCACAATTTTACAGAATTTCATGACCCAAATAATTTTCAACCCTTTATATCTTCTACCTTTGTAGATCTGTGAACAATCTAACTATAGCTTATAATTGAGAAAAACAAAGTGTATAAGAGAACAAAATTCCATATCAATACGTGGTCCACAGTGGGAGATATAGAAGGGCCACAATTTTACAGAATTTCATAACCCAAAAAATTTTCAACCCTTTATATCTTCTACCTCTTTAGATCTGTGCACAAAATAACTATAGTTTATAATTGAGAAAACCCAAGTGTATAAGAGAACAAAATTCCATATCAATACGTGGTTCACAGTGGGAGATATAGAACGGCCATAATTTTACAGAATTTCATGACCCAAAAATTTTGTACCCTTTATATCTTCTACCTTTTTAGATCTGTGCACAAAATAACTATAGTTTATAATTGAGAAAAACAAAGTGTATAAGTGAACAAAATTCCATATCAATACGTGGTTCACAGTGAAAGATATAGAACGGCCACAATTTTACAGAATTTCATGACCCAAATAATTTTCAACCCTTTATATCTTCTACCTTTTTAGATCTCTGAACAAACTAACTATAGCTTATAATTGAGAAAAACCAAGTGTATAAGAGAACAAAATTCCATATCTATACGTGGTTTACAGTGGGAGATATAAAACGGTCACAATTTTACAGAATTTCATGACCCAAAAAATTTTCAACTTTTTATATCTTCTAAAATTGTAGATCTGTGCACAAAATAACTATAGTTTATAATTGAGAAGAACAAAGTGTACAAGAGAACAATATTCCATAACAATACGTGGTTCACACTGGGAGATATAGAACGGCCATAATTTTACAGAATTTCATGACCCAAATAATTTTCAACCCTTTATATCTTCTACCTTTGTAGATCTCTGAACAATCTAAATATAGCTTATAATTGAGAAAAACAAAGTGTATAAGAGAACAAAATTCCATATCAATACGTGGTTCACAGTGGGAGATATTGAAGGGCCACAATTTTACAGAATTTCATAACCCAAAAAATTTTCAACCCTTTATATCTTCTACCTCTTTAGATCTGTGCACAAAATAACTATAGTTTATAATTGAGAAAAACATAGTGTACAAGAGAACAATATTCCATACCAATACGTGGTTCACACTGGGAGATATAGAACGGCCATAATTTTACAGAATTTCATGACCCAAAAAATTTTCAACCCTTTTTATCTTCTACCTTTTTAGATCTGTGCAGAAAATAACTATAGTTTATAATTGAGAAAAACAAAGTTTATAAGAGAACAAACTTCCATACGAATACGTTGTTCACGGTGGGAGATATAGAACTGCCATAATTTTACAGAATTTCATGACCCAAAAAATTTTCAACTTTTTATATCTTCTACCTTTTTAGATCTGTGAACAAAATAACTATAGTTTATAATTGATAAAAACAAAGTGTACAAGAGAACAAAATTCCATACGAATACGTGGTTCACAGTGAGAGATATAGAACGGCAACAATTTTACAGAATTTCATGACCCAAAAAAGTTTCAACCCTTTATATCTTCTAAAATTATAGATCTGTGCACAAAATAACTATAGATTATAATTGAGAAAAACAAAGTGTACAAGAGAAGAAAATTTCATACGAATACGTGGTTCACGGTGGGAGATATAGGAACGGTCATAATTTTACAGAATTTCATGACCCAAAAAATGTAAAAGTGGTAAACATTGTTAAATGTGAGTGTAAGGGGGTCCTATCTAAGTCTAGTGAGTGGTAAACATGGGTAAATGTGATTGTAAGGTGGTCCTATGTAAGTCTTGAGAGTCACCAACATGGTATAGATGAGACACCAGACTGGTAGAATGAAGGTGCTAAGTTTGGGAAAGGTGATAATATTGATAGAGAAGAGGCACCAGCTAGGCGGAATAAAGATGCATCGGTCCGATTCTGGTTTAACCATTGGCAATGTTTGGTTTTAAAAATTTAATTTGTCATATTTTGATTAAATTAAAAAATTTAATCGTTCAAAGTGATTAAAACTAAATTTGGAATTTAATTCAATCAATTAAAATTCTGATTATTTAATTTTAATTTTAATCTTAATTTTTAGTTATGATTAAAAATTTTAATTGATTAAATTCCGATTAAATTAAAAGTGAATTTAATTTTAATCAACTAATTTTGGCCGATTAAATTTTTTACTTTTAATCATGATTAAAATTAAATTTCGGTTTAATTCAATTGTTTTTTAATTGATAAAATTTTTGCCTAACTCTGGTTACTAATAATTAATAATAAATAGATTTTTGTTGAAATATATGAATGTATAGGATAAAATATATATAACTAAATTGTAATTGTCATTTGATTCTATTTGTGCGGCTTTTTCTCAATGAAAATGTGGTCATTTTACAATAGAGTATTGTTGGTTTGAGGATAGAATTGAGTATGTAGTTTCTTTCTAGTTTGGTGAAGTGTTGCCGCAGCATTGAACAAAATAGACTTTACTTTATTGAATGGCAGTTTCTCTGCGTTGGCGAAGTACGAGTACTTTAAGGCGTGGAAATATTTACCATTAGAAGTAATAGGTACACCTAAGTAATGAAAGAGATGAAGAATTTGAATAGGCTTTGCTGAAAAGGTAATATTAGGGAATTTCTTTTTACGAGTACTGTTTGAAAAATGTATGATTTTAGTTTTACTTGCATTAAGAGTGAGGTGTTTTAAACAAGAGTACTGTTGGAGTATGAGCAAGTGATTAAGAGAATTTGGAAAAAGAAGTATGTGATGTGCGTAAGGTATTAAGATGATCTGATTGTTGCGGTATATTGAAGAGAGGTAGCGCGTTTAGACTTGTAAAATTGTATCATATCGGAAGTAAATAGATTAAAGGGAAGAGGAGATGGAAATAAGTTTTGATTTAGAGTTGGTATTAGATAAATTAAAGGATTATTTGAAAGAATTGGGAAGAGTATTAATATTAATGAAATGATTTGAGAGCAGTTTGGGCGTTGGCCAGTAGTGATGGGCTATTTGAGCGGACTCGTTGCAGTGGTACGAGTTGATTCAAATGCCTATTTAAAAAAAAAAGTGATTCCGCCCCGCTGCAAAAAATTGAGGTAAATTAAAATGAAAATGAGGCAGGAAGGATTAAACATAAGAAGAAATGTGACGGAATTTAGTAAAATATATGATTAAAAGTTAGGTTTGCCATTTAATAAGAAAAGTATATTTGTTGAAGGCACATTAATTACCATCCCTAATTTGCAATTGCTGTGATAAATATAAAATGAAGAAGGTAAGAGAAAAATAGGCTACTCAAATATAAATTAAAGCAATGCAGTTTTGTGATTATCTAGCTTGACTGGAGTTAACTTGCTTCAATTGAAGAGGATTGAAGATAGAGAAAGGGAAATGGGTAAGAAATTATTGCATAGAAATTGTAACTGTTGAATGAAAATAACGAGGTAATGAGGACTGACTCCTCCTGCATACTAGATCATTGTGTGTTTATATTTTATTTGAAATTGTTGGTATTTTATAAGAGTAATGGAGAAAAAGAAAGAAATTTGAAAAATTAAAATGATGTTAAGAAAGCGTTATAATGTTTTTTGTATTGAAATGAAAGGAATATTTAAGTAAAAAATATTTCCAATCGATGAATGTTTGTGAAATAGATGAAGTGTGGGAGGGATGGTGAAAAGGAGTGTAAAAGGGGGGGTCAATTAATATAAAACAAAGTGTTGGACCATTCCAATTTTAATTTAGTTGAAGAAGGATCAGGGGTGGGGGACACCACCAACACTTGAAATACCCTTAGAAAAAATATAATTAATGTTTATTTAACAATTAAGGTATAAATGACAACGTTTACAATGCACTTAACAAAAGGAATAAAGTCTATATTACAATTAAAGAATAAATGACAACTTACAATGCACTTAACAAAATGAATAAATTCTATATTTAATTCTTTCTTAATTACTAGACACGGTATTGGGGATAATTATTCAAGGAACAATTAATATAACGAGAGTTCTGACTCTTTTAGCGCTAATACCAGGCACGGTATTGGAAAGGATAGTTTTGACAATGTATTAAATGTACAGGGCTGTGCACAGGGAATTCTCTAGTTACAAATTAAAACTGTCCGGTAGGACAGTTGTATAAGGGTTGATCATCAAAAAGTGCACGAAAAAGCGTAACGTTGAAAAACACCCAACTTTGACAATTTTTTTCTCTTTTTCTACTAAAGATAAAATTCCCAAATTTTCTTTAAAATAAAGGGCAAACCCTCCTTTATGACTGTAATTTTTTTGCAACAACCCAGATCTTATAGGTTTCGAGAAAAAAGTTGCTGAAAATGAGCAAAAACGGCTTTTTCAGAAATTGTTGTTGTTGTTCTTCTTCTTCTTCTTCTTCTTGTTGTTGTTGTTACCTTTTTTGTAAACTGCGTAGCGCCTAAACGCGCGAACCGATTTTCATGAATGAGGTGTCATTCGATTCGGAATTTTATGTAGATGTGCCTTTTGGGGGTCTCGACGCTGTACACCGAATGGGAGAGGAGTTAGCCCCCTTTATGTAAGGCCCCCTTCAAAATTATTATTACTAATTACTCTGTAAATCTTAGCCCGATTTTGATAAAATTTGGTAGGATGATGGGGTTAGAGCTCCCCTATGTAACATTAAAGCGACGATCTGCTCTTACACTAGTTAAGGGGAAGTATAGCAATCGTTTCAAATTATCGACACGTGAACTGATTTTCATGAATGAAGTGTCATTCGAATCGAAATTTGTACAGATTTGCACTTTAAAAGTCTCGTCGCTATGCCTCATATGGAGGGGAGTTTGCCCCACCCAAGTAAGGCCGTTTCTAAAACTATTATTACCAATATTTCTATAACGCTTTGTCCGATTTTGATAAAATTTAGCACGAAGAAGTGATTAAAGCTCCTCTACATGACTGTGAAGTGCCATCATGCTCTTACACCTACTAAGAGGAAGTACTGCAATCGTTAAAATTATCAATGGGTGAACCTATTTACATTAATGAATTGTTGTTCGATTCAAAATCTTTGCATTTTAGGGAGAAGTACTGTAATCGCCCGTTTATTTTTCTTACTCCTCTTAAAAGGAAGGTCTGAAATCGCAGTTTAAATTTGCTTTTTACGTACAAATACCTTCCTATTTTATATAAAAAGGCTTTCTCAAAAAAATTGTTATTGAGGATGGTTTGGGGACCGCAACTATAATCATTCTTTAAAAAGATCTCTCCAGTGGTAGTTAACACCTTATCAGGTTATAATGATAGAATTGCTTATTCCTAATTTAAAAAAAGCAGTAAAGCAGATATGTAACTTAGCAAAATAGACAAAAATGAAAATCTATCCAAAAGGTACAAAAATCTCCTTAACAAAAACTTACAGTTTAAAAAGTTAAGTATAAGGGTTGATTAAACGCCAAAAGGTACACAAATCAGCTAGTACCCAACATTTCATTCAAGCTTAGTTGATATAATTTAAGTAATTTTGCTGCATTAACTTTTCCTTCACATTTTTTAGAATTTATTAGATGTCACAGACCCTTATGCTGGCCATTTTCATCTACAAAATATTTGTTCAAGTAGCACTGTAGATTGACTTTAATATCTATTAATCTATAATAATCAAACTATTAATTACAGGTTAAAAAGAAAACGGTATAAAAAATAAAAAAAATTACGAGGCTACAAAATTTAAAAACTTTTTTAAAAAAATGCTTACACCAACATACATCAATGATTTCGATTATTTTATTTTTAATAAAAATCGTCTGTTTAAGTTCATTCTTCGATTAAAGTAATTGTTATTTTATGAAGTAGTCAAACGTTTATAATAATAGGTAATAATTATCTGGCTTTATCGCAAATAATATAGTTTTCTTCAATCACACTCTCAATGTAGCTGTTCTTCTCACAATGTTATATATATGTTATGTAATATAAAATAAATAAGTATTGCATACTTTAAGGACAGCTAATTATTCCAGTATTTTACTATAAGTAAAATTAAATTACAATTGAGAAATGAATAATTGTTGTTGAATAATCTACTTGTTATTAACTGTGTGTTATTTGTGCTCACGAATATTTCGGTAAGACGAATTCAAGTCTGAAATATTGTTTTAAATCCTCAGTGATTCAAATTTAAACAGTAGCCGACTCTAACTTTGTCTTTTTCTACTTTAACATGCATGTATAAGATGTGACAACTTCAGAATAAAGGGCATATTAAAGATAAATCAGAAGAATAATTTGGAATAGAGTTAAAATAAAGTACCTATTTAAAAACGAAGATATAATATACATTTTATCATAATTATAACCAAATAATATTATGAACGAACTGGCCAGCATAAAGGTCTGTGACATCTAATAAATTCTAAAAAATGTGAAGGAAAAGTTAATGCAGCAAAATTACTTAAATTATATCAACTAAGCTTGAATGAAATGTTGGGTACTAGCTGATTTGTGTACCTTTTGGCGTTTAATCAACCCTTATACTTAACTTTTTAAACTGTAAGTTTTTGTTAAGGTACCATACAGGTATCCTGACATAAATTATTATTGGAATCATCAGAACCCCATACGGGGGTGGCAAGTAATTTTCTTTTAATAATGAATGTACAAGACTTACATACATGTCAGATACAGAAGGTACAATAAATGATAACAATATGGCCATTAAAGTCCAATTCTTAACAGACAATCTCTCCTCATTAGCACTGGTACATGTTCCTCCGGCGGAAGGACGCCATCAATTTGGCGGACCGATGCACAGCACTCAAAGTCAGTCTGCAGTTCCATCTCTGTTGAGGTGCCCAAGGGCAACTGAACTTCCTTGCACTGGCCACCATCCCCACTATGTCCAAACTACCAATGCTGCCAACGGACAATTGACGCTCAAAGAAAATTCTGGTCAAGGGGGGCCGCAACTCCTTGCGAGGATCCAACAGTACATGTAACTTGGTGGTCCTGACAAGGACCAGTTACAAAAATACATCGGCCCACAAATCGCTTATGGCGCTCCCCAGCGAGGAAACCACACAGTTGAGTGGCCCTGAAAAAGGGCGATCTCGATGTTGGGTATGGCCGCTCCGAGAATAGCTTGAAGACAGCGCGAGCCCACAGAATAAGTAAAGTGAGAGGCCCTGAAAAGGGCCGTAAGCTAATACCAGTCAACCGGCTTTGGGAGCCCCGGCAGTGTGGCCAGCACCCCGATAAACCCCGGTACCAATTGGCCTGGTCCTCGCTCGTATCTCACTCTGTGGTAGCGCTGGTGATTCTGCTTGCCTCTGTAGCTGGTGTACTAATGCGGCTCTGAATACTGCACTTTCTTCAATATATATGCAATAAGTGATGGATATTTTTTTTCTGGTCCGGTACAGAGATCCAGGTGGTTTTTAAAGTAAGGCCCAGTCAGCAACCTTCAAGCTAGTGTAGCCATTGTTGATGTTTCCATGTTTAAAAATTTTCTTTGACTGATGCAGACACGGCCGATTCTGCCCTTTATATAGCAAAGCCGACCGTGCCGTGCGCTGGCGACGCGACTGTTTCGCTATCTCTGAACCGTCCAAAGAACCAAACTGCCATTCCAGAGTGTTGAGAAAGACTTTTAAAATGGGCTATTTGCCTCTTTTTCTATTTTTTTTTTATTTATTAAAAAAAACATAAATACATATAAAAATACATTGCTTATATTTACAAAAATTATGTAGCTGTTCAATTATATAGCAAAGTAAAGTTGGGGTTCCAACAGTGATTAATTGGTTAATGTTTTCGTTAGGGACTGCAGTTAAGAGATGATGGACATATTTGTACATAAATGGTATTTGAAAGGAAAGTTGTTTAAGACAAGTGTGAAGTATTGTGTGATTATGATGTCCGTTAATATTGGGCTGAGACAAGTTGCGATGGCTACGCGGAAATTTTGTTTGTAGAAATGTTGTTTGTAGGAAAAATAGCCTCGGTGACAAGAATGTTTGAAAAGTTGTAGAAAGTTGTGAAGCGGTATCTGTGTATGGTGTTGCATTTTTTGGGAATTATGTTGAGTACTAATTGTGTACTCTTTAACAAAAACTTACAGTTTAAAATGTTAAGCATAAGGGTTGATTGAACGCCAAAAGGTACACAAATCAGCAAGTACCCAACATTTCATTAACACTTCATTGATATTATTTAAGTAATTTTACTGCATTAATTTTCATTAATATTTTTTAGAATTTATTAGATGTCACAGACGCTTATGCTGGCCATTTTCATCTACAAAATATTTGTTCCAAGTAGCACTGTAGATTGATTGTAATATCTATTTATCTATAATAATCAAACTAATAATAACAGGTTAAAAAGAAAAACGTGATAAAAAATAAAAAAAATTATTAGGCTAAAAAATTCAAAAACTTTATTCAAAAAATGCTTACACCAATGATTTTGTTTATTTTATTTATTTATTTTTATTTTTATTTTTAAATAAAAATCGTAGGTTTAAGTTCATTCTTCGATTAAACTAATTGTTACTTTATGTAGTAGTCAAACGTTGATAATTATAGATAATAATTAATCTGACTTTATCATAAATAATATAGTTTTCTTCAATTACATTTTCAATCTAGGTTTTCTTCCCACAATGTTGTACATACGTAATATAAAATAAATGTTATTCATTTTTTACTAGCTTGCTGCCTTCATCAAAGACTCGTTATGATGCATTTTTGGATTATTATTCAAGTTTTCTAAAATAAGAGAATTTAATAGTAATTGTTATAATTTGTATCATTTTGCTTCAGTAGAACATTTTTATGAAATGTATTTTCTTAAACTTGTACATCTCATTTTTGAAATTTTCTATTTATTTCATTTATGCTGTTAGTATGAAGAAGTTTACATTAACGGCTAAGGGAAACCCCACCTCCTGCCCACATAGCTGTCATGGTTAAGTAAGCCATTCTTACGCCGGATCATACGAGAATCAAACGTATTTCATTATTGTATTTTATGAATTTTATAGTTTTTAATTGTTCATTTTTGGGTCTATTCATTCTCTTTAACTTAATACCACTCATTGATAATGAATGTAAGTGTTGTTTTCAATGGTAAAAATTATTCAACTATTTCACTTTTTACTTGATTTTGATTTACGGAACTTATTATTATTTATTATTTGTTGCATTATTATTCTTTATTTTAAAAAAAGTATTAATAATTGAAAGAAAAAGTAAAAATGATCAATTATAACTTCACTTGTAAATGTACGGGCATAGGGCCAGGTCATGCTTTCTATCGGATTTTGGTGGTACTGCACTGCTGCAATTGTGAGATGTGTATGGGAGCAATGAATAGATTTTTATTTTAAATTATGGTCAATAATGTACATATTTCTATTACTTCTTTCATTTATTTAAGATTAAATTATAATTTATGAATGCATTTATTTCTACAATTTTACTTTTGTTAATTGTTTAAAACTGTCCGGTAGGACAGTTGTATAAGGGTTGATCGTCAAAAACTGCACGAAAAAGCGTAACGTTGAAAAACACCCAATTTTGACAATTTTTTTCTCTTTTTCCATAAAAGATAAAATTCCCAAATTTTCTTTAAAATATAGGGCAAACCCTCCTTTATAACTCTAATTTTTTTGCAACACCCAGATCTAATAGGTTTCGAGAAAAAAGTTGCCGAAAATGAGCAAAAACGGCATTTTCAGAAATTGTTGTTGTTCTTCTTGTTGTTGTTGTTGTTACCTTTTTTGTAAACAACGTAGCGCCTAAACGCATGAACCGATTTTCATGAATGAGGTGTCATTCGATTCTGAATTTATGTAGATGTGCCTTTTGGGGGTCTCGACCCTGTACATCGAATGGGAGAGGAGTTAGCCCTCTTTATGTAAGGCCCCCTCCAAAATTATTATTACTAATTACTCATTAAAGATTTTGAATCGAACGACAATTTATTGATGAAAATCGGTTCACTCATTGATAATATTAACGATTGCAATACTTTCTCTTAGTAGGTGTAAGAGCATGATGGCACTTAACAGCCACGTAGAGGAGCTTTAACCACTTCTTCGTGCTAAATTTTATCAAAATCGGACTAAGCGTTTTAGAAATATTGGTAATAATCGTTTTAGAAAGGGCCTTACTTGTGAGGGGAAAACTCCCCTCCTTATGAGGCATAGCGTCGAGACTTTAAAAGTGCAAATCTGTAGAATATTTCGATTGGAATGACACTTGATTGATGAAAATCGGTCATGAAAGTCGATAATTTTAAACGATTGCTATGCTCCCCCTTAAAAAGTGTAAGAGCTGAAAGTCGCTCTGATGTTACCTAGGGTAGCCCTAACCCTATCATCCTACCAAATTTTATCATAATCGGGCCAAGATTTACAGAGTAATTAGTAATAATAATTTTGGAGGGGGCCTTACATAAATGGGGCTAACTCCTCTCCCATTCGATGTACAGCGTCGAGACCCCCAAAAGGCAAATGTACATAAAATTCCGAATCGAATGATACCTCATTCATGAAAATCGGTTCGCGCGTTTAGGCGCTACGTTGTTTACAAAAAAGGTAACAACAACAACAACAACAAGAACAAGACCAATTTTTGAAAATGCCGTTTTTGCTCATTTTCAGCAACTTTTTTCTCGTAATATATTAAATCTGGGTTTTGCCAAAAAAAATTACAGTTATAAAGGAGGAATTGCCCTAAATTTTAAAAGAAATTTGAGAATTTTATCTTTAATAGAAAAAGAGAAAAAAATTGTCAAAGTTGGGTGTTTTTCAACGTTACGCTTTTTCCTGCAGTTTTTGATGATCAACCCTTATACAACTGTCCTACCGGACAGTTTTAATATATATTTGTAATAAGTTTTATGGAAGGAAGTAGTTTTGTTGAAGTAGGAGTGAATTATAGTGAGGGAGTGAGTAGATGAAATTAGAATTGAGAAATGAATAATTTATGGTGAAGAATGAAGTGAGCATATTTTCATTGAGACAAAGCGGGACAAATGAGAATTAGAATTTAGTTATATATATTTTATTGTATACCTGCAGAAAAATGTATTTATTATTAATTGTTGGTAACTGTTTTATACTTATGTGGCCGAGGGATGTAGTCCAGTATAGAAGCTATTTTTTTTTCACCGCTCGAAGGTACACGTAACTTGGTGGTCCTGACAAGGACCAGTTACAAAAATATATCGGCCCACGAATCGCTTATGGCGCTCCCCAGCGGGGAAACCACATAGTTGAGTGGCCCTGAAGTGAAGTGAGAGGCCCTGAAAAGGGCCGTAAGGTAATACCAGTGAACCGGCTTTGGGAGCCCCGGCAGTGTGGCCAGCACCCCGATAAACCCCGGTACCAATTGGCCTGGTCCTCGCTCGTATCTCACTCTGTGGTAGCGCTGGTGATTCTGCTTGCCTCTGTAGCTGGTGTACTAATGCGGCTCTGTATACTGCACTTTCTTCTTTCTTCAATATATATGTACCGTCGAAAGAAGCAAACTGCCATTCCAGAGTGTTGAGAAAGACTTTTAAAATGGGCTATTTGCCTCTTTATCTATTTTATTTTTATTTATTAAAAAAAACATATATACATATAAAAATACATTGCTTATATTTAAAAAAATTATGTAGCTGTTCAATTATATAGGAAAGTAAAGTTGGGGTTCCAACAGTAACTATAAAAATATTTGTAAAAAATAATATTTGTACATGATGATTTTTAATGAAATAAAATTTTTGATTTAAAAAAAATTGTGATTTTCTTTGACGGTGATATTTTTGATTGGAGTGAATACTTTGCAATAGATTGGGATCATTTATTAAAATGTGTTGAAATATTTGACATGAATTGGTGAAATTATATTTTACACTTAATATAGCTTTAAAAGTTTTAATGTTGAACTGCGTTTTTTCAGTTGTCCATATTTTATTGATACTAGAAAAAAGATGTTCTCTTGCTGCATTTGTTGGTGGAAGGGAGAGCAGGAATTCTAGAATTTTCAAAATATTTTGATAAGGAATATTATTGTGTTTAAAATGAAGGAATAACTCTGTCCATTTTTGTCTGTTTCCACATTTGCAGACAAGCCTTTTTACCAATGACACCTCATGAAAAAGATAATTTTGGCAAATATTATTTTTGTGAAAATGGTTACTAATATATTGAAAAGATTTTTGCACATATTATGTGAATTAAGCCGAGACGTAAGGACAATGATGGAACACCAGCGAGTAAATCTAACTCGGTACATTGCCTGATTTAGTTTACTCTGCATGCATTTGATGTGTTTTTGAATGTATTTTTTATTTATTTATATTCACCATAATTTGTGTTTTGTTGTATTGTGATGATTTTTGTTGGAGAATAAAAGATAATTGAGTTGATGTAGTTAAAGAAGAAAGTTGATATTGTATTTATGTAGATTGAATATAATGGAAATGTTGTTATTATTATTGTAAGAGAAATAGTTGTTATGAATTTTGTTTTAAGTATGATTTTTGAAGAAAGTTTATGAGAATAAATGATTAAGTGAGTATTTGAAGAAATAAATAATGTTGAGAAGGAGCGAGGATAAAGCCCGACCCCAGCCCGGTGAAGAGGCATTTGACTAGTAAGGGAGAATACAAGCGGACCGTACGGGAATCAATGTAGATTTAATTGTAATTTTTGAATAGAAATAAATTTGTGATAATTTTTGTTTTGTTTAATAATTTAGTTAAAGTCGATGGGATTGTTTGATGAATGTTTTTATTATGAAAAAAGTAAATGAATGAATTGAATTTTGATATATGTAGATAGAGTGCGTAAGAAAAGTTTACATATTTGTGTTTTATCTCGGTGGGAAAGGATATGTGAAGTGGGTTGTTTGATTAATGTTTGGAATGTTAGGATATGAAAATGGTTGATTATTAAAACTGTCCGGTAGGACAGTTGTATAAGGGTTGATCGTCAAAAACTGCACGAAAAAGCGTAACGTTGAAAAACACCCAACTTTGACAATTTTTTTCTCTTTTTCTATAAAAGATAAAATTCCCAAATTTTCTTTAAAATATAGGGCAAACCCTCCTTTATAACTGTAATTTTTTTGCAACCCCCCAGACCTAATAGATTTTGAGAAAAAAGTTGCCGAAAATGAGCAAAAACGGCATTTTCAGAAATTGTTGTTGTTCTTCTTGTTGTTGTTGTTGTTGTTGTTGTTGTTGTTGTTGTTGTTGTTACCTTTTTTGTAAACTACGTAGCGCCTAAACGCGAGAACCGATTTTCATGAATGAGGTGACATTCGATTCGGAATTTTATGTAGATGTGCCTTTTGGGGGTCTCGACGCTGTACACCGAATGGGAGAGGAGTTAGCCCCCTTTATGTAAGGCCCCCTTCAAAATTATTATTACTAATTACTCTGTAAATCTTAGCCCGATTTTGATAAAATTTGGTAGGATGATAGAGTTAGGGCTCCCCTACGTAACATTAAAGCGGCGATCTGCTCTTACACTAGTTAAGGGGAAGTATAGCAATCGTTTCAAATTATCGACAAGTGAACTGATTTTCATGAATGAAGTGTCATTCGAATCGAAATTTTGTATAGATTTGCACTTTAAAAGTCTCGTCGCTATGCCTCATATGGAGGGGAGTTTGCCCCACCCAAGTAAGGCCGTTTCTAAAACTATTATTACCAATATTTCTATAACGCTTTGTCCGATTTTGATAAAATTTAGCACGAAGAAGTGATTAAAGCTCCTCTATATGGCTGTGAAGTGCCATCATGCTCTTACACCTACTAAGAGGAAGTACTGCAATCGTTAAAATTATCAATGGGTGAACCTATTTACATTAATGAATTGTCGTTCGATTAAAAATCTTTGCCTCTTTGCCTTTTATGGAGAAGTACTGTAATCGCCCGTTTATTTTTCTTACTTCTCTTAAAAGGAAGGTCTGAAATCGCAGTTTAAATTTGCTTTTTACGTACAAATACCTTCCTATTTTATATAAAAAGGCTTTCTCAAAAAAATTGTTATTGAGGATGGTTTGGGGACCGCAACTATAATCATTCTTTAAAAAGATCTCTCCAGTGGTAGTTACGGTTCCTACTTAACACCTTATCAGGTTATCTCCTTAACAAAAACTTACAGTTTTAAAAGTTAAGTATAAGGGTTGATTAAACGCCAAAAGGTACACAAATCAGCAGTTCCCAACATTTCATTAATACTTCATTGATATAATTTAAGTAATTTTACTGCATTAACTTTTCCTTCACATTTTTTAGAATTTATTAGATGTCACAGACCCTTATGCTGGCCAGTTCATTCATAATATTTTTTTATTATAATTATGATAAAATGAGTGATGAATTATTCTGAGTAGTCACATATACATGCATGTTAAAGTAGAAAAAAACAAAGTTAGAGTCGGCCACTTTTTAAATTTCAATCACGGAGGATTCAAAACAATATTTCAGTCTTAAATTCGTCTTACCGAAATATTCGTGAGCACAAATAACATACATTTAATAACAAGTAGATTATTCAACAATATTTACTCATTTCTCAATTGTAATTTAATTTAGTCCCCCTAATTTTACTTATGGTAAAATACTGGAATAATTAGCTGTCCTAAAAATATGCATATCTTTATTTTCTTTATTTTATATTACATATATATAACATTGTGGGAAGAACACCTAGATTGAGAATGTAATTGAAGAAAACTATATTATTTGCGATAAAGCCAGATTATTTATTACTTATTATTACAAACGTTTGACTACAACATAAAATAACAATTACTTTAATCGAAGAATGAACTTAAACCAATGATTTTTATTTAAAAATAAAAATAAATGCATAAAATTATTGATGTAAAAAAAGTTTATGAATTTTTTAGCCTCTTATTTTTTTTATATTTTTTATAACGTTTTCTTTTTCACCTGTGATTAATAGTTTGATTATTATAGATAAATAGATATTACAGTCAATCAAAGTTAAATGGTGTGCTACTTGAGTAAATATTTTGTAGACGAAAATGGCCAGCATAAGGGTCTGTGACATCTAATAAATTCTAAAAAATGTGAAGGAAAAGTTAATGCAGTAAAATTACTTAAATTATATCAATGAAGTATTAATGAAATGTTGGGAACTGCTGATTTGTGTACCTTTTGGCGTTTAATCAACCCTTATACTTAACTTTTAAAACTGTAAGTTTTTGTTAAGGAGATTTTTGTACCTTTTGGATAGATTTTCCTTTTTGTCTATTTGCAAAGTTACGTCTGCTTTACAGATTTTTTAAAATTTGGAATAAGCTATTCTATCATTATAACCTGATAAGGTGTTAAATCGGAACCGTAACTACCACTGGAGAGATCTTTTTAAAGAATGATTACAGTTACGGTCCCCAAACCATCCTCAATAACCATTTTTTTGAGAAAGCGTTTTGAATAAAATAGGAAGGTATTTGTACGTAAATAGCAAAATTAAACTGCGATTTCAGTACTTCCTTTTAAGAGGAGCAAGAAAAATAAACTGCGATTACAGTACTTCTCCCTAAAAGGCAAAGATTTTGAATCGAACGACAATTCATTGATGTAAATCGGTTCACTCATTGATAATTTTAACGATTGCAGTACTTCCTCTTAGTAGGTGTAAGAGCATGATGGCACTTCACAGCCACATAGAGGAGCTTTAATCACTTCTTCGTGCTAAATTTTATCAAAATCGGACTAAGCTTTGTAGAAATATTGGTAATAATAGTTTTAGAAAGGGCCTTATTTGGGTGGGGCGAACTCCCCTCCTTATGAGACATAGCGTCGAGACTTTTAAAGTACAAATCTGTACAAAATTTCGATTCGAATGACACTTCATTCATGAAAATCGGTTCACGTGTCGATAATTCGAAACGATTGCTATACTTCCCCTTAACAAGTGTAAGAGCAGATCGTCGCTTTATTGTTAGGTAGGGGAGCCCTAACCCTATCATCCTACCAAATTTTATCAAAATCGGGCCAAGATTTACAGAGTAATTAGTAATAATAATTTTGGAGAGGGCCTTACATAAAGGGGGCAAACTCCTCTCCCATTCAATGTACAGGGCCGAGACCCCCAAAAGGCACATCTACATAAAATTCCGAATCGAATGACACCTCATTCATGAAAATCGGTTCACGCGTTTAGGCGCTACGTTGTTTACAAAAAAGGTAACAACAAGAACAACAAGAAGAAGAAGAAGAACAAGAACAAGAACATTTTTTGAAAAAGCCGTTTTTGCTCATTTTCGGCAACTTTTTTCTCGAAACCTATTAGATCTAGGTGGTTGCAAAAAAATTACAGTTATAAAGGAGGATTTGCCCTATATTATAAAGAAAATTTGGGAATTTTATCTTTTATAGAAAAATAGAAAAAAATTGTCAAAGTTGGGTGTTTTTCAACGTTACACTTTTTCGTGCAGTTTTTGATGGTCAACCCTTATACAACTGTCCTACCGGACAGTTTTAATAAAATAGGAAGGTATTTGTACGTAAAAAGCAAATTTAAACTGCGATTTCAGACCTTCCTTTTAAGAGGAGTAAGAAAAATAAACGGGTGATTACAGTACTTCTCCCTAAAAGGCAAAGAGGCAAAGATTTTAAATCGAACGACAATTCATTAATGTAAATAGGTTCACCCATTGATAATTTTAACGATTTCAGTACTTCCTCTTAGTAGGTGTAAGAGCATGATGGCACTTCACAGCCATGTAGAGGAGCTTTAATCACTTCTTCGTGCTAAATTTTATCAAAATCGGACAAAGCGTTATAGAAATATTGGTAATAATAGTTTTAGAAAGGGCCTTATTTGGGTGGGGCAAACTCCCCTCCATATGAGGCGAAGCGACGAGACTTTTAAAGTGCAAATCTGTACAAAATTTCGATTCGAATGACACTTCATTCATGAAAATCAGTTCACTTGTCGATAATTTGAAACGATTGCTATACTTCCCCTTAACTAGTGTAAGAGCAGATCGCCGCTTTAATGTTACGTAGGGGAGCCCTAACTCTATCATCCTACCAAATTTTATCAAAATCGGGCTAAGATTTACAGAGTAATTAGTAATAATAATTTTGAAGGGGGCCTTACATAAAGGGGGCTAACTCCTCTCTAATTCGGTGTACAGCGTCGAGACCCCCAAAAGGCACATCTACATAAAATTCCGAATCGAATGTCACCTCATTCATGAAAATCGGTTCTCGCGTTTAGGCGCTACGTAGTTTACAAAAAAGGTAACAACAACAACAAGAAGAAGAAGAAGAACAACAACAACAATTTCTGAAAATACCGTTTTTGCTCATTTTCGGCAACTTTTTTCTCAAAATCTATTAGGTCTGGGGGTTGCAAAAAAATTACAGTTATAAAGGAGGGTTTGCCCTATATTTTAAAGAAAATTTGGGAATTTTATCTTTTATAGAAAAAGAGAAAAAAATTGTCAAAGTTGGGTGTTTTTTAACGTTACGCTTTTTCGTGCACTTTTTGACGATCAATCCTTATACAACTGTCCTACCGGACAGTTTTAATAATGATAGAATTGCTTATTCCAAATTTAAAAAAAAACAGTAAAGCAGATATGTAACTTAGCAAAATAGACAAAAATGAAAATCTATCCAAAAGGTACAAAAATCTCCTTAACAAAAACTTACAGTTTAAAAAGTTAAGTATAAGGGTTGATTAAACGCCAAAAGGTACACAAATCAGCAAGTACCCAACATTTCATTCAAGCTTAGTTGATATAATTTAAGTAATTTTGCTGCATTAACTTTTCCTTCACATTTTTTAGAATTTATTAGATGTCACAGACCCTTATGCTGGCCATTTTCATCTACAAAATATTTGTTCAAGTAGCACTGTAGATTGACTTTAATATCTATTAATCTATAATAATCAAACTATTAATTACAGGTTAAAAAGAAAACGTTATAAAAAATAAAAAAAATTACGAGGCTACAAAATTTAAAAACTTTTTTAAAAAAATGCTTACACCAACATACATCAATGATTTCGATTATTTTATTTTTAATAAAAATCGTCTGTTTAAGTTTATTCTTCGATTAAAGTAATTGTTATTTTATGCAGTAGTCAAACGTTTATAATAATAGGTAATAATTATCTGGCTTTATCGCAAATAATATAGTTTTCTTCAATCACACTCTCAATGTAGCTGTTCTTCTCACAATGTTATATATATGTTATGTAATATAAAATAAATAAGATATGCATACTTTTAGGACAGCTAATTATTCCAGTATTTTACTGTAAGTAAAATTAAATTACAATTGAGAAATCAATAATTGTTGTTGAATAATCTACTTGTTATTAACTGTGTGTTATTTGTGCTCACGAATATTTCGGTAAGACGAATTCAAGTCTGAAATATTGTTTTAAATCCTCCGTGATTCAAATTTAAACAGTAGCCGACTCTAACTTTGTCTTTTTCTACTTTAACATGCATGAATAAGATGTGACAACTTCAGAATAAAGGGCATATTAAAGATAAATCAGAAGAATAATTTGGAATAGAGTTAAAATAAAGTACCTATTTAAAAACGAAGATATAATATACATTTTATCATGATTATAACCAAATAATATTATGAACGAACTGGCCAGCATCTGTGGCATCTAATAAATTCTAAAAAATGTGAAGGAAAAGTTAATGCAGCAAAATTACTTAAATTATATCAACTAAGCTTGAATGAAATGTTGGGTACTTGCTGATTTGTGTACCTTTTGGCGTTTAATCAACCCTTATACTTAACTTTTTAAACTGTAAGTTTTTGTTAAGGAGATTTAATTTAAGTATTAATGTGCGTTGTGACACATGGAATGGTAGAGGAGTTAGCCCCGTTTATGTAAGGCCCGATGGAAAATGATGATTACTTAGTGATGAAATTAGTGTGTAAATGTTGGGCCGATTATGATAAAATTTGGTAGGGTTAGGGCTCCCCTACGTAAGATGAGAGCGACGTTGTGCTGTTACAGTTTTTAAGGGGAAGTATAGGAATGGTTTTAAATTATGGACAAGTGAAGAGATTTGAATGAATTGGAATGTAAATATTGTGGAGATTTGCACTTTTAAAGTGTGGAGGAGGGGAGTTTGGCCGACCGTTTGTAAAACTATGATTAGGAACATTTGTAAAAGGGTTTGTGGGATTTTGATAAAATTTAGCAGGAAGTAGTGATTAAAGGTGCTGTAGGTGGCTGTGAAGTGCGATGATGCTGTTACAGGTACTAAGAGGAAGTAGTGAATGAGTGAAGGGATTTACATGAATGAATTGTGGTTGGATTGAAAATGATTGCCTTTTAGGGAGCAGTAGTGTAATTGGAGTTTATTTTTGTTACTGCTTTTAAAAGGAAGTAGTGAAATGGGAGTTTAATTTTGTGTATCTTTTGGCGTTTAATCAACCCTTATAGTTGAGTTTTGAAAGTGTAAGTTTTTGTTGAGGAGATACATATATTTAGTAAGAATAGTTTGAGATTTTGACTGTAATAAGTGTTTATTTTGAAAATTTGTGAAATATTGTGGGGTATGTAGACACTGTATGTATATTATAGAAATTTGTGAATATAGAAATATAGTTGAGAATTTGTATGAATGTATAAAATTGATTGTACATTGATGAAATATGATGAAGAAAGAATTAAAGTATGATGTGTGTAGTGAGTGGTATGTTTTGTGAGGGAAGTAGAAGTGGTTGTGTAGTGTGTGAAGTTTGATTGAAATATTGTTTGAAAAAAATGAATTTGGTTGTTGATTAATGTGTGTATAATTTGAGGAAAGTTTGTTTGTTTGTTGGTTGGAGTAGTTTATTTGATGCGTGATTATGGCGCGAGTTTGGTGAAATTGTAACCAGATGGAAGGTTTGAGTGAGTGTGTTTTGGTTGTTTGTTTTTGAATGTAATGAAATTGGGTATTTTGATTAATATTAGTGTTTAAAGAATAGTACTGTTATGATTAGTTGTTTGTATTGATTATGAATATTGAGAATATACTATGTTTGTTATTTGATTGATATAAAAAAAGAAATGTATATTTTTGTGGATGATACTATGTAAATTTTTGAAAAATTAAATGAATTTATTAAAGGAAAATATTAATTTTTTGATTGTGTACAAATAATGACATTGTTTATCTTTAACAAAAACTTACAGTTTAAAATGTTAAGTATAAGGGTTGATTAAACGCCAAAAGGTACACAAATCAGCAAGTACCCAACATTTCATTAATACTTCATTAATATTTAAGTAATTTTACTACATTAATTTTCATTAATATTTTTTTGAATTTATTAGATGTTTCACAGACCCTTATGCTGGCCATTTTAATCTACAAAATATTTGTTCAAGTAGAACACCATTTAACTTAGATTGACTGTAATAAGATAAATAAGATATGCATATTTTTATGACAGCTAACATAATTATTCCAGTATTTTACTATAAGTAAAATTAGAGGGACTACATTAAATTACAATTGAGAAATGAATAATTATTGTTGAATAATTTACTTGATATTACCTACGCGTTATTACCTACGCTCACAAATACTTCGGAAAGGCGAATTCTAGACTGAAATATTGTTTTAAATCCGTGATTCAAATTTAAATAGTAGCCGACTCTACTTAGTCTTCATCTACTTTAACGTGCATGTACATACTCGTACATACATGTGACTACTCAGAATAAAGAGCATAATAAAGATAAATCAGAAGAATAATTTGGAATAAAGCTAAAATAAAGTACCTATTTAATTATGAAGATATAATATACATTTTATCATAATTAGAACAAAAAAATAAAATATTATGAATGAACAAAGGGAAGGGATTAGCTATGCGGTTAGCGTATTGGATTCCCACGTGGAGGTTCCGGGTTCGTATCCAGCTGCAGACCCTTTGATTTTCTCTTTCTAAGAGCTTCTTACAGCTCACTGTCTGGGTGATGGACAGTGTTGTCTGTAACGAGAGAACACTGTCCGGAGGCCGGCAGTGCACTGAAAAAAGTTCCGGGCGCCAATAACCTTAGATGTTGACGCGACTTAAATCATAAAAAAAAGAAAAAGAAAATGAATGAACTGGCCAGCATAAGGGTCTGTGAAACATCTAATAAATTCAAAAAAATATTAATGAAAATTAATGCAGTAGAATTATTTAAATATTAATGAAGTATTAATGAAATGTTGGGTACTTGCTGATTTGTGTACCTTTTGGCGTTTAATCAACCCTTATACTTAACATTTTAAACTGTAAGTTTTTGTTAAAGAGATTTTTGTACCTTTTGAATAGATTTTCCTTTTTGTATGTTCTTCAAAGTTACATATCTGCTTTACAGATTTTATTAAAATTGGGAATAATAAATTTTAATTGTATCATTATAACCTGAAAAGGTGTTAAGTCGGAGTTACTACCACTGGAGAGATCTTTTTAAAGAATGATTATAGTTGCGGTCCCCAAACCATCCTCAATAACAATTTTTTTGAGAAAGCATTTTGAATAAAATAGGAAGGTAATTTGTACGTAAATAGCAAAATTAAACTGCGATTTCAGTACTTCCCTTTAAGAGGAGTAAGAAAAATAAACTGCGATTACAGTACTTCTCCCTAAAAGGCGAAGAGGCAAAGATTTTGAATCGAACGACAATTCATTGATGTAAATCGGTTCACTCATTCATAATTTTAACGATTGCAGTACTTCCTCTTAGTAGGTGTAAGAGCATGATGGCACTTCACAGCCACGTAGAGGAGCTTTAACCACTTCTTCTTGCTAAATTTTATCAAAATCGGACTAAGCGTTATAGAAATATTGGTAAACATAGTTTTAGAAAGGGCCTAACTTGGGTGGGGCACACTCCCCTCCTTATGAGGCACAGCGTCGAGACTTTAAAAGTGCAAATCTGTACAAAATTTCGATTCGAATGACACTTCATTCATGAAAATCGGTTCACGTTTCGATAATTTGAAACGATTGCTATACTTCCCCTTAACAAGTGTAAGAGCAGATCGTCGTTTTAATGTTACGTAGGGGAGCCCTAACCCTGTCATCCTACCAAATTTTATCAAAATCGGGCTAAGATTTACAGAGTAATTAATTATAATAATTTTGGAGGGGGCCTTACATAAAAGCGGCTAACTCCTCTCCCATTCCATGTACAGCGTCGAGACCCACAAAAGGCACATCTACATAAAATTCCGAATCGAATGATACCTCATTCATGAAAATAGGTTCACGCGTTTAGGCGCTACGTTGTTTACAAAAAAGGTAACAACAACAACAACAACAAGAAGAAGAACAAGAACAAGAACAATTTTTGAAAATGCCGTTTTTGCTCATTTTGAGCATCTTTTTTCTCAAAATCTATCAAATCTAGGTTGTTGCAAAAAAATTACAGTCATAAAGGAGGATTTGCCCTATATTATGAAGAAAATTTGGGAATTTTATCTTTTATAGAAAAAGAGAAAAAAATTGTCAAAGTTGGGTGTTTTTCAACGTTACGCTTTTTCGTGCAGTTTTTGATGATCAACCCTTATACAACTGTCCTACCGGACAGTTTTAATAAGAAAGTTTAGGTGTAGAAAGAAATAAGAGGAAGTGTGGCTGTGTGTGGTTGGGAAATGAAGGAAGTAGTGAAAGGTTTTGGAAGTTGGGTGGAAAAATAATGTTTTATAATTTTGTTTGGGTTAGTTAAGAGAGAAAAGAGTTTTATATGTTGAAAGTTTTGTTTAGTGGAAGGAATAGGGTTAATTTACTTGTAAGATTGTAGGATTTACATGGGTATTAGTGTTGGGTGAGCTTGTTATGGAATATATTGTTCTCTTACGGCATCAGTGCAAAATGGATCAGGATATTGGAAGGTCTGTACGGTTTGTCTAGTTTGAGGGTTAAAGTTGGTAATTCCTATACTGAGGAGGTGTCTGTCTGTAGAGGGGTGCTTCAGGGAGATACTATCTCCCAATTGCTTTTTGCTATCTTTATAAACGATTTGGATCAGTTTCTTTTGAATAATAACTGCAGCCCCGTCAGTTTAGATCACAGAACGGGAGTGGCAGCACTGCTTTATGCAGATGATGTCATTCTACTTTCGGACACGGCAGTGGAAGCGCAAAGAAAGTTAACGGCTTTGGAGCGTTATTGCAGTTTGAACGACCTACAAGTCAATGTTAGTAAATCTAAAATGTTAATATTTAAGAAAGGTCGTAATAAGAAGAGTAAAGAAGCATTCTATTATAATGGTGCTCCTCTGGAGATAGTCGCCACTCAGAAGTATTTGGGTATAACATTTTCAAACTCAGGTGTTTTCCTTGCAGCAAGCAAAGATATGATTTCGAAGTCTGTCGTTGCAATGAATATGTTAAGAGGAGCTTGTACTAAATCAAAATTAAATTCATGGCCCTCCCTACTCAGATTATTTGAAAGTACAGTCTGTTCTGTTTTGCTTTATGGTTGTGAACTTTGGGCGTTACGATACTGTGACCAAATTGAAATTATACAATCTAAATTTTTTAGGTCTTTATTTTTTTGGCCTATTAACACTCCAAGTTATATGATTCGTTTAGAGACAGGACAAATCAGGTTGAAACTTATTGTTTTTAAGTCTGCTATCAGCTGGCTAATCAAACTATTAAACATGCCTAATAATAGGTTTCCTAAAGTAGGTTTCGACAAGCTTCTCTCTTTAGATAAATCCTCTAGTAATTCTGTCAAACACAACTGGGTCTTGCAACTGAAATGTCTATTTATTGAGGCAGGTCACGGCCATGTTTGGAATAACCTAGATGTGACTCACTTGAAGAGCAACAAACATAAAATATTAAATGATTATCGTGCCGTTCTGTATAATTATGATTGTAACCGGGCTACTAACTCCTCTTTTAGTGCACTCTTTAACAGCATTAGATATATTGATTGTCACAATTTTTATTTGTCTGCTAATGCTCCCTATGCAATGAAGAGAGTCATTAGCCAGCTGCGATTAGCCTCAGGAAAAAATTTAAGAGTATATATAGATAACACCAAGTATACGATCAACCTTGATGAAAGTTGTAAATTGTGTCATCAATGTGCAGAAAATCTACATCATCTTTTTTGGTCGTGTCCCTTCTACGGGCACTTTAGAATTAAATATATTAATAAATACGTCTTCAGAAATGTGAATGAGTTATTATATATCTCTAAAGTGGAGCAAATTTATGATATATTCTATTTTGATTGCAACTTTTTAAAACTGAGGTCATTTTTATTGAATGAATAATACAGTGTTGTAGACTAATTCATAATTATTGTATATTTGGATTTGTAAATCACTTACTGGAAACATTTATGTTCAAAATATTATTGTTATCTTTTTAAATCCATTGCCCTTATTTAGTATTATTTTGGTTAAATTCATTTTATTAAAACTGTCCGGTAGGACAGTTGTATAAGGGTTGATCGTCAAAAACTGCACGAAAAAGCGTAACGTTAAAAAACACCCAACTTTGACAATTTTTTTCTCTTTTTCTATAAAAGATAAAATTCCCAAATTTTCTTTAAAATATAGGGCAAACCCTACTTTATAACTGTAATTTTTTTGCGACCTTCCAGACCTAATAGATTTTGAGAAAAAAGTTGCCGAAAATGAGCAAAAACGGCATTTTCAGAAATTGTTGTTGTTCTTCTTCTTCTTCTTCTTCTTGTTGTTGTTACCTTTTTTGTAAACTACGTAGCGCCTAAACGCGAGAACCGATTTTCATGAATGAGGTGACATTCGATTCGGAATTTTATGTAGATGTGCCTTTTGGGGGTCTCGACGCTGTACACCGAATGGGAGAGGAGTTAGCCCCCTTTATGTAAGGCCCCCTTCAAAATTATTATTACTAATTACTCTGTAAATCTTAGCCCGATTTTGATAAAATTTGGTAGGATGATAGAGTTAGGGCTCCCCTACGTAACATTAAAGCGGCGATCTGCTCTTACTCTAGTTAAGGGGAAGTATAGCAATCGTTTCAAATTATCGACAAGTGAACTGATTTTCATGAATGAAGTGTCATTCGAATCGAAATTTTGTATAGATTTGCACTTTAAAAGTCTCGTCGCTATGCCTCATATGGAGGGGAGTTTGCCCCACCAAAGTAAGGCCGTTTCTAAAACTATTATTACCAATATTTCTATAACGCTTTGTCCGATTTTGATAAAATTTAGCACGAAGAAGTGATTAAAGCTCCTCTATATGGCTGTGAAGTGCCATCATGCTCTTACACCTACTAAGAGGAAGTACTGCAATCGTTAAAATTATCAATGGGTGAACCTATTTACATTAATGAATTGTCGTTCGATTCAAAATCTTTGCCTCTTTGCCTTTTAGGGAGAAGTACTGTAATCGCCCGTTTATTTTTCTTACTTCTCTTAAAAGGAAGGTCTGAAATCGCAGTTTAAATTTGCTTTTTACGTACAAATACCTTCCTATTTTATATAAAAAGGCTTTCTCAAAAAAATTGTTATTGAGGATGGTTTGGGGACTGCAACTATAATCATTCTTTAAAAAGATCTCTCCAGTGGTAGTTACGGTTCCTACTTAACACCTTATCAGGTTATAATGATAGAATTGCTTATTCCAAATTTAAAAAAAACAGTAAAGCAGATATGTAACTTAGCAAAATAGACAAAAATGAAAATCTATCCAAAAGGTACAAAAATCTCCTTAACAAAAACTTACAGTTTAAAAAGTTAAGTATAAGGGTTGATTAAACGCCAAAAGGTACACAAATCAGCAAGTACCCAACATTTCATTCAAGCTTAGTTGATATAATTTAAGTAATTTTGCTGCATTAACTTTTCCTTCACATTTTTTAGAATTTATTAGATGTCACAGACCCTTATGCTGGCCATTTTCATCTACAAAATATTTGTTCAAGTAGCACTGTAGATTGACTTTAATATCTATTAATCTATAATAATCAAACCATTAATTACAGGTTAAAAAGAAAACGTTATAAAAAATAAAAAAAATTACGAGGCTACAAAATTTAAAAACTTTTTTAAAAAAATGCTTACACCAACATACATCAATGATTTCGATTATTTTATTTTTAATAAAAATCGTCTGTTTAAGTTTATTCTTCGATTAAAGTAATTGTTATTTTATGTAGTAGTCAAACGTTTATAATAATAGGTAATAATTATCTGGCTTTATCGCAAATAATATAGTTTTCTTCAATCACACTCTCAATGTAGCTGTTCTTCTCACAATGTTATATATATGTTATGTAATATAAAATAAATAAGTATTGCATACTTTTAGGACAGCTAATTATTCCAGTATTTTACTGTAAGTAAAATTAAATTACAATTGAGAAATGAATAATTGTTGTTGAATAATCTACTTGTTATTAACTGTGTGTTATTTGTGCTCACGAATATTTCGGTAAGACGAATTCAAGTCTGAAATATTGTTTTAAATCCTCCGTGATTCAAATTTAAACAGTAGCCGACTCTAACTTTGTCTTTTTCTACTTTAACATGCATGTATAAGATGTGACAACTTCAGAATAAAGGGCATATTAAAGATAAATCAGAAGAATAATTTGGAATAGAGTTAAAATAAAGTACCTATTTAAAAACGAAGATATAATATACATTTTATCATGATTATAACCAAATAATATTATGAATGAACTGGCCAGCATAAGGGTCTGTGACATCTAATAAATTCTAAAAAATGTGAAGGAAAAGTTAATGCAGCAAAATTACTTAAATTATATCAACTAAGCTTGAATGAAATGTTGGGTACTTGCTGATTTGTGTACCTTTTGGCGTTTAATCAACCCTTATACTTAACTTTTTAAACTGTAAGTTTTTGTTAAGGAGATTTTATATTGCATTGTACTATTATTATCATTATTTTTATTACATTAATCGCTTTTTCTTTTTTTCTCGTCTGTAAAAGTAATACTTTTCATTTTCAATTTTTCTATTTCTTGTTATTGATTAGTTTGTTTTTGTTTGTCAAACCCACCCCATGTGTATTGTACAACTATGTAAACGGATGTAAAAATAAATAAATAAAATAAATAGTGTTGGGTGAGTTGATGTAGGTATGTAGAAGGGAAGGCAATGAATGAAGGGAGGCAGGCGTAGAGAGAGACGGACAGAAATATGGGAATGTGTGGGGAGATGTATTGGCGGAGCAGCGAAAAATCGTGAGGCAGTGAAGTAGGCAGAACAGGCAGTTAGCCGGTGCGGGCAGGCATATGTATATGTAGCTAGCTAGTTGTAAAGCGAGGCACACCAGCCAGCCAGTAGAGTGAGAGGGAGAGTGAGGTAGGGAGACTAGCTATGTGATTGGCTAGGAGGATTGTGCTTGAAGGTTGAGATAAATGAAATAATGGTTTTTATGTAAGAGCAGTATAAGTTTGAAAATTGCTTGATTAAAAAAATGAAGAAATGCATAGGTAAAGGTTATGTGTAAATTAAAGGGTACTTGTAATGAAATTTTGGGAAAATGGAAATAAAATAAAATATAATAGATTTAAAGAAAGGAAGAGAAATGGAGAATTAATAATATGCAGACAGAGCAGCATACTAGCATAGGTATTCAAAGTAGTTTTGTTGGAGTTTGATTTTGTTGAATTTTATGATTATTATTTATTTAATTGGGAAAAGAAGTGTTTTTTGTATGAAGGAGATAGGTAAGTATTGGAATAGTAATAGCGGAAATGGTAGCTAGCTACGTAGGTAGGGACACTTGAAAAGAGATGTTTTGTTTGGAAATAAGATGAAGGCAGTGACTGGAGCAACTACTGTCCTGCTGGTGGCGCTAGTGTGGATTATCACTTGATTTATTGTTAAGAATGAAAAATAGAATTGAATAGAATTTGATATAGACAATTTATGTGTAGAGGTTAATTTATTGCTATTAGGGTTACATACGCTTTTGAGGAAGTGAGTGAAGCATAAAAGTAGATAAGTAATAATAATAATATTAAGGAGAAAATATAAAAATAAGAATAAAATAGAAATACAAAAGTAAAATAAAATAAGAGTAATAAAAGTTAAAAAAAAAAAAATGAAATAAAATGAAAAGAAATAATAATAATAATTATAAGTTGAAATAAGATTCGTAAAAGAGAGATGGTTGGAAATAAAATATAAAGTTGAAAATAAGAAAAAAAGTTATGAGGAGAGAAATGAAGATAAAGTAAAAGAAAAGTTGTAATTGTAAGAGACTGTTTAGAATAATTGTATATGGCATTTACCTGATGTTTAGATTTTATATTTTTTATTTTTTTAAAGAGAATTTCTTTTGGAGGATGAAAATTGGTTGTAAAAAATGGAAAGGAAGTAAGATGGATTGGAAAAGAAAATGCATTATTGAATGTAGACAAGAAGAGGAGGAGGAAATGAAGGAAATATGATTGTAGTAAAATGTACAGTGACTGCCATTAATACTACATAGAAAAGTTTGTATTTTATTTTTTTTTAAATAACATTAGCAACATGTGTAGAAATTATATATAAGTATAAATGGATGAAATTGCAAACTGTTGGGTAGGACTTTTTGAAAAAGTGTAAAATAAGGCTGTGAAAAATATTGGGACACCAGAAGTGGTAGAGTTTAAATGTTGAATATTTAAAATCTCGTACTATTTTGACTTACAACAGCCGTGAAAGGATGAGGCATGGATGAAAGAAGTTTTTGGTTAATTGAGGTGGTGTTTTTTCCCATTGTTGCAGGAAACATGGTTTTAATGAATTTTTGTTAGATATTACTCGTTTGCTTAAAGCACTAGCTAAATATTGGCATAAATGTTGAATGGTATTAAGATGTGGAGACTGCGGAGAGGTTTGGAAAACTTTTGGGCAACTATATAACGGTCAGTGACGTATCACCCAAGCCAACATAACATTTGGGGTGGTTATCTTGGTAGAATTTAAAAGAGCCTAAAATACGCAATTTTTTGTCACTTTTTTTGAAATTATTTTTTAATATATTAGTATAAACCATTTTGTCCATCATTCCATCAATAAAGACTAATTGTGGAAATCCTGATGCGGACATCCAGCCCGAAACCATAACTGACCCACCTCCACCCGGAGGTGCAGCTTTAAAACCCTTTAAAGTTGGCTGTAAATTCTTGTTTTCGAGTTGAGCATTCGCTTTCCTCCAGACCATAACCCTTGCATCAGACTGAAAAAGATAAAATTTTGATTCATCGCTAGAGTATATGATTGCAAAAGTGACTATTTGCATTAAAATATTTTTCGGCAAATTTCACTCTCTTAATAGGATTTATGTTACTGACAAAAGAATCCTTGCAGGCTACCCTACGATGATAGTGGAGTTTTCTTAGCACTCTGCGAACATTTTTTGCTCTGTGAAGAAGTGAAAAATTTCACATTGAAGTTTGGGAGCACTAAGTCGGTGATCTTTTTGAATTCTTTTAATATATAACGCTGCCATATATATATATAAATTGTATAAATATTGGGGCAAAAGCTTGGACAAACTATGAATTATAATAGTGTCGCAATATTTATGAGAGGTAGAATTTGCACTTATTATTATATATATATTTTTTTTAATGTACCAAAACATTTTTATGTACTTGATAAAATAGTTTTTATTAATTAATAGTAAGTATAAAATGAAATAATTTATAAAAATTTGAATAAATTCGGTGGCACTTTTAATTTTGGTCAATTTTTAACTTGTGTATGTACTGTCTGTCTGAATATTAACGGGAGTGACTGTATATGAGGATGGGTTGAAATAAAGTTGTGTTTATTTTATTTTATTGTTGATGTAGCATGAGAAAATGATTTGTAGTAAACATGTGCAAGTAGATTTTGCTTGGGAAACAGCAGATTGCTTAAATAAAAAGTGAATAAAATCGATTGAGAATCATGCCTGTGAGGTTGGTATGTTTAAACATGTGAAATATGGTGAAAATAATTTGAAAAAAGCATGGTTTGACCGGGAATGCTATAAGTGTAAAACTTTAGTTGAAAAAAATGATAGAAGCTGGAAATTTAATAAATAACTTGCAAGCGTATATTATTTGTAAAAAAAACTATATGAATGTTATAAAGTTTAAAAAAGTTGAGTTGTACGAAGATATTTGTAACAAAGTTTGAGATTGTAGGAAGAGTTGAGACTTTTGGAAAAGAATAAAATATACTAGAAGATACGAGGTTAAAATGCCTTCTCCCATTGCTATGGAAGCTTGGAATACCTATCTATTAAATTGATACCCTCCTAATATTTATTTATTTATTTATACTACATTAAAGCGTGAGGCTTATTGTAGGGAGTTGGGTAAAGTATTTACATAAGTATTTAGAAAATTGAAGAACATAAAACAAAACAAAAAATGAAATTCCATAAAAAAGAAAGAGAAAGTAACATCTTTATCAGTATAATAACTTAGATAAAATAAAACCAATACTTAGTAATAATAATAATAATAATATTACAAGAAAATAATCTAAATGAACCAGCACAGGATACTAAATGAATTTTTGAATATTATAAAATCACACATTTAGGTTTATACATTTTTTTTTTTTTTTTTTTTTTTTATAATCAGTTAAATTTGTAACTTTAATTTGCTTAAGTTAAGGCTGCTATGAATATAGAAGTAAATATCATTGAGTTGTTGAATAGAAACAATATCCAGTATGGTGATCACATTACTACAGTCGTCTACATTCTTTATATATTTACTTAAATATTTAGTTCTAGCTGTAGAATATAAAGGACAGTTTAGCAGAAAGTGAACAATATCCTCTCTATGTCGAAGTGAGCAACAACGGCATTGTTCTTTGTGGAAAATAAACTTTTCACCTTTAATGTATAGTCTGGTATGGTGCTTGGAGGCTAAACGTAACTGACAGACAGACAGCTCTAATTTTGTTAATATGAGTGTTAAATAATATATATGAGTAATGAAAATTGAAATAACAGAAACTTGTATAATAATTATTATAACTAGAACTGATAACTTTGTCAATATCTTGACTTAACAAATTGTTACTGTACGCAAATAGCATATTATGAAATTCACTTTCAATTAACTTGACATCTTGATCATCAGATCTGCCAATAGAGGTTAAACAGTTTCTGAAGTCATGGGTCGAGTTAAAGGGCAAGTGAAAAGTATGGAAGAGTGCAGCTAGTCTGTTGTAGCAGATCTTAGGGGTTCTATCATGTGACATATTAAGCAGACAGACCCACCATTTGAGCATTCTCTTAAATATCTTGAATTGGGTGTGAATACGGCCAGTTTGGGGTTGATATAGCTGCTAATATTGAATACGATTACTGCTTGAAGTTAGATGTTAGTGAGCCTCTCTTAGACAATGCTATTAATGCTAATGAAATGGCAGGTTGTTTAAAAAGATGTAAACTAGGTAAAGCTGCTGGGCAAGATGAAATAAATGATGAGTTTTTTTATAAATTGACCTGAAAATTGGCTACTTTATTTGGAAGTGTTTTTTAATAAAATAATGGAATGTGAAGATATTGGTGTAAAATAGTGATGTTTATGTTAGATAAAAAAGGGGATAAAATGTGCAGAGATAACTACAGGGGTATTGGTGTGGTTAAGATTTTGACTGAGATAATTTTAAGTAGGAAAATGTAGTTGCAGAGTTTGTGAACTCTATAGCTGAGATAAATTATGGTATTAAAAAGAAAAATCTTGATTGTTTTTTGGTAGACTTGCAAAGAGCATTTGACTGGATTTGTGAGTATTAGAGATAATAATGGATATTGTATAAAGGTGAAGCTGAAGGAAGGAGTAATTGAGGGAGAAATTTTGAGTGCCATTTTTTGTAACCTATTGGTATCGGATTTGGAGGGTTATTTGAGAATTGGAATTGATGAGAAAAAGGATATTATCCTATTGGGTTTTTGGAGATAGCCCCTCCGATTTAAGAAAGAAATGAAAAGTATTAGAGTGCTATTGAAGCTTAAAGAAATTGCAGGTTAAAACAGGGAAAGTTAAAAGTTGTGAAAATGTTTACTTTGGTTGTTCCAGGCTGGAGATGGTTTGGTATTTTAATTATTTGGGCATTACATTTTCTAGATGTTGACTTTTTAAAGAGGCTAAAGATGAAGGAAGCGGTTAGGAAGGCCAACTTTGCAATGGGCTGATTGTTTAATATTTTTTCGAAAAATAATTGAAAATGTTGGGAATGAAGAATGTATCTTTTTAATTGAATAATTAGAAATGCTGTGCTGTATGGATGGTGCTCCCGTGTGGATGATTTGGATGCTGTAGAATGTAGATTTATTAAAAGAAGCTTAAATGTTAACCAATGTAGTGTGAAAATGTGTTTTTGAACATTGGTGAAGGTTGACAGTGAAAGGATGAATGATAAATTGAACTGTTACTCAGAATTGCGAAGTTTAATTAATAAATTGATTGCATCCTTTGTGTGGCGAAATAATTTGAGTAAATCTGATTTAGACTGTATCGTTGATAGATATAGGGCTTATTTATTTAATGAAGATGTTGCCAGAGCAAGAAATTGTAATTATAGTAAAGATTTGATTTGCATGGAATAATTGGTAAAGAAATATTTTGGCAACCTTATCTCCTGTTGGGTATTGCTGTAAAATATAAAGGCCTATTTGCTGAGCTAAGATTAAATGGGAAACATTTTTGAAAATTTACTATAGACAATGTAAGTTTTAAAATTAGTGGTGAAAATGTTTGTAAGCTGTGCAAGAAAGAGGTGGAAGATGGCAGGGATATTTTTATAGGGAAGCTTTTGATGGAGAGTAGTTAGGAATGAGAAGAAAGAAAGCCTTTTCCTGTTGTAGAAATACATGAATTTTTGGCTAAAATTAAGAGAATTTCTATTATTATTTTCAATTTGTTAACCTTATATTTTTTTATATTTTAGTAGTGTATTCATTATTAGTAGTTGTGCGTTTTTTTGTTATTAAAAATATAATTTAAAAAAATAAATCTAATATATAAAATTCTCGTGTCACGGTGTTCGAACTTGAACTCCTCCGAAACGGCTCGATCGATTTTTGTGATCCTTAGCGTGATTGTCGGCCAGGGTGGAGAATCGGCCAACATCTATTTTTCATCCCCCTAAATGTTAAGGGTAGTCCACCCCTAAATTTTTTTTTTTTATTTTTTAGGCAAAATTTTTTGTTTTTATTATTTTATGACACATCATACAAAAATACATACAACCCTAAATTTTTACCCCTCTACGATCAACCCTTATATTTTATTTGTAAACTTTAATTTTTTTTAGTAAAATTTTTTTTTTTTTGTGATGACTTACAATAAAAAATCTGGAAAATGGCGGACAATCTTTCATTAAAACTACCAACAACGCAGACATCGACATTGACAATCGTTGGGTGGTACCATATTCTCCTCTGCTGAGCAAAACCTTTAATGCTCATATAAATGTTGAGTCATGCAGTTCGGTGAAGAGTATCAAATATATTTGCAAGTATGTGAATAAAGGAAGTGATATGGCTGTATTTCGGATTGAAAATAATAATGTTCATTCTCCTCCGTTGAATGAAAATGATGAAATCACGAATTACCAAATTGGCCGGTATATCAGTTCCAATGAAGCTTCTGGCGTATTTTCGGTTTCCCAATTCATGAACGGGATCCAGCAGTTATCCATTTAGCTGTCCATCTTGAAAACGGCCAGCGCGTATATTTCAGGAACGATACAGCGCTTGATCATGCTATAAATCCACCGAAAACTACGCTCACCGAATTTTTTGAATTGTGCAATCGTGCGGATGCTTTTGGTGCCTTTGCACAAACACTGCTCTATTCTGAAGTTCCGCGGTATTTTACATGGGCTCAATGGAAAAAATGGATACCCCGCAAGCAAGGGATACCAGTTGATGCGTGCCCCGGTTTATTCAAATCAAATAGTTTGGGTCGTGTATATACCGTCAATCCAAGGCAGACTGAGTGCTTTTATCTGCGACTATTGTTGGTTAATGTCACCGGACCATTGTCATTTCAAGATATACGGAAGGTAGATGGACAACAGTATCCTACGTATAAAGATGCATGCCTTGCTCTAGGCTTGCTAGAAGACGACAATCATTGGGACAGCATGCTTGCTGAAGCAGCATTAAACTGCACAGGAACACAAATTCGTCTACTATTTGCTATAGTACTGACCGGCCCGAGCACAAATGTTGTGGGATAATCACAAAGATTCAATGACTGATGATATATTGTATCGACATCGTACAAGGTGCAACGATCTAACAATATCATTCAGTGAAGCAATGTAGAATGAAGCATTGATTGCTATCGAGGATCTTTGCATTGCTATTGCGAATTTACCAATCAGTCATTTCGGTATGGGCTCACCGAATCGAAGTGCATCTGATTTACTCAAGACAGATATGAATCGTGAACTACAGTACGATACTGTACAAATGGCGAGCATTGTTAGCCGCAATGTTCCACTACTTAATGATGAAGAAAAAATTATCTACGACCGTATCATGCTGGCAGTTTCGGCAGGACAAGGAGGATTCTTTTTTTTAGATGCACCAGGTGGGACTGGCAAAACATTTCTTATTTCGCTACTTCTTGCCGAGATACGATCAAAAAATGGCATCGCATTGGCCGTTGCATCTTCTGGCATTGCAGCAACTTTATTAGATGGAGGCAGAACAGCTCATTCAGCATTTACATTCAGCATTTAAGCTGCCGTTAAACATTAAAAATAATCCAGATGCAGTGTGCAACATAAAAAAACAATCGTCTATGGCCACAGTGCTGAAACAATGTAAAATTATTATCTGGGATGAATGCACTATGGCACACAAACATTCGCTTGAGGCATTGGATAGGACATTAAAGGATATAAAAAACAACGATAAACTATTTGGCGGCACTTTGTTACTCCTTTCAGGTGATTTCAGACAAACACTTGCCGTTATTCCGCGTTCAACCTACGCTGATGAAATCAACGCGTGCTTAAAATCATCGCGACTATGGCGTAATGTTGAAAAAGTACAACTGACGGTGAACATGCGCGTTGAAATGCTTCAGGATCCATCCGCCGAAACTTTCTCTAAACCACTGTTAGATATTGGCGATGGGAAAGTTGCTGTACATGAAAATACTGGATGCATAAAATTACAGACGGACTTCTGCACAATCATCGACTCGCAAAATAGTCTCATCGATCACATATTTCCCGACGTACACACACAATATGCAAATCATAAGTGGCTGGCAGAAAGAGCGATCTTGGCAGCTAATTTAAAGATACAACAGCTGTTGCCTGGGGACTTGGTGTCATATAAATCTATCGATGCAGTTTGCGATACCAACGAGACTGTGAATTATCCAATTGAGTTCTTAAATTCATTGGATTTGCCAGGCATGCCACCACATCATTTACAATTGAAGGTTGGATCTCCGATTATTCGACTTGGAAACTTAAAGCCACCACGGCTATGTAATGGCACACGATTAGTCATTAAAAAATTAATGAAAAACGTTATTGAAGCCATCATCTTGAATGGCAAGTTTCAATGCGAAAATGTGTTGCTGCCACGAATCCCTATGATTCCTACAGATGTGCCAATTGAATTCAAACGCACTCAATTCACAATTAGATTGGCATTCGCTATGACAATCAATAAGTCACAAGGACAAACATTGTCTGTATGTGGCTTAGATTTGGAAACACCGTGCTTCTCCCACGGACAACTATATGTGCGATGTTCTCGCGTGGGAAAACCATCCAGTTTGTTTGTGTTGGCTAAAGACGGACTAACCAAAAATATTGTACACTCTATTGCGCTAAGAGATTAATTTTTTTTTTTTTCAACTGCCATAATTGATAGTAAAAATATAAATATTTATTTTTGATGTTTAGATAGCTATCAAAGACTGTTGTTTAAAATATATTCGTTACTCTAATAAAGATTTATTTATTAACCTAAATAAAACATACTTTTATTCTTTATAATGCATTCGATTATAAATACTTCCCCGCACACTTATAGTAGATAATTATTTTTATTTAACTATAAAAATGTTTCCTAGAAATAACATACATGGCAAAACAACGTTTGCCGGGTCAGCTAGTAAATAAATAAATATGGTTATTGGAAAATGTATTACTTTTATTTAATTTTTTTGTTTTTTATATTAAGTATTTTATTTGTTAAAGAAGGATTTTTAGTTATTCTTTATATGTTTAAGTTAAAAGTGTAGTTTTATTTTATGTTTTTGTTTGTAAACAGAATTCGATTGTAACGACTGATAAATGTAAAATGTAATAAGATGTTTTAAAAGGTTGATAGTAAATAAAAATTTCTTTGTTTATGAGTAATTATGATTTTGTTTGAATTTTATTTTATGGGAATAATTTGCTAGCCATTTGCAAATCAAGTTACAATAAGGACAAAACTGGAGTTTGTTTAATTTTTATATTTGACTGGCCTATTTTTGTTAATATTTGGTTAGGTTGTTAATTTGATATTTATGAGATGAATTGGAAATTAGGTAACTACTTGATGTGTTGACAGACTGGAATTAATAATAATAATAATAAATTGTTTATTAATCTTTAAATTATTTATTTATTGATAACTGTTTAAATACAATTGTATATAACAGTGAAATTTGACCCAACAAAAGAAATAAAGTAAAACTGTATAAATTATAAATATAAAGAATAAGTACATAACTTTTATAAATATAATAGAAAATTCCATATAATATAATCTCAATTAATCTTTAAATTATAAAATTTACATAATGAAAAAAAATAACCCTTAAAGAGACAAAGTGCATGGACATAAATAGTCCATCTGCAGAGTTGCACTAATTATAAGTCATACAATCTATTGACTTTCACAAAATACATAATAAAAAATAAAATGTAAAATGAATAGAAATTATAAATTCTGTTTGAAGAAAAATAGTGAAGAAAGAGAATTAAAATAAAAATACTCTTTTTTACATACACATACCCAATTAGTAATTGAATTGTTGGATTAACATTTTTCTATAATTACCAGCTGAAGGAATAAATTTATTTAAGAATAGCCAATCATTTGCATTTAATTGATCTATTAGTTGTGCCATGCTTAATTCTACTTTGCCAAAACATCTGACTCTAAATTCCCTGATAATTGGGCAAACCGCTATAAAGTGATTGGAGAAGATTCGGAAGGACTAATTGGTCCTTCCAAGACCCTGACGATGTTTGGGAGAGCAAAAGGAGTAAACTATAATTTGAAGACAGACAATAAAAGGGAAATTAACGTATTATAAATGTTGAGGACTTACATGAACTGGCATTACATGCTTATTACTATGGTCATGACCAAATATGAAATTAAACATCGAATGAACACAAAAAACTATCTTAGTGACCGGATCACAAACACGAGGTTTTTCACATAACCGGAAGAACGCCGACGGTATATTCCGTTGCTGAAGCCCACAGCGTGAAAAACGAATTCCTTGGTCAAGTGAAGCACAACCACCTGCACTTGGTCACGTACGCAGTCCCTCTCTCCTCCAATGCAGGCAACCTTGCACTGCATCAAGCTAAATTTCCCACAAGGGGGCCGCACCTCCTTGCGAGGATCCAACAGTGATAAAGATTCTCCACAGCCCCCAAATTACACATGGAAGAGTAATGCTGTGCCTCTGTACGCGTTTTGTTGTAATTTAATTTAAGAAGCTGCCCTCTTGCTTTAAAAATATTACTCATTAGATAAAAATTATTGTCATCAGATTTATAATGGTTATCCAAACATAATTTAAGTTGTTTGTACAGAGAGTGAAAGGTTGAATGGAAAGCTTTTTTTAGACATTCTTCTTTAAACTCTTATTTATTTTCTCAAAGAATCCATTGAACGAATCGAAATTCAACGATGGATTTCGTACTTGCAATACTTGTCCAAATTTGTCAAGTCAGTGTCGCACTTTATTAACAGCTAAAAATATTGTTCTTTGATTTTGGGGTTTAGTTCTTTTAACCCTTTCCAGCTCGATGATGCCATATGGCATCACTAGTTTAAAATGTATTATTTCTTGCTTAATTTTGACCAAATAATACAATTGGCATCATTTTAGTTTTCTTCCATGCCTGTTGGGGCAGCACAAGTCGTAATTTTTACATAATTCTTGCCCGCGAAAATATAATATGTTTTTATTTCATTGTCAACCACCAGAAAATCGTCTTCATTACAGTTGTATTTGTGAATTTTTTTTTGCATTTTTTAAAGCTTTTTTGTTTCTTAATTATTTGTTTTTGTAGAAACTAAGTGTTATTTATCTTGAATTAGGTATGTTTCAATTTATTTAACTTATATTATTTGTATAATCGAAATTTTAAAAATGAGTCCATATGGACTCTTTGAGCAAAAATTGACTATTAACCATTCTATTTTTTTTATTACATAGGGTATATTCTGACCTGTTTTTTTTAACATGGAGCGCATGTATACACCCGAAGAAGCTATAAAGATTATATTAGACGGTAATTGGTCAGATGTTGACTTAGAATCTTCAGATTCTGAAGATGAACAAATTGGGGAAGTTGATGCCAACGCGAATTTACCCCCAAAAACAGACTCTAATTATACCACTTTACCAAATGAAGATGAGTTTTTTTACTGAGGATGAAAGATCAGCTAGTTCGGAAAATATTTCAGGAAACCCTTCCAATAATTTGCAGGATCCTGTTTTACCAACCCCTGAAGCAAAAAAGAAACCTCCAAAATTATTACGCGGGAACAATATTAGTTGGGTACCAGTTAGGGATGATTTTCACTTGAATTGTACTAATTTTTCTTTCAATAAAAAACACAATATCACTTATGGATGTGACAAGCCCATAAATTATTTTCAACTCTTTTGTTCGAATGAAATTTTAAAAATTTTTGTGGAGCAATCTAATTTATATTCTGCTCAAAAGACTGCCCAATCTATTGGCACCACAATTAATGAAATAAAAAAAATTTTGGGTATAAACATCATGAGCGGAATTTTAAAAATGCTAAGCTATAGAATGTATTGGGCCAGAGATACCAGGTATCCTTGCGGATGCAATGAGCAGAAATCGTTTTGACAAACTTCGCACATTTTTCCATGTGAATGACAATACAAACTTTATCTCTGATCCAAATCACCCTAATTACAATAAATTGTACAAAATTCAACCATTCCTAGATGGAATAAATAAAGTTTTAAATTAAAACTTTTAATTATTTTCATTCTTGCTAACTGGTGCCTAATGATGCCATATGGAATCATTTTCCAAAAAATGTTCAAAACATTCAAAATGGAAAAAAATATTTGATTTGTTCATTTTAAGCATTATTTATTGCAGTGAAAAAAGTTTTTTCTCTCTCTCTCTCTCTCTCTCTGTATAATAATTCGGTCCGGAAAGGGTTAAAAAAACATAGGCTCAGCTCAAACTGGAATTAGTGAACGAGTTGTTGGAATGGATTCGAACCCTGGAACTGATTCAAATCCAACGACTCCAATCGCGATGACTAATTGGTTGGGCTGTTGTGTTATGCGTGGGGTGGGTAGGAGTTGAGTATTAAGGGAGACAAGTGTGAGTTGGTGGAGGGAATGAGAGTGGGGATGAATGGAGTGGGGGTTGCGCAGTGCGCATGCGCGAATCCCCACTATATAAGACGGTGTACTGTGCGGAGCAGCTCATTCATTCAAGGAGTAACATCACAGGAAGAAGAAGGAAAAAAAAAGGAGGAACACCTTTAGCTAGCAGTATGAAGTGAGAAGAGGCAAGGCTTGGAAGCAGATAGAAACAGGATGCACTGCTAGCTAGCAGACTCGAAGAAGAAGAAGCAAGCTGAGAGGCTGAAGAGGAGATATTGTCAGCCTAGCAAGTAGCTACGTTAACCAGCAGATAAGCAGCTAGGACAACAAAGGGTCCTTTTCAGGGCCAAGAATCCTTGCTGCGAAGTGGTGGGGTGATCAAATCATCCTAGTAAAGTGAAGTCAGAGTCGAACTTACTGTCCTTCACATCAAATTTGCCAACTTAGCGTCGCACTTAGCGAAAAGATTGTAAATAGAGACCGCGAAAAAAAGTTGAATTTGAAAAAGCGCGGGAAAAAATTATCAACTCAGAGTCGCACTTAGTACAAATGAAAAATTTCTTTAAGTTGGGTTGTTTTAAAAAAAAGGCGCCAAAAGGAAATAATTTCAAAAAGCGCGGGAAACTTCTGTTTCAATAACAAGCAAAAAAAATTTTTCTTGGCCGGCGGCTTTGCCGCCGGCCAAGATTTATCATATAAATTAATAAAAAAATGTGCGCAACGCGCCCTGTAAAGGCGCATCCTGCTGCGCGGGCAAGGGAAAAAATAACTACAGATGGGAAAACTCCAAGTGGCTGTGGATCAACGGTCCAGGGCAGCTAATGTTACTAGCACATTAGCTAGCCTGAACTCCTCACCACTTAGGCACACGAGTCTTGGGCCCGAAGACAAGTGTGCCAATGGCCAGCGGGGAGTTTACCCCACCTCTGAGGCTAAGTTCCAAACTGCCTGTAGTTGATTTGGTCTGCCACAGCCTCTAGAAACTGTGCCACACCAAACAACACAAGTCTCAGTTCATAAAGAACGGGAGACGTGTTTACAGGCCAGCAGGGAACTGCTCTCTGCTATTCCCACTTGTCTTGATCAGCAACAAGCAACATATCTGTATAAAACAGACAGAAGCCCTGATGCAAAACCACACAAGTGGGCTAGCCCCTAACTCGAAGGCGTGCTGTGTCACCACAGCTTTGTGAGTGGGGTTCGCCGAGTCCGAAGACCCCCAGCGAACATTTCAAAAATATCACCAGTAACTAGTACTGGGGTGTTACAGATGAGATGGTATTCCCACGCTGCGCCTTCGTCCAGGCGGATTTTTTAGTCCCACGCTGCGCCTTCGTCCAGGCGGATTTTTTAGTCCCACGCTGCGCCTTCGTCCAGGCGGATTTTTTAGTCCCACGCTGCGCCTTCGTCCAGGCGGATTTTTTAGTCCCACGCTGCGCCTTCATCCAGGCGAATTTTATAGTCCCACGTTGCGCCTTCGTCCAGGCGAATTTTATAGTCCCACGCTGCGCCTTCATCCAGGCGAACAATGGCCAGCTAGCCTCTTCTCACTTGATACTGCTGGCTAAGCTGTAAAGTCCCACGTTGGCAGCTATTCTCCTTGAGATGTTGATGGTTTCAAAATTCTTGAGTGACTGACCAGAGCGCTCAACTGGCCGTCTTATATAGGGCTCTATCTCAATTCCTATTGGCTACGTTCGTACAATACTTGAACTGCAGTAAAGTACCCCCCCTTGACGCAGACGACTCCAGCGGCCACAACTGCAATTTCTATTTATTGAAAATTCCATATTTTAATTATTATTCAATAATTTCTTACTCCTTTTGTAATAAATGTTTTTTCTTTTTACTATTTCACATTGTAACAACATTTGACAATATTTCAAGCCATAAATTTACTTATTTCAATATTTGCAAAGTTGAAAAGCTATGAGTTACGAACTCAGCCAATAGAAAGTTTGTCTACGTTATGGTCCGGCTGTTTTTTAATACACATTGCAAAATTAATTATTATTCAATAATTTCTTATTCCTATTGTAATAAATGTTTTTTCTCTTTACTATTTCACATTGTAACAACATTTGACAATATTTTAAGCCATAAATTTATTTATTTCAATATTTGCATAATTGACAAACTATGAGTTACGAACTCAGCCAATAGAAAGTGTGTCTACGTTATGGTCCGGCTGTTTTATAATATACATTGGAAAATCTGTCTAATTTGAAGTTTTCATTTATTATGTGCGCTACTTGCTGCTTCATTTACCGCGTACAGTGTTTCAAGCTTGCCTAGTTTAATGAACAAGTGGCCTTTTCAGGGCCTCGTTTTGTTGGTGTTGGGCAGTGATAGTGTAGAATCAACACAGGCGTCTCTTTTAGCACACTTACCAGAGAAAGGAAGCGCGCTAAATTTCCACTTTCATTTAATAGCGCGGGAGAAAATTGGCGTCTTACCAAGTGAGTTGATTTTAATTATTACGGTGTTATTTCTGGATTTTAATAGTTTCACATTATTTGAAATATCAATTTTCATGTCTTTAATGATTTTAGACGACATAACCATTGAAATATTTCTTTTTTTTTTTTTTGCTATTTACGTGAAATTAGTAATTATGATACTCAGTAAAGATGAAGATTATGAATCAATAATGAATCAACTACCAATCTATATGATACTATTTAAAAGACTTAGATCTACAAAAAGTGATATTACTCCTTTTTGTTAAATAATTAGTTCTTATTGCAAGTAATAAATGTTGTTATTTATTATTATATTCAAGCTTAATGTGTTTCTATTATCAATACACTAGCTTTTCTACCATTTTAATACATTATTAAACAAGTAAAGGTTCAACAAGTGTTTGAATATGTGGAGAAACGCGCCAAACTAGTAACTTGTGATTACGTCATTTCCCCCTAGGAGTTTCCAAACTAGTTAACCATACACTTCCGATTGTATTACCCTTGTTTACTTTCCACAAAGAGCTTAAGCTCAAGCTATGTGTGTCTGTGTGAGTAGGGCTACTCGGCTAGTTTCCAGAATATCGATATGTATCTTCGATTTTATTTACCTTCACATGTAACCTAACCTTTTCTTCTTATTTATTTATCCTTTTATTTATTCCTTATTTTCAAGCTAAATATTTGACTGTTATTAATGGTAATGGCGAATATTATGGCTAAATTCTTAAAGAAATTGATTAATTGCATAATAAAAATAATACTTTCAAATGAAATTTTTTAGTACTTTTGATGTAATTATTCATTTTTTACTAGCTTGCTACATCAATTAAAGACTCGTTATGATGCATTTTTGGAATATTATTTAAGTTTTATAAATTAAGAGAATTTAATAGTAATTGTTATAATTTGTATCATTTTGCTTAAGTAGAACATTTTTATGATGAAATGTATTTTCTTAAACTTGTACATCTCATTTTTGAAATTTTCTATTTATTTCATTTTTGCTGTGAATACGAAAAAGTTTACATGAACAGCTAAGGGAAACCCCACCTCCTGCCCACATAGCTGGCGTTGTTAAGTAAGCCATTCTTACACCGGATCATACGAGAATCAAACGTATTTAATTATTGTATTTTATGGATTTTATACTTTTTAATTGTTCATTTTTATGTCTATTCATTCTTTTTAACTTAATACCATCCACTGATAATGAATGTAAGTGTTGTTTTCAATGGTAAAAATTATTCAACTATTTCACTTTTTACTTGATTTTGATTTACCAAAGTTATTATTATTTATTATTTGTTGCATTATTATTCTTTATTTTAAAAAAAAGTATTAATAATTGAAAGAAAAAGTAAAAATGATCAATTATAACTTCACTTGTAAATATACGGGCATAGGGCCAGGTCATGCTTTCTATCGGATTTTGCTGGTACTGCACTGTTGCAATTGTGAGATGTGAATGGAGATTCATTGGAATAGATTTTTATTTTAAATTAAGGTCATTAATGTATTTCTATTACTTCTTTCATTTCTCAATAATAAATTATAATTTAGAAAAGCACTCATTTCAACAATTGTACTTTTGTTAATTGTTAATTGTATGTATTTCCATACAAATTAAGATGTATACTCTTTAAACAAGTTTTATATTTAATTATTTATTTTCATACTTATTTCTTTTTTCTTCCTTATAATAAGAACAGTTTTATTATTAGTGTCGATTATGCTTTTGAGTAGTTTAAATTTCAATATTTGAAATCATTGCAGAACTCGACTTTGATTCATATTGAGGCTTTTTTAAAGTTGCATTTTATTCATTTTATACATTTTAATACTTTTTGCATGTTTTATTTCTCTTTAAAATTATTGCTTTGATTGATTTTTGTGCTAATTCAATAGTATTACTTGATCAATTTAACTGTTTTACGTTTTCCTTATTTCAATTGGTAATTGCGACTTGCTAATATTTTTTATACAATAATTGATTGACTTGAATAAGGAAAAAAGGGAAAAATTAATAATTACATTCCTTTTACTAGCAATCGAACATGCAAATGCATTCTAGCGGAGTTTATTGGCACTACACTTTACATGTTAACATCTCACCATTTACTGAATATTCAATACATTTTGATTTCAGTACAGTATTTCTAGATTGTTATAGTTCCACTTAAATTTTCTATTATTATTACATTCACTATTTATTTTTATTACAGTGAAATGAAGAAGAGAAATGAGAGCAATTCATTACATTAACTATTTGCACTAGTGCTACAGGATCTGTAGCTGGCAACCTCTTCAGAAATTCCGTTTAACTGTATTTTTTTGGAGGAATGTTGCTTTGTATTTGTCAATGTACACTTGTTTTAGCTTTTCTTCTTTATTATTTCTCTTTTACGCTATTTAACAGTTACCAACAGTATACATTATGACACTTAGACACTTGGTGCTTTGTACTTTAACGAACATGGGGGTGTGGGGGCGAAGCCCCCACAAAGAAATGAAAGGGGGTGTGGGGGCGAAGCCCCCACATGAAATAAAAATAATGAAGAATGATTTGTTAAATGTAACTAAGTTTTTGTCGATATGCTTGTTATGAAAAGGTGTAGTTTTCTTTAAATACGATTATTTTAGAGTATAATTTTGATTCTTACTTCTTTTCATCCAATCAATTCTCTCTCTCTTTCTCTCGAATTGAATCCCTAATTCTACATGTTCATTCTAATTTCTAATCCACAAATCTGCAGTTCCTACAATAATAATACGCCTTTATTTACATATGAAACTACACTGATATAAATCATTGTTGATTGAACCATTCTGCTGGAAATATGTAGGCGAGCTTTACTCATCCAGTTGACTGACTCCCTCTTCTTTTTTCACTTCGTCTCACCTCACCATCTTTTGCCTTCTAAACGTAAGAACTCTGTAACCATTCTTGTCAAATTTCTATTCTCTTCTCTACTGCTTTGTGGTCGACCAACTTTGGCATCCATACGTCAGTTAATTACATAATAAAACAAATCATTCAATTTATTTAATGAACTTATTTTAAGAATGCTATAATTTTGATTATCATAATACTTGTCAATGAATTGCTTTCTTATGTTATTATAAACAAACAGGACATGAGAATAGAAAGTGCTGTAGAGTTTCAAATTCCAATTTGTTACACATAGTGCATACGCATACGACCGAACCATCTAATACGTATTTAGAAACAGATCTACCTGACTGTACCTGTTCTATGTTCTATTTTATTATAAGACAATCCATTTATTTCTTTAAGTTTATTGAACAACACTTTAGGTAACCTATCGTCAGACATTTCCATTAATTTACCAACATAATTAAAAATTCTGTTAAATATGTTAACAACCATTGGAGTGACACTGATAATGATATTGATTTACATATTCCAAATTTATTTGATTGAGTGAAAGAGGTTTCACTTTTTTCACTTTAAAACTTCTCCGAAAAACCATTACTTTAGATATATCTGCATTCACTTGTAAAGAATTTATATGGCAATATTCAGAAACAATTTGCAATTTTTTTTTAGCATCAGACCATGAATCAGCGAATAACACCAAGTCATCAGCAAACATTAGAGTTAAAATATCAACAGACCTCGTGATCGAAATTCCTGAGACACCTTTTTCTCTAAGAAAATCCTCAAAATCCGCAATAAAGAGAATAAACAATAAAGGCATTTTTGTATAATTTACTAAATAATCTAATAAATTTACCACTCACTCCAAGAGAATCTAATTTAGCCCATAGTTTATTATGATCGACTGAATCGAACGCTTTTCTAAAATCAATAAAAATACCAAATAGATACTTTTTTTAATTTCAGATTGAATGCTTGCCACTGAAGACAAAACAAACAAATTATCCACACAGGAGCGCCCATGTCTGAATCCAGATTGTATAATACCGTTTAGCTCTACCCAAGTCACTAGTCTTGTACGTAGTATTGAAGTGAATAATTTCGTTATTGTGTTCAAAAGTCCAATACTGCGATAACAGTTCGGGTCATGAGCATCTCCTTTTTTAAATAACAGAACAGATACTGTATTATTTTTAAAATACGTATATTGGGCAGGTTCATTAATAAGTAGTTCACCAGTTAACATACCTTTATTAACTGACTTACATGTCTAGTAGTGATCCCCACTACTTCTCTTACTACTACCTTTGTACATATACAACATCTTCCTTTTTTTTTTCTTTTTTTTTTTTTTAAATCATAAACTAAAAATACGCTGGAACACTTAGTATATCTACTATACTCTAATAATCTACCACAACTTAACTGAACTGACTAAACTGAAAATAAACTGTATCACTTAATTAGTCTACTCTACTACGAGATTTTACTTGTATTGAACTAACAATATTTCATTTTTCTTATATAAGATATTTCAATTATTCTTGATATTTTACTGGTACAAATGTTTTACGACCATATTTGGTTGTGAACGGTCTCAGGGTACCATTTAACTTCTTATTAGATTGCGGAGTTTCTATTTTAAAGTTATTAAGTGATAAGAATTTCTCCTGACTAAACTTTCATTTTCTGTGCTAACCCCATAAGATCTATTGTCATACTTAGCTACTATCTTTCCTTTCTCCCAAATTTTACCTTTCCTATAAAACACATTTTCATTAAGTTTAAAATCACTTCTTTTCCGGGTGCGTCTGTCATAATATTTTTTCATATTGTTTTGTTTATTTGTTAAATACTTTTTAAACCCACTAACTACTTTGGGACGCAACCTTTCTTCTGTAGTTGGCAAGTTTACTCTTAACTCTCTGCTTTGTAATAACTGAGCAGGAGACCACGGACTTCCTAATACTGGACTAATGTAACAGAGATAACTCAAGATCAGTTACATCTTCTGTACATTTTTTTAACATATTTTTCCATGTCTGTACTGCTCTTTCCGCCATACCGTTAGATTGTGGATAGGTCGGACTCGTTAAAATGAATTCTATACCCCACTGCTTGGCAAATTTTCTATACTCAACAGAATTGAACGGATTATTGTCTGCTACTACATATCTCGGAATCCCAAACGAACTAAATACTTCTTTTAAAACATTTATTGTTTCAGTGGCAGTTTTATTATTTATTGATTTTAACTCTAGCCATTTTGAGTAGTAGTCAAAGATGACCAAATAGTACTTTTTTGAAAATTCTAATATATCTATGCCTATTTTCACAAACGGAATATCAGGTATTTCATGCGGAATTAATGGCTCATGCCTATTATTATTTTGATACTTAGCACATGTTTCACACGATAACACATAATTCTGTATATCTTTAGTTATGTTTGGCCAATATACACAATTTCTAGCGACTTTTTTAGTTTTGGTGATACCTAAGTGTCCTGCATGTAATTTTTTAAGTACGTCTTTTCTCAGTTTTAGAGGTATTACTCATTTCGAATTCAAATACAGTAACCCCTCATTTTCTAGAAGATTATCTCTAGCTCTAAAAAATAATTTCATTTCCGGTTGTAGTCTACTTTCTGATTTGGGCCAACCTTCACGACAATATTTCAATATTCGATTTAATAGTGGATCATTGGCAGTTTCCTCTTGATATTCTTGTAGTTTCTTTCTTGTAGCTGACCATAATCACAATCTTGTATTAACTTTTTTAAATCCATTACAAATGAATCAAATGATTGAAATTCATCTTGAATTCGTTTATTAAACAAATAACTTGCAGTTATTAAATTTTTCTGTGGCTCTACATACCTATCAAAAGAAGCAACCACTTCATTATAATCGTCTCTTTTCTCTTCCGGTAACTGAAAAGTGTAGTATAGTATAACTTCCTACCTTCAGCTCCTATTAAATTTAAGAGAACTGCTACTTTTCTACCAACTGTTTTTTTATCTTCTGTTATATCAGCTGCCTTTATAAATATTTCAAGCTCAGCTTTAAAGCTTCTCCAATTCTCTGCCACATTACCAGTGAGTACTAAAGGTGATGGTGGTTTAAAACAGTCCATTTTATTAATTTTATTATTTGGCACTGTTTTTTTTATTATTAACTGTCACTATTATTACTTCACTTCACAGTTTTTAATTGTAATTATTAATAATTATTACTTGAATTGTTCACCCTCGACTGCGCCACGTATTATTTTTAAAATACGTATATTGGGCAGGTTCATTAATAAGTAGTTCACCAGTTAACATACCTTTATTAAGTTATACCATTACCAACTACTGCCAAATTATTTTTTATTTCCTCATAATATTGTTTTTTAACTAACTTTGTCAATTGTGAATTAGAAAAACATGATTTTTTCCATTTACGATAGGCTACACGCATTTCTCTTTTAAGAATTTTACACGACAAGTTGTACCATCGGTTCCTATCATTTGAACAATCCGCAACAGTTTTATTTTTTATCGGTAATCCAGAGGAACAAACAGTATTAACGAAATTACAGTATAACTCATAACTATCGACACTATTAAAATAAATATTGCAACTATTTTGTAAATTTTCATGAAATATTTTAATTAATGAGTTATCCTCAACACAATAATTTTCTGAGTTTTTAATACTTTGCACTTGCCCTTTATACCTGATTGAAAGTATACACGCATTATGTTCATAAAAAGGAGATAAATTTTTAATTTTCAAGTTAGCAATTTCATGAAGCAAATTATAACTACACCATACCAAATCGATCGTACTGCTATTGCCTGAAAATGATATAAACGTAAATTTAGAAGGTGTGTCAGATTTTGTCCGACCGTTGCAAACAGCTAAACCCAAAGATTCCATGGTAGATTCTTCTGTTTCATCTAAATCACCGATGCGACAGTTAAAATCACCGGCAATAACATATTTAGTGTCAATTGGAAATTTTTCATAGGGTCTGTGTATGTATTCTGTTAGTGATTCAGTATAAAATATAATATCACAACTAGGGGGCCAATAGTTAATTCCTATTACATATGAATTATTATTCAAATTGATTTTAACAAATAGCCATAACACACATTTATCTAGCACTTCCAGAGTATAACCTAAATTAGATTTATAAAATAACATTATGCCACCACTTGCTCCACCACGAGATTTATCTTTTACAGCGCTAGTATAGCAATATTTATATTCTTTTAGAAAAGATGGTAAACAAAAGCGATCCTCTAATACCCAAGTTTCAACAATGCAGAGCAAATCGTGTTTACAAAAATAATTAATTTGAGGTTGATCTAGATTATTTAAGTTATGCAAACCTGAAATATTCCATATTAATTCTGGCGTTTAATCAACCCTTATACTTAACTTTTTAAACTGTAAGTTTTTGTTAAGGAGTAATGATCTAGTCATTACTGCCAATCCTAAGTCATTAACCCTATCTACCTTATCCAAAACCTTAAGTCAGTAATCCTAATCCTAAGTCAACTATCTAAATCATAAGCAATCAATCCTGACCAAAGTCAAAATTAGCCAATCTTAAATCAATTATCCTAAGTCATTAATAATAATAAAAAAAATTCAATTCATAGCGAATAAACCTAAGTCACTTAGATCTAATACTAAGGAACAAAAAACTTAAGTTAATCCTAAGTCATTATTAATTAATCCAATTATCCTAACCCAAAGTCATTAATCTAATCAAATTATCGTCAAATAATTACTGCATTCATTCCTAAGTCATTAATCTTAGTGCACTTCTTGTAATCCTAAGTCATTAAACCAAATCCAATTATGCTTAGTCACTAATCCTAAGTCATTAATCTTACTGCACTTCTTCTAATCCTAAGTCATTAAACCAAATTCAATTATGCTTAATCACTAATCCTAATTCAATTATCCTAAGTCTAAGTCATTAATACTAATCCAATGATCTTAAAGTTATTTATTTTAATCCAATCATCATAATCTTAAGTCAATTATCCTAATCCAATAATTGTAAAGTTATTTATTGATTCTAGTCCAATTTTCCTAATCCTAAGTCAGAACGTAATCCTAAGCCATGTATCCTAATCCAATAAGCGTGAAGTTATTTATTCTAATCCAATTATTGTAATCATAAGTCAATTATCCTAAAGTAATAATCCTAATGTAACTATCCTAATCCAATGATCGTGAAGTTTTTTATTTTAATCCAATGATCCTAATCCTAAGTCAAAAATCTAATCCTAAGGGTTTTCCCCTAAAGTCATAACCCTAATCCAATTATCGTAAGGTATTAATCCTAAGTCATTATGTTAATCCTAAGTCAAAATCTTAATCCAATTGCCGTAATTCTAAGGTATTAATCCCCTAAGTCATTGTCTTAATCACAAGGAATTAATCCTAAATCACAATCCTAATCTTAAGTCATTAATCCGAAAATAATTATTCTTATGAATTTTTTAGTCTTAATTAATCTAGTTATATTAATCCTAATGTAATTATCCTTATCGAGTTATCTTAATCGTAAGCCCAATATTGTTAAATTAATCTTAATAACCCTAAGCCAGCCCATGATTCCTCAATGTAATCCTAATTCAATTATCCTAATAAATCGTAAGCTCTTCATCCAAAATTTAATCGTAAATTCTAAGTGAACTTAATCATAAGTGAATTATCCTAAGTCACTTAGACTAATCTTAATTCAGTAGTGAAAACATAATTTAATCTAAAGTAAAAAATTGGGAATATGGTAATCCTAAGTCATTAATGACTAAGTATCCCAATTTCTTTATTCGAATAAGTGAGTGAGTCCACCATCCCAAGTGACTAATTTTTACTGCAATTACTATAATGCTAAGTGATTGACCCTTAGACAAGTATCTTTAGTCAATGATTCATCCTTTCTCTGAATTCTCTGAATCCTTATTTACTTACTAACCTTATTTTAGTTATTTTTATGTTATTTTTCAGTTATTTTCAAGTTATTTTCAAGTTATTTTTATATCATTTTTGTTATTTTTATGTTATTTTAGGTTAGGTTAGGTTAGGTTAGGTTAGGTTAGGTTAGGTTAGGTTAGGTTAGGTTAGGTTAGGTTAGGTTAGGTTAGGTTAGGTTAGGTTAGGTTAGGTTAGGTTAGGTTAGGTTAGGTTAGGTTAGGTTAGGTTAGGTTAGGTTAGGTTAGGTTAGGTTAGGTTAGGTTAGGTTAGGTTAGGTTAGGTTAGGTTAGGTTAGGTTAGGTTAGGTTAGGTTAGGTTAGGTTAGGTTAGGTTAGGTTAGGTTAGGTTAGGTTAGGTTAGGTTAGGTTAGGTTAGGTTAGGTTAGGTTAGGTTAGGTTAGGTTAGGTTAGGTTAGGTTAGGTTAGGTTAGGTTAGGTTAGGTTAGGTTAGGTTAGGTTAGGTTAGGTTAGGTTAGGTTAGGTTAGGTTAGGTTAGGTTAGGTTAGGTTAGGTTAGGTTAGGTTAGGTTAGGTTAGGTTAGGTTAGGTTAGGTTAGGTTAGGTTAGGTTAGGTTAGGTTAGGTTAGGTTAGGTTAGGTTAGGTTAGGTTAGGTTAGGTTAGGTTAGGTTAGGTTAGGTTAGGTTAGGTTAGGTTAGGTTAGGTTAGGTTAGGTTAGGTTAGGTTAGGTTAGGTTAGGTTAGGTTAGGTTAGGTTAGGTTAGGTTAGGTTAGGTTAGGTTAGGTTAGGTTAGGTTAGGTTAGGTTAGGTTAGGTTAGGTTAGGTTAGGTTAGGTTAGGTTAGGTTAGGTTAGGTTAGGTTAGGTTAGGTTAGGTTAGGTTAGGTTAGGTTAGGTTAGGTTAGGTTAGGTTAGGTTAGGTTAGGTTAGGTTAGGTTAGGTTAGGTTAGGTTAGGTTAGGTTAGGTTAGGTTAGGTTAGGTTAGGTTAGGTTAGGTTAGGTTAGGTTAGGTTAGGTTAGGTTAGGTTAGGTTAGGTTAGGTTAGGTTAGGTTAGGTTAGGTTAGGTTAGGTTAGGTTAGGTTAGGTTAGGTTAGGTTAGGTTAGGTTAGGTTAGGTTAGGTTAGGTTAGGTTAGGTTAGGTTAGGTTAGGTTAGGTTAGGTTAGGTTAGGTTAGGTTAGGTTAGGTTAGGTTAGGTTAGGTTAGGTTAGGTTAGGTTAGGTTAGGTTAGGTTAGGTTAGGTTAGGTTAGGTTAGGTTAGGTTAGGTTAGGTTAGGTTAGGTTAGGTTAGGTTAGGTTAGGTTAGGTTAGGTTAGGTTAGGTTAGGTTAGGTTAGGTTAGGTTAGGTTAGGTTAGGTTAGGTTAGGTTAGGTTAGGTTAGGTTAGGTTAGGTTAGGTTAGGTTAGGTTAGGTTAGGTTAGGTTAGGTTAGGTTAGGTTAGGTTAGGTTAGGTTAGGTTAGGTTAGGTTAGGTTAGGTTAGGTTAGGTTAGGTTAGGTTAGGTTAGGTTAGGTTAGGTTAGGTTAGGTTAGGTTAGGTTAGGTTAGGTTAGGTTAGGTTAGGTTAGGTTAGGTTAGGTTAGGTTAGGTTAGGTTAGGTTAGGTTAGGTTAGGTTAGGTTAGGTTAGGTTAGGTTAGGTTAGGTTAGGTTAGGTTAGGTTAGGTTAGGTTAGGTTAGGTTAGGTTAGGTTAGGTTAGGTTAGGTTAGGTTAGGTTAGGTTAGGTTAGGTTAGGTTAGGTTAGGTTAGGTTAGGTTAGGTTAGGTTAGGTTAGGTTAGGTTAGGTTAGGTTAGGTTAGGTTAGGTTAGGTTAGGTTAGGTTAGGTTAGGTTAGGTTAGGTTAGGTTAGGTTAGGTTAGGTTAGGTTAGGTTAGGTTAGGTTAGGTTAGGTTAGGTTAGGTTAGGTTAGGTTAGGTTAGGTTAGGTTAGGTTAGGTTAGGTTAGGTTAGGTTAGGTTAGGTTAGGTTAGGTTAGGTTAGGTTAGGTTAGGTTAGGTTAGGTTAGGTTAGGTTAGGTTAGGTTAGGTTAGGTTAGGTTAGGTTAGGTTAGGTTAGGTTAGGTTAGGTTAGGTTAGGTTAGGTTAGGTTAGGTTAGGTTAGGTTAGGTTAGGTTAGGTTAGGTTAGGTTAGGTTAGGTTAGGTTAGGTTAGGTTAGGTTAGGTTAGGTTAGGTTAGGTTAGGTTAGGTTAGGTTAGGTTAGGTTAGGTTAGGTTAGGTTAGGTTAGGTTAGGTTAGGTTAGGTTAGGTTAGGTTAGGTTAGGTTAGGTTAGGTTAGGTTAGGTTAGGTTAGGTTAGGTTAGGTTAGGTTAGGTTAGGTTAGGTTAGGTTAGGTTAGGTTAGGTTAGGTTAGGTTAGGTTAGGTTAGGTTAGGTTAGGTTAGGTTAGGTTAGGTTAGGTTAGGTTAGGTTAGGTTAGGTTAGGTTAGGTTAGGTTAGGTTAGGTTAGGTTAGGTTAGGTTAGGTTAGGTTAGGTTAGGTTAGGTTAGGTTAGGTTAGGTTAGGTTAGGTTAGGTTAGGTTAGGTTAGGTTAGGTTAGGTTAGGTTAGGTTAGGTTAGGTTAGGTTAGGTTAGGTTAGGTTAGGTTAGGTTAGGTTAGGTTAGGTTAGGTTAGGTTAGGTTAGGTTAGGTTAGGTTAGGTTAGGTTAGGTTAGGTTAGGTTAGGTTAGGTTAGGTTAGGTTAGGTTAGGTTAGGTTAGGTTAGGTTAGGTTAGGTTAGGTTAGGTTAGGTTAGGTTAGGTTAGGTTAGGTTAGGTTAGGTTAGGTTAGGTTAGGTTAGGTTAGGTTAGGTTAGGTTAGGTTAGGTTAGGTTAGGTTAGGTTAGGTTAGGTTAGGTTAGGTTAGGTTAGGTTAGGTTAGGTTAGGTTAGGTTAGGTTAGGTTAGGTTAGGTTAGGTTAGGTTAGGTTAGGTTAGGTTAGGTTAGGTTAGGTTAGGTTAGGTTAGGTTAGGTTAGGTTAGGTTAGGTTAGGTTAGGTTAGGTTAGGTTAGGTTAGGTTAGGTTAGGTTAGGTTAGGTTAGGTTAGGTTAGGTTAGGTTAGGTTAGGTTAGGTTAGGTTAGGTTAGGTTAGGTTAGGTTAGGTTAGGTTAGGTTAGGTTAGGTTAGGTTAGGTTAGGTTAGGTTAGGTTAGGTTAGGTTAGGTTAGGTTAGGTTAGGTTAGGTTAGGTTAGGTTAGGTTAGGTTAGGTTAGGTTAGGTTAGGTTAGGTTAGGTTAGGTTAGGTTAGGTTAGGTTAGGTTAGGTTAGGTTAGGTTAGGTTAGGTTAGGTTAGGTTAGGTTAGGTTAGGTTAGGTTAGGTTAGGTTAGGTTAGGTTAGGTTAGGTTAGGTTAGGTTAGGTTAGGTTAGGTTAGGTTAGGTTAGGTTAGGTTAGGTTAGGTTAGGTTAGGTTAGGTTAGGTTAGGTTAGGTTAGGTTAGGTTAGGTTAGGTTAGGTTAGGTTAGGTTAGGTTAGGTTAGGTTAGGTTAGGTTAGGTTAGGTTAGGTTAGGTTAGGTTAGGTTAGGTTAGGTTAGGTTAGGTTAGGTTAGGTTAGGTTAGGTTAGGTTAGGTTAGGTTAGGTTAGGTTAGGTTAGGTTAGGTTAGGTTAGGTTAGGTTAGGTTAGGTTAGGTTAGGTTAGGTTAGGTTAGGTTAGGTTAGGTTAGGTTAGGTTAGGTTAGGTTAGGTTAGGTTAGGTTAGGTTAGGTTAGGTTAGGTTAGGTTAGGTTAGGTTAGGTTAGGTTAGGTTAGGTTAGGTTAGGTTAGGTTAGGTTAGGTTAGGTTAGGTTAGGTTAGGTTAGGTTAGGTTAGGTTAGGTTAGGTTAGGTTAGGTTAGGTTAGGTTAGGTTAGGTTAGGTTAGGTTAGGTTAGGTTAGGTTAGGTTAGGTTAGGTTAGGTTAGGTTAGGTTAGGTTAGGTTAGGTTAGGTTAGGTTAGGTTAGGTTAGGTTAGGTTAGGTTAGGTTAGGTTAGGTTAGGTTAGGTTAGGTTAGGTTAGGTTAGGTTAGGTTAGGTTAGGTTAGGTTAGGTTAGGTTAGGTTAGGTTAGGTTAGGTTAGGTTAGGTTAGGTTAGGTTAGGTTAGGTTAGGTTAGGTTAGGTTAGGTTAGGTTAGGTTAGGTTAGGTTAGGTTAGGTTAGGTTAGGTTAGGTTAGGTTAGGTTAGGTTAGGTTAGGTTAGGTTAGGTTAGGTTAGGTTAGGTTAGGTTAGGTTAGGTTAGGTTAGGTTAGGTTAGGTTAGGTTAGGTTAGGTTAGGTTAGGTTAGGTTAGGTTAGGTTAGGTTAGGTTAGGTTAGGTTAGGTTAGGTTAGGTTAGGTTAGGTTAGGTTAGGTTAGGTTAGGTTAGGTTAGGTTAGGTTAGGTTAGGTTAGGTTAGGTTAGGTTAGGTTAGGTTAGGTTAGGTTAGGTTAGGTTAGGTTAGGTTAGGTTAGGTTAGGTTAGGTTAGGTTAGGTTAGGTTAGGTTAGGTTAGGTTAGGTTAGGTTAGGTTAGGTTAGGTTAGGTTAGGTTAGGTTAGGTTAGGTTAGGTTAGGTTAGGTTAGGTTAGGTTAGGTTAGGTTAGGTTAGGTTAGGTTAGGTTAGGTTAGGTTAGGTTAGGTTAGGTTAGGTTAGGTTAGGTTAGGTTAGGTTAGGTTAGGTTAGGTTAGGTTAGGTTAGGTTAGGTTAGGTTAGGTTAGGTTAGGTTAGGTTAGGTTAGGTTAGGTTAGGTTAGGTTAGGTTAGGTTAGGTTAGGTTAGGTTAGGTTAGGTTAGGTTAGGTTAGGTTAGGTTAGGTTAGGTTAGGTTAGGTTAGGTTAGGTTAGGTTAGGTTAGGTTAGGTTAGGTTAGGTTAGGTTAGGTTAGGTTAGGTTAGGTTAGGTTAGGTTAGGTTAGGTTAGGTTAGGTTAGGTTAGGTTAGGTTAGGTTAGGTTAGGTTAGGTTAGGTTAGGTTAGGTTAGGTTAGGTTAGGTTAGGTTAGGTTAGGTTAGGTTAGGTTAGGTTAGGTTAGGTTAGGTTAGGTTAGGTTAGGTTAGGTTAGGTTAGGTTAGGTTAGGTTAGGTTAGGTTAGGTTAGGTTAGGTTAGGTTAGGTTAGGTTAGGTTAGGTTAGGTTAGGTTAGGTTAGGTTAGGTTAGGTTAGGTTAGGTTAGGTTAGGTTAGGTTAGGTTAGGTTAGGTTAGGTTAGGTTAGGTTAGGTTAGGTTAGGTTAGGTTAGGTTAGGTTAGGTTAGGTTAGGTTAGGTTAGGTTAGGTTAGGTTAGGTTAGGTTAGGTTAGGTTAGGTTAGGTTAGGTTAGGTTAGGTTAGGTTAGGTTAGGTTAGGTTAGGTTAGGTTAGGTTAGGTTAGGTTAGGTTAGGTTAGGTTAGGTTAGGTTAGGTTAGGTTAGGTTAGGTTAGGTTAGGTTAGGTTAGGTTAGGTTAGGTTAGGTTAGGTTAGGTTAGGTTAGGTTAGGTTAGGTTAGGTTAGGTTAGGTTAGGTTAGGTTAGGTTAGGTTAGGTTAGGTTAGGTTAGGTTAGGTTAGGTTAGGTTAGGTTAGGTTAGGTTAGGTTAGGTTAGGTTAGGTTAGGTTAGGTTAGGTTAGGTTAGGTTAGGTTAGGTTAGGTTAGGTTAGGTTAGGTTAGGTTAGGTTAGGTTAGGTTAGGTTAGGTTAGGTTAGGTTAGGTTAGGTTAGGTTAGGTTAGGTTAGGTTAGGTTAGGTTAGGTTAGGTTAGGTTAGGTTAGGTTAGGTTAGGTTAGGTTAGGTTAGGTTAGGTTAGGTTAGGTTAGGTTAGGTTAGGTTAGGTTAGGTTAGGTTAGGTTAGGTTAGGTTAGGTTAGGTTAGGTTAGGTTAGGTTAGGTTAGGTTAGGTTAGGTTAGGTTAGGTTAGGTTAGGTTAGGTTAGGTTAGGTTAGGTTAGGTTAGGTTAGGTTAGGTTAGGTTAGGTTAGGTTAGGTTAGGTTAGGTTAGGTTAGGTTAGGTTAGGTTAGGTTAGGTTAGGTTAGGTTAGGTTAGGTTAGGTTAGGTTAGGTTAGGTTAGGTTAGGTTAGGTTAGGTTAGGTTAGGTTAGGTTAGGTTAGGTTAGGTTAGGTTAGGTTAGGTTAGGTTAGGTTAGGTTAGGTTAGGTTAGGTTAGGTTAGGTTAGGTTAGGTTAGGTTAGGTTAGGTTAGGTTAGGTTAGGTTAGGTTAGGTTAGGTTAGGTTAGGTTAGGTTAGGTTAGGTTAGGTTAGGTTAGGTTAGGTTAGGTTAGGTTAGGTTAGGTTAGGTTAGGTTAGGTTAGGTTAGGTTAGGTTAGGTTAGGTTAGGTTAGGTTAGGTTAGGTTAGGTTAGGTTAGGTTAGGTTAGGTTAGGTTAGGTTAGGTTAGGTTAGGTTAGGTTAGGTTAGGTTAGGTTAGGTTAGGTTAGGTTAGGTTAGGTTAGGTTAGGTTAGGTTAGGTTAGGTTAGGTTAGGTTAGGTTAGGTTAGGTTAGGTTAGGTTAGGTTAGGTTAGGTTAGGTTAGGTTAGGTTAGGTTAGGTTAGGTTAGGTTAGGTTAGGTTAGGTTAGGTTAGGTTAGGTTAGGTTAGGTTAGGTTAGGTTAGGTTAGGTTAGGTTAGGTTAGGTTAGGTTAGGTTAGGTTAGGTTAGGTTAGGTTAGGTTAGGTTAGGTTAGGTTAGGTTAGGTTAGGTTAGGTTAGGTTAGGTTAGGTTAGGTTAGGTTAGGTTAGGTTAGGTTAGGTTAGGTTAGGTTAGGTTAGGTTAGGTTAGGTTAGGTTAGGTTAGGTTAGGTTAGGTTAGGTTAGGTTAGGTTAGGTTAGGTTAGGTTAGGTTAGGTTAGGTTAGGTTAGGTTAGGTTAGGTTAGGTTAGGTTAGGTTAGGTTAGGTTAGGTTAGGTTAGGTTAGGTTAGGTTAGGTTAGGTTAGGTTAGGTTAGGTTAGGTTAGGTTAGGTTAGGTTAGGTTAGGTTAGGTTAGGTTAGGTTAGGTTAGGTTAGGTTAGGTTAGGTTAGGTTAGGTTAGGTTAGGTTAGGTTAGGTTAGGTTAGGTTAGGTTAGGTTAGGTTAGGTTAGGTTAGGTTAGGTTAGGTTAGGTTAGGTTAGGTTAGGTTAGGTTAGGTTAGGTTAGGTTAGGTTAGGTTAGGTTAGGTTAGGTTAGGTTAGGTTAGGTTAGGTTAGGTTAGGTTAGGTTAGGTTAGGTTAGGTTAGGTTAGGTTAGGTTAGGTTAGGTTAGGTTAGGTTAGGTTAGGTTAGGTTAGGTTAGGTTAGGTTAGGTTAGGTTAGGTTAGGTTAGGTTAGGTTAGGTTAGGTTAGGTTAGGTTAGGTTAGGTTAGGTTAGGTTAGGTTAGGTTAGGTTAGGTTAGGTTAGGTTAGGTTAGGTTAGGTTAGGTTAGGTTAGGTTAGGTTAGGTTAGGTTAGGTTAGGTTAGGTTAGGTTAGGTTAGGTTAGGTTAGGTTAGGTTAGGTTAGGTTAGGTTAGGTTAGGTTAGGTTAGGTTAGGTTAGGTTAGGTTAGGTTAGGTTAGGTTAGGTTAGGTTAGGTTAGGTTAGGTTAGGTTAGGTTAGGTTAGGTTAGGTTAGGTTAGGTTAGGTTAGGTTAGGTTAGGTTAGGTTAGGTTAGGTTAGGTTAGGTTAGGTTAGGTTAGGTTAGGTTAGGTTAGGTTAGGTTAGGTTAGGTTAGGTTAGGTTAGGTTAGGTTAGGTTAGGTTAGGTTAGGTTAGGTTAGGTTAGGTTAGGTTAGGTTAGGTTAGGTTAGGTTAGGTTAGGTTAGGTTAGGTTAGGTTAGGTTAGGTTAGGTTAGGTTAGGTTAGGTTAGGTTAGGTTAGGTTAGGTTAGGTTAGGTTAGGTTAGGTTAGGTTAGGTTAGGTTAGGTTAGGTTAGGTTAGGTTAGGTTAGGTTAGGTTAGGTTAGGTTAGGTTAGGTTAGGTTAGGTTAGGTTAGGTTAGGTTAGGTTAGGTTAGGTTAGGTTAGGTTAGGTTAGGTTAGGTTAGGTTAGGTTAGGTTAGGTTAGGTTAGGTTAGGTTAGGTTAGGTTAGGTTAGGTTAGGTTAGGTTAGGTTAGGTTAGGTTAGGTTAGGTTAGGTTAGGTTAGGTTAGGTTAGGTTAGGTTAGGTTAGGTTAGGTTAGGTTAGGTTAGGTTAGGTTAGGTTAGGTTAGGTTAGGTTAGGTTAGGTTAGGTTAGGTTAGGTTAGGTTAGGTTAGGTTAGGTTAGGTTAGGTTAGGTTAGGTTAGGTTAGGTTAGGTTAGGTTAGGTTAGGTTAGGTTAGGTTAGGTTAGGTTAGGTTAGGTTAGGTTAGGTTAGGTTAGGTTAGGTTAGGTTAGGTTAGGTTAGGTTAGGTTAGGTTAGGTTAGGTTAGGTTAGGTTAGGTTAGGTTAGGTTAGGTTAGGTTAGGTTAGGTTAGGTTAGGTTAGGTTAGGTTAGGTTAGGTTAGGTTAGGTTAGGTTAGGTTAGGTTAGGTTAGGTTAGGTTAGGTTAGGTTAGGTTAGGTTAGGTTAGGTTAGGTTAGGTTAGGTTAGGTTAGGTTAGGTTAGGTTAGGTTAGGTTAGGTTAGGTTAGGTTAGGTTAGGTTAGGTTAGGTTAGGTTAGGTTAGGTTAGGTTAGGTTAGGTTAGGTTAGGTTAGGTTAGGTTAGGTTAGGTTAGGTTAGGTTAGGTTAGGTTAGGTTAGGTTAGGTTAGGTTAGGTTAGGTTAGGTTAGGTTAGGTTAGGTTAGGTTAGGTTAGGTTAGGTTAGGTTAGGTTAGGTTAGGTTAGGTTAGGTTAGGTTAGGTTAGGTTAGGTTAGGTTAGGTTAGGTTAGGTTAGGTTAGGTTAGGTTAGGTTAGGT